>NW_026849385.1:0-1200000 GCF_030869305.1 Colletotrichum tamarilloi
CGATCCCAATACGAAGTTCGCGAACATCAGGGATATCCATCGGGCTCAAATCGAAGCGGGTGAAAAGGAGGTTATCACGGCTGAATCCAGCGACTCTGAATGCCCTAGTGAGGCTGGCAGCTGTATTGTAGTGGGTGTGGTTGAGGATCAATAGTTAATAGTAATGAGGAGGTTGGGTTGTGATCCCATCGTTTTTGTGGTGCCAGAAACAGGGGGGTGCCAGGAAGTGGGTATGTTGACTTAATGAACAAGCCGGAAACCCGAGGGAAATTGAGAGCCATATGGACTAGATGTTGACCTTAACTTCAAGACCAATTTGACTGCAGAAAGCTACAGACAACCGGTGTCAACTGCCACGGTCTCGAGAGCTCCGGCCGAGAAGAAAGAAATGAAGTAGGGAAGAAATTGACGTCTGCGAACTCAAGTTCTTCTTCAAGGTGCTCGATAGAGTAGGACCTGCCTAGTAACTAGCCGCATGCTGCTGCCTGCTACTTTGATATCTTCGGACTGAAAGCAAGGGCTTGAAACAAAAAGGATCTTGGGAAGCCAAAGCTACCTGTTCTAGCACCGGCCACAAATCGAGATGCCCGAGTTACTGATTACCTTGACGAAGCTTGCTGGGCACTGTTCGGGTATCTCAACTATCAATTGTGTGGATTCTTTTCTTCCTTTTTTTTTTTTTTTTTTGCCTATTACTTTAAAGGGGCACAGGCGCGGACGTATCTCAATGATGGATGCTCGCGGTCCACTGTGAGGTCCACTTTTCTTCTCTCCAGGAAAAAGCAAATATTCAATTCCTTCCTTCTTGGAGTTCCTGGAGAAGGAAGGATCTGATGCTGGGAATCTATGTAGGGCCATTGCTTGCTGCACCCAGTTTTGCCCGCTGCATCCATGCCTGTCAGATAGTCAGACTATCAATGATGAGAATCACAAGACTTGGGGTGATTGAGGATATGCCCCTCCTGGTGATGTATTTGCAGAGAACTTGGAAACGATTATGTTTGTCGTTATCGTCTAAAGTGGCCAAGATGTTGTAAAAAACACGTACGTATTAGGCTCCGTTCCGGGATGCCTTGGGGGTTAACGCGCCATTGACGGTTTAGTATTCTAGCAAACACATCAACAGTGATCGAACATGTCATTAGATTGGAGTGGGGATATGGGAGCGATCGTCCCAAGACTGAGGGATCCCAAGGCTGAGGAACCAGTCAAAGAATCGTATTGAAAATTTCGATGGTAAGGTAGCATTAGGTGGGAGTGGCAGCTCATGTTTGCGGTACCGGCATATCGAGCCTGCCACGTTTTCGAGTGACCATTCGTTTTGCCAAGATGGCGGGAAAGTGGGCACTGGAGTTCATTGGACGCATCCCCTGGCTCATGCATGAGGCATGGAAAGGTCTGACGACGATGGCCTCCTGGGACAGGTCTAGCCCGGGACTCCGGGGCGCCAAAGCTTTCTTATTCAGACGCGGCTCCTCGTATGTCTCATTGCCTACTGCAGAGGTGTTGCGAACTTGCCACTCTTACCTTCACCAACTGAATCAGCGGCTGACAGCCCCTCATTTTCGAACCTCTTGACCATCTGGCCATCAAGTGCGATTCAATGTCAGAAATCAATTTGAGCCCCAACAAACCCGTGACGATATCATCTAGATGGGGAATATGAGAGCGAGGCAAGAGGGCAGCAATCACTGCTAATGTTTGCCTCCTTACCAACTGCCACCGGCGATCCAACGGTTTAGTAACTTAGTTCGGCATATTCATCCATGTCCTGATGGCGACGTCCAACCAGAACACTTCATGCGCCGGCACCAACAGCAACACCAATTCGCTTGTTTGCTAACATGATGCATATCATCCCTGTCGCACACCCACAGGCAGGCACAAGGTCCGATTACATCAACTTCTCGGCCGCAAGGGAATTTCCTTTATCTTCGTCTTATATCTGCAAAGCATATTCCTGGTGCTCGGACGAAGATGGATGAAGCGCAGACGGCAAGCCGCATTCACCTTTCTCACTTTGTGTGACCAGATGTTCCTGCATCCAATTTGTTTGGACTCCCACTTGCACAATGGTTTCCATCGCATACCACTCGGACCACGACATCTCTGGCATTCTGACTATCTCACACGGAGTACTGAGTTTTGTGGCCACTGTTCTCTTCTTGCTCAGACTTTATGCCTCATGGAGGACACCACATGCAATATGGACAGCAGATGTTCATATTTCTTTGATAGCTTTGGTAAGTACTCGCCACAACTCACATTGAAACAATACGAGACATGGCGCAAAGTGGAACAAACTGACTCAAAGGATAAAAGCTGGCAAATCACGCTTTGCTTGCTATTGAACTTGCCGGTAAGGTTATCCCGATGATCTTCGAGGCAACAAAGCTAACGATCTAGTCTAGCTGTTCCACTCGGTCTTGGGACCAACATTCAAGATGTCATGGAAAATCAACCTGGCGGTACCGCCCCTCTGTTCAAGGCAAGTACCAGACTCTTTGCAATCCTCAGCGATTCTGTGCCAAGTAACTGACACATGAGATCTAGTGTATTCTGGCCATCGACATTATACACTGCGTAGCATGCTCGGCCGCCAAGATAGCAGTCCTCGCGATGTACTATCGCCTTTTCTCAGCTTCAAAGGTTTTGCGGTGCTGGGTATGGGGAACAACGATCGCAATCTTGCTGTGGCTCATTGCTGTGATTTTTGTCAGCAGTAAGTGATATTCTAGTGGAGACTCCTTGGTTATTCCTTGGCTTTCGACCTCGGCGATCAGTACCCATCTTCGAACGAGAGACAGTACTGATATTCCTGCACAACGCACAGCTTTCTCGTGTCTGCCTGTGGAGTACCACTGGGATAAGTCGCTTCCGGGCAGCTGTATGGGGATCAGCAAAATAGGGATTCTATTCCCGAACATCCTCTTCGACATCATAGCCATGGTCCTTCCCATCAACGAGATATGGAGGCTTCAAATGCGACGGACCAAGAAAGCGGCACTCACAGGCATCTTCTTGATCGGCGGCAGGTATGGAAACACCTTCATCAAGCCATGCTTGCCCCCGAGTCAATGACTGACTTTTTCCAGCGTAATCCTCATCTCCATCTCCCGACCGCTTCTCTTCTGGATCTTCCGTCCAGTGCCCGGTATAGCGCACAACGTCAGCCAGACAACCATCTTCCCCTACACGGCATCGGCCGCCGAAGTCTGCCTCGACATCATCGGCGCCTGCCTGCCGCCCTGTGCGTCTCTCTTCAGGCGCTTCTTTGGTGGCGTCGTGAGCGTTGTGAAATCAGGACATCATTACTCCACCTCGCGGGGCAAATCCAGCGGCAAAGATTCGTCTACAAAGAGGTCCAGCAAGGTACACGCACTCACCATCGGTAAAGCGAGTAACCGCAAGCGGGCCGCAGCCGCCAATGACACAATCGATCTCGAGGGGTCTTTTGAACGGCTCGGGGACGGTGTGAGCTGGCAAGGGTCGACGGACGAATTGTATGGGATGGATGATCTTCAGCACAGCAAAGCGAACGTGATTGATGGCAAGGAACGTGATGGGATATGCGTCAGGCATGATATCCAAATTGATCATGGGGGCACAGTTACGGAGGAAGACATTAGAAAGTGGCACCGAGGAGACGTCTTCGACGGGAGATCTAGCAGACTTTCGGGAGAAGCTAGGGGATTATGAGTCTTCCAAGTTGCGTTTCTACTTAACTGATGTAAGATTTTGTACATTTTGGATCTATAGTATATGCTTCTTCCGAATCATATGTTGTCTGTGTACAGGTTGGTATCCGCCTCTACGGTTCAATTTTCCATCAACTTTTACTCCTTGTGTCAGATATGACTTGAGCCTGGAGTACAGAAGCCTTACACCTGCCCACCGGTTGCTACTTTCTCACAACTCAACCCACTCCTCCAGGTCCTCCCATTGCGGTATCACATCCTCTTTATATTCCCTATCCATCGAAACCTTCACCCACTCATCATCCTTGCCAAAGCTCAGATCAGCCTTTTTGAAATACGCCAGAATGATAATACATCCCTTATTCCCCAGCGAAATAGCCATGATCTCGCCAACGACCTCGTTCGCGAGCTTGTCTTTTGGCGCGACAGTGATCTGGACATTCTCCCGTTTCCCTTTCATGGCGACGTCTCTGCATTCCGAATCGTCGGTGAACGCATGTATACGGACGCCATATCCGGTGGTGGTTTTGCCCGCGGCGACGAGTCTGAAGCAGTTGATATACTTGTCGTTGATTCGGACAGAGATGGATTGTTCGAGGTCGTCAAATTCGTGGGTGGGCTTTTCGCGGGGAGGTGCAAGATGTCCGTATCGCTCCATGTAACCATATGAGGATATAATGTTTTTAGCCGAGGAGTTTGATGTGGGATTCTGAGACATTGTTCCAGTGAATTGTACCGATTCCTTGTGAGTTGGATATCTTGGTAGCTGATGAAGCTTCGTGAGGGAGATGTATCTGTTGTGCAGAATGTTGCCGTATTGTGGACTTCAACGCAGGCTAAGGCTTGATAATCTAGTCGCACCTGGTTATATCTCCGAATGCTTTCTACCCTATCCTCAGTTAGAATGAAGTCACCAATTAAATACAAAAGTTCGAGAGAAAATGGACATATCAGAAAAGACTAATCCATTCGTGGGCAAACTTTGAGTTCTCCAGTTCCGTGGTAGCGGAAGAGAACTGCCTTCGACTGCTAGGCTCGGGTACCTTGTTATCGGAGGAAAATGAATTTCATGAGTAACAAGTACGATTCCATGGCCCAAAAGCTCTTTAACAAATTCTTGAGTTTTCTATCTTGATTTTAGTTTTTCTCATGAGATCCTTTCGGCTACCTATCAGGCTACTCAGCACCAATAAGGTCAGGATTTGGTCCACCCTGAATACCTGGCAAACGGGTTCCTAGCCCGAATCCAATCATTCCCGTAGTCTTGTTCAGAATGTCCTCCTCATCTTTGGTCTCAGACCTCAAATTGTTGAAAAGCATCCATATCCCACTCCCTCACCTTCTCCCTCGCCACCCCACAAGGCCTAAAGTGTTTAAATTCAATTGTAGCAAGTGCAGACACTGTCCAAACAGTCAACAACCATCAAGGCCACAACACGGCACGAGGAAAGGATTTACGAGAACTTACTTCTTGGAGTTGCAGTATCCACCAGTTCCCTTCAACCCAAAACACTACACCAAACTCGTCAGCGAAATTCCATCAACGAGCCGTGAAGATCCGCGTCAGAAACAATACCTTAACCTGACAAGCCTTATCGCCCAAGAACGAACACGTCCATCCCTGACGGGCCTCGAGGATCTCTGCGGCGCGCTTGACGACTTCGGTCTCTTCTGCAGAAAGGATAGTACGGTCCTTGAGCTGTTCAGCCGCCGCTGCCGGTTGCGCGATGGGGTTTGCGAAGACTGTCGTTGAAGAGATGGCCAGCGCGGCGACGGAGAGGAAGGTCTTTGAGAAGTGCATTTTTGAGGAGAACGTTTGTCTGTTTGGATTGAGAAGGACAAGGTATTTCAGTTGTGGGACAAGGTAGATGAGTGTAAGTAGGACTTGCTTGGTGGATGTAGTGATCAAATGATAGAACTTGTGAGCTTGGAAGTCTAGAGATATGGAATAAGAAGGCCTTTCGACTGTTGGTCTTTATAGATATTCCCCAAGCACATCAACGACCCAAGCTCTACCCCAAGCCCGTCGACATCTCCAACCTGTTCACGTAACATCTCCCCGTCTTCCGTCTCCCTCTCTCGCTCATCTCCTTCGCAGCTAACTTTCGAAGGCAAAGATCCGCAGACCAAAAGTCTGACGATCTCGCGGAGGATAGTTGTGGCTGACAACCTCATTACAAGATTTTCATGATCGGCAAGTCTCACAGGGACGAAAACCCTCCTCTCCTCAAGGCGGATATTGAGGCCCGAAGATTACCGATTACAACTGACGAGTCAGGAATAGATAGCAGGCTGTAGTAAATGACTATCACGCACGGCAGGTTAGCCTAAGAGACCGGTACCTATGCCAAGAAGCCTATCCTATATCTGGCCCCGCAAAGCTTCAACTCCCTATCACCTCGTGGCGTAGCTTATCAGACCAACATTGAAACAAGAACGCGGAGTCTCCGCAGCCGCCTCCGCTATGTTAATAGTTCACTCAAGTGGCAACGTATAACCGACCGAACTACTACGTAAACTCAAGCAAGCTTTTGGTCAAAGTGGCCACAGTAGGTAGGTAAGACACAAGACCCTGAAAAATAGCCCCGCGCCGGAAACAGCCTCAACGTGGACATAGGTAGACTGGGGAGGCTAAAATGTCTCTCTGGTGGAGGCCAAGACATGGACTAACAAGTTGGCATGCGGGTGTAGCCGTCGCCGACGACGCCGAGCCCGGTTGATCTCCACGTTCGGACTTTTATCACGTAACAAGTCGTCCAACGACAATGGTAAGCAGCCAAGATAGCCACTGTGACAAGTCAGAAACGGGATGATCTCCTCCTTCAGATCGCCAGGGAGTCAAAACAGGCTTCACACCAAGACTTCTAGGTACCCCGACGACAAGCCCTACATCGCCTGCGACTAGCTCGTGGGTACGGTGAACGAAGTTGGAAATGATCCGGGTAATTCTGACACAGAGCTGAACGAAGCTGAAGCTGGACACCTAGGCGCAGAAACACCATAAAAGCCAAGAAGCTAAGAGCTGTCAAACTCCACGATGTCTCATGGCCTCCTCAAATTCGCATTCCTCACCATACGCCAAGCCACAGTAGCCACCCGCAGTCATGTTTGCCACATCAAGGGGGAAGCGAAAAGCCACACCTGCAACGCTAAGAGAGCGGCCCGTCGGCCGGGAGCCAAGCTGCTTCCTTTGGTGTAGTGTGTGCTTTTTGGTGGCTCGGATGTTCTTGGCGTCCGTTGAACGTGGGCTTGCCATCCTTTCGTCCTTGTGTACATGGCAAGCTTGCTTGCAGTCTGCATCTCCGCCGCAGAAGCAAGTGCATCTTTCCAAAGTCTTTGCACCTGGAAGAGTACTCAAAGTGCAGCATGCACAATAAAGCCTCTACATAATCAAGAGCCCACACGTATCTAATATTGCAAGAAGCTCGTCCTCGCGTTCCGAGCAGCTGGAGTCGGAGACCGGGAATGAAAGCTCCGGTTCAGACCCTTCGCAGTCATGACGTGCTCGCCGTGACGCAAAACAGGCTGTCAATGTCATCGGGAGAGGCAGGGTCCGCTGGGCCAGAAAGAGCTTTCAAGCAGCATAAATAAGCTATTTTGACTTTCTCCTGGCATACGGCTGGAAGATATATACAAGTCCCAGAAGGAGCGGAGGAATGGAAGCAAGGATGATAATTACCTGAAGACCTGCATGTCAAACCTGCACTCTTATCGATCACGAAGAACTTTGTGGGAAACAAAATGCCTATCTGACCATGCAGGGAAGCAAAGGGCTACTGTGTTGAACGTGATTCGACAGCACAACAGCTGCAGGCCTCGCAGCTACTCTGAGGCTCGGGCACGCGCGCCCTTGGGGGAGAACGTCGAAAAAAGGGAGTTCTGGCACTCTGGTTGAGAAGACTCATGCCCGTCTCAAGCCCTTCCAAGATGGCCAAGAGCCCCGTGTACATAATGCCGTCCATCCGTCTCCCAGAATGTCGGATTCCGCAGGATGAGACCAACAATGGGCTTTTAGAGGTGAGGAAGAACACATTCGAGCTGAAAAGATGCTTACTGTAGCCCAAGCCTGACTGGCCGCCGAATCCCGTGCGATTAAACCTTCCGCCAGGACCACCGGGAGACTAGCCGGCTTGGTCCTCGAGTGTCAGGTCCAGCCAAGGCATTAGGTTCTGGGGTAAGTAGAGTTTTCTCTTGTCAATGTAACTTTGATGAGGAAAGCGTAAGAGCCCAACTCTGTAGCACGATAGGCGAGAGAGAAAACGGCCAAGCTCATACTGCGGATAGCTCGGAGGGGTTCTGTCTTGGTGTCCGACAGGTGGTGGTAACATGGTGTTGAGTCTTGTCTGGGGCCAGTCGCAAGCTTAAACATCCCCCGTTATCCAACCACGTTGGGAGAAACATACGGGCCGTGGTCACCGAGTCGTTGAATGAAACTTGGATATCGAAATAAGGCCGCGGCGGATGCGTGGGGGTGACTTAGCTTGGGGTGCTTCGTTATCGGTGCCTTTTGGATCTCCGACGCTTTGTTGGTCGGTGATCGGCCATGGGTGTTGAAACCGCGCAAAGAGCCGCCCGCCACGTGTTGGTGATGGCCGTATGTATTGTGATACGTCTACCGTGCGCGAAACCGCAAATTCTCACACAAGACATGACGTTGAGGTTCCCATTGCGAAAAAAGAGGAGCAGTCGAACTCCGTTTTGGATCTCCTTATCCTCCCCCCGGTGCATCGTACATCCTCATTTGCGGTAGTGTAAAGGAGGGAGGATGTGCGGGGGATTTTCCCGTAGCCCTGCATCCGCGTGAATGAGAATTAAGGCTTATGTTCCAGGAACAACCCAGTGACATAAAGCGTTACGACTCGAGGAACTTCTGGACCACTGCACTGACTATTGCCTCCTTTGGCCGATAGTTGGGGTGGCTGTGCGTTCCGCTTTCCGGTTTCGCATTGATTTCAGATCCCGCCGTCTCCCTACTTGATGTGCGTGTTCTCCTCCCCCCCTGGGTCATTCTGCCCGCTCTCATCAAAATGGGTGTTGGTCGCATATTTTCTCGTCGACGTTGGAGCCGGGTTGTTGAACAATCAGATTCTCATCACCAACAGTCGCCGGCAGTTTCTACCATGCCCGACGTCGAGATGGCCCGAACGGGAAGCGTACAACGGCAAGGAGAGAAGGAAGAGGATACCGAATACAGGCCATTGAATTGGAAGAAGATCTTCTTGACGCCAAAGTATATCCGTATGAATCATCCAGTCGGCATCGAAAATACAGGGAAAACTGACCTGGGCGACGTGCAGCATTTCACCTTTTGGGCATAGCCATCATTGTGGCGACAGTCTTTATCAGTCTTCATCATGATGAGGTCGTTGAGGTATTTGGCATCTTATTGAGAGCGAAGAAGGTGCATACACTAACATGTACGGCAATCGTAGAAATTGAGACCATTTTCTGAAAAGGTCCGGTCGCTACCCGGAGGGTTCTTGATCCCGATCGCCATCTTGGTGCTGATCTCGTTCCCGCCCCTTTTTGGCCACGAGATTGTGGCTCTTTTGTGCGGTGTGGTGTACGGCTTGTGGATTGGATTTGCCATTGTCGCAGCCGGCACTTTCATCGGAGAGAGTACGACGCTCATAAGCCCTCACGTATGACCAGATCACTAACTCGGCCTGCAGTTGGAACCTGGTTTGCGTTCAAGTACACCTTGCGACGCAAGGCCCAAAAGCTGGAGAGGACTAACCTCAACTATGGTGCTTTGGCGCGATTGACTCGCGACGGCGGATTCTGGGTATGTTCATTGGCATGCGCAGTTTGTGTAGTTGAACTGTGTGACTGACATCTAACAGATTGTCTTCATCATTCGGTTTTCGGTCATTCCGTCCCATTTCTCGACCGCGGTGTTTTCGACATGCGATGTGAAGTTTTGGCACTTTGCCGTGTCGACGTTCTTGACGCTTCCGAAGCAGATCATTCTCGTCTACCTCGGTGTCCTCCTGATTGAGAAGAAGTCGAACAACAGCAACAACACTATCAAGAACATTGTCTTTGGCGCAACATTCGTTCTGACCATCGCACTCGCGATATACATCTATGTCAAAATGAGAAGAGTCAAGAAGATGCTGTTGCAGGAGCAGGAGGAGAGGAGAGTGCAGCGAGAGTTGCAGGAGTTGCCTCAGAAGGCTGAAGTCGACGCAGTCGAGACGGAGATTGTACCCCTGCAGCCAGGCGCAGCGACGGTGCGAACAGACAGACCGGGATACCCACACTGGATTTGAGGGCTAGCAGCCATGATAGGGAAAGATGGAATCTTGAGAGAAAACAGATGTCCAGGGATTCAGGACACACAGGGACGGGGGGAACATGGGACAATTGGTTTTCGGAGTTGGCGTTGGCATGCGCAACATAGCGTTTGAGGGCAAAGAAGAAATGATTGGCTTTAGTTCTGACAAGATGAGCGCCTTTCCTGAAAGTCGCAAAGTGAATGCCGGCTGTACTGGCTTTGCACCAGTGGACAGGAGGCACTGACAAGTTGCCAAGGTTTGCCAGCCACCGGAGTTGTTTCCGTCGAGCGAAGGCACAATAGTACGAAGGGTCAGAATCTTCCGATATCGACGTTGGCGAGTCGGTCTCGTGCGTGAGATCGTTTCGAGATGCGCGACATACAGAAAGGCGCCTGAAATTGCCAATTCTAGACGATGTGCTAAGACAGATCAGACTGTATTCGAAAGCCCCCCCAAGCTGCTGTACGCATCAGTTGGCTGATAGAAACACATACTTTGGTGATTCTCCTATGGATCAATCCAGACTCTTGCTACACGGGGGAGGATTGGGCTGTTCAGCTCGATATCTCTAATTATCAGCCAGGTTGGCTTTCAGCTAAGCAGTTGATCGTGGCCGCCTCGATGGGGTTTCTGGAGTTGGATTTGGACAATCTCCATATCAAACAGCAACAGCTCTATCTCATCGGATCTCTGCGAAGTGTATGCCAGAAGAGGGAGTCATCTGTGCACTCGTTACGCCGTCCTTGACATCTTTGCGAGAAATGCCATCGAATTCCGGCAGGAAGGTGGGCTAGACATGACGAGCCGTCCCCTAGCGATCCGGTCAATGGGATGATCCCGGGGGATTATGATGTGCAGAGAGTTTTTCCGACCTAATGGGAGAATATCTCCGGAAGAAGTCCGTGATGAGGTCGAGACTTGAGTTGAAGGTTGCAGGTGTGACAGGTTGGGGGTCGTCGAGCGAGTCGTTGAGGATCCGGCCGAGTCGTGGCTTGCGAAGGAAAGAAACAAATCTGAGGAAGCACAAGCCACATTTCTCTTGCCCTGGACTTCAATCGCTGTTTCCTGCACCCAAGCCAATGTGGGATGCCGCAAGTGACTAATTCGAGGTCGGCAAGGCTCAAGCTCAGAGCGTAATTCACCCCGCCTCCGGTGCTGAGTCCGCTGTGGCCGATGCCTCTGGAGTCTTCTGCAGGCCCGGACCCCGGAGCGGATTCTGCGCGCTGGACGGTCGTGGTCTGGTCCCTGGGCGGGGACTCCTGCTGGGGCTGAAGAGGTAAAAATAGCATCAATCTCAAGAAATTGTCCGCAGCACGCACTTACAGGGTCTACGTCGGTGGCTGTTCCGGTGGCCCTGTTTCGTTCATTCCGGGGAAATGAGGATGCAGATGGCTCTGCGGCCTGCCTCGAGCAAGAGATTGTTCCTACCGCTACGGAGTGAGGTTCTAGATGAGAGTAGACGGGCCAGCTCTGCACGGCAGGTGAGCAACGGTGAAGGTGGGTAAATGTTCACTCATACGCGGAGGAACCGGTAATAGAGTGCCGTCCATTCCTCACCCGGAGTTCCTCCATGTCGTTTTCTCTCTGATGCTCCATATGTCCCATGTCCGGGCCATGACAGGGGTAACGGGTCTTCGATTGAAGCATTTGGATGATCAGAACAATTATCAAAGAGTTTGCTGTACCTCAAACCACGTGAAGCCATATAGTCATGTTTGACGGGACGGATAGGTAGTGTCTTGAGCAACTCAGCAAACGTCTTCTTTTAATGTTTCATCAAAAGAAGACTCGTTTGATGAGGCTCAAGTACAGCTTGGTAGAGCCCAGAAACCTGACCATACCTTAATGAGCACAAACGCCTTGGCCCTCCACCATGACCTCATACGCGGATGAAACAACGCGTTTTCTAAGGAGCTAAGGCCAGCGGCCTCCAACTCATCAGTTGGCCTGCTGTGAGTACGTATGCAGTGATGCACCTGTGCTCTGGGCTATGGACGGTCCAGTATTTGTGGACAGACACTTGGAGACAGAGATGCAGGAGGCAGGGGGCTCAAAGACACGATGTGGAAATCAAGACCCAAGAGCCAAGATCAGGGTCTTTCCGGTGGCATTTGGGTAGCATTTGCAGAAGCTTCATGTACCTTACTAAGGTAACGTGGTAACCTAACGTCTCTTGGCAAATGAGCAATAGCAAACTTGCTGCTAGTCCCCTGATTCCCGGTTTACTGCCGTCAATCACCAACTCGATTGAGAAATCCGTTGGCGGTGGCGTTCGCATCTTGATTTCCCCCCTTCCTCAAGTTGGACCCTGCAATCGCCAACCAGCTGCAAGCCGCGCGCAAAAAACGGCCCTTTACTTGCCGTGAGATGCTCAGCACCTAATCGTAGCGCGGCCACTATCGACGTCGGGGTGGCACGGTGCGTGTAGTTGGTGATAATTGGTAATTGGAGGCTTGAATAGCAAACTTTACAAGGTTGAAGAAAACCTGAAGAGAGGAACTGGGACCAGATAGGTGAAGTGGGCAGGAGGAGCCTGGCTGAGTCTCGAGAAGCCGTCCACAATCCACGGTGGTGCGGCATGCTTTTCCCCTTCCCTTCTGGTCCCCCCGGTCCACTCGGGTGCCTTCTCTCGCCCAGTTCCTTGGTATTCAGCCATTACGAGTACAATCCTGGCCACTGAGAGCTGCTGCGCCTCCTTCCAGACCACCCATCGTCTGTCTACCTTGCCTTTAGTCTGGTCTTAGCCATCAAAACAATAAATCCAGCTTTGTTTCTTTTTTGGCGTCTCAGAACCGCTACATACATAATCGAGACCGTTTTACCCAAAGTCCCAAATCGCACCGAACATCATTTGCGCGCGATTCGAAAGTCCCGAACCAACATCGCTCAAACCCACCCAAATTACGACGTCATGGCTGCTGTGCCGTCAGATCCTCCAGCTGTGGCTGCCACCACCAACACCAATTCTGTCCCGACGAACAGCGATGCCAAGAAAGCATCTGACTCCACGGAGACAGCTACACACGCCGCGGAGCCCAATGCTACGACAACAACCGAGGAGTTGAAGGCCGCTCCGGAGCCCAAGAGCGCAGAGGACACAAACGGACTGTCTTCGTCGAACGGTCAAGATGCGACGGGGGACGAGCCGAAGCCTAGTCTACCTCCTCGGCCGACATCAATAGACGCCAGGGAGGGACTGCCGCCCACTGGCCAGTCTGTACAACAACCACCAAACACCGCCACGACAACGAGCACCAGGTCGCCAAGGACCTCTACGACTCAAGGCGCTGATACGGCAGCGACCTCGATAGAAATTGACAACACCAAGCCCGCCGACTTCGAGGGCGAAATCTCTACCAATAACGACCTGCCAACGCCCCAGATTCTGAAGAAGATCGAGAACTATGTAGTGCTAGATCGTCATGGGAAGAGCCACACGTTCAAGAGCTTATACACCGGTCGCAATGTCGCGAGGCGAGTCCTCGTCATCTTCATCCGCCACTTCTTCTGCGGCGTAAGTCTTCAACCAATCCCTACACAACTCTTCTCCTTGCTAACCCTACCAAGAATTGTCAGGAATTCCTACGATCTCTCTCCGAATCGATAACCCCCGACGCTCTGCTGGGTCTTCCCATGAGCACGTTCATTACCGTCGTCGGATGCGGCAACCCTGGTCTGATTGAAATGTACCTCCAGGAGACGGGCTGCCCCTTCCCCGTCTACACCGATCCTACGCGACGTCTCTTCGACACCTTGGGCATGACGCGCACCCTCGCGCTAGGAGCTCGACCGGCCTACATGCGCAAATCCATGCTCAAATCAGCCGCCGAGAGCGTATTCCAGGGGTTGAAGCAGGTCAAGAGCGGTCTAGCCACAAAATCGGGCGACCACAGACAAGTTGGCGGCGAGTTCCTCTTTGAACCACTCGAGCTCGTCACGCCCGTCTCGACGCCATACGCCGAGCGGCAGATCGAGGAAGCCATGACGTCGAAAAAGAACAGCATCGACAATAAGGAGGGTATCGACGGAGAGGGTGGCGACGATTTTGAGCCGGAGGAGAAGAGAGTGACGTGGTGCCACCGCATGCGCTCCACGCGAGACCACGCCGAAATACCCGAGCTGATGGAGATTCTCGGACTCAACGGGTCCGGAAAGCCTCCCGCTCACGAAAATAAGAGGTGGTCCAGGGCACTGGAGACGAGGAAGGGCACTGGGTTGAGCATGGCTAGCCAGATGAGCAAGTTGAGCGAACAGGAACGAGCATAGGAGCGACAAGGCTTCTTTTGGGTCGTGGACGGGTCAGTGCGGTCCATCCTCCGCCGAGGCTCCGAGAATTGGGGATGATTATACTCATAGGTTACGGATCCAGGCCGTGCTGCGTGGTGCGTAGATGACCGCGGGCAAGCTGCCGAGTGGTCTTTCTTGTTGTTGTTTTTATGTTAGGATTGATATCAGCATAGCCACTAAATGATACCTGCAGCACACATCACATCTTACAACTTCATGGCAGGACAGGTTGCATATGGCAAGGCGACGGACCTGGGGTCTCCTCGATGACTACGTTCCAGTGTGGTAAGATGTGGTTGAATCTACTCGACGAGGACGGGTGCCTCATTCCATGGACGAGATGAAGGGAGCTACAAGGTTTGATTACAGCCAGATCATCCAAACTCGGGCACAACTTTCTACCGCTGTCCCTCGTACCGGCCACAACTTGAGGCCTCTCAGGTTACAACCCGTCTTACGTCTCCTTCGCCATTCTGGGACCAACGCGGAAATAAGCAGGATGTTGCGAGTACGACGAAATACCTAAAACGTATCGTCAGATGAACTAAGGCACTGCCAATCTCATCGGCTGAGTCGGTACCTTGCATCCTTCCGGCAGCCTTCGGCACCTTCGCTCAACACCACACTTTCTCGGGAAAAGAGTCAGATTCCTAGTCTTCGAGCTCGCGAGCTCGCGAGCTCGTATAGGCGTCGCTCCTGACATGAGAGGACGGCGACATGACCTTGATTCCTAAACTCCTTTCGTTATCGTCTTTGCTGACGACAAAATGTCTCAAACTCATCGCCAACAAAGCTCTCAGGCTCGTTCTCATACCCCATGATCCTCACAACCGGCCCGGATGAAGTCACTACAAGACTCGGATCCTTCAAGAGCCCAGCTTTTTAGTATGTATACCAAGGTCACGAGAAAATCTGCTCCGTCTTACACGAAATGTTTATCCAATCGGGCGCGAACCCTGAGCCTTTCTGTCACGGTAGGTATTGGTAAGCTAGCCGTAGATGGGCACTAGTTAGACCTTTCCTTCTCGTTACTTCTTTTGGAGAATGCATGTTCCCGTGGAGGCTGTCAAAGTGCTAAGCTTATATTTAGAACATGCAAATCTGGGGAAAGGCAGGCTACCTAAGCAAGTCACTTAGGGCGTAACTTTGTAAGCTTAGCCTGGCAGTAGCTTCTTCAAATTCCCGGCTGAATCTGACTGGCCTTTTTCGTTGTCAGCTTTCGATCTTGCAGGGCTGAGCAACGAACCCGCCGAGTAGGGAGGGCGTGCTGACGGGCGTGAGATCCTCAGCCCGGGTTTCTTCACTTACCGCGAAGCAGCAGCTAACGCAAGGCAGGAAACCGCATGGAAGGAAGAAAAAAAAGCGGAGGGATTTTTTGGAAGATTCGATTGTTACGGCTATCTCAGCAGGGAGATCGTATAGGGTTTGGTCTTTCCAAGAAAGGCTACGACAAAAAGTCTCCGCAAGGCTTTTAGTGAGGCGGAGTCGGTTTCTTTTGCCCTACATTGGTAGATGACTTGCGAATGTTGGCCTCGTGGTGCCCGTTGTGATATCCGAGAGCTGAATGCTGGAGGATTGTGACATCTCCCTCACTCTCCATCAGCCGCGATGTTGTCTCCCAACTCGCCTTCGCCTGGTGGGATTCCGGGCGCAGCAGTTGATGATCCTTCTACGAGGTATCGTGATGGACCGAAGAACCTCTTCAATACGAAGAGGACGACGAGATGAAGATATCTATAAAGCAGGATACTTCCCTCGTCTTCAACAACACCTTCCTCTCATCCACACCATCAGCAATAGCTTCACTTTCAGCCTAACAAGCTTACCAACCCCTCAACTTCCTCTCACCAACCAAACCAAAACCCCCCTTACCAACCCAACAATGCAGCTCACATCAATCCTCATCACCGCCCTCGCAGGCCTCGCCACAGCCCGCTCAACCCCCTCCGAACGCCGCCAAACCTCAACCCCAAGCTGCCGCCTCGTCGCGCCCACAGACCTCAACTTCGGCGTCGCCGACCTTCGCTCCGGCACCGTCGTCACCAAAGTCCTGACCTTCCCCGTCGGTCCCACCACCGCTGGTCCCTGTCAGCTCGTCGGCGCCTTCAGCCAAGGCTTTCCCATCGACCAGGGCGGCGACGCTTTCGCCCGCCTCAACGTGCGCGCGCTGGACGGTCCCGCTGCGGGTAGCTTGGTCGGTAGCTTTGGGCCGCTCGAGGTGGCGAATGACGCTGTTGTCAAGGATACCGTGCAGGTCGTCAACAGCTTTTCGTGCCGTGAGAGTTTGAGCTTCGAGTTTGCTATTGCGAATGATGCGGATGTTGACGTTGATATCAATGTTGCATTCACGGCTTCTGGGCTCGGCGGGTTCTTCGTGCAGGTTGGGGACCAGTGTAACTGAGTAAAGTGTGCTCGGGATATGTTCTAGACGAGGAGAGGCCAGGCACTTGACTTCTTCTCAGTTTCGGTTTAGATGGTGGGATTTGATATTCTGATTTTGCATTTGGGAAGCGCGGGTTTACTCGGGGTCTGGCATGTTGAGCAGCGTAATCATGAGCTCGGGGATTCTGATTGTTGTAACTTTACTGGTACTTCTACCGACTAAACCATTCTGTCCTGAAAGTTTCCTCAGTCCTTCATGAGTTCCCATCGATCCGCCCATATACCTCAGTCTTCTTCCAGCTTAGCCACCACCCCTCTTTGCTCTTGCCTCTCTATCCACCACTTTGGTCGTCCGTCCACTGCCAACAAGCAAATCCGTATCACTGCCATGTAGCAATATGATCTGGTAATTGATTCGAATTGGGACATTCAGAAAGTGCCAAGAGCCGCCAAAGGAGGGCAGACAGCCGTGTAGCCATCAAGAGTCGTCCTGAACGTACAATTTGTCAGTCTTTGATCGGAATGAAGATGGGGGAAGTGACCATATGCATCGAGATATACCTGGGACGTCGATAACTCACATTCGGTGGTTGAATATGTATACAAGTAGCTTCCACTGCATCTTTGTCTCTGCCTTCACGGCACGAAAAGTCGGCTGGAACGCGTTTGACCTCCATGCGAGCTGTAGTCTTGTAGACGATAGGCCGACTTAGGCTGGGAGGCTACATAGTTTCGGCAGGCCCATCGATAGCCATGGCCTCGGAAGAGTTGCCGTTGGCGGCGTTGCTCTCGGCGAATCCGTTCTCGGCGGGCTTGTCCTCGAAAGGGTTAAATTCGAAAGACTCCAAGTTGTCAGAAGCAGGCTTCTCAGTTCGAGACTCGATGCCCTCAGGCTTGTCATCGCCAGGCTTGTCGTCGACGTACTTGCTGTAGTCAATAACGCTTGCCTCGTCCCAGTCAAAGGTGTTCTCGCAAGACGCGCATCTAAACACCCGCGCAAGAAAATTAATAAGAAGCCGCTCAAAAAATAAGAAGAAACAACGCCAAAGTAGTAATTTCCACATGGAGCAAAGGAACTTACTGAACGTAGTTACAGCCACCATCAGCCTTCTCAGCAGGGGACTGACAGACCGGGCACTGCTTGATGGTCAACTGCTCCATGGTACGACGACTCTGACGCTCAAGCTCCTCCTTAAGCTTTCCCTCCGCCTTCCAGCGCGCTTCAACCTCGGCACAGGTCTCGCCCTGGTGAACCTTGTCGCCGCATCCAATGCAGGTGAGCTTTCCGCATGGGCAAGTACCAGTGCCGCTGACGGTGCCGGCAACGTTGTTCAGACCGAAGCGGTAACGAAGCGGGATGTAGCGGCCGCAGGCAGTGTCATGGCAGTACAAGGCGGCGTTGCGGGAGACCTCATCGGCCTCGTCGGCGAGGTCGAAGTAGGTCGTAGCCTCCTTGCGGCGGAGCAACTGGCGGGCCCAAAGATCGGGGAAGGGCTTCTGGGATCCGCAGCCGCCGTCGCACTTGGGCTTGCGGAACGGCTTCGAGATGCACGACTTCAGGTAGGCGGTCGCGCAGGTGGTGCAGTAGGGATCACAACCACAGGAGAAATCCTTGCGGGTGGCTTTCTTGCAGGCCTTACCGCAGAGGACACAATCCTTGATGTCCTTTTTGCCCTCCATGATATTGATGCTTCGAGCGTGGGTTTTCGAATGTTGATGGATGTTGGGGTGCCGACAGCTACCTTGAGGGTGAAGGTAAGCTGATAGTGGATTGGAAAAATGGAAAGTCCAGGAACGAACTTAGGGGTTTGATTTCGAAGAAGGATGGGGCCTGAAACTTCTGGCAGTCTACAGGGCGCTCTTGTTCTTGCCTCTGGATGGGTCTCCTTTGATGGGGGAAGGCACCCTGGCCGTGGAAGGCCATCGTGAGAGTCTCTCGGGAGCACCGGGACGTGGAGGTGCAAGACCATGAAGTATTTGTGGCCAGCCCGGGCTTTTAAGATGATGTCCTCACGAGTTCGAGACGGGGACAGCTTGGCCTAGAAGTGTCTGCACTGAACGTGGCCACCAGAAGGCTTGAGACTCGAGAGTGCTTGAATATCCAAGGCTCTATGGCTAGATGTGCATGAACATCAATCCCCAAAGGTCTAATGTGAAATTGATGGGATTGAAGCATAATCAGAAGAATAAAGAAAGGCAATCATTGACAAGATGTGGTGTAATTGCCGTCAAAATTTCTCCTGGAGTAATGAAAATATTGGCGATGTCTTTGTCTTATGGGAGTGGTTTAAAATATCGAGGCTCATTGAATATCTCTAGTTCTCCTGTCCTCAGATGTTCTTTGGTGCTTTGAAGGTCTGAGATTTGACTTGACTCTCTCTAAATGACAGGACGAACTAGGAATCCACCATCTGTTCACAATATCCACAATGTTTTTGCAGTTTCGGGGCATGGAACGATGGTCTCTGGAACTTAAGATTCAGACTGTGTGATATCCATGACAGGCTAAGTTGATCATTGTCTCATGGCCAACATTTTGCTTGCAGGATAGAACTTTCGAATAGGTACCACGAGAAGTTTTCGGTCTTTGCCCAAAATACACAATTGAGTGGACAAGATCTACTTAGTTAGTGGAAATAAGGTTCTACCATGGCTTGTTACATCTACCTTAGATAATCATCTTTGAATGGTTTTGTTTTAAAGACATAGATAGGCGAATTCTATGGTAGAAAGGCATAGCAACCCTTGTTGATCATCTACCCATTCTGGACCATGGCATATCGATGCATGAGTCAAATTTTGGGCTCAAAGTTGAAAAGGGCAGTTTGAGCTAATGAGAAACCCCTTTATGTTTTGTGGAAGGAGTAAGCACAACTAAAACTCAGAGCAGAGTAACCCGTTGATAGATAAGTAACGTCTTGTTATCGATGCTCCTTTTCTCGACTAGGTAAGTCACCAATACTTTTCGAGTTTTTACAATCTTATTTGGCTCGTAAGCTGGCCTGTGTACCTCGACTGTATGAGTGTGGTATGCGCGTACTGGCTCTCCGTTTTTAGTTGGGCCAGGTAGGACATTGTAATATGTAGGAATTGAAATCCACCTCGGTCCTCACACGTTCAGTGAGTAGAAACCAATTTATTTGATATCACTTACCTTGGGATGCACTTAGCCTCTCACAAATAGACATAGTTGTATGGAAATGGTGCTCACTCGGCCGTACTTGGGATATCACGTTGTACTGCGTATGCACCGTAGCAGCTTGAGGTTTGACTCATGTTACACCAAGGCTCTTCTCATTCTGGACACTTCCGAGGGTATGCCAAGGTCTTGACCGATTCAAAGCGCTTCGACTGTAGGTCATGATCAAGGGCATGGGCTATGTATCATTGGAGCACTTTGATTCTACCCCGCAAGATTAAAATAACCTGCTGGCTGGTGTCTCAGGTATACTCGACACAGTCTGCCATACTTGCTCGGAATGTGAAGAGGAGCAACAGCATAAGGGAGATCATGTAACGGCGAGGGTAAAGATAGAACCATCCAAAAGTCATCGAATAAGGACTGTAGGCTGTCACTTGTCGCCTCAATATCCACAAGGGTTCGCGTTGGACAGACTAACATCAGTACTAGCCCGATTTCCCCTCTCAAGCGGTCAAGCTTATGTTTGCTTCTTGGCTAGTTTAGTGTGTAGCTTCGAATGTTATCCTTGGTTAACCACACCTTTTCGAATGCAACATTACAGCAATATTTCATTGGCTTGGGCTCTATCACAAGAATCCTTCGAAAGTCACCGCAAGTCCGGCCGCACTGAAATACATGAATAGACGATACACGCAGCCGGATGGTAGCACAACCAAGGTACAGCAACACGGCTAACAGAGGCTACGCACTCATACGTAGAAAAATGAGCTGCATGTCCCTCATGTTGCTAGACACATACCGTTGAGAAGGCAGCCAATCCGGTGTTTCTCTCTGTCTATCAACCCCGCAGCTATGCCACAATGTTGTGATCGTATGTCTTTCAGCTGAATCAAAATGAGCAATATATACCGTTCAGCTATGCTGATCTCTTCGGAATAGTAAGACGGGCATGATGTTACCCCTTTGCATCGAAAGCTTGATGAACCGACTTGGAAGCCAGAGCATGGAATTATGAAGTATTGTTAAGAAGCTTATAAAAGCTATGAAAAGTTAAGGAAATAGTCATCTCAACTTAGAAGCTCGAACCCAGCTAACTGTAGCTGTTGAATCTTGCGTGAGCCTCAAGCGAATTGACAGAAACAAAGGTATAGCCCAGCTATCAAAGCCTCGTGATTCGAAAGACAACTGACCAACTCTATGTTTCAGAAATTCGCCCAGAATGCGCTTTGCCACATCCTTAACCATTTTCTTCCTCGCCGCAGCCGCCCAGGCCAGCGTCGCCCAGCAGGATGAACCTTACGCCGTAGCCGCGCGGGCTGACACGGACGAGCCCGTGGCCATACTGGAGAAGAAGGAAGAGCCAGGTCTGGAGAAGAGGGCCTGCAACTACAACGGATGCAAGTGCGACAGCAAGAACAAGCAACTCACCGTCTGCGGCAACTGCGTCTGGAGCCGCGACAGAGGCTACGTGGTGACGAGCAAGAGGATCGCCAACCACATTTACGAGTGCTCGCCCAGCGGCAGATGCTGCGACTACGGTGTCGCCCATGACTGCGGTTCCCTCTCTGCTCGGTGCATTGTGAACTAATTGGGCGGCGGCGACTACTACACTTATTGTCTGAAGGGGTCGATTGAAGGAGCAGAATGAGCTGTCATCTCGGGTTCACGGCAAAAGTTGTGTTTGAAGGTGTCGTCTCAAGTCTGTATTTAACTCGAGTCACTCGCTCAAGTCGGTTTAGATCGTGGGGGTTTGATTCACTGAAGTTGCAGAGGAAACAAAAATCGGTACAAATCATTGGAGGCAATTATGGTTCCATGCAGGAGTGAAGTGCGTAAAGTTGCATGTTCCTGGTTCGAGACACTTATAAGGCAAGACGAGGCGAGTCGAGCCTAAAAATAGGATATCAAATGACGTTGTGACGTGTAAGAGAAGCAAACTTAGCCGACTTGAACCACGATCTGCCGCGTGCAACCCGCAGTCTAGTCGCAGCCCACGGGTAATAGGCGTCTGGAACCTTGTAATTAGCAAGGCCAGAGTTGCAAGAATACGCGCCTCCCATGGTGGTTTTTGATGGGGGGTGGACCGCTTGGCCGCAGACTTGGCTCTTTTTTTTTTTTTAACCGTTCCTATTGCCCCTGGGGAATTTTGCGACTCAAGACCTGAGAATAGACGATCGGTTTTGCTTGGACCAGACGAATCAGGTGACTGCTATTTACCTCCATACCCGAGTTTAGGGAATATTTTTTCACCGCGCCTGTGGAAAGCTCTTACCAGGTGAAACGGGATTGGACATTGCATCCCTTAAAGGGGGCAACTCCCCGGTTAACGACTTACGGGGGCTTACCCCGCGCAGTTGCGTTTACCAGGTGGGGTTCAAAATCTGTGTTGCTCCCACCACCAACTTCACATCACACGCGAAATCTAGTATGCCAAGATGGCTGCCCAAGTTCCCACAGAAGCTTTGAAGAAGCTCAACGGTATGGCGCTCTTCGCCGTAGCTACCGGCTGTTCGCCCATAAAGTCCGGAACCTTATGCTAATCAATGATTTTTACCTTCCAACAGTGGGAGAGCCTGCGACGAACGGCAAGGCAGCGAAGCCCGCGGAGGGAAATGGGGTCGACCACGACAGCGACGACTCGGATGAGGAGGGCGAGGATGTGACGGCACCCGCCGCCGGCGGAGCGGCCAAGAAGAAGAAGAAGAACAAAAAGAAGAAGAAGAAGAAGTCCCCGACCGCCCAGTCCGACCCGCCCCGCGTGCTCATGTCCTCGCTATTCCCCCAAAAGAACTACCCCAAGGGCCAGGAGGAGGAGTACCGCGACGAGAACCTCTACCGCACAACGGACGAGGAGAAGCGCCACCTCGACAACCTCAACAACGACTTCTTGACAGACTATCGTGAGGCCGCCGAGATTCATCGCCAGGTTCGCCAATGGGCGCAGAAGAACATCAAGCCCGGCCAAACCCTGACCGAGATTGCCGAAGGCATCGAGGACGGCGTGCGTGCGCTGACGGGACACCCTGGTCTCGAGGAGGGCGACGCGTACAAGGGCGGCATGGGCTTCCCGTGCGGCCTGTCCCTCAACCACTGCGCGGCGCATTACACGCCTAACGCCGGCAACAAGATGGTGCTCTCGCAGGAGGACGTGATGAAGGTCGACTTTGGCGTGCACGTTAACGGACGTATCGTCGACAGCGCCTTCACCATGGCCTTTGAGCCGCAGTATGACAACCTTCTCGCTGCCGTCAAGGACGCGACCAACGCCGGTGTCAAGGAGGCTGGCATCGACGTCCGCGTGGGCGATGTCGGCGGTGTCATCCAGGAGGTCATGGAGAGCTACGAGTGCGAGATTGACGGCGTGACGTATCCCGTTAAGTCGATCCGCAACCTCAACGGCCACACGATTGAGCGTTGGAGCATCCACGGCACCAAGAGCGTGCCTATCGTCAAGAGCAACGACACGACAAAGATGGAGGAGGGTGATGTTTTCGCCGTCGAGACGTTTGGTAGCACGGGCAATGGATATGTCAGGGAAGATATGGAGGTGTCTCACTACGCTAAGCGTGGAGAGGGCCATGCCGCGCTCCGGTTAGACTCGGCCAAGAGGCTGTTGAACGTCATCAACAAGAACTTTGGCACCCTGCCTTTCTGCCGGCGTTATCTGGACCGTTTAGGACAGGACAAGTATCTCCTTGGTGTAAGTTGGCATCTCCACCGCTGACTGAAGAATATGAGCTGACGAATAACAGTTGAACAACCTCGTTGCCAGCGGCATTGTCGAGGCTTACCCGCCCTTGTGTGATAAGAAGGGCTCCTATACAGCTCAGTTCGAGCACGTAAGTAACAACTTGCTACTCTTTGCCAGGGACAATGTTAACCCACACCATCCAGACCATCCTGCTCAGGCCAAACGTGAAGGAAGTAATCAGCCGAGGAGAGGATTATTAGGCGGGGTGAAACCGGCCAAGGATAGGTATTGTCGTGGGTTTTCCTTCCACTTATCAAGACTATCGTTCAGATATACATCAAAAATCCAAGCAATCGAATCCAACATGACCGTGCCCAAATCTTTGCCGAGAGTGTACGACTTGTAGTGAATTCTGCTTAAACCATTGCTAAAGGCATCGAACGTCAGTCTGATGTATACGACGCGGCATTTGGGAACAGCGTTAAGCCTGTCTCCAGGGCACGGTGAGTGTCCACATTTCGGGAGGCCAGCGATTTTCCCACGCCGATGTATCGGTATTACTTCGCACATTGCTCAAGAACGCTGAGATACTATCACAAGCATGCATAATGCTTAGATGTGTCTACTCGAATCCGTATGTTGCATGTTACACTCTGCTATCGTTAGGCAAAGCCCAGAGCCTGCCACGCCAGCATGCTCGCAGCCCTCTCTTAACCCGTAATTCAAACGTTCTTTGAGTTGACAGTCGTTCGCGGCCCCATAACGGGATGCCGTCCCGTAGCCGGGCACAACGGGGCAAATCATAGTGGAGACCAGCTCCGACACAATGTTCCGGAACGGAAGACTCGATGTACAGTATGGCCGATGGTCTTGCGGATCGAATGCTCCCGTCACCGTCTGTGTGAATCTAGTGGTTGTTGCGGTGATGTCAGATGCCATCACCACGAGCCCGGAATGGAAACCGATCGGAACCCGCAGATGAAGACGGGCGCCGGGCGAAGTGGGTAGAGCCACACGGAACCCAGCGATTGCCTTAGTAAGTATGAAGCTAGAGAGAACCCCTGCGCCACTTGAGGCTGAGGCGTGTCAGCATGGCGTCAATAAGAGGCATGCAGAGGCAAGATCATGGGCCGATCCAGAACCGACGACCACTCATAGGCATTTCCCTTTCGCCCCCGAGCGAGACTTGACTGGCGCGACCGTTCACTGGTCGGCGGACTGGAACTGCGATACCCACTTATTTCTCCACCGCCAATCCGCGCATCTCTGGTTCTCCAAGGGTCCGATCGGCGGCGTCCAGAAGCACGGAGAAGGGCATGACAGCTTCATCCGATATCCACCTCGGATATCCAGATAGCATAAGAGGCGTCGGCCGCGGGTCGGCTGGCGGGACCTGTAGCAGGAAGAGGCCTTGGCGGAACCTGCTTTTCGTCGTCCCTTCTTCGTCACACTCTCGGGCTGGGCGAAAAGTGTATTCATCCATGGATGTGTGTGTGTGTTTATGTGTGTGTGTGTGTGTGTGTGTGTGTGTGGCGGGAAAGAGAGGAAGAGCTTGGGCCCAGTTTCCTACTCGCCGACTTAGCTTTCTCTTGCGGCTTCCCGCTGGGTAACGGGAACGGTACGGATGTCAGCGAGAAACGGCGTTTGGGAAGAGGAGAACCGACAAATGCTCATCCGCGGATCCACCTTTAGGCCAATCACATGCAACCAGCGATTTCACATCGGCGGCCAGCCCGCGTCCTGGAAGGTGCTGGGCCTTTGGTACCCCCATCCCGTCTCTTCCCCCCTCGTCTCCGACGTTTTCCATCTCCATTGACGCGGTCCATGCGCGCCATACCCGAAACAGGCAGCTAGGCGAGGTAGGAGGCCCCAAGCCGAGCCAGACAGCGCGCTCCCTGCGGTGGAGTTTTCGTGCCTCCTTCGCTGCGAGCTCGCACGCGCCACCCCGAATTCCCATCTTTCTCCGGGGCACCGGCTGGGCCACTTGGCCCTGGGGGGGGAAGGAATGCAAACTGCTGCAGTGCACCAAAATCCCACTGAGAAATTTCCAGCGCAAAAAGACCTTGTGGGGGCCTTGATGCCTTGGGAAGCGTTTTGCCACGTCCTGGTTGGTCAGATCAGCTTCCTAAAAAACCCGCACACGACACCTGCTCCACCCTCCGGCCTACCGAAGCTCGCAGCGCGCTGCTGCTCTCGGTTTTTTTTTTTCTCGCACCCCCGTCCGATTTCCTTACTAGCAAGGCTCACCTATTATTTTCGCATCCCTTATATCAACAATCGCCTCCCTCTTCCTCTATTTTCCTTCCTGCAGTAGAAGTTGACTCATCACTGTCGATTGACGATAAACAAACAAACAACGAGATACAACTCAGTTTGACTCGTTTTCATTCACGAATACCCACGACACTTCCACGATACCCCGATACCAATCCCGAAGACACTAGAGGCAGAAAAAAAAAGCGACAAACACCTTCCCGTCCGTTACATCACACGAGCTTCCTTTCCTACCTCGCTCGCAAAACCCGATACCCAGAAGTAATATCAACCACCACTACACAAGAACCACATTCAAGATGAAGGTCTTCTCCAACGCAGTAACCTTCAACTACTCCTGGGAAGAGGTCTCAGCAGCAAACTGGCGCAAATACTGCCCGTGGAACGACAAGACGACGCACGTAATCGCCGTCGACACAATCGGCCGCAGCGTCGACCCAGCCACGGGAATCCTCCGCACCGAGCGCCTCATCACCTGCAAGCAGTCCGCCCCCAAGTGGTTCGCCTCCCTCGTCGGAGGCGGCGGCGGCGACCCGGACGTTTCCCACGTCTTCGAGACCTCCTACGTCGACCCGGCCAACAAGACCGTCACAATGGTCTCCCAGAACCTGACCTTCGCCAACCTCATCTCTGTCCAGGAGTCCGTCGTCTACAAGCCCGTCAGCCCGACGCAGACGCAGTTCGTTCAGGACGCGCAGATCACCGCCCTCTGCGGCGGCTGGCAGCGCATCAAGAACGGCATCGAGGACCAGTGCGTGTCGCAGTTCCGCAACAATGCGCAAAAGGGCAAGGAAGGGTTCGAGATGGTCCTGGCTATGAGCAGGCGGGTGTTTGCCGAGGAGCGCGAGCGCGAGATGCGTGTTCGCCAGGGCGCTATGGCAGCATGATGTGGCTGATGATGATGAAGATTTGAGAGTCCACCACGTTGACTCTTGTGTCTTCCCCCATCCCGGTTTGCCACACGACACTCGTGTTATGCAGCGTTCCTCGTCATTTTTTACATCTTTTCTCAACAAGCGGGCAGCATCACCACAAAAGGATCCGGAAAAAGGGGTTTTTAGACGGCGTTCAGACATCACTTTTTGTTTTTCCGGGCCAAGCCCAAAGACGTGGATGCGGATCTTCCACTCAAACCACTTAGGTTTAGAGAGGATAACCACCATCCCCAACTGTACAAAGACCTTCGGCGTTCAGGAATATCCCTACATGATAGAGCATCCGGGGGTTTTCCTCAGACAAGACACATTTTCTTCTCAAGGTCCATTGCGACCAGAATTAGAGTGTTTTTTAGAAATAATAGACCCCTCACAATGATCAGCAAACTTTATTGCCTCAACATGGAATTGTCCACCCGTTTCATCGTGATTCAGCAGAAATGCCTTATCCCATGTACCGACACAATTCACTGCCCAACGAAACTCTAAGCTGAATGTGAAGAACTACTCGCTACAAGCCACCACGGTATCCCTTCTACGTGAGGTCGGTAAACCCTTCATTTCTCCATTCGGCCCCGGCACTTCTCCTCATACCGGACCAGCGTCTCCTTGGTATCCCGATCCAACGCCGCCTCGCTCCCATCCAGGACCCGCCTCGCAAACGCCGCAGCCTCGCCGAACCGGCGTAGGAAGTAGAGCTCTTCCACAGCATGCAGGAGCTCTTGTAACACAGGCTTGCTAGCCTTTTCCGTGTTGAGCGGTAGCTCTATTGTTTGCCAAACCTAGCAAGGCAAGTATGTGTGTCAGTCAAAAACTACCCTTTTTGATCATTGTCTGCTGCAAGAATAGAGGGGGCAAACAGGCGGAAGGGGAGGGGAGGGGGTGTTCTCCGCGGTCCAGGGTTCTCCAGGCAGGTGGAGAAAGCCGGGTGGCTTCCATCGGAAGTCCATCCGAGCTTCGAAAAGGGCTGCCAAATGAGAACATGAAAAGCAGGATGAAAAGATCGAAAACCATCACCCCTCGCATACTCCATTGCAAAAGCATAATTACAAAGCCAACGATATAGAGTACATATTGTTTCTGTATAGAAAGATATCAAGGAAGCATGGGAAAGTAATGACTCACATCGCCGTCTTGCACCTTCACCCGATACGTAGCCCGAAGCTTTTGGAAGTCCTCTTCTGATTGCCAGTCTCTGGGCTTCTGCTCCTCCTCATCAGAGTCGTCGATGGCGATGTTGAAGAGGTCGCCTTCTTCGTCAGCCATTTTTGTAGGTTGTAGGTGCAGGTATAGCCCGTGGAAGTAGATAAAAGTCCAGAGTAGGGAAAGATCCCAGAACTTGCTGAAATTCCCTTTCGAGGGTTCGTGGTACAGTCCCTTGAGCCTGCCGCTGCTCTATTCCTTACGTCGACAACAAGAATGACCAATTTCGCCGGGGCGCTCAAAGTCTCGAGAAAAAGAACGTCCAAAGAAGAAAATGAATCCCCACTCCGATCGCTCCGTCGTGGTCCAGGTTGGTCGGGTATCCAGTTAGGCGATCGATCACCAAGATATCCGTACAGATGCCAGCACGCTGGAAGGGACTGACTGACTAAGTCAAGTTATGCAACTAAACAATATAATTTATGCTCGGGCTGCAAATCTTTTTACAAGCAAGTCCTGCCGAAACGGTTTCCCCAACATGACATCAAGCCGCATGGCGGGGTTAGTGGGGCCGCTTTTGCACCTAGCGGGCCGAGAAGCTTCGAAGCTTGAACCTCATCCGTCCAGTCTACCACCCCGCCTCTCCCGTCCCTTCATTCCAATCTTCCCGTCTCGTGAAACCTTTAATTGACTTCAGCGACCTTACCTAAATTTGACTTATACATACACGAACGAACAGTAGAAGACTGCTTGGGATCAAATTAGTCGAAATGGAGCAGCAAGTAGCCAGGCTCGTAGAAAAGGCATGGGACAAGTTTCAAAAGACGCCCGAGGAGAAACGCCTTTGTGAGTCTGTGCCCTTCACATCATGGCCCAGAGCTAGACACCTAGCCTAAACATTGGAGCGTCCTGCTCTCAGTGAAATCCCTGCTCCCTGGCAGCTCTGTTATGTTTTCGTCACCCACCTCAACCAGCTTCTACCCAAGTATACAAGACAAGACTGACATCCCCAAGTGATAGGAATATCCGGCATCCCAGGCTCAGGTAAACACACCTCAAAGCCCTCTCTCTTACTCGCAACTCAACATTATCAACCCACACGGCACCTAACACCTCAAACCAGGCAAAACAACCCTCTCCCAAATAGTAACAACCCGCCTCAACGCCCGCGCCGCAACCCTAGACCCCTCAAACCCAACCCGCACATCCCACCCGCCCGCAGCCTTCGTCCCCATGGACGGCTACCACCTCACCCGCGCCCAGCTCTCCGCCATGTCCGACCCGAAAACCGCCCACGCCCGCCGCGGCGCCGCCTTCACGTTCGACGGTCCCGCCTTCCACAAGCTCGTCACGTCCCTCCGGGAACCCCTCAGGGCCGATTCCTCCCCGATATACGCCCCGAGCTTTGATCATGCCGTCAAAGATCCCAAGAAGAACGACATTGCTATCCAGCCGTATCACCGCATCGTTGTGTTCGAGGGAAACTACCTTACGCTCGACAAGCCGCCATGGAGCGACGCTGCGAAGCTCATGGATGAGCTTTGGTTCGTAGACGTGGACTTTGAGGTGGCGAGGAAGCGGTTGATAGGGAGACATGTCAAGGCAGGCATTGCTAAGAACGAGGAGGAAGCTGATAAGAGGGCAAGAGAAAACGATCTGGTGAATGGGAAGGAGATTGTCGACTTCCGCCTAACGGTCGATGAGGTTGTTACCAGTCGAGAAGATGACGAATGGATTCACGAATGAGAAATATATGGCACTGTGTTTCAGTCATGGCTAGGGGGATCTTTATTACTCGCTGTCGACCCTCAATCGTGCCGGAACTATTATGAGGTCCTGTCCTGTCCCGTCCCGTCCCCGACCATGTAGCCGGCACTTCTGCTCAACCAATTGTGCTGGATATCGGTGGAGACTCGCATTCCAACTATCTATGCAACGTTGAGAACCATTCTCCCTCACATTGCCATCTCACTCGGCTGCAGCCCCCGTGAAGCTACCAGGAAACTTAGCTGCGCTGTAGCCTGTAGCGAACATAGAGCCTCCCAGTCCCCGGCGCGTACGAGGCTGATCGCCACCCTGCTGTGGAGGGACCTGGCCGTGGCCACAGGGCTGGAATGGTTCTGCGTTGGGCGAGAACGCTCCGCTATTTTGGTGAACTGGGCCATTCATACCAATGCCCGCCCCGGAATCCGGATAGCTGATGTGGTAAGTGACCGTCACAGCGTGAACGACGCCCGACGGGTACATTCCAGGAATCATTGCCTGCGGATGCATCTGAGGCTGCATCTGGGTCGCGTAGTGCACTTGACCCGGCGCCATCTGCGGCGTAGGGATGCCAGCAGGCATGACAAAGCCTGTGGGGTTGAATGGAACTGCAGTGGCGGCCTCGGGACTCTGCACAGGAGTGGGCGCCGGCGCGGTGACATCTGGCTCAGCCTTGACGGGAGCTTCAAACTCAACAGCCGAGTCGTGCGAAGCGTCTGACATCGCATCTCCCTTATCCGATCCAGCAGTCTTGGAAGAAATCGGATGCTCTTTAGAAAGAACATTCTGAGAGGCATTCTGGACATGCGCATGCTCGCCCTCAGTACTGACACCCGCATCGACCGGATCGGTCGACTCCTTGGCGGTGCCATTGGGTACATGCTCCTTTGCAGTGTCCTCCACATGAGCTTGGGTGCTGTCAATGGACTTCTTCGCAATGCTACAGTCGACTTGACCCTGAATCTCGATGTCGATATCGATCTTAGTCTTCGGTGCCTCAGTGTTTTCTGGCTTGACTGCACTGTTCTCCTTGTTCTCTGCCTTGCTGTCGGTGTTCTTCTCAAGGTCACCCTCAGTTGATTCCTTGCGTGGCATTCGAAGTCCGGGTAAGGACTGTGCAGTAGTAACGACTGCCTTATGGTGGTTGACAGCTTCAGATAAACCAGGCATAGAGACCTGTGAGACACCGCCGGTGCCTATCTGTGTCTGTAGAGTTTCCGAAATCCATTCCATAGCCTTTGCGGCCTCGTTGTTTGGCTGGGAAGCTCGCACTTTCTGGTTCTGTTGCAGGTGAGGTGGCAGCTTAGAGAACACACTTCGGCTGTCCTTTTCGAGGGGGATCTTGACGTCCTTGATTCCGGCAGGAACTTCAGCAGAAGAACGTCTCTCCAGCAACTGTTCCGGGCTGTACTGGACCCAAGGAGGGCGGTCTGCAGTGTACATGGGGGAGCCCTTGACATTGGTCAGCTTCAGATTGCTGAAAGCGTCCGTCAGGTCTTCCTCGCCATGATCCTTCTTCATGGGCACCACCTCGGTGGCCTGAACGGCGGCCTGGGTGGGGCGAGCGGCCTCGGGAGCAGCCGACTCGACGGGAGCGACGGCGCCCGTGTCCGCTTCATCTTGGGAAGCAGCCATCTCGCGGAGATATTTCATCACCTTCTGCAGCATGTCCGCACGCTGAACAAAGTCGGCAGCCGTCTCGGAGTCATCGAACTTGAGGCTGTATCGCATCGATGGACCCGACGCGGAAGCTCCGAAACTGATGATACACAGGTGATTCTTGTGGAAGTCCAGAGCGTAGTCGTTCATGCTATGGGCTTGGTCGAAGATGCCAGGGCATACAATGATGCAGACGACACGTCCATTAGGATGCTCGTCAGACTTGATGGTCTTCAATTTCAGAACAGCATCATGCTCTTTGCCTTGAGCCTGAGCCTTGCAATGGCTAGCCCAGTGGACCTCGGAGTTGTTCTTATCAGTCAGGTGAGGTTGCTTCGTAATTTCTTCAGACGTCTCCTTCTCCTTGCCTTTCACACTGGAAGCGGCGTTCGGAGTCGGCGTGGAGGCCGAGATGGCAGTGCGAGGGGTGGCAACTGGAAGATTCTGAGTGCTCTTGGCTCTCAGATGGGGCGGCAAGGGCATGTTGGTCGCTTCAGTAGATCCAGTCCTAGTAGTGATAGAGCCAATGGCAGCTGGTCTGGCCGTGGAAGGGGTAGTATGCGTGACCCTGCTTCCCTGGACATTTGCGCGGAGCTCACCAGCAGCTCTAGTCGAAGGGTATCGATGAACCTGGGAGCCAGGAGGCATGACAATGCCATTCTGACTGGTCCGCATGCCTTGAAAGTTCGCCACGCTATTATTGTTAGTTGAGTTTCTGCCAGAGGAGAGGAGTCACCTACTTGGGTCGACGTGTCTCGGGCAGGTGTCTGGCTGGACCAGCCGTAAGAGTTGGACGATAGACATTTGAGCCGCCTAGGTCAGGTAGCTGCATAGCAGCCATGGCTTCAGCATCGTCCATTCCTGTCTCTGCAAGGGCTATCATCTTTATTAGTCGAGATACTGTCCTGTGAAGTATGTGGAGAAAACATACCTCGGTAGCCGTTGAGAGCCTCAGTGTTCTCCACGTTGACAGGAGCGCGGCGGGCACGCGGCGGTACAACATGCCTTTTCGGGGTGTCGTCAAGAGGCAACTCATTGATGCGGTCCATACCGAGGTCGGCCTTCTCAATGTCAGTCACACACAGTATAAACGAGTTCCAGATGCAAAAGCAATCACTGACCATCATTGCACGCTGGACCAGTTCTTCATTGGTCAGCGACGAAGATGCGGCCTGGAGGCGATGACTGGGCATTTTGTCCGCCTTTCTGTCGGTGTCGGTTCCCCAGGATCCCATGTTTGCAGGCAAACTAAAAGTCAGTCCGAGGTTTTCGCTGATTTGATGTCGTGGTTTGGTTCTGGTGTCTAGATGTATATCTGTCAGAAAGGGTTGAGATCCCAAGATGGTCAGGGTAAGGAGAGAAGTAACAGTGGTGATGAAAACGAAAACAAATGACGAGTGGTAGATGAAAATATCAGTAGAGGTTTAGCTTCCTGGAGGCTTACCGCTGGAGGTTCTTGGACCTTTCCTGCTGGTTAAGGATTCGTAGATGCCGTCCCTGATGGGAATCGATGTAAAAAAGACGTAAGGCAGAAGCCTAGTGTGAAGTTTTACTCGAGTGGTACAGGAGAAAATAAGTGAGTGATAGTGATGGCAATATTTGCCCTGGTGGGATGTGTGTTGTGGTATGGAAACCTGGAAGAGAAGACGTTCAGACTGCGGGTGTTTTTGAGAAAGCAGAAGGAAACAGAGAAGTGGATGGGTGGCAGCAGTACTTGGGGCAGGCTTTTCCGAGGCAAGAGGAAAGAAAAACAGTCCTTGCCTTAGATAAATAACCGTGCTGTCTGTCTAACTTGGAAAGAAGTCCTGCTCCGGGATGGAGTAAGTGAGCAGGCCGGTGGAAGGAGCCGGGGTAGAAGCGGAAAGCAGAGACAGGAAGGGCATATGACGATGCCACGAAGCAGGAACTGACTGAAGTCGGTACCTGCTACTTGTTTGTGAAATCAAAGCGCAGGCACAAATAATCATAGTGCAAGAGTAGCTATATATAAGGTATATGAACAAGATGTTTTGTAACTTATGAGAGACAATTCTTGTACCTGAGAGAGAGCTGCGTAAAAGAAGACTGTTCCCATAAGTGTACAGATTCTTCAAAGGTTTGGGGCAATCGAAAACAATAATGATGTGCTGATGTGCTGATGTGCACTTCCACGGGGATGGATTCTATCACCATAGTGAAGGGCGTTCCTCACTCAAGGTTTCTGCCCTGGATGTTCCCATCATGCAAGAACAACCTTTCAACAAGTATAACACTACAAGTGTTGGCAAAGAGAGGGACAGGTCACATAAGAAGGCACCGGAATTTGCCAGTTGCAATGTAGAAAAGAAAGAGCAGCATCTACGGCTAGATTACGAGCGTACTTTGCTCGAGTGTGCGATCTTATACCCATGCGTCATATATTTACGGAGGAGCTATATCCTTAAATTGAAGTTGCTGGTTCAATCTGGACGAAAACGACCCAGGGAGAATGTCATGCGATACCCGGTATCTATTGTATAATTTCAGACTTTCTAAATCAGCGACGCATGCCATGGGATCACGCCAAGTCAGAGACGACCCAAGTGATATGGTGAGCTGCTAGGAATCATTCAAGATCTCATGCGTCACGGGCAGAAGATCACAATGTATGCATATTGCTCATGCTTTACTTGGGAGAACGCAGGAGCGAACCAAGCATACGAACTTGAGGTTTGAATCAATACCCTGTAGTTCAGCATCTTGAACCACCTATTTGGGAACTAGTCAGGCAGTGCCTTATGCACTAATTGTAAGGTCAGACTTTGATTCTCAGCATTTTGAGCCCACGGCGATTTCTAGCCATCACGGAACAAACATTGCGTTGTTGGTAAAGGCACATCATGCCCATGTCATTTACTCATATCATGCAGTACTCTCTAGTAATACAGAAGCGTTTGCTCGTCCATCCAGTAACAACCTTTGGTATATCCATCGCTTAACAAATTCCTAGAAAATGTGCTTATTTCGCAGCATCCTTGGGGACACCGCTCAGGCCCTCGGTAGCCTGGCGACCGACGTTGCTAAGATCCTCGTTGGCCTTGGAGGCAGGGCCTCTCAAGCCGGAGGTGGCGCCGGTGCCAGTACCGACGGTAGTCTCGGCATCACCGCCGCTGCCGACGTTGACCTTTGTGGCGTCGGCGGATTGCCAGTCGGAGGCGACGGGGGGCTGCTCGGGGAGGGGGAGGTTGGACTGGACCTCGTTGATCTGGTCGGCCTTGGTTTGGGTCATTTTTGCGGTAGTTGTTCAAGAAAAAGGTCGCTAGAGAGGATGTAAGTTAGCGTTGTGTGGCCTGTGGGTGCTATTGGTTCGGGGCCATAGCGGCCTGGGCCCAGGGAATGTAGCTCACTGTAGTTGATTCGTCGGAGGGGATTTTTAGAGTTTGATCGAAGTTGCTGGTGCTGTGATTGTAATGGTTGGCTTTTCTTGTGATTGCTTGATGAATAGAAAAAGATAGACTCTTGCATCGAGCTTCAACAGAGGCTCTTATATGCAAAGCTGGAGGAGGACGAGCTCCAATCCGGCCAGGCTTGAGCTTTCGGAGCCTTTACGGACGCTGACGTCAATTACGTCAAGCAGGTGCAATTGCGGCTCTTTGCGCGGAATCAGTGGAGAATCATTGACGTTCATCGACGATTGTCGCGGGAAGTGGAGAACATCCAATAACACTTTTGGGCGTGGATGGCGGATGGGCGATCAGTGACACAAATTGGCCAGGAGCAAAAGCTCCAGACGCTTCGATGAGGCAGACGGGCTACATTGAATTGAGGGTCAAAGTGGTGCCTGGGCATGAACGAGGGCGTTTTCCTCAATCAGATGCAATTTTATTGAGGGGGTTGTTGGTATCAGCCGAGTGGGCTTTTTTGCGTAAGCTTCTGTCACCCGTCCCTGAACGCCTTACTCCCAGAGTCCCAGCAAAGCCAACCGTAGAGTCGGTCTGTGTCTTTTCCCCAAAGTTCAGATGCGGATGCCGTCATGGCCATGTCGACGTTTTGATCCACCCTGTCATCTCCCAGCCCTGTGCCAACTGCTAATCCTTCCCTTCTGCCACTGCCACACGCGATCATTCTAGCCCATTCTCTTATCTGTTTCAGCTGAAGTCGCCTTGTCGCCGGTGTCGGGGTTCAGGTAGTCGGAATCCTCCGCCGCCTCATATTCTTGGATCAGGTCTGACACAACCTCGCGGGCCTCGTCGAATTCATCCAGGTTCTCGGCAAAAGGCGCCGTCTTCTTGTAACCCTCCATGAAGGCATTACGCTTCCGCATACCGTCGTATTGTCTTAGAATTCTCTTGAACAGCTGGGAGCCTGTCAGCAAAGCATGCGCATACCAGGATCAGGATCGTGAAACCTACAGTTGCGATACTTGTGTGGTTTGCCAGCATCAATCCACTGACACGGTGGGCCATTGGGATGTAGGGGCTCCGCTTTGTGAGGGCCACTTGAATGCTGGCCGGTCCCCATGGGATAAAGGTTGCCAGTCGTCGTTCCCGGATTCTCAGCAAACTCTTGTGGACGTCTGTCGGATCCACTTCGCCCTGAATGACGTTCAGAATAGAAATGTAGCAGCTCTTCTTTCCCGGTTGAGTAGAGACCATGCGGTTCTTGGGCTGCAGTAGTCTCCGCATGACGTCCAATACTGTCGTCTTGCGCACCGTCTTGGCCTGCTCTACCTGATCGCCTGTGAATGGTGTGTATGCCGTCATCAAGAAATGGCAGCGGGGCGTGGGAATCAACGAGGCAAGAATGCTGACCAGATCGTTGTGCATGTAACCTGGGTACCTGAGAGTTGTGGTACTTGCTGACATGACGGTCGATACCTGCGTTGCCCAAGTTAGTCTGTGAGCCTCGAACACGAGAGAATAATTCCCACCAGTTGATTTGTTTGAGCAAACGAGGGCTCCTGAACGTGTAATCTGTCGGCTGCGATGCGTGATAGAGCTCCGTTGTCCAGTACCACTACCGAGTCGGCGTTTTGCGTTAACCTTCTCATGGCGAGAACACTGTTGTAAGGGTGGACGACGACATCGCCTGCGTTTGTTGTATCAGGGAAGACGGAGTATGTTTGGATGATCTTTTTAGGGAACCGGTCGTTGAGCCGCTCGAGGAGGAATGAGCCCAGACCAGAGCCAGTACCTCCCGCGATGGAATGCAGCATCATGAAGCCCTGAGATGGTCAGCGGGGGCCGCACGAATAATACAAAGTTGCACGTACTTCTAGAGAGTCGCTACCATCAGCTTCGCGGTCGATCATCTCCATGATGTCTTCGTAGACCACTTCGCCAGTCTGATAACCGTCACCCCAGTTGTTCGCAGCACCAACTCCATTCTTGCCAACGTAAAAGTTCTCGGGGTTGTAGATGTTTTTGTAGGGACCACTTTGAATGCCTTGTATGACCTGTAGTTCCTTTAGCAATAGTACAGTGTCTCGCTGTAAATTGTCGACGCACCCTTGGCTCTAGATCGACTAAGATAGCTCGCGGAATGTATCGTGTGTCGTCGCTCTGGTAGTAAAAGACGTCTTTGCGATCGCCACCTTCAGTAGCAAAGTCTTCGAGGTTTCCGTCCTGGTTGATGCCATGCTCCTGACAAAGCTGCTGCCAGAATTGGCTTCCAACTGTATGGCATTAGCTCCATTGCGCACGACTGATGTTCTGTTTGGTGGGGTAAACTGACTGCTGTTGCCGCATTGTCCGGCCTGGACCGTAATGATTTCCCTGTAAGACGAAGTCAAAACAAAGTATGGGCAAGCCAGGAGGGGCTCACGAAACCTACCTTGGCATCTTTGCAGTGTGATGGCGGCTTTGGCGATGTTGGGCTCCAAAATCAGTGACCTTCCGCAAGCTGTGATGTTGGACGCGACGGTGAGAGCTTATCGATAAGAAGATGCGCGAGACGCGCTTTGAGTGTGTTACGTAAGGCAGGGTGCGAAGAGTGAGGTGGTGCTGCACCGAGGTTGCTCGCAAACGGTAAGCAGGTAGTACTATACTACCTACCCTGAGGCGCCAGGATTCTTCCTTTACCACATGTGCCACACATCAAAATTTCAAGCCACATCTTGAGAGATGGGAGACTCAAATGATGGATCTTCAATTCTCCATTCTTTCATTCACAGTGAAACAGCCCACGCGGACTGCCTAGTCAGGGTCAACACGCTCGTTCTTTGTCCCTTGGCCTTATTCCTCCACAATGGGTCTCGGCGGCCTCTCTCTATCCGAAGCGAACAGCGGACTTTTCCTCGGATCCCACGCCCGCACCAAGGTTTGAAGTACCAGGGTGCGGATGACATTTGTTGATGAGGATACCTTTCCATCTCAAGATACGCGGCCCTCTGGCTACTCCGTACATTTGCCAGCCACGCCAGCCTCTTCTCCTTACGTTTGGCAGATAATCAAGCACCGCTGTCCCGACATACGTTGGATGGCCCACGTCTCAGATCTATCCGAACCCCTATTGAACGCCCCCACGGCCCGGACGTGCCATATGCGCGCAACAGGCGTATAATAAAAGCCATCGATCCATAATTGCGGGATTTGCGTCGCCTGTAATTGTGGTCATTTCAACGTCGCACAGTCGATGAAAGTTTGGCTTAGGACGTAATCTGGGCAGAAACGGGCCCCTGTAGGGCTCATGTACACTACTTACATCCAATGTAGGAGCTCAGTCCATTCCCGTCCTTTTCTGCGCCTTAGCTCCCTCACAAGCATCTCATGATCTCATCACTGGATTGTTCAAAGCGGGAGACAACCACATACTTCGTACAAGTCACATGGAACCGAAACGGCAGAGACGGGCAGAAAATCAGTCCCTATTCCTTGATAAGGTAGTTGTTCAACCGCGGATTCGGTGTCAAATGTCAGTGGAAGCTCCATCTGCTGCACCGCGCCCGAATAGCGCAGGGAGCCACTGAAGATTTGGGCGTGACATCGGACTAAGGTGGCACGCCCCAGAGGGAGCCGCTAGGTGTTCCCCCACTGTTCACCCCCCCTTATTCGCGCCCCTATTGGCGCCCATTGGCTCGGAGCCAAAGAAGCAATTAAGCCTCGCCCTCCACCAACGTTGCAACTTGCTGGGGATTTGCAGGCCGTCACAGGGATCACTGGTCCTGGTCCCTCCCATACCTTACCTTTCACTGCACTCCATCGCCCTCCCTGTCTCCCCCCAAAACTGCGACAGCCCAAGGTTCCTGGTCTCGAGGATCTGAGGTTGTCTGCAGTCTGCCCGCCTATCCGTACGGGAGATACCTGACTTTAGCAGGTCCAAAGATTCAAGGTGCTCGACTGCAACAAACCCGATCTTCCATCAACCCTGCAGGGCTTGCAGAAGCACACCCCCAGCCCAACCTTTTTCTGGGTACTGCTACATTTCATTCTTTGGAAGGTGTTGTTTCTTACCAAACCCATCAGCCGGATTTTGGAGCAGCTGCCGGTGATCGACCACGAGCGCCGTTCTTGTCTCGCTTTAGCTTCTCGCCTTCGAACCTTTCACCGACGGGTGTGTCTGACTGTCTCGACCGCAATTACAAGACGTCCGCCCCCGACCACCCCTCGACTTGATCTTCCAAACGCATCCCGACCCCTTGTTGGGCTGCTGTCTCTCATTTACACTTCGCCGAGAAAGCCATGCTTGAGGTGTTTACACCGATCCACGGCCTACACACCTCAATTTCGCGAGCCGATTTCCTAGAAAACTCGACTAATCCTCAACTCGTTTCCTACCTCTACACCCTCCCGAATTTCCCGTCACAATGACGGACTCGAGACGAGATGATTCGGTCTCACCAATGACAAGAAGCCCTCGCGCGGCATCACCAGCCATCACGAGCCAGCCAGAGTCGCTTGCTCCTCCAGCTCCTCCGCCGAAAGATAACCCTCCGGCTCTTCCCCCAAAGGATCTCCCGACGCCAAAAGACACGCATACCCCGATCGATTCCACGGTGGAAGCACGAGATTACATCAATGGGGGAGCACCTCATGACAGCGTGTCACCCGTTAACGACGGAAGGCGGCCGCAGCTCCCAACCCTCAACTCCACCGATAGCGTACGTCAGACCCCTGGCGGTCTGCCCGTGATGCCCGAAGACGATACATACTCCCCTGAGCCAGCTTCACCGACCGATCGCAGAAGCGTACAATTTGCCAGAACGGACCAGGTCCTGGAAGCCCCCGCAAGCCATTCGCGGCAGCCATCATGGGACGACGGTGGAAAGTCCATCGGCTCTGCCTTCATTTCTAAACTGAAGCAGCTCACCGGCTCTGGCAGCACGCAGACCCTCAAGACGAGCAGCTCCGGTAACCTGAACGAGAACGGCACGCCGCCGTCCATGGGTAGCTCGCCCACCACCGGCCAGTTCAGATCAAGAATACCTCATACACTAGACGAGGATGGTGGCAGCGATGCTGATGCGGATGTCGAGGAGACGGCTGATGAAGGAGCCACATCGGATGCTGTCAAGCCCAAGAAGAAAAGGAGAATGCGCCGCTCAAAAAAGCAACACATGTCTGTCCCGAGTACCCCCAACCTGCGGCATCTACCCGGCCCAGACTCGCCCGTCGGTTACGGCCGGATGGGTCTGCGAAGGCGCTTGAGTATGCCAGACCACCCCGAGCAGCAGCACGGCATGTCGGAAGGTGAAGGACGAGACCAGCTTGCAGGTCCCTCATGGATAAGGTCTCGCAAGAATACCGGAGATGGCACTGAGAGCCCTGGAGGAAGAAGAATGGGCCACGTCCGTCGCATAACTGTCCTTGGTGGAGGCGGGGTATCGGACGGAGACGCGATCACGCCCAAGAGACCTTTTTTCGGCAGCGAACGAGCATCGACTTGGAAATACGTCAAGAACACCTTGAAGCTCCTTAGGCAGAAGAAAGAGGATCGTTTCGATTTCGCAAAGTCGGCAGAACTCATGGCAGAGCTGCGAGCCGGAGCGCCCGCCGTTCTCATGTTGGCCAGCATGATCCAAAGGGATGAGCATGGCAATAAGCGAATCCCTGTCCTTCTCGAACAAGTGCGCTTGCGTATTACTGATAGTCAACCCGAGTCCGACGACGACAGTGAGCGGCATTGGGTCTTCACAATGGACCTCGAGTACGGCAGCGGCCCAAGTCGAATGAAATGGGTCATTATCAGGACTCTGAAAGACATCTACAATCTCCACGTACGATACAAGCTTGCGATGAGCAACGATAAGTACTTGCATGGGCGCGCCGATGTAGGAGCCCGACCCAAAATGCCCAAGTTCCCCTGGGGCGCCTTCCCCTATCTTCGCAGTGCCCGTAATAAGGATGACAGCGAGGACGAAGATGACGCAAGCATTCGGGGCGATGATCTAGGAGAGGTCACCGCTGGCGAAGGGACTGCTGCTGAGGGTACCGCAGGAGAAGGTACAGCAAGCGAGTGGGAAGGCGGTCGAGCTGGCCCTGGAGTTAGGAAGAAGTCACGCCTCGGCATGCTCGGTATGCGTAGGAAATCGACCGGATTTACTGAGCCCGGGGACTCGGGTGGCGAGAACCAAATCGATCAGGTTCAGGCTCGGAAACGGTACTTTGAGCGTCAAAGAAGGGTCCTTGAAAAGTATCTCCAGGACATGATTCGGTGGTTAATGTTCCGTGCGGACAGTAACCGTCTTTGCAAGTTCTTGGAGCTGTCTGCTCTGGGAGTGCGCCTAGCTGCTGAAGGCAGCTATCATGGCAAAGAGTGCTACTTGCACATCCAATCCTCCAAAGGCATGGATTTCCGTCGAGTCTTGACACCAAAGAAGGTCATTGCTCGCCATAGTCGCAAGTGGTTCCTTGTGCGCTCTAGCTACATCGTCTGTGTCGAATCACCAGAGAAGATGAGCGTCTACGACGTCTACCTCGTGGACTCCAAGTTTCGCATTGTTTCCAAGAAAAGCACATTGAAACAGTTGTCCAAGGGAAAGACCAAGGCCGAGGAGAAGGAGATCGACCTGGCGGAAGAGGGCGATGCTGAGAAGCATCACACACTGACACTGCATACAGCTGAGCGAAAGGTCAAATTGTTTTCAAGAAACCAACACATCATGAAGCAGTTCGAAGACTCAATAGCAGAGATGCTCAAGCAGACTAAGTGGTATGACACCAATCGCTTCGACAGCTTCTCTCCAGTCCGAAATGGCGTATTTGCGCAGTGGCTTGTAGACGGCAGAGATTACATGTGGAACGTATCTCGTGCGATCAGCATGGCCCGAGACGTGATTTACATTCATGATTGGTGGCTCAGTCCCGAGCTTTATATGCGTCGACCAGCCGCTATCAGCCAGAAGTGGCGTTTGGATCGACTCCTGCAGCGAAAGGCCCGAGAGGGTGTCAAAATCTTCATCATTGTGTATCGCAATGTCGAAGCTGCTATTCCGATCGACTCTGAGTACACCAAGTATTCACTCTTGAACCTCCACCCGAACATCTTCGTCCAGCGGTCTCCCAATCAATTCAAGAAGAACCAGTTCTTCTTCGCCCACCATGAAAAGCTGTGTATCGTCGATCACGATGTCGCATTTGTCGGTGGCATCGACTTGTGTTTTGGCCGTTGGGATTGCCCGCAGCATCCGATTACAGACGACAAACCGACGGGTTTCGAGCACAGCGAGCAGCCAAAGGATGCTGAACATTGCCAACTCTTCCCCGGAAAGGACTACTCGAACCCCCGTGTCCAAGATTTCTTCAAACTCGACGAGCCGTACGAGGAGATGTACGACCGAAGCAAGGTTCCCCGAATGCCATGGCACGACATTGCTATGCAGGTCGTTGGTCAGCCAGCCCGAGATTTGACGAGACACTTCGTCCAAAGGTGGAACTATGTCAAGAGAGGCAGGAAGACGACCCGTCCTTTGCCGTTCTTGCTACCGCCTCCAGATGTAAAAATGCACGAGCTCGATGCCCTTGGGCTGACGGGTACTTGCGAAGTTCAGATCTTGAGGTCATCCGCCAACTGGTCTCTGGGCATTGAGCATGTCGAGTGCAGTATCCAGAACGCCTACGTCAAGATGATTGAGGATTCCGACCATTTCGTTTACATCGAGAACCAGTTCTTCATCACGAGCACCGAGGCGTTCAATACAAAGATTGTCAATCGCATCGGTGATGCGCTTGTCGAGCGCATCATCAGAGCTCACGAGAACGATGAGGACTGGAAGGCATGCATTGTCATTCCTCTCATGCCTGGTTTCCAAAACACTGTCGATGAACAGGAAGGCACCAGTGTTCGTCTCATTCTGCAATGCCAATACCGCAGTATCTGCCGCGGTGAAGGCTCGATCTTCGAACGTCTCCGTGCTGCCAACATCGAACCGGAAGAGTACATTCAGTTCTACAGTCTGCGACAGTGGGGCAAAATTGGCCCCAGAAATGCTTTGGTCACTGAGCAGCTTTACATTCATGCCAAATGTATCGTGGTAGATGATCGTGTTGCGCTCATTGGTTCCGCCAACATCAACGAGCGGTCCATGCTTGGAAGTCGTGACTCTGAGCTTGCTGCTGTTGTTCGTGACACCGACATGATTTGGTCAACAATGGCAGGCAGACCTTACCAAGTCGGTCGGTTTGCGCATACCTTGCGACTTCGCCTGATGCGAGAACATCTTGGCCTGGATGTAGACGAGATCCTGGAGGAAGAAAGGCAGGCCGAAATGGACCGCCAAGCCGAGTACGAGGCAGAGATGGATCAAATTTACGACGAGGAAGCAGAGTCACCTCCTGTCGCAGGGCCGAGTGCACCGCAGTCAGCCAGCAAACCGACCAAGCCAGCAATGCCAGGACAGGCTGCAAGCTTTAACCATGATGCCGCAGAGGCGGAAGCGGCAGCCGAGGAAGCGTCCTCAGTGTCCTCTTCAGAGAAGGGCAAGGACCGCGACGATCGCGTAACCGGCAACGAGGCACACGACCTAGAAGTCGCCGGTTTTGGCAAAGACCACTGGAAGGAAGCCGCTCAGCTTGGCCTTGACCGAGGACGAGACTCTGTCATCATCAATGGCCGCGAGGTCCTTGTCAACAATGTGAACTCTGAAGGAAAAGGCACTTTGCAATCGCCGATGCAGCCTCACGAGCGCAAGCTGTCGGCTGATCACCACACGGAAGAGGAGGGCGGAGTTAGCAACGATGCCCTGCCGCCGATCCCAGCTCTCAACAGACGGACCACAGACCAACTCGGCCTCCCTCGCACAGCTGGGCTTCCCACACTACCTGCTGTAGACGATACTGATATTGGCGGACCACCTGTTCACTTGGACCAGAGCGGCCAGCCGACCAACGGCCCACTGCATCCTCTGGCTGCAGATATCAGGCAAGCGCACATTGATAAGGATTGCATGCGTGACCCCGTCAACTCAACGTTCTTTGACGACATCTGGAACAGGGTCGCTGAGAATAACACGAAACTGTACCGCCGCGTTTTTAGATGCATGCCCGATTCAGAAGTGCTTACCTGGCCCGATTATCGAGAGGCTGTGTCTTACACGGAGAGGTTCAGACAGAGCATGGAGGGCCAAACCAAGACCGATGACGGAGATCCCAACTTGAACCGTCACCAGACACCTGTCAGCGGAGGTGGTGCCGGTATGGGCGCGCCAGGCCCTGGGGCTATTGCGAGCGCTGTAGCGGATAAGACGGAAGAGAAGCTGCACCTCAAGACCAACCACTCGAACCATCCTAGAATTGTCATCCCGGCAGATGATGACCACGACCTCAACGAGAAGAGCGAGCACCCAAGTTCCCGAGGCGGGCTCAACCTCAACATAGACGTGTCGGCATCATCAAAGCGTCCACAAGATGACCCATCGCCCATTCTTCCTGCTGGAGACGTTCCCTTCCCGGCCTTTGAACCAGGCCCTGCCGCCGACGCCAGCATGTTGGAACCAGCACGAGAGAAGAGTAGGGAAAGAAGAACCACCTTTTCCCCTCTAGAGAAGCCGCCTTCGAGAGATGTGAGCATTCCAGCTCAACAAGCCCAAGGGTCGGTTAGACGCCGCCGACGGGCCACTACTAAGGGCAGCCGGCGCGGTATGCCGCCCGAAGAGGTGCTTGGGCGGGCCGAAGCAGAGGAACTGCTCAGCATGATTCAGGGGCATGTCGTCAACTTCCCATATGATTGGCTCCTGACTGAAGAACAAAACGGCAACTGGGGATTCCAGGTGGACGGTGTCGCGCCGCTTCAAATCTAGTAAGTCTCCGTCTATCATTCCCGTGCGTAGCCGGTCCAGTGCTAACATCCATTGCAGCAACTAGGTGTTATACACAGTTCAGAACGGTCTCATGGACCTGCTGGACAAAGCCTCTCTATATGGCTGAACCATTACACGATACATCGATGCACAGGACGGAGTCAGGGAGGAGCATCTTGGCGTCGCGGGTACTTTCACTGTATTGATTCTATTCGTATGGCTTCGGCCCCTGTTTTTACATGTATTGTACACATTGTTAAATTACAGCCTTTATTACACCTTCTCACTTACCCAGATGGCGCCTTTGCAACCCGCCCGGATCACACCGGTGAGCAACCAGTGCGGCTCCGCCTTCTTGGCGTCATGCTCGACAGCGTGGTCCAGGTGCTCCAATTCTTCATCGCGAATCCGCCGCAGTGTCTTAATGAGATCGGTGAACTCCGGACCGACGTCGTAGCCTTCAGCTTCCCACTCTGTGACCATCTCGATTAGGGTTCTGATTTGGTTGTTGTAGTGATCGCCAATTTCCGTCTCGACGGCCTCTGTACATGCCATGGCCGCTTCGCGACCCATTACTGCGGTACTCCAGCCCAGCCCAGTTGACATTAGCTGCCACAGAGGATACAGGGCAGTCGGTCGCACGCGATGCTTGTGGATGAGGGCGTTGAATGTATTTAGGTGGCCCTCTTCTTGGTCGTACATATGTGCCATGAGAGGTCGAAGATGCGGGTGTCGATTGACGATCGGTGGGGTTTGAGCTGTGTAGATTCGGGTGGCAGCCAGTTCTCCGGCTTGATTGACTCGAAGCTGAACAAAGTCAGTATAGTTTCCCCAACTGCATACAATTGCACAACTTACTGCTGAAGACAAGAAATCCCGCTGCTCTTGGGTCAGGGGCTTTCGTCGGGGCGCCGCTGCTGCACCTTTTGCTTCGGCCTGAGCATTGGATGTGCCGGATAGCTGTCTGCGCGAGATGCAAACACCCGGCGCATACGCGTTTTGCGCTCCAATTCTTGCGATGCCACAGCAGGGCCTCAGAAATGATCTTACTGAAGCCATTGTGAGATTTTCCTGTGGATAGACAAGACCCCTAGGGTATTCGGAGCACAAACTCGGCCGAAGACAAATAGAAGATGTCAATGACATCGAACGACTAGACCCTGTGGATGCTGAAGCCTTTGTGAGCGTTGATTGGCTAGCCGTAGGGCAGGTCGGATGGGCATGGGCCGACGCTCCGACTGCTCCACCCCTGTGCAGACGAATGACATAATCTGAGCCAATCAGGCACGCGTTCGCAACGACAATGGCCCAAGGCTGTGAATAGGAGCCAGACTTTCGAGTTCTTCTTCTAACAACCTTACCACACAACCGCCAGCGACCATCTCCTGACCATTCACCTCTCTACACCCAATCGACAAAGGAATTTCATCTTTCTGCGACTCAAAGTAATCGTATTTGTTTTCTTTGCATCGATAGCCAATTGCGTAAACCGATCGATCGGTCTTGAATCATTTGATTCACCCCGACGCAGCTGCTTGAAAGAGCTTCCAGCCCCTTAGTCGAATACCCGGTCGTAACTCACCATGGCCGACATTGATGATGAGCTTTTGGCTCTCGCCGGAGGCGGAGAGTCCTCTGACGAGGAAGAGGAGGAGGTGATGTCTGAGGTGGAGAGTAGGGCGCAATCCGCGTCACCACCGCCCAAGGCGGCTGCGAAAAAGTCCGCTGCGAAAAAGGTGAAGAAGCGCGCTGGAGGAGGCGACTCAGAAGAAGAAGGAGAGGCGTAAGTTTCTCCCGTTTTGTAGTACACCCAGGCGCATTCCTACCTCTACACCGGAGGAAGTCCACCAACCTTGAGCTTCACCTTCGACATCTTGAATTTCAATCTCCCAGCTCATCATCGCGCGCGCAACATTGGCTTTCCACTGCCTTGCCTGCCAATTACATCACTGACAATGCGCCTCAGCTCTTCAGCACCCGGTAGCCCCAACTCGATAGGATCCGCCGCCATGGACGAGTCCGACTCCGAGGCCGAGCCGCATAGGGCGGGCCAAGACGATGATGAGGAGGATAAGTACCCGATCGACGGCATGTTCAAAAGCCGCGCCGAAAAGGAGATGGTAATGGCCATGCGCGAAGTCGAGAGAGAATCACTGCTCGCAGAGCGACAGGCCGAAATTGAGCGCCACAGACAGAATCGCATGCTGCGACAGCTTGTCAGCAAGCAGGAGAACGAGGAGAAGAAGCAGAAGCTCAAGAAGCGCAGCGCCGACGCTGCCGACCTCGAAGACGAATCGCGCACGACAGCGCGGCCGCGCACCGACGGCAAGACGTCAGCGATAGATGAGCTACGTCGCGCGCGTGCGGAAAAGGTCGACCGCATACGTCGTCGCGAGGAGGAGCGCAAGGGGCTTAGGTCGCCGCGCGACGACTACCAGGACGACAGCGATGAGGGAGGTGATTACGAGGAGAACCAACGCCGTCGGCACCGCAAGTCACGATCGCCTGAGGACGAGATTGTCGCACGCGAGTTGCCGCCTCCAGACATTCGGGATTTCGAGCGCATTCGCGTCGGAAAGAGTCGTTTCGCGGAGCACTGCTTCCACCCAAGCTTCGAGACGACCATGATAGGATGCTACGTCCGCATCAGTATCGGTCCCGATCCCAAGACGGGCCAGGACGAGTATCGCATGGCGCGCATTCAATGTTAGTCCGCCCGCCGAGGTGTTGTTGCTGACAAGATGCTGACGTTTTACAGCCATCACGGTTGGCAAGCCATACGCCATGACAGGCCCTAGTGGAGCCTTTGTGACCGATCAGTATGTTCTGGCAGCTCATGGTAAGGCGGAACGGCCGTTCCCATTCATTTTCCTGTCAGATCGGCCATTTACCGAGGTGAGTTTCCTCTTCAGACGCTCTATACTGGAGGGCGTCCAACTGACTGGAACAGCGCGAATACAATCGATACGAAAAGGTCATTCAGTCCGAGGGCCTGACTTGGCCCAAGAAGAAGACCCTCATGGACAAGATTGACGACATCAACGCGCTCATCGCGTACCATCTCTCCACCACCGAGATTGACGAGCGCATCCAGCGCAAGGCCGCGCTCCGCAAGAAGTTCGATCCCAAGTTGCGCGAGCGCCTCGCTCAAGATATCGAGGTCGCCCGCGCCCAAGGGAACACCAGAAAAGCAGAGGACCTGCAGGAGCAGCTCGACGACCTCAAAACGAACGTATTGGCCTTCAAGACGAGCCTTAGCGAGACCTCATCTAAGCCCAGCGCAACATCCCAGCAGGACCGGTTAGCTAACATCAACCGCCAACGCCGGCTGGAGAACGCCGAGAACGTTAGGAGAGCACAGCTCAAGGAGAAGGCCGAGGCGCGTAAGCTAGAGGCGGCGCTGGAGAGGGGCGAGGACATCAAGAACGATTTGTCGCGGCGGTTGCGGACCAAGGCCAAGTTCATCCACGACGCCAACGATACGGGCAGCAAGAAGGCAAAAGACAGCAATGCAAGCACACCCGCCAACGGCACGCCCAAGATGGGCGCTCAGGAGAAGAACTTCTTGCCTAATTTGGTCAAGCTGCAGGCTGCGAACCAGGAGAAGAAGGGCATCCCGACAATTCACAAGCCGCTCATGGATGATGACATTATCGGATCCCTGGATCTCGATATTGACATTGACATTGACTAAAGAAGTCTTGTTTCGCGGCGGAAATCATTTGCATGGTTGCGAGGGAGGGACTTGGCCAGGCTGGAGACTGGTAGGTTGCTATAAAAGTTGCTATAAAGGGGCATAAGGGGGTTTTCGGGTACAGAGGCCCGACATCATATGGCACCTTTCCAGCGCAGTAGTTGTAGAGTAGAAAAAAAGCGTTTTGGCAGGGCTCTCTGCGTGAGCGAAGCAATCGACGCGATAGAGCAGACAAGAATGAAACAGGCTGCGCAAGCACTCGTCGAATTCATGGATCATCAGCCGGAATTTCACCTGCCTTCCCTCAGTAGCCTAATTTCTTCCAATGACCGTATCCTAGGCATGAGGCCCATTGATTCCTGTCTATCTACCTCAGTGAACCTGGAAGAGAACGGGCTACGCGGGACGCTACTGCAGACTCGCCCACCGCGGGGTCGGACTTAAGGTCTTGCCCCGCGCCGGTGGTCTGGTGGTGAGTGAGCTGCGGGGCAATGGATGCGCCAGCCCACAGTACCAGGTAGCGGAAGCGATCCGTCCCAAATTCCCACCTGCACCCTGCCCGCGTTAAGCTTCAAGGCAAAGTACGGCCCCGTCGGCGCGCATTGGGCTTCTGCACGTGGTGGGGCGTCGAACCGGCACGACCGCATTGGAATTGCTCCGAGGCACCCCGCTGGCCAGCTACGTATAGTGAGGCGAGGCAGCTAGCTGTACGTCTTGTCTCATAATCGTTCCTACCTTGGACATCCAATCCTCATGTTCGTCGTCGTCAACATTCCGTCCCGTCCTTTGAATCAGCCCACAACTGCGCACGGCTTTTACGGGATTAACCTAAGCCTTCGAGACCTCTGAAAGCTCCCGAGTCCGTATGCGCTAGAGTACGCGACGACTACATTACGTCCATTAGTTGATTAGTCTACAGCTCTTCTCCCCTCTCTACCACTGAGAAAGAATTTCATCGTTTCGTCGTTGAATTCACGTAGACTCATAATCCTTTGCTTCTCTCCCTCCTCCGGCGCCTGCCTTTCTGTATTACACCACTCGGTCACTTGCGCTCATAGACCACCATCTCATTAGACAAGAGTGCTTTACACTAAGCTGGGCTGTCCGTTGATAGACCCAGCCTCCCACATACCATTAGAATTCTAGATGCGACATAGAGGATATCCAGCAGCAGCGGCAATGACTCCCGAAACGAAACCCCTCCTGGGGGATGAGTCCTCCAGCTCGTCAGGTACAACCTTCTCTCTTTCTCCCCCCCCCCCCCCTCCCCCTGAATTGCACGTTTTTGCTCTAGGTGCCAATATGTAGCTAATAAGAGTCTCAACACCGCAGCACACTTTACATCCGCCCTCCCACTCACCACAGCCACCACCACAACCCGAGGCGGCGGCGGTGGCGGCGGACATCATCTCCCCCAAGCAATAGCCCACCGCGGCTTCAGAGCCCAATACCCCGAAAACACCCTCCTCGCCTTCCGCGCCGCGCTCGACGAAGCCGGGGCGCACGCACTCGAGACGGACCTGCACCTCTCGCGCGACGGCGTCGTCGTGCTCTCCCACGACGGGAACCTGAAGCGGTGTTTCGGGATCGAGGACAAGAAGATCAACGAGTGCGATTGGAGTTATCTCAAGACGCTCGAGACGGTTAGAGAGCCGAGGCAGAGGATGCCGAGGCTGGAGGATCTGCTGGGGTTGTTGGCGGAGGAAGGGAGGGAGGGGGTTTGGGTTTTGCTCGATATCAAGGTAAGGGATCACGTTCTTGGGTGCTTTTGGGGTGATGGGTTTTGTGCTTTGGGTGTTTGGTGTGGGAGGTGAAGAGAGGGGGAGTTGAAGAGGAGGGTGCGAGAAGAGAGCGCGGCGCTGGGAAGAAGAAGAAGAAGAAGAAGATGATGATGATGATGATGATGAAGATGCTGACGTGAATCGAATGCGCATAGACCGACGATCCCCCAGCAGAACTCCTCGGCCGCGTAGCCGACGTCCTGGCCTCCACGCCGGGTCCCGTGCCGTGGAACGAGAGGATAGTATTCGGATGCTGGAACGTAAGTTACCATCTCACCAGTCTCACCACACTTCCCGCAAAAGACCAAACCCCAAAGAGCACGACGGTACTAACACTTAATCCAAAGCAACCCTACATCACCCACGTCCGCACAATCTTACCCGCCTACCCAATCTCCCTCATCTCCTGGTCCCCGCTCTACGCCCGCAACTTCCTCACGCCGAAACAGCCGAACCTCTCCTTCAACATGTTCCAAAAGTCCCTCGTCGGGCCCGTCGGCAAACTGTTCATCAGAGACGTGAAGAAGAACCGTCGGCAGCTGTTCGTCTGGACGGTCAATGACGAGGAGTGGATGGAGTGGAGTATCGGCGCCGGAGCGGACGGGGTGATTACGGATGATCCAGAGTTGTTCCGGGAGGTTTGTAAGCGGTGGGAGGGGGAAGGGGAGGGGCAATCTACGTCTACATCCACGTCGACTTCGGTTCCATCGGGAGAGCGAGAGGTAGACGCAGACGAAAAGGCGAGGGCGGCTAGGCGGACGGGCCGGGTGCGCGACGGGACGTGGAAGAGGACGGCGAGGTTGTACCTCGAGGTCGCGGGGATACAGGTCCTCGTGGCGGTGTTCACGCCCATTCTGATGCTCGTTGCGCGGTTTGGGGTTGTGGGGCCCGGGCCCAAGGCCGCCAAGGCGTTGAAGCTGTGAGAATTGAGGGGGCTCTTGCAACGATGTGTTGGCGCTGGCTGGTTTGAGAAGGTCTCTAGTATGATCAATCTTGCGGGGATAGACGACACCTGTGAAAGAGGAGAGAAAATGAGCTAGGGGAAAGTACACTGACAGAGGGTGAGTGGAGGGAAACGGGGGCAGAGAGTAGAGCCCAGTCGGATGATGACTGTGATGAACATTTAGAGGACAGTAATTTACCTACATAGGAAGAGGCAGAGGGAGCTGAAATATGGCGCTAATTGCGCGATGTAGATGGAGGCTAGGTGACTAGAAATACAGAAGAGTATAAAGTTCGAATCCCGAAATACACATCCTCCTCGATCTGTGGCTTTCACCAAAACTTTGCTTCCCATGCTATACTTCTGTACAAGAACAGGCTACAGTACCCAGACATTGTGCAGTTTTGGAAGATGGTACCAAAGGTAACAAAATGTTGGACCTCCTTAGACCAGGACAGATAGTGCGCGTGAGAGCATTGAAGCAGACAGGATTTGTGCGAAGCCCGCATATATCCTTGAGCCGAGAGAAGTTATGCGTGACGCCTCGTTGTGTCTTGTCAGAAGATTCGGGTGGGGTCGAGAGAGGGTTCCTTTAAGAACAACAAGAGATAATCAATATTCATGTCCAAGAGCTTGCTAGGTTTCCCATTTCCATCTGGCCGTTCAGATATATAAACCCCTGAAAATTCTCACATACAAAAAGCCAAAGCTGTCGCTATTTAAGCCATCCAAATCACGCCGTCGACATACAACCCTCTCGCTCAAAGTCCGTAATTCCCATCAAGCCCATCCAAAAATAACCCATCATTGTTCCCGTTCCCGCTGCAAGATGCGAGCAACGCGTTCCGGTACTCCAAACTGCTGACGCTCAAATTCAAATCACTCGTCGCCAGGTCCTCGCCCGAGGACAAGCTCTCCTCGCTAACACTCAACACGCTCTGCGGCGGTGCCGGGTTCGTTCCAAAGTCACCGATATTGAAGTTGGCTAGGTCCCAGCTATCGGGGCTCCAGCTGTCCAACCCTGTCGATGATGACGCGGGCGTCTCTCCCATGTTGGGGATGGCGCCGCCACCGCCGCCGTAGATTGCGTCATAGACGTTGTTCAGACCGCCGTCCATGGAGCCGAGAAGGGCCTCCCATTCAGAGGAAGATACCCCGGACACCTTTTGTGGTTGCTGTGGCTGATGTTGTTGTTGCTGCTGCTGTTGTGCGTAAAGACTCTGGTGCGCTGCGGCGAGGATGTGCTGGTGTAGACGGGCTGTAGTTGGCGATGGAGGCGATGAACCGTTTGGTGTGCTATTCAGAGACAGATAGTCGAGGTTCTGCTTGGAGGACGTGCGGATACGGCTGGCGATTTGTGACATGGAAAGACGCTGGTCTCGCCGTGCGGGGACGTCTTGCTGCTGCTGTTGTAAATTGTCAAACGACGGCTTCGAACGGGACCGGTAGAGTTCTGGGCGGTTCTGGATGCTCGGCATGGTCATCCGGCGCATCTTCTCCTGCTGCTGGATCAAGTCACTCTCGCTAGCAGCGGCGCTCGGAAGACGACCCAAAGTCCGTTGAGGCGACTTCTTCTTGACCGCTGGCGCAGGCGGCGAAGCCCTTTGCGGTGCGGGCATGGACGCGGATGCTTCCGGAGGCTCTTGTGGCGGAGTGGGCAGGTTCTGCTCATCAAGTCGAATGAGGAGGCCTGCCACACGCTTGAGATCGAAGGATCCGGGTGCCTTGGCCTTTGTGAGAATGTGGAGGACGCTGTTGACGAGACGCTCGACGTCCTTTAGCATCTTGCTTTCGGGCTTGAGCTCGAAGCTCTGGTACATGAGGGTCATGCCGCAGAGAACGAGAGTATCCGTCTTGTTGAGGCAGAAGGAGAAGGTCATGCTGCGTTCCTCGAGCAGCTGGACGATTTGAACAACGTGCTTGCTGGACTCGCCAATGGAGATCAAAGCAGGCGCGGCCTTGCGACCGAGCGAGGAGCCAACGGCAGGGCGGTAGATGAGGATCTTGGTGTAGTAGTAGGCAAGAGCAAGCAATGGCGACCGGCTTCCGGTGACATCGGTCGAAGGCTTATCCTGCTTAAAGGTAAGCTTGAGATGCGTCGGGAGTGACTCGTTCCATTCGTCGAGCTCAGCCTCCATGGCAGACATTGACTGCAGCGACAGCTCGTGTGAAGTGGCGGCGGGGTAATTCTTCTCCATCACCTTGGCTAGGATTCGGCAACAGCGGAAGAGGGCGAGCGCGCTCGACAAGCGGGTGTATTCGCCAGGGAGCGTTGGCTGGAAGCCCTTCTCTGTGACGTACTCGTCGTCTGTGTCTGAAGGATACTCAGTGTGGATCTCATCCTCCTTGAGCAGTTTCGGCAGTCCAAGAATGGCACCAGAGAAGCTGCAGCCGTTAGTCCATGTTCCAACTTCATTCTGAGATAATAATAATACTCACCAATCCAATGTGTACAGAGTCCAGAACACCTTCTTACGAGTCTCAATAGTGAGCGCGCCGAAGGAGAAGCGTTTCTGGCTCTGATGGAGGCCGAGGCGATGAGACAAACCCACCGCAATGCCCTTGTAGTGCTGCAAGCGCTTGTAATCCGCTCTCACGATGCAGTACAAGAGAGCCAACTCAAGACATTGCAAGGTGACCATGGTGTTTTCCATAAGAACAGCCTCGACAGCTCGCTGCCATTGTTGCTCACACGCTGCGATCTGCTCGAGATCGGGCTGGTCGCTGCCTAATGCCGCGATGCCAAAGACGAGGTACAGCTGGGCGATTTTGTGATTATTCTTGACCTTTTCCGGGTCTGATACAAACTCCTCATAGATGTGGAGGAATGTCGGCTTGTGCAAGACGGGGAATAAGGGAGCCCACTCTTGGAAGTAGACGTTGACGCAGCGATCTGAGAACAAACGCGGCGGCACTTTGAGTGACTGATCAGGCGTTTTCGGCGTCAAGGGATGGCACCCCTGGATATGCAGGAACGCTTCCGGGTTGAAATCTGAGCATGACTTGCCATTTTCTTGCATCTTGCGCTTGAAAGCCTCTGTGTTCCTTGTTAGCCCAAAAGCTCGTTGGTCTATATCTACATCGCTCGGACCGCCAATCTGGGAGGCGGGATGAACGGGTACGCGCATAAGAAGGGCGGTACGAACCGATAAAGGCACGGCCGCTGGAAGGGCCCATAAAGTATGAATCCGAGTTCTCGACGCCGAGTAATAACGGCGACGCCTGCACCCGGAAAGTATCTTCCTTGGCCGGCGCCCCAGCATCCTTTCTTCCATCTGATGTCGACGCGGGTGAATGCGCCGATGTCGCGACGGAAGGGCTGCGCATGGTCGTGTGGCTGTGGTTTCCGTGCATCCTCGACAGCATGTCAATCTTTTCGTCCTTCTCATCCAGCAAGTCCTTCAACTCCCTGACTTCGGTTTCCAGCTGGCGCACGCGCTCCTCGAGAGACTCTGTGTAGCCGCGGGGGAATGCGCGACGGCTCAGCTTGTCGCTTGTGCGGCACTCGAAGCCCACGTTGGAGCATTGCGAGCATGTCGGCCTGATTCCATCGCAACGGATCTTCTTGCTCCGGCACCGGTCGCAGGCCTGTGCTATGCGGCTTTGCGAGCTGGTGCCCACCTTGATCACCTTCATGGGTAATATTCCAGGCATGGTGGCGGTGTTTCCCTCTGTTTTCTACGTTTCGATGTTCCTTCCTGGTGATTTATCCGATGATGGGCAACTCAAGGCGGATATCTGGCGTTGACTAGGTCAGCCTCGGAGGCTTCGGCGGTGACTTTTTCTGTTCTCTAGATTCGTCGTTGGTGGGCTCGGTTGATTATTTTGAACGGGCGCGCGGTTGGTTGAATACTTGTATACAGATGAATCATGAGTCCTCCTCAAAGTGATGGGCGGGTGGTTTCGTAAATCGTCGTCTTCGTTGGGGGTTGTTGCAGGTAGTTGGTATCTTTAGTGACTAAGAAAGTAGGTCCACGAGAACACCGATCTTGCCAACTGAGATGGCAAAGATGGCAGCAGAGACACGGAAAGGAGAAGAGTGGAGATTTGGTGTGTTCTACAACTCGGAAGCGGCGGGTGGGCAGTACCTATAATAGGTAGAATGAATTGTAAGGTCGAACAAGACGAAGAGCAATAGAGATGTTGGGTGGGAGGGCGGAGTCGGGGGTGTGTGTGAGGGAAAAAGGGAAAGAAGAAGTGGAAGATGGTCGTAGGGGAGAGGGAGTGAGACTGTGGGGTCTCTTAGTAGCAAAATGGACACAACGACTGGGAACGCTGGACGCAGGACACCACACCGAAAGGATTTGCTGCTAGGAACGCGGTACAAGATGAATCGTGGGGAGTTGGGGACGGTAAAGTACCTACCTTCCTGCCTTAGGTTAGGTACACTAGGCTACAAGTACAGTACCACCTACCTAGAACAAGACCCCGTGGACGATGTGCGGGGACCAGGGATGGACCAGGAGCCTAATGTAAGGTAGAAACAGCCTTCCGCTTCTTGACTGGAATGCACAGAATTGGTGAGCTCCTGCCTGCAGTCCCGTCAATTACTTACACTGAGCAGAGGTACCTTACTGCTCGGTTCTGGTGAGGTGCCGCTGTGGAGAGGAAAGTACCTGAGGAAACGGGAGGTTTTGGTGGGCCCCGGGCCGGCTCTCGCACTGGATAATCTGCCCTGCATCGCTGGCCAGTGCCTTGCTGTGTTGTGTAAGCGAGGAGCCCTTGAAGGTACAGAAATCTGGGGGAAGAGCTGCCCGGGGTCTGCCGGGCGGCCCTCGCGCCGGCGCTGGTGTTGGGAAAAGTTGGGGTGAGGTGGGAGACGATACAAATGCACGCTAACAAGAGTGAGGGGGAGCCAATCACCAACTGGCAATTGTACACCACCCAGCTCGCTAGACCGTAGACTTAAGTACGAGTACTTCGCTTCTGAGGTCTTCCAAAGTACATTTCCTGATATGGCCACTTGGTGAGGTGCTAGGTACCACCCAAGGTACCGGCCAGCACTCGATGACTGACAAGATCTAAGCTCTGGAAACAGGCGCCAGACAGAATGGAAGCCAGAAGCAGAACAGAAGCACACCACTACACTTTTGTCCGCCACGATAAACGTGTCCATCAACGCCATGCGTCGACATGATGTGTGCCGGTCTGCTGTTGTGCCCGTAGCCTGACAGCGTCGCCAAAGCACAATGCCCCGCGCAAACCCGCGCTGGCCTGTCCTGCCATTGTCCCGTATCTCTGAAAAGCAGCGTCTCTCTCTCCATCTCGCCATTCAGCCCTTCAAAAGCAGCTCAGCGGACGCAGATATGGCACCACTCGAGTCCTTAGAAGCAGCAGACCACTTCCCCAACTTCAGCTGTTCAGTCTCTAGGTAGACCATCCGGTCTCTCCAGAGGCCCCGAAAGTCAACAGGCGCCTACGGCAACCTGACGGAAGGAAAAGCTCTAGACCATTTTGGACGCAGGGCGGATCCGCCCCCCAGAGTTTCCGCTCCGTTGTCAGCCCAGTGTCATGCGCAAGCGTCTCCTGGCGAGTCGTCCATTCCATGCTTCATGCCGCTTCGCTCCAGCCAACCCGACCAACCACTCCTTTCCGCCACCACCCATCTCGCCTTTTCCCCAGATTCTACCTTTCATTCAGGGCAAGATTCGGGAACAAAGAGATACAGACAAGCTTGCGAATTTGACGTTCGGCAAAAGTAGGAACAGCCCACTGGGCTCTGGGGAAAAGGAGGGAGGCACCTGGGGTCCGAACTGGGGCGCAGGCCACAGGAAACTGGGGGAGAAATCCGGGGCATGGCCCCCGGTGCCGTTACACTGGTTCCGGGGCCCCCCATTATCGCCATATACCCATATCGGATTGGATCAACCCCAGTCGATGATCGCTTCCTCGTTACTGGTGGCCCCAATGATTCGCCGCCTGGGACGAAAGCTGCTTGGCCCACGCCTGCCACGCAAACTGGACCAATTCTTCACCTCTGCAGCGCTCTTCAAGGCCTATCGAGTCTGAGCGTGCGCGGCAGTGATACCTAGTCGTCAATACTGGGCCCGACCTTGCGGTGAGCAGCCAATAAACACAGACGAGCCGCGACTAAACTACCGGATCTTTTGCGATCGACGGGATTTTCGCTGTCTCGAGACCTGTTGGCACCTATTGGCATATCATCACTGAGAGATGACGCCTAGTCTTCATGTCACAACCTCTTGAGCTCTTACACTGACCAACAGCCGTCATCATTATCAACCCGGCCCGGAATCCAGTGTATATGTTGCGACGACAACCAGACACTGCCCTCCGAATTTGGCTCGACCAGACAGGGTCCAACAGATTCCGAGATAGTTGACTGCCCCAATGTCACTTTGAAGTCTGAACGCGCCCGAGTCCCCGACGTCTTGACTCGAGTGACGCTTCTGTGATGCAATGAAAAGACCCGCTGATATTGAAACTGGCGCCAGCTAGTCGGTAATCATGAGTCCGCCAAAAACGGATCCCCCCATCCAAACATGTCACACCGTCGACGCCGTTGGCGTTGGGGATGGAAGGAAACCACGCTATCTTTGCGGAACCGCAATTGCAAAACTTTATCCCCTGCCCGCATTCCGCGCCGTTCTCGGGCGGGCCCACTTCACTTCAGTCCGGGCTTCGGGTCAACGGTACCTGTAACTTGTAAGCTGAACACTGTCCTTCGAGGAGTCGAGGCTCAAGGAAGCACAACGTAGCAACAGTCTCGAATGCTCGCGTGCTCAGTGCCCGGCATCGCAAATATATGAGTCTGCCTGTTCCGAGTATTTGTCGTGCTGCCCGTCGTTGATTGGGCTACTCTCAGCATCTCCAAACAACATTCGACCCTGTTCGGAAAGCGGACTTGTCTCGTCAACTCCAGACAATCCCATCCCAGATGATATGGGTATTTGTGTAGAAAGCCAAAAAGACATCATTTAACGGATAACGGGATCGGATGAATAAACGCATCCTGTCACGTCCGCAAGGCAGGCCAAAACATGAGACAGGCGAAGTTGAGCAAACCACGCCACTTTGTTACTTCGTCCTGACTCTCCTTTCTCGAAGAATTCCTGTTTGAGCGTCCCCTGTGGCATTCACCCAGTCAAAGATCGAATTGCAGAAGAGTGGTGCTCCTTCTCTATCCCTCATTCCGCAATCCCTTCCCCACACTACACTGTTGGTAATCGCACGTTGGAACGCTGACACCGCGCGCTGATGATGCACGTATCCCTTATCGGAGACATTCGTTGAGTTGCAGATGCCGCGAACAACAGGAACATCAAACTCGTAGGGGTCGTTGTGTTGTGTTGGGAAATTCTACCCCATAAAGTGTACCATGGACGACCCGATTGCCGCCCTTCATCGTGATATTTCGTTCATGCAAAAGACCCAGGGCGAAACCCAATCGGCGCAAGCTGCATCCCCGCTGACAAGTCACCCAGATTCGATTCAATGACAAGGTCCAGGGTCTCTCCCACACGCGCCTACTGCTCGGCGTGGCATCCCCCGTCGCTCGCTCCTTGTCCAAATACGTGCACCTGCTGTGTTTCTTCCTGCCCTCGTCTTCAAGAGGTTGAGGAGGCGCAGAATGTCACGTCGCGGACGAAATTGAGCAACATTCGCACCCTACTGTAGAGGTCCGTTCCGGACATGGCCCACCTACGTCGATCTCCATTGCACCTAGGTGAGGCCATGAACTCGTCGTCCGCCCGCCAAGTCTGAGCCTCGACGAGCCTCACGCTGCTCGGTGTGATGAGGAGTCTTCGGGGCGTTCCGCGCATGCCAGCGAAGAAACCGGATCACTTCGGCCTTGTTCTCGAAATGCAGATGGCGTCTGTTTGTGGCACGATGGCTATCAAGTATTGTTGTCAAACTCCATGAGATGGCATCGCCCCCATTATCAGATATGCATCGTGCAGGCAAACGCGGGGCATCCGGATGTTTGGTGCTGCACTCAACTGCCATTGTACAAGCTCCTGTTCTGCCCCGTGTGAAGGGAAGAGGTGGTGTTTTGATGGGTTTCCGTAGTTTTCGTAGGACAAGACGTCAAAGTAGTAAAGCACTCTAGTTGCGAACAAGCTCAAACTTCATGAATAAGGTCGTCTGCATTGCTCCATGGTCTGGTCTCTGCTGCAGCCGCTCATCGCCATGCTTCGCAACGGCGTACTATGCCCCAGATGGGCACCGCCGCGACTGAGTCTACGCTCGAGGTTGTGACTGCCGAATGGATCGACCCGGCCACCTGGCTTCGCCTGTCACTCCCTCCCTAACTGAAGTCTTCATCTTCATTGGATAACTCGTCTTGAACTAGGTCATTTTGGGCATCTTCCATCAACCCGAGATAAGCCACCACGTTCTCGTCTGCGAGGAGTTGTGTTTTCTGCAAGGTTAGGGCACATCGCCCACCCTTGTTAGCCTGGGCGCCACACGCGGGGGAAGTCTGTAGTTGAGACGGGTCTCCGGGGTAATCGAATTGTAGGAGAAAAATAGAAGGATTACAGGACTTTGAGAAGCAGAAAGACTGTGGAGTGAAGTGGGCAGAGAATCGTAAGATTTGTCTGCAGCCCTGGCACTGACAGGAGACCGGCGATGATGAGTAGCAAACCACTTACCTGGTCTTCTAGAGCCTTCGCGGCAGCTTCTAGCAAGCTCGTCTCTTGCTCCCTCAGCGTTGCAGCTGCACTGATGCATGTCCCGCAGACGAGACCACCTTCATTCAGGGACTCGTCCAGGTCCTCCAGAGATACACCGGTGGCCAGTCGCTCAAGCTGGCTGGCCACCAGATCCTCCAAAACGGAAACAACCCGAAGACGAAAGATTTGAGCCAGGGGGTGTTGATCGATGTGTTGCTCGAAAGCCGTTGTCGTCGCGGTCACATCCTCTTCTTGCCAGAATAGTTTTAGCTCCCGTGAACCTCCGGTGTCCTGCAAGACGCGAAATGACAGGCCGTCCTCCTCGTTGAGGCACATGAAGTAGGCAAAGGGGCTCTTCCAGCTGAGTGAGCCATTCGTCCGGACAAACTCCACAGTCGGTGCTCCGTCAAAGACGTGCAGCTTCGCCTTGCCCAGCGGGTCGTCTTCCATGGGTATCAAGGGCAGAGTGATCCGGTCGGCGGCTGACGCGGGGTCAATGAACCCATAGCTGAAGAGCATCTCTGCCCCGGATTTCGCGCCCCCGTAGGATATCGTCATCTCGTCCCCAGACGAGACCCTGCAGCCGGGTCGCAGAAGGAGTACCACCTCGTCCTTACCATTCTCCTCGTAGTAGGCATTGGCCTTGGATGAGTGATTTGCCAAGTCTAGCACCGGGACCATGGCCTCCCCTGATTTGGGGAGCTCCAGACATCGGGACCGAAACCACGCATCGACCCGAACCCAGTCAATGAGCGACACCTTGTCGCTTTCCCAAAACAGCTCGTTCCAAAATGGTATAGTCGCAGAAATCTCTCGGAGCTCGTCAAACTCGTCTGTCAACGCAACAATCTTGGCGGCCGTGGCCGACTACTTCTTGTTAGAACGTTATCCATAAGCCATAGCTGAAGCCTTCGGGATATCGCTTCTATCTCACTCAGCCGCAATACTTGGCTGGCGAAGAAGTAGACCTTCATATGAGAACGATTCCACGAAATTTGGGGTGCAATATTGATGTCGTTAAATACGGGGGTTGGACCAAACCTGCGTAACTAACGACAGCCGGTATTTGCTTTTCAGGGAAGGCCGTAGGCAGTGGAGAAGGGAGGCTGGAGAAGTGCTTGCCTCAAGTGATGTTCCATTCAACATCTCGCGTTCCTGCTCAGTCCAGAGGGTGGTAACAGGAACTTGCGGCGGCAGGTACTTGACGTATTCTGTCCATGGCGTCGAGACTCCGCCCTTCAAAGACGTTTTGGGCCTATTAGAAAGTACCTTCTGTGTGAGAAGAAAGAGGCAAACGTCATGGCGAGTGGACTAAATTAAGAAGATGGGTAATCCTTTAGCTTTCCAAGGTCCGCATCAGGCTCGGGCGAACACTCTACCTTGTGACCGGCAGCCTCGAGCAGCTGCCGAAAGTTCTTATCGACCTTTGCATAGTTCTCAACAGCTTCGGCGGATAACACCAGCTCGCCTGGAATCCTGAGTAAGGTTGGGATGTCAAAGGTCTCTTCCTCTCGACTGAGCTCCTTGTTTGAAAGTAGACCCAACCCGCAGCCGGGGATTTCGCGGGCCTCGACGTCGACGAGGTCTACGTCATTGAACATGGCCCAGGTGGAGAGGGTCTCCAGGGGAAGCTGCGTAGACGCCATGACGAGGCTGTCGGCTTGCTCTCAATGGGATTGAAGATATACTTGCGAACGGGCGGGATGTCGGTCGTTGCACTGCAGTCTCGTGGTTTGTCAGGCAAGTAGCGAGCAAATGTGGAAAGATTCAAGCGCGAGTCCCGGAGCAAAACGGTTGCTCAAAGCGCAGGGTGGATCGCAATGGCATGTACTGCTACCGAGCAGCGAATACAAGTGCTTGAGGGTTGATACTGCAAGAAGCCGATGTCTCTCACCAGGAAACAATTCAGTTTTTCTTTTGTAATGTCAGAAAATCATGTTTTGAAACGGCAAGATATCTTTTTGGGCCAAGATTTCAATAGAGGCGCCGCATTGGTAGTTAGAAGCCCAAAAAAGCCTAAAAGACTGGGCCCCATCGCGAAGGCGGGCACGCACTCTACCTACTCGTCTCATGTTCAAGTACCTTAAGGTAAGAACCATCTTCTCGCAGCTCTGCTTGAACTTTCCGATGCAAAAGAAACATGGGCTTTCGACTCAAATACCACAACAATGAAAGACGACGGAGGTCACTGGATGGACATTGGAACTCGGAGGGTGTCAAAGTCCTGTTTTCGTAGGTGGCCTATGTACTGATACTCAGGTAATTGGCCGGAGCATGATTAACAACTGCTAATCATCATGGCGGAACGACCAGACAATCCCGCTCTAAGGTAAGTTCGCAACGTCCTAGGAAGCATGTTTCCCCTATACCATTCCTGACAACTCCGAAATTATGCGTGCAGACCTAGCCGGGTTACGGCGAGATCAAGGTATCATCGATATGAAATAGGATAAGGAAACGAAAAGCAGACCAAACTCCATGCTGAGCATTCCCGGTCCCGTTGTCGCTGTTCACATGGCTCGTTAAGATGAGTAGTAACACAGACTTGCAGCCATCAATCGGCTGCACTGGTCATCGTGCTTCAGGTTACCGACCATTTGAGGCGAGATGCTCCTTGAAGAGCTCAGCGGCACGACGAGCATCCCTCCGCTGACTCTCTTCATGTATCTTGCGCATCCAGGCCGCTCCCCGCACCCACTCCTCGTTCCTGCGGACATAGATTGGCAACTCCTCTTCAGGGACATCGCCGAAGTCCATGTGTCTATGGTGGGACCACGGCCGTGGCTCGCCCCTCGCGGAGGCCAAATTGTCTTCCTCTTCCTGGCGCTCTTCTGCCAAGCGCTGCTGTCGCATACGCTTGGCTGCTTTGCCGAAGTTCGCCTTGCGGCCACCTCGGGCTTTGATTTCCTCCATCTTCGACTTGTACCACTGGTCGCTGCGATTATGTGGCCAGTGGATGCGAGGGTCAAGCTTCATATGAAAGCGGCCGTCATCTGCACCAGGTGTCGAGGCTCCTTTCGAGGTCTCTACTGTCGCAGCCAGAGTATACACCCCCAGAGGAGGTCTCGTGGCGCCGGGCTGGCTATATATCATGGCGTCGAACTTGGTGAATTCAAAGTCGGCGCAAAGCTGGAGTCGACGCTCTTCACAGGTCAGTCTCTTCGTTTTGCGGGAAGAACTGGACTTCGGATCCTGTTGATAGCGATTCTGTGGGCCGGCCCTCCCTAGTGTCGAGCCTTGTCGAAGTGTGCCATTCGGCAAAAGGACGTGATTATGACTCTGCCAGTTGGCAAGTTTTGGCTGCCGTATTCTCCCATCTTTCTCCCGTCTACCATCTTCGTCCTCGTCAGAGGAAGAGCTGAGCACAATAGGCCTAAACACGGCACCCAGGCGACTGGTATCCTCATTTCTCGAAGAACGTGAACGTGACGCCTCGAGATTGGCGCCAGGAAGTCCCAAAGAAGATGTGGACTGTGAAGCATTCAAAGTTGCTGGTGCTCCAAGGTAAGTGGACGAATGGGGATGCCCAATGACTACCTTTGCCTGCTCTGGAGCCCTATCATCGATCTCGTCATCATCGTCATCAAGATCTTCATCAGAAGAGCTGAATGACGACGATGACTCGGATGTTGTGTCAGTACTGTCAAGCCTTCTACGCTTGCCGGCCGAAGACGTGAATCTGCTTGTTGAAGCTGATCGTGATGCCGATGGCGCCGATTTCACATGCATTGGCGGCAGACTCTTAGTACTGACGTGAGGCAGCGCATCGAAGCTTCTGTTCCCAGATAGCGTAGATGCCGAAGGTGCAATGGAAGTCCTTCCTCCAAGTTGACTTCTGTTGCTTTCGGCATCCAGCCGAGTGCTCGAATCGCGAGCGGCATGCGACGCATTCTTAGTACCTGGCATCATCGCGGACTCTTGAGATGCTCGAGAGCTTTGACCTGGTCGATATCCCCCTGAAAAAGCCCGTGCCGAGTTGTATCCCCATGTCTTCTTTCCCCTTGGTTGCACCTGTTCGACGGTTGCAGACGTCTGCGATATGCGCTGGTTTGTATCGGTACTGCTAGATAATCGCTTCGTCTGGTCTTGTGATGGCGAGTGCACTTGATTAAGAAGTGGCCGAAAAGGATTGAACGTGCCAGGAGGGAGAGTTTCATGGTTAATTGGTGAGACAGACTCAGGAGTGTGAGTTTGCGCAGAAGTAGTGTGGAACCTTGGATGAGTCTCTTCTTCCATGCGCTTCTTAGGAGGAGCTTTTGCCCCAGCTGTCTTTCTAGCTGTCATTGCCAGTTTTCCCATGAGATCGGCCGGCAGATTCGTCCTTCTGACTGTGGCATGGGCGCCCTGAAAAGCGTGTGCTGGTTCGTCTCGAAAATCCCTGCCACCTGAATGGGACTGGCTGCTTCTCGACTGGTCGTCATGACCAACTCGCCCTACGTTCTGCGATGGGTTCTGCACCACTGAGGGCCTTGGGGGCGCGCGTCCAGATGAGCCGGCAGCAAGATGCGCAGCACTGCCTCGAGCAATCCTCCTTTCTGCTTGATGGCGTAGGCAAAGAGTCCCATTGAGAGCACTGGAATCGCATCCATCTTCGGCACACCGTTTTGTAGACTGCTGACGAAGGGACTCCATCTCCTAGCGGCCTGGTTCTTCATGAAGATATCTCGATTCTATCAACTTGCTGAGATGGGTTTCCACGGACACAGGGTCGGGGTTAGTAGATCTCGAAAGCCTTGTTGCCTAGCCAGACCTGCTCTAAAGGGCGAAAGGCCGTTGCCCAAGTGCTGAAGTCAACGAAGATACGTCGTTAAGATTGGATGTTTGAGTCTCTCGGAAAACCGTTGGCAAAAGTCGAGCTGAGTAGTGCGCCCTAATTCAAATTCGGAACAACGTGTCGAGCAAGAAGTACACAGCGAGGATGGGTTCCTTTCTCTTCATGGTCTGGGACTTGGAGATTAGGTGGCCAGAGGTGCACGACAGGAGGGTTCTACTGAAGTAAGGTTAGCTTAAAGTTCAACCTGACGTTAGACGGGACCTGGAAGGTCCTTCAAAACAAGTTGGAGCCAAATGATGACAGTTGTAGAAATAAAGTGTGCGCTCAGGTCTTTTCAGTCATTTTGGTCGTCATATTGGGGACCGCAGCGGGTTCGTAGTCTCATCTTGAACCATTTTACTTGTCTTCCTGAGCCTTTGGTCCTACTCCGTTTGGGTAACTCGTAGCAGAACTCCAAAATGAGGTCATGTTCATTTCGCTTCTCAATCCTATATTGGTATACTGCATTGTTTAAGCAGCTCCGTCTGTCGCGTATGCTTTTCGCTCGGCGAAAGCCTTGCGAGGATGAGGACGTGGCTCATTCGTCAAGAACGGCCATTGAACGGTAACAAGATGAGACAACAAACCCAGAAGAATCCTTTTCGATCGGACCTTTTACCAGTAGTCATCACTGCGCGTAAGAAATGTGTGTTGGGGGTCGGGGAAGGACATCAAGGCCTTGGAGAAGCAAAATCGCACTTACCCGTTGGAGAATCGCCTGCTCCCTCAGAGTCGCGCCTTCGGCCGCCAGCACACGACACTTTGGCATGGGTTAGGAAGATAAAGAGCTTTGGGACCGGGTTGAAATCGATTGAAAATGATTGAGTCTTGTTGTGAACGCAGAGTTGTGATCAAGTTTCTCTTCGTAGCTGCGCGAATGCTCAGGGCAAACCAAGCTTTTGTCGAGTCGCAAGGCTGGTCGGGTTGCTGAGGCTCTCGCCTCGCGTTGCGTTCAGTGGAGGTTGATGAAGGTCGCTTGCTTGAATTCACTGGAGGGCCTCTGGGTAATCCTTGCCTAGCTTCGTTAACAGACGGAACGACCTTGACGGGGCACCATCGATTTGCATCCGGGCCCACCCAAAACATCGGCGAACGGATCATTTGTCACCCGTATCACCCCTCCATCCAAAATAGCCTAGCGCGGGGATCTTCAGGCATGAGCTGCTGCCCGTGGTCCCCTGTTCCAGTGTCAACGGTCCACTATCTTGTCGCCAAGTTGCCCGAAGCTCCCTGCCTACCTCAGCACTCGCAGCGCGTGCGTTGCCCCTTCCGCCAAATATACAATTTTGAGACCAGCAGTCGCCGATTGACCAGATCCTGGCTTCCTGAATACTCTCTCGGATTTGGTAGAGCAAGATGAATTTCCTCAAGTCAGCAGTGGCCTCTGCCATTGCACAGGGGCCACCATTCCCTTATAGCTTTGGCGACAAGGTAGACATCGACGAGTCCATATGGACATTGAACAATGGCACCAAGCGAGTATGTCTAGCTACCCGACGACGCAATCGACAGCCCAACATCTAACGCCCCTTGACAGGAAGACGGTTCCAACTGCAGTATTTTCTCCTTTGATATTGCCGCCAACAAGTCCCGACTACCCCTGGCGAAGAACGCACTGCGAAAGCTGAGGACCTTACGACACCCAGGTGTCATCAAGGTGTTGGATACCGTGGAGGTAAGGGCGGCCCTTGACTACCTTACACGGAGCTTTGTCTCACAAGACTATGCAGACCGATACATATATCTACATTGCGACCGAGCGAGTGGTGCCTCTACGATGGCATGTGAAGAGAAAGAGCCTCACGCCAGAAACGATAAAATGGGGATTGAGCAGCGTTGCGGTATGTTGGGTTGATAATATAGTTGAGCGGGAAGACTAATTTTTCCCAAAGCGCACCATCAAATTTATCAATGATGAGGCTTCATCAATACACGGCAACCTAAGGGTTGGCTCTGTGTACACATCTGAGAGTGGGGAGTGGAAGATGAGCGGGTTTGAGGTTCTGAGCAATGTGAAAGACGACGAAGCAGTGATATACGTAGGTATTCCTCCTTGATCTTGGGCAACACATTTACTGACATCGAGGCTTAGACATACGGCAGCTTGGTCCCAGATTCAGGGCGATATGCGCCACCTGAGCTTGCTCGTGGTGGCTGGGATGCCATCAAGAAGAGCCCGCATTCCGCAGTGGACTCATTTGGTTTCGGATGTATGATATTTGAAGTCTTCAACGGCGACTTCATGGGCTCTGATCAAGCCGGGCAGACGAAGAGCATTCCTCCGACCATGCAACAAAGTTACAAGCGTCTCGTCAACCCAAACCCTAAGGCGCGTGTTAGCGTTGGCCATTTCCTAGAACAAGGACAACGGAGTGGATCTTTCTTTGACAGCCCCTTAATCAAACTGACAGAAGGAATCGAGAATCTGGGTGTGAAGACTGAGAGTGAGAGAGAGGCATTCCTCGAGTAGGTCCTTTGATGTCGAGTCAAGTATGTTAAGCATGTAACTGACCCATACAGTGATCTCGATCAACTGACGGACGATTTCCCCGAAGACTTCTTCAAGATGAAGATTCTCCCGGAGCTCATCAAGTCAGTTGAGTTTGGCGGCGGCGGCCCGAAGGCCTTCAGTGTCGTAATGAAAATTGCAGCCAAGCTTTCAAACGAGGATTTTGACTCAAAGATCACACCCGTCGTAATCCGGCTATTCGCCAACCCCGATCGAGCGATCCGCGTCTGCCTTCTCGATAGCCTGCCATTGATGATCGATCGGTTAACACAAAAAGTGGTCAACGACAAGATCTTCCCACAGCTCGTCACTGGCTTCACAGACGTGGCGCCAGTTGTCCGAGAACAGACTTTGAAGTCGGTTTTAGTCATCATTGGGAAGTTGTCTGATCGTACCATCAATGGAGAGCTGCTCAAGTACCTCGCCAAGGCCGCCAACGATGAACAGCCGGGCATTCGAACAAACACCACAATTTGTCTGGGAAAGATTGCCAAAAACCTTGGAACATCTTCGAGAGCCAAGGTGCTCATCGCTGCCTTCACCAGGTCCCTGCGTGATCCATTTGTGCATGCCCGAAATGCCTCGCTAATGGCCCTCGGCGTCACAGGAGATTGCTTCTCCGACGAGGATGTGGCTTTGAGGATAATGCCCGCGGTCTGCCCCTTGCTGATTGACAAGGAGAAGGTGATCCGTGACCAGGCGAGCAAGACGATGGACGTTTACCTGAAGCAGGTCAGGAAGGCCGCCTCCAACATGCCAGAAACCGCTCTGCCTCCTCAGGCCGCAGAAGGCGCTGGCGGACCTCGCATGAGCACTCCCCAACCCAACGAGGCCTCGGCAGCATCCTGGGCCGGGTGGGCCATCTCCTCTTTCACCAACAAGATTTCGACTGCGAACGGTGAGATGCAAACCTCCAACGGCTCAGGCGCTGCGTCTCCCAAGCCGACTCCATCGCCAGGCCCCGACGCGAAAAGGCCGACCACCTCGTCAGCTTCGGCTCTGCATCGTCAGGCGGTCAAGTCCCCCCCGCCAATGTCGCGAACACCGTCGTCGGTCGTGGCAGACGCCTTCAACCCGGAACCTGCGGACGACGGCGGAGACGCTTGGGGCGATCTTGGAGACGATGACGGTTGGGGAGAGCCAACCACCAACAGCAGCTCGTCGGCTAAGAAGGCAACTACGGCCAGCGCAACTCCATTTGACGACGGTGCAGAGCCAGATTTCGCCGGCTGGCTGGCGGCGCAATCCCAGAAGAAGACCGGAGGAAGCAAGCCGCTGCCAAAGGGCCTCTCGAAGTCAACAACAGCAGCGAAGAAGCCTCTGGTGTCGAAGCCGGCTGCTAAGCCTGCGGTAGCGAAGAAGATCGACATGAAGCCAAAGGACGACGATGACGATGAAGGCTGGGGAGATGGATGGTAGGTGATAATCGCAGCAAGACAAGACAAAGTTTGCAGCATTTACGGCGTTAAGGGGTGCGGGATACCACGATGTTGCAAGTAATGTTCATGTAGCAGTAAAGCCTGCCAATTGAGAATCTGTAATGCAGACGGCCGCAGCCTCATCTGTGAATGCGATACAAAGGACTGTCCCGGACGCCCCGCCAACCCAATCCCCAAAAGTCATAATGAAGAAAAGTTACAAGCCATGATTGAAGGAAAAGCCTTTTGTAGACCAATGAACCAACCAACGCAGACGTGTCCTCCCTAGTAAAACCCTCCCCAAATCGTTATCTAGCAGACTCGGAGTAGTCGTTGAGGGCGACACAGACGGCGCCTCTGTGGTGACCATTGTACTGGCGAATGATCTGCTGGCTGTGAAGCTCCCACAGCCGGGCATAGTGGTCGGAACAGGCCGTCACCAAATAGGCAGAATCGGCGCTGAACGCGCAGTCCCAGACCCAGCGCTGGTGGCCCGTGAGGGTGGCCTCGAGCGGGAACGGCTTAGGCTCCTGGTCGGGGGCAGGCTCCAGGTCCTTGACCTCCCAGATGCGGGCGGTGTGGTCGGCGCTGCAAGTTGCGAGCTTCTTGACGTCGGGCGAGAGGAGAATGCGCGTGATGTACTCCTTGTGCGCATTGAAGTGAGTTACTGGAAGGAGCTGGGTTCGGTCGTAGGCCTGCAGCAGCTGCCACACGAATACGTTGCCCTAGTTAGTCGTTAGTTCTGGTGTCGCATTCTATGTCTGTAGGCAACCGTGAGAAGCTTACACCATTATTCGCAGCGCAAAGCAGAGAGCCGTCGCTGGCGACCGTGACGCTTGAGACCGAAACGTCCTCCTCGGGAATCAGCTGGTGGGAGCAGTTGTTCTCGGCAAGGTCCCAGACACGGACGCTGCCCTGGCGATCACAACTGATGATTTCGCCCTGGTTAGGATGGATCACGACGTCGTTGGCGGGACAGCCGTGGTTGTAGGAGCGCTGGACCTGGCCACTGCGTGTCTCCCAAATCTTGACGGTGCCATCCTCGGAGCTGGTCACCATCCACTTGCCCTCGCAGTGGAAAGCGACGCCGGTGATGTTGCCAGTATGGCCCTCGAAGGTAAGCAGTGGGTTCGGGTTCGTGGACTTGATATCGTAGAGTTTGACCGTGTGGTGGCCTGCGGCGGCGAGGAAGCGCTTGTCGGGAGAGATGCAGAGGCGATTGACCTGGGAGTCTGGGTGCTGGATCGTACGGGAACAAATGCCCGAGAGGGCCTCCCAGAACCTGTATTCGGAGAATGATTGTCAGTCAAAGATTTCCAATTATTCGGCGGTCGGGATTGAGCCTTGAATAGTTTCGTACCTGATTGTGTGGTCGTAACCCGCTTGGACAAGGTTAGTGACCGATTCCAATGCTTTGTCGACCGAGAGAAAGAGGTAAAGGTTCCTCAAGGCTCAAGAGAACTCACCTGTGCAAAGAATCACAGACATGGTGACTGTGATGAAGCCTTCGGCCTCAGTTATCGCATGTTATGATGTATGTGTGTATGGAAGATGTTGGTCGAATATTGAGGAAGGCGCATCCAAAAATCGGGAGTTGTATTTGCGCGCGCAGGATCACCAGTAGGAGGATGCAGCCCCTCCACGATGTAGTCGGCTGGGTTGGACTCTCGACTGGAGCTTCGGCTCACATTCCTAACAATGCGGCCCCACTACAGGTCCGGGGACACCTGGGGCCTCACCGAGGTGTGGCTGGTGTCGGGATTACTTCGGAATTTGGCACACAGACTACCACTCACCACCACGTAGGAGAAGGCGCGCCTTTGAATAAATGAATGCCCAGCTCCATTATTTTTACGGTCTAGAATTCAATAGGCAACTAACTACCTTTCGACATGGAATTCATATGCGTATGCTTCCTTCATTTGAAGACTGACATCTTCTACTGGCCACAACTATTGTCACTTAATTCTCTATTCTAAATCTCCTAATCTTTTCGAGTGTGACTCCGTCTCTATCGCACGCCTTCCTAAAAAACACACTGTTATTCCACACAGCCATGATGTCTCCATAGGCCTCTATCCTGCCCTGGTCAAGGACGAGCACTCGATCAAAAAGCATAGCAGACTCCATGCGATGCGTGACCGCTATCATTGTACTACCCTTCAGTGTCTCTTTTACCATCTTCGTAATTTCAACATCCGCTTGGACGCTAAATCCTCCCAGAGTCTCGTCCAGCACACATACCCGTGGTTTCTGAAGTATCATGGACGCTAAGGCAATCAGTTGTGCCCTCCCTGTTCCTTGAGCGACCTGCTCGTCAACAAGCTTGTCGAGTACGAGAGGAACCTGACTGTGCAGCCCGGCCACCCTGTCCAAATCCGACAGTAGACGACTGATTTCGTCACGAGAATGGCTGGTTTCTGGATCGACAGCCTCTCGGACAGTGCTACTGGGAAATGAGGCGGCATCGTGAGGGACTGCAACGAGATGGGACCTCAAGACATGTAACGGAATGTCCACCATTGGTATGCCATCCAGGGTGACGGTGCCCATTGTGGGATCGAGTAAGCGGAGTAGTAGGGCGACAAGAGTCGATTTACCTCCACCCGTAGGTCCTACAACCGCAACATGCGTATCGCCTGGGATGGTGAAAGATATTTGCTGCAGAGCAGAGGATGTCTCCTGGAGATTTTCTTGACGGTGAGAGACACTCATGTTCCGAACAACTATCTCCCCGGAGTTCGGCCACGATTGCTCGAGAGAAAAGCGGTAACCCAAGGCACGCTCCGTCTCGCCCTCACGAGGTAGACTGGTTGCATAAGCTGCCAGGCGGTCAACTGCGACCATTGACTGAAGGGCGCTCGTAGAGAATCTCATGCCTTGTCTCAGGGATGCCGGTAGCACCAACGCTTGACTCATTATCAGGCCAATGATAGAAGGAGATAATGAACCTGAGGCAGTCACTACAAATAGACCCGTGAGCCCAATAGTACTGGCCACGATAGCATCAAGTCTCACTTCAAGCCAGCGTAGGTTTGCGGCGGCTAGCAAGCGGATATTACTCCAAGCGTTTAGCCGTTTGACTAGAAGGGACCGAGCCGATATTTCGGTCTTGTAAACAGAGATGCAGCTAGCGCCGTCCACGCTCTCGCTGAATGCAGCGTTCACACGGGACCGTAACTCAGCTTCGCGAGATCGAGCTGTCTTCAAACGAGGAGCGTAACGGCGCATCATAATGACGACGGCGGCTAGGCCTGGTACTACAACAAGGACAAGCTGGAGGAACTATTGTGAGCACAAATCTTTCGTGAGCATGTGAAAGGTACATACATTGATCTGCATTGCCAACATCAGGGCAACTCCACCCAATAGGCGCGCCAGATGGAGGGTGGCATTGCGCGTTGCCTCGATCAGCTCTCTATCGGTCGTATCTACATCTTTGGAGAGGCGATCCATGATGCTTCCCAAGGAGTGGCTTTGGAAGAACCTCATGGGTGCCCCGACCACACGTCTCACTGATCGCTCCCACAGGCTATGGCTCGCTTGCAACATCTTTCCCGTGATGTTCAGGCACAGCACATACGCCAGTATCGCCTCTCCAAATCCTAGCATAGCGAAGATTGCTACTGACGCGAGACCCGACAGCCCTAACCGATCAGAAGTCCACAGTGAAAGCCAAAGCACGAGGACGGCGGCGGTTACTTGCCAGCAAAAGACAATGCCTGCTGCTGTGGACGTTGCTCTTGGGCCACCCACGAGTTCCAGGTACCAGTCGAAGGACTTTTGTACTCTAGCATTTGCTTGTGGTGCTGTTACAACAGAGGCACGTGTAGTAGTCGGGCCTGCTACTTGTACTGCATCCGCATGCGATGAGGGCTGTTCTGGTAGCGGTTGCATCGTCTTGGTCTGAGGAGACTCGTCCGTTCCGATGGATGGTAAGTGTTGTTCAAGTCTATCCAGAGACCTCAGCTCGCTGGCACGTCCATTGTCGAGCCACAGCACCCGGTCACATCGGCGGGCCACCCAAGCCTGGTTTGTTGCGATCAGGCGCGTTTTGTTCTCCAACAAGCTGCAAATTCCACCTTCAAACGCTGCCTTTCCTGTTGCAGGGTCAAGATTACGGAGACAATCGTCAATGAGGACAATGTCAGCATCCGAATACATGGCTCGGGCCAGACTGACACGTTGAGCTTGGCCGCTTGAGAGACCTTGGCCTCCGGAGCCAATAATAGTGAGATCCCTGCGAGGCATTCTGTCGATATCGCCCAGGAGAGCCGAAGCGCTGACCACTTTCCAATATCTGACCTCGTCGAACTTTTGGTCGAAGAGGATATTGCTGCGGATCGTTCCTTTCCTTAGCCATGGTATCTGACCAGCCATGGCCACCTTTGACCCGATGCCCAGTTCTAAGCCGCCAGAATCAAGGCACATTTGACCTGCGACTGCACATAGGAGAGATGATTTACCAGATCCAGGCGCACCACAGACAGCTATCAGCTCACCTTTCGTGACCTGAATATTGGTGTCAAAAGACAGTACGAAATCGCCATCTTCAGTTGTAGCTGGCCAGCAAACCACTGTGTCCTGAGCTACGTCAACTGCCCAGTCTACGGAATTCGCCATCGTTTCTCCAGGCTCTTCCGTCTCTAACCACTGCTCAATTGCGCGGCATCCCACCAGTAAATCCTGCAACTGCACTGCAGCCTGTGCTGCGCGGTTCACATGTGGTTTGAGCGCTAAGAACAGAGCAAAGGATGAGAAAGCCTTTGCTGGATCGGGTACGCCCTCGTGGAGCGTGTGATAGAGGATGAGACTCGCCATTGAGGCCAATGTCGGCAATAGGGCGCACGCCGCTTCGAGCACCGCGCGGTTGTGCCATAATCGGCTTGCCGTGACCATCTCCACCACCCTCATCCCGCACAACTTGTTTAGGATCATGGTCTGGGAAGCCCACCCCGCGAGTTTGATCCCGCGGATGCCTTGGATGACTTGCTGCGTGCAGGCTGCTCGTCGTCTGCAGAGTCCGCTGAGACCCTTTTGCTCGCCCCAGATGCGGAGAGCGACGTTGGTGAAGATGGGGAGGCCTAGGAGCAAGACCACCATGCCACCTAGCGATGAAGTGTCTATATTCGCGGCCAACATGGGGATCGCGAGAACAAAGCTAGCCGGTACAGTCCAGATAGCGTTGATACCGCTGATGCAATCCTCTATGCGCGATGTTTCCACGGATGCGAGATTGAAGACGGCGCCGGAGTTCCAGATTTGTTGTTTTGCCCTTCTCTTTGATTCTTGGCCTGTTTGAGATGAGACAATTGCCGCCGAAGAGGGCGGTGCCAGGAAGGCCTTGTCCATGATGATGTACGTGAGGGCAGCCTTTGCCTGGGCTCCAACACCTTCGAGTCTGTATCGCGAGGCGTTGATGAGGATGCCAGCAGCCATCTGTGTGAGTGTCATGGCTGCGACAAGAGCGTAGCTATGTGCCATCCCGGCGTCGTGGCTCTCCCGCCGACCTTGTAAAGTCCCATCCGCTGTTGAGACTTTGGCGTTTTTGGTAGGTTCTGGTAAGGCTACGAGAAGCCAACGCAAGATAATGGGCGGGAGGGCGGCTGTCAGCATAGCAGCCAGCTCGATAAAGCCTCCTAGTAGAAGTCCACCGCGGAGACATTTTAGAAGGCTGATGGCGAGCCGACGACCTTGAGCTTGGGGATGCGTTGGGGTGTCGTAGAAACATCGAGAGAGCCCGCGGGCAAGGGGCTCTGCTTTCTTCCAGTCCGACAGCACGCCCTCGAAAGCGACTTCGACAGGGCCCTCATCGGCATCGTCAAATTCACTGACATCTTCTCCATCTAACTTCTTGGTACTAGGAGGCGGAGGCGGCGCCCAAGAGAATAGCATCAGGCTAATCACCCAGCAGAGACTGGACCACATTGTGAATCGAGGCACATGCATCCTACCGGAAACTTCGAGCTCGATACGGCCCAGCTACTCACTCATTGATCTGGAGCATAAGAGTAAAGGAGATCCACAGATAATGTTCAACAGCAACGCGACGAGATTTGCTCATGGTTTCTCCCCAGCCAGGAGCCCCAAGGATCTGAAACTTTGGTCTGGCGACAATTACTCAATCTGGAGAGACCAAAGTATCGATAGCGTCGGGCTCGGGTCTAGCATTCACTGCGAGGTCAGTGTAGGCCTGAGCCGGGGCGGCATCAATCAAGCAAACTACTACGTATGTATACGATGGTTGTGACTGGGGTTGACATTAATATAAAATACTTTGTTAGTCCATTGATATCCCACCGGTCGGCCCGGCGGCATCTAATTGACAAGAACCTTATTTGAAAGCTCCACTGACAGGCGAGTATACGTGTGCAGGAAAGCTGAAGCATCGACTGATCTGTCGAAGTCGATGTTCATTCCTTGTTCGTGGGTCAGGTTCTAATAAGACTCTTGTGTTCTGAATCATGTCCACTAGTCGTGTCAGGAGTGGTTTTCATGAATTAACATAGAACATTCCGGATCGTAATATACTCATACTCAGACTGAGTCGCGTAACGGGCAGTCAATATTCAAGGAAGAATTGGAGAAAAGATTATCCAAAGCCCAGAGTGAACGGCCTTGAATTATATATCCGTTAAAGTCAAGGTTACGCGGAACTTTCCATCTTCGTGGTTGCCAAACTTTGCAATTACGCAGTTACTGTGAATGGTCATGTTACAATAGTGCAATAGCAGTTTCATCTAGATCTCGCTGATCATCAGGTATCTTGATTAGCTCTCACGCCCTTCTCGTCGCCCCATCCTCAGTTGTAGAGGGCTTCTCCTGAAATCAATCTTTGACACCAATGCTGTGATGTCACAGTAATTGTTCTTGGAATGCCAATTTTTGATGGATTCAATAGGCCAATCTTGTAGCTATGGCGAGGTTACGGTTGTGGCACACGTTTGCCATACTTGTCGACAGGAATGTTCTCAGACCTGACCTTCTTGATGACACCCTTGATGGCGTCCCAGTCACGGCACGTATGCATTTCGTGCTGACCGACCAACTTTGGTACAAAGTCATCATGACCTGGGTAGTGAATGAATTCAAATCGTTCCATGTTCATATTTCCAGCACACATGGTGGCCTGGGTGTAGCTCGTCAGCATGTGGTCATCTTGTGGGCCGTTGAGGCTTTTCTCGAGCATTCAGCAATTATCTTACCTGACGAAGACTTTCGAGGCAATGCTCAATATGTTGGCGAGTGCAGACATCGTAGCCGCCGTCCAAGTCCAAAGCCAGCTTCATGTAAGTGGTGCGGAAGCAAACCTGTTCACAAGCATATAAGCTACGACAGCACGTTATATCAAGGGCCATCTTCTAGAGTGTAATCATACCAAGCAATGTAGCTGATGGAAAACATTCCAGGCCACAGGTTGTAGACCTTCGGGTTGGAGAGCGTCTTTGTGGAAGTAGTCCGGGAGGCCATATTTGGACGGGTCATTCAGCGCAACGAAAGGCTTGCCAACTTCATTTGATAGGGTAAGTTTTGATCCGCAGCATGACAAGGAGCATGAATTATGCAGCGCTCCAGAGTTGAATGTTGAGTGGGCGGCATCGAATGGGACTTACATGAGATCAGATCGAGCCATCTCTGGTTCGCTCCCGGGGCTGTGAAGTTGTACGAAGAGTCGTGCTCAAACTTCTTTCGGACAAGTGGCACTGCGTCACTTTGGTCAGCTTCTTGCTATGGCAGCAGTATACTTATCACATACCGTCGGTGATGAAAGGTGCCTCATCAATAGTGGCCATGCCAAGCCCGGTAACAGAATCGACTTTCTTCGGCTCAGTGGCACATGAGGTCTGCCTTGAACCCAAACTGAAGCCGTAGGTACCCAAGAAGAAGCCAATAGCAACAGAAACAATGCAGCACAAGAAGGTCGATACCATCAGCATGCGATAAGCAGAGTGCGTGAAGCGGTCAGGCTGGGGCAGCATTCTTGAGCTTCCTTCGCCTTCGGATCCCTCTTCGCTCTGGTGCACCTCCGAATATTCTGTCTTGGTATTGTTGAAAACCATATCTGTTAATTGGCCGTCTTGATTGACGGAACCTCAAAAGTGAAAGAGATGGAGAGAATTCTGACGAAGTCAGCCACATGATCGGATTCAGGTGCCATATATGCATCCCATCGCTCTCATTCTGACATTTGGGGCAGATCAACCCCAGCCGGTCGGCGGAGTCGAACGGTCAACTTTCTAATAGAGTTCTGCCTCACGACGCTTCGTCTACAAATTTCAGAAACCTGGGTTATCGTATTATAGGCTGCGCGAGGTGTTCGCTAGCTCTCTCCCCCCTATCCCTAGTCCTTGAAGTCGGACATGCTGACACTGCTGAGTAGCATGGATCGTCAGTAGCTCTAGTCATGTCGTTTGTACAGAGACAAGATTAGTCGGACAACTTGTTAAAGTTAATGAAGCCGTTGTAGCGACTGACGAGTCATTTCAGACGAAGAGCAGTACTTCGTACCGAATGCGCGGGTCCGACTGTACGGGTCTGACCCTAGTTTAACTTTCCTTAAACTTCCATGGATGATTAAGGATGCGAGACCGAGCCAGGGTATCCGAACTTTCGTGTTGCACGCCCAACGACGGAGTCAAGCTGACCGAAGCTGAGATACAACAGAACGGAATCAACCAAAAACACCGCCACTTCATCACGGGGAACATGTACTCTTTGAGAAATGATCGAGATCTAAGCACACCCTCCTGGCGTGGCAGTGGCGGCCAGACTGAGGTAAACACAGCTGACTGAAGTTGTCCATGATATGTGTACTTTTCGACTTGCTATAGCTTCCTTAACCAATGCCCAAACATGCTTTGCGACATTGACTATTTTCAAACTTGACCGAATCACCTGCAGCTGTGCCTGTGTACTTATCAAGCCATGTGCTCAACACCTAATGCGATCCTCTACTTCGGGGATCAGTCTCTGGGTGTCAACACTTACAGCGAATCGCTGAGGTGCCTGCGCAGGAGAGCCATACCGCCCTCGACACATCTGCATAGGCTCTCGACGCAGCGGCTGAATCATTTGACGGGCGAGCAACATAATGTGCTCGAGTGGGCAGAAATGGTCGCTTCAGATGTTGCCTACCGGGCAGATCCGATGTCATCTGCTCTTGTGCCTTGTATATCACAGCTTGGCTCAATGATCTGGTCAGTTGTACTTATATTCTGAAAGAACAAAGCCTATCCTAATGTCAAGAACTGACGTATGAGGGTTTTCCCCAATGATATGTAGGAAGTGTCAACAAGACCCAAGTATACTTCATGACACTCGTCCCAAGATACTAGTGGGCGAATGCATCGGGCTCATCCTCGCATGCAGTGTTGCGGCGGCAAGAGATACGGGACACCTCGTCGATCTTACCCTGGAGACATTGAGAATCGTGAAGCGTGTAACGGAATTTGCTACTCAACGCTCTTGGGAGTTGGAAGATCATCCCGGTTCGGTCTGGGCTGTTGCGGTTCAGCTACCAAGACATGACTGCATCGCCGCCATGGCGCATTGCCCTGACTATGAAGTAAGAGAACAGGAGTAGCTTTCAAAATCATCTCATCCCCATCGCCCTGGCAAGCATTGGTGAGGATCACGTAAAGCTAACAAAGTGCGCCTTTAGAAGGTTTCGGCTCACAAGAGAGCGTATGTGAGCTTTGAGCTGGAAGAGTGGTCTGTCATCTCAGGCCCACCATCAACACTAAGTCAACTACGCCTAAAGACCTTCTGCAATACGCCAATGAAAGACCTGCCGATCTTTGCTGCATATCATGCAGAACACCTTCGTGAACCTAAGTAAGGATACGCGGCTCATCTCCTAAGGTGACTACGATGTAAGAGGGGATATCTTACTAATATTAAACCGATCCAGTTATGATGATATCTTAGGAGACTCTCCGCTTCTCGACTCGCCAATTCAGTCTCGTGTCTCTATCTTGTCATCTAGCACCGGGAAAATGGTGAAGGGCAGCTCATTACGGGCCATATTGCCGCAGGTACTCCGCGACATTCTACAGCGGCCTTCGTGTCCAGCACGAGTGGCGAAACAGATTGCTCATCAACTCGAGCCAGTCAAATCTCCTTCAGATTTATACACTTTTGGCCCAGCATCTCAATGGAGTGCTTTTGCCCGTCGCTTAAAGAACTCGGGGGTTGGCCTTGGTGCCATCTTCAGTCCCGCCCTTCTTCAACATAAACGGACAGGCGACAGCATGAGTGGATACAATCACGGTGACAGTCATAGCGACGATGAGGAGAGCGATGAAGAGGGAAACGAAAATCTCATAGCAATCATCGGCTACTCTGGCCGCTTTCCAGGGGCTGAAAGTGCGGAAGAGCTGTGGGATGTACTTTGTGATGGCCGTGATACCTCGAGCCGAGTGAGTGGGGTCATGGTTAACACTTGTACGGGCTGTTTGCTGATTGATTATCCAGATGCCACGTGAAAGGGTCTCCGATAGCCATGGCGATATCTTGCCCACTGGGTGCTTCATCGAACAAGCCGGCCACTTTGACAGAAAGTTCTTCAACATGTCGGGCAGAGCAGCTTTGCAGACAGACCCATCACAGAGACTTTTGCTACTCACGACGCAAGAGGCCTTGGACATGTCAGGCTATAACAAGGATACCCATACACAGCACGTGGGAACATTTGTTGGACAGGCTACGGATGACTGGCGCGAACATAACATGGCGCAGGACGATCCATACTACGTGACAGGAGGTCTGCGCGCCTTCGGCCCCGGCCGTCTGAATCACTTCTTTGGATGGGATGGCCCGTCAGTCTCAGTGGACACGGCTTGCTCCTCCAGCGCCATGGCTCTAGATTTGGCCGTGCAGTCTCTTCGGGGACGCAAGTGCAATATGGCCATCGCTGGCGGGGCCAGCATCATCTCAGGTCATGATGATGCCGGCATGTACGCGGGTCTCCGTTGCGGCGGGTTTCTGGGAGCCTCCGGCACAGCCTGCAAAACCTTCGACGCTACAGCGGACGGCTATACGCGGGCTGAGGCAGTGGCTGTTGTCGTCCTTAAGCGTCTCAGCGATGCGCGAAGCGATGGGGACATAGTTCATGGCGTCATCAGGGGCATCGTCACGAATCACTCAACGGACACGAATCCGATCACTCGCCCGTCCGCAGAAGCTCAGAAGTCATTATTGCGTCGTGTTCTAAGCGAATCGTTGAGGCAACCTGAAGATGTGGCTTATGTCGAGCTTCATGGATCCGGGACCCAGGCAGGTGATCTTGCAGAAATTGAAGCTGTAGCCGCCGTTCTTGGAGGGCCGCGTCGTCGCCCTAGGGGCTCACCAGGCAAACCATCCAGTGAGCTACGTATCGGCAGCATCAAGGCCAATATTGGACACAGCGAGGGTGCAGCCGGTATATCAGCTTTGGTGAAGGCGCTTCTCATGATTCGTCATGACCGAGTTCCTCCACATATCGGGCTCAGGACAGAGCTAAACCACAATTTCCCTCCGCTGGAAGAGCTGGAGATTGTCATCAACTCGATAGCTAAGCCCTTAAAGCCACTCGAAAAGTCTTCTAAACAATGTCGATGCCATTCAGCCATCGTACTAAATTGCTTTGGAGCAGCTGGCGGGAACACCAGTATACTTGTGGAAGGCTCAAAGAGGCACTCAAAAACCACCAGAAAACAACCCAACCGCGAAGAGGTTCACATAACAAAGCCACAGCAACGCATCGTTGTGGTTTCTGGCAAAAGCCGTTCTGCACTTCAAGCCAACAAGATGAGACTTCTTGAATTCGTCAGGAAGGAGCCTTCTGCAGCGATTGACGACTTGTCTTACACCACATGTGAACGAAGAAGTCACTTTCCATACCGCTCTGCATACAGGGCTAGAAACACGACGGAGATTATCAAGCTTCTGCATGATGGCACAAATGAAGCATCGCCTCAATTTCGAAATGCGCCACAAGCGCCGCATATTGTCTTCGTGTTCTCCGGGCAGGGCGGGAAAATCGCCGGTTCGGCCCGGCCGTTATATGACAGCAACAGCGCCTTTCGGGATGCTTTAGACAACTACAACAAACTCAGTGAGTCCCTGGGATTTTCCGGAGTCTTGCAATACCTTATCACTCCCGATATAGCACAAGCTTCTCCGAGTACCGTGCTAGAACAGGTCGCACTTATCGTGTTTGAGCTTGCTGTCAGCAAGATGTGGAAGAGCTGGGGCGTTGCGCCCGCGACTGTACTCGGACATAGTCTGGGAGAGTATGCGGCTCTGCACTTATGCGGCGTTCTCTCTGCTGCAGATGCTATTTGGCTTGTGGGCAAACGCGCAGGCTTGGTGCAAAAGTCTTGCCAGCCTGATACCCACAGGATGCTGGCTGTATTGGCCGAAGAGGAACGGCTCACTCCGTTCCTGGCAGAGTACGCAGTCGAGGTTTCATGCAGAAACTCAAGAAGTCAGACTGTAGTTGGTGGGCCATTCGACAGTATCTTGCAGTTGCAAAGCCGTCTCAAGGTACATGGCATTAAAAGTGCCTTGGTCAAGACACCATACGCATTCCATACGGGTCAGATGGACGGGATTCTGAAGAATCTGCTCGCTGTTGGTGAACAAGCTTCCTTTGCCAGTCAACCACAGATCAACTTTGTGTCGACGGTGACGGGTTCGCTGATCGATGCTTTCCCGTCCGGGCCCGAGCATGTAGCCAAACACGCCCGCCAATCTGTACTATTTTCCGACGCCATTGAATCTGCGATGACACTCAGCCCTGGTCGAAATACCATATTCCTGACGATTTCACCAACATCGATGTGCAGAGACATGACTGCGTCAAACATTACCACCGGGAAAGAAAGCATGGCCGAGGTTCTCGAAGCTACAAGAACCGGAAGTCAGGCGTGCCTTGACGCTATTATCTCCAGCATGACGAGGCTTTACAATTCTGGGGTTGACATTGACTGGAGCCGATACCATGGTTCGATGAAACAGATCGGAAGTCTGCTAGAATTACCAGCCTACAGCTTTGATCTAAAGAATTTCTGGATTCCTCTAGAGCATAGCCGCCATCTCCCTTCATCATCACCGTCATTATCGTCATCCTCACTCTTAACACAACTGGATACACCTATGTCTGAATGTACACTCAACTTAGAAGACGACATACACACGATCGAGAAACCCATCATTACGAATATCCAAGAAGAGCCGCTAAGAAGTCTCATAATTGGTCATGCAATCCGTAACAAGGCCGTATGCCCTGCAGGCGTACTGGTTGACATGGCCTTCGCTGTTGTGCTAGAAAGGATCGGCAAAGGGGTGGGCCTCGAGTCTATCGGGCTGCGATCACTACGCCTGATCGCGGCTATCACGATAGACACTGATACTGTCAACGATTCCATCCAGACTCTTGAAACAACATTGCAAAAACGGACTGTAGCCCCAGAATTCGATGTCACTTTCAGCGGTGTCGAGCGTCAGACTCATCACGCAAGTTGCATCCTGCGAGTGATGGAAGACGCCAATGGTATAAGAGGCGAGCACACGACTCGCACACTCATCCGGGCCGTCTCTCGTATAAATCTGCTACGAAGCAACACCGCTTCCAACTACTTCAATGGGCAGATGATCTACAAGATGTGGACGTCCGTTATGCAATACTCTTCAGAGTATCATGTTCTCCGGAACCTCACACTAGCACCCCTCGGTTATGAAGCCTGCGCGAAGCTTCAAACAACATCAACGGCGGGGCCTGCAAACCGAGAGTACACGATCGACCCGGTCTGGCTGGATGGTGCCATGCAGGCCGCTGGATTCACAGTGAACATGAATGTGGCTGCTGATCCCGGAGCGGTGTACGTTCTCACCGGATGTGCGGCCATCGACTTCTGGGAGCGTCCGCGAAGCAACAACATGTACGCTTGTTACGTCCACGGCGAAGCAGACGTGTTAGGCGATGTCATCATGAACGTTGCAATATTTGATGAGGACAACGACATGTGCCCGGTGGCAGCTATTAGTGGCATGCGCTTCCACAAACTGAAGCAACGACCGGAAACCAAAAGCAAAAGTGGTAAAGGCTACGAGGACGCCACGGTACGAATGAACGGGGGTGAGTCCAGCAATCAGGTCATCTCGCCTACAACTAAGTTGTCAAATCCAACTCCCATTTCTCCGTCAAAGAGTGTGAGACTCGATGAAAATAAGGCAGTCGCCGACTCAGGCCCAGCGAGCTTGATTGATACACTCATCTCAATACTGGCCAAAGAGACGCATGCAGACCCCGATGAGATTGGCCAAGACACCGCACTAGCCGACGTGGGTGTCGATTCCTTGCTGGCCCCTACCATATCAGATACCATTCGCGTCAAGTTAGGCGTTGAGATTTCATTGATAGCTCTAATAGAAGCTCAAACTGTCAGCGGCCTTGCCTCGCTTTGCGCGGATATCAATCCCGCAAACGTCGAACCCAGACTAGGTAAAGATGCTGCTGAGAAGTCCAGGATCTCACTAAGGAGCATCGCCCGGGTATCAGACGCAACAACTCGCGCTACGAGTGCTGAACTTTCGAGTAGAGTTGCTCTCTTGCAAGGTTCCAGTCATTGCAAACACAATTTATTCCTCCTTCCCGACGCCTCCGGAAGCAGCTCCGTGTACGCAGGGCTTCCGCCGAACCTATCCCAACAGACCGACACGAGAATCTATGGTCTTGAGTCGCCATTCCACGGCACTAGTTCCATACCCGACCTCTCAATGGATAGGTGCTGTTCACTATTCGTCGAGGCAATTCTTCGGATCCAACCAACGGGTCCGTATCTCCTTGGTGGCTGGTCGATTGGAGGGCGCCTTGCATACGAATGCGCAAGACAGATCATACAACTGGGACATGAAGTTTTGGGACTTCTCGTGATAGAGTCTTACGCAGAGATGACGCCCAATCTCTGCTTGAGCCCTGAGGCGATCTCAGTTGAGCATCTCGAGGCGACAGGGTTCTTTGGATGGTCTGGAGGTCATGCTTCGTCAAGCATGACTGAGTGGCAGAAGAACCACATGCTATATCTCATCCTCATGAACAGCGCCTTTAAACTTGAACCCCTTTACGAGGACAAGAAGGAGAACACTGCGATGTTGCATTTAGTCTGTTCGTCAAACGGCGACTTTTCGCTGTTCCCAGCTAAAGTTTTGCAAAAAGCGCTGGAATTGAGCAACGGATCGTTTGGCAATGCCATAAACGGTGATGATGAAGAATGGTTGAAGGAACCACGACCGGAAAGATTTATAGCCCGGCTCACAGAAGAATGGCAAGAATTAGCAGGGCCACGTTTGAGGCAGCACGTCGTTCAGGGAGGACACTTTGACATCATGATCCCAAGAGTGAATGAGGATCTAGCACATGTCATCGCAGAGGCATTGAGATGTTTCTGCGAGCCCTCGGTACAGGAAGTGAGAGGATAAAAAATTGGTTCTTTCTAAGCAGCTCAACAATCTATAGACTTAGATACATAGCTTTTGTTCACTTCACGGAAAATTTGGATTAGCAATTATCATTATCTTGAAGATACACTCTGTCTTCCGGAGTTTTTGTTACTCTCTCAATCTTCACTTTGAATGACCTTTTCGCCGAAGGAAGTCAATAACGGAGCGAGAGAGGAGGACCAGGGGCGTAGGGGCGTGGATTACCCTCGAGACACACCCTCATCCAGATCTCCCACCCGGAATCCTGGATGAGCAATTACGAGTCAGCTCAATCTGTGCCAAGTAAGGTCTATCCCCCTTGCTATAATAGAAACCTAGTCCGCGAGCCCCGGTACATGACACCTGCGCTCACTTATAAAGACTCACGAGTGAGAAGCAAAACCTCGGCCGAGATGAGAAGCTTTCAAGAGATACTGCGGAAACGGAAATATGGCAAACGGGAGTGAATACACAAGAGACTCGTCATTATCGAAAATGGAAACTTCAGAAAAGCCTCGTCTCATTGACTCCGTCACCAACACGAGAACGCGCCCGATGAAGCTACTGTTGCTCGGACTGCCGCGGACGGCCACGGAATGTAAGTCATCCCATTCAAAAACACGTTCATCCCATATCGCAACACCCTCAACTTCCACAAACCCAAGCCATGCTATTTTACTAACTCAACCCGACAGCACTAAACAGCGCCCTCGAGCAACTCGGCTTCAAAGTCTTCTCCTTCCAAGCAATGTGGCCAACCTGGCAAGAGTCAATCCCGCTCTGGACGGAAGCCATCGAAGCAAAGTACCACAACCGCTGCAAACCCTACGGCCGCGCGGAATTCGACAAGCTCCTGGGCGACTACGACGTCGTGAAATGTCCGCACGCTCTCCTCTTCGCCGAGGACCTCGCCGCCGCCTATCCGGAAGCCCGCATCATCGTCTCCAAGCGCGACTACGAACCATGGCGCGCCTCCATGGAGAAGACGGTCTTCAAGCTGCGCCGCTCCCTCGTGTTCCGTCTGCTGCACCCGCTCGACCCCTTTCGCGCCGCGTGGTGGCCGTTCTTGCGGCTCATCATGGACACGGCGTACGGCGGGTGGGCCGAGGCGGTACCCGGGCGTAGACCCTATGACGAGCACCACGCTCGTGTCGAAGCCATCACGCGCGAGACGCCGGAAAGGATGCTCGTCTTCTCCGGGCCCAAGGATGGGTGGGTGCCGCTGTGTGACTTTCTCGGCTTGCCGGTGCCGGAAACGCCCTATCCGTGGACGAACTCGGGAGCAGACTTTTTCGAGAAGCAGGGTCACCGCGCGGGCGAGAGGCTGTTGCTGCGCAAACTGGCTGAGAGAGTGGCGGTCGTTGCAGGGGTTGGATTAAGCGTGTATTGGTTCCTGCGACGCTCATAGACTTCAGAAGTTGGATGCCAGCTTTGCTCTCGTCCTCATCTCGCGCGGCTACTGATTCATTTCGACTTGTCTGTTCTCGCGCCGTGACTTATTCTCAGCACCCGAGCCGGGTTCCCGTCTTGGTACGTAGTACCCGAGAAGCCGACGTCTATTGTAGCGGGACTGTGACTGGATGACCTCGGGACCGTGAGTAGCTCCAAGGTCTTCCGTTCAGTTTCTTCAAAGCCAAGATGAGTCGATCTTCTCAAACGGTGAAACAGTCGTACTTGATGAATGAACCACGTGGTAGCGCATCATTCGAAACATGATTATCTCATCGCGGTCTTTTACATCTGTGACATGGCTACTTCGATTCCGAGATACACAGCTCAGGGTAGACTCGGACCTCCAGAATGCCAATGATACTGCATCAATGTTTTGCAGATCCAGTCGGAGTATCAGATGGAACCAAAGGAGCGGTAATACGTCAGTGCCAATCAGGCGCGAGACCAACGAATCTGTACGACTCGGGACTCTCTTGGAGTGGCGACTATTGTCACTTGCTTTCTACTCGGCCGTAGTTACGGCTTCAGATGTGACCATCACTGTGGCTATGCCCATGATTGGTTTACCATAGCCATCTTCGACCATCCTATCAGAACTGCTTGTCGACTTGGTGCTGTGCCCCCTACCTGTAACATGGTATTTGGCTGGCTCAGGGCTCCCGGATGAGGGCGTTCCTGGCAAACTGTGCTCTCTCACCTGCTGTAGCTGGCACCTGGCTTACTTGCCGTTTTCGCAGGATAGACGAAAGACACGCTCTCCTGCTACAGCCTAGTAAATAGCTGATGACGAGTCTAGAAGTCGCACACATTTTTACGCCCACTTGCCCAAGCATAGCCATGTTAGCTGGACAGAAAGACGAGCAAGGGCTAGCGACACACTTATCAATAGTGTTGGTTGCACGGGTACTTTTTCTCGTGACGCACGGCAGTGAAGTAAGAAGTGAACGGGCATGGGCATGAGATTTCCCATAAGGCTACATCGACGGTGACAGTGCACTGCCGACGTTTCTGTGCAGTTGACAGCCGAAAAGCGTATGAGTCCATGGGCTGAGGTTGAGACATACTCTGTATTATCTCGCCGCTTGGATGATCCGGTCCTATCACGTCTTCACATCCCGTAGGCTGGGCCGAGTCATGCTGTAAATATATTGGAGGCGCGCAGATGCGTAGCGGGAGAACGTCGTTGGTTGTCTCGTTCGCAGTGAGACAGTGTCGAGGGGCTCGGGGAAAAGGGACTTTTCCCTTCCTTTTCCGTTTTCTTGACCTTGAGACCTGCAGGAGGCTTCGCAATTGAAGCTCAATCCAGACCTAGATTTTGCGGATTTACACTACCTATCACCTCTTCGTCTCTCAACCATGTCTCTGTCATGATCTTGTTCTCTGCGTCTATCTCCTCTATTGCATGGGGGGCCAAGAGCCAAAAGGACCGCGGTGACTGGGATCCTGTTGGTTCTTCCGCTCACCGAGATAAGATGTTTGCCTGCAGTGAGAGACGCCACCACGGGTAAGGACTGGGAATGAGAGAGGGGTCGTTGGAAAGAGGCCTGTTGGAAAACATCGTGAGTGCCGAGGCGCCGCGAATCGTCTCCAGGAGGGGAGGAGCAGGAAGAAAACGAAAGGTAGAACGGCAGGGTAACCACTCGGCAAGAGTGATATGTGCATGGTAATCACCATTCGTAATTTGGATCCTCAAGATAAAGAAGAATCGTCAAAGACATGCATAGTGACCATTCGAAGACGCGCCCTGCGATGTAACGGGAGAAAAGAGAAATCAACAACATGCAGCTTTCCTGGCGCAGATTTGGCCGCGACAACTTTCACGATAATCGTCGTCGATTACAAGGCCACCTACCCTTCGGCATTCGAGTTTTGGACGAGCCGTCACAGAGAGTACAAGGAGGTCAGATGATCTTTTTTGGGGATCGCGTCCAATGCTGCTGGTCGAGGGAAAGGATGGGTGGCACGAGCAGGGAATCGGCCGAGGATATGAACGGATGGGTCGGAAACACCGGGTCTTGTCTAGGAAGGCAAGCATTCTGCTGTAGTTTTTCGGCGCTTGCAATTCTTCAGCGCTCGTTCCTTGATGATCGCTTTGTCGCTCTGGGGTGCTTCATGTACCACTATGGTTCGAAGTGCTGCATCTGTTGTCGAGACCTCTACGACTCCATCCATAGTGGGTGAAGCATTATGCCGGGGCGGATGGGTTAGAGCACCCGAAACCAGAAAGATTCGATTACGGGATGCCAACATCGTGAGTCTAGGTTTTTTGTTGTGTGATGGCGTTCCGCAGGCAGACCACTCTGTCCTGAAGAACTCGAGTTAGGCAGACTTAAGCTCGGATATAATGGGAGAAAGCAATGCGGGAGCATGCGTGTGTCGTGGCCAACATGTGGTTGTCATGGCTTTCGTCGGGCATGGGCCGTGCCGCAGGGTGTCGCTTGACGATACAACGAGACAAGTGATGAGAGGAGGACTATCCAAATAGATTCGGTGATTTGAAAGGTGCCACGGGAATCCTGAATGCTTGGTCTGACGATGAAGCCGTCATTTGGTCGCACTATCAGGGGCGAGTAGAGAATTTGGGACACCAAAGGAAACGGTGTCTCTCAAACGCATGATAGCCCGCGCAGCGTGGACAGGCTGCATCGAACACTGCCTGGTTCTTCTCCCCTCTGCTTCAAGGTCTAATGGAAACCTCCGCATTGCATGGGTCTGTATTCTCGCAGCTTTTCAATGCTCCCTCGAGGTGCTGGTGTGCGTCTGTGTGGGAGGATTGGCAAGGGTCGACACGGGTAGCCGCAGTTGTCGGTCGAGACTGGAGACGTGATCGCAGGGACAGCTGGCAGCCCGGGAGAAATCAGATCAGAGTCCGAGGTAGGTGAAGCCGAATGGAGAAAGATGCGCGCATATTGTCATTCGAGAACAATGATTCGGGCTTTATCTCAAAAACGATAATCTGGAGGTCGTCTTCAGCCGGACGTAACTGAAGGAGAGATCGTAGAGCAGCAAGATCGGTTCGGGGCTCGACGCAAGGAACGCAGGCGCCGGGGAGCACATGAGGCTGCTCATACCACGGCATCGGCGAGGGTTGTAGTTACAGGATATGTAAGCCCTGTATTTCTTTGCGGCTGACGTCAATATCAGATCCAACATTTTGCCGAGACAGCCTGCCCCTCCAAAGACGGCTCGAAGAATATGCATGCCTACTTACCCAAAAGGGAGAGAGAACAAGGCGACATATGAAGTATCACCCACCGCTGTCTCCTTATTCGCTAGTCCGCGGCATGAAACGAGGCAACCAAGAAAGAAGAAGTCGAGAGCAAGGCATGGGTCACAAGACTCGGCCAGCTGTCCTCTCTGGTGATGTCTTGGCCGGCGTTGAGGGCCCGAGAGACGATAATGCTCTCCAGACCGGCTGCTGGTTAAAGGCGGTGAGGCAAACCGACACACAAGAAGGATCAGATGTTGGAGGGTTTACGTGAGTGCGATGACTTTCATGGTGTTGAGGGGAGGTTGGTCCTTCAAGTGTCGTGATGGAGAAAAGTATAAATCTGCGCAACTCCCTCCTTCACCATGCTTTCTTTCCTTTTGTCTCTCGAACACCCTGCGACGCACTCTCCTCTATCTCACGATCTTCATCCAGAGCAAAGCACCCATCAAATCTGGGAACGGCACCTGAGCTCTTCTTTTATTAGCAACGTTGTTACATCTTATTGAATCATTATGAATCGTGGGAACACGACCTCATCATCTGCCATGGCGAGTGATGAGAATGAAACTTGCGGCTGCATCGATGATGGCTACTCTGGCAGGTGGGACTTCAGAACTTGCACTCATTGCGGTGGGCACGAAAGGTGAGGCAATCCCCAATCCAGAGTCTGCTGGACTCTACGTTGACTCTTGTCACGCAGAAATCCATGCAAAACCTGCGACTCCCGAGGTGTAGTCAGAGTCCCCTGCCCTCATGGGGCTGCTGGTCAAGCTCAAGCTCTGAGTTCTCGGCCAAGAGCCGATGATCAGAACAACAAACCGGGACCCAAGGGACCGACGGGACCGACAGGCCCGGGTCAAGGTGTTGCCGGTGCCGGCTGCCACTAAACCACGGCAGCCGACGCCATCATTTGGTTTCCGAACAACCAGATAAACTCCATACATATATAATAGAACGTTCATCTTTTCTTAAGGTTTCGTCTGGTTTGGAATTGGGCTTCGTATAGGTATAAGGTACAGGGCGTTGGTGTTATGCGCGGACGGCTCATCCCAGTTCCACTGCGTTAAGTACAGTGTTCGTCGGGAATCTAGGCAACAAATAGCACGCCAGTCCGGTAGGAGTCTGAAATCTTCATATTTGAGATCAGATAAAGGGATAGAAGAAACTTGGAAGGAAATACGACTCTTGTTTCGATGCTGCTTATATCCTTGATGAATATCGAGTGTCTCTTGACGGGGTCACTTACTCTCGCTTTCCGAGTTGCCGCAGGTAAACGACGACATGGACGGAACAGTTGGTGCCAAAACAAACCTATACTGGTAGCAGCAAATGCCGAATCCTTTCCCTACTTGTGTCCCCTTCGCTTATCCGGAGGAACGGAACCACTCAAGTACGTCCTTCGTGACTGCAAGGACGACCGACGGGAAACACAGAGAGAGGATCCGCTCAACCCTACGAGGTAGCGTGGCATCAGCCGGTTTGTGTACCGCCGCGGAAGACAACCCGGGCATTGCTACTGGAGCGATATCGAAAGGGCCGTGATCACGCGAAAGGAGCCGGCCTCGACACACAAGATACCATACAGTCATCGGTTACGTTACAGACAAGTAAGCGCCTTGAATGGAAATCGTACCACGCTCCCTTCTCTCCCTCTAGGAACCTATGAAGTATATCCGCGGGTCGGACAGACTCATAGCGGAGTTCGAGGCCTTTTCTTCCAGATACTCGTGAAAGAACCAAGTATGTATACGTACTCTGAGAACTAGGCTTGAGTTGTACAACAGCAATAGCATGACCTGACACGAAGGTGACGCCTTCAGTGTATTTAGGCTACACTACTGTGAACCCCACAGGCTCACTGAGAAAGGGTCATTGCACAGTTATTGGTTGTGGGTGGACCATTCGCAACCTAGATCACTTATCGGGAAGAGTTCCACATAGTTATTGTAAGAGATATTCAAGACTGATACTAAGACGAGTAAGATGACACCCGTAAAAGTCCAGCCAGGCATAGAATGAGGATATACCATATATCTGCACAGGTGTGCCGTATACTAGACGACGCCCTTGCTTCCGCGATCTCACCAAACTTCAAGCAGCCTCTGAAGAAAAAAGAAAAAACGGAACAGTTCAGCTCCAATCTGCCGGGTGAGTTGCTCATGGGGTTCGTCAAACCTAGAACATGACGAATACCCAGGGGCTCTGTGGCCTTCCGGCAATGGTTTGTTTCATTCATCTCTTTAATCACGTATTCCGTATCGGCGTGAGGTGTCATCAGAAGCTTGGAATCGCAAAGGACAAAGCCGTTACCTAAGCATTGACTGCCACGGACTGAAACGATAACTATCGTGATAAAGAGCCATGATAGAAATAGAGAAGCGAATACCTAGCAGCCTAGTAATGTCATAACCCTCCAGGTAAGAAAACCCGCCCCACCAGTCCTGATCGAGTTGTCCTCCCCGGCCGCCCTCTCAACCGAAGCATCATCAAATTTGAATCGTTCCGTCCCATCACTTCCTTATTCTCAAATCCAGATCCCGCAAGCTCTCAACGCCGCGACTAACAGTCAGTCGGGTAGACCCAAATGGTCGAGCCCGTTCCGATCCAGTTCCCTCTCAAGAAATCAAACCAAGCCTTAAGTCGAAGATGAAGATGAAGAACGCCTAAATTAAGTCGTCAAAGAGCAGGGGCGGTTGCAGCAAGTGCTGTTACGACACCTGCCGCAGTCAACACGCCGCCACCAACGAAGTACCCAGCCTTGCTCAAAAAGCTTCGCAGACGCTTAGGGGGAGGGGGTGCTTCTGGTGTCGGCTCTGTAACCACAGAAACAACTATGGGCTGTTCGGCCGTTATTTGCGCCCCGGTTTCAGCGCTTTTCACAGCCGCCTCGATCGTCTCCTCATGAGGCGTGAGCGTTGAGATTTCACTAGCCTTACGCTTTGGAGTAGCCTTCTCCCCGGTAGGGACATTCAGTGAAGTATCCTCAGTCTGTGCCAGTGAGCCCAACTTGCTTTGCTGGAACTGATATGCACTGGTCATATCAAGCTCGGGAGTTTCCGTTGCGTATGTAAGAGGGAAGTCTTGAGGACTATTGAGGAATTTCTCCCCAGAACTAGACCAGGCCGACTCGGCCACTTTAGCCGACTTGGGCGTTTCATTTACCGGCTCCGGCGCGGTGGCTGCATCGGAGGTAATGTGGTGCCCGAGCTTTGACGTAGATGGCTCAGTGGAAGTCGCAGGCGGCTCGGGAACCTGGCTGCGAGGTTGGACTGGGGTTGTATCGTTATCTTGCTCAATGCGGCGCAAGATTTGCTTATTGACCTCCCTGGCTGCGAAAAACTCCGGCTTTCCAGTAGCTTGGCCAAGGGCTTCAGCTGATGGCCCATCGTCCTGGGAGAACGCTAGAGACTCCGTGGCAGTGACAACCTTGGGAGTATTTGGGACCCGATCCCATGAAGCACGAAGTGGTGCTACTCCTTCGCTTTGAAGAAGGTAATCCGTCGGTGCAGGCGTGTGCATTTGCTCGGGGTTCATGTCAGCTAGGAAGGGATTCTCAACGTGATCATCCGAAGGGTTCAATATCGACGGCAGTCTGAGGTCGTTCTGTCGTCCTTGTTCTTGCAAACCTACATAAGGTATGATAGAAGGGAGTGACGGCATAGGCGCGGGGAAGAAATGGCGACCAGCATCTGGCTGAGGGAAGTAGCTTGCGTGCGGAATGCTGAGCATTTGTTGCGATTGCGTAAAGGTAAGAGAAGGATCCTGGGCTTCCCAAGCGGCTGCCATGTCCTTAGCCTCGTCATAGCTTGGAGCTCTTGTCAGGTTCTCATCTTCGCTCTCGCTCTCAAAGACGCTGTCGGCTTCAGCGTCGTCACTGTGCTCGGAAGTCTCGGAGTCGCTGAGGCAGATGTCATCGTCGTAAGCGTCGGGCATTTCCTGGCTCGAAGGTTCATCATCGGGATAGCTTTCGGACTCGTCGTCATCGTAAGAATCCTCTGATTCTGACTCCGATGCGAATACCAGAGGGAGTTTCGAGTTCATTCTATGGCTGGAGGGCATATCCTCGTCTTCCTCTTCGTCGTACGGAGCATCCAGCTCAATCGTCGCCTCCTGATCTTGCGTGGCGTTGGGAGCGCGTTCGGAGGGCTTATCTGTATCCTTCTGGATATCTTCGTCGATGACAATTGGCTCCACCCCCGGAGGAATGAAGCTGGGAAAGGAACCAGCCAAGCCTGTGGTCGATTTGGGCATCTCGATCTTGCGAATCTTCTCGACGGTGGCACGGATATCGTCCGTAGTAGACATGTCTTCGTCGCTACTCTCTGAGTCGGAATCATCGGGGACGGAAAAGGTTGGGCGACCGCTGAGCTCTGAGGCTTTGGCTTTGGCTAGGTGGTCGAATTCCCAGTCCACCTGGATCGTACACGGGGGAAAGAGGTCGTTGGACCGTTGAATGTCAATCCCAAACTTGACTATGTCGCCCCTTGCCAGCTCTTTCGCTGTATGCGGAGACAGCTTTAGAGAGTTATGGTAGGTTCCGTGCAGCGAGCCGACGTCTTTGACGAATAGTTTCTAGTCGTTGTGTTAGCAGTCAGCGTAAATATGTTTCAAGTAGAGGGCATACCTTGTGATACCAGTCGACGGTGATTTTCGCATGCTCCCGGGACATCACCGGGCTATCGAAGTAGCAGTTATCCGCTCTTGCTTCCAAGTTGGAAAATCGCTTGCTTGTCCGGCCGATGTTCACAACGCTTGGGTGCTTCTGTTCGAGGATAACCCGTCGCTCCGGGAAGTGAAACTCGGGGTTTGGATATTGGACGGAGACGGTGAGCAGAACTAGACCATGATTTTGTCAGGACTGATCATTCGGAGGGGGAAGCGAAATGGGAGTGTCGAACTTACCGTCCTCCGCTTGAGGCTTCACGCCCGTCGCCATCTTGTCAACGTCTTCTCGACTGTATCCGTGATCTGGCGAGAGTGGGTTAAAGAAGAGAACGAGGGCGATGAGGAGCTCCCGAGAGCGATGGTAATTGTGATGGAGGATGGTAGTTTGTCTTGGGTGCCCACGGTCTTGCTGTGAAGGAGGGAGAAGTGACTAAAGTAAAGCCTCTCCTTCGCGGGCTGAAGTTAATGAGCGGGCATGGAGTAGGCGGGAGGGAGACAGAAAGGTAAGGCAGGAGGAACGAGACAGTGTAAGTTGGAAGTCGAGGTCGCCGAGGTGGACGAAGTGGGGCAGGAATCCGGAGCAGGCACCGTGTTGTCACTGTTCGGTATCAGGCAGTCGCGGCAGTGCAGGCAGCGATAACGCCTTATCGCACTCGGCTTGGTGCGCGGAAGGGGCAGGTTGCAGGGGGAATATCGGGGTCTTGGGCAAGTGCAGTGGGGAAAGGCGTCTGGTAGTGAGGTGGGTTGGTGGGGTTATCAGCAGCGAGGTTGTGAGGTCCGAACAGTCCCGGCACGTCCACTTACCTCGATAGCGGTAAGGTAGGAAGAGTGGAAGTGTGGAAGTGTAGTGTCGAAGCTGATAAGGATGGAGAGTAGGTAAGTAAGAGTGAATGAGGTAAAGAAGAGTGAAGCTGGGAAGTGAGAGAGAGCACAAGGTCTGCCTGCGAACCATGAAATCGATGGCTCGAGTTCCGGTCGCTCCAAACGAAAGGAAGGTAAGACCACCTCCTCAGTTGTTCCTTCCCGGGCTGCCTTCGAACGTACTGGGCAGCTTAAGGTAAGGTAAGACCGATGATTCGTACCTTGGTGAACCTGACTGTGAGTTGCGTTGCCTCGAATGGTCCGCCAGAGATGCACAGTGCGTGTCTGAGATCAGGCTCGGGGCGTTCCAATTTAGTGATGACGGGATTAGGAAAGAGGGGCACACCTTAGACCTCACCACATGGCACCTGACAGCTGGAATGTGAAGGAGGCCAGCGGGGTCAACAGATGTACCTTCCCGCTGCCTTGCCTCAAATTCTCGAGATACCTCAGAGCTCAGAAAGGCATAAAACGCATCACAGTCAGCATGACTGTCAGATAGGTCGGACTTGGCCTCTGTATAATCTAGGGCAGCCATAGATTGTCTCACGGCGATAGACTGCACGGCATAGAGCGGTCCTAACGGCCAAGGATAAAATAGTTTGTCAAGGTTGTACCAACCAATATTGAGGAAGGCCCGCTCTGGTGTGGTGTAAGTAGCTATTCACGCTTGTGACTCTCATGACTTTCTCATCAACCTGGTCGAACACCTAAGTTGAGAAAAGCCATCTCAGCCTCTGTCACTCTGGTAAATTACCTACCTATCCTCAAACCCGGGCCAGCTCCTACCGTCCACGTCGCCGAGCCCAATCTGCGCAAGTGCGCGCTCTCCAATTTTGCTTTGCAGAATTCCCAAGGTATCTGCCTACCTTATCCGTACCTACCTCACGCTCACCCTTGTATATCTTTTGGCCTAAGGAAGCACCTGACAGACCTCAAGGTGCCAACCCGGTGATTGAACACGCCAACACACAGGTATCTCCCTTCTTGGGATTATTCTGTAATTATGACTATCATACTACGCTTTTCAAAGAGTATTTTCTCATCAACATATAAATGATGATAACAAAGAATAGTGAAAGTACCTTGGCAGCAGTAGTATTGAGCGACAGACGATGTGCCTTACTCCACGTCTGCTCGAGGCGGACGATACAGTCGTGCTTCGGCTGAGGCCTACTGGTCGTGTACCTCACGCATGACAATAGGTATCTTTGTCCTGCCTTATCGACATAATGTTGACCTAGGGGCAGATCGGGTTGCATCTGCTCATCTGTCACCGGGTGGCCTGAGTTGTCGCAAACTGTCACTGGTCCCCTTCATGCCCATCGCTAACAAAAGCCATAGGGACGAGTTGAGATCCAGACGGATCTGGTTAGGCGGCGGGTGAGAGACCAGGGATTCACTGGCGCCGCCCGTGAATGTCTAGACTTAGAAACGGTCAGATGATGCCGGCTGGGTTCACTTCACCTCGCCTGTATGCGTATCCGTTTCCCATCCATCTCACAATCCCGAATGGCCCCATGTTCTCCCCATACGCAGTAACTCCCTACCTAAGGCAAGCAACAAGCTACATCACAGTCGTCCATGGCTTTCTTTCTCCCTCGAATGCGGAACACTACGGTTCAACGGGCAGAAGTTCAACAGTGAGTGGAGGACCACACTCCGTCCGCAACCACGTAACCAAGGACGGGGGATGATCTGCTTACAGGGGTACCTCCCAGGAATGCGCGAGCGGACAGACCACGCCCACTTTGCCCCCACAGGAAGACATCATCCTGGAGTCCTTGACCTCGAGCGTGTGGAGTGACAAAAGTTGACTGATGTATCCTTACGCAGTACGCATGAATACGCAGTATGTCAGAAATGGAGGGGCAAAATGCGCCTGATGTCTGGATTTTTGTTTGCCGGATGTTTTGCTGCCGCCGCCGCCGCCGTTCCTGTCCATCCTGCTGCTTTGTCCCCGAGCTCAACCTTGCATCCAGCTGCGTGTCTCGCCCTACACACGATTGAAAAGTCTCTTTCGTCATTCGTCATCCACAACGCTCGCTCGCTCTTTTTCTGCGATCCCTGTGCGACACCCGACAGGCATCCTTGGTGAATCAAGGGTTCCCCTCTGATGAAATGTGAATGCCACCCTCTTCTTCTATCGCTGCCACCCACCACCTTCACCACTCTTCTCCGACCCTCCACAACTTATTTTTTTTCAACCGTTGCCCTAAAAAATCCCAAGCTCCTCCTCACTTCCGAAAAGACGGTCTGGTCTGGTGACTCACGAAGCCCATCTTTCAGTTTCCAGTTTCCGCGGTGTCCTTTGAACTCTCTCAAATACTCGTCGAGCCGCTAGGTAATCACCAACTTGTACGGTCCAAACCTATCTCCGGATTCGACGCACTCACCCTTGCGTCTCGACCTATCTCCGGATTTCCTCCCTGACCTATATATAGAGAAGCCGAATACCATCCATGGATTGTTGGAGAAGGACGCAAAACACAATTAGAAGCAACACCATCTTCAAAGAAACGCCACCGCGCTACAAGCACAGAAGGTCCTAGACCCCGATTCTCACAAATCAGGCAACCCACACATATACAGGTCTTCTCCCACGAGAAGTTCCGCTCACAGCAACTCTCTCTCTCTCTACACTCTACACACCACTCTTACACACACATTCCACCTTACGCCGTCGCCACTATGCACGACCTCAGACTCAAGGTTCTTCGCGAGAGCGGCAAGACCGTCTCCAAGAAGGCCAAATCACGCCCCGAGTCCGCTCGCGCCTCCATGAGAAACTCGCCCAACGTCTCTCCTGGCCACTCTCAGATCAACTCGCCAGCACATTCTCGCGCTGGTAGTCGCTACGCCTCAGAAGACGAAGGCAGCGACTCCGATTACGACGATGGCATGACCATGAGCACCCTGTCAAATCACTCGGATACCGCTTTGGACGAGGCAACAGAACCCAACTGGGCGCAATTACTACAGGATCGCATCGTCGAGCTGCAAGATCGCAAGCGGACAAATACCCAGAGACGCGAGGCGACCCTGATGTCCTACCTGCACCTTGTCAAACACCACTACGGCGGCCGTCAAGTCAGCAACTCCTTACAAGACATCGTCACAGCGTTGATGAAGAACACCAGGTCCGGAGGTAGCTCCCTCGAGCGCCTCATGTCCCTGAAGTCTCTCTCAGCCACCCTCCTCACCACGCCATCAGACTCCCTGTTCGACGACATCTACCCGCAACTCGAGAAGACCCTTGAAGACGACGACGACAACGACGTCAAGGCGGCCGCGATCTGGGCCATGGCAGTCACAACGATGTACGGCGGTGGTGGCGAAGAGTCAGCAAGCGAGCTGCTCGAATACCTAGTCACCATCGTGGAAAGCGACGGTGAATCAGTCGGCGCGGCAGACAGTGGCGACGTCGTCACCTCCGCCCTCGAGGCCTGGGCCTTCGTTGCCAGCCAAGTAGACGACATCACCGAGAACGTCTACTCCGCCATCGAAGCCTTCGTGGAGCAACTCGACAGCACCGACGTGGAGGTCCAAGCGAGCGCGGGCTTCAACATCGCCTTCATCTTCGAGGCGGCGCGCGACCACGAGGAGGAGACGGGCGAGCCGATGAACCTCCAGTACGACCCCAAGAAGCTCATCGCCCTCATGGCCGAGGCCTCCAAGCCCTCCGTCAAGCAGACGGCGCGCAGGGACAGACGACACCTGCGCAAGCAGTTCACCAGCATCGTCTCGTCCTTGGAGCACGGAAAGGGACCGGGCTACTCGAGCGCAAGCCGTCCGGCCTTTAACCCGCACACGGGCGGCACCAAGGCCGATCCCGGCGCGGGCCGCAGGGGCGACGACGACGACGGGGAGAACCGCGCATTCGGGTACCGCGAGAAGCTTCGTCTAGGTTCTACAGTTGTACTCATCGACTCGTGGTCTCTCATGGCGCGTGTTGAGGCAACGAAAACCATCCTGGGCGGCGGACTGCCTACGCACTTCAACGACAACCCTACTGTGGCGGAGCTGCTGGATAACGCTGAGACGGAGGAGGCCGCGGCACAGCTGTACGCAGCGCGTCCCAACAAGAGTGCGAAGCACATGAGGAGGTAGAAGGGGATCGTTTGCTTCTTAGCAGCGACTGGGGAAGTGTGGGAGGAACGGAAAGAATATGGCGTATGCCTTGGGAGCAGCATTCATTGGTGGAGAGAATTGCATTGGCATGCTTTCTTTCCTATGTACAGATTCACGATAGAGCATTACGGTCCAACAACAAAAAAAAAGGGATACGAAACGCATAGTATGAGGCATAACCCTTACGTATTGCGAAATGAGGCAGAAGATACCACAGAGCGGAGGATCCTCGTTGCTAAATACACTTAGCCTACATCATTGGGAATTGGCATTGGTTGATAAACTGAGGCTTCACTTTGACTGAACTTGTGATGTGTTAATGTTTTCTTTGATTTCTCTTCAGACCATTTAGTTTTGATTTTCAATGGATGACTTACGCCGCCGGCGGTACACAACGACTGCACCTATCCATCAGGGGGCGGCGTTCACATGTCGCACAGCAGGGTGGATATACGGTTGCCATTTGATGTAGCGTTGGTGGTCAGTCGGGTACGAGCTGGAAGGAGGGGGGAAAGAGAACGGGAGGGCGGCAGAAAAAGTGTCCCTGGCCGATACCCAATGAAGAAGCTATGGAAGGATGCCGATGTATGTGTCCTGGAGGCAACATGTTCGGGTGGCATTCGTTTCAGGGAGAACTTTTGAGTGGCGACAAACGGAAGGTGATGCTGCCCATTTTGGGGGCCACGAAAGTGAACCCAGGCCAACTATCCGTACATGTACGACAGACGGCGCTGATGAAATCCCGCTCAAGTTGACTTGCAGGACAACTGCAGAGACGGGGCAGCGATGCAGTCCAATGGCTCGCAGTGAGTAGGTAGTTGAAACCGTGAAAGCCCCTAGACTCTGGATATGCAGCGTGCTCTTATGGTCTTCGAATTCGAACCCATCTTGATGCACTCACATCAACCTTTCTTGACCACTCAACATACCTTTACAAACGGGTGTGGTCGGGTCGGGGGAGGGAAGCGGGATGACCGGCGTGAGCCGCCGACCCCAGACGGAGGAGCAGTGGAAAGTCCATCGAGTCTGGGCCACCCCGTCGAGGTGCGCCTTCGCCACCGCCGGTTGGAGTACGTGGACAAATCGGACTATTCCGTTTGTTTTCGAGGCCTCGTGGGGTCGAACGAAGCAGACGAGAGCTGAGGTGCGCGGGTTTTTGGAGTACCGTTTCGCTTGGTTGCAGTGGCGATTTACCCGTATTGTGTTTCAACCTTTTTTTTTCTCCCCTCTACTCGACTTACCGAAACTGTGCACTCGATTCTCTATGAAGGACTGAGACAGTGACCACTAACGGGAGGCGGTGATGGGAGGGATGGGAATCGGCACATCGGATAGCTGAAATATCGTATCCCCTGTTTGTAGCAGCGTCCGTGTGTTTCTGGGGGCCGCGGCTTGTTCTTGTGAGATGACGTACGAACGTCATTCGATGTTGCAAGTGTGGAAGAGCTCGAGCTCGGACTCAAGTGAAAGGTCTTGGGGGCAGCAGGGAAGTCATACTCGTTGCCCGGTCCACAAGGCGGCGCCGTCTGCAACAGACGGACGAAAATGTTTCAGACGTTTAATCTCGAGGTTCAATCATGATCTTCCGAACAAGTCTTGATCAATACCTCGTCGCAAAGAAGCCAGCGTGCCGCCAGGTCGAAAAAAAAAAAGTGTCAAAAGTGTCACTCAGACTTCCCGTCAGTGGTGGCTCTGTCCCGGCAAGGTTCCCCGTGCCAATTTTATTTTCGGTTTTCACCTCGAGACTATTTTCTCGTGGCGCCGACGATGAGACCCTTGTCTAGTGGATGATCGGTATCCTCCCGTCGCCCAGCCAAAAAAGAGGTTGAACCCACTTGGCTTTGGTTTAGCACTTCAAGACGGGAAACATCACTCTTGGAAACAGGCGCCCGAGCCAGCCCACGCAAGTCCCACCTCTGGTGTGCTGTGGGGGCCCGGTTTCCAGGGGATCCCGTTTGAGCACAGGTGGATAGAGGTGACAGAAGTGGGAAAAGCCCGTCCCGATGGCGTCTGGCGTCTATTTGCAAATTGTATTTGTGAGGTGATCAGAGAGAGGGGAGGTTGGGAGAGGGAAGAAATGCTTGTCAAACCTTGTTCTCGTACGAAAGGGATAATAGAGAAAAGACGGAAAGTCGGTCTCTTTGTGGCAGAGGAAGATTGTAAGACTATCTATCTATATTGGTCGAGGGGCTGGGAGTGATCGGGGTGGGTGAGAGTGTTTCGGAGCCATAGACAAGGTTGTGGCAAAGGCATCGAGATATCGAAGTGACCCCGGCCGGTATGATGGATATCTGAACACAGTGAACAGTATCCTCATATCGAGATACCCATAGGAATGGAATGGGCAGGAAGTCGACAAAGACAATGGCCAAAGGGGAACCGTTTTGGACACGCAGGGTCAAGGCAAGGACAGGTTCCAACGCTGAGCAAACGGCTGCGCGGGACGACATAACGGCGGTGAGGAATCGGGCCTCTAACAATGCAGCGTTTGACCGAGTTCAAACAGCTAGAAGAGCAGACGTGACATGGGGGCCGAGATGTGTGGTGCATTCTATCCCGCTGAGTGGTTCCAGCCCCGTTGCAACAGAAGGACTGCACATGAGCCATGAGGGCACTGTAGTCTGGACAGATAACACCAGGTATTCCTACGTTAACCATTCAGTTGTCTTCACCTGGGAGTACTGTGAGAGGAGGGATGTGAAGATGTAAGGCACATTTGGTTACCTCGACAGCTCGACCACATTCGAAGTTGAGAAGCGTGCAGGACGCTCTGCAGGCCTGCAGGGACCCGATTTCCCACACGCCCCAGGCCTGCGGCGGCAATTGGCCCGTCGCCTCATGCTTCTGGTGCCTCTTAAGCTCCTTTCGGGAAGCGAGCGAGGGACAACTCATCAACCATCTCCACCCTGTCACGGCATCACACTTGGTGGACGGACCAATCTCTTTCTCAATCTGATGCTTTTCTCGATTCTCACGTCAACTTTTGTGGCCATGGACAGTTGAGACGAGGAGGGGAGGGACTGGACAGAAGATTGCCAGTGTGTCCGGTTGCTTGCTGCGGCCCAAGTAAGTGTGGAAAGGTACTCCGTAAGGTAAGGTAGGTACGAATACACCTACTGTGTAGATGGTTGTCACGGTGGTGTTGGCTGTTGCCATCCCTCGTCCCAGCCCAAAGACCCAAAACCCGGCCCAGCCCAGCCGCTCCCGCGATCACGTTGCCGTCATCCTCGGCGCTACGTGTGTACATACGTTGGCCGTAGATGATTGCAGTGGCCCGCTTGTACCGAGTAAACAAAATAGGTGCAGCACAGGTCGCAGAGGGTCAGCTTGGACGGGAAGGATATCCCAGGCAGAGCCCGACGAAGCGTTCCCCCCTCTCGACCGCACTTCCCTGTCCGTTTGGGCTGGCCTGTGTGCCTGTGTGCCTGTGTGCCTGTTGTGTGCCTGTTGGGTGCTTCTCTCTGTGCGTGCTGATTCCAGGTTGTCTGTCAGTCTTGCGGCCTGCCTGCATCATCCAAGATTGTCAGGTCGCCTGTCCATCGCCTGTCGCCTCTATCTGCTTACCCCCCTACCCCCCGGCTTGCCTCTTTCAAAGATACCTCATGAAGTATGGATGGATACCTTACTTATCTGCTCTTTACTGTACCTTTGCTCAGTTACTATCGTTCCCGCCCGTTTGCTATATTCGACATCGCTTCCAATATCCTTCTTTTCGCTGCACCCGATATCACTCACTAGAGTCTCTACTTGTCCCTTGCCTCGAACCAACACACACCTTTGTTTCGTTCCGTTTCGCCGATACCTGTTTCTCCTCCGCGACGACAAAAGAGTTGCCCAAAGACAAGAAAAAGTCAACTACGGCGCTACACGGATAGAAATTAAGGCCAGAGACAGGCCGGCAGACCCCTGGAAGCTTACCTGCCTCTCTTGTTCAGCTACCAAGAAAGATCCGCAAACTGGGGCAAAAACATCGCCGGGGAAAAAACAACACCCAAGCAACGGCCTGACCCCCCAGCCACCCCAGTTTGCGAACCTCACACCTTCGCCTCACCCCTCCACTCTCACCACTTGGCCTTCCCTCCTTTGCGCCATCCAATTCTGAGCTCCTTCTTCTCACTCAGCCGTCCCTCGACGTTAATCCGCAATTTCAAACTAACATCGTTGCTTTTTTATTTTCGGGTCCTATTTGCGCACTGCGTTGTTTGTGGCATAAGCGGCCACAGGTCTCTCTGTGTCTTTTTTCCTTCCTTCTTTGGGGGATATTCCGTTCGCTGCCTTTCGCAGACATCGCCGAACCGCAACGGCTTTCTCTCTCTCTCTCTCTCTCTATCCCAGTGTCTCGCTCGCAGCCAGGTGTGAAAGCTCCTTCAGATACAGCTTGTTCGCCCAGCCCGCCCAGTTTTTTTTTACACCCTCCCCGCAGCAACGAAGTGCTCCTCATGTCTTGACGGCGACTGCACCCACAACAAATCCTTGCCCACCTTGGACGACAGCCGGCAAATCCACCCACCCTCTCCTCTCCTCACCTCTTCTCTTCTCCTTCTTTCCTCGATCGAGGGAAAGGACGAGATCCAAAATAGAGGTGTGAGCCGCTGATCGAGGCACTCATCATCCGCGCCCGCGCATCAACAGCCCCTCCGTCGCCGAGGCCTTCGAGCATCGCACCACAATGGGTGTTGACTCGAATAAGCCTCCTCCACTCCCTGCCCCGACCGAAACCGACTCCGTCACCCCCACCGAGCTGGCGACCGATGTGTCCAGGCCAAACGACGAAGCTTCCCACTACTCTCTGCCCGACGACGGCACACCTGTCACCATCAAAACCCGCGGCCACAGGGCCAATCGTTCTCAGACGTCCCTCCTCATTGAGTATTTCGAGGGTGGCAAGCCTGGCCCCGAGGGAACAGTCGAACGCAAACCCAGCGTCCGCGTGCGCCTGACCCCGTCCAAGAAGCACCGCGGTGACCATATCCAAATCACCGAGACCAAGGGCAACACCCGCAAGGCCTCGTTGACCCGCCGTGTGCCTCTGCCATCCACCACAGCAACCTCCTCGCACCTCGACGTTGAAGCTCTCGAGGGCGAGGACGCCGACAGCATGCGGTCCTACGCCTCCGCTACGGAGGAGTCTAATGTCTCGAGAAACCCAATCGACATTGAAATTGACCACCGCGGCGGACGGCGTCGTCGGCCGGCGAGTCCATTGATTCCCGATGCTGATGCTCAGTCTTCATACCTGGCTCCCAACATGTCCGACATCTCGGCAATCCCCCAAGACAGCTTTCTCGATGGCTCTGGCTCAACAGTATTAACAAAGAACTCCGAAAGACGCAGTAAGAGCACGTCGCGGGGCAATGAGCTGGCGGCCGGCGTCACAGGCGCATTGGCTGGCGCCGCGATAGCTGATCATGCAAAGAGCAGTAGGAGCAAAAGACACAGCGGCGAAAGAAAGGTGTCGGGGGAAAGATCCTCAAGAGACAAAGATCGCAAGCACCGTTCGAGCAAGAGTCGGACAAGCAGTGTCAGCGAGAAGCAATCGGAAGGAACGCGATCACCCCGACGACGTTCCAGTCGGGGCCATGTTGACTCTGTTTTATCTGGGGCAGATTCCAGTCTTTTATCATCCAGCATTTCTCCCAGCCACCGTTCCTACGACCAAAGCTCGGTCCGCTCCGGAGCTTCCAAATCGTCCATCAATAACCCGAAACTACTCGAAACGGTAGAAGATGCCATTCGTCGACTTATTCTGCCAGAATTGAGCGCATTGAAGAGAGAGCAGAGCAAGCGCGAAAGCCGCCGCAGCTCCATCACATCAACAGGAACAGGGACGTCTCTATCTCGCGAGGAACTGGGGGTAGACCGACGCAAATCCGCCGATAAGCGCAGCGAAGCCGGTCGCGACAGCCGGCATCGAGAACGCAGAGACCGGGAAGCTCGCCACGACTATGTTGACTCTCCCCGAAGCGTTGCAGGCGAATCGGTGGAAGAATCATCCATTGTCTCCGTTGACGATACCCCACGGCGGAGTGATGGCGCGCTCAAGGCCGCCGTTGGAGGTGCAGCAGCAGCTGGGCTTGCCGCTGCCGCAATGAACGCAGCATCGCCGTCATCGGAGGATAGAAGGCAGCGGAGGCGCCGGCGTGCTGATGGTTCAGCTCGAAGCAGAAGTGTAGGTCGCGAGAAGTACGACGAAGAGTTCCACGAGGAAGAGGTTCCCGCGCCGCCAATGCCGTTAATGAGCGAGATCAATCCCTCCGAAATGACGCGAACCTCAATTCTTTCGGCTGATACCGATCGTCCCCATTCCGCCATGGAGGAGAGAGCCTCTGTCCAGGAGGTTGCCCGGGGCAACGCCTCCCTTGGCTCCTCGCCAACGCCAACGCAAGCAGCACCAATGACCAATTTGCAACAGACTCTAGGCACGAAGCACGCCAATATCTCTCACGGGGATTTGAGAGAACTGTCTCGGTCACGAACCGGAGATTTCTTGGAGCAAAGCGAGGTTTCGGAGTTCAGCCAAAGTCCTTCGTCACAAATCCGCGATGAATACGACGACTACGACGATCGAAGCCGTGTCACGGAGAGCGAAGGCGACTATGTGGACTCTGGCGATTACGACTACTACAACACGCAGGATGTGCCGCCTCCGTTGAAATATGTCCCTTACCAGCCAGAGAGACGTGGGTTGAGCCCAATTTACAGTGTGTCCGGCTACACGGAGGCTGGTAGCGAAACGGCTGCCCAGCGTGACTCGAGGATGTCGCATGGGACCGCTTCGCCAACCAAGTCTCAAGCGTCCCACACTGATCTGAGAGCCCTTTCTCCGGCGTCAGTACCAAGTAATGTGATGAGTCGGGGCTTCGATGAGCAGTCTGTGGATGATCGTAGCGTCCGAAGTGGACAAGACTACCGCAACAGCCAGTACACGGAGGGCAGCGAGATCGCAACTTCTACCGGACAGGCTGTGCGTGGTATTGCTGCGAATCCCAACATTATTCATGTTCCAAACGGTGTCGAGTCCAACGTAGCTTCACTCGTGGACGGCTCCATGCTTGAGTCTCAACTTACCACGGGCTCTGGATACGACTACAGGGACTCCCAAGTATCGTACGGTAACGAGTCCAATGTTTCCTATGGACCGGAATCCTACGTGTCATACGCCAAAGACTCCAATGTCTCCTACGATGACCAGTCCAACATTCAGCCCCGTTCGCGCGACGTCAGCCCAGAAAAGAGATCTGTCGCTGACCAGCGGGAGTTCTTCGAGCAACGTGAGCGCGAGAGCAGTCGCACGCCTACTTCGAGCCGCCAGAGCCACCGATCAAGAGAGTTTGCTGGAGAGTACGACCTGGACGAGTATGGTAGAAAGGTTGCTCCTGCTAGGTACAGAAACTCCCCTTCTACGTCTACACGGCACTCGCCTACTGCCTCCGAAAAGGCAATTGCCGCTGGTGCGGTTGGCGCAGCAGCTGCTGCTCTCAAGGCCGCCAAAGACAAGACGAAGCAACCGACAGTGGAGGAGGTCGACGAGGAACATGCTGAAGAATGGGTTCCCGAGGGAGTCACAAGAAACAAGTCCTTCAAACAGCGAGCGATGGAAGGCCGGGAGCCAGCAAACACCCCGGCACACAGCGTCGACCGTCTCGACCTCGAGGACAAGCCCAAGATGGGTGCTAGTGCCATGCCGACATTTGACGACCCGATGCCTGAGGTCGGATATGTAGACGACGATGCGCTGACCAATCCGTCATTGGTCCGCGAGCCGCTCGGCGGCAGCGACCACAACGATGGGGACCACTGGCCCGGCGATATCACCCCTCGCCAAGGCACGCCTCGCCAGAGCGACTATGACCAGTCTTACGAGGAGTACAACTCGGAGAAGCACAGCCCGCGCGGCCACGGTGGTTATGGGATGGCCGCTGCCGGTGCCGCCATGGGAGCCGCCGCCGGCGCAGCCATGGCTCACCACCGACAAGCCAGTGGAGAGCATGAGGACGAGTGGCGACGCACATCGGCTGAGCGAAAGCGCGATACTGTCATTACGAATCCCTATGATGGCGCGAGCCCCGTCGATCATCCCGACCTGCTCGGTGGCAGAGGATTCGAAGATTATGCTGCTGGGTACCACGCCAACAGTCCGGGTGGGCACAAGAACCTGGATGAGGGTTACATTTCTCAAGGTCCCATCCACTCGCCCAATATGCAGCCCACCAGCAAGGCCATGATGCCCTTTGGCGATATGAATGCAGAAGACCCCTTCTTCGCACCTCAGCACTCACGACACCTGAGCGGTCTTTCCCAGGGCATGAACTCGCCGCTGTACGATGCCGCCACTGGCAACGGTATCGACAGGATCGAATCCAAGGACATTATTGCCTTGATGCAACATGTGAGTATCCCGGTATTGTGGACATGAAAAGAAAATGGCTAACAAATTCTCAGCTCATGGTCCGCGATGCTCAACGGAGCGCTCGTGACACGGAGATTCTCGTCACGCTGGTCCGCTCTGCGGCTGAAATGCGCAACTCTTTTGATGACCTTAAGAAACTTCTTGCCAACACCGAGGACGTCATCATCAAGGAGGTCCAGGAGAACACTGACGAGACGGTCAAGAACGCCGTCGCCGGCTCCCGTGCTTACCCTGGCAGCCTTCCTCGTTCTGTCAAGGGCTACAGCGCTGCATCTCAGAACAGCACTCTCGATGAGACCGCCAAGAAGAGCAACTTTTTCCGCAAGGCGCTCAAGGGCCTCAGCAACAAGGGCGCCAACGATCTCAGCAGGATCGAGGACATGCTCATGCAGCTACTGGGCGAGGTCGACACACTCAAAGCACAGACTATGAGACCCGGCATGGTTAGCGGCCGGCCATCTTACGAGAACCTCACCCCGGAGATGCAGTACGAGCAGGATCGCGGCTACGAGCCCGAAGGCCAGGCTGGCACCTCTACCACTAGCCAGGGCAGCCACTCTGGGATGTCATCCTTTGCCCAATCTCGCGGGCCTTCCAAGATGGCCTACGAACCAAACCGCATCAGCACCGTTCACGAAGACAATGAGGAGGAGTACATCTCCCAGAACAACTACCATGAGCCTCAAGGTATGCTTACACCGACTCGGGAGTTCTCTCGTGGCGGTTCTGCGCCCTTGGGCACTCCTCCTCAACCCATGGCCGCTCAGAACGCATCGTTGAGCAATGACAACACTCCCAAAACGGACAAGGGCAAAAAGCATAAGAGGGGGTCATCGAGCTGGTTCCCCAAGATTTCTCGGTGGTCCGAGTCGACGGCTACAAGCGTAAGCAAGGCTTTCCGGGGCAGCGGCTCTAGCAAGAAGGAACACGAAGACGAGTTCCTGCAACATCCTCCATCCCGATCTGGATCCGATCTACGATACGACGACCGGTACCAGAATGAGTTTGGCGGCAGTGACCAACTGCACTCTGGATTCTCGCAGCAGGATCTTGCAGCTCCTCAGCCCCCGCACCTGGATCCTCCTGCCACCTACATGACCCCTGAGGACCCCAAGTACAAGGCGCACCGTAACTCGGTCAATCTCCAACACCCCCAGCCTCGTCAAGGACAGACTGAGAGGTTCAAAGCTGCCCTCGAAAGCCAAGCATACGACTACGATACGCCTATGTCTCCCAGATCTGCAGACTGGGCCGGCTCAGCCACCAGCTTGCACCGCTTCCCCCCAAATGCCAATAGCTATAGCAATGGCTCCCCCGCGACAGGTGGCGACTACTACACGTCCTCCTCCCCAGCTGGCCCACCCAGGCCGCCTAAGGAGCCCATGGATGAGATGACCCATACGCCCGCCAAGAAGCGAATCTCCAACTTGGCCTTGAAGAGCAGCCCTCTTCCCTACAACAGTGTTGAGAGTGGTTACGGCACTGGCCCTGGCACACACGCCGCCAGCACTAGCAACTACACCGGCAGCCCTAAGCCGGAGAACCGCAATCTCAGCGGTGCTCGTGGCATGCCTGCGCGTAGGCCTTCCGGGCCGCGAGCCATGACCCCCAAGAGTGCGGAGGAGGAAGCCGCCAGAGAAGAGCGACGTCGCAAGAGAGGTAAGCACATTACATTTACAGTAATTGAGCCGCAAGCTGACTGACTATCTAGACACCTTTGGCACAGTCGCTAGCAATGAGACCGATACCTTCTAGACAAAATGATTCCTCGCCACAGAGAATCGTTTGTGCATACAACACACAAATAAGCACTACTACATGAGTTGATGCTACTGGATAGCTTGAACACATGATCAGCTATAATCATTGAACATATTGGATGCAGATTCTCCCATCTGCTATAGAGATGCAGCGGCAACCAACCAAAAAAGGGGAGCAAGTTGTACAGCCGCAGGGAGGAAGCGGGAGGGGACGACGGAGGTGGATTTGGTTCGCTACTCAACCTAACGACGACATGACACGCAATGGATGGCTTTTGCGTTTTAGCGATGTTTTCGAGGTGGAGGAGGAGGGGGGAAGGGAACGACAGCACAGCATGACCTCAGTTGGCCATGTTGCGTTGAGGACAGTGCCGAAGGAAGAAAGGCATGGAATAGGTTTGGAACGCGCGACAAAGTTGGTTGATACCACATTCTCGATATTGGGCTGCTGTGTTTTTTCTTCAAGAGCAGCCGTGACGCATGGCAGATACCATTAGGGGTTTTTGACTGTAATAGTAGTCGTGGATAATGGAACCTCTACTTCGCCCTGACGATTTATGACCAAATGTGAAGATTGTGTTCCCAGATGAAGGGGATATGGAATTGAATGAGGTGAATCTTGCTTTGTTGATGGTTGAAGTACAATGTGGGCACCGAATATGACTGGTGTGTTTTATGGGAGGAAACTTTGAATCGAGGGAACTACGGGCACATCCGGTAGAGGGTGCGCGGGGTCTGCCGTCGACGGTTATCTTTACCGATGGCAAGTACAAGGAGTTTCCGCCCATTTATGGTGTGAGACATAAGCTATGTATGAAGAGGACTTCATCAGTGGGAAGTAATGAGAAGCAGGATATCTTCAGTGTCAAATGTTCTACGTGTAGGTTCCTAAATCAGATGTATCAATATTAAACAATTTCATTTTGAAAAGGTTTCCCATTGTCTGACTGAACAAATGCAGGGTTGAAAATGTGCAGGAATAATTATCAAGTAAACAATGGTGATAGTCGACTTGAACCCGTGACCTCTACGAAGGTCACAAAAAAATAAGCTATCCATGGCCTTATCTAGGACCGTGAGCCAACATACGATAGAGTCGTCCCGCTCGGCCATCGGCTACAACGGACGGTGCTTGTTGAGACCTGCATCGTCATTGGTATTCATAAGGGATAGAACGAGGGCGGTCAAGATTCATATACAGGTAGGAATAAACAGACCAGTTTCCATCTCATCTATGGTGACAGGTCGCAAACTAATTCACGTAGAAGCTTTCTACAAGTCAATTAGTGAGCTCTAGCATCAATCAATCGGGATTGACATTTGGTTTATTCCGTAGCTAATGCGCAGTAAGTCAGAAAGATACGATTCATGTCTTGCCCAAACGCACAGCATCTTCTTCATTTCGCATTCACGTCTCCGACGATGCGTCGCTCGTGGCCCGGTTTAACGCCTACGTCATTCCCGCTCGATAACACTTATCGCCGACGACCGGGAATGCCCCTCATTGCATTAGCGAGGTTTCGGCGATAAAGATAAGATTGTGTGCGCAACGCCCTTTCGCAAACTTATTACCCCTCGAACGACTTTTGAGCCCACCGCGAGACTGCGCGAGGGAGCAAGCCATATAATCATCTTGCCCGACGACTACTTCACCGCCTCCTTCCTCCCCCTTCGTCTCCCATTCTCCCCTAATTTTACCTTACAATACCGCCACAATGCCTCGAGATCCGCTCATCGGCCTGGTCGGCAAGCCGTCGGCCGGTAAGAGCACAACGCTCAACAGTCTCACAGACGCCTCGTCAAAAGTTGGTCCGTAAACCTCCAAATCCATTCGACCGAGAGAAGGGAAACCCCCGACGCCCACCGACCTGGTCGCTGATGGACATATCGTGAAAACAGGAAACTTCCCGTACGCTCCAACTCTCACCCTTACCCTGGCCGCCTCCTTCATATACTCGAGATTCTGTTTTATTCGTTGGTGGTTCAGCAGCATCCACTAACATTCAATACCTCTCCCTTTGCAGATTCACAACTATCGATCCCCAAAGGGCAATCGGCTACCTCCAAATAGAATGCGCCTGCGCGCGCCACGGCGTCTCGGATCGCTGCCGACCCAACTACGGCGCCTGCATCGACGGCCGCCGTTCGGTACCCATCGAGCTCCTCGACGTCGCCGGCCTCGTGCCGGGAGCGCACCAGGGTAAAGGCCTAGGCAATAAGTTCCTCGACGACCTGCGGCACGCCGACGCGCTGATACACGTGGTGGACGCCTCGGGCACCGTCGATGCCGAGGGGAAAGAGACTCGCGGCTACGACCCGTCGGTCGACATCGCCTGGCTGCGCGGCGAGATCGTGGCCTGGATCCGGGGCAACCTGATGGAGAAGTGGGGGTCGATCCGGCGGCGGCACATGGCCATCAAGGCCACGGCCGTCGAGACGCTGCAGGGTCAGTTTTCGGGATACGGGAGTACCTCCAACGTTGTCGCGCGGGCGCTGGACCGGCTGGGCATCAAGGAGCCGCTCGAGGACTGGGACGCCGAGACGATTGACCGCGTCGTCAACGCCTTCACCGACGAAAAGTTCCCGACCGTCATCGCGCTCAACAAGATTGACCACCCGGACGCCGACAAGAACATTGCAAAGATTGCAAAGATGCAGGACCCCAACACGATCGTGCTGTGCTCCGCCATTTCGGAAATTTTCCTGCGCAAGATGGCTAAGCAAGGGTACATCAAGTACACGGAAGGCAGCGAGTTCGTCGACACGCGGGAGGACCTGATCGAGCAAGGGGACCCCACGGGCGGGAACCTGAAAGAGCTGGACGAGAAGAACCGCAACCGGATAGAGAACCTCAAGGACATGGTGCTCTACCGCTTCGGGTCGACGGGCGTGGTGCAGGTGCTTTCCAAGGCGGCCGAGATCCTGGGCCTCGTCCCGGTGTTCCCGGTGCGCAACACCACCTCCTTCACCTCCGGCGCTGCCGAGTCCAAGTTTGTCTTCCGCGACTGCGTGCTGGTCAAGAAGGGCACCACGGTCGGCGAGGCGGCGCGCAAGGTCATGGGCGACGCGCCCATTGCGTACATCGAGGGCGCCGGCGGCCAGAGGGTCGCGGAAGACCACCTCGTCACGGTTGGGAAGAACGATGTAAGTATTGCCTCGCCCCCTTTTTTTGATACTCACATACACGTATCCTAACGTTGTCTTCACACAGATCTTGTCGTTCAAGGTTGGAAGAGCTTGAAGAAGAGTTGAAGCTATCTCTGCGTCATCTGACCACAGTACACTCATTCCCACCACAGCTGCATAAAACTGGAAAATACCCAGTGACATCTAGATTCCCCGTGACTGCCCCTCTCCTCGGAAAAGATAGAAGGGGTTTCATCGCAAATCATTCTCAAAAAGCTCCATGGTAGAGTTGGGAGGCGGGTACTCCGGAACAACCGCCCCCTAGCCCAGTAAGGCGAGAGCGATCACCTGGGGGCCAAGGGACCATTCAGGGTGGGCCTCGAGAAAAAGAATTAAATAAAGAAATTTCAAAAGATCAAGACCTGCCGCGGGCAATGAAGCATTGTTTTCAAAGTACCGACTCGGAACTCGAGTCATTCCGATGTGGACCGTTAAGGTATCTTTCTTGATATTCTGCCCTGTCTCTATTTTCGCATTCGCGCTTCGCGGCCATACCCGCGCCATCTCGTTTTCTCTTTTTTTTTTCCTGCTCGATTCCTCCCTCACCAGGGCAGTGACCAGCCGACTGGTTGCGGTCTGCGCCTACCTTACCAAAGTGCAATTTAAACTAGCGGACAGGGATACAGGCCTCACCGCGAAGGCGGGGGCCCCTATCCTGTCCCACCGGGCGCTTGCTGCCAGCGGCCGGCCAGCCAGCCACAATGGAGCCCTGGGCCCCCGGACGCTTCTGGCTTCGCGCCGATTGCCAGAAAGCCCAGAGGTACCCGCAGTGCCGAGCTCTTCTGCGTCCGAGTTGCGTACGCGTCCCTCGGCTTCCGCTGCGCTGGCGGATTTTACCATGTTGCAATTTGCAAAATGAATCATTTCTGCTGTATTCCGTAGTCTCGTACGGAGTACCCGCGAGGCAGACTGCGAGCAATAGGGCGGATCAGCAAGCAATTTGGGGGCCATTGGCATGCTTATTCTCGTGCTAGCACTCCGCTCAATATGATGGAAACAAGGTTATTTCACAATCACAAAGTCATCTGAGCGCAGTCATCGTAAAGGAAATAAGCTCCAAAGTAGCGTCGCAAAGTCGGATGTTTCTGACAATAGTCTAGAATACTTGTAGCAGTAGACAGAAAGTTGTAAACGTTTCAATGCGACAAGCATGACATCACATGGATCTGCGTCAATGGTTTGGTGGTTTTGTGGAGACGCCCAACCGCGTATCAAGCACAGCTTACTGTGTTCAGCAATCTGCGGCATGATCGGGAGCATTAATTCTCACAGCTGGGAACACTGAACAGGAATCACGATCAAGACGTTGTAGTGAAATAGTTTGAAGAGATTGATATGTCGGGTATCGAATTAAGCATGCTACACACAGCGCGAATTCCTCCTCCACTTCCTGGTCTTGAATGCCTGCCCAAAACAAATCGTTTCGAAAAGTCGCATTCCGCAAGATGAGAAGTAACGTGACAAAGTCCGAAGAATGGAACCGCCAGGAATTATGAAAAGAGGCCGTTGCTGTGTCGTTGTCGTAAAAAACAGTGGTGGAGGTTGGTGAGGTAAGGGGTAATAGGCCAACCCTGCAGAGCAGCATGCATCCTTGCAGCTGGCGCAGGAGGATCCCCCAGCATTGCCGGATGAGACGGAGAGCCAAGATCGCTGGAATGCCCGGCCACCGCCTACAGCGTCACACTCTTCGGGAAGGCGTGGTGACACATCCTTGAGAGTAGGTAGAGTTCATGTCGCTTCCGTTGCTGGATATCGTCATGCCCTCTCGTGTAGGCGATTACGATCGGAGAAATGCAGCGACGATTCGCTTAGTACTTCAGAATGATGTACAGAGCGTGGATGATACCAGGGAGGTAACCTATTATTGTTAACTAGATTCACAGTGTCTGAAGAACTGTCAAGCTTACCAAGAATGGTCAACAGGATGTTGATGAAGAAGTCAGCGCCGCAGCCACGCTCGAGGAAGACACCGACGGGCGGGAGGATGACGGCAAGAATGATCTTGCAGATATCGGAGGCGGTGAAAGGCATGTTGATTGATGTGTTGGTGTTGTCAAACGGTGTGTTTATTTGTGTAGGATAGTTCGTGACGGGATCCTGAAGATCTGATGTGTGATGTCGAATGTAAGTTCGTTGGTTGATAAGGGGAGGGGAATCGAATGGTAAGTGGGCTGGGGAAGAGATGGTTATATAGCAGGAATGAGAGCAACTGCCAACTGGGGGAAGCCACAGCCCAGCGCAGGAAAAAATACAAAAAAAGGCAAGGACGAGCTCACAGTGATGTGATGTGGACTTGCATGGGCCACCCCTTCCCGCTCTCCTCCGTACCAACCTGACCTTACCTTACGGATACGTCTGACAAGGGACAAGCCAGTCGCAGGTGGTAGGCCAGTGAGGCCCGGCAGACATGTCTTCCCCCCCCCCCCCCCCCCCCCCCCCACCCCCCCCCCCCCCCCGGGACGCCCGGAAAGGGAAAACCCCGGGCCGGGGGGGGGGCCGGGGGGGCCCGCGGACATGTCTTCCCCCCCCCCCCCCCCAAAGTACCCAAGCGCAGCCTCCCAAGACGAGCCAACGAGCAACAAGAGCGTCTGGTCGTGCCGGGAAAGGCTTGGGGGTGTGGTATGAGAGAGGAGTTGCGTCATCGACTCATTCCCGGTTTGCTGCGGCAAGGAAAATAAGGCACAAGCGGCAGCACCAGCACATGGCCACACGAACTGCAAGCTCTGGGCCTCTGGCTAGGCCATTTACGCCTTGAGAGAAGAAGGAAAAGATGGGATGGCTCTTGCCGTGCGTTGCGGACAAGCCACACCTCCGCCCACTTTAGCAATGACCTTGTCTCTTTTCCCTCCTCTTCCTCTGCACTGCTGCAGGCTCTCCCCTCCTGCGCCTGCGGAAACAAGCACCCGAGCGGAGCAAATGTGAGCCCCTTACGACGTATCACTGGGACACACGGCATCTGGACCTTCCTGCTGCCTGTCATGCCTTTGTCGCTGCATCAGACCTCGCAGCGCACACTGCCAGGTTTCTCAGATCCCATTGACGAGGATTGGATGCCTGCTCTCAGCCTCCGAAGCTCGCTTCCACGGCAAACATTCGGTCCCCCTACGTCTTCGTCGTTATTTCCTCTCCGCGCTTTCACGATGTTCAATCGTCTTGGATCGCGGTGGCCTCGGTTTCCGATCTATCCTTACTAAATCGAGACCCATTGCGCGTCCCTCCATCCCTCTTGCCCAGCCTTTTCCCGCCGTCATTGAGGGGCTCTGTGCGGTTAGTCCGACGTCCTTGAGCAACTTGTACAGCTAATTCCTGCTCAACTGCTATACTTGCTCCCTCATGTACCTCAGCACTGCGTGAACTCTTTTCGGTGGACGCGATAAAGGTGGGTGCTACGTCATCAACCGAGCCCTTGCTAGCGCAGCGCTGGTGGGGTTCGCTCTTCTTAATTTTGCTCTTTTTGCTCATGGCTCCACCTATCGTCATCCAGTCAAAACAGCTTTGAGCTGGTCAGGGGACATCCCCATGCACGCAAGCCTCACGGTGCGCGTCATGAGCCACAAACGCCACACACCGGAAGCTGCTTCATGGGACAATAGTGACGACTCAGCCACAGATGCGTTCCAGGGTCTGCCTGTCTTGTCCATGTCGAGGCCCCCAACAACTCAAGAAGTCAAGGTTGATGCTATTCTTTTCTCCAGCGGACATCGGTCCGTCCGCGCTCGTCGCGGAGAAGGACGCAATGCACTGACGATCCAGGTGGTTCTTTTCCTCCGCCTAGGATTTCCTTTTCTTCGTTCGTCCTAATTCCCCTTCTTCATATTCCTCCCAAACAACACAGGAAAACCTGTCAGTCTGTCTCACCAATGGAAACCCAAGGCCCTCGTGACTTATGACGCAAGGGGCCCGGTCATGCCCGGCGGCAAAGAGGGCCAAGCCGGTTCGGCAGCTCCCAGGGCTAGGGAGGAGACGCGGCCTGTCTCCGCTCTGCAACGGGGAACTCAACGTGGGCGGCGAAAAGACGTCAAATCCTCGATATCGCCCTTGCTCCGAGCTCGTAGGGCTGGGCAAGACCGGCAGGCTTGCGGCAAGGCTAGCTGTGGCTGGTAACTGTGAGGTATGCCGCGACGAATGTTGCGTGCCTTGAACAACTAGGTATTGCGATTTCGTCGCAACCAACGCCACACTTGCGCACGCCTGAGGCTCAAGGGGCCGATGATGTAGTGTCACATTTGCGCGTCCGTTGACTTCCCAGGCCCGAGGCTATTATTAACATATTTATTTCTTGTTTCGGCCGGGCCAAGCGACCTCATTGGCAATCGGCTCTGCTACTATACATCGGTTTCCCCACGAAAGCCAGGTCTGGCCAACAGTGATGGACTAGCTCTCATAGGCAATCCTAGACTGCCAAACTGCCTAGACATGCACGTCTGAGGCTACTGCCCACCAGCCATTGTTGGTTCAGCATTGGACATGACACAACTGGCTTGGAGTGTATACCAAGGCAGCGAGGTCCGTACTTTCGCTGAACATCTATTGGCGCCACCGGTGCCGTGTTTCCGCAAGCTATTCTAGCTACGGTTTGTTAAAGAATATTTTGTAGGGTGGACTTGGATTTAAGCGTCATAGGAGTTCATTCGTCGTCGTGCGCCGAGGGAGCCATTTTCCTGCCAAACGCCAATGTGCCGCCAATCGTCTTGCCCAAGATGTATCCAGCGTAGAGGCCGCAGACAATAGTGACGGGCCACTTCTGCCACTCACGATCCCAGTCGAGCGGAATGGGCACCGCACCGAGCCACGCGCCCAACAGGCCTCCTACGAGACCGCCGTATGTCTCGTCCAACGGTGCCGCCGCACTGGCGAGAGCCGCCCAGGTGCTCGCATCGACTCCATGAACGTAGAAGAGCGGGAAGAGCGAGAGAATGGCGACGTTGGCGGAGCAGAGGAGGGTATGCGGTACATGCGTCAAAAAGGGGGCGCCGAAGAGGACGAGAACGACGTGGATGGCTGGCGTAACGAGGACAGCGAGGAGGAGGGAAAGGAATATAGCCTGAGGGGTTCCCGATAGTCAGCTATGGCCCTTCCTCGAATTGGCCGAATATTGTGACTTACAATGAAAATATTGGGCCCCGTGCTCTCAACCTTCTTCTTCTCGCCTGGCCGAGGCTTCCTCGACGGCCTCGCGCTTTGCGATCCGGCTGCCGGCAGACTGACAAAGGCGTAGACGACCTGGATCGCGACGACGATGGGGAGCGAGTTTTGGAGGGTTCGCACGGGGTCGGTCACCAGGGAGCTGAACTGCGCGAGGAAGAGGCCGGAGACGAGCACCGGCTGGAGGTGTCGGACGACCTGCGCAGCAGGGCTCGCCAGGGCCTGGACAGGATGTAATACGTTGTCCTTTGGCTTGCCCGCGTCGGAGGCGGCTTTTGATGATGCTGGCGCTGACATTGTGACGGGGTCGACCAGTGGCATGGTGTGGGTAAGGAGGAGGATGGGGTGAGGCGATCGATTCGGTCGGGGTTCGGAGCCCAGTCTCCTGTCGTTTCGGTCAATGGCTGAGGCAAGATATGGGTTGAGTTCGTGAATGGGTACCCGGAAGGCCACGGCTCTGGAAAAATCCCGGAACGGACGCGTCGAGGCGCGGGCACCGTGCAGTCGGATCCGACCGGATCACATGACGATAAGATGCGGAGGGTCTGATAACGAACCCCAGATTGATCTACTGTCGTGCTTACCTAAGCAAGACACTTACTGCGTACAGTACACTGTTCCTCATGTTCACCTTGAGGAAACAGGTACTTCTGGAAAGGTACGTATCTGCGGTATGTTCTGCTCACAGAACACATGGTAACTGTCTCACGGTTTGCCTTGTTTGGGTAATGACTGTTAATCTCAAAGTTGCGGTCTCTTCTTTTCGGGATCTGTAGGATACAAATCTGTCGATTCGGAAGCAAGGCAGCTGTCAACCTTTCCCCGGATTCTCCCTCGTCAGCGCACCCAGCCGGTCGGGGCCTGTGGTTCGATAGCTGAAGGAAATGGCGATCATGTCATTGGCACAGGATTCCTGGCCCCGCTTCTGTCCAATCAGCGCTCGTACTCGGTGCCTCCCGTCAGACCACATCACCCCATTAATGTTGGCAGTCGTCAGGAAACCACCTGAAAACGCACGATCGCCCAACGTCAGTTTTTTTTCGTTGATTGCTAACAACGGCTGGAATCCAAACGGGCCCCCTCCAACTCGGGCTTTGCGAACCACGTTACCAAGCGCTGCGCTTGCCCCCTTTTCGCGGCTGCGCCTATTGGATGAGACATAGTTGTCATTCATGATTCACACCTTTTTTTTGGTGCTGCAGAAATCCAAACCCTTGGCCCTGGCTTTTGGGGGGATCCGTTTACGAGATGGGATGGCATGATCTTGACCCAGCCCAGATTAGAAGCCTCCAGGCACGGCAATCTTACGGGCAAAGATGCCCGCCCATCTGCCCACAATAGGCGTTTGCCGTTGGAAATCCCGGAGTCCTTTGTCGAGATTCACAGATCTTGTAGGTATGCGGGCTGGAGGCACAATCTTTTCCTTGGTATAAGATCCAAAGCAGCTTCCCGCCTGTCGTGTTCCCATTCCCGTTCTCATCATCATCACACATCAACAACACCAAACAGAGTCTCAACTCAATCACCAAACTAACTCTCCACTACATCTTCTGTACGAGTGTATTACATTTCACCTCACTCCTCTCCATCAAATCAATAGAAGTCTCTTGACTCAACACCAAAAAAAAAGCCAACCCTCCAATCACCACTCAAAATGTCTCCCGCCTTCGCCGCCCGCAACGCTGCTCGCTTCGCTGTCCAGCGCAGACAGTTTACTCTCCTCCACAACATGCGCAACGTCGCCCGGTCCTTCGAGCCTCATCCCTTCCAGAGAATGTCGCAGACTGGTGTTCACGCCAAGCCTTACTACGGTGCCATGATTAAGAAGCGTGCCGTCACCGCAGCAATGTAAGAAGCCATCACAGCCTTAGCTACAGAAGAGATGACGGTGACTAACATTACACCAAACAGGTTCTTCCCCCTTGCTTTCGGCATCCTCGGCTGGCCCTACGCAAGCATGCTGCTTGTCGATGGTCACATGTAAACAGCCTTTTGGATAGTCGATCCACAACATGGGATAATTGGCAACAACGATACAGGAGTTGGAAGTTTCATTTGGGAATTTGGGATATTCACGAGATACCAGCACATATCTCAAGCATCTGAAGGCGTTCTGGGGCTTCTTGGATACCTATAGCATCGGTAGAAGTCCGTACGGACCATGCATAATTTACTTTGTTCAAACTAAGAACCCACCTGAGAACCTCAGGTTTACTATCTTTGACCATGAGTAACATCGAGCTTGCCTACATGAATTTATTAGTACGATAAAAGTCATAAACTTCGTATCGTCCCATGTACTCTTGTCTGGACTTCACTTACAACTTAAAAGAGACCCTGAGAGGCCCGTGCGTGGAAGCTCCGAAGCGCGCTACTCCACCTTTGTCCTAGTCCCTCATTCGCGCCCATGCAGCTCCCCGGACTGCTACCGCGTCGTGTTGAAGCTGCCACTTTTGACCATTTTGACAACACTATCACCTCCAAAGGCGAGCAACTGCGACCACGACCCAACGAGAATACCTGACAAACAGGTGCCAGGGACCTGCCAACAAGCTCGAGTGCGGCTTTCTGTTGACTGCCATCGAGCCACCAAGCATCGAATCGCCCCCACTTGCAGTCACCGCCCGACCAACAAACAAAGGGGTTCCGCCGCGAAAACGAACCGAAACGACCAGCAGCAAGAGCATCGTGAGGGCTAAAAGGCTCGAGGTGTAGACAAACAATACCATTTTGTTATTGAAATTTCGGATGCATCTCACAAGATGACGGACTCGCTGCACAACGCGCCAATTGTCCTGGACAATGGCTCCGGTACGATCCGTGCCGGTTTCGCAGGCGACGACCTGCCCAAATGCTACTTCCCCTCGTTCGTCGGTCGGCCCAAGCATCTGAGAGTTCTCGCCGGCGCGCTCGAGGGCGAGGTCTTTATCGGACAGAAGGCGGCAACGGAGCTCAGAGGCCTGCTGAAGATCAGGTACCCGCTGGAGCACGGCATCGTCACGGACTGGGACGATATGGAAAAGATTTGGGAGTACGTCTACGGCGAAGGCCTCAAGACGCTCAGTGAAGAGGTTCGTTTGGCACAGCTTATGGCTTGTGCAATATGCGAGACGCACTATATCTGCTCTTGATACTAATGCCCACCTCAAGCATCCCGTCCTCTTGACCGAACCACCCCTCAACCCTCGCAGCAATCGCGACACAGCGGCTCAGATCCTCTTCGAGACCTTCAACGTCCCGGCACTGTACACATCAATCCAAGCCGTCCTATCATTATACGCTAGCGGCCGGACAACCGGTATCGTTCTTGACTCGGGTGATGGAGTGTCACACGCAGTGCCAGTTTACGAGGGTTTCGCCATGCCGAGCAGCATCAGGCGGATAGACGTGGCAGGACGCGATGTGACCGAGTACATGCAAATGCTGCTGCGGAAGAGTGGCTACGTCTTCCACACCAGCGCCGAGAAGGAGGTTGTGCGGCTCATCAAGGAGTCTGTAACTTATGTCGCTCACGACCCCAGGAAAGAGGAGAAGGAGTGGGCAAACAGGACAGATCCGGCCAAGGGCGTGGAATACGTTCTTCCGGACGGTCACAAGCTTAAAGTCAGTTTCTCGTTATGGAAGACGGCAAAGATAAGTGGGCTGACTATGTTTACAGATCGGTGCGGAACGGTTCAGAGCACCCGAAATCCTCTTCGACCCAGAAATCATCGGCCTCGAGTACCCCGGTGTGCACCAAATTGTCGTTGATGCCATCAACAGGACGGATCTCGACCTGCGCAAGTCGCTCTACAGCAACATTGTACTCTCTGGCGGCAGCACGCTGACTAGGGGCTTTGGTGACCGTCTGTTGACGGAGCTGCAACGGCTGGCCGTCAAGGACATGAGAATAAAGATTTTTGCGCCGCCAGAACGCAAGTACTCGACATGGATCGGTGGAAGTATTTTGGCTGGTCTCAGCACTTTCCGAAAGGTAGGTTACAATCTACTCACCTACTCTTTCCCGTGGGCTCAATTCACTGCGGAATCTCGAGGCTAACCCCTTTTTACAACAGATGTGGGTGAGCATCGACGACTGGCATGAGAACCCGGAAATCATTCATACCAAGCTTACGTGAGACGGTTCTTGTTTTTAATTCATATCGATGAAACGGTTTCCAGATGGCGTTGATGGCCCCCCTCTCGACGTTTATAGATCTAGAGCTGTGTTCACCATCCTGTTGCGCCTTATGATTAGACACAAAAGGCGACAACTGGATGAGTAGATGGAGTTTAGATGTCATGGAGGTTGGAGCGAGAGAGAGTGGCGATTGGCTGGATTTAAGATTTACCTACCCTCAAAAGACATCGGCATTCGCGAAGCCATTGTCATAGGTGAAAGGCAGCATATGAGGTAATGGTCAGCTAGAAAGTTGAGAATGATACCCGAAGCTGTTGTCTCTTTTGATCACATATGCAAAGCGTACTTTTTGACCATGCATTGCCGTACAATGCTATGCAGCTTGCCGCATGAGTTGGGGTCCAGTTGGTTGGTCGTTGTCAAGTTACGTGACATGCGTCCGATGGAAACCGGAGGTTGCGTTGGTATCAATATATTCCTTTTTTCCTTTCGGGCCGTAACATTCTTTCTATTCGCAACCCTATTTCCGTGTCTCGCCAAAATAGCGTCAACAATCTCTTTTCTTGTGTCTTATCTATAACAGCTTATTGTCTCTTGGGCCCCCGAGCGTTTGCTACCCCCTAGTCACGTTGCGTGTTTCTGTCAGATGTCAGTCAGGATCGTCATGAGTTTGTGACGGATGAATATATATCGATACCCTGGTTTGGCCGTTGTAAGTGGGTCACCGCGACGGTTCCATTTGAGTTTGTTTTTGGAGTTGGGGTCTAGAGATGAGACCTAGGTAGGTGACTGGCGCGTACATACGGTTGTATTCATACATGCAATGATACCGAACAGAGGTGTGATAAAATGATGTTAGTTTCCTTGAGTTGGAGCGGGTGAGAGAAGGTGAGGGTTGTGGATGTGAGACGAGGGATCGCTGTTGTTGGGTGGTCACGGCGGTTAAGGTTAGTTCCGCCCTGCCAGATTGAGGACGTGTTGGAGTGAGATGGAAGACTATGGATACGCAGTTTGAAGCGCAGGTACAGGCTCGCCTACCATCATCTCCTCTCAAGGTTGGTTACTTGCTTGTTGGTCCTTGACAGTCCTCGCTCATTGAGACGTAATTAGTACAAGATTGCTTCAACCATGACAGCCGGACTATTCTACAACTCAGCAGGCAGAGCCAGTGAATTGAGTCGAAAACCAGAGAAGATTGCACCGTGAGAGTGAGCTGGTTCACTTTAATTACTGACCGGCATATGAGATCATGTCACATTACTGGCCAAAATTAGAGTCATTTGTGAAGATGTGAAACATTTGATATTCAAGAGGAAACCCATATATGGTCCCTCTCAGTACTATTTTGCTGAACAACCAGATGGGTGTATCTGGGGGTATTGTGTCCGCCGCGCTCGCTCTCATGCCATTCACCAGAAAATAGAAGCCATCCCGAGGCCGCTCCCGCTATGTCCTTGATAATTCATTCCGTATGCGTGTGTGCTTTTTTTTAGTTTCCGTAACGGCGTGCCCTTGTGATTATGAAAAAGAGGTGTGTAGATAGGTGCTCAGTTGGCCTTGGTGACCCGGCGCCAGAAGTTGCCGCCACGGTTCTTGAGGGACTTGAGCGAGGAAGTAGACGCAGACTCCTCCGAGTCGCCGCTGTGGACAGAAGAGGCGTCCGAGACGCGGCGGGTGACATTGCCAGCACCGCCGATACCGACGTGGCCGACGGCGGCGCGGTCGCGAACCTCCTGGCGGTCAAAGTCCTCGTCAAAGGTGCGGACGGGACGCTCGGGGGCTTCGTGGCGGTTGCCAGCGCCGCCGATGCCAGAGTAGAAGCGGCGGGTTGCGCCTCCGTTGCCGGCGGGGATGGGCGCGGGCTTGAGAGGGGTGGTGATGCCGGTGGCCGGGGTGAGGACCTGGGGCGCCTTGCGGATGTTGCCGAAGCCGCCTCTGCCTGAGTAGATGTATGTGTTTGGTGCCACGGTGGGGTGAGGCTCGGTGACGAAGATTTGGGAAGGCATCTTGGTGGATATGTGTGTTGTATGTATGTAGTGTTTGGTTGTGGTGGTGGTGTTGAGCTTTGAGGTTTGGTGTGTGGTGGAAGTGGGTGTAAGTGGGATGGATGTCAGCTGAAATGTCGTCTGAACTGTCAGATGAGGAGACTTGGGTAACCAGCCGATGATGTGTGAGATGTGTCTTGGATGTGTCAATGGCGGGAAAGGGGATCCTCGTGAGAATAGCGAGAGGAGGCCAAGGTTATTATAGGTTTGTCCTTGGAAGAGTAAGAGGTGGTGGAGGGCTAGCCTCACAGACACACCAAAGCAGTGTCCTCCTGACAAGCAAAAGTTTCTCCCATGCCCGTGAGCTAAGTGACGGCGTTGCACTCGCAACGAACAAGGTATGCTCTCTCACACTTGTGATGGACCAGGTACACTAGGTACGTAGCTACGTACTATCGTGGAAGACTTTTTCTTTCTTTCTTAGTGTGAGAAGGAAAGAAAATAAAAAATGAATAAAACCGGAGAGCCCACATTAGGCAAAGTTTTGTCAGAGAGGGCGGCTCTCGAGCAAGTCACAGAGTGAGGAGGAGGCGGAGAGATCTGAATGTGCAAAATTAGCATGGCCCCGAGGCCCCGAAACAACGGGAGCGGAGCTACGCTAGCTAGGCTGGGCCCAGGCTCATGGGTAGCTTGGACCTTGGCTTTCGCTTTTTGCCAGGTCAGGTTTGCTGTTGTTGACCTGTTGGAGCCGGTGTGGGGAGTGAGCAGAAGAAGACCATGCATGTCGTGATGCAGTGAATAAATGACAAGACAAGGTCAGATGTGTGTGAGACATGGGTCTTTGCCGGAGGCATGCTGCATATGCCGTATGCCTCTCTGGGTTGCTAGATCTTTTACCACCACCAACACACGCGCTCTGAGAGCTCTCTCTCTCACCCTGGTCGTATATCGCAAGCTGCTGGGCGGTGCATTTGAACCGTAACCGGACAAAGGAGCTCTCTCTCTGTTATCATCAATAAGCAAACGTCGAGATCCAAGTTTAGCCACTTTTGGTTGCACTCAATGATCTCACTGATAAGAGTCGTAGAAAAGCAACGAGTAACGCCCGTTGCGCTGTTTGTTATTCCTACGCAATCATTGTCAGGGCCCCCAAGGACCCCAAAGACCCTAATGACTGCGAAGAGCAAGAGGGCAGCTACAGGGCGAGCATCATTTCATCCGCCATGGCGGTGATTGATTTTTTTCCCTCTCCTCCTCTCCACTTCTTGGTGCCAGGTGGACCTCGTGACTCTTCAAAAAACTCCAGTTGTCAAATTCTCGCCATGAAAAGACGCCATTCTGGAGCAAACGATGGGGTAACGTTTTGCTAATAGATTACCGCTTTCGGCCGTAGCGCGACCTCGGGAGGGCCCACTGGCTGGTCACGACGCTCCTCTTTAAACAAACCTGAAGGGCTGGGAGCTGGGGAAAACGGGGCTAATGCAAGGAACGTGGAACGTGCTGGACGGAATTTCGCAGTGACTCTTGAGCTCTAGCAGAGTTTTATTTTTCTCCCCTCTCCTCCCTCTCTGACCTTCGTTTCTACTGCGTAGCGGCTCGGGAAAAGCTGATCCTGATCGCTGCTGGCATGTTTTGGCTTGGAAGGAGTGGATAGGACTGGACACTATTAGATCACCACCCACCCCCTCCCTGGCTAGGGCCAACAGCTTTGTCGACGACGTCAAGGAGTACTGCCCGCTTGTGCCATTACCGCCCCCGCCAACATGCCCTGTCGTCGACCAGTCATCATTTTCCTGGGGGTAATGGGAATCCGTTTGCCGCGTCTCTGAGTGTCAGCAGACCTTTTCTGAGCCCATGTCTGATGCCACGATCCTGTTGCAGGTTTGAAGGTAATTCCGTTGACGAAGCTCGTCTCGGTTTCGAGGCAAACGTGCTCGCTTGACAGCCTTCGGTTCGTTCGATAGTCTGGCGCCAGTCCACTTCCCCCCATTGACGTGAGTTCTTGGCTTAATTTCGCCTTGAGCTCAGTTTTGTTGCCGTCGAGGGCATGAAGCCACGATTCAGTCACGCATTCCTGCATTGCCTTGGATTCGACATCAAGGTACCGAGAGCCACAAATTTCATTTGGAGATTGAATGTTCGGCAACCGAGTTGACAGTGGGATTTGAGTAACGTCAACGCACCGAGAAAGAAAGAATGGCTTGGAGGGAAATGAACCAACTTGGACTGCTGTATGTGAGGTTATTCAACTTCAGACTGCCAATTACACCATCTCCAACCAAAAACTGGACAGAAACGAGCTTTACGAAAACTCTCGATACACGGAGCGGCCCGCAAAGCTGTCATCCCATCTGATCCTCAGACTTTCAGGCTATCGAGAGAACACACTTTTGTCTCTACAATTTTACCTCCATCTCAGCTTGTGAAGTATTAAAGGGCCACCAGTTTTACCCTCCGTAGACACTCCTCCAAAAAGCCACAAAGCCATCGTCAAGTTCGGCTTACACCAAGCCCAAGCCCAAGCCCTAGGCTTGAAAGGCAGTGAGACCGGCGCCCTCATCAAACCGTGGCGTCTTCATTACGTACAAAAAGCCAGGCAAGAAGCTAAGAGCCCAGCACACTTTCCCCAGACGCCCGGCGAGCGCCATGATCCGCGCATCTTTCTTCCTCCACACATCAAATCTCCTTACCCCGCGTTTTCGCTGAACCTGGCTCCCTCCGGATGAGGCAAGCCCCGGTCCAGAGCTTGAGGAGGTGCCATCTGATCCGTTCAACCCGTGTGATCAAAAGTTCATTCCCCATCCCTTGCGGATGAGCAGGGGGGAAGAAAGGGGGTGGTAGGTAGTCAGGTAACGGTGCACTCTCTCAGGGCTGAGCGCCCGCAACAACGTGGTTGAAGTCCGTCGCTGCGGGAACATCTTTGTCTTGAGGAGGTTATGGGTGGTGTCGTTGCGCCCGGTGAAGAGAGTCGGCCGTTTCAACATCGTGTTGAAAAATAAAAGCTTTGTGTTCTTATATATCGACCTGTTGATCTTCAAATGTTATGATCTGCTTGCCACTCACTAAACAGAGCTCGCTATCTCTGCCATGGCTATGGACTCAGCTGCTAACTTACGTTTATTGTTGTTATTGTTTTGAAGCCTCTTTCAGTTCCTTGTCATCAATAAACATCTCGCTACAGCAAGGTTACTAGTCTGCTATCTATGATATTCGACTCACCTAGTCGCCGATTAGTTGGATGAATAACAGTCTGCTGCCACCTCCGGTGACTATTCTCACATGGATCTTGACTTCCGGAGTATCATATGGATGATCGCTCATGAGGATTCGCAGAACACAAGTAGCACTTCATATCACATCCCCCAATTATGCCAGTGGTTTCACCTATCTGAGATAATTAAAGTGGAAGAGCCCTGCTACCTCGTCTAGGACATGTCTTGCGAACATCACGGCCCCAAAAAAGACGATGGACTTGTCGTTCAGCGGGTTAAAAGGCCTTCACCAAATGGTCAAAAGTGCCAGACCACCGCCCACGAGTTGAAATTTCGGTCTGCATGTCTGCTTTTCTCAGAGGCGCATTCCCAAGATCATGCACTCGAGGCAGAGAAAGGTGGCCTTCAAAAAGAGGGACTACCTATGCACGCTTAAGTAACTTCGCTTACGCCAAGACGAATCAAGTCAACCACCCAAAGGACTGGCATTTGTCCCAGAATATTTCCATATTCGTACGATAAGACATTATAGGAAAGTCGCGGAAGATGAACTGCGCAATCTGCTCCAACCTCGGTGCGGATGAGGTCAAGGGCCAGAAGCTCGCCGCGAATCAGCGCATGGCCAAGTTCATCGAGCTTCACGACCTCCAGCGATCCGCAACGACCACATCATGCCAGTCCTGCCAGCTCCTCTGGGCTGCGCTACGTCTGCGCAAGAAGAATCTAGATGGGCCCAGCGGCAAGGATGTATCTGGACTGTTGCAGATGCGCTTTGCATCGGGCGCGTCGCTCCAGATTTCCGTGTCTGGCTGGGGAGAAGACAACATTGCTCTAGAGCTCTTCTCGCGACGAGGTTAGACCAGTTTCCATTGCGTTGAAAATCACCACTCGAATATTTCTCGTTCAAACCCGCTCAAAACATAAACAGACGATCATGGCGCATGCCATCCGACCATCGGTCCGGCCCAGGAAGTAGAGAGCCACTCTGCCTCCCCAGCCAGTCTCACTCTAGCATCGTCATGGCTTCAGGACTGCCTCGCAAATCACCCATCCTGCAGGCAACCAGCATTAGCCTCGACTCTACCGACCCGTGTGATAGACGTCGGCATCAATGACCACGCCGTGCCGTGCCTCGTCGAGTCCCGCGGAGCCTCCGGCGCATACGCAGCATTAAGCTACTGCTGGGGCGACCCGGCCTCCCACCCGGCCTTCAAGACGACGCTCCTCAACTTCGCCGCGCACCAAGACGCCATGCCGTGCGCCGACATGCCTCCGACCCTGCGGGACGCCGTCGCCATCACAAGAAACCTCGGACTGCGGTACCTATGGATCGACGCCCTCTGCATCATCCAAGGCGACGCCCAAGACTGGGCCCGGGAGGCGGGCCGCATGTGCGAGGTCTACTCCAACGCAACGGTCACCATCTCCGTAGACCACGCGGACGGGAGCGGCGTCGGCGTCTTCGCACCCCAGGCCTTTGGCGCCCCGCCGCAGCGTCTCGACGAGCTCGGGGACGCCGTGCGGCCGGTCTACGTCCGCGACGAGCTCAAGAGGAAACATAACGACATCACCGTCCTGCTCCGGACGATCGAGGTTGAGGGCGCGCACGGGGAGCCCATCAATAAGCGCGCCTGGACGCTCCAGGAGGCGATCCTGTCCAACAGGACGCTGCACTACACGACCAACGAGCTCGTCTGGGAGTGTAACACGTCGCGCTCATGCGCCTGCCGCCGCGATCAGCCCGTCGAGCTGGACGAGGAGTCGGTGCGGTGTTTCCGCTCGCCGGAGCTGTTTCGAGCGCTGTCGTCAGCGGAGAGGGCGTATCTGCAGTGGCGGCAGGTCGTTATGCTCTTCTCGGAGCGGTCCATCAGTTTTGATGCGGATCGGCTGCCGGCGCTGTCTGGGATGGCGAAGCAGTTCCAGATGATGCATGAGGATGTGTACGGCAGTGGACGAGAAGGACACGAGAAGCAGCGGAACAGGTATATCGCCGGCTTGTGGGAGGGCGATTTCGCGACGCAGTTGCTCTGGACGGCGGATGACGACTACTGGCGCAACCCCGAGACAGTCTCGCGGAGGCCTGGGAAGTGGAGGGCGCCGAGCTGGAGCTGGGCGGCCATTGAGGGGCCCATCATGTTCCATCCCATGTCGCACTTCAAAGGTGACTTGAAGGTGTTGGATGTTCAGGTAGAACCTCTCATGACGGAGGATATCTACGGTCAAGTTTGCGAGGGAGCCAAGATCGTGGTTCGGGGGGCCATAGTACACAACCTTGAGATTGCAACTACAGAGATACAGGACGGGGATTCAATGATGGGGTTTACGGAAGGCGTCAGATACGACCTCGTGGATGCGGGAGCGAACAGATACACCATGATCTGCGACTATGCAGGCTCTGTTGCCCGTAATCAGCAATACTCCTGTCTGCTCGTGGGAAAGACATGGAACAAGGGCGATGCCCATCCGTATCACGGCTTCATCGTCCTCGAGAGGATAGAAGCTGGGACTGACATATTCAAGCGGGTTGGCGTGTCGTTCCGAGCAGGGGCTTTGAAAAACACGAACGAGATGAAGCTATTCAACGGCGTGGCCCGCGAGGTAATCACTCTTCTCTGAAAGCGTCGATATCCAGATGGATGAAGTCAAAAAAGAAGCTTTTGATAGATGAAGTCGCCCCACTGGGCAAAAGATTGGACGATCAGGGGATTGAACCCTGGGCCTCCCGCAGGCGCTGAAGGAATGCAAAGCGGGCGCTCTACCACTGAGCTAAACGCCCGGTATTAACCGAAAGCATCTCGGCGCTGGCAGACGAACAACGGGACCGGATCTATGAAGGCTTGTTTGTGTTCTTGTTTGCCCAACGCATCTCGAAGTGTTGTCCTTGATCCTCTGTGCAAGCCTGTTAAATATATGGGAAACTCCTCGTGAGGCAGACCGGCAACATGCGGATTATTCTTCCCCTTAGCGCGGAAAGGGCAAGGTTTTTTTTTTCTTCTTAATTTTTCCTGGGAGCGGCTATTTCTCCGTGTGAATGAACAGTGATTGGATAATGAAGACTTCATCGACCCAGGATGAAGTTACTTAGCTGAGGAGGTTTTGGGGCGGGGTAATTTCACATCATGAGAGTTTGGCATCCCGTAGAGGTGACGTTGATATCATATACCCTGCGAGCGAGGAAAGCCAGTAATTGACGCAAGTGTTACACTGTGACGAATCTGGGCACATCATCTGGGTTGTCTGGGGGTTCTCCTCCACAATCAAAGATGGCCAACAGCAGAGAGGAGACTGCTCGAGCAAGAGGCTCTGATCGAAGCAGTCACATAATACTAATGATCACAAGCATCGTCGTAGGTACCTCAAGCATAAGACCACGTAGTACGCTGGCCGGTCACATGAAAGTGGCCCCAGCAGAAAGCCGATTCTCGAATCATCTTCTCTTTTGTGATACACGCCATGGCTGCTCTAAAATATCCCAGAAATGGAGAATGACACTGCGGGATATATACAATCGTCGGAAATTTTTGTCTTCACCTCTTTTCGCCTTTTGTAAAAAACCACAAGACCCATACAAGAAAAAAGACAGAGAACAGAAAGCCCCCGCAAGGAAAACAGAAAAAACATACTCTTAAGCCTGGTTACGCTTGGCAAGCATGCTCAGAGCGCTGCCCGCGAGGATGAATCCAGCCTGGTCCTTGGTAACAGCGTGGGCGGTGGGGATCAACACCTCGGAGCCGTCCTTCTTCTTGACAAGCAGCTGCACCTTGCCCTGCCCGCCGTTCTGGAGCATCTCGTACAAACCGACGGTGCTGACCTCGTCGCACGCCGCAATCTTGTCGTAGTCGGCCTCGTTCTCAAACGTCAGGGGCACGACGCCCTGCTTCTTCAGGTTGGTCTCGTGGATGCGCGCAAATGACTTTGTCAGCACGACGCGAGCGCCGAGGTACCGCGGCTGCAGGGCGGCGTGCTCGCGCGCGCTGCCCTCGCCGTAGTTGTGCTCCGCGACGACGAGCCACTCCTGTCCGCGCTCCTTCCACAGCTGCGCGAGCTCGGGGATGGTGTGCTTGGAGCCGTCGACGTCGTAGGCGGCGTTGACCTCGCCCGTCTCCTTGTTCACGGCCGTGTTGAGCGTGTTTGTGCTGATGTTGGGCAGGTGACCCTTGTACTTGAGCCAGGGGCCCGCGGCCGAGATGGTGTCGGTAGTGCACTTTCCGGTGACCTTGACGAGGACCTTGAGGCCGCTTAGGTCGCTCTCGGGGAAGGGCGCAAAGGGCTCGAGGAATGCGAGACGCTCCGAGGTCGGGGCGATGGCGATCTTGACGTCGGCATTGGGCTCATCGGGCGAGATGGACTGGAGGGACGCGACGCCGGACTCGAAGGGGGTTTTGGGGTTCTCCAGGCCGCGGGGAGCCTCGAACTTGAACTCCTTTCCGTCGGGGGTCTGCAACTTGTCCGTCATGGGGTTGAAGGTGGTCGCACCGGCGTAGGCCATAGCAGTGACGATCTCAGGGGAGGCGAGGAAGTTCATGGTGCCGGGGTTGCCGTCGTTGCGGCCCTTGAAGTTACGGTTGTACGAGGTCAGGATGGCGTTCAGCTGGCCCTTGGGGATGTCGTCCTGACGCTTCCACTGGCCGATGCATGGGCCGCAAGCATTGGAGAGAACGATACCTCCAGCACCCTCCAGAGTCTTCAGAGTACCATCGCGCTCGAGAGTAGCGCGAATCTGCTCGCTTCCAGGGGTGATGTAGAATGGTGCCTTGGGCTTCAAGCCAGCCTTCTCGGCCTGCTTGACCATGCTCTCGACCTTGGTCATGTCCTCGTAGGAGCTGTTGGTGCAGCTGCCAATAAGACCGGCGGACAAAACTTCAGGCCATTGCTCAGTCTGAATGGTCTCCTTGAAAGCGGACAAGGGGGTAGCCAAGTCGGGGGTAAAGGGGCCGTTGATGTGGGGCTCGAGCTCAGAAAGGTTGATCTCAATGACCTGGTCATAGTGGGCATCCTCGTCAGCTCTGAAGTTGAAGGCTGACCACTTCTTGTATGCGTCCAGCGCCTTGTGTTCGGCCTGTCTGCGGGTTTGAAGGAGGTAGCGTTCAGAGGCGGCCGTGTAGGGGAAGATGGAGGTTGTAGCGCCGACTTCGGCACCCATGTTGCAAATGGTGGCCATTCCGGTGGCGCTAAGAGTCTCAACGCCCTCGCCGAAATACTCAACGATAAATCCGGTTCCGCCGCGCACAGTCAACTTGCCGGCCAGGTTGAGAATAACGTCCTTGGGGGACACCCAGTCATTGAGCTTGCCGGTCAGCTTGACTCCGAGCACACGAGGGGCCTTCAGCTCCCAAGGAGCACCGACAAGCGCCTCCACGGCATCGGCACCACCAACTCCGATAGTAATAGTAGAAAGGCCACCAGCGTTAGGGCTGTGGCTGTCGGTTCCCAACATCATGATACCGGGAAGAGCGTAGACCTCCAAAACCGTCTGGTGAATAATGCCTGCACCAGGGGGCCAGAAGTCCATGCCATACTTGCGTCCGGCAGACTCGAGGAAGTCGAACACCTCCTTGTTCACGCTGATGCCGTCCGTCAAATCGCTCTCGGCGCCCTTGGATCCCACAATCAAGTGGTCACAGTGGATGCTGGCAGGAATCGCAGGCTTCGCAAGGTTGCAGGACATGAACTGCAGCAGCGCCATCTGTGCCGATGCATCTTGCATGTTGACTCGGTCTGGGTTCAGCTTGAGGTTGGCACTGCCGCGGATATTGCGTCCATTGTCCGTGTTCGTAAGGAGCGAGTCCTCGACGTTGTCCAGATGACTGTACAGGATCTTCTCGGCGAGGGTGAGGCGCTGCTGTCCGAGGACATGACGGACCTTGAGGAGGTTGTCGTGAAGTCTGCGGTACGTGTCGGGCTTGATAGACTTGGGGAGCAGCTTGCGCATCTCAGCATCTTGCTGCTCAACGTCCTGAGCGGTCGCGAATGTCCTCCTAATCGGCAGGCTCGAGGATGCGGAAAGGCATGGTCGCGTGCGAGTCAGAAGCCGCTACAACCTCGTCAGTTTCTCTTTTCTCTTCTCACTGATTGAAATACAGTTATTCCTCACCCTCGCGGCGCCTCCTGATCGACTGGCAAGCTCAATTGGTGCCATCGTCACTGAGCACGTCTCACAGGTTACTGTGAGTCGAACTTGGTGGCGGGGTGTGATGTGGAATTTTTTGGGTTGACTGTTGGCGACATCGGCACGTAAGATCCAATTGGAAAGACTCAATTGAAAAGCCGGTGCACGAGTCCGGGGGAAGTTGCACCTAGTGGAGGTCATAGGCCCAATCCCTGCTCTGCCGGCTTCGCTCCGAAAACTACACCGGGAATAGCTGCGCCGAGGTAATGCCCCTGCACAGTCAACCTGCACGGTCAACCCAGACGGTCCAGCTCAGAGCCGCTTCGCCGAGGTGCTCACTTTCAGTGGAAATGTCACGAACAAAAGGTAAGCTCAATATGAACTTGTGGCCTATCAACCGTTCTACTGGCTGAATTTCAGACGGTAAAAACTATGCAAAGAAACAATTTCCCCTATCCCAGATGCTTATCTATACACAATCCCTGAACTCCTATGTCACTATGTTCCCATCTGTCGATGCCCCCATGGTGCTGCTCTACTGATCGTACTCTGAGCTCTTCGTGCCAATGAAACCCTCGTTTCTCTCTCTTCTCCGCCGGCCCATGACTTCCTTGTACCACTCGGTGAGGGTATAACCCCAGTGGCCGGCAACCAGAACACCGCTGATAACGTTGACAATCTTCATCAAGAACTGGAGGAAGCCGTCTCTGGACTCTTCCACGGATAGCAGAATGGGCTCAATGTCGTACTTGAAGAAGATACCGGGAATGTTGTGGTCATCGGTCTCCTTGCTCTGTTCTGTAACGGCATACTGGTTTGTGGAAATGAGGTTGGACGACGAGTGGCCGACAGAGTAGACGGTGGGAACCACGGACAAGTAGTACTGGAACTTGTGGAAGTTGATCCTGGCGAGGTTGACCGTGCGATCCAGGGGATTCACAAGCGAGGGGTAGAATGGACCGAAGGACATCTCCGAAATGATGTGTGAGAAGTTGAAAGCTGAGTGAAAGTGTAAGCCAACGCGTCAGGACTGAAGCCCAAGATGATCAACTTACCGGCATGATCCAAATGCTCCCCAAACTCCATGTAGCCGTGGCCTCTGGCGGTGATGTGGAAGTCACCCTGCACTCTGTTTACATCGAGGTTGCCGTAGATGCGGCAGCTATCGCCGTCGCCCCAGAGCCTGGGTGTCTTGGCCCATTTGGCCCTCTTCTTGCTGAGCGACACGATGTCGTGGACGTGCTCCTCCCCGAAACCCTCCTCCTCCTGCCAGCCGGCGCCGGTGTCAATCTTGCCCTTGCTGTCTCTCCCCAAGCGGTGGATTCCCTTGCTGTCCACCCACTGAGACCAGTTGGTCTTGTCGCGCTTGAGCATGCTGCTTGCGAGAATACGATCACCCGCCGCATCTTGAACGTTGATGTGAAGGTCATCGCAGTGCATGCGCACGACAATATCCATGTTGATCTGCATCTCGTGCAGTACACCCTTCTCGACGGCAAAAGTGTGCGTTTCGGTACCACGCCACCAGCGACCAAGTTCAGACCAGAAAAGGAAGACTGATATGACCGTCATCGCGACAGTCCATTTTCCACCGCCAGCTGTGCGCGTCACATACTGTGGTTTCGCCTTGGCTAAGGAGACAGGGCTGTTAGCACATGGCTATTCTGGCAATCATTCCCGCCACGTTGAAAGGCAGCGGCACTGAAAAGGAGGCTTGTATCTGGAAAATTGGCAACTTACGAAAGGCATCGAAAGCGCTGACGATGTTCCCCTTCGCCCCAAAGGCGTCGTCGTCCAGGTGCTGCTTCTCGTCCCAGCCGTTCATCATGACGGTCTCAGATGACGTAGATCGAAAAATTGTTCAGAACCAGTGATGTTGCCAGCAAAGAACAGTCGTCAAGTCTTCGGCAGTTCGTGGTCGGGCACTCGAGTTCGTCGCTGATGAAGCTGGTCGCGTAGCCAGTAACGGTTCCTCGATGCGAATCCTTTCGGCTTGATGCAAATGCTCGCCGTTAAAACTTAGTTCCGCTACCGCATGCCTCGTTTCCGGAACCTCAATTGCAAAGGAAAGTCGTCAGTGTCGAAAAAGAACGATATTGTCGAGAATTGGCTTCGCGCAAGTTGGTCAGACCTCTCGGCGCAACTCGTGAAGTGGGAGAGCCTACTGCAGAAAGTCTTAAGGACACTCTATCCAAAAGTTGTCCGCAGTTCGGGCCCCCTGTCCAGGGGTCCTAGAATGATTGGTGCTGGTAACAGCGCTGGTGGGCTAGGAGGGGCGTGTGCATTGGACCTTGTGACAGGGGTGCGGTTACTTGCACATGCGGAGACATTGCACTGAATAGCGGGCAAGACCTACTGGTCATGATAAGAGGCACATCACCATTTACGTGGTTCACTGGTGATTCTTGAAGCAGATTTGTTATTCGAAAAAGCTGTTAAAGCTACGGTTCATTGCTTCCTAAAACCTACAAGTACCAATCTGTAATCTGTCATGAAGAATCATGAAACGAGCGTCGCCTCGACCTAACCTGAAAGATGAGTTGCCAGTAGCTCGCGTTTTCCGCTATTGAGAAGGCCTGCCGGCTTTGCTTATGCCACCTCCAGCTACCGGTTCACTCTCTTAAAACCAGGTTCCAAATGAAATCAAATAACCCCAGGCCTGATGAAATGAGACATGCAAGGAAACCCAAACCCCCGAATACACCACCGATCACTCCTATTCCAGTGGTTAAGCGAAACCAGAAAGATCTCGAGTACTTCACTTTCTGAGTCTCCGCTGCTGCTCCTCGGGGAATTCCTCGTCAGAGGCATCCAGGATGTCGTACTCCTCGTCGGTCATGAAGCCGTCATCAGAAGCATCCCAGTCCTCTTCTTCGCCGCAGTCCTCAAACTCCTCAGCCTCTGAACTGGTCGCACGAGCGGACTCGGACTTCACCTCCTGGTGGATGCTAGAGACAGGGGATTCCTTCTCGAGCTTGGGGAAAATCATGGTGCTGCTCTGCATCTCAGTGGGGATCTCCTTGGGCTCTTGCTTAGGCTCCTCAGGAGCTGGCTGAGTCAACTGAACGCTGACATCGCACCAGAGTCTGTGACCAAACTTCAAACCATCCTTGGTTGTCAGGCGCCAGTAAGAGATTATCTTGCCCTCGCGCGCAGGTGTCCGGAGGAGGACATTGAAAGAGAACTCCTGACCAGGGGCGAGCGGTGCATAGCAGACAGTTGACTCTGAGGCAGAAACGAGCTCAGAGATACCGGCCGGGTGGTTCGAGTCGACGTGGCCCATGTAGTCGCCACCAACGAACTTGACTGAACATCCAGCAGGCCATGCAATATCGCCGTCGTTGCGGAGGACCCATGTCTGCTCAAAGACGTGGTTGGGCGGCAGAAGAGTGCCATCAGCGACCGTATCGCGGACAAAGACAGCCTGAAGATCCTGCTCGGAAAGGGGCTTCTCAACAATTGGCACGGTCTTCTCCTCGGCCACCTCCTCCTTGACTTCTACCTTGGGGGGCTCCACGACAATCTCCTCCTTGATAATCGGCTTAGCTTCAGGTTCAGGAGTCTTCTCGACAACCTCTTCCTTGACAGCCGACTCTGTGGGCTTCACATCCACAACGGTCTGTGGAACGTTCATGGAAGCGTTTGCGGTGGTCTCAGTAGAGCGAGAGCTAGTGCGGCGAAGACTGCGGTCGCCCATCTGCTGCATACGCTGTCCATCTCCACGCTCGCCAGTAGTGGTAACAGTGACGTGACGGACTGGAGTCTTGAACTTGACGAGGGGATGGGTCTTGTTGTGGGTGTTAGCAGGGCTAGCCTCACAGTTGGCACAGAAATCAGTGTCGTGGCAAACAGTGCACTTGTATCGAACGCCAGAGATGTAGGCGGGTGCGTTGTAAGTGCGGGCGCACAGGGGCCCATCGCAGCAGATACCAAAGTGCACAGAGCGGCTGACGGCACGGCTGCGGACCTCCTCGAGAGGCTCGTAAATGGGAACGAAGCGGTGATTGGGGTGAACAAACTTGGAGTTCACGATGCAGTCAGCGCAGTAGTCCCAGTCGGGGCAATCGAGGCACTTGTGGCGGACACCAGCAATGTATTTGTCGCAGCCATCGCAAATGGCATTGTGGCTCTGGTTGCGGCCAGGAGCCAGCTTGATCTGAATGTGGCTAGGAACGTGAGCACCCTCGACGGCGGGGACGAAGGAGTGCTTGGGGTTGTGACCATGGGAGTCCTTCTCGAAGCATGCGTGGCACAAGTCGAAATCCTCGCAAGCTGCGCAGTGGAGGAAGCTGGACTCTGGAAGTTCCGTCACACAGCAGTTGCAGGTGCGCATGCTGTACAGCGCAGTGTTGAAGACTGGACGAAGGAGCTCACTGATGTTGGCGGGTGCCCTGGGAGGCTCTGGAACCGACTCCTCGACCTTGGCCTTGGGCTTTGGTGCAATCGTCTCCGTAGTACTGTTGATGATTTGGCCATTCTTGACAATCCTCTTGATGAGCCAGTGGTCAGCGCCGTAGCATGTGATACCCTGGTCAACACAGTTTTGGCAAAGATCGAAATCACCATCATCGCATGTGGAGCAGTGGTAGTGAGCTTCGGGAACTGTTTGGTCGCAGCTGTTGCAGCACACGGCGAAGTTGGTGTTGGGGTGCATCAATGCGGGGCAGCGGCCCCAAGAAGCTCGTGACGGAGTCTCGGTGGCGGCAGCATTAGCGAACCACTGGTCTCGGGCCGTAATACCCTCAGAAACGGGAATATCTGCAGAAGCGGCTGGCACCTCCTCGTCGTTAATCTTGGCGTGTCTTCTCAGCAGAGATGCAAGGATGGAGGCTTCGAAGTCAAGTCCGGTGTCGCTCGTGGGCAATTCCTTCTTGGTCTCGTTGTCAATGACGCTAGATTGCCTCAGATCAACGAGGGGTTGCGTCGCGGCGTCTTCCGGCTTCTGCTCCTCGGCCTCCTTCTCGACGAGAGGAGTGCTGGACTCTGGCACATCCTCCACTGACACTGGTCTGGGAGACATCTTCTCCTCGGACAATTTGGTAACACGGAGCTTGAGTTTTTGCTTGGCCTTGGCAGCTCTGTACAGCTGCTTGTAGACTGAGACATTCTGCTTATCGAGTGTGATGTACGAACCAGCCGAGTCGGAATACCTCTCGAGAGTGACGTTGGCATCAGAGGTAACGCCCAAAAGAGCTCTCACCTACAAGAAGCTAAATTAGCGTGTGCTTTCAAGAACGAGCCTCATACGCCTCGTGGCCAAGTAACCGGTGTCGCCATCTCACTCAACATTGAAACTCCCGATCCAACGTTCATATGCCGCGGCAATCTGACCAAGGGCGGAAAGAGTGCAATAACGTACCTTATCTTCAAGAGTGCTGGGTCCCATGTCGCGCAGTGGGAGCTTATGGCGGCGAGTCATGCCGTCGAAGTTGATCTTCAGGGTGACCTGAGTGTCTGGCGTTGTTGCTGATGAGGACGCCATTTTGAGAGATGATAAGTAGACTCCGGGTATGGATGAAGAGGAAACTCGCGGTCGGCCGGGCGGGGAAGGGATGACGGCTCTGGCGGATGTTTCACTGATAGGCGGCCAAGTAGCACGGTGCACGAGGCTCGCTCGGTCGGGGTAAGAGATGCGTCTTCCTCCTTACGTCGGGGTTTCAAGGAATACCAGACGAATACACGGTATTTGTTGATTGTTGTAAATGGTTGATTGTAAGGGCGGAGTTGGTGAGAGGGAGGAAAAGAAAAACGGATAAAGCAAGCTTTCCGGGTAGATGGCGAAAGATGGTTGAGAGGGTGAAGGGACGGGGAGTGGGAAAGATAAGTGAGTTGGAGGATGATGGGGGTCGGCGGTCGGTGGCCGGGTGGAGAAAGAAGGTGAGCAGACGAGGAAGGAGCGACCGGATCAGAGATGGGACACTGGAAGCTGGAGTGGGCGGGTGGAGGTGGTGGAGGTGGAGACGGGCTAGGCGGATGATGCGTGTGCGTCTCTGCGTCTCGTTCTCTCTATGGTGGAAGGTCTTGACCCTCGGGAGCTGTGTGTGAGACGGGACTTGTTCAAGTGCGGCAGACAAACAGCTTTGCTCTCCGCAGGTGACTTTGGGGGTCGGGATGGGGAGAATACCTAGTACCAGGGGGACCAGGAGCCACTTATGTACCAAGAGCCAGACGAAAGATGAAGAGGCCGAAACCGTGGTGACCCGAAAAGGGAACTCGGGTGGTGGGAAAGTGAGGATGGATGGCGAGGGATGGGAAGGGAAGGCGGGCAAGCCGCAAGGCAGGAAAGGCGGTAGTAGCGTCAGTCGTCACTCTCGCAACTGCCTTGAGATTCTCACGGTTCACCACTTGCCCCCTGGGGAGTACATCACAAAGTAACAAGGCAAGGTTCCTACCTACCTTAGGTAGACTCTCACACTCTCACACTCTCACCTCACAGCGCTCTCTCACTCTCACCCATCCGCGGAGAACATGGCATAGCATGGCATGTCTGATGTCGGTGACCGGGATCCCTCAATGGGTGGACCTGTTGAAGGGCGGAGGGGTCATGGACATGACATTGCTGGCCTTCCCCAGGTAAGCTTGGTGCCTTTTCACACCTTCAGAGGTACTTATCCAACGTACCGTGGGGGGAAAGAGAGGGGCAAGGTGACTCTAGAGAAATCTGGTTGGCTGGTTGGTAGTACCTACGGAAAAGGAACGTACCTTTCTGCAGCTGCTTCCGCGCTGTTAGGCGAGAGCGAAGGGTGTGAACTTGAAAGGTGTAAACTGCTTATTCCGCTCGCTAACAAGGTACCTTATCGAACATTGCCTCTTGCCTCTTGACTGCCTCAAGGATCGAGCTATCCGTTCGTGGGCGCGGGAAGGCACTCCAGGACTGAGGCGTCTGGGAGTAGGTATACGCTTGCAGAGATAGCCTTTGCTGTGGGAAAGCCGAGACACCGCTAACCAAGACCATGTCAAAGTGTCAAATCCGCGTAGTGGCATTAGGGATAGATGCCCCCCAAGGTTCAAACCTCCTCCCGCCGCTCTGCTTAGCAAGCCGGGCCTCTTGTCGCCATCCATGTTCCATGGATTGCTATTCGGGAACCACAACTGCTCACATGTCACTGCAGGCAGATACACCAAGGCCAGGCAAACCAGTCAGTCAGCCAAGCCAGGCAGCCTACGACACCTCAGCTCGCCCCTCTGGCTTCACATTCGTTCACATAGTACACCATCACAGTGGGCAGCAGGCGGCAAAAAAGATAAATCATGACCATGGAAGAAGCTCGAAAGAGGCGGTCAACAGCCACCACCGCGAAATAGCGACCCGGCAGCTTACAGTGCCATCAATGGAATCTGCTCCAACCTTCCTCGCCCCAATTCAATTCATTGTCCACAACCATGGCTACGGCCACGTTCGCTTCTCGCAGCCTCGATTCCTTCTTTTTTTCCCTTGACTGGATGAACCGGTCGAGTCGTCAACTTCGGCTTCGCCTCCGTCCTTCGCCCTTTCGCCTTTTCAGTATAGTAGTCGAGGAACCGACGAGGTCTCGGCGCTACCAAATCATCCGCATTTTGATTCCCTTTCTAATCTTTGCCTCATGCTATTTCCCACCCTTCGCCTACCAGGATTCACACCCACACGCCCCCCGGCAATGACTCTCTCCTTCAACCGCTACGAGCTACCCTGGTACGCCCGGGCAAAGACGCAATAACCACTGCCCATTGGCACATGACGGGGGACTGCCCTGCAAACACCAGACTCGAAATGAGGCGAACTGGAGCCTCGCCGCGAATTGTTCCTATGTTTACGCACTTCAACTATGCAAAACGTGGACAATAAGCAGTCATAGGGGTTTGGCTTGGTCATCGACCTCTCTTGGGCTCCTTAATCTTCTCACATTTCCTTCTGCTTGAACTCGCATCTGGCGTTCAGACGTGCCATGTCACCATGGTGGCCTGCCCTCTCGACTACCGACAACTGGTCGATCTGGGTCTTCATGCAACGAATCGCGATGCCGGAGCACCAGCTTGCTGCATAGTTGCATAGTCGGTCAGTCGGACAGTCGGTCATCCTCCACTGCGATTCAGTGATAAGACAAGGAATACGACCTCCGACCTGTCCGTCTACCAGACTTTGTGCCTGGATTGGCCCAGGGGTGTCCAGTGCTATGTTTGCCCAGAAGGCGCGAGTGTCTCGCACCTAGCTATGCGTTTGGCGCAAATACTTTTACGCCGCAGAAGGGAAAGCGAAAACCTCCAGACAGTCACTGCAGTCGATGCGTTATCCAACGCGTGGTAAAACCCAACCTCATGCAGCTACCGCATCCGATCTTAGCGAGCCCGGCAGCGCGGTCGCTCGAGATCGGAATGGGGAGGAGGGGCGGGTCGACCGACGACCACGGGAGACAGTCTGTTCTCTGTCACCTGAGCCTCTATTCCTTACTGGAAGCAGCAATCGCTGCCGCAAGTCACGCAGCACGCAATCCTTCAGTACTCAGTCTCGCTAGGCCTTGTCACCGAATGGAGCTGAAGTCGGACAAGACAAAGAGCTGAGGTCAAACAGGAAAAATCCGTCCGCGCTTGACTCGTTCACGTGGAGATCCTTTCATCTGTCTTGGACCGAGACAGAGCCTCCTCTAATACGAGCTCTCTATCAATGTCTGAAGTAGATCAAACTGGCACTCACCCTCCGATGCTGAGGCACGTTAAGCCGGCCTTAGTCAGCTAGTGACTAGTTCCCTCCTTTGCAGAAGGTCTCCGTCTTCAATTCCTATCGAAGAGGCTTTTGTGTGTGTCTCGGGCCATCAAGATCGACGTATGCCAACCTCGCATCAAACCTTCTCTGACAAGTGTCTGTGGGATGAATTAAGGACGGATGCTTCATAGCTACTTTACACCGAAAGGAATGGCCACGGCGACGCTCACGGGGACGAAGTTGGAAATGACAGCTCATCGTCCAGACGGAAATCTGCAGCAATGGCGCCGGCGGACCAACAACAGCGCTCTGACAAAGGCGGGGGAGGCGGGGAAGCTCTCGGTGAGCAAAGCAAGCAGGCCATAAGCAACCAAATATCTCACGGCCTCATTTAGGCCAGCTGGCTGGTCGGTCTTTTGGTCCAGATCGACAGACGGCGGGAACAGCGAACAGTCGAGAAGCCATCCTTCCAGGTCCGAGAGCGCTGCTCGCCTGCCTAGGCCGTCCTCAACAGGCAAAGACGATACAGTTATCGCAACGCTACGCTGTATGTCACCATTCTAGTGTCCAGCCATCCAGGCTGCTAGTCATGCGAACTCAACCCCCGCCTTTTCCCAAAGTTCTCATCAAAGTTACCAAACCACCGCTGCGGAGGCTGCCAAGAAAAGGATGTTTTGTTGTCACTCGCATTGCCTGACATTGAATTCATCCGGCAAGCTCGACCTCCATAGTGTAAAGCAGGACGTGGGAAAGTAAAGTGGCCGGCTCAGGGGTCTGTCCCAAGAAGGGCAATCCGGACAAGACAAGTCGCTCTCCGGACCCGAAGCTCCATTGCGCCCGGATCGAAGCCGACCACCCGATCTCTCCACCTCGAGGCTCAACCGCCTCACACACTGTACACTGTAGGAAGACCGTGACTTTTTTCCATCTCATCATCCCCCCTCGCTTCTTGAATCATCTAATGTCTGTCCAAGGCACCAAAGCTACGTCAGGCGAAAAAATGCAATGAGAAAGGTGAAAAAGCAATACCCGCACGAGGAAGTTAGGAACAGTCTTTAACTTCCATACTCGTCCCATGAATTCGCTCTTGGCGCCGCCTTTCATCGACTCATCGAGGACCTTGAAAGTCTACCTAGTGCGGAACATGTTCCCCGTCTACCCCTGAAGAAAGGTCGAGGTAAGCTCGAAAGCTCGGTAGGCCTCACGCCTGCCAAAAAAAGACGGTTCAGAGGCGAAGCAAACAAAGGAAGGGCCCAGAACTCGACAATACGTCATGTTTCCCCCCTCTCCCCCTCCGCCTTTGAAATCTCACCACCTTTGACCAACCCCAAAGAGACATCATCCGGTTCTCCAATCGCTTTGTTTCAGGATTGCAGGGCTTGGCGAGGGGGCCGCAGCAATTCGTCCAGACAAGAAATAAAGATGAAGACTGAGGCAGCGCGAACGCGTGTCTTGCTGTCGTGCCTGCTCTAGTACCCGCTCGCTGACCAAGATCCTTCGTTGCCTAATAGGTACCCATCTTTCGACTCATAATCTTTAGGGAAAGAGAGGCAAAAATTTTCTAAAAAAAAAAATGCATTGAGTTTTACGGATAGACGTTGGCTTATCATTCATCCCTCGCCTGGTTGGGTTTCTCCGCCGGACAGGTCTCGCAAAGAGACGACGGGACGACAAATCATTTCCCCTCTATGAAGTCGTACCGGCCTTGTAGGCTCATATAAGACGCCTCTGATAGGGGGTTTACGTGTACACACGTCTCGTATTTTGCATGCACATCCTACCTTGCCTACGTGCCCTATTGTCCGGAAACGTCCGCACGACTTACACGTCGCCAGATGCCGAGGCCGACATGTCTCCTGGTTTTTCTTCGCTGTTTTAATCCCATGTCGTGTCTGTACGCGTTAAGAGGGAAACTATTGATGCGGTAGGACAGATAGGTTGATCGATCGTGGACGTGAGCAATCGATAGATGGCCGGCACCACCGTATCTGCAGTCATCGAGCAGAGGGTCAAAGCTCACCCCTTAATGCGAAGCTATTGATGGTGATGATTGTTAAGCCCGTTGTGACCATGCTAAAGTATTGGGCATTTTCCCAGTTCGTGACCAACTGAGAAACAGCAAGAGAGTCTGCGAGGAACCACAGAAGTTGCTCAGCCATGCCTACTTACTTTTGATATGACAATACAGGATTTTCTTACCATCATTGTTCTGGACATCTGACAGATCCAAGCAAGCTGCCATCAAGCTCATGATCTTGGTCACCATGATGATGTGGCTGCCTCTTCCGACCCTCAACACTCAGGAATGCAAGGAAGGATGTTTCCGGGCAGCAACGTTGTCAGACGTTGCCCCCCCCCCCCCCCGTTCTCCAAGTTATCCGAAACCGGCCCAACGATAAGAGCGAAGATGGCAATCAGTTCTTCTCAGTAAGTGAGATATTGGGTAAGATGTCTCTAACGGTTAGTCAAGCAATGGACGATCCTTGCACTCTTTAACATCTAGAATGTCCAACATCACCTTTCCCACCGCGAATATCAACATGCGGTCAATTCGTTCGTTCATCGTTGGGCTCTAGGTCGATTCTACGGTCTCACGGTGACGGAGACTCAAGGTCGGACTAGAGCCGCAATCAGTCGAGGTTACGGACAGTGTACACCCTGGCAGGCGGGACCAATGTTCAATCACGAAGACTTCATACAGTAGCTTTAAACTACCTGCCCCAGTTCCATTCCAGTGCCATTCCACCGTCTTTGCCCTCCTCTTTTTTCAGTATAATATTCAACACCACCACTTTCATTCTCACTCCGCGCTTCGGTCCCTTCCCCCTGTGCCATTCTCTCTCGTCTCGTCTCCTAACAAAACCATGAGAATGCTCTTGAGCCAACCGACCCTCCTCTTACCCCTCACATCTTCAAATACGAATTTAGGATACTGTCAGAACTTTTCCACCACATCCTCCTCTTCCAATACACACTTGAGAAAAACAGCAAGTACAATTGCGCTGCCTAAACAATAAGTAGCGTAAACAGAAAATAAAAAAAGGAATACCTTGATGGGAACGAGGAAAAGAGATCTAGGCTTTCATTGGATCATGAACGGAGTAGAAACAAAACGAGGAAAAGAAAAAAGTTAGAAACGACATCGAAAGGGTTGTCAGTATTGTGTACCGATCCCGCTCTCGAGTATTTACTTTGTAAAGAGTGTGTGGAAGAACGTCTAGGTAAAAGAACTCAGCCATCGTTGCGAACATCAATAAGCAAAAAGAAAAGGTGAGTTGAAGCAAAATGTATAGACGCTCAAGAAACACAACGAATAGCCTCCCCGATAATCATCCGCCTTTGAATCCAATAAAAACAGGCCCGGGGATTTTAATGAAAAAACTCAGAAACGCCAGAAACACAAGGCGGCGACGTGAAGTGGACGGATGGAAATAGGCTGGAAAAGATGATAGAATGTGGTAGAGACAGAGTGTGAGGAACTTCTTGAATTCGAGAACAAAGCGAGGTTGTAGGAACCAGGGAGGAGGAGGGAAACCCCCTTTTCTGTCGACCGCTTCTCGCTCGCTCTCCACCAATTCCGTAGGAATTCTCCTCCTTTTGTCCAAGATATGCTTGTAACCATACGTTGGAACAGGAGAAGTCAAGTAAAACCTCAAAAGGACAGCGAAAGTACCTCACAACCCCATCCTCCAACAGTGTACCAATTCAACCCAGATCAAGAGCGCTCATTCCTATCAATACTATAATCATAGAGTCCAAACACCGCAAAGTTTTTTGTGGATTTCCTCCTGCCCTTTGTCCCCGTCCGGCCGTCCGACGAGAAGAGGGTATAGCGACAGCTAGAGAGCCGACAATGACAATTACAAGGATTAGAAGGAAGGCGGTAGGAAGTGTGGGAAAACCTAGGAAGGCATTTGCCCGCACCCCTATTGCGAGTAGTACACCATCCCGGGAGCTGGCTGCTGGTAGTAAAAGGCGTCCGGGCTCGGAGTCACCATACCGCCCATACCACTGACACCGGGGCCAAATTGCGGAGGAGGCTGGTAGCTCTGCTGATAGTTGGACATCTGGGTGGCATCGTAGTAGTACACCATACCATTGACCTCTTGAGCTACCAAATTGGGACCCGGCGGTCCTTGGCCGTTTGCTTGTGCAGCCGCGGGGTCTGCCTGGGCTTGAGGAGGGAACCCTTGGCCTTGACCTGGCTGTCCCGAGGGAACGAAGGATGGAGCTGCAGCAGAAGGTCCCATATTGTTGCCATTGTACTGCCCAGGGTAGTAATACGGCTGCTGAGGCTGCATCATAGGATAAGGTTGGTTGTAGAAGTTTTGCTGCTGCTGGAAGGTGTTTGGCTGGAACGGAGCCGCGTGAATTGCCCTCTCGGGAATCTGGGAAAGAGGCGTGCCGGTAGAGTGTTGAGTGGGATATGACGGCTGTCGCGAGTGGGCTTCCTGCGGCATGCCGTTGGAGACCTGGAGAGGAACCTGCTGATGGAAAGCTTGTTGGAAGGCTTGCGGGCCTTGATTGAGGGTCGGCGATTCAATGTTCGTGACCGAGACGGCCTTTTGAGGACGAGGCTGGTGCATGGGGATCGAGTTCGGGCGACTCTCTTGGAAGGCAGGCTTCTGTGGCAACGGGTGCGTCTGCGGCTGCGGCAAGTCATTGATAGATGTCTCATTTGGCTGCATAGGATAACCGTCCTGTCCAACGAATGGCTGATTCGGGTGAGCTGCAGGCGGGAGGCGGACGACTGGTCGGGGGTTCTCGACCGGAATCGGGGCCCGCGACATGACAGAGCCTGTGGGGGAGAACAAGTAGTCACGCCCATCAGGAGCGAGAGAGGAGCGACGACTAAGGGCGATGCTGGGAGAGTAGGCGCTGCCGTAGTAGCTTCCGCCAAAGACACTGGTCCGCCGGGAGAAGCCTCCCATGGAGCCAAGTCCAGAGCGAGGTTTACCTCGGGTCCGCTGTTGGTTGGGTCGCATCGCCCGGGGGATAAAGATGAAGGATCGGTCGACAGCTGGGAAGATGTACTTGGGCGGGTTATCGGGCAAGGAGATGCGGACAGGCTTGTCACGGCGAAGGGGTGGCCGATGATCCGGAAGCTTGGTGTATTGTTTCACAGGCATGCCAAAGGCGGCGGGAGCTTTGCCAACAACGGGAAGAGACACCCTGACCTGCACGTTTCCGATGTGTCGCTCGGTCGACAAAGTCCGGTTGATCGGGGTGGGGTTGGACGGGCACGTTGGGATGAAGCCGTTGCCGTTGGCCGGGCCTTCAGTTTCGACGGGCAGGTGCCTTGGATGTCTCGAGGGAGGCGGTTCGGTCACGGCCTCGTGCATATCATGCGCCCATTGGCCGCTCGTGAGAGGATCGGTCGGACTGTGCAGTTGACTGCGCGGATTAGCCGGGATACGGGCAGAGTCTTGCTGGGCAGCGTACTTGATGGGTGCATAGGGGCCTCCAATGCCTCCGCCACGGCCGCCGCGTCCTCGTCCTCTGCCAAAGGGCCGGAAGCCGTTGGCAGAGGGTCCGGCATGACGATGATCGTGCATAAAGAAGGCCCCTCTGTTGGGAACGAAGGCGGGGTCTTCATCCCTTCTCCGCTTGTATTCTTCGTGTTCCCGGCGACGACGTTCGTTGACAGGCTCGGCAGGGCGGGACGAGTGGGAGCTCACTACGAGAGGGGCAGAAGACTTTGGAGGAGATGCGGTTCCGTCAAGCTGTGCCTCTGGTTGAACGGGCTCGGACCGGTCATTGACAGATAGCTCCTCGGCATCGGGTGCGGCCTTGTTGGTCGTCGAGGGGGCCAGGGCCGAGTGTTTCCGGCTACCAGACTTCGCATTTCCATTGCCAGCCGACTTCCTAGGGTTGGGGGTAACGGGAGAAGCCTCATCGATGTTGCTCGTATCGCTGTCGTTGCCGTGATCGTGGTCGTCGCTGATGATGGAACCCTCGGTCAGAGAGTCATCATCGAGTTCGAGCTGGTCAGGTCCACCTTCTCCGTCTTCCTCATCTTCGATGCGTCTTCTGTGACCAATCTTTCGGCGTCTTGGGGCGGCCATATTGAAGTTTTGTAGGAGCTGCCTGTGCCTGGCTCTGTTGGTTGATGAGCTGGGTACGAGATCGAGCGAGGGGCGATGCTCAAGTTGACGGATAGGACAGGCTCGAGGAGCGGAGGCGGCGGCGGCGGAAGGATGTCGAGACAATCATGCGATGCTTGCGGACGATGGATGAATGGAAGAGAGGGGGAAAAGCAAGTACCGCCCTGCGGTTGGCGAAGAACGAGGGCGATGGAGCAAACAGACAGCCAAGAAGGCGTATTAAATAAAATACACAGCAGCAGTAGCAGCACCGGTTCGTCGGGCAGTGGGGTGAGCAGCAAAGCAGAGCGGGAGGAGGGGGAGAGAAAAAAACGCAATGCTGTTGACGAGCTGGAGCTGAACCCGTGTCGTCTCCTCTGACCTCTCTGCTTCTAATGAAAGAGCAGATGAAGTGGAAGCCTGGGAATAGGAGGAGGGTTTGGGTGCGAGGAGGAATCGCAGGGGTGGAGATGGTGATGATGATAGAAGGGAGGGAGGGATTTCGGCCAGACGACAAAACCAAGACGGACTGGACGGGCGACGGAGACGGAGCCACCTCACAGACAGCTGGTGCAGGTGCAGTTGTAGGTGCAGCAGGTATACGGGAGCAGTAGGTAGGTGCTGGTACTGGCGGCGTTGGTGCTTGTGCACGCCCAGGTGGTGCACCTCAGTCCATCCTTCCGACCCGTTTCGTTAGGTGCTGGGCCTGGAAAAAAAAAAGTGTGGTGTTATTTTTTTTTTCTTCGTCTCTTCCTTGAGCCGTGGCTGGAGCTGCCCGCTCTGTTGGCTCGAGGTACCTAAACACCTTACCTAAGGTAGTTAGGTATCTTGGTACCTCTCTCAGCCAGTAGGATTCTCTCCTTGTTGCCGGCTCACTTCACCAGGCGTGCGACGTTGCGTGGTTGCTTTGGGCCGTTTGGGGCCTGGACCAGCTGGACGTGCCCGCTGTGGAGAGCTGCGAGCAGAGCTGCCCACTAAAATCACCTCGAAAGCTGTGAGGTAAGGAACCTGAGTTCGAGGTACGGGTACCTTGGAATGTTCGGGAGACTAACGTGAGGCTCTCGCACCAATCAGACATGCTTACCGCATCAGAATTGACCCACTCTGATATTCGTCGCTCTGCCTAGATCAATTACCTATCTTCATCAACTCATCCATGAAATTGTTGTTCATCAACTATTTCTACATGCCTCTATAACGCCTCGCACCATAGTATATTCATACATCTAGGAGTCTCAAATGTCCCGGCCGTCGAGCTTCACCTTCCATGCTGCCCACCCCAGAAAGTAGTCTAATACTCTCCAAACCCCCAGCGTGATGCGCCAGCATGCCGTTTCAGGTCTCAGACGCTGGGACGGCCCAGGATCTATCTCGATCTGGCACCGAACCTTAACTTCGTCGTGCTCACCATGTGTCTTCCCACAAACCTTGGCTTGGGATGACAACTTTTTGACTCTCTGAGAGAATAAACCTAGATCCGAGCCAAGAGTCAAAGGACCACTCACTGCATGCATTTCTAACTACACAGTTAATCGCGAGGCGGGTGAATTGGCATGGTTTAATGAAAAGCTGCTGCGTCCTTTCTACAAACCTTGAGTATGTGGACGGAGTGTATTGATATCCTGGTAGAAGTAGCCCAAATCATCATTGATATTTTGGAGACTTCTGTTCATATTGAGTCGATACTTGAATCTTTCATCTCGTCACAGACAATCACACTGTTGCAATTAGCTTTTACACAAGCGGATGATGACAACCGCAACGGACTAAGTCAGGGTAGACAAGGTCTTTCGAAAAGAAAGTCAACAGTGATACTATAATATTGTGACTCAATGAGCTATCAATGTCTTGTCGCTAGAGCTCGCCTGTCTATACCGCTCGGCTTTGAACACTCTAACTCTACGAAGCCTAATTGCTAGCTAAATACCTTCACAACAATGGTGTCCTAGAGTTATGTGGAGCATATCATGAGCGTATAGCTAATTCGGGTGAAATACAGTCCGAAATTGAGGCTTTGCAGTTCTTCATGCAAATCACCCTCAAGTTGATCACGAGGAAGGCAAACTCAATGAAAAGTTGCAAGTCCATTATCATCCGTATCTAGTCCCGCTAGAGGAACATATCGCTCAAATGACTTCATGAATGTCTTGTGACACAATAGCGTAATGCTTTAAGACAGCGGTGTGAGATTCTGCGTCTTCTCAATCTTCGGAACGCAGCCAAATCGAGTGTTTCCCTGATCCCAAATCTATTCCAAAAGTCAGCTTCATCTCACTTCACTGCCTGATCGGAATCAACAATTCCACTTACCGCATAAATCGACTTCAGGAACGCATCACCCAAGATGTCAAACTCGTTGGAACCCCGCGACTGCACTCCGCCGTACCAGAACCCATCACTCGCCGGCGCAAACGCAAGGTCCTCCTTCTGAATCACAAACTCCTTGTCACCGACGGCGACCTTGAACTCGGGCAGGTCGTCCGCCTTGGTGCTCGTCGGGAACACGTAGCCCTGCTGCTGGTCGTCGTACTTGGCACCGGGGATCGCCTTGTACAGCGCATCGCAGACCTCATCTGAGACGAGCGCCAGCGTCGTGCCTGTGTCTGCAATGGCCTTGTTCCCGTTCTGCGTCACGGCCTTGCCGTTAATACTCGCGGACCCAGACTCGAACATCCAGAACCCTTGCGAGTTATCGATGTCAGTCCAGTGGATATCCTCGCCCGAGGCCGAGACGAGATCCGTGTCGATCCAGCCAAATGTGTAAAAAGACCGCGGCTTCGCCTCGTCCCGCTCGCTATAAAACGCAGAGGTGAAGAGCTCCGCATCCTTGGGGATGTCTTGCTGCGCAATCATGTTCTCGACGGGTGTGGCGACGGGGTCGCGGAAGTTGCCATCGCGCATGACGGTGTTGATAGACCCGAAGGCGAGACCGAGAAGACCATCTCCGCTGCCCTGGGAGAACTGGTCTGCGAGCTGCGAGGCTGACTCGATCGCTTGGTTCTCGACTGTCAGCCCGCCGAGGACGAGGTTGTCGGTGCCAACATCGCCTGACGCCGAACTACCGTCGCCGTACGAGATCTTCCACGTCTTTCCGTCGAGCTTCTTGTAAGTTGAGGACTTGGAGGCGTCGAAGATGTTGTGACCCTTCTGCGTGGCGCTGCTAAGTTCGGTCGAGAAAACCTGACATGCGCTGTTAGTGAAGATAATTGGTAACATAGTTTGCCAGAGAGAGCCGAAATACCCAAAGATCAGAAGAACCTGTGTCAAAGTCCAACTTGAACTTCTGCGGTGGCGTGCCGATTGAGACTTCGCAAAGGTACATGGAGTCATATTGCTGGTCTTCGGCTGTAACATCCCCGTGCTGGTCGTCGCCAGTCTTCTTGGACAAAACCTTGCTCATGGAGACACGACCGCCGACAGCAGCATTGAACCCGGGAGCTGCAAGCCCTCTCTGAGCCATTCTTCGTGTCTGAACATAAGGGCCTGGCTTTGTTGGTTCGAACTTGAACTTGTTGAGCAGGTAGACGTAGGATTTGGTGCCATGACGCTGGTAGTTCTTGTTGGCGATGACGGGGATCTTGGAGAGGCCCTTGTCGGCCTTGAACTTGGCTTGAGCTTTGAGGAATGCTTCCATCTTGTATGCTTGAGAAAATGAGCTTTTTGTATTGTGTGAGTGTGAGTGTGAGTGTGAGTGTGTGTGTGTAGGTTGGTTGGTTAGGTCAAGTGGTTATGACAAGGGAGCTTGAACACTAGCTTGGCGGATCAGGGTGACGATTTAAATACCTGCCCGTTACGGTCAAGAAGCGACGATGACGACTCGGATGGACGGCACTCGATGAACCTGGACTATTTGGGTCGAACGTGCGATGGTAGGCAGTAAACCTGTTTGGATAGCGCTTGCGATGTGATGAGGGGGAGATATCACCCAGGAGATAGATAGCATGTCAATCATGCGCTGGCCCGTCGAGACTTCTTATAAGACAACAAGCTATTGTTTCGCTGACGACAACCCTGAGCTGAGCTCGACCGGGATCGCGTTATGTATCTCATCACGGCGAACCAGGGAAGAGCCCAATGCCGGCAGTGTGTAAGTGTGACAGCTCTCAGAAGACAAGGGATGGTGGGGCGGTGCAACTGCAGGCTTGAAACCGAGCTCTCGCGAATGCGCATTCGGACCTTCTGACCGTGCTCTTGAGCTGTGTTGAAGGGGAGGGGCTAGAAACAGGTCGGCCCTCGGGCGAACCCGATGAGGCAGTTGATAAGGAAGAAGAGGGGCGTCACTTGTTTGTGGAGTCTGCGTTGAGCCGACTCGAGCCATATGAGGAGTTGGTTGAGAGGGGGAAAACAAGAGGGAAACGCAGTGGAAATGGCGAGTTGCGGAGCCATCTTTTCGATGTCAAGGTGCCGACCTCTCGGTCAAAGCTTCATCATCCGCCTGTACTCTCCATCAACCTGTTCTTGGCTCTCCGGTCCAGAGAGCTGCCGAGACTTAGCATGACGAATGACACGTGCGAAACCAGGCACAAACTGAACCAAGATCAAAGCTCCCAAATGCCAGTCAGGAGAGAACGACTTCAAGAGACGAGCAAATCAAGCCAAGAGATGAGGTCCTCCCCCGCCGCCGATGATGTAACGAACTGCCGCACGGTGGTTCCGGGGCAAGGATCAGCTTAGCGGGCCATGTCCCGTCTTGGCGGCGATCGACTCCAGGCTCCTGGGAACCTTGCCAAGCACGATGCAAGACACAAGAAGCAGACGAGGCCTCCTGGTCATGCCCATGGTATCGCTGGAGATGAACCGGTTATGCCATGAATTTTCTCCTAGCCGCCGGGTCTAATCACGAGGTTCCATTCCGATGTGCCGCGATAGCTTGCACGAACGCGTAACAGGCAGATGTGCAGCAGCACTAGATGGACGATGAAGCGGTTTGTCTCAAATGCCAAGGGAAGCCCAAGGTCAATACATGAAGTCGTGTCCTCTATCTCGAGAAATTGGGAACTTCGACTGGTCAACATTTTACCTTGTTGGACTCGTGGTATTTTCCCGCTCAGCTTGGACCGTGAATCCGTTCTAACCTCAAGAGGTTTTAGGCGTCATTGAGCTTGATGATCCCAAAAGTAAAGCCTCGGACACCATTGCTGATCCAGCATGGCTCTCCTCCAACAAGGCTGTCAACTTTGACTTCTTCTTCCACGGCCAACCCACTGATTAAGTTAGTCAAACGCTCATCCCATGTTGGCGGGGAATGGCATAGCAGCTGACTTACCGCTCAAGTGCCCATCTACGGGTGGTCCCGTCTTGGCCACCGCTCCCACCTTCGGGACTATACTTAGCAGCCACCGGCGGGGTGACCCATCTGCCGTCTCGCCAGAAGAATGGGGTTGTCAGGCTACCTTCCATGATAGACCCGTCTTTTGAGTTTACGAGAAGGACTTCCTTGCGATCTGCCAGGCTGATAATCGCTCGACTACGAGCTGTATCATACATATTTCTCTCTGTAGTCTTGTAGTGGGTATACTCGGATTGTGTGGTCTTTGTGTTATCAACCACTACTATCATGGGATCCTCTTCCAAAGGATAGCCCGCTTCTGTCGATTGTCCTGGGGAGGGAAGCCGTTCTGGGAAGAGGTTCTCAAGCGACACCGCTGGGACTTGTGATCCTTCGCAGGTGAGGCGTCCTTCTGAGGTCAACAAGACTTTGACTCGTAATGGTTTCTCTCTTCCATGCTGAGTCAAGAAAGTCTCAATCGCCTCAGTCAGTCTCTGGAGGCCGTCCGATCCAGAGATAGCCTCGATGGCAGGGGTCCAATTCCAATAGGTGGCAGCCCGCAGCATCCGATCCCGGTGCAGATCTAGCATGTAGAAAGGTGAGGTCATCTTGGCGTTCCATCCTGCGTTGGCCAGGCGCCGCTTCGGTACGCCTATCAAGCCAGGGTCGTATCGAAGCGATGTGAATAACTGGAAGTTGGCCATGGTGCTGGGCTTCTTGTGTCAACCTTGGTGACTGATGCAGAATAATAGGTGTATGGTTGAAATTGACAATTTGAGGGTTCCGCGAGCGCGCGAGCGGGGAATAGTATTCTCTGATGCTTAAGAGAAAGAGTATGGTGACGTATTTTGAAGAGAACAGAAGCGCAAAAGTCGGGTTTTGAGTTCAAGAGCGTTAAGTACAAATGTGACCGCAAGAACCACCCTGGTTCAGAAATGTTCATACCGGGGTTACAGCGGGAGATGCTTGGGCCGCAATGATCTCCCGTAAGTTTATGTAAGCAGCACAAGGGTTCTTCACCAGCGAACACCGAACATCGCTGGATTGATGTTACAACAATTACAGGTGAATCGATGATTCGAGGGCAACAGATGAAACAGCCATTCGGAGAACCTATGAGTTCAGAAATTGCGAGCCAGTATGGAGTTAGAAAAAGAAGCCAGCGCCTTCTTTTCAGAATGGACAGATCGCCTTGGGATAAGCAAGAGACCATCCAAGTTAGTGACTAGTGACTGCAAAGTACGACATCAAGCAGAACAAGAGCTGAGATGATCAAGATGTCCTGAGATGGGTATCTGAAGAATGTCGGATCCTTTCTCCTGATAAACTAAGCTAAGCTGGTAGGAAGCTCGATTCAACTCCTTCTTCCGCCATGCCAAGGAAAAGGCCTGGTTGACTCTAGTAGACTGTCGAAGATAGGAATTAGATTGCACCATACATATATACGTCCAAGACGTCAAACTTATATGCACCAAAATCTCCAGTTACTTGCTTGAAGAAATCTAGATTCAACTATGTATCATAAGGACGTTGCCCCTTGAGACCCATAAGCCATTGCCCGATGTTTTAGGATGAGAAGCCGGGAGTACTTCGGTGTGACCACCCTACATACGTAGCAGACAATACAATTGACCTGTCAATTACTTGGGAGATGTGGAAGTCCATATCGCCACAGTCGTGTCGTGCTGTGTCCGAGGTGAGGTTGTCGAGACCCGGGAGAAGTCTTGGTGATCCTGTGATAGTGTCTACCCTTGCCGGCATCATATTTCCATTTCGGAAAGGTGCCAGACTTCCCTTACTTTCCGAGTTTGAAGTCACCTATGGTTCTAGTTTATAGAGGTACTACTAGGCTGTGATCACAATCCAAAACAAAACCCAATGTTCTTAATAGTCTTGGAATCTCGTGAGGCAATCGGTATCTCTCAACCACCATTTCGGAAACTTCAACGCACTCTTTCACATGACCGTCAGCTTACTTCACCTTATCTTGGATGGTTGAAGAGTCCTGTGACTTTTTTGAAGACTTTGGACGTCTACTAGTTGGGCATTTCAAAACTTCATAGATCATGATCGTGGGCTTGCGGGCCTTTGGACAAACCACATTTGCCTCACCTCTGCGACTCAAAACAGCCGACCAATCATAAGCGGGCATTTCCTATGCTTGAATTATACTTGAATTGAAGAAGTCTGGTGTGACGCTGTCTGTTATCTATAGAGAGTGCCGCCCCTCCTCATCTCTACTGGACCAGCGAGCGTAGGTGGGGGTGGGTGAATGTGTCATGTTGGCATCTGGTACCTTGCTTGTGGTGGTTGACCGCAGCCTTTCAAACAGAAAGGATGCAACTCTTCAAATCAAAACGATATCACCGGAATACAGTGTCACTTCGTACGTTATGGTTGCCAATCGACCGGCCGTCAACCCGATGTCTGACCACAAGCAAAGTGTGACTCAATCAGTGACCAACTGGGAGGTGAGGAGTCAAAGATAATCTTGTCTGAATTGTGTTTGGCCTGTCATATCTCAAGATGATTCATGGGAAATGGGTTCAGCTGGATTGGAACTTGTTTGTACAAGATCTGTCACTTGCATGTAGTTCTCGTCAGAGCGAGACAGTATAGATCATAGTAAATTAGAAGATGCCAGTTTGGAGTATCAAAGTTAGAAGGAGTCGGTCAGTCATGGAAGGTAAAGTAGGTAAAGAAAACAAGGCGGAATGCAATAGATGATATGGGATAGCATGGTAGACATCCAGTCGTTTTGGTGATGGTCTGTAATGGTGGGCGTAACCCACCGTGTTTTACCAAACAGACATCATGGCAACGGTGACATGTCTTCGACATATAGAGTCATTGTATGCGACAACCCCCTTTGTTTCCAGTGAGACTACATTATGTGAGTTAATGTGACTGACGTTGTATAAAGGTGAGGTTGACCTTTCCAAAGAGAAGACATTGGAGAGATTTTATTGTTATTTGATACCAAAATAAGCACAGTTCAGTTTCCCTCCGAGTCCATGCGGTGACATGGCTTGTCTGTCAAGGTACTTTACCTCACAGGCTCACGCTGCATGTTGGGTGCCGCCCGCGGGCTCTGGCTGACCAACGCACCCTTGCCTTGAGGACAATCGGGACCCTCTTTGGTTACGTAGTGTGCAGATGTATAGGCGGTCCTCCCTTGCGCCCCCACTCTTAAATCGCCTCAGGCAAAGCTGATTTGATGAATGACAGCACCAAGCAGAGGCAACTGCCCGGAAAAACTCCTCACGAGCTTCCCCGTCGCGCAATAATTTTTTGAGGACGGTTACTGTCCGGAAGCTCCTGGCCCAGCGCAAGTGCAACAGCAACAGCAAAAGCAACAGAGCAACAACACCTGCAGCTCCTGCACCCTCTACATCATCGACCACACTGGTCAGCCCATTAATTACATTCCTTTCGACCTCGCGACTTTTCTTCCTAGAACACCTCTGATACCTTTCTTCCCTTTCTCTCTCAATTGCTCTTGGGCTCGTCGCCATCATGTCGAATCCCCTGCCGTCCGTGCCTCCCATGGCCAGCCCTCCGACTGTCATCCCCGTTGATTCGTCTTCTGGTCTTTGGGATCGCATCACCTCATGGGCTTCAGATAATAAGGCCATTGTCTACACTGCCGCTGGTGTCGCCGTCGTCGCTACCGGTGCTGGTGTCATCTACTTCCTCAACAGCGACTCCGTACGTCATGCTTCCCATCTTATCCTCGCGACCCTCGTCGTCATGCGATCCAATTTTTTCCACCCGTTACTACCGAGATCTTGGCGTCTATTACTAGCACCAGATTGCTCCTCTCTCAAATAGCAAAGCTAACTCAAGTGCGATTGAAGAAGACAGACTCGACACCAAAGCTCAGCAAGAAGGAGCGAAGGAAAAGAAAGGAAGCCGAGCGGAAGGCTGCAGCAGATGCCGAAAAGCAGCCCACACCTGCAGAGGCCGCAGCCCCTGCATCATCCAAAGCAGCCAGCGTCGAGTCCGCCGACGAACTTCCCGAGATCACCGAGGCGACTGTTGCCGAGTTCACTACCGAAGAGCGGGAAAAGTATGCCGCCAAGCTTAAGGATGTCGGAAACCAAGCCTACGGTGGCAAGGACTACAACAAGGCCATCGACCTCTACTCCCAGGCTATTCTCTGCAAGGCCAACCCCATCTTCTACTCCAACCGCGCCGCCTGCTACAATGCCCTCGGCAACTGGGACAAGGTCGTCGAAGACACGACTGCCGCCATCAACCTTGACCCCGAATACGTCAAGGCACTCAACCGCCGCGCTAACGCCTACGAGCACCTGAAGATGTACGGCGAGGCCCTCCTCGACTTCACTGCTTCTTGCATCATCGATAGCTTCAAGAACGAGAGCAGTGCCCAGTCAGTCGAGCGCCTGCTTAAGAAGTTCGCCGAGCAGAAGGCTCAGGAGATGATGGCCAGCCGGCCCAACAAGCTTCCTAGTCACACTTTTGTCGGCAACTACCTCCAGAGCTTCCGCGTCAAGCCTCGTCCGGCTGGACTCGAGGACTCTGTGGCCTTGTCCGAGGAGACTGGCAAGGGACAACTCCAAGTCGGCCTGAGTGCTCTGGAGAAGAAGACTGGCGACGGATACGAGGAGGCCAGAGCGGCCTTTGAGAAGGCGTTGGAGTTGGGCGACCTGGGCGAATTCGAGGCTCTTGCTTACAACCTGCGCGGTACCTTCAGCTGTCTGCTCGGAAAGCACGACGATGCCATGGTCGACCTGACCAAGAGTATCGAGCTCGACCCTTCCATGACCCAGAGCTACATCAAGCGCGCCAGCATGAACCTCGAGCTTGGTGCCCCGGAGAAGGCCGCTGAGGACTTCGAGAAGGCCATGGAGCAGAACACCGAAGACCCTGATATCTACTACCACCGTGCTCAGCTCCACTTCATCAAGGGCGAATTCTCCGACGCCGCCAAGGACTACCAGAAGTCCATCGACTTGGACCGCGACTTCATCTTCTCTCACATCCAGCTTGGCGTGACTCAGTACAAGATGGGATCTATTGCATCATCCATGTCGACCTTCCGCCGCTGCATCAAGAACTTCAAGGAGGTTCCCGATGTGTACAACTACTACGGCGAGCTGCTTCTGGACCAGGGCAACTTCCAGGAGGCTATCGAGAAGTTCGACAGCGCCATCGAGATGGAGTCGAAGACGAAGCCCATGGCGATGAACGTCCTTCCTCTCATCAACAAGGCTCTGACCTTGTTCCAGTGGAAGCAAGACTTTGGTGAGGCCGAGAAGCTCTGCCAGAAGGCGCTCATTAGTAAGTTCAGACTACTCCATTGTACGAAGTGCAATTGCTGACCCTTGATAGTCGACCCCGAATGCGATATCGCCGTTGCCACCATGGCCCAGCTCCTTTTGCAACAGGGCAAGGTCACCGAGGCGCTCAAGTACTTTGAGCGCGCTGCAGAGCTCGCCCGCACCGAGGGCGAGATCGTCAACGCCCTGTCCTATGCCGAGGCGACCCGCACGCAGCTCCAGGTCCAAGAGAAGTACCCCAAGCTGGCGGCAAAGCTTCAGGGCATCGGCCCGGGTGGCATGCCCCGGTAAAGGGCCAATGACGTCCTGAACACGAAACATGTAAAACTCACCTACGGCGGCGTGTAAGAAGAAAACAGCAGATCCCTTAGCAGATGGGGGAGCGGATAGCCAAGACAAAGGGCTCTTGGTTGATAATAGGGGAAAATATCAAGGCGGGCAAGCCGCCCACCTCGTTGAGTCGTTTTTTCATTGGTCGGTGAGGGAGGCTTTGGGAAAGGAGAGCAAAGTCCAAGGCTCCGTACGTACGGCTGGGGAGGCATTGGTTGAAACCCTTACGTTGTACATAATCCGACTTCCCTCACTCTACGTACATTGGTGAGAGCATTGTAGAAGTAGTCCACTGTCAATCATCTTTTTCCATTTCCATACCCCTTCTTGCATATGAGTCCATCGTATGTTGCCTTGGTGTCTCTATATAAGGAATACATATATGTTGCGGTGAAAGGACAGATTTGAAGCAAAAGAAGTCATATAACCACCCGCGCAACATGATGCCCATCTTAGTTGCTCTTCAGGTTAACTGACGACCCCGCCCCAGGCATGATATTCACACTCACAAAAACATAGTTCGTGATCGAAAAACCACCAAAACAGCAAAAACCACAACACTTGCATAATCTTTACGACCCCCAGGGCCCAGGGGAGCAAAAAAATGGACGATCTGGGAATCGAACCCAGGACCTACCGCATGCTAAGCGGTCATTATACCACTAAACCAATCGCCCAATAGAATGATCTAGCCCGGACTTGAACCGGAGACCTTCAGTGTGGCAGACGACGGAGAGGCCGTGAGAGACATCTTTTCGAGTTGTTAGACTGACGTGATAACCAACTACACCACCAGACCATGTTTTTGTTGAAGTCGGCGAGGGAAAAAGGTGACTAGGTATGATTGGGGTGTGGGGGTGACCATACGGGTTGGGCCAAATTGCGCGGGCGTTGCTGTGCGCTGCGTTGCGGTGTGGAATGTGAAGAAGTGGATGTGGTGGCATCGCGAGTGCAAATTTCGTTGGTGGGCGGGGCGGAAAGACCGGGGTGCGCCCGTATTCCCAAACCCCGACAGGTTCTGGACCGGCCGGGTTCTCGCGTGGCTGCCATGGTTCGAATCGGGGATGTGGTGCTGATAGCCAGGGCAGGCCGGGTGGGCCGGAGCGGAGGGAGAGAAAGAAAAAAAAGCGGTTGAAGAATCTGAAGAGCGACTCGCCAAGGTCATGGGACATTTACAGGATGGGTCGGGAGCGGATCGATGCCATGCGAGTTCATAAAGTGTTCGCCATTGTGCGATACGTACAAGAGGGAAAAAGTGGTGGCCTCTCTCTCTTCCAGTCCACTCATGAGATCCAAAGGACTATGAAGTGGGAGGACAGACAGACACAAAATAAATACAGATAAAAAGTCCACTCCATATCCCCCCCCCCCCCCCCTCTTCCGTCTGATTGTGTGAAGAGTACGCGTACAATAAGTCAATCGTTGGTGGGGAATCAAGAGCCCGCCGTGTCTCCTATACGCGGCAGATGAAATAGAAAAAAAGTCGTGGCGTCGTCGGAAAAGAGCTGGTTTTTGGGTTCGTGAGGCAGCGCGCGTGTGTGCTCCGCCATCTTTTGTGTCGCCCTTAATTAGTACCGTCCATTCGTCCGTGCCATGGTCATGAAATCTAAACAATCGTAGTGTTGCTCTTTTAGAAGTGCTGTCCCGTTTCCAATCATATGAGGGAGGTGCCGCAGCTGCCTCCCCATCCCATTACTTTCTCCGAATCGTCGTCCTAGTGCAATTGCGCACATGCGCGTCCGATTGTTGTGATCACACCCGTTAATTCTTCTTGGTGAGAGCAACGCCCAGACCGACACCCAGCGCGATAGCAAGGATGATGAGTACGACAACGAGGAGGCACCACCACTTGAGCTTCTTGCGTCTGCGCGCGTGGTCCGTCGCAACCTTGACTTCTTCGTTGCCCTTTTGGATGTTTTCGACAGTCTGTTCTGCGTTCTGCTCGGCGGCTTGGACGACGGGCTCCTGCTGCTCGACCAAAGTGGCCAATTCCTGGAAGAGTTGGCCGAGCTCCATCATAGTCTGCTCAATGCGCTGCAACTCGCTGTGGCGGGCTCTGACGTTGCCCAGAATAGTGTTGGCGTGGCCTGTCCGATTGGATTTGAGCTGGTCAAGTCATTAGCATACGGTGCCGACATGCCGAGAAAATCGGTCAAAAACAACATCAAAACATACCGCTGTTTGGAAAACACCTTCGTCACCCCAGTCCATCTGTGTCGCTTGCTCGACTTCATCTTCCGTCGCTTCCGGGTTGACGATGCGGTACTGGCGGGCAATTTGGTCGCGGTACCGTTTCTGGTAATCGCGCTCGATCTGCTGGTATTTTTCGAGTTCCGACTTGAAAGTGTTCTTCAAAGAGTTGAGCTGTGCGGTCTTGGTTGCGCGCGATCCGTCCTGTGTCTTGGATAGATCCCTCTCGAGGGCCTTGATGCCCTCCTTGACGCCGGTGTTGCGGATTTGCGTCGCGGAGACAGCCTGCTCAAGCTGGGCGCTGGTGCTGCCGTCGGGGGAACCGAGAGAGCGCTGGTGAAGCTGGGCAATGCCCTCAATATCGGAAGTCAGGCCATTGATTTCTGTGCGCAGTTGTTGGACCCGGGCGAGGAAATCTTGCTGGCTCAGAGTACGAGGCGCGGATTGCCCGGCATACTGGCCCGCCTCTCCGTACGGCTGCATCTCGTACTGGCCTTGGCCATATTGAGGCTATAATCCAAAGAAAGTCAGCGATATGGAATTGAGAGGGCATGTGCGGACTGAATTGAAGGGCGACGGACCTGTTGGTTGTCATAGCCGTATCCGCCCTCGGCCTGGGGGCCCTGGGCGTAGGGATTTTGGTTATACTGTTGGTACGACATGTCTGACTCAAAGCGACTGTCAATGCCGACGATAGACAGTGCGATTCGAACCGCAATTTATTGGGCGAGCGAGCAGAATTGAATGAGAGACTTCGGCGCTATATGGTGTGATGGAGCCGGCGGGCTCGTGAGATTGTTGTGGTGGTGCAAGGTGAAGGACCTTTCGGCTGATGTTTGGTTGTTAAATGACGTTGGATCTCCGACCGCTGACAGGAACTGGGAAGTGCTGGAGAGACGCTGAAATGACAATGAGGACGGGCCCAATCAGGCACCGGGACCTGTCAGAGCGGATACCCCGGGCTGTGTATATGGTTGGATGGAGTCGCTCGTGTACGGGGCGACAGTGGGCAGGATTGGCCGATCTGCTTTCCGGGGTCCCTTTTTTTTTCTTCTCGTTCCCTTCTTCCTGTTAAATTCGGACCAAGAGGAAACAGATAAACAAGCTTTACGAAGGAAATTATTTCTTTTAAAATGAACCCAGAGATGAGAAGGTACTTGAGGCTGTCCACCGCACCTTTCAGATCGTAGTCAGACCCGATACTTTACTCGATTCTCAAGACGTCGGCCGCGAACAGTGAAAGACTGGATGAAGCGAACACTAGGTCAGTGACATCAGAAGATGTTGCGCCGACGGGCGGGGCGAAGCTTATTATACCCGGGACGCATGTTATTCTCTGTAGCGGCAAGGTACCTCAGGGACAGACGGACGGACGGTCTCACCCACCCCCAGCGAGTCCCAAGGGTCTGTTTCCTTCTCTCACTAAAGGTGAGGTGGGCAGCAGTTGGGTCACACACACACACACACACACAGGTTACTTTTTAGGTGCTCTGCTCTGTGTCTGCCCACCGCCGTCCGACGGGCCTTTGGTGCTAGCTGGAGGCTGGAGGCTGGAGCTGCCCCTCGTTCTCTCCGGGGGTCCGGCCAGGCCTGTCCGTTTCCTTCTCATTCCCGTCCTTTCCCATCCTCGCTTGGCGAGCAACGCCCAGCCACCCCGCTGCGGAAAAAGTGACGATTGACAGGTGAGCAGCAGAATCGCAATGGAATGGGGAGTGTTGCTGCGTAGAACATGGGTTGCTGAGTGGCGGCGACGGCAACGGCAGATGTCAAATCATGTCTGCGCCGCCAAAAATAGACCTTCAGACTCGGAATGCGGCTACAGCACAGTTTGGTTGGTGATTTTGAACCAATTGGCTCTAAGCTGCATCGCATACTGGACCCTTTCAGGTCCTACCTGATGCCAAAGCCGAGAAACGGCAGGCAGAAGCTCAAAGTCCGTCGGCTTGTTCGCTGACCACACTGGTCCCTAGCCCAGGAAATCGTCACCATTTTGTGGCTGTGTGAACACTTGCAGTTAACACACCTCAACGTTAACGTCCTAAGCCACTCGTTCCTCTTGCCGCGTATTAGGAGACATCCTCGGGCAGTGCTCAGTGCTGTACTGCCTCTATGATTGCCCACTTCGCCTTTTCCTTCTGGCCCTCTACTCCGTACACCATGCTTCTATCGCACAAGGCGATCATAGGCGATGAAGGCCACACCGACGATTAGTCAATGAGAGCCACTACGACCAAAGTCCCTCCCACGGCTTCTGCGTACTTTCGGCCCGTATCCGTATTGCGCGTAGGTTCGTGGCGGGGCCTCCATGACACCGAACTCTGTAAGCGACCATTGGGACCATCTGATGTATTCCGTCCCATGCTCAACCTTCGCTCACTGAGATCTTGGCGTTACCACGCGCCAAGGCTGGCTGCTGCTTACCGTTCATTGGCTCGTAACAGCTATTGCAAAGAAAGATGCCCGTCTCCATCTCGAGGCGTCACCTAACCTTGTTGAATGACATTGCACCCTACGAGCCGCGGCGAACTCGGTGGTATTAGTTGTCAACTCAATTCGTGGTCATGAGCCGCACTCCTCCAGCTACGGACGTCGACATGCTTTGTCATGAGCAAATCAACGGTAAGAACTCAATTGCCTGACTCTCAACGGCCGGCCACACTAATCGCAACCAATCGGATGTAATACTTATTATTCAACAACATTTTGATGCTTTTTTGCCTGCCTTGACTTGTCTTCTCCTGAAGCTTGGGAAGTCTCTGTTTTCTACACTCCACCATCTTGCCGTTGTAAGCCGCCAAGAAACTACGGCGTTCTGGCTTGGATATCTTTAGTTCAACATCGTTCTTCATCTTCCACTTCGTCTAGTCCCACGAGTGCCTTTGCCACGACTCTCTTCGTCTCACGTCCATCGACGTCGCTTGACCGGCGCCTGGGTATTGTGGCTTCATTGAAACCCGCGTTCTCGTTACCTACGGCTCCGTTTCGTGGCGCACTGGTTGACAAGTCCTGTTCGTCGTTGCGGCATTTCGCCCACGCAACGAGCCGATCTTCTGGGCGCGGATCGTAATGTACTTGCCCCATGATCTCTCACGGCAGCGACGCCTAAGCCTTCGACCGCATCTGTCATGTCGGTTCTCTCCGGTGGCCCTCTCTCACAGGTACTCCTTCTTTCTACCAGTACGAGTGTACTGTGTAAGGTGCCACTCAACATCGCCATCCTTGTTTTCCAAGGTTCCACCGCGAATCTCGAAGGGGCGCATCGTCATCCGAGGTCCAACCTCAGCGAGCTCGACAGAATCGTACGAAGTCCGGACAAAAACGTGACTACCAAGGGGTTAGCAAAGGTCTGGCGGGGATCGGAGCTTCGGATGAGCTTACTGTCTGACTTCAATGGAGTCTTCATTGTTCACAAATGTCACTACCCTTGACCCTACCTTAGCCTTGGTGGTCGGGGGATCGAGCGGAGGGAAAAGATGTTTCAGGATCTTCACGATCCGCTGTCCAAGCCGGCTTGAAGAGTTGATTGATGATTAGTGACCGTCGAACGACCTCCGAAGCTGATATCTCATACCTCTTAAAACCCTCAAATATTAACCGTGGGAAAGCCTCTGAGACGGATCCTCTGATACTTCCGGGTATATCTGCTCTGAGTACAACGTTGTGGAGCGACATGGATAGCGTAGGGCCGTGGGGAAGATGAGAAATGCTGTAAGAGAGGTTCGTCAGCTGGTGGCTCTTCTTGGATTCAATACAAAGTGCGTACGTCATGGCAGTCGGTACACCGCGATGTTCGTGAAGGAGGACAATGTCTGTGAGCCCGTTGGACTTGCTGGACTGCACAATGTCCGGAAGAATCAAATTTCCACGATTGAGCCGAACGGATGTAGGGAAGAGCAATCTGATCTCTTTGGAGAAGGCTGAAAGCCTTGAGGACGGGTCTCTTGAAGTCTGAAAGGGTTAGCTTCTACTTATTTGCCTGGATAGGAAGAGCAGAATAAACTAACTGTAACCAAAAGCCGTGGCTCCGAGATTCCCGACAGCTGGGAGTATTCGTCGTCGAGATCCATCTCCTCATCGACTGTTCGATCGGGTCGCGACTCGTCATATTGGTAGTCTTTCCGCAGCGCCTTGTTCTTTGCGATTTCGGGGTCGATGGGCTTGCCAGAAGCAAGAGCAGATCGTAGCTGGGCGCGCTTCTCGGTCGTCTCCGCCTCTTTCAATATAAGCGCCTTGCGATAGAGGTAGTCGCGCCGTTGTCGGGCCTGTTTCCGGATCATGTTGGGCTGTTGGTATGTGAGATGGTGGGATGTCAATGCTAGAGTTCCGCAATGCATCCAACGTACCTTGGACAGGCTGATCGAGAAAAAAACCTTATCAGGTGGCAGGTATCCACTTTCAAGCACCCCAATGTGACAGTCACGTGGTGATAAGCTACATCCCACCAAAACACCACCCTTTCGCCGCTGCTCTGTCGGACCTTGGATCTTTCTTGGGTGTTTGGATTCACCAACGAAAAGGCACGCAACCACTCCCGACAAGTCTCTGCCCCGTTGGTGTACCTTTGAGGTTTCCGCACGAATCCCCCAACTTCACATACCGATATGATGTGACCTTCCCCCTCCCCGATCCACCTCGAATCCCCCTTCCGTACGACCTGAGCCTACTGAGGCTCTGCGACGCCGAACCATTCGAGAACCATAAAGAAGCTGAAGTAAGTTGCGCATTCTCCATAACACCAAAACGATGCCCCCGACACCACCGCCGGCACATGCAAAGGCATTTCTACAGTTACATCGTATGCGACAGTCCACTGACACTCTTGGAAGGGAGATCAGCAGAGAGAAGTAGAAATCCGGAATACCGCGAATATGGAGAGCGCCTTCAAGAATCTCGGGAACCACCTAGTTTCCGACAGCGCCGCTGCGATCAAGGCAGGTGACGATGTCTTGACCGGTATCGATGCCGACGAGAGCCTTCTCTACGGCAAATTTGGCGGCCGCGACGGTCGCCGCCGTGCCGACGATGACGATAACCAAACCGAGCTTTACGATGATGACGATGTGGACAGCCTGACTAGCATGCCTGTTGGGGCTATGAAGGATCTCAATATCGGAAGACCCAAGGAGGAAGATAGGAAGCTTCCCCCTCACGCTTGCGCGTATGGCATGCCTCCGAGCTTCCGAGCCCTCTCTTGAATCTAACACTGGCTTAGGTATTGTGGAATTCATTCCCCGAGCTCCGTCGTCAAGTGCCTTGGCTGCAACAAGTGGTTCTGCAGTGCCCGCGGAAATGCTACCTCAAGCCACATTGTTTCCCATCTGGTCCGGGCGAGACACAAGGAAGTCCAGCTTCACCCGGAATCTACCCTGGGTGATACTGTACTCGAGTGCTACAACTGTGGAACCAAGAACGTCTTTCTCTTGGGCTTCATTCCTGCCAAGTCGGATACCGTTGTCGTGCTGCTTTGTCGTCAGCCTTGTGCTGCAAACACCTCTTCCAAGGATATGAGCTGGGACACCTCTCGATGGCAGCCCCTGATTGAGGAGAGAGCTTTCTTGACCTGGCTCGTCGCGACGCCCTCCGATGCCGAGCAACTCCGCGCCAGACACCTCACCCCGCCGATGATTGCCAAGCTGGAGGAGATGTGGAAGGAAAATGCGACTGCTACGGTTGCTGACCTTGAGAAGGCTGCTAGCATCGACGACGACCCTCATCCCGTCCTCCTCAAGTACGACGACCCTTATCACTACCAGAACATTTTTGGCCCGCTCGTCAAGATGGAATCCGACTACGACAAGAAGCTCAAGGAAGCCCAGTCTGAGGATGGACTCACGGTCCGCTGGGATTACGGTCTGAACAATAAGCACCTGGTCAGCTTTGAACTGCACAAGATAGAGTCGGGTGACGTCAAGCTGGCCGTTGGCGACGAAATGCGACTACGTTACAAGGGCGAGCTCCGCCCTGCCTGGGAGGGAGTTGGCTATGTCATCAAGATCCCCAACAATCAGTCTGACGAAGTCACCCTCGAGCTGCGTAAGGCCGGCAACGAGAAGACTGTCCCGACTGAATGCACCCACAACTTCTCAGCAGACTATGTCTGGAAGGCTACCTCGTATGATCGCATGCAGTATGCCATGAAGACTTTCGCCGTGGACGACATGAGTGTCTCGGGTTACATTTTCCACAAGCTCCTGGGTCACGACGTCGCTGTTGCGCCGATGAAGACGACTATGCCTAAGAAGTACAGCGTCCCTGGCCTTCCCGACCTCAATACCAGCCAGATCGCCGCCATTAAGGCTGTGCTGTCGACCCCGCTCAGCTTGATTCAGGGACCTCCGGGCACTGGCAAGACTGTCACTTCGGCGACCATCATCTACCATCTGTGCAAGATGAACAATGGACAAGTCCTCGTGTGCGCGCCCTCCAACGTCGCTGTCGACCAGCTCTGTGAGCGCATCCACCGCACTGGCCTCAAGGTCGTTCGTCTTACAGCCAAGTCCCGAGAGGATGTGGAGTCCTCCGTGAGCTTCCTTGCTCTTCATGAGCAGGTTCGTATGAATGACAGCAATGGTGAGCTTGTCAAGCTTGCGCAGCTGAAGACCGAGCTTGGCGAACTGTCCAGCCAGGACGAGAAGAAGTTCAAGCAGCTCACCAAGGCCGCCGAAAGAGACATTCTACACAACGCAGATGTCGTCTGCTGCACTTGTGTCGGTGCCGGTGATCCTCGTCTGTCAAAGATGAAGTTCCGTAATGTCCTTATCGACGAGTCGACTCAATCGGCTGAGCCCGAGTGTATGATTCCTCTCGTTCTCGGATGCAAGCAAGTTGTCCTCGTTGGTGACCATAAGCAATTGGGCCCTGTCATCATGAACAAGAAGGCTGCCAAGGCTGGTCTCAACCAGTCCTTGTTCGAGCGCCTCGTCAACTTGCGCTTGGTTCCCATTCGCCTCAACATCCAGTACCGCATGCACCCTTGCTTGTCCGAGTTCCCTTCCAACATGTTCTACGATGGATCTCTCCAGAACGGTGTTACAGTCAAGGATCGCGTTCGCCGCGATGTCGACTTCCCTTGGCCTGTTGTTGATATGCCGATGATGTTCTGGTCCAACCTTGGCAATGAGGAAATCTCGGCATCCGGAACGTCCTACCTCAACCGTACCGAAGCCTCCAACGTGGAGAAGGTTGTGACCCGCTTCTTCAAGGCCGGCGTAAAGCCTTTGGACATTGGTGTTATTACTCCGTACGAGGGTCAGCGAAGCTACATCGTTAGCACCATGCAGAACACTGGCACATTCAAGAAGGAGAGCTACAAGGAAGTCGAGGTTGCCTCCGTTGACGCCTTCCAGGGTCGTGAAAAGGACTTCATTGTTCTGTCCTGTGTTCGTTCCAACGACAACCAGGGCATCGGTTTCCTTTCAGATCCCCGCCGTCTCAACGTCGCCTTGACTCGTGCCAAGTACGGTCTCGTCATTATTGGTAACCCCAAGGTCCTTTCCAAGCATGAGCTTTGGCACCACCTCCTTGTCCACTTCAAGGACCGCAAGTGCTTGGTTGAGGGGCCTTTGACCAATTTGCAGACCTCGCTCTTGCAATTCGGAAAGCCCAAGACAGCATATCGCCAGAAGATGAGCCAGGCCCCTCAATTTAATGCCGGTGGCGGGTTCCCCAACGGCGGCGGCAACCGCTTCAACGGTGCTGGCTCCACTCGCGATTTTGACTCGGGATCTATGATGTCCTACATTCCCGACGACGTCTCCTCCATCCATAGCTCTCTGGGCGGTGCCGGCTTAAACACCACTTACCCTCCCATCTTCTCGAGCTTCACCCCTGATCAATGGCCTGGCCTCCCTGGAGTGCCCGGATCCAGCCGTTCCGGCATCAAGAGAGGAGGTCGCGCCACTGAGAGCATTGCGGGAGAAAGCGTCGCAAATTCCGAGTACACAGATGCTAGCGCCAGCGTCATCGGTGCCAAGGGTGTTGGACAGGGCGGTGTCAGCCTGGGCGCCGGTCTCCAGGACGCCATACACGGTATGCGCCCTGCGTCCTACAGCCACAGCGACCGCCTAAAGCATTATGTCGAGAGTGGTGGTCGCATGGGAGCCGGCAATGGCTTCGGCCGTCGCTACGACGACGACGAGAAGAGCGTCAGCACCGCCTTCCACAGCCAGATTGGTGGCGGCTTCGACTGAGTGCCGAGATGGATTGGGACAGGGACTTGCTTTACCAAACCCAAGGGTTACTTATACCTCATCCTCTGAAGGCTTCAGCCCTCGCCGCACCATGCTCGGTGCTGTACACAGGAACAGGCAGTGTGCCTGAGCCTAGAGGCGTCTCGGAATACCGGCCCCGGTCATTGAGAATCACTCCACGTGGTCGACCATTCGGCTTCCAACGACGACAACGACGTGCCGCAGGCGGGTCATGGCCCGACCAGCGAGAGCTGCAACCGACGGAGGGGGTCGCACGCGCGCCCTCAACGGCCCGTACTTTGCAGATTGTCAATCAGAGAGATGTCGAGTGTTAGCAAGGGGATGAGATCTGGCGGGGATAGGAGGTTATGCTCGGGCGGAGGACACGGGTCAGCGTCTGAGGAGGCAACTCAAAATGCGGTCGAGCATTAAGGCGTAGAAGCGATAAGTCTTCTATGGCACAGTGCAATTACTGCGAGGAAGCCCACGGCAGATGTCATGCAGTTTCTAAGCTGCACGCAGAAAGCGCACTACGAGATCCAGCTTAGAGTTTAGCTTCTTAGTTTAATCACCGTCTTTATTTGCACCTTGTGCTCTGCCCCCCCGGTTGCGCTAATCATCGCGAGACTAAGGTACCCTCCCAGTATTCTTATCCACCGGCCTGGCCGGGCCGGAGAGGTAAGCTTGTCAATATGGCACACGCGGACCCTGTGTTCCTCAAGTATCGGATATACTCCGAATTCAGGTACCTTTTCGAAGTAAGTGCCGTGGTGCCTTGCTTATTACGGAGTACTTGTTTGGATTCAAAGGGTAGAAGAACTGTATCCTCTTTTTTTCCTTGCTGATGGCGTAGCATCAGCCAATCCATTGATAGACAGGGGGCAGGCTCCGGCACCCCACAGACTTGAAAATAGATTGGCAGCCGTGGCAGCGACGGGGGGCCACCCATGTCTAAGCGCGGGAGCCTCACCCAATCTGACAACGACAAGCAGGTCACCACCCCCTGACAGTCCTGACGGACATGCGTTCTTCGCGAGAACGGGCCATCTGATGGGAGGTCCACTATGACGATCCGTCTGATTCTTGGCTTCGCAAAACGTTTGGCGAGCGGATTCCCCAAATGGAGTTTCGAGTCGCAGCAAAGCGGCCAGCCACCGGGCGGCAGTGTTCGGCGAGATTCGAGAAAAGGGTGAAGACCGAAAGGGAGGGGGAAACTTGGGTGCGCTTGGGAAGGGCGGGAACGGCTTTCCTTGGCGTTTTTACGTACACGTGTTGAGCAGGTGAGCATCAATGCCTTTACCTTCTTTGGCGGTGGGAAAACAAGCCCGATGGCTCCGTAACCCCCTTGGCCAAGGATTGTTTGGTTCCTGACCGTCAGAAGAAGCTTTGGCGCTTCCGCTTCTTCTTCCGACCTTCCACTGCCAAGGTTTCGTTTCTTTTCCATCCAAAGAGGTCGCACTTCACCTCGTATCGGAGCGTTGTGTTTTAGTACCAAGCCGTCCTCCTCCGCTGGACGAACCGACAAACTCTTCCTCGAAACTGCGGTCATTCACCTCGTCTTGACGGGGAAACGACATGAGTAACCAGTTGCGCCGAGCAATGCTGCCGCTGCCCTCTTTATCCCCGTACCCTGAGCCGCCAACATGATCACCATACGCCGACGACCCGCGAGGGTTCCAATCTACCTGGGCATTGCCCTGACACTGTTGTTAGTCTGGCATACCGGCTTTCCCGCCGGCTGGAGCGCTGGAACCCTCAACTACAACGGCATCCGCTACCGCAAGTCAAGCTACGACTGGGCGAGCCTGAAGCCCGAATATCCTCTAGAGAAGCCGCTGCGTACGCCTCCGAAAGGCACTCCCGTCGAACTACCACGAGTCCAGTACGATTTCGACAGCAGCAAAAAGCAAGCGGGAAAGAAGACGAGCAAGAAACTTTCACACGATGAGAAAGGCGACCGTGATCGGGAGAGGCAGACTGAGTCGAGACGGGCCGCTGTGGTCCATGCCTTCCGGCGGAGCTGGGCGAGCTACAAGGAGAATGCGTGGACGTGGGACGAGCTTACTCCCGTATCGGGCCATGGCAAAACCACATTTGGTGGTTGGTCGGCCAGTCTGGTCGACGGCCTTGATACTCTATGGATCATGGGAATGCACGATGAGTTCCGCCGGGCCGTTAGGACTGTCGCGCTGATCGACTGGTCCAACACTACGGAGACGGCTGCCAACATGTTTGAGACGACGATCCGCCACCTGGGCGGCCTCATCAGCGCCTACGACCTGAGTGGCGAGCCGGCCTTGCTGGCTAAGGCCGTTGAGCTGGGTGACATGCTGTACATGGGCTTTGATACTCCGAACCATATGCCGCCTTTCTGGTTCAAGTTCTCCGACGCCAAATACGGCACGCAAAGAGTGGGTGAGCGCGAGTCCTCGGCTGCGGGATGCTCGCTCTCCATGGAATTTACTCGCCTATCCCAGCTGACGGGCGATGCGAAATACTACGATGCCACAGAGCGAGTGAAGGAGTTCCTCGTCAAGACGCAGACGCGCAGCAAGCTGCCCGGCATGTGGCCCATGTATATGAACTACCGCGATGAGAAGGTAGAGGACAGCTCCTTCACGATTGGCGCCCAGGCCGACTCCCTCTACGAGTATCTGCCCAAGATGCATGCCTTGCTAGGCGGTCTCGACAGCGAGTACGGGAAGCTCACAGTGGACTCTTTCGATGTCATCGACAAGCACATTCTTTTCAGGCCTATCCTTCCTAATAAAACAGACATTCTCATCCCAGGCAACGCCTTCGCACACGGCGATAACGTCGACCTGACGCCCGAGATGCAGCACCTGGGCTGTTTCGCTGGCGGCATGTACGGCCTTGCTGGCAAGCTCCTGGGCCGGGACTCGTACGTCACCATTGGCGAAAAGATCTCCCGCGGATGCGCCTGGGCATACAAAGTCTTCCCCACGGGCATTATGCCCGAGATCATGACATTCCACCCCTGCAACGAGCCGAACCACGGCGCTTGCGAATGGGATCAAAAGACGCACGGCAGCAAGAGCGACGTGCCTGGCGGCGTCAGGCAGGTCCGCGACAGCCGTTACATGCTCCGCCCCGAGGCCATCGAGAGCATTTTTTACATGTACCGCATCACGGGCGACGACGAGTGGCGCGAGGTCGCGTGGGACATGTTTCAGAGCATCCGGCGCGCGACAGAGACGCCGCTGGCGTACTCCTCCATTGCCGACGTCAATGTTCAGCCGGGGCAGACGACCAAGACGGACTCGATGGAGAGTTTCTGGTTCGCTGAGACGCTGAAGTATTTTTATCTCATCTTTTCGCCACCCGACGTGATTAGTCTGGACGAGTGGGTGCTCAACACGGAAGCGCACCCGTTCAAGCGGCCCAAGAGGACGGATCACGTCGAGACTGAGGCGGAAATTCGGGAGCAGTCCAAGTAAAATCATACTTGAGACGACCATCACATATGGTGACTGGTGGGAGCGCTAGCATCAGGAGCATTTTAGATGGGTTTATTGCATTGGGCGGATACATATGTGCACTAGTATAGACAAGAAGAGGTCGCGGCACGTTGCGAGTCTTCGCTTAGAAGCAAGGAAATAGTATAAATCCACCTCATGCTTCTCTTCCTTTGCTTTCAATACTGGCTGTTCGAGCAATGCCTTGACTCCTATGACCACTACCTTTCGTTCATTCATGCCCCAAATCTCCTGCCTAGATGACAGAGTTGCTCCACCTCGGCGCGCTTTGAAGAATCCTTGTGACAGCCATCTCTCCCTCGGAAACCCTTCCCAGTCGATGGAATATACATTGTTATCAACGAGAGATGAAGAGCCCGAGTCAGGTATGAATCAAAGTACACCGCACTGCATGTAGTCGGTAAACGTGCTAGCAGCACAAGGTATTTGGAACATGAAAGCTCGTTGTTTTGATAACGTGTCACCTCTCGAGAAGCACCTCGGAGACGAGCTGGCGTCAAGTAACAAGACAGTGTTCATCGAACGGTATTACAGAACCCAAACAATCTGTCACTCAGGGGCTCAGAGAGGCAAAGGTAAAGGGGAGGGAAATATGACCAAAGACCGAAAGCTCGGGCACGTATCGTCATCGAGCAGACAGTTCGTTGAGCCCTGCTTGCCTCATCTCATTTCCTTCATTCTACATCGTTGATTGGCAAAGCGCTATAAAGGCTGGAGTCTAACGATGATGCACTCTTGACGCACGTCCAGAGACAATTATCGGGAAGCCAGGAGATGCTCCTAGAAAGTCAACCTGGACTTGGGCTCTTTATATAACCTGCTACTCATCCGCCACCTGGTTTCATATTCTGGTGGGAGGTATCATGTCCTTCTCGCTATGTAGCTGTGTAGGTTTCTGCGATCACGTACGCAACCTATCCCTCATTTCTTAAAGTAGCCGCGAGCACCATTCACGAGAAGTATAACAGCGAAACCGCAATCATCTCATTCCCGGATGCACCACTTCTCACACTTAGCACAAGCCTAACCTTACTCCTCAGATACTCAGAGAAGCAAGAAGTTCTCGCCAAACGTCTGCCTTCAGACTCGGATTTGCGCAGCGGCTGCGGCGCATTCGCAGATTATCCATATCCGCCAGAACCAGTCTACAAATACAAACCATGCGTCAACCACGAAATTCAGCAACGGGTTTGAAACATGGCTTTGCTCGCCGACGGGATCTGGTTAGTATGCAGTGCTCAGCAAATAAGAAAGGAAAAAAACAAACCTGCCGGATCTCTGCTTGGCGGCTGAAAAGACCAAAAGTGGTTTACGGTATCTTCAGAGCCCCAACTCGGAGACTCGGGCGAGCCAACGAACAGAGAGGGGACTGAATGAGGTGTCTTTCGACGCAAGAAAAAAGCAAACGGTGACAGCAAGGGCCCGGTTCGAATTTGTTCAGTCGTCTCTCCATCCTTACCAGACACTCTGCCGTAGATGACCCCACAGTAGCACGGGTTTGCCTGGGGTCCATGTCGTGAAGCCGCTGCGTTGAGCTTTCTTTTCCACTCACCGATGTTGATGACGAAACGATCAAGAGTATTGAATCCGTTTGCGCCCATCGTTCCGCTCAGTGAAGACGAGTTATTTTTTCCCCTTCCCCTCTCGCACTTTACCACAGCATTTTTTGCCTATTCCGCGATACAAGGCGAGAACAGCAATACCACCGAACTCTAGGAGATGGATACTCTGGAAGCCCCAGGGGATGGGACAGTGGATTCATCGTCTGTGCGATGGCCGCGGGTCCTAGCCGGATATATGCCTCCTATCTTCTCTTTTTGCGAAAGAAAACAAGGCGCTAGTGGTAAAGGTGATCAGCAAACCCCGTTTCTGGATCTCGAGACAGTATGAGACCGATACGATGATCCACTGCCTCCGGGAGGTGGAGTCGAGGCCCGAGTGTTCACCTTACAGGAACGAGTGCCGGGCTGCTATGTACATCCGTAGTCGCGGGGCATGTATCCGTATTATCGTGAGTCTGTATTTAGCGGCGGGTCGTCGCACAACCAGCGGTACCGAGCGGCCACACAGAGCCACCCTCCCCAGCAGCGTAATTTTTGGGGAACGATCTTCATGCACAACGGCAGATGGAATAATCATCCGTCCGAGTTTGTGGAGAGGGAAAAGCGTTGTTCAAGTCGCAGGTTCGGGCGCACGGGAAATTGGTCAGGAGGCTGAATCAGCAAGGTGAGCAATTGCAAATGATTGTAGTGTTTGAGATGTGTCGTGGTACTGTGCCGCTTTGTGTTGCGTTGCAGTTCACTTTATTCATCGGAGGTTTTTGGTTTGAAAATATGCAGTCGATATTGGTCCTTCAGGTCCCGCTCATAGATGATAGATGGGTGGACATTGATTGCGATTGCGTTGCGCACCCACTCATGCGTGTGCCGGTGTTCACAATGAATCCGCCAATCGTGTAGGCTCCGCCTGGATAAACAGTTTGGGGGGCCATGTGGGGTTCCAGTTCGCTTATGTTTGACTAGCAGAACTGAATCCTTCGCATCGTTGCGCTTGACTTGTTGCTGGTTAGTCTAGGCTTGAAGAAGCGTGGACCGTGATTCTGGCCACAATATGTGTTGGAGATGATCCGCTGACGAGAGACGAGACTCATTGATCGTGGGAAATCGAGACGGTCCGCGGAGGAACACTGTCCACAATGAGAAGTTGAGACCGGTTACCAACGAGGCTACGTGGGTGGGCATGACGGACCGATGATGCCTGCCATGAGTTGAGAAGCGTCTTTATAGCTTTGTTCTGGACCAATGTGTCTTGCGCTACTTCCGCGCCTATAACGTTAGAAACATAAACGGACGCAGGTACCGAGCGCCCCGTGCCCCCACCGTCAATCTCATCCGAACCGAGTTGTTTAGTCGGTGACTCGGGTTCGCTCGAGACTCTAGAAGGGAGGAACGCGGCCGCCGGCAACATTTTGGGGGCCGGTTGATGGGTGATGGTGCGGAGGGAAAGGATCAGTGCAGAAGGCCGCTGCAAGCCTGCGACCCGTACCTGTGCGTTGCATGGCGTAGGCCAGCAAGCTGGGTTTCTTTCGTCTTAGCCTCGAGGTAGCAAGCTCTCCAGGCGGCGCTTGGAGCGTTTTAGGTACTTGTTGGATCAGCGCCCAAATAGATCTTGGTAATGGTTCCTGGCCCAGTGGCCGTGAGCCGGGAGGAGGATACATTGCTGGGCGATGCTGACGGGTCGAACTGGGATGAGGTAGCATAGCGTCGCGCTGTTGCCGGGTAGGCGACCGACTACCTGGCTACATTTGGCCCTCGAAAGGCTGGGATGGGGGTGGTGTCAGGAGGAATTGCTCCCGCAGATTTGTTCTTAGTATCTCTGTTATGGCACCCAGCTGGTACTTCCAAAAACAAGTCGAAGGGGGATAGTCAGAATGGCCATGTATGAGTTCATTTAAAATTCCACAGCGATCGTGGTCAATGTGTTCTCTTAACATCCTAAAATGAAAGAGTGGAAAGGTTGGATGGAAGATGAAGCCAATAGAGCATGTTGGAAGAGGTCGTGTTGTGGGGTGCGGCTATGGAGGTGAAAGGGATGGATGAACCAGACAGACGGGTCTTTTGGCACGGCATAGACAGGCGGATGGGATGGGATGGAATGGAATGGACGAAAGAGGGCAGGAACAAAGGGGGTGCCGTTACTGTACCTGCGTGCTGCCCATCAATGGGACGAAGTCGCGGCCCGTGAGATGAGACGCGCATAAGATACCTTACTTTTACTTATTAAGGAGTTCGTGCTCTGTATGCTAGACACGAAACATTTGCAGAAATCCGGGGATTTAGTTCGTCCCATTGATTGCGCTCCACTTTGCAAAAATAACACGTCTATCCGTAAGGTAAAGTAAGGTACCCCGTGAGGTACTCCGTAAAGTACTTACTCGAAGACAAACGCTCTTCCAGAAGATTCAAGTCGAGGTTAATCTATTGGTGGTCGGTTCCTTTCCGTCATGGCAAGGAAGTCAATGCCACTAAAGCGTCAATCAGCAATTGCCTTTTAATTGGCAACTTGGATTGGTTCCAGTCCCCGGGCCACTGAGCTTCGTCGCATTCCCCTGCTTGGAAGCTTGCGTATAAAGGGAACTCGGGATGATCCTTGACCCGTTGTACGCCGCGAAATAGGTCTGTACTCTGCAGTGCCTGCTTGTTAGAGTAAGCCAGCTTCGAGACAAGACATGCGAACGTAGTCGAGAGAAAAGCAAGCACAAACAGCCATGGTTTGTTCCTTGAGCGATTGAGCGGCTAGTCCGGGCAAGGTCGAGCAGCAAAGGGCGGCACCTGATGCTGTTCACCGTCATTGTCCGTGCCTCGCGCGTCCCAAGGGATGAGATTGAGCCAATTATGCTTGATGCGCTTGAGCTCGACGCTCGGCGTAGCCTGCTTTCTGAGTTCTTGTAGTGAGGTGATCGTCATGATGCAAGGTCACGCGCCGCAATCGATGGCCACAACGAACAAGGTGAAAAGAGAGGCCGGCATTTGAAGTTGAGCAACGAAAGGGGAGCCACAGATGAGGTAGGGAGGTTGCTTGGCCCTTGTTAGGTTCCTGAAGATGCTATTCGGCTAGGAGTCAGATACATGCATGAGGTGGTCGTGCAAGAAGGACTACGTGCGATGAGAGACATGGAGGCTACCTTTACGTACCTGGGTAGGTACCGTAAGTCCATCATTGGGGAGAGGGGGGCCTCGTCTTGGAAGCCTTGCTTTGTGTCGAGTCTATCGCGCTCGCCCGCCGTTTTTCAGTCTTTCATCGATCTCTCCGAGGGTCCATTGGCAAATTAACACATAATTTTCGATGCATTTCGAGGCGAGGTAAGTAAGCCGGTCGTCGAATAGGTTGGTTACCTTAAAGTAACTGTCCCTTAATATACGCATCTAAGACCATCCAGATGTATCAAAGTACTTTCCGTCGAGCTTTACTACTTAGGGCGAGGTGCGGTGCATGCTAAGACATGACCCAAAACAATGGAAGACGTACAGGTGGACATGCGGTACCTGCCAGTTGAGGTAGGTTTGCAAGCATGGAAGCAACCTAACGAGCAAAGCACCAAGCACGCGGCAAGAAGCAATAAGCAAGCAGGTGCAACTTGGGCAATGGCAATGGCAACGGTAGGAGCAACAGCAATACCTACCTAGGTAAGGCAGGTAGGTACCTCAGCAACGAGCAGCACCTGCCCTCCTGACCTACCTCACCTCGAACCACTTCACCTCGAGGAAGGGGCCTTCCTTTACTTTTGCTTACCTAGGTACCTTACCTTACCTTCCTTCTCAACGTGCCAATGTACTTTGCCATAGATGCGTAGGTAGACAAATACATAGGGATACCTTCGGTGCTGACAGTACCTACCTAGGTAGGTAGCAAGAATCTCCCATCTTCATCCTCCTCCCTCTTGGGACTCGAGTCTTTCTCTCTCTCCCTCTCTCTCTCCTCTTCGTTCTCACTACTTCAGGAACCAGAACTTCTCTCACTCTCCTTCCGTCGCCAATCCAACCACGAATTGGTCACAAACTCCGTTCATCTTGACGAATCACACGACTTTCTACCGATAGCCCGCCCCGTTCCGTTTCAACTACCGGCGCCTTATCATTGTCGTCGGCGGATTGTTCGGCCAACAAATCCCCCATCTGCAGTCTGCAGTCGATATCTTGCCTCTCCTCTCCTCTCGCCGCCTCCTCTCCAGTCCCCACGCTCTCCTCTCGCCCGGGGTGCACAGCTGCAACTGCAAGAAAGAACCCATGGGGCCTTGTCTCACCGACTGCCACCACCATTACCACCACCAACTCTTGGCTGGCTCGATATAGTCTCGTTCCATCTGCATGCCCTGCAGCACCGCCGTTGATTTCCTATTGGCAGCGGCACCTGGTCCAGCAGCATTATCTTCCTGTATCCTGCCAGGGCCTCGTCCTTCTCGGATTTGACGGGCGCCCCAAAAAGACAACGCAAACGTATCTGCCCATTTCCCGTCTGTAAGTCACTTCTCTTTTGCTTTATTGCTTCTTTCTATCCTCTCCTTCGCGCTTCGCTGTCCGCCTCGCTCATGTCACGTCTTCCCGTTCACCCCCTTGCCTGGCCGAATTCCTCCTTCTGTTACAGTTGTGTTGTTGCAAATATCACCTCGTCTTCCCATCTTATACCCTCCACGCAAACCACGGCAGCAAATGCAACAGACCGACGATCCCTGGCCTCCATTGCATCCCGAATACTACTTCACTTCCTCCGCCACCTTGGCCTCATTCTCCCTCGACAACTTGCAGCATCAGATCCATCTACGGGCAGCAGGCAAACAACTTCGCCTTCCTATCAGTGCGGCCTGCCCAGCAATTAGACCCCTTCCCTCCAATACCTACATCACCCTCATCAGCCCTTTTTCTTTCTCGCCTTGCCTTCCCCCTAGCCATCCAACTCTCCTTCAGACAACCCTTATCCATGCCATCTCCTCGCTTGCTTTTCCCAGCACATGGTCGAATCCTCCCTCCGCTGACATTGGGTATCTCGCTTGCCAACTAGCCCCGTCCCCAGTCTTCGCCATCTTCCCTGCCCTGATCCTCCGTGGTTCCACAGGCCTTGCCCGATTGCCTGTTCTACCCTGGAGCTTGAAGCAGCCTTAATATGCAAGCCGTAGCAGCATGCTGGCCGACCAAGTCCATGGACAAGCAGCAACATCCTTGGTGATCGATTCCACCTCGCCGAATACATAATCAGCAATAATATTTAGCTCCCCGGCTCCATCTCCGTTCTGGGTCCCCAAGAATTTGCAACGAAGCGACGAAAGAAAAAAAAAAAAAAGAAGTGGAAAGAGCAAGAGAGGGAAAAAAGCAATTAATACCATTCGAACCCACTCAAAGCGCCATCGCTGCATTTACCAACACCGCGTTCCCCCTTCGCCCCGTTGCCGAATTTCCTCGCTTCTTGTCTGCACGCGCCGTTCTCGTCTCGCTCAGACATCCCCAACTTCCATCCCCCGCGTTGGAGGTCTCCTCTTTACCGCCTCCGTCGCCGCCTCCCGACACCCGTTGCTGCCGCTTCCATTGGGACGAAACTTCCTTTTCGTCCGTCACCTGTGCGACATTTGACAGCACCAGCAAACGCCGTACGAAGCCGAACTGTCCCCGTCCTCGCCCTCGAGCTCTAACGGCCGCTCATCGTTGCAACCCTGCACCATCCCACCTTGGACCTGTGGATCTACCACCAAAATCCCCCGCTCTCAACCTCTCATCCCGCCGCTGATCCATTTCTACGTCTCTTCCCGTTCGCTCGTCGCTCTGCCTTGCCCAGGGCTGGCGTAACAGTTGGCCACCACAGTTCCGTGTCGCATTGTGAAGCCCGCCGAAATTCCTGTTGGAGCGACTTCGCTGCGCACCAACTTTTCTCGCTGCAGACGCTGAAAGTCGTCCGCCTCCCAACGACATCAAGCGTCACCACCGCTCAACGGGCTTCGCACTCGACTCCCACCTGTAAGACCCGATTTGCGACTTGCAGGAATACCGCTCAGCAACTAGTATGCTTGTTGTTGCGTGGTGGCACACACATTATCCTCGGAAGCAGAATCTGATCGGCCATCACTCAATTTCGGAAGAGGCAGAAAGGCGTGCTGGCTAGGTTACGGAAAGCAAGACGTGGTGGGACGCTCAGGTGCAGCTCTGGAAGAGACGACGAATTCCGGGGACGCTCATAGAATCACCAAACCTCAGATGCGGGCGGACCCCAAATGAGGACAAACCATGGAATGAGCATGGCACCACCGGGAATGGATGGACGAACCTACCACAACGGGGTTCACAACGTTACGCCGCGCCTCAATTGGCAGCAATCCCAGAACCAGAACTTGTCCGCAGACTCGTCGTCTCGCGGCATGGAACGCGTCTCAAACTCCAATCTACGCACATCATTCCGCTCTAACCACCCGTCGAACCCCACGATCCGCGCCGTGACACCCGAGTATCATCATCCGGACCTCTCGCCGACGCCGTCCGCGAACGCCGCATTCGATCCGACCGTCCCTCCTCAGATACCCCGCGGTATCACGTCGAACTCCCCTCAAACCTCCCCGAGATCTATCCCGGGAGACTTCTCGAGACGACAGGGAATGGTGTTTAATGACACATATGGTGGAAGCTCCTACGAGAATAATTCAACTAGTCCGCCTCTGAGGCAACAAAGCAGCTTTCGGCCTAGGACACATACCATGGACGGCGCACTACGCCAGCAGTTCATGAATGCTGCCTCCCGAGAGGGCCGCCAGCGTGTGGGGTCGTTTTCTTCGTCTGGATCTCAGCCCTTGTACGACGATGCTCGCTCCCCACCGCCTCCCATCGAGTCCTTGGGATTCCCCTCGGTCATCCCGGCCCGACACTCGGAAATTCCCTTAGGTGTCGCAAACAGCCTGAAAGAGAAAAAGCTGTCGACGAAACGTCTGATCAAGCGCCAGTCTTCCCGGCCAACTTCTCCGCCAACAAGCTCAACGCCTTCTGTTGATTCGCTACCCATTCCCGTTCCGACGGAAAATGCGAACAACATTCTGCTCATGATGAAAAATCTATGTGGGCGCATGAGAGGTGAAATCGAATGTCAGACCGACCCCCGGGGTCCATGGCAGCTTGGTATTGCATACGTTGACGAAGAAAAGGGAAGCTTGATGTTCGACTCAGGACATGATGGGCCATTCCATATCCCCCTCATTTCTGACCTCCGTGGATGTCGAGTTGCGCCAGTCATATTATCTGATGGGAAAAGATGTTTGGACGTTTCGTGTCCCATCCAGCCCCCGTTGGATCTTCTAATTCATCCGCTTCTAGCAGAAGAAACAGACCTCTGGCTTGCAGCTTTGCTCTGCTGGCAACAACTTCGACCTCCGAAAGTGAAACTTTCGAACGGCAATCGAAGTCCTGCGCCTACCGCCCTGCGTCCAGCAGTAAGAAGGCGTGGCTCTGAGAATGGAACCGCGAAGACTACAACTGCATTCATCAAGGTCGGCCAAGTGAGACTTTGGGACAAGGGCTTGGCAAATTCGCCGAGGGCCATCGTGAAAAGGCCCTCTACGAGGGATCTGAGATCGCCGACTACTTCTTGGCGGGTTGTTTCCCTCCTGCTTCAAGAAAACGGAGAGGTTCGACTCACCACAAGAGATGGCGAGGCTGTCATCGCTGTGGTCGAACTATCCCAACTATCTCGATGCGCTATTCAACAGCTGAACCGGTCAGTTTTGGACGAAGAGTACTGCATCGGCATTTTCCCACACTACTCTCCGATATCTACACAGCTGTCCATATTCCGTCCTGTGTACATTGCTCTGGACAACCGCTTGTTATTCGAAGTCTGGTTTGTTCTTCTTCGAGCATTCGCGCTGCCGGACATTTTCCGACTGGATTCGCCTTCAGCCGAAGGAGCGATGGAGGTTACGGATTTGGAGTCAGATCTTTCCGGCGAGATATTCAGGATTGAGAAGACGATCAGTCTGCGGGTGACGGAGGCAAAACTGAGACCGAAGACTTGTTCTCCCGACGTTAGCTTCATCGACCGACAGCCCAAGGACGCAGACCCTTTGATGGGCAACTACCTGACAGAAGTCATACTGGATGGCGAGGTCCGCGCTCGATCAACGATCAAGACTGGAACCAAGAATCCATTTTGGCGGGAAGATTACCAATTTTCGGACCTTCCGCCGACTATGCCATTCCTGTCCATTATTCTGAAAAGAGTGGACGGGAACCTGGAAAGTTTCAGCCATCAACTGCAGGCATCACTCGGGCTGCCCAAGACGGGAAATCTGACTGAGATTCTTTGCGGCTCCGTTGACATCCCCTTGGACCATGTCGAACCCGGCAAAGACTTCGAGCGGTGGCTTGAGATCTATGACGAACGACAGCAGGTCATGGGCACAATGCTTGTGAAGCTCCATCACGAGGAGCTCGTTGTTCTTCATTCTAAGGAATACCAGGCGCTGTCAACTTTGCTTCATAGCTTTCCGTCCGGTCTGACCGCTCAGATTGCTGATGCGCTTCCCGGCAATTTGCGGCGGCTTTCCGAAATCTTTCTCAACATTTTTCAAGTGTCTGGTCATGCGAATGAATGGCTGCAAACACTAGTCGAAGACGAGATCGACGGTATTGGCGGCAGCCAAAACCAGATGAAGAAGTACCGATTCAGCAGCCGCTTGAAATCGAATGAGTCCATGGAGTCATCCAGTGACAGAGAGCAGATTCTTCGTGACATGGGTAAATCTCTTGCAGGAGAGGCCAACTTGTTGTTCAGAGGCAATACGCTGCTGACGCAAGCGCTTGAGTTCCATATGAGAAGATCAGGAAAGGAGTATCTCGAGCAGATGTTGCAAGCCAAGATTTTCGAGATCAACGAGACCAACCCCAACTGCGAAGTCGACCCGAGCAAGCTCAAACCTGGTGAAAACATTCAGGAGCACTGGACAAGACTGATTCAGCTGACAACGGAGGTGTGGCAATGCATTTGCAAGGAGCCCACGAAATGCCCACCGGAACTTCGCTCAATCCTCAAATATGTACGAGCCGTGGCTGAAGATCGCTACGGCGACTGGCTACGAACCGTCACTTACACGAGCGTGTCGGGCTTCTTGTTCCTCCGTTTCATTTGCCCGGCGATTTTGAGCCCCAAGCTCTTTGGTCTGTTGAGGGATCACCCTAGACCCAGAGCACAGCGAACGCTCACACTGGTTGCCAAGGCACTTCAGGCCCTTGGAAACCTGTCTACGTTTGGTAAGAAGGAAGAATGGATGGAGCCAATGAACAAATTTCTGGGCTCCAACCGTCAGTCGGTCAAGGACTACATTGACACGATCTGCGCCATCCCCGTCGAACGCAACAAGGTCGCCCTGGGTCCATCTTATTCGACACCTATCGCGATTCTTGGACGACTATCACCAACGGCACGAGAAGGGTTCCCTGCACTGCCTCACTTGATTGATCACGCTCGCAATTTCGCAGCGCTAGTTAAGATGTGGACTGAGGCCAATCCTATCGGAAATGGGGAGGTAGTCAAACCTGTAGGCGGCGAAGACGACATTCTCATCTTCAATGAAATGTGTCTGGTGTTACAGGAGCGCGCCGACCTATGCTACTCGAAGTTGGATGGCTCGTCTCACGAGACTGCATCCCTTCCTGCCTCCGACTTCGCCGACGCTATGGATCATAACTCTGCCATATTGGATTCCATGAGCCTTTCCACGCATCACAACAATCACTCAGCACCGACCTCAGCGAACACGTCTACAGTTTGGCTTGACCAAGACAATTACCAACCACCTGGTTCGGCTGGCAGCGACGTATTGATCGATGTTCCTACGCGAAGAAGTCGTGAGCACCGTCGTGGCCGAGATTTCAGCTCCCTGCGGCAAGCGGCTGGACATTCAGAGCACGCGTCTTCGCATTTGGCTACGCTCAAGCGGAATGGCAGGGCTACTCGTCATATTCTGTCTGGCATCATGAAGCCGTTCGGGCGGAGCGATTCACCTGAGTCGTCTCCATCAACAACACGCGGCAAGAATCTCGACCGATCATGGAACACTGGCTATTGATGTTCCTTATTTACCACTCATTTCCCTTTGTTCATTACTATTTCGATACACACGCACACGAACCAAAATCAAAAAAAACTTCAATGGTCGAATGACGAGCCAAAGTCTCTGCATTCTTAACGAGGAGGATGTCTGGATACGCCCAGCTTGGAGCGTCAAGAGAGTGCGGAAGGGCAGCGCCTCTTCTGCATTACTATTACCTGCGCCGGAATCGAGGGCAGTCTTGGGTGGGCAAGGATCGACTGAACTTACCTCTGGCGTTTCTCCATTTGCACAATGTTCATCAATGGAGCCTGCTTGGGAAGGTTCCTTTCTACTTGTTGATGCATTCGGTTGGAGGGAGGGTCGGCCCTATTTGTTTTTCGCTTTCTTCTTACACCCAAACCCATCCCGTGTTCGTCTCTTCTTCCTCACCAACTTTTCTTGAGCTGGTTGGAGAGTAGGTAGCCGTCGCAACATGGGCCACGAATGAATATACCCAGACATATCATGACTAGCATTTACGTGTCTTGCCTCAGCCTCACGCCACGAGACTCTTCACAGCATATTTCATTTCCCTTTAGAACAAAACGAAACGAGCAATGTGTAAAATATAATGATATTGAACTTTCAGTCGAGGTATCTACCCATGAGTTTTCTTTGTGTTTTCCAGTGCCTGCTTCTCTTTACGCCCCGAATTGTTCCAATTGATTAGAGAATTCCCTTGTTTTTAGTCGCCCAGATCATAGAATCGTCATCCACCAGTCTTCGCTCTGCCTCATACCATCACAGTCGCACTGCATCTATGCCGTGTTTCCCCGTCCAGTCCCCGGTACGGTACATGCTGCGCCCTCGCTGAGTGGCTCCATCTATTGGAAGAACTTCTTGTAAGCCGCCTTCTCCTTGGCCGCACGGGCGGCCGCCTTCTGCTTGACGGCATTAAGCTCGTGGAGAATGACCTTATCATCCGGCACGAGCTTGTGCGCCTCTTCAAGATCCTTAATCGCGTTCTCCTCGTCCTTAAGGCGGACGTTGGCGAAGCCGCGGCGGTAGAGGGCCTTGGCGCGGTCAGCGTCCTTGGTTCCGGAAACATCAAGGGCGTACGTAGCCGTCTTCGCGGCATCATCCCAGGCCTCGAGCTTGATGTTGAGCAGGGCCGAGTTGTTGTTGAGGGTAAAGCGGAGAGCTTGGAGTTCCGCCTTGGTAGTAGCGGGCTCCTTCTCCAAGTCGGGCTCCTCGTTGATGTAGCGCAGGCCCTTTTGGTACTTCTCGAGACCGAGGTTGAAGTCGCCAGCCTTGAAGGCCTTGTTGCCGTAATCCTTGCAGGCGGCAGCAATCTTGATGACTTCCTGAGCATCAGGCGGGGTTGCACAGTCCTCGGGGAAGTCCTCGTAGGTGTCGCCCATGGCGTCCGGGGCCTTCACATCGGCTGCGAGAGCGGCGTCTCCGGTCAATTCGCCGCAGTCTGCAATGACGGCGTCCTTGAGGGGCTTGTCGCCTGATTCGGTCTGGAGGTTCTCGATCTGGCGAACGACGGACTTGCCGTTGAGGACCTCGCCAAAGACGACGTGCTTGTTGTCGAGGTGAGGCGTCGGGACGGTGGTGAGGAAGAATTGAGAGCCGTTGGTGTCTGTACATAGCATTGTCAGAAAGAAGCCTCCCTCATCAAGGCATAGAAGAGTACTTACTAGGCCCAGCATTGGCCATGGACAGGAGGAAGGGACGGTCGTGCTTCTTAGGGAAAGCCTCATCCTCGAACTTTGCGCCGTAAATAGACTCGCCGCCAGTACCATTGCCCTCCGTGAAGTCACCTCCCTGAATCATGAATTGCTTGATGACGCGGTGGAAGATAGAGCCCTTGTAGTGCAAAGGCTTGCCGGATTTGCCCAGACCCTTTTCGCCGGTGCAGAGGCAGCGGAAGTTCTCGGCCGTCTTGGGGACAAGGTCGTTGTAGAGCTCCATGGTAATACGGCCAGCGGACTTGCCACCGACTGTAATATCAAAGAACACGCGCGAGCGCGCGGCTTTGTTTTCGGTTCCCTCAGCGGACATTGTGACTATGTTCTGAAGTGCAAGTTGAACTCGTTGAGGTTGATCAGGCTAGGATTCTGTACTCGATCCAGTAGTGCGGGGTAGATGTGGTTGCCGCAAACGAGATTCGCGGAGTGACAGGTTATCGATGATTGGGCCGAAGCTGGTAGGAAGTTGTCGTTGATTCACGTTGAACGTGAGAAGTGTTGTTCATACAATTGAGTCGAGGAAGTAAGGTACCTGAGGCAAGGTATAGCTTAATCCTCGGAACGATGGTGGTGGAGGGGGACGATAAATGCTTCAGCCCAGAGCTAACCTGGAAGGTGGGGGAAGGTACGATGGAACTTTCTGGTAGCTCGGACGCCTGTGCGCGGGGCAGTCGCACCACCGGCTGCTCACTACCTGCATGCTTCACCGGGAAGGAGCAATAGCTTTAGAATGGGCCAATCAGAGGGTGCTATTCTTACCGATGTCTCTTTCCTGCCCTGTCCTCGGCTTTTCCATGAGGTGCCTGCCTTCGCTGCTGTGTACCTTAGGTGATGCATCTCTACATAGGTAAGGTAGGCAGGTATGTTATCTACCTAGGTACCTAGGCTGAAGAGACAAGGTGAGGCAAACGGGAAAATAAGGCAGAAAGAAATTATGCAGCTGAAGCAGGCAGCGTTGATGTAATTGAGTTGCAATGTCTCTGCCTGCGTTCTGAGGTATTCTGAAAAATGACAAGCCCATCGCAGTTGCACCTATGTGCAGAGTTCCACGCCTAAGGCAAGGAAGTATGATGCATATAAATCTATCCTTAACCGCAGCGGACCGCCTGCCAGGTCCATCACTGTTTGTCATCGCTTCTTGACGCTTCGAACGAACAGGATCCAAGCTGCAGTTCTGGCGTACCTAGGTTCCGCTCGAGTAAATCCCCGGCTTGTGTCAGGCGACGCTGGACTAGTACCTTGGGCCATGGCAAATGGCATCCGGAAGACTTCGAGAGCGATCAGGACTTAGGTGCCGACTCTGTGTTGAGCTCAAATGTGACCTTTGGACTTGAATTAGGACAGAATCACCAGTTGTCGTTGGGTTCGAAGGGCACAGACCGGTCCGTCATTGACGGAAGCCACAGCCATCATGGCCTGGAAGCGTCCATCCTTGACCTTGTCGGCGGCGTAGCTATCCTGCAATTTTTGCAAGAAATGGTGATAGAGCCTCTTGGCATCCTCGGCTCCTGCGCTGAGGCGAAAATCTGGCTTGTTCTTGACAATCTTGGCGAAAAGCGTGAATTGAGACACTGTAAGGATTAGGAGTTGTCATGAAAAGGCCCGTCACAGGAGCCCAGAACGGCAGCCTACATACCGCAGAGAATTTCTCCGTCAATGTCCGGGACTGATTTCTTCCACTGAGACAAGATTAGATGGAGGTATTGTAGTGGTCAGGATCTGGCCAAACGCACCCTTGCGCCGGCATCGTCGTCCCACATCCTAAGCTTCAACACCTTGTTTGCTAGATTCTCGGCATCTTTCTCTGTGTCTTCAGGAGCCACAGCAGCAAGAACAAGAAGTCCCTTTCCAATAGAAGAAATCACTTCGTTGTCCACCGTCACTGACCCAGACAGCACCCGCTGTACGATAGCTAGGAGGGATCATTATCTCACATCACCAGGCACAAGCTCAGTTGAGGAAAAGCAGTCTCACCTTTCATTTTGTACTGCACAGCACCACTGCCTATGTTGGAGACGACGCAGTGGAATTACCTGAGACCTAGAGACCTCACTAAGAGTAGCAAAAGCTGGCTTCGGTGACAAGTTCTTCAAACACGATTGATAGGCCGGAACGTGGATCCCTCCGACACTGTTACCCGGATGAGAATGAAGTCAAAACACAAATGGAGCAGCTGGAAACCGCTGAGTAGTCCGTGTCGCCCGGGAAAATGCAAGCTACAAGCCGAGCACGTCGGGAACAAACAGGCAAACGGGCGGCAAACCACACGGAGAAGAAGCAAACAGCAAATCGGTACTTGGCCTGGCAAGTCACAAGCGCTGCTGTCTGGCAGCCCTTCAATATTGCTGAAAATTCCTGCCATCGAATGAGGGCAAAACCAATAGCATTAGCACATTGCCTTGCCTGATTTGAATTGCCGGTAATAAGGTATCTCCCTGAACACGGCGGAAAACAGCTGGCAAGGCTGGGCTTGACAGTGGCCCGTGTCATATTTAGTGACGAAGTCGAAGTAGCCTGAACTTCAGTCTGATAGATAGAAAGAATCCGGCGCTGGTCTTGCATGCTATTACACTACCGGAATGGACCATTTTATCGTAAAAATTGATCATTTGTAAGAGTTATATTAATAATGGTGTGCTTATGAGATTATTCGTATCCTCAGGACCCCTTTGAAGCTTTTCAAGTACCCATTTGCAACATTCCTATGTTTCACCCTCTATCGGTCTTCAGGTACTGGCGACCTCCACCTTCCACCTCCCACACAGCATCTTCCATCCAGCTCTTTCTTCTGCATGCGCGCATCCTTAACACATCAAACGCCTCACTTCCCGGCAAGCAAACCTGTATTGCGCAACCAACAAACGCCGGTCAACACGGCGTAGCAGTCGTCACGCGAGGGACAAACCCCCCATTCATCCACCCATAACGCGCCCATCACCCCTTCGACGGCCGTCTGCGACACGAGCACAGCTCACTGAAAACCAGCGTCAATCACGACACACCTGACACAACCGACAAACCCAACCCGTCGGTATCGAGACACGTAATTAGGCTTAGCATTTTCATCTCTGCCACACACAACCCTACAAGATGGCGGCACGCAAACTCCAACAAGAAGTCGACAAGTGCTTCAAAAAGGTGGCGGAAGGCGTCGCCGAATTCGAGGCCATTTACGAAAAGATTGAGCAATCCAACAACATCTCCCAAAAAGAGAAGCTCGAGGACAACCTCAAGCGCGAAATCAAGAAGCTACAGAGACTCCGCGATCAGATCAAGACATGGGCAGCAAGCAACGACATCAAGGACAAGTCTCCTTTGCTGGAGCATCGAAGGTTGATCGAGACGGTTGGTCTACCAACTCCCCGGTCGTAGCTCTTCCCCGCGGTCCCGCTAATCCCCTCTGCAGCAAATGGAAAAGTTCAAGGCCGTAGAGAAGGCTATGAAGACCAAGGCATACTCCAAGGAAGGGTTAGCCTCTTCAGCCAAGCTCGATCCCCAAGAACAAGCAAAAGCCGAGGCAAGCGACTTCCTAAATAGCATGGTCGACGAGCTCGAGCAACAAATCGAAACCCTAGAAGCCGAGGCCGAATCGATACAAGCGACGATGAAGAAGGGCAAGAGCCAAACTGCCAAGGCGGAACGAATGGCCGAGATCGAGCGCATCATCGAACGTCATAAGTGGCATCAGGGCAAATTAGAGCTTATTCGGAGATCTCTAGAGAACGGCGGAGTCGACACGGATCAGGTTACTGAACTCGAAGAGACGATTCGATATTACGTCTCGGATGGCATGAACGATGACTTTGTCGAGGACGAGGAGATGTACGAGGAGCTCGCTCTGGACGAGGACGAGGGCGCATTTGGCCTAGCTCAAGATGGCGACAAGGGCTCATCGCAAGACGCTCAGTCAATAGCGGAGGAACCGACACCCGAACCAGAAATCATCAAGGCCCCCCCAAAGCCAAAGGCGGTAGCAGAAGCATCTGCTTCAGGACGCAGGTCGAGCTCACAGAACAAGTCCCCACTGCCTGCGTTAGCTACCTTGCATATGCCGACAATCATTGGCAATGGCGCAGCAACCGGTCCTACGATGAAGCCAGCGGTAGCCCCCGCAAGACCTGCTGAAGGCCTCAAATACGCGTCTGCGGCGGCGGCAGCGGCAGCGTCAGACAAGATCGGCATCTCTCCCTTGCCCCCTCCGCCAGGCGCAGCACCCGTCCCTGCCAGTACGCCGGGCTCGCAATCGAAAACCAGCGCTACAAGCTCACCCGCAACGACATCAGCGCACCCTGTTGCAGCAAAGGAGCCCGAACCCAAGCAGCCACCACCACCATCAACAACCCCAAGCGAACCACCGATCGCAAATGCGAGCGCCAGCGCAAGCGCAAGCGCAAGCACAAGCACAAACACGAACACAAAGGCCGTCTCGGCCCCTACCAAGGCAGAGAAGCGTGCGAAAAAGGAGCAGGCTGCGGCAAGTGCTTCGGGAGCAGCCAAAGGCAAGTCCGCCCAACACCGTGACCATTTTCATAGTTTACTAATGTTCTTTAGCATCTCAAACAAACGGTGCCACAAATGGGATCCAGGCTACAGCAGAGGGAGAGGAAGAGTCCATATATCACCTTCCGTCATCTTTGCAAGACCTCGTCGAGTCTTTTGAAGCTTCCCGCAAGCGCCCAGCGCCTCTCAACTCGCCATCCACGCAACGCATGCTCCAGACCAGCCAGGCTACGTGTCCCGACATCATGGATGCAGATGTGCCCAGAACGTACCGTCCCGACTTGCGATTGACATCAACCGGCGTTGGCTTTCCTCAAGAGCCACTCCCTTTGTTTGATGACCCGCGGCTATATTCACGGATCGACCCTGACACGCTCTTCTACGTGTTCTACTACAAGCAAGGCACGCCCCAGCAATACCTTGCCGCCAAGGCGTTGAAGGACCAGAGCTGGCGGTTCCACAAGCAATATCAAACCTGGTTCCAGCGCCACGAAGAGCCAAAGAACATCACCGAGGAATTCGAGCAGGGCACATACCGCTTCTTCGACTACGAAAGCACATGGTGAGTTATTTTCTTGAAGACGTTAAACTGATGTAATTAAGCTAACTCAAAGGGCAGGATGAACCGAAGAAAGGCGGACTTCAAGTTCGCGTACAAATTCCTCGAGGACGATGTATGAATAGGCAGCAAGGTTCACGGGGTTTCATGCCAGGCGTAGCCTCGAATTGGGATGGGGGCCTTAAACCATTGGTATCGGGAGGAACGGCGTTGCCTCTTTTTGCGGAAACATACAGCCAAGGTCTATCTGGCTCACATTTGTTGAAGTACACTGACTATTGACTGGCTATGAAAGGGGGAGGCTGCAGGCCGCTCCAATTCGGCTTTTGCACATGAAGACAAGACAACCTATTCGCAATGCGCGTGACCTTTGATTGAGCACTTTCGGCACCGCCAAGGCCGTTTGCCCTGCCATGATATCAGGGACCCTGTCCTCGGCGGTCAGCATAAAGGCAAAATAAGATCCCGGTCGGTGCAGTGTGTTCTGGCCCTATCGGAGATGGCCTGTTCCAGTACTCCATACAACCACCTCACTGGACGCTCTAAGAGCTGGGGGGAGTCGATGACGGCTTGCACCCCGGCGCCCGGATCCAGGCTCGGCCGAAATAAGTTGAGAAGAGGACCTCCAGGCTCCTTGGAAGCTCCGGCCACCCCGACAGTTACCCCGTGTGGATCCGTTTCTGCGTGACACAAAACATAGCCGCCAGCGGGTGGGTTGACGAATACCTTGTCCCCCACGATTCTCCAAGTCTTAGACGTACGTAGCCACCCAGGACGAATTGGGTTATGGATGTGCCGGTGGGCGTTCCGAATGGTCAGAACCAATGCCAGGGCTGAGGCGGCAATGGCGAAGCATGGAACTGTGGAGGGTTGCAATCAAGCTTTCCAGCCAGCGCAAACCATTGGCATTCTGCAATAAATCACTCCGCCACTTGTGTTATCACAAGCCGGGCGAACATGGCCAGGAGGTATGAGGCACGTCGATATGAAGCGAAATGACTGGACGGGCCAAGGCCAGTAAGGGTAGCCAGTACTGTTGAAGCGGCATATACGTGCAGGGAAGCAAGAGCCAAGTAAGGAAGTCGACGGCGGCAAAGCGGCAGTCTCTCATCTACGTGCTTACCTACCTGTTGGCTAAGGTGGTGATGATTCGCCAGGTGCAAAGGAGCATGTTGACATGGTACTGCAAATCTAGAGCGTCACAACGTGACGAGACTCCTACCGGTACCTAAGGTCGAGAGGGTGGAACGTGAGAAGAAAGTACCTTAAGGTTAGTGGGGCAAGCGGCAGGCCCAATGGAGGGCCATGATGCATCACCACCTTCCGACAAAGTTGACATTGCACAAGCGATGGAAGACTTCTAGAAGGTTGTCGAGGCCCACCTTTCCTTCCCCCGGGCGCGTCGCGGACCTGCCAACTGGCCTCCTTCCCAACTAGCAACCGTGAACCCAGTCGAGCGTCATGGGTAGGACCCAGCAAAAGCCCGTTGGCAGAGCGGTTTATTCAGATGACTACCTTTTCCTGGAGTCATCAAAGTCTCTTCTGACCATCCACGAGGCTCGAATACCTCTCCAAGTGACTCCAACACGTTGGACCGAATCCACATCTCGAGGTCTCTCAACCTTCCAACAGTATCGCATACCTGGCCTCCGTGTTTTCTCACGCCAGAAAATGGCTCGTCCGAGCAAAAGGCCCATCAGAATGGATCCTGCTACTACTCGATATGCGCCTCTTTGAAGATCCAACAGACTCTGATTTACACCAGCATGACAAAAAAAGGCACCTTTTCGTATCGCCGTATCCTCTCTGACTTGCTCACCGAACCAAACCTGCATCGACCGTCAGCCGGACATGAAGCACGCCCGCCGCTATCTCCCGATTCTTCCGTCCCCACGCCAGAAGTAGGGCACCTACCTATCTTGCCAAAGACACCTGACCATTGCAAGGTGTCGTTTGCGCGAAAAGGGTGAAGTTTCACCATCTTACAGACTACATACTCATTATGGCCGTCACCGCCTGTATCACTGTTCCCCGTTCAGGGTCGGCGGACGCTCAGAGGGGGCAACGTGGCCGAGGAGACAGGAAATCGGACCTGGAATCGCCCCGGAACCGGTTCACTTGGTTGGCCATCACTCATCAGTCCTTCTGGGTCTCAGGCTATTCCGGTAGGCAACATGCAGCTTTGCGGCGGATCCAGCGGATTGGCCCCCGATGGAATACCTCGATGTGACAGTGGTTGCACTGCAACTGTGCTGCGCAGCACCACACAATCCATCAACGAGCCATGACAACAACTCACTCCCAGGAAAGCAACCGAGGTACAACGGTACTCCGTATTCAATGTCTGCCCCAGAAGGGAATCGCTTCGCTGGGCAGAGGGGTCCTCCGCCAGAGAGTGAGAGACTCCATTGGATTCCAAACCGCCCCCTAGGCTTACTATGGCCTCACCTACCTGGTTACGATTGGACCAGTGAGGGCTTCATGATTTGCGGTACCATTGTTTCTTGGCTGATTCCACTCTAGCATTCGGACCCTGCACAGCAGCAAGGGCTGGGACTGCAAGCGTTCACGCGCACACTAGTGTGGCAGTGCGGGGCCAGGCAACGAGATATTCTACCAGTCAAGCCTCTCCTCCGCGATTCCGATCTTCAGTCCATCTAGACAGCCGCATCGCATCCTGCCAAGTCCGCCCCGAGCCCGAGCCCTACAACGCCCTAATTGCTACCGTCCAGTTTGCTATGCCACTGAGCGACAATCTCTCGCCATCCATGACATATCTCACAACTGTCGGTTTCATAGCTCACTGGCTTATCTTCGAGCCCCTTGTCCGGTCCTGCACTAGACGCGGTACCTCGAGTCCCCAACTCTGGGTTGACTGACCTTGACCCTGCCGTGCCGTACAAACCGACCACCAGAAACATTTCCATAATGGGGCCTTTCTCTGCCCCGGTTTATCTTTTGGGTCTGCCAGACATGTCTTGGGTCGCCAGTACCTTTTACCAATGAAGTCGGCCCAAAAACACTCATGGTAACTCAGAGCTGACTGCCCAGCCGGAACTGGTCCCCCCTTTCGATTCAATGTCAACGGCGGTTGAGGCCCCCTCGAATGTATCCGTACCGCGCTCTTTAACCACCCCGCCGCCAGCCCTGTCGAGTGATAGGTGGGTGCATCGTCATGGGAGTATCTGGCGGGTCTTGGGCTGACCTGATCTCGAATCTCGCCGGTTTGTTCTCAGACCAGGTTGCCAGTTATGCATGTCTTCCCGCATGAATCCATCGACTTGGTGGCTGGCGATTCTAAGCCCCCTTCTAGAAGCATGTCACTCACCGAGGACCGCCTCTCACTTGATCAAACGTTCAAGTTGGTGGAGAAACCCCAGCACTTGCAGTTGTTTCCTCGCTTCGCGCCGTATGGCCAAGACAACTCTATCCCATCTTCACCCTACGCGGAAATGGCCCGGGGGCTGATGGAGCTTTACGACGTTCGACATGCCCGCTCATTTGAGGCTCCCCATGGCCAAGGCCGTCTTACGGAGGTCGAAGCCTTGTGCTGGTGGGTTGCCATGACCCCATTCTACCGCCTGCTCGTGTATCTGTGCCGCTTGACGTCTCGCTGCCACCTTTATTCCTTCCAGCTCCAAGGCGGTGAAACTTGAATTTGCCTTGTCCCGCTCATACTTGAACCACCCACTTCCCCCTCCAATTCGTGAGCTTGTCATTTGGGAATCACTTCAACAAATCCTTTATCTGCTCGGACTCTAGTGTTGTTCGGTACTGCACTTTGCCTAACACTTACCCTGTTCATGAACAGGCTTCCACTCCTTTCTGGACTATAAACCCCACGGCGACGAGGATTTTTGCCTGTACTCTACTTATTCACAATCTAAGCTACCTTACTTCCATGGGTATTTATGTGTGAGCCACGTTTTTGACTCTCCGAAACCAGCCTGCCTACCCCCCCCCCCCCCCACGAGCCTGACACTGGCATCCCATTTATGTAAGTTGGTATATTTTCCTTGGCTCCCGGCATTCCTCGCTACTGCTTACTCTCCTTTAAATGTTGTATGCTCCCCCCAACCTTGCCAGGTCACCCTCCCTTTACTGAACTGCTATCCAGAAGCCGGGATATAAACGGTTTAGACAGCACGACAGTTCCACCTGTTTAAGTCAGAAACAATGGACAGCCACTATTACCGCGGAGCAGGCTATCATGTTAACGCAACGTCTCCAGTATCGGCAGGAGACTACCTTGACTACCCTACTTTCCTAGAGGCTCCGGAACTTGCTCGCCAGCCCTCCGATATCAGCTCCCGAGGTCCTCTTACACCATCTTCATACGGCTCTTCGCCTGGTATGTCATACTCATACGCGCATAACATGAGCCACTCTCCTACGGGCGACTATGGCGATGGCTACGACGAGAGCTATGGAGGATACTATGCAGACGAGTATGCGAGTGCTGCGTCTTCATCGGCACAACAAGCGTCTGAACCTTACTATGGAAACGTAGACTGGTCGCAGTACGACTACGTTCCCACCGAAGACGGAGGCTACTGGCAGATGAAACCACGATATGTTCCTGCAGGGCAGTATCCAACAGTGATACCCCATCAAGGGTTAGTCAATGCGGAGGCCTCTGACAGAGATGGTCAAGCGGTGCTAACAATGCTGTGCGCAGTGGCCAAGAGCAGCAAGAAGTCGTGGACTACAAATTCCCCTGCCTCGAGGCGGGATGCACAGCAAACCCGTTCAAGCGCAAGGCCGACCTCGAGAGACACTATAGACAAGTCCACCAAGACCCCTCAAAGAAGGAAGCTCACAAGTGCGACTATCCAAAGTGCTCGCGAAGAAGCGAACCATTCGGACGACGGGACCACTTCAGAGATCACCTGCGAGACTATCACAACGAAGATATTTTCAAGCGGGGCACCCACGTGGACGACAGCTGGCTCCAGGGACGCAATCTCTCGTCGCGATGGTGGCGGTGCTCAAAGTGCTTGATAAGGGTTGATGTCAATTCGTATCCGGACCACGTTTGCCCCAAGTGCAAGAATCCGTGTGAAGACAAACGCAAGCGTGCGCGAGGTTGGCATTGAGGGTCATCGTTGGCACTGCCCCATCGTCGAAGGCGGATCACCATTGGGCCACAGGCACGGTCAAAGCTGATGCCTAGAGGTGAAGACGCACCTGCAAGAGCTTGGAAAACGACGCCCCGGTTGCTTTCCCCACAGGAAGAAGGCGGTAAAAGTTGACAGCGAAACGAAGCCCAGGTTCCGGAGTACAGGAGCCAGGGCCGTCGCCCGACACGACATGCTGGCTTTTAGCGACCCGGCAAAACGTCTCTCTTTCTTTGGTGTGGCCCACTGACAAGAGTGCGGCTGAGGCAACACAAGCTTATGACGTTGGCAACCATACCATAGAGTCGGGTTGCACAACCAATCACGTCGGCACGACTCGGCCTTGTTGCAGCTCACTTTCTCTTTCGGAATTGGTGGCCAGCAACAGTCGCAGCAAAGTCAGTCCGTCCTTAGCTCAACAGGCCATGATGTTACCTACTGAGTCTAGATACGATTGGGCATGGACTGCATGGTCCTAGGCGGTCATGTGGAGCAGCAGGGTATGAGGTTCGCGGAGGAGGTTGTTTTTTCAACGACAGGCTTTGCCCATGTGGGAAGGCTTCGAGAAGAAGTCTATGCAGGCTGTGTGGCTTTGACCACTGCACATCTGACGATAATGGGCCCTGGGAACCTTTGCCTACTTGGCTACCCCTTCGCTCTTCTGAATGGGCAAGCAGGGACACGAAAAGCAGGGAGCACATGGCCGGAGGATGCAAGGGTGGTTGGGCCTAGCGGTCTTAGTGGTCTTGGTGTTACCTCAAGGTGTGTGGTGATCGATAGACGGATGTACGTCGCGAGACGCTTTTCCTTATGTTTTCTGCATGGAGGTGGGGCTGTGCCTATTTTTCCAGTCTTGTTATGGCTCAACTGTCTTGGGACTGGGGTGGGAATGGGGACGAGAGGATGGATTGATACGACGATTGGGGTAGCTTGCAGGTGTGGCGCAAGGCATATTCGGGACCATGAGAGGTGATTGTAAAGGTTTAATATGGGGCGGGCATCTCGGTCTCCTCGCATTGCGGCACGGGGCCTTACTGGGCTGATCGGATGGGATGGGGAGGTATTGTCGAACTGGATGGATGCGGACGACGGCTTACTGTTTTTGTTTGGAAGGGGGGTTGGAGAGGAGAGGAGAGGAGAGGAGATGGACGACGATGACCATTACGACAAACTACACTATTACACGACTGCAACGATTTCGGCCCAAGGAAACAGGAAGACATTACAGAGTAATTCGCCAAGAGGAGAAGGCAGACAACGAGACAAGAAAGACAAAGATACCCTGAATTCGAAATGCATCTACATACATACATCGTACAGCTGACGGGGGAGCGGGAAGCTAAGCACGCACATCAGATGACCTTTACCGTACGGATACACCACGGAGGTCTCGCTTAGGGGATAACGGAAGGAAGCTTTTTGCCTGCGCGGAAGGAAGCTACACTACTGTGCCGTGGCGAGCTTTATCTTGTACACCCTGCCGAATCGAACGGTAGCTTAGGGTAAGGTAAGGTAAGGTGAGCAGAGAGCGGGCGTGGATGTGGTTGTGGTGGCAGTCGAGGTGGAGGACGGCAAAGAAGAAGGATGCGGTGAAACGCGCGCTTCTGCTTGTCTATAGTGACACCGTATCACCGAGACAGCCTTGTGGGAATGGGTGATGATGATGATGGTGATGGTGATGGTGATCATTGATGGGGTAGGGCGTTCTCGGTGCTTGTTTAATTGCAAAGAGACACACGATGATGTGGGATGGATGGAATGGGGAGGGGGGGGGGGGGGGGGTGGGGGGGTGGGGGGGGGGGGTGGGGGGTGGGGGGGGGGGGGGTGTTGTGTTTTAAGGGAGAAGGAGAAGGGGGGGGGGGGGGGGGGGGGGGGGGGGGGGGGGGGGGGGGGGGCATTGTATTGGAAGCTGCAGGGTGCGGGGAGACGGGCGGTGGTGGCTTAGAATCGACAGATTACCGTACATAGTTGCTGACGGTGGAACGAACGTACGTAGTATACCTCGAGGTACATACACACACGCGCGCATTACATAGAACTACGTGAGGTAGCGGGCATGGGATGACTCGGGGGTGATTAGTGCATGGTCCTTTTCTACCGTGGACCACCTCGGGCCTTTTTCTTTTCTCTTCTCATGTCTCTACTTTTTGTGTAACCCGTCAGCTCATGGGAGTATTACAATAATATTGGTTTACATTTTTTTCGTCGTCAGTTTGCCTACCTTGGATGGGATGAGATGAGATGAGACGAGACTGTGAGACTAGAAAGCTCGGCGTTGAGTCCGCCATTATCTGATTTGACGTCACATTAAGGCTATGCATACAGATACTCTCCCTTCAACTGACAACGCAGTAAAATGACAGTAAATACATTGCCATTTGCCATTTGTCAATGCCGATGACCTGCCTGCCTGGCCAACCGCCGAAGCGCCTGGGAATATGTATCTCCGTTTGCGCGCGTTAGGTGGGCATCACGCTTTAAACGCGCCCAGGTAGCATTTCAGGATTCGCGCGCAGGGCTTGCTTGGGTACGTGTACGGCGTAGTCAAGAGAGTTGAAACGTAGGCAGACATTAGTGTATAGGAGAAATAGTGTTCGAGTCCAAGTCAAGGAAGAGGATGATGGTCATCGGGACCATGCTGCAAGGAAAAGGATTTGGGCGAATGGGTATTGAAGCGTTTATGCGGATCAGAGGCGTGGGCGAGGTTAATGAGGCGGTGATGGTTTTTTTGGAGCAAGTCTGTGCTACCAGTGGATATTGAGAGGTCCCTTTTCCCTTAGCCTCTCTCTATACCTAGCATGCGAGGATGCAGGTTAATATGCTGACGAGCAGGCTTAGTACAATGACTACAGCAATACTTGACTTGCTTCCGGCGGTACGAATGAGGTTGAAACAAGGAGGAAGAAGCGAAGCTGTGGCCTGTTTCTCGCGAGTTTCTCGCTACCTGGTTTCTTTGGCCTCGGTTCTTGAACCATAAAGCCACTAGGTAATCACGACTCCGCGACTCCGCTGATGTCTTGGGTGTTTAGCGCCAATTGTGGCATGGGTTGATGGGACATTGCATGGCGGCATGGCGGATACGGATTTCGGATCGGGGGGGAAGGGGGAAGGGGGAGGAACTAAATGTCGTGAGGATTGCTGTGCATTAGCTTTCGTGTTTTCCTAATCACCATGGATCATAGCCTGCCCGCCTTTCGGACTTGGTGAGTCATAGGCGAAGGTGCGTTATCATCATCGTCGTCATTATCATAATTACTATCCGTAAAACTGATGTACGCCCACTAGCAGTAGTAAGGGCAGCTTCGCGACGGGGAGAAGGAAGGGCGGAACTTTTGCCAAACCTCAAATACAAAAGGGCGAGATACAAAAGGGCGTAGGGGTTCATGGTGTCGTGACGGTCTTTTATTTCTTGCGAATTAAGGCAAGGTGAGGTGGCATCTGGCTGGAATGGGTATAGAGAGAAAAAAGACAAGGTCACAGAGTTGGATCGGACAACAGCAGTGAAGATCCTCCCCGTGGTTGCAGGTACATACATAGGAAGGCCCGGAAGGATGACGGCCGACAGACGACAGGGTCGAATTATGATACCTATGTCTCTGCTGTTGAGGAGTGAGACACTTGACCGACTATCCCCGATCGACCGTGACCGCAAACTCCCGCCTTTCTCTGTGTGTCTCTGGAGTGGAACGTAAAAAAAAAAGAGAAAAAAGAAACAAAAGTGAGATAATGTGGAGGACCTGGAGGGGTAAACTAGGAAGGGTGCGGTATGGAAAGCTTGGAAGTCGGAAGGGAAACCTCTTGGGATAGGGCTGAAGAGGTCCAAAAAATTGAGACGTAGTGAGATGCGACTGAGACAAACGGCTGGGCAGAGTGTGGCTGTGACGGCGGCAGCGGACAGCAGTAGTACCTAGCAAGATGCAAGCCCGTCCTCGGTTGCTATTACCGGGCCGCCTGCGGCCTTGCATGTTGAATTCCTCTCGTCCGAGACTCAGATGGCACGAATACGGGGCTAATACCAGGTAGGTAATGACAGGTATCCGTAGGACGGAGTAGAGAAAGAGAGAAAGACCCCGTACGCCAAGATCTGACGGGGACGAAGACAAATGTCGGGGGTATTTTCAGCTGAGGCAAAGTGGCATTGTGCTTTGCGAACTATCGATATCTGACCGGCATGGAATGGAAAATAGACGCCCATGAACACCAAAAGGACCATGTATTGTTGTTACATTGCAGGTTTCCATCCTTCCCGTCAGGCGGGCGGAGACATAGAGAGACGGGTGATCCTTTTGCAGAGTTGCACACCTGACGACAACTGCGCAAATTCGTATACGTTCATCTACGGCATGAGCCCAGGGTTAATCTTGATCTCGAGTGTCGGTCGTACATGCACGAGGTCCCGCGGGTCGCGAGGGATGGAATGATACCATGCGTGTTGAGCTGACGCTGCCAGCGGTCGATGACAGGACGCCATCTGGGAGAAGCTGGTTGACACGTGACTCCTTGCTTAGGTAAGGAGTGGATGAGTGGTAAGCCACTGCTTAGGTAACAGGGCCAGCTCCACTCCTCGGTGCTTCCTTCGGTGGTCGTTGTGATCTTATCGCGGGAGGTCGGGTCTGCGGGCCTAGTGCGACCGAGATCGGAGCAAGTCCAGCTCCGCTGTATGCAGGAAAAAGCAGTCATGGCGGGGCTCAGTTGGAAAGCAAAATGTTTTTTTCCCTTGAAGCTATCGCAGGGAAGCACTGACATAGGGCGCAGAGAATCAGGAAGCTCTGTCATGAGTCGACACGGCTGACTACCTATGCGCTGGCTGTATTTGTGACACAACTTTCTTTGCGAATGCGATTGAAGCATTTTGGGGGTCGCTCCGGGCAGGAGAAATTCCGCACCCGAGACCAAAGTGACAAGATGCCGAGGAAACGCCTATTTCACCGTCCCCATACTTTGATAAGATCAAATTTATCTTCATCTCAAGTTCAAGTCCTCAGCATGAACTTCCCCATCCGACAAAAAGCTAACTACAAGAGAGCGCGGCAGCAAGCAATCCGACAACAGACGAAACAATCGACTGCGCGCAAAATCATCTGGTGATCAACTTTGGGATGCTGTTTCGTCTCGACTGTCTTGGTTGCTTTCCCCGCACGAAGCTCTCTGGCAACGTGTGGGGTGGGTGGTGGGAGGACATTGGATTCGGAAGAGGAGGAAAGACTGGACAAATTCGTGACAAGGGGGACCTTTTGTAATTTTTATGAGAGAGAGGCCTGTTAACCCTTCCAATCACGCTGCTTTCATGCATTGCTCCCCATGCTCCTGTCCTCTCAGAGCAGATGACGAATTGGCATTGGTCCGCAAACAGCAGAGACGGGCCAAGGCCCAGGAAAGGGTCACAAGTGGTATTTCTGAGACAACCACTGCAGAAAAAACAGCAAAAAAGTTGCTGCAGAAGATTTGCGTTGGATTGCTTTTCGTCATGCGACGGGTTGCGCGAAGAAGTTGTGCGTAGGTAGCTAGTCTTATGCCATATTTCTTTCTTCGAGTCACACCAGGAAAATATCGCAAAAACCTTTTCTAGCTCCAAAGATTTAGCAAGAACTGAAGAATGCCCAGAGACCGCCGATATAGGATGAAGAAAAGGACTCATCAAAGTCAGAACTATGAGCCCCGAGAAGCGCAAAGGCCGAAGAGAGGTCCGAGACGGAGGAAAAGGAACTGGAACCACGACCCCTTGAGGCAAGACTGGCCGGGGGCCGATGCTATCCATGCCTTTTGAGCATTCTCATTAGTCTTGCTACTTACAAGCCGTTACCTCGCGACCAACGAAGAGTGACAGACTGGGAGGCGATACCCGCAAAAACAGAGCTGTTGTGGTACCTCTACCTCACACCGTCACACACCCACACACCGGTCCCCGGAAGGCACACCTGTGACGATCTCGGCTCGGCTGCCATCCCGCTCTCTCCTGCTGCTGCGACTGCGTTTTTCTACTGCGTGAACTTCTTGCGCGACTTGCCCTTTTCCTGTCCTTTCCTGCTTCGACAAGGTCTCAATTGCAACCGGCCACTTTGCCTCTTTTCACTCCTCCCCCTCAACCAATCTTTCCCTCGCGGTTTTGCTGTCTATCCTTTGCAAGCAAACCTTCCATCCTTCTCCTCCTTCTCCAAAAAGCAACAGCAGAGCATCCTTAGCTTCGCGATCGTCAGCACCTTGTTCGTAGCTTAGCTGTCAAGCGCCTCATCCGCTCGCACAGTCTGCACTCTTGACAGCCTGCAGCAAGCCCGTCATCGTGCCGTTGCATCTGCTTCTGCCGCCGCCGCCACCACCCGAAGCTCACTACCGGATCACACGACCCGGCTCCTCCTAGTAACCGCGGCCCAAGAAGCTCCCCCGCCGCCGCCTTCCCGACCGAAAAGCCGAAAACAATCCCTCAAATCCCAATTCCTCCCGCGCGCCGCCTCGCAAACCGCCCATCATGAACGCAGCCCGCTTCCTCCGCCGTCCCGCAACCTTTGCTCTCCGGCCCTCCTTCATCGTTCCCCAGTCTTCCGCCTCCTTCTCCTCCTCCGCCTCCTTCAACTTTGCCCGCACAATGGCCGCCGCCGCCAAGATCAAGGTCAAGAACCCCGTCGTCGAGCTCGACGGCGACGAGATGACCCGCATTATCTGGCAGACTATCAAGGACAAGTTCATCCACCCCTACCTCGACATCGACCTCAAGTACTACGATCTCGGCCTGCCCTACCGTGACGAGACCAACGACAAGGTCACCCTCGATGCTGCTGAGGCTATCAAGAAGTACTCAGTCGGTGTCAAGTGCGCCACCATCACCCCCGATGAGCAGCGCGTCGAGGAGTTCAAGCTTAAGCAAAGTAAGTAGCGCGCAGTGGATGTCTTTTCGCCGTCTACCTTCCCTCTTCTTCCGGCACTGTTCCTTGCCCGCTCAAGAGTCTCCCACCGGCCGTTGGACTGGTCAGATCGAACCCCCGGGTTTGTCGCATCCGCGCCGTGGGACCTGTCTCATTCTCCAGCTCCCCGCACTCCGGGGATGCAGCGCCGGCGCATTGCATTTGATCCCCCCTCTGCACCTTCGCAACCTGCACAATTCCAATGGCCGCACATCAAAGATCCTGTCATCAATGGCCCTCTCCTAAAGCACCCCAAAGCAACCCTATCTAGCAGTACAAAGAACATGGACTAACTCAATGGTTCCCTTCCCCTCCCAACAGTGTGGCTCTCCCCCAACGGCACCATTCGTAACCACCTCGGCGGTACCGTCTTCCGCGAGCCCATCGTCATCCCCCGCGTTCCCCGCCTGGTGCCCGGCTGGAAGAAGCCCATCATCATCGGCCGTCACGCCTTCGGCGACCAGTACCGCGCCAAGGATGCGGTTCTCCCCGGCAACGGCACCCTGAAGATGGTCTACACCCCCGAGGGCGGCGAGCCCCAGGAGATCGAGGTCTACAAGTTCAAGAATGGCGGCGGTGTTGCTCAGACCCAGTACAACACTGACGAATCCATCACCGGCTTCGCTCACGCTTCCTTCAAGCTCGCCCTCACCAAGAAGCTGCCCCTGTACATGAGCACCAAGAACACCATCCTCAAGAAGTACGACGGCCGCTTCAAGGACATTTTCCAGGAGCTCTACGAGACCAAGTACAAGGCCGAGTTCGAGGCCGCTGGCATCTGGTACGAGCACCGTCTCATTGACGACATGGTTGCCCAGATGGTCAAGTCCTCCGGCGGCTACATCATGGCCCTGAAGAACTACGATGGTGACGTCCAGTCCGACATCGTCGCCCAGGGCTTCGGCTCCCTCGGCCTCATGACTTCGGTCCTCATCACTCCCGACGGCAAGACCTTCGAGTCCGAGGCCGCCCACGGTACCGTCACCCGCCACTACCGCGAGCACCAGAAGGGCAACGAGACCTCCACCAACCCCATCGCCTCCATCTTCGCGTGGACCCGCGGTCTCATTCAGCGCGGTAAGCTCGACGAGACCCCCGAGGTCGTCGCCTTTGCCGAGTCCCTCGAGAAGGCCTGCATCGACACCGTCGACGTTGACGGCATCATGACCAAGGACTTGGCCCTCGCTTGCGGCAAGACCGCCCGCTCCGACTACGTCACTACCAACGAGTACCTCAACGCCGTCGAGCGCCGCATGAAGAACATCCTCAAGGAGAAGTTGTAAATTCAGAGACAAAACACCGAAGAAAGAAATGCGGACCCGCCGTTATTAAAGAAAAAAACGAATAACACTCTTGTAGACTTCAAGAAAACGCTACATTCTGTAGAGAGAGGGGGCGAAAGCCGGCTTCCTATGGGATAGACGAACCTTCAAGACATAAGAAAGGAGGCGGAACGATCTACGATCTACGAAGCTCCCCCTTGGCGTATGCGAAGAAGAGGGCCTTCTGTATCTAACCTGCGTGAACATGCGAATCTTGTTTTCTCTCTTGCATATCGAAGCTGCAGAAGCATGATGGATCATCTCTCTATATTTTCCGTTGGCTCTTTGTTCTTTCTGGTTTCTGTTCTAGTCAACTTGATATCATCTGGTTTCAGCATATCGACACATGGCATATGGAGGGTTTGGCTTTGTTTGTACATAGTGATGCGGCTACCGTTGGTAAATACCAAATGTCGAGATCCACAGCCAACAAAAGATAAGAAGAAAGCAAGTCCCAAAGCTCAATGATATGCTGACTGGGCGGTGAGCTGTCTCGCCATCTCCGCCCTCCGCAATGGAATAGGGATCCCTCATCTCACAAGATATTCGGTATTCAGCAGTGCATGTTCAGAGAGAAATGTAAAAAGGAAAGAAAATGCACCATTGCTACTCCCTCATTTTGCCCATCCCAATCTGGATCCGGTCAAGAAATCCCGTTGCGCCGTTTCCTCGAGCTTCAGCGCTCCAGCTCTCTCTCTCCGTTTCGTCCTCGCTGTCTTCCTTCTTGAGCCTGCCCACATCCATTGCTCATGAGGCACCCGCGCTAGATGGGCGTGGGAAAGAACAACAGGTCAAAGGAAAATAATAAAAAAGAGATCCATCGATGCATAATGTAGTGTACAAGTCTAGGAAAAGAAAAGGTTTTTCTGTGCTGATTTGACTCTCAGCTGCCCAGCCAAGGCCACAGCATACAGTGCCATCTCAATCGTGACATCTAAAGCATTTTGGCCTGATGGTTTTGATATCTCGGTTGGCCTCCCACAAAAGAACAACGATCAGTCATCCGACGACCAACCTGACAATCTACATTGACGCAGCTTCTAGTCGTCTCTGTCGCGGGAGAGCTCGCTCTTGCGGCCTCTCTTGGACACAGTCGGGGTGCTTACGTCGGCGCTCTCGCTCTTGCGCTTCTTCTTGGTCGGTCTGCTGCTTGAACCCCGGGGCCGGTATCCGTCGTCGTCGTCTCTACCGGCGCGCTTTCTCTTGCCCCGACCTGTGGCCGGTGTCGCGAAGCTGGGACCGTCCGAGTCGGCCTCGTCCATGCTGTGGTCGTAGCTGTCCGCGTCGCGGCGCAGAGCAGCTGCCCTTTCGGCCGCCGCGGCCGCCTTCTCCGCGGCTCGCTGCGCGGCTTTCTCGGCTCGTACGGCGGCGAGCGAGGCACGCTTACCGCCTCGTGATCCGCGACCGCCCCGAGTCTCTCCTCTTGACGCGCCGCCGCCGCGTCGCCTCCGGCCATCTGTCGGAGGTGCCTCGGCTGCTTCTTCGTCTCCGGCGGGTGCGGCGTTCTCGGCATCCTGTAGGAAGGTCTTCGGCGCGTGCTTACGGAGCCAATTGTAGACACTCGTGGGGTTCTTCATCGCAATCGTCTGGGAAAGGGCGTGCGGGTTGGTCTCCGGAAGAGGAGCGTTGCTGCGGGCGACTGGAGCCAGCGTCGGGAGGAGGTTATCGGGGTCGATACGTCGGTCCACGTCGTGGATGTAGTCGTCAATGTCGTCGGCCGTCAGGAACGAAGGAGGGTGAGGCTCGCCGGAGAACGGTTCCATGTCGGCCACGACAGTGGGGTCCTGCTCCTTTGCTTGGGAGTAGGTATAATGCGGTACCTCCTTGAGAAGTGTGTCCAACGACTTGGTAGGTTCATCGGGCTTCTTTCCAGACTTGTCGACGTCAAGAGGTGGGAACGACGTGTCTTCGGGCGGGTCTTGTGAGATATCGAAGCGCTTGTCAAAGGGCAGCTGGGCCGAGGAGTTCATGTCGAGCAGCAGATCGAGTATACGACTGTGGCCGAGGATTAGAAACGACTCGGCAACAACCTACGCTGGCACGGGACTGCAGATTGATTCCAAGAAGATACTTACTCATTCTCGATGGCGATGCGCTTCGCAGTGGCAAGCGCCAGGGACTCTTGGCGATGCAATTCCTCGCAGTCGTGCATCTTCTGATCAAAGGTGATGCGCATCTTGCGATACTTTTTCTTCCATGACTTGTATGTCGCCTTTCCCTCTCCATTCTCCTCATCTTCGGTCTCTTGACCTTCGGCTTTGACGTCGCGGGTCGCGACGGTGCCGTTGGCGTCGCTCATCGCGGATGGCATCGGTGCGGACGACACGGGAGAGTTTTCGTTAGTCGCAGAGGGAAGCTAGTTAATCGTAGTTTGGAGGGCTGTATCAATCGATTGAAGAAATGGGATTCGGCCGTAGATGATGGATGGCGAATGACTTCTACCATTGACGATGGGACAGATTTGGGGTTGGTATTGATGACATTTACGGCTGACTGTTGCTTGAGTATGGAGTTTCCACGGGCGCGCGGATGCAGGGCGACGACGAGGCTGCGATGCACGTTCCTGGCCACTTCTCTCCAGTGAGAGCTTGGGAAAAGCGTCAAGGATAGAGCCACGCAGGGAGTTCAGATAAGCGACCTTCCGAAGTGAGAGGGTGTGGGGGGTGTGTGTGTTTAAGCGGGGTGTGGCTATCACATCTCAAACTCTCCAATTCTTCCTTCACCAGTGAGAGAGAGACTTGTTGAAAATCATTGAACTGCAGTTCCCACAAACGCTTTTTTAATTCTAAAACTTCGTCATTATTCGTTTCCGTCCATCAATTGTATGTTCCGTTTCTTCAAACCTCTACGAATGGCCGAAAACGCAGCAAAGAGACTCAAGATGTCACCCGTCACCATCGGCACCCACAATGGCCACTTCCACGCCGATGAGGCCCTCGCTGTGCACATGCTGCGCAAGCTGCCCACCTACCACGACTCCCAGCTGATCCGCACCCGCGATCCCAAGCTTCTCGAGACCTGCCACACCGTCGTCGACGTCGGCGGCGAGTACGACGACGGCAAGAAGCGCTACGACCACCACCAGCGTGGCTTCGCCACCACCTTCCCCGGCAAGAACACCAAGCTCTCCAGCGCCGGTCTCGTCTTTATGCACTTTGGCAAGGCCATCATCGCCCAGAAGCTCAGCGAGGGCGCCGAGACCCCCGTCGCCGAGGACAGCGCCGAAGTCGAGCTGCTGTGGAACAAGTTGTACGAGAGCTTCGTCGAGGCCCTAGACGCCCACGACAATGGCATCTCCGTCTACGACCCCAAGGCCGTCGCCGCCGCGGGTCTCGAGAAGCGCTTCAGCGAGGGCGCCTTCACTCTTGGCTCTGTCGTCGGCCGCCTGAACCCCAACTGGAACGACCCGGTCCCCTCTGACCCCGTCGAGGCCCAGAAGCTCGAGGACGAGCGTTTCGTCAAGGCCAGCCGCCGCATCGGCGAGGAATTTGACGCCGACCTGGACTACTACACCAAGGCATGGCTGCCCGCCCGCGCCGTCGTGCAGGCCGCCTTCGAGAAGCGCACCCAGTACGACCCCCAGGGCCGCGTGCTCGTCCTCGAGGGCCAGAGCGCACCCTGGAAGGACCACCTCTACTCCCTCGAGGGAGGTAACCCCTCGGTGGTTTACGTCCTGTACCCCGAGAAGCCGACTCCCGATGCCAAGTGGCGTGTGCAGGCGGTGCCCGTCACCAAGGACTCTTTCGAGAGCCGCAAGCCCTTGCCCGAGGCGTGGCGCGGATTCAGAGATGCGGAACTGGACGGCATCTCTGGCATCCCCGGCTGTGTCTTCGTCCACGCTGCGGGCTTCATTGGAGGAAACAAGACATTCGAAGGCGCCAAGGATATGGCGATCAAGGGTCTGGATCTGTGAACAAGGGCACCTATAGAGATTGTCCACTGGGAGGGAGGTTACTGGGATACGGAACGGCGTATGGCATCAAAAGAAGTGTCTCATTGCTCATCAATAGATTGGGTTCCCGCAACATTTTCATTTTGACATTAAAAGCTGTGGGCATCTTTGTGACTTGCTCGGATCGAGCTGTGCTAACAACTCTAAGCTATGCAGCAGGTAGATGGCCTCTATGGGACTATAGAGGAGAGTTGGATGGTCGGCAGAGGAGCATGTGAGCACCCACGAGGACAGACAAGGTGGTCACTCGTAAGAATCGCATTTGCGCACTCAAACTCCGCCTCCAGAGTGGGGGGCTTGAGGGACAAGGCAAACGCTGCCATGCGCGCATACGGACAAGACGAAGGGGGTTTCGATTTAGTTGCCGCCATATGCCTGTCGTTCTTCGTTCATCTTCCTCCTTCAGTCCTAAAAAAAACCATGTACGGACAAGCTTCAGTCTTCACAATAGTGCCGTACATCGCGGACATGATATCCAGTAGCGCGACCTTGAAAGCGTCGTAATCCGCAAGTCCTTCCACAGCAGACAAACTTAGAGACAACCGTCCCAGTCCATTCAACAACCATTTGTACTTGGTTCCCAACCCCATTCCAACGCCTAAGAGACCCGTGAAAACATCAACACAGCATCATAACATCGTAGTAGAAATTTGGCCCCGTGAAACAACCCAATTTGCCGTCGTGTAGTGTCGACAACACCTTTACGAAACTTGGGACAAGGGAGAGAGTATAGACGAAAAGGTCCTGCAGGGCCTCATCTCCGGATAGGGATAGCCTCGGTCTTTGCGGCTCCGTCGACTGGAGAGGTGTTTTCCTGGTCCTTAAGCTCGGCCTCTTCAGCGCTGGTCTCTCTGTTGAGGAAGCTCGCCTCCTTGACAGGGCTGCCGGCGTGGGCACCGGCGGCGATGCTGCCGTGGTGCTTGTTGCCATTAAGGGAGGATGAGGAGTTGTTGACGGGGCTCGAGAGATGGGGGATGTTCTCGGGAACGGGGTGCTGGGATCCGACAGCGCCAGTATCGACGCTGTCACCCTTGCCCGCCTTTGACATGGCGTAGTCGCCAGAATCGAAGTACTTGCGGTCCTTCAAGTGCTTGGCGAAATGGTCGGAGCGAGAGGGGAGCTTGCCGTAAAGGCGGAAGAGACGCTGTTCCTCAGGGGAAAGGGACTGTAAAGAGAAGGATCAGTACCAGATTCGTCAAAGAACGCAATGAGAATTGGTCGGTCATGGAAGCCGTGATGCCATCGCGGGCTTGGTTCTCAAGGTGGGGCATTGGGTAGCAAGTGGCTGGATTGAACGTACCGAGACGTCGACCTTGTTCTTCTGAAGAGGGTTCATCTTGTTGGTTGATCCCGCGCTTGGTAAAGGTGATTTTGTTCTTCTCAATAGAGGTAGGCGATGTGAACAAGACGAAAAAAAGAAAAAAGATCGGTGGACGAAAGGAGTCGGGGAGGAGGTCGGTTGGAGGTGAGGTAGATAGACGGAAGTGGGATGCAGGTGCGACTTGTGACGGGAGTTGGAGGTGCAGGTGGGTTGTAAGGCGGCGGGTGTGGTTTTCTGCGGGGCCCCTTTCTTTTTTGGGAGAGGGGGCACCTGGGAGCTTGACAGTGAAGTCAGGCCGGCCCAATCCCAGAGCGAGCCGGCTGGAGTGAAGTACGTACTTCGCACCTTAGGGAGTACCTTTACTCAGGTGCTCTACCTACCTATCGGGGTTGCGCTTAGGATACCAAGATGGCATTGTGACTCTTCTTCTACAACCATTGTAAAGGTACCTTGCTAATATGTAATTCAACCCTTGCAAGGTGAATATAGACCCCAAGGTTAAGTATCGCGTAACAGCACAAAAATGGTCAGAGGCACTGGGGTTGGAAATGGTGAATGCAAGAAAAATTGACAGGTCAGGCAGGGTAGGGCAATTGGGTTCGAGGATATGGTGGATTATGACCACTGTGATCAACCTGTCTACAGACTAGGTACGGATGGATACCTTACCTGACCATGCGAGCTGGAAAGTCTTCGGTTTCATCTGGTTTCCGTGCACCGGAAGAAAGCGCAAAGCATAAGGGAAGACTGGCGGAAAATGAGCAGAGGGAGGATGGGAAAAAGAAGGGTCCAGGTCGAGGACAAGATCCAGATTCTGTTCAGTGGAAAGAGAAAAAAAAAAGTGCCCATCCCATCGACAAACTGCCCATTTACAGAGGCCGCATGAATGTTTACAGTCTGTATTATTGCCGGGCTACCCATTCCTATCCCCCGCTGATAGACAATATGCCATGTAATTAACCTCGTTCTGCAGCGCAATGCCTTGTTGTGCCAGCCCATCCGGTTCCATTAGGCCCAACTCTGGCCAGGTCGCGATGACACACAAATAACGGGGCGGCGACGTTCTTTCATGGAACAACCGCAACATGGAGAGGTCCCTATTTGCCCAGAGAGGTGCCTGCTAGGGGCTGCTTCCGCGACGAGACATGGTTTACCCTGCAACTTGCTTGACATGTTGCTGGTTGTCCCCCAAGAACACTCGTGGGACTCGCGAGTGAGCTCGGGTTTCACAGACTCAAGTTTGTCACTTATTCACGATCTTCTCCCTATCTCGACCCCTGACATAAGTCTTTCTACCTCTGGCCCGACAAAATATGTTTGGCATCCGTTCTCCGTACCACCAGCCCAATCCCTCGTTCGTCACTGACTTCCCGACCAATGCAGCATCCCGGCACCAGCAACGCGTCTCCACCACGGGCTGCGTAACCGTTGCCGATGACACTGCGCGCCGTCCTACCGGAAACCATCCAGCTGTTCACTTGACCTCTCGGCCCCGACCCCATACAGAAGGGATGAGCTGTTTCTCCACGATCTCCAGGCTTCGTCTTTCCCTCGTGCCGTGTCGGTCGTGTTCAAGCACTGCCACACAGAGAATGCGACTCAATTCTTGGACCAGAGATCGCTTAGTCTCCCCAGAGGCAAATAAAATCCAAGAAGAACAAGTTAATGGCCCTGACCGGTTCCCTGGCGATCCTTCAGGGTCTCGATGGGCGAGCACGGTCATCAGATCGACCTGTATCAATGCTCCCTCGTCTTTCGTTGGCTTCCAGTCCTATCTGCCGTCCATGGTACCTGCGGCCGACCCGCGGGTCGCATATCCGGTCGACACTATTAAGAGAACCGGACCCAAGCTCCCTGACCTTTTACCCGTCATGGCGACCTCCAGAGCCTTCATCTCGATGCCTTATCAGCCTTTTGACTGGTAAATGGTAATCCCAGGTGCGACGCCTAGCCAATAGAGGGGATGATCCCCCGGGTCTGTTAGCACTGAGAAGGCATCGGAGTGGCGTAAAGCTGCCACCCCTACTAAACCAGTCAGGGAGAATCGACAACGACATTAGAGCCCATCCTCGTCCAACAGTCACACACGTAGTCCGTCGTCTGGACTCTGGAAAGTTCGATGCTGTCTGGAAACCACTGTGTCGAGTGTCTCTAGTCCTGCCTCCCCGCATTCCGCCCCCAACGTGGTCTCAATTCTGGGCCAAGTCGTGATTGCTTCGGAACAACTGCCGTCTACCTGCTTAGACCAGACCGAACGAGGGGTGGCTTGGCCGATCGTCCCAGCGTTTCTTATTCCTCCTTCACACCACCATGTAGCATGCCTCCAAAATCGAAGGAGACCGTTCCATTTCCGCCGCGCTTCGCCGAGGCAGCTCATGATACGACGAAGCGACCCAGGGAAGGTTCGCTGTGATGGCGGACGGCCAAAAGCTCGCGAGCGGTCAATGGGATGATGTTTTTCTGCAACCCTCCTCCTCTTCGCCAATGGCTTCATTGACCACCACACAATCTATCCCCAATCATACGATTCCGCGTGATTGGAGTGTTCTAGGCTACTCGCATGGGTTGAGTTGACGGCCCATAACCTTTCCCACCCCTCATTGCCCACACGACATAAGTAATCGCACACTGGTACGGCTTGACCAGAGAGCTGCTGTGCTAGTTCGCTGATAGAGTTTCCGGCTCTGGCCCGCCGGGGGTTGCCTGCATAACGCGTGCTGCCATCCTACCGAATTTTCCGTTCCCGTCTCCCGTCTACCTCTCAATTGGGGAAATGATGGAGTTGGAGATGCTTTCGGATTTTTGGCGTTGAGGCGCTTATTTCCCTAGCATCTCCGTCTCTCCCCGCTTATCAAGCTTTCGTTGCTTTGCAGGTTCAAGTGCAGAACATGAGTCGCTGAATGTCATCGTGACCTCGTGGTGGTTGCCCACCCACCTGCACCTCTGCGTAGCTCTGTGAGCAATTGAGTTTCCATGGTCGATAATGGTTTGAGGGGAACTAGTAATTACAACACAACTAAGTAATAGGTCCTAAGAAGTAAAACTGTTCCAACGCTAGCTTCGTCGCCATTGAGATTTTCAACAACAATAGCTTCTTCACACTATATCTTTCTGGTATAGCATATCTCTCTTCCTCTTTATGGCCTTCTTCAATTGATCTCATCTCTCCTAGTCCATAGCTCATCTGTCTTTTGCTCATTGAGCCATTGATTGTGAACAGATCAAATAGAGTATAAGAGGAAGCAGACCTATATCACACCGAAACCGTAGCCAATCGCCCCTCTCATGCAGATATCACACTGATCAGATGAGGATTTGCTTCTCCTGCTTGAGGCTCTTGACGAATTCCAGCGGCACTTTTAGAGTCTGCGCGACTACTTCAGGCGGTGTGAGAGCGAGCCACTGGGTCAAAGAAATATCCACGACTCTGTCAGACTTGTACAGCTCAATCCATACCAAGTCTTCCGTGTCAGAGGTGTTCTCGATGTAGTGTCTAGTCAACGAATTAGCAACGACACACTCCACTCCCTCGAGATGAATGATATACTCACCCGCTGTTGTCCGGGAAAGCCGCTGTGTCACCCGCTTCCAAGTCAAAGGTTCTCGACGCTGCACTTCCGATAAACACAGTCGCCTTGCCCTTGCCCTTGTGGAAGTAGAGCCATTCTTCGGCGTTGGGGTGCCAATGGAGCTCCCTCAGCCCGCCAGGCTTCAGTGTGACGAACGTGGCAGCAATGGTCTTGGCAATGGGGAAGTTGGTCGAGTCAATCTTTCTGAACTCGCCGCCGTTGCCGGGAACCTTCTCAGGTGGGTGCTCGAAAGTGCGGTAGACGAAGGAACTGTTGCCGGAGAGGTACTGCCCCGGGGGAACCGTCACGTTCGTGGTTGCCACCGTTCCGTTCAGGATGTATGGGTTCGTGGCGGGTAGCTTGTCAAAGACGGAAGCATTGACGCCAAAGTTCCTGGCCAAGATGTCTCTTGGGGTATGGGCCAGCCAGTCGACAATGTTGAAGGTGGTTCTTTTGAGTGTCAGTTGACTCGTTCCATACACGAGTGTCATATAGAAGAGGAAGCACCAACCCAATCTTATCAAAGTCGGCTTCGTCAAAGGCCAAGAGAAACTCGGACTCTTCAGCAACTCCTTGAACATAGTGAGCAGCACCCTTGGGGAAATACCTAGGACCAATATTAGTATGCAGTGCTCTTTGACTTCTCAGCTTGGGTCTTACCAAATATCTCCATAGTTGAGTTGTTCAACTTGACTTTTTCCGTCTTCGCCGACGGCTCCGATGATAATCGAGCCAGAGTACACAAACCCCCACTCCGCAACCTTATGCCAATGCAGCTCTCTTACTGCTCCACGCTTGATATGCTGCTGGGCGGCTGCAATATCGTGACTCTGAGGCAAGTCCTGAATGACCTGCTCGCGGACCCAGCCTCCGTTGAAGATACGGGTCTTGGAATCAGAGAATCTCCATTTCAGGTTCGGCACCACGCCGCTGTCAGTGGACTGCCGGCCGAGATTATCCGGATTCTCTCTGTCAATTGCATTATTGGTGCCGCCTGTGTCATTTTATTAGTTGGGTCTGGCATCGAGAAGGTGAGCTCCGTGTCACTTACCCAGGATCGGGGCACCTTTGCCATTGGCATCGATGGGCTGTCCAATATTGAATTGAGCGTCTCTCTTCGCCACTTGGGGCGAGGCACTTGTGATGGCCACGAGGCCAATGAGTCCTGTCACGGAGATCTGAAGTATTCTCATTCTATCAGATAATGAAGAACCGACTTATGAGGAGGTGCAGATTGTGAGAGATGGAACGAAACAGCGCAGGGAAGACAATCTGTAAAGTATATTTATAACTGCGTCTAACCTTTAGAACACCGCCCCCAAGTTCGAAAGGACATACTTCATTTCCTTCGACGCGATGGCGGAATTTTCATTACTATCACGTTCAACGCATCGAGTAATCATGGCGTTGAGGTTGCAGTTGCAGAAGCAACGGTTCGCGATGACGACATTGACCATTCAGCGGCATCGTTGCTTTCCGGTCGACACTATTGACTTTCCCAATTCGAGTCTCACAGGCATCTTCCCCCAAAAATCAAGAGTGCATATGCGTGTTCGATGGGTGTTGGTGTGATATTGGCTAAATGATCGACTGCAGTTGTCTTTGAATCGGGCATGCCGCTAGGTTGGACCCCGGCCATTCGACATATGTCCGAAAATAACGACATCGTGGGAAAGCGTGGGGGAAAGGCTGCTTAGGCGCTGATCCCCATCGACGGCATCTAACTAGCCTGACTGAAGCTTACTTTGACGCGGTAGACTACGGTAATTTACTTTTAACCTTGTCTTACTGCAGATATTGGCTTGAATGTTACCCGCATCTTTTTGGTAATCTTCTTTATCACAGGCCGGCCCAAGTTTTGCGTTACAAGGCCGGGGCAAAGTCGTGATCTGGGTTCAAATAGAGTTAAATCATCTGAAATGTCAAGATCATGTCAATTCACATGGCAAAAAATATGACAGAAAGACCCAGTCTTCAACGCGTTTCTCTCCTTGACCGTATGCTCAAGAGACCAGACGTTTTCTCACAATTCAAACAAGATATAGAAATAGCATGGCAGAGGATGTGTTGACAAGCAATCCCAGGTCAGTCCTTTCTTCTGACATAGTGAGTTTTCGCAATCCCAATCAGTCTACTATCTTCTGAACGTTGAGACCAGTAGTGTGTAAATGCCTTGAGGATGGCTGTTCAACCCGAACAGCATACTAGCCAAGCACGAACACGCTATTCGATCGTAGCTCTACCAAACTGTCCAAGATCGCCATCGTCCTACCTGGTTCATCTTCTCTGGAACCCGTTCTGCCAAGCTAGAGAAGTTAAGGTTTGATATGCCCGACGCAGCAGCAGAGCCAGAGGCGCCCCCGTTGCATGCCTCAACGTCCCTTGCCGTTCAGCCTCGCTGAGATCTTATGCGGAAATGAGATTATCGGTCCCAAATACTTAAATGAACTCGAAGTGTTATTCGTTACATATGATGCCATCCGGTACTATCGATATATGTCTGAGTTTGGTACATCTCGCCCCTGTCAATCCAACAAACAAAACACCTACGTCGTCCAGTTGAGAGATGATCTGCAACTCTTCATCTCACATGGCTTTACGCGTGGTCGCCGTCAGTGTCGATCAACTTCTTGACATTCGTTAAGCTTACTTCTCCCTCCAATGCCGAAGCACTGGGCCACACTAGCGCTGCTTGACACAAAGTTAAGACATCGTCAAGAAGTGTGCTCTACACGTCGAGCTCGCCGGGCGCCCAAGTTTCCGTGCTCCAAGCGATCGCGACATTACAGTCTTCCCTCTTGAGGAAAAAGATGTGGCCACGATGAGCTAGAGGTTAAGGATCTCTGGATTGTGATAGGCAAGGTGTGAGTCCCGACTTCTTGGCAAAGACATGTTCAGGCATATCTCCAACGCTGCATGACTCTGAGAAGGTCTGTTGGGTGCATCTTGATTATCGTTCTGGCTCACGGCATACTATCCTTCGACAATAGCGTAGATGATGAGGTTTATTGGCTTCATGGTGTGATTGTCTAGTGAGCTCACGTCCAAAGAAGAGAAGCGGTTGACTGTCAGACGGCCCTTATTGCAGCTCGCGATGGAGTATAAGAAGAATAGATAAGTGCCCGTAGTCTGGTGTTGGGAACATCTTCAAAAATCAGACTTCTTGGATTCCAACAAATAATTACCAGCAGCTCAATTGACTCAAGATGCTTTCTAAGATCTCTTTGGCAGCTCTCACGGGCTTCCTGCTCTCTCCCGTGGCAGCAGGGCCAGTCAACGGCAACGACTACTCTCCTGCCAGCAAGAGAAGTCCTCTGGGGATCAGTCTGCCCCCTCTGATTCCTTCTATCCCGGGAGTCACCGAGCCTCTGGCCTCCAATGCCCCTCCTCTCCCCATTCTTCAAATCCCAACGCCTCCTCTCGAGAGTCCTCCTTTCACCGGCGCCAACATCAAGCCAAAGAAGATTGGCTACTTCTGGACTGGAGCTGGTGACAACATCCATAAGGACTTCTTGGTTACTGCCAGTTTGGACGATGTGAGTGATGCTTTTGTCTCTACTTAACTCTTAGTGGATTGAGCAATGCTTACAGCCGTTCTCGTTTTTAGGACACTTTCGGTCAAATTATTGCTCTCACCGATGTGCCCACGAGCGGAAACTCTCCTCACCACCTGGGTAGCTCTCTTGATGGCAAGACACTCATTGGAGGCGGTTTACTGTCTCTGCTTAAGACTCAGGACACGGCCTTCTACTTTGATGTCTCTAATCCCTACGCTCCCAAGTTCAAGAAGTCTAACCGAGCTCTACTGAGTTCCATCGTCGACGAAATCCGCGCCAAGCCAGAGGGGTAAGTCACCACCACTACATGCCATGACTCTGTCCTCGTCATGATTCCTGTCATTCCCAAACATTCCCAGGGAAGATGAGAAGTGCTGACATTCTACTGTGACAAGTGGATTCTTCATCACGTACATGGGCAGTGCTGTTGGAACGTCTCCCGGCCGTCTGGTCGAGACCAACGCAGAGGGTGATATTATCCATGAATGGCCAGAGGATGTCGCTGGAACACTCAACATTCTCGGCGAGCAGTTTAGTCCCCATGGTCTGGCTGTGGATTTCAACAAGGGAATTATCTTGACTTCGGACTTCGTCGTGCCTATCACAATTCTCAAGCCGACGTTGGGAATCCAGAAAGCAAGCACCCTGCGCCTGTGGAACTTGTCCGACAGAACAATCATCTCGACCATTACGATCCCTGCCGTAAGTGCTCTACCAACTTCGGAGCGAACGACAAAAATCTAATGGTTTCTAGGGCTTGGGCATTCAAGATGTTAAGTTCATCCCCGGCAACCCTGAGAGCGCTGCTATTGCCACCGCTGTTGGCCCAGGCCAAGTCTGGATCATCTACCCATTCCGCCGCGATTCGTCTGGGAAGCAAGGCGTTGCTGAGCTGCTCTTCGACCTGGGCTCCAAAGCCAAGGACTCGTTGGCTATCTACTCCGACATTACCGACGACGGCAAATTCGCATACTTCACCATCACTCTGGGCAACCACGTTGCAGCACTCGACATCTCCGACCTGAACAACGTCAAGAGACTGGATGACCCCAACGAGACGCAGCCAATCATTGGACCTCACTACGTCAAGATCAGCCCGGATAAGAAGAACCTGCTTGTCACTGGATACTTCGTGCAGGGTGGTGATGTGAGTCACGCGTCTCTCGTTATGTTTGACATTCTTGTACCGAGGTTGTTTACTGACATGTTATTCGTGATAGATTTCCATTGTCAACACACCTGGAGATTACAAGGGTCATTGGCTCGACATTCTCCCCGACGGAAGCCTCAGCTTCAACCGATCAATCGACTTTGAGAGCATCTTCACCCGCGACCGTGGCGGTGCTCGACCTCACTCGTCGGTCATCTTTGACTTGACCGACCCCAAGAACCCCAAATATTACTAAGGGTCCTGCTTGCCACAGCTCCGGCTCTTGTTGAGCTGCTGATCTGATGCTCTATCAGACCTGGAACATAAGGATTTGGAGGAGGAACGAACCCTACGGAAGCAACGACGCCTTTCTTTTCTCTTGAGATATAGTACCCGATTGTTCCTTGGTTATGTTCAGTTTAATTTGTTCCGCTTGTAACTTCGCGCTTTACCTATGAAGCTCTATCTTGTGCGTCGCTTAGTAATTATCATTGTTGATAACGTAGCATGGTGCCTCTCGTAGCCACGACTTCGTGTGTGACCATGTTTGAGAATATTGAACATTCAAAAGTTCGAACTTGAAATCCAGATGTTTTTGAGCACTATCTTAGAATGGACTTCATCTCAAAACGGAGCTGGTCATCATGGTAAGACTCGGTGTTCGTGAGTCGCGCACTAACAATTTCGTGCTGCGTGCGTCATTCGTCCGCCCCTCCCTTACCTCTGGAGGTCCGGCCGGACGTTCCGTGTCGCAACTGCCTGGCAGCGCACTGCTCTCGAAGGCTTGACGCTAACACCTTATGTTGTCCCATGATCCATTCCCATCTTTGTAATCTACACTTCACTTCATCCATGTCTTTTTGATACCCCATTTCTTCCAGGCTCAGACAAAATGCCTGTAGAACGGAGCGCCGAAAAGAGACCCGCTTTGCCGGCGGCGTCTCAAACAAGGTCCCCACCGAGCTCCCGGAGAGCTATAGTCTGCATATTCGGCTTCATTCTATCATTTCTGGTTGTTTACGGACTTTATACCCCATGGAGCAGCTTCATAGATACGGGCAGATGGTTTCCCGGGACATTCAATGAACTCGACATCGATGCAGACAATGACTTGTATCTCGTCGGTGCTGGCCGAGCCGACATTACCGGCCCGGTTGTGGAAATCAACATGATGGGTTACGCAGACCCCAAACAGCTTGGCACTGGCCTTCGACAGAGATTGTATGCCCGAGCATTCATTGTAGGAAGCACCGAACGACGTAACGACAGGTTTATCTACCTCGTGCTTGACACACAGTCGGGAGACACAGCTGTTCGTTACGGTGTACTTCACGGGCTCGCTGAGCTAGGCTTCGACTACTCCATGTATGGACATCACAACTTGGCACTGACTGGGACACACTCGCACTCTGGTCCGGGCGCCTGGCTCAACTATCTCCTACCGCAAATCACGAGCAAAGGCTTCGACCAGCAAAGTTACAGAGCCATCGTTGACGGTACCTTGTTGGCCATCCGTCGTGCACATGAGAGCCTAGAGCCGGGGCATCTCAGTATTGGCTCAACAAAGGTCACTGGCGCGAATATCAACCGCAGCCTGTACTCGTATATGGCGAATCCGGAAGAAGAACGTGCCAAATACAACGTCAGCGCTGAGAATGACGGGTCTGTTGAGAAAGACTTGACATTACTCAAGTTCCAACGAGCGTCAGACGGGAAGAGCATCGGTGCCTTGACATGGTTTCCCACCCACGGCACATCCATGCTCGGCAATAACACTCTCATTTCGGGAGACAACAAGGGAGTGGCAGCATGGCTATTTGAGAAAAGTATGCGAAAGTCGTCTGATGCGACCAAGGGATTTGTCGCTGGATTCTCCCAGGCCAATGTGGGCGATGTGAGTCCAAATGTGCTAGGCGCTTTCTGCGAGGACACCGGCGAGCCTTGCGACTTCAAGACAAGCACTTGCAGTGACGGGAAAAGCCAAAAGTGTCACGCCAGAGGACCATTCTTCCGCGAGAAGGATGAAGGTGCCTCGTCTTGCTTTGAGATCGGCAAGAGGCAGTACACAGCTGCTAAGGCGCTATTCGATGACATGGGATCCAAGTCTCAGCGAGTTCGTGGCTCGTGGGTAAAGTCTTTCCATGCCTTCCACAATATGTCAGAATTCCACTTCGAGCTTCCCAACGGAACGGAAGTGAGAACCTGCCCTGCAGCGTTGGGCTACTCATTCGCAGCTGGAACGTCTGATGGTCCTGGGGCTTTCGACTTCACCCAGCACAACTCGAACTCGACTAATACGAACCCTCTATGGAAGGTTGTTGGCGGTTTGTTGAAGGCACCAAGGGAAGACCAAGTCGCCTGTCATTCCCCCAAACCCATTCTACTCGATGTTGGCGAAGTGTTTAACCCATACCAATGGACACCCAACATTGTAGACATTCAAACATTCAGAGTCGGCCAGCTGATTATCATTGTCAGCCCGGGAGAGGCGTCGACCATGGCGGGAAGACGATGGAAAGATGCAGTCAAACACCAGGCCGAGTCCTTGTTTGCTGAAGAGACTGATGCGAAGCCGGTTGTGGTGATTGGAGGACCAGCAAACAGTTACACTCATTACATTACAACACCACAGGAATACGGGTAAGCTCTCATACGTGGCACTCTATCGAGCTCGGCACTAATTTTGACAGAATACAACGATACGAGGGTGCTTCAACTCTGTATGGTCCTTACACGCTGGATGCATACATTAACCGGACGCTCAATTATCTCCCGACGCTGGGAGCTTCGTTCGCCGAAGGACCTCCTGCTCACGCTGGAGGACCTTATCCTCCAGACAACACAAACCGCTCCCTGAGCTTCATCACTGGCGTAGTGCGAGATGGCACACCCGTTTTCCGCAGCTTCGGCGACGTCAAGACTGACGTGGAGGACAAATACGCCATCGGGGACGCCGTGAGAGCCACATTTGTCGGAGCTAATCCGCGTAACAATTTGCGCCTGGAACAGACGTACGCAGCTGTCGAGAGATTAACCATTGACAAAGGGGCCATCAAGAGATGGGACACCGTGCGGACCGATTACGATTGGAACCTGATCTTCCACTGGAAGCGGACGAGCGACATACTCGCCACGAGCGAGGTTGAGATTGTATGGGAGACGGAGAGCGATGCGAAGCCGGGGACGTACCGCTTCCGCTACTATGGGGATTCCAAATCGCTGGGCGGAAAGATCACAAGTTTTGAAGGAGTCAGCGGGCAGTTCAAATTGCACTGAGGTCTGGTTATAGGGAGGTTTGTTCTAGAATCGGGAACCGTGGAAGAGGAATCATGCAATCTGTGGCTTTACATGAGTCTTTGTTGATTAACAACAGCGCTATCCAGAGCGCACAACAGGGCTCAGCTTTCAAGAATGTTACAAGTCTTTCGACGATTCGGTATTTATTGAACACGACCCAAATCCTTGGACTAGTCGGGACATCGCCATTAGCATTCATTCGCTTCAAAGCCATTTCAAAAAGTTGGTTCACGGGACCAAACACATACCTCATACCCAGGAGGACACGGCGTAATACAGTTCCAGAAACCATCGCCGTATCCGTGACACTCGTACTCGCCGTCGTCATTGTCCGTCGTAATGGGCTTGCTGCACGGCGGGAGGTCCATTCTGCCCTGGGCGTTACCCTTCAACCTGGCGCAGCCCATGCAGGAGCCGTACTTCTTGCCCGGAGCGGTGCACTGTCGGGCGCAGCGGCTGCTGCAGCCGGCTACGTCGTCGACGCTGTAGTCTGCAAAGAGCCAGGCGAAGTCTCCGGGGGAGAGGTTGCGGTTCGAGGAGAAGCCTGGGGAGCAGGTTTGGGCGAGGGTTGCGCTTGCGCAGAGCAAGGCGGCGGCGATGGCGGTTGTTGTAAGACGCATCTTTGGTTTCCGGGGTTTAGATATTGGGGGAGAATGCTGCTCTTTGGCCTTTGGGGTGTCTTGTGAAAGGACGACTCTATACGAGATTTCTCACGAAACCGGTATGTGGAGGCAAAACAGAGTGAACGAGCAGAAGAGCTAGGCCATGTGGAAGTGGGAGTAAAGACCGACGGTCATTAGTACGGACATCCGTTGGCTGATATTTATGCGACGTTCCGCTGGTCTTGTACGGAGTAGTCCTCTACATGATCATGTTCGGCGAATAACTGCCTTCTTGAATGACTAGGCCGCAAGTACGCGGGAATTAGAGAGGATATTGAGCAGAAAAAGCTTATACCGATGTCCTGTACCATGACTTCGAGACTCGAGAGCATCGTAATATACTAAGTTTAACGGAGTGCTCCGGTTCTTTCTTACAGAAAAAACCCTTTAATTAACAATCTACACGCCAGGAGGGGAGTTCTGAAGCTTAGTATACGGACCTCGTGGACGGCTGACTCTTTCAGACAGTTGGGGTATTGTAAGTCCGAAGTTCGAGGTGGACATCATCAATTATAGTTTAATAAGTTCTCGCGCTCGGCACACTTAGGGGCCGAGTACAGACAAGTCGAGTCAGAGTCAGTATTCTGTCGGTATCGCAATTCTTGACAAACAACTAGTTTAGATGTGTAAGTACTCTGGTTGAATTAACTATGTGCCATTACCGACCAGACCCGCCACCACGACCAAAACACAGCACAAGGACTTATGATATACCGAGCAAGGGAGGAGGAGGAACATCTAGTCTAGAAAAAATCGATAGAGTATGGCAAATTCCTGATGCCCATCTTAGCTCTTAAGCCAAAGGATCTGCGTAGTTGTTTGCTGCTGTATTTCTTTTCTTTTCTTTTTTCGTGTACTTGGTAGCTCAGGATTCGCCAGCACGGCCTAACGTTGATGCCAGATAGACAGACGGCTTTTCAATGCGGGTACCGTTGCATAGACATTTATAGCTCCTTGTGTCGAGTGATTTCCCTCGAAAGTCCGATTCTTATGTAGGTGGATCGTTTGCGTCGGTCACAAGCCGGGGAGAACGATCGGTTGTAAGGCACCATGGTTGACGTGAAAAGTGTACAAAACTCGCGAGGGTCCCCTCTGATAATTGCTTCTTCTCGAATTCTTGTGAGTTGGACAAGAACCCCTGGTCCCGCGTCGGACGCTGCCGAGACAAGCCTCGACCTGACACCCGCCGCGCATGTCTTGGCCCCTTGAGCGGCGCCCCTCCTCCAAGTCTTTCCTCCCGGCGCCATGTCTCTTGATCAAACAACCAGCGCCGGCCGAAGAACCTCCGGACCTTGAGTAAATGTATTCAAACCATTGAATTCTTGTTTGTGACTTGGAAGGTTGTCCGAACTTGTTGACTGTCTAATACGTACGATATCAGATTGCCCAGTCGGCAGGCACCCCTACCCATTGGAATGCAGCTGTCACAGTTCCTGCAGGAGACAACTCTGCCGGCCAGGGGGTTTAGGTGCGGTGAGATGCCGCCACCAATAGCGGCCTGCAGCAGGAGGAAACAAGGAGACGGACGACTCTTTCCGCGCGGAGTTGGACCCGCCCCGCTGGAAACCAACAAGCCCAGGCCCCTGTGTCTCGCTGCAGCTGCAGCTCCCTGGCCCGGTGGGTGGTGTGTCACGACATGGATGAGTGCGAGTTGGATACAACCAGTATTATATGTACAAACTGCAGACCTCGCATTTGACTTTTGCGATGAGCAATCCCCATTGGCGATGACGTCTCCTTGTTTGTTCAGAGAGCAAACTCGATGAGTAATATCGGACCTCAGTGGGTGTCAAGAGAGGCAAACAAGCTTTTTATCATCTCCTCATCATCACGTTTCGACGTGGCATGGTCAAGGCAGCTAGATGCTCATTGAACAGCTCCCCCAAGGCGCCATGTGTATTTTCACCATAACAAATCACATGCCACCAATTGCTAAATGGCATTGTGTGAACAAAAGGCTAGATTGCAAGGGTCTCTTTTTAAGCTAAAAAAGCTAAGCAAGCTCCTTTCCAAGACTCCAACTCAACCACGAGATGGGCCATAATGGGGTTAGGGGGGCATTTGCTAGTTTCGGAGACGCAAGACCCGAAACCAGAGCTTCGACCCCTACCTGCACCTTGGGGCTTCCCAGATGGGACCCCCGACCCCATCGACGTTTCCGGTCCTTCTTTTGTTTCTTCCATGGCAGATGTGTGACAATTCTTCCTTTTTGTTCTGCATTCCTTCTCTTTTTCTTCTTGTCGTCGAGGGACTGTCTTAACTCACTACGTCTTATAGCTTTCTATTATTGCTGTGCAGGCATCAAACTCCTCCCCCGGATTTGATATACAAGGTCTTGAGATTATCAAACCAACCCGGGGCTTCGACTGGTCTCGGACCCCTCCTCCCATTGACCTCATTGTATCCAACGGGCGATAAGCTATTGTCATCACCAGGCTTCACTTGGGTTATCCTCGTGCTGCCGTGTGCCCCTAGGTGACATTTCGCCAATTCAAGCTCCCAGAGCATTTGGCACCAACATGGTATCGTCAGTCTTTGTGCTCGTTGGAGCTGTGGTCGCCTATGGCGTATATGCCTACGTCTCCGGCCTGCAACGCAATATAGCAGAAGCAAAGAAAGTTGGCTTGCCATATATCGTCACCCGTACGTGTTCAAGGTGCCCACAGTGTTTCTTTGGTGTGAGAAACTGACCATGAGCAAGCCGCATCGCCCTTTTCAATAATATGGCAGCTCACCCACAAGTTCTGGATACCCATCATCAAGTGTTTTCCGAAATCGTGGTGGGAAAACTGGCTCGAGTTAGTTACTTGACTGGACTGCTCCGTCCATTGCGGCGCCCCTGCTGATCCCAATGCCTTGCAAATAGACTCCTCATACCGAATTGGTCCTATAATCTACTTCACAAGCCTTTTGAACGCATTGGCGAGACCTTTATGATCGTGTCGGCCTTTCAGATCCTCGTCCTGACCGACAGCGCCGAAGCCATCCACCAGATCACACAGCAACGCGAAAAGTTCCCAAAGCTTGTTGAGACGTACGCCATCTTGAAGCAGTTTGGCGACAATGTCCTGACCACCGAGGGTGCGGTCTGGCGCATGCACCGCAAGGTCACATCCGCGACCTTTAACGAGAAGAACGCCTCTCTCGTCTTTGCCGAATCGATCAAGCAGGCGCAGAGCATGACGCGCAAGTGGCTAGGCCCAGCGGGGGAAAAGAGCAAGAAGACTATTCAGACGCTGGATCACGATACGATGCGGCTCGCTCTCAACATTATCAGCTACGTGGGATTCGGAATGCGCCTGCTCTGGCCGGGACAGTCACTGCCCGATGGAGCAGATCCGAAGCTTACAAAATACAGCTCACTCGAGGCGGCCCCGGGACACACGATGAGCTTTGCCGATGCCATTGCCGAGATGCTGGAACATATCTTGGTTCTGTTACTGGTACCGCACAAGATTTTGAAGCTGCTGCCTTTCAAGTACACAAAACAGGCCGTTGACTCGCACGACAACTATGTTCAATACATCGACGAGCTGATGCAGGACAAGATTGAGGATCTGCAGAACGGCGACCACGGCGACGCCGGCATGGACCTCATGGGCCAGCTTGTGAGATCCAAATACGGGGACGGAGCGGATGCCAATGGGGCTTTTAACGGAACGCTATCAAAGGGAAAGGAGTCCAAGATCCCTCAGCTGTCCAGATCGGAAATCTCGGGCAACGCCTTCATCATGTTAGTTGCGGGACACGAGACGACGGCGAACGCGATGCACTTTGGTCTGATTGAGATTGCCTGCAACCCGGCTGTGCAACGCCAGCTCCAGAAGGATATAGACGGCATCTTTGGCGATAACGATCCGAGCACGTGGAACTACGAGAACACGGTCAACCCGATGTTGGCGTCCATGCTGGGCGCCTGCATGAACGAGACGCTGCGGATGACGCCGGCGGTGGTGGAGATCCCCAAGAAGGTCAGCCCGGAAGGCGATGGCATCATTACGCTGGACGGAGAGAAGTACGTGTTGCCAAAGGGGGCAGATATCTCCATCGTGGGCGTGGCGGCGCACCGGAACCCGCGTAATTGGCCGTCGAAACCGAGCAAGATTTCGGGGGCGGATCACGACCTGGATGACTACGCACCGGAGCGGTGGTACAGGGCCAGCTCGAAGACGGCGGCAGATGCCAAGACCGGCGGCGAGGCGGAGGAGGACTACGGCGGGTACAGGGGCTCGGACACGAGCGAGAAGATGTTCCGGCCGGTGCGGGGGTCCTACGTACCCTTCTCGGACGGGCCGCGGTCGTGTCTGGGGCGGCGTATCGCACAGGTTGAAATTATTGCCGCCCTGTCGGTCGTATTTCAGCGGCACAGTCTTGAGCTGGCGGTGGACGAGTGGGCCTCGGATGCCGAGGTGGAGGCCATGGGTCCGGAGGAGAGGCGGACGCTGTACAAGAAGGCGCAGGATAAGTGCCGGGAGACTGTGAAGAAGGCGTCGACGATGTTGACGCTCAAGTTACCGCAGGGGATGACTGTGCCTGTCCGGGTTGTGCCGAGAGGACAGGAAAGGTTTGTCGATATTGTTGACTCTGCTTAGAGTAGGTGTAATCAATAGCTGGCTTGCCTAGGCCTGGCTAGTGAAATTGTATCTTCAAAGCTGTATAGTGGTTGCTCTAGAATGGATATATGGGAATACCCGGGAAGGTACAAGGCGGAGAGATGGGTAGGAATTACATATGCATGAAATTGAGGCTAAGATGGCAATTAATCTGAGAAATTCAACCCATCAGCAGGCCATCGAGTTGATCTTGTGTAATATGGTGATGAGGTGACTGATTGGTTGAGATGTTGCAGTTGTCCCGGCAGCTCATGTTGATCGCGAGGGGCTTCAAGGTGTTGACAACTTCGCGTTCGGTATATCGAATGCACGGCAGCGGAGTGGGAGAGAAAGGAAGCCACGTGTTCTCGTGAGTATCCTCACATCATCGATGAACAGGGTGCTTGCTTGACCTTCGTTTATTTGGCGTCTTCTTTATCAGCGGGAGATCACCGGCCAGTCGCGCGCAGAGGCCAGCGACTAAACCGTTTGTTTACATGCCTTGCCTTTTTCGGACAGCTCAGGTGGGTCTGATTGGTCACAGCCGTCCACTCACCTTAATAGCAGTCAGCACCTCCGTCACGCCGTGTCTTCTTCTGCGACGAGAGCCCACCTTCTGTGCTTTTGCCGCTCCCGGGAGACGAGGCAGAGGGCGGAAAGCGCGCTAAACCAGTCGCAATGTCTACTGGACGACGGGACGTCCACACTGGCATATCCCCCCCTTTTCCCCAGATCAGATAGTATCAGCGCACCTCGATTGCCTGCTGTATGTAGCAATGGCAGCTGGAGCAGGCAGTCACGACTCATGGTAGCATTCACCTAACAGCGATGGGAGTCCTGTTGCGTCACTTCCCATAGGACCACAACAAGGGGGCCGAGGAAGGTAAACAACGAGCGCTTCGACCATTTTACCCCGTCGAACCCCCCCATAATCCACACGTTAATCACCCCCGACCTCAGCAGGACCCGACACGACCCTTACAAGTTACAACCTAGCTCTTCAGCCCAGCTATCGTTGCCGTTATCACCACCGCATCCATCTAACTGCCCCTCCAAAACCGTCACCCTTTCAAAGTACTTTCCACTACCACTACTAAAGGACAATCTGCCCTGCATTCACTGCAATTCTTCTACAAAGGCATCATTGCAATCGATTCCCTAGAGTCGCCAAGTCTGCGCGATTCATTTGATACCCCTTTTGATTAACTTTAACCCCATTTCAATCACTAAATAATGTCGGGCGCAAACTCGTGGTTGGCGAGGCAGCGGAAGAGCGACCTCGTCGAGATTGCCGAGCTGACCGGACTTACTGGGTGAGCATTTGCCTCTTTTTTTCTACGGACGCGACGACTTTCTGCAGCTGTGACGGCTTTCTTGTTGCTCTGCAAGTCAGATTCGAGCTATGGGTGCGCTGCTGTCGCGTCGGTTGCGACTGACGTCAAAGCTGATTGAAGCGCGTCGAGCTGTCGCAGAGAGGCCCACGATGCTATTCAGACCACGTAAAAAAAGCTAATAACGCGCTGCTTTCAGGTACGAGAATCAGAAAAAGGCCGACTTGGAAGTCACCCTCGATGAATACCTCGCCGAGAACACGATCCAGTTCTCCCAAAACCCCAAGCTTGCAGGCTACTACACCAGTCGCTCCAAGGCTGCCGGCTCACCCGTCAAGAGGGAGGCTCCCTTGACCGATCTCGTCAAGTCCACGCGCCGCAGGGCGACGAGAGCCATCGAGGAGCTCCAGCCCGAGCCCGAGCCAGAGTAAGCCATACCTGCCACTCCTCTACGCGATGCGCCTCAGAGGTCATCTAGATCCCTGAATCGCGACTAACACGCGTCACAGAAGAGCCGAATCCTCAAGCCCGGAGCCTGCCTTCTCCACCGCACTGGCGACGCGAACTCCCGCCCGCAACCTCTCTCTTGCGAGCCGCATTCCTCTGCCCGCGACGCCCGCTGATGTTGCTGAGGCCGTCGACCGTCACACTGTCGCTCTGCGCGAGCGCGCGACGGAACTCTACGACCAGTCTGGCATCCAGGAGGGCACCCAAGCTGTGCGCTCCTCCCTGTCAACCGTCACGTCGGTGCTGTTCACCGTGGCCGCGTTCGAGGCGTGGAACTTGAGAGCAGAGGTCTTGCCCCTCCGCTACGCCTTCACCATCCCCGCGATCCCGGCCCTGGGCACCAACTTCTACCCCGTTTACGTACCTGACGCGTTCTTGTTCGTGACCTCGTCCTTCTGGTCGCCTGTCACGCTTTGGACCCTCACTTCTGTCCTTATTCCCTCCTTATTTGGGTACTTCTACAATCTGAGCGCGGCGAGCCATCCCCAGCCTCGCGGCCGCAAGTCGTCGACCGTTGAGTACAACGTCGACCCCTTGGTCTTCAGCATCGTCAAGGCTCTGAGCTCGTTCGTTGTTTACGCCCAAAAGGTCAACTTTGGCGGCTGGATCAACGAAAACTCGATCGACCGCATCAATGGTGCTCTGTATGGAGAGTGGAAGGGCATCTTGACTGGGGCTGCCATCACCGGGCTTGTAAGCCTCTACGACGCCGTGCTGAAGAAATAGGAGCCATCTGCTCGGAACACGACACTTTCTCGAGCTCCTCGAGCACATGGGACTCCTTCCAGCAGTCCGCGGCGCACGAGGGGAAGAAATACACGGAAGCTTCGCAATCGTACTGTTTGAACCCTCGCATTGCGCTAAATCAGGCGCTTTTCTTCTTTCTTTCTCGTCACTCAATGGCGGCGTTCTGGGCGTTCCATCGGCGTCATACGTGGCTCTTTTGGCTGATACCTTTTTCAAATTTGCGAGTGAGATGCTCATGACGATGGCCAACATCGCCTCTGGTTTCCGGAGAACACTGGCCCCTTGGACTGGTTCGGCAGATTTCTTGCTAGAGCGGTGGCCTTCGTTCAGGAGACTGGGCGCGACTTGTCCGGTTATTGTTCTTGTGGGATTGGAATCTTGTTGCCTGTTTCTACAATTATAGTGTGATTCAGTTCTAGCGGTTATGGGTATTGGTGGATGGGCGGCAGAGTTTCCCTCTTGGCGAGACGCATGTCGACAGATTCTTACATCTTGGATCTGGGAGGGTGGGCGCTAAGACTGCTCTGGGTGTTTTGCCCTTGTGGAAGTCACGAGAGATGACCTGAGGAAATATACTGCTTTTGAAGTTCTACCCCATTTCACTTTGCCTGCGCTTTACTCTTTGCTTGGCTGACAGTGTCTGGTCCGCAACGTGAATGGCGAAACAGAATTTAACCATGGACAGCTAAGGCACTGAAGCACGACACACGATGCTAGTCTTTGAAGGGAACAATAGCGGGGTGAATCCCTTGTGTTTGTATGGCTCTGATCATAGTGCCCAGAGCCGACCTCTGCCTTGGTCCGTTCCTACGTGTTGTAGCCTTTGCTAGCCAATGAGAAGGGGAACGGCAGAGAGATAGGATAATTAGTCGAGCAGAGCCATCAGATGTATGATATCAGCTCAAAATTGCACGACCTCGACAGCCACTCTCACCAATGACACCTAGAGGGCAACTGACTACTCGATATCATGGAGGGCAGTCTTCACCTGCTGACTACCAACCTAGTACTGCCCAAGGGAGCATGGATTTCTGCGCGACTGCACCACAGCAAAACCACAGCAAAACCACAGCAAAACCACAGCAAAACCACCTAAAATTCTTAGAATTGGGTAGTCATGTGGCAAACGCTCCTAATTATTTGCTTCCGGTAGTGAAAGACTACCTGGTACACCAGACGACTGTACTCATGATAGATGTTCCGCTTTGATGACGGGCATATGTGTGCTCCCCCACGCGCTTACATAAGATACGTTCAAACACCCGGACCATCCCGGCAGCCGGCCAGCCAATAAAAACGCCGCTAATGCAATTAGCGAGAAAAGAGGCGAAAACCATCAACGCTCGTCGACAACGTCAACCATCTTTCCCGAAAAGAGAGCCCCCCCGACCGTCTGCCTTTGAAAGTCGTCCTCCGCCGGCCGCCCCTCCCCGCGATAAACCCTCTCCACTCCTCATCAACTCAGTTTCTCCCGAAGAGGAATCGAACCAACTCGGATCACCAAGATGCTTTCCTCCACGAGGACAGCGGCCTCATTGGCCCTGCGAGGTAAGCTCTCCCCCGAGTCGTCGTCGTCTCCGGTCTACCGAGGAACCGGGACCGCAATCACCACACCACCAATCTCCCTTCGCGGGCTATCCAATTGCGCGGCTACCCGGACGATATCCCCCGAGACCCTGTCATCAATCGCCAAGGAGACAATGGATGTGTCTCGCGGTCTCAACTGGAGCTCTTTTCGCAATGGGGAGGAAAGAGAAAGCCGAAACATTTGACTGACCTCAATTGGCCACTATAGCGAAGCCCACCGCGTCCATCACCCCCTTCAGAATCGCCGCCGCCTCGATCTCCTCCTCGTCACGAAAGGACGCCAGCCCCGCCGCTGCGCACTCGACCGGCCTCATCAAGAAGGAGCGCAAGGAAGTGCCCCTGGTTAGCCAGGAGGGCACCAAGGGTGTTTTGCAATATGCTCTGTACGGCCCCCTGTGTCCGCCCTGTTCCTCCTCATCATGAAACCACGCCCGATATCGATCAAAAGGAGCTCTTCTCCCAATGGCAGTAGACACTAATCAAGCAATTCGTCTCACAGCACCTCCCTCGACGTAATAACGAACTGGGCTCGTCAGTCCTCCCTCTGGCCCATGACCTTCGGTCTCGCCTGCTGCGCCGTCGAGATGATGCACCTCTCCACCCCCCGCTACGATCAGGATCGTCTCGGAATCATTTTCCGTGCCTCCCCCCGCCAGTCCGACGTGATGATCGTCGCCGGCACCCTCACCAACAAGATGGCCCCCGCCCTGCGCCAAGTCTACGACCAGATGCCCGAGCCCCGCTGGGTCATCTCCATGGGCTCCTGCGCCAACGGCGGCGGCTACTACCACTACTCGTACTCCGTCGTCCGTGGCTGCGACCGCGTCGTCCCCGTCGACGTCTATGTCCCCGGCTGCCCCCCTACCTCCGAGGCCCTCATGTACGGCATCTTCCAGCTTCAGCGCAAGATGCGCAACACCAAGATCACCCGCATGTGGTACCGCAAGTAGATTCGCTGCCTCGTTGCAAAACTTCTCTGCGTTTTGGAGAGTTGGGGAAAACGAGAGGACGGAGAACGGATCACGGACTGAAAACGAGTCGGAGAGAATATCGAGACGGCGTGGCCAAAGGTGGGTGGTACTTTTTTGTTGGACCGCACATCCAGTAAAAGAGAGGCAATTGGCGGTCCAGTAGAGGAGGAAAATGCCGAGGCCCGGAAAGAAGAGATTGAGGTACACCAGGCACGTCGGGGCCCTTTCATAACGGCAAGACTTGGGCTTCATGTTTTCTTTTGTATGCGGTTGCGTGCGTGGGCGTGGCTATGTACATATGCGGAGGTTTTCATCCGCAAACGATCGCGGTCGTGTAGATTACAAGTTCTGCCATCATTTCAAAACCATGTTTAACTAATTTCGCAGCCCTGTGTCGTGAGATGATCCCACCTTGGTGTGTATTGATGCCAGAGGGGAGGCTTCAGATTCAGATAAGAATAGGACGCAAAGTCGGCTCATCGACAGCCATTGCGTTACCGAGTTTCGTGGCTCTGCGACGTTGGCCGTCATCAATACTTTCTTTTTGCTCTCTTGTGAAGGTTGCCTTAGGTCTGTTCTTCCACACCTATATTCAGGCCAAAGTAGACACTCTTTATCAGTCCAGAGCTTAGCAGAGAAAGACAGACACAGACACGCGCAGTGGCACTCTCAAATGAGGTATGTATGTATATAAACTATATATCTGATGCGGATATCGCACTGGAGTTGTGATGCCCGAGAATAATCAAATGCGCCCGTCATCCCTTTGCTTAGCTTTCCTGTCTCTTGCCCTCGGAAGGCCCTGGTCGTTCGAGCATCTCTCTCTCTCTCTCTCTCTCTCTCTTCCTCTCCTCCCCGAGGCGGTAAATTAAGTCCCTCCTTGCTGCGGACTCACTTCGCAGACATCTAAGGTTATCGATGCAAATTTGCCACACCCAAGGAGCTTTTTGGTACAACACAGTTTCCCCTTCGACAACTCTGCTCGTACTTTGCCACATTTCGACTCGAGTCGCTTCGTCTCGTCATCACTTTCCACTACCCCGCCGCATATAGAAAGAAGAAGAATCAGAGGTTTATTCCAAGTATCCCTACCGCACGCCGAACATCCGAATGAATTTGATGCTGTGAAATCATACTAGCAGTAGCTTCGAACCGAGCCCACCCCAACGTGTACTGGATGCAATGTGCTTCGCGCATGCTCTCCTCACATACAGCGGTGAAGATCCAGCCACTACGTGGCGAAGGCTCGTGCTTTCATCGTCCTTTTTGCGCATGCTTAAACGCATACGCAAAGACATGAGCCCCATCGGACGTATGAGGCATCTATTCTTGACCGAAGCCCATAGTCTCTTCAACGGCAATTGTAAGCTTCTGCTGGAGCATTTCCAGACTCTTGTATGGCGGCAGGTCCAGTCGGTTGAAACTAGAACAAGGTTAGCGGTTGAACTTTAGCATGCTGCGGGTGAGAGTATCTTACCATGTGTGCGCCTTGGGAAGATTGTTAATCTCTCCAGCCTTTTCGATTGTAAATCTTCTGGGACCGTCACTTCCTTGCAAATCCTTGAAACCGTTGACCGGGATACGCGATGTACCTGTCGCGAATTGAAGTAGACGCGACTTCTGCTCTCCATCCCATGAACGAATCGTCTGCCAGAAGAACTGAATGACCTCGTCCGACTCTGTGTATCCGCGGTAATCGGTGTGCTTCTTCCAATCATCCACATCAATCTCAGCAATACCACCAATGAGCAACTCAAGTTCACGTTCATCGAAAACGTTGACCAAGTCCTGAGGGATGAGCTCGTGGAAGCCATCCTTGAAGGCTTGGAATTGCTCCGCAATACGTTTCTCGATTCTCCACTTCACCATGAGATCAACGTACTCCTTCTTGTTCTCGTTCGTGACGTCGATGTCGCGACCACCGGGAATGAGGTCCTCCACGGTCATAACGCCGAAGCGCTCGTCCTCAGTGGAGAATGTCTGTTCCAGAATTCCTCCAGAAATGTCGTTGTCAAGCATCCACTGCAGAGAGCGATGGAAGTCGGCATCCACACCTTCCATGTCGGCTAGAACGACCGACTTGCCCAGAATCATCTTGTACAGGGCTCCGATGAAGAAGGCATCGAGGAAACGACGGTGGAAAATCGCCAGACCAACAACACGACCAATGAACTTGAAGTAGTTCAAATGCTCGGGGTTGATACCGGAGTGGGGGTTGATTTGAAGGGTGTAGTTGTCGTGGGCAGAGTACTCGAACAGGCAGTAGAACGGGTTGAACATCTCGTGGGAGAGAAGGAAGAAGAATTCTCTGGACAGACCACCATAATCCAAACCATCCTCACCATCGAATTTGATCATGAGACGCTTCTTCAAATCAGTAGCAGACTGCCGAGTGATTTCTGCAAAGGAGTCCTCAAAGATATGAGACCGCCGCACCTTGATGTGGCACTGTCCGGAAAGGATGCGCATCGCAGGTTGCGAGCGGAAGTAAATGAGTTTCCTTCTGAAGTCGCGCTTGTACTGCGGTACGTTCTGATCCAGGGATGACGGCAAACGAGGGTCGTCCCACGTTGTTGTCTTTGTGTTGTGGTCCACGAAATACACTCGAGCAGTGTTCGTGAGACGCATCTCCCAACCACTTGGCAGAGGTCCCAATTGAGAGACGGGTTGTTGCTGGATGGTGCCGTTCTGGGCATTCTGGCCTCCATACATACGGATGTACTGCTGGCGGCGGGGGTCAACCCAGGTAGTCGTACGAGTGTTGTGGTCCACGAAGTACGGGCGACCTTCTGGAGTCCATCTCTGTTCCCAACCAGGCGGCAGCTCGCCAGTGCCCGGACTCGTTGCTCCAGTGTGCATCATCGTAGCGTTGTTTGCGCTTTGAGCGGCTGCTTGCTGAGCTTGCAAAGTCGGGGAGCTCGCGCCGGTTCGATCCTCGGGGAGGGTTCGGTTCTGGTGTCTCTGGCGCTCTACTTGAGTTGCGGCTTCACGATCGTTCCTCTGTTCCACAGCCCCCGCAACGGTCGGTCTGTTCCAACTCGTGGTTCTGGTGTTGTGATCAACATAATATGTGCGGCCAAGGTTATCCTCTCGGCGTTCCCAGCCGGCCGGCAAGCGCCCTTGCGCATCCTCGAAGGGGCTCAGTGTGCTAGAGTTGCGTGCCGGAGGCGGGCCACCATTGGCGGCCGGAGGGGGACCGGTGGAAGTCATACTCGCAGGTCGGTGCGGCAGGTTTACTTGAGAACCAGGAGCTGGGCCGCCATTCGGAACACCCATGGCCGAGCCCGGTCTAGCGTCAGCCGCCGGGGCCGAGAGCGTCGAAAGGCTGGACCCTTGGGCAGGCGGGACGAGTGAGGGACGGCTTGATGATGCTTGCCCGGCCCGCGCGGGTGTGGTGAGGTTTGTTGACAGGTTTACGATCAGCTTGCCGTGCACAACTAAGTTATCGGTCGACTTCTTGAGGTCTCGCGTGAGCATTTGATCTGTGGGGCGCCGCATTTGTCAGTCAAGTCTGGCGACAACGCGAGCAGGAATGCGGCAAAAGAGTGTTACCATCAGCGTCCGGTGCCAGCTCAATCACATCGCCAATCCTAACGTTGATTACGCCAAGGAAACCTTGGTCCTTCTTCTTGAACTTCTTCTGGTCAAATACCTGAACCGCGAGAATGGTGTCTTCGTTCACGTTGCTAAATGATGTCAGAGGGAGGTTTTCGCCGCGATGAACATTTTGAGGACTACAACATACAGGTCGAAGCTCTCGTTCCAGTATGGGTTCAAAGTTCGTTTCTGTGCACTCGTAGTCTTGGTCTGGTCTCCGTTGACGGTGATGACGGCGAAGGGATCCGGAAACCCTGTTTTTCATGTTAATGGTTTGTTCCAACGAAACGGAAGAGGGTGAGGGCGTACGGAAGACATCTCGCTTGTACAAGCCATCGGCGGCGATGACTGCGTTGAAGTTAGTATTGATGGTCGTTGCGCGGAGGATCAACTTGGGGACGACGAACTCGTTACTCGGAGGTTGGGCTTGCGGCTACAGACAGCAGAGTTAGCTCCCGTGATTTGTTCAGTGTTGGTGACGTCCAGATGGCAGCGTCCACGGACTAATGGAAAGAGACCAGATGCGTTACTTACTTGGGCTGCCCGGCATCATTGCGGGAGGAACTCATTTCGTCGCGGGATAGCCAGCGACAACGGTGTCGACTCCCAAAATATCTGGCGTGCTCAGATCAAGGTCGTTCGTTCTTGGAACAGATGAGGGGTTAGGCGGACGTTTCGTGGATGACGTTTGGAAAGTGACCGGTCGCGGCGATATGGCGGAAAAGATTGTCGACGACAATCGGGACCGGAATACAGCAAAGGATGCTTTTGCTGGTGAGAGGTAGCGTAGTGCGGATTGGCGTTGACGACGACGACGACAAGGACGACGGCGAAAGGCAGAGCTGAGGCTGTGCAGTGCTGTGCAGTGCAGAAAAGCCCCCCGCTTCAACGAGCCAAGTGGGCTGGGTTTTTGGGGGCCTTGGAGTTCCCTTCGGGGGTGCGGCGGATGATAAGGTGACGCGGCGGGCGGGAAGACCGAGCAAGGCTAAGAAAGCAGCGGAGGAACAGTGAGGATACTGGCGAGATCGAATCGAACCAGCGATGCAGTAGACTTTGTTGGCCGTCTCTGTATCAATCTATCTCCGGAGGGCGACAAAAGGTCGACCGGTGGGATTCGATGGGAGGGAGTTTGAAGGTTGGAAGAGACAGGATGGAGCGAATTTGGTGTTTTGGCAAGGTAAGTCAGCCAGTCGCCCCCGTCTGAGCGCTTGTCAAACGGTACGGAGTACGTGTGTGCGAGTGGATTTTGTCTCCGGTCGGAAGTTCGCAGCAGAGGAAAGAAGGTTGTTAGGCGTGATGCGGGAGGTGAGGTATGCGGTGGGTAGGAGGAAGTGTCAGGTTCAGCGCTATCTGACTCTGAGAGGTGCTCTAGTATGCGGCGTGCGGCGTGCGATGAGCCTGTGCTTCCATCAGCTTTCACCCTTGATGACCTCAGCAGGGTGGCAGACGGGAGCAGTGATTACGGCACCTGCAGCAGCGCTAACAGCGACGCAGCTGTAGTGGCAGGGCAGTGACGTCCACTGTATCCGTAGGTAAGGCAGGTCAATAGGTACCTTAAGGTAAGCTGGCGTGGCTGGTAAGGTCAGATACTGATGGTGAGCATAGGATGAGGTGAGTGTCCTGGACGATTCCCAGCTCGGTTCGACATGGAGAGCCAAGGAACCTGGAAGTGCGGATGGCGAATCCCACTTGTTAGCACTTGGCGGGGCCCAGAGGTCACTGTGGGGTACCACGGAAAGCGGGCAAAACCTCTCGGCGGTGGTCGGGTTGTATCCACAATTCGAGACCCACCTCAACTCACTTCTGGTGAGCACCTCGAGAGAAGTGTAAGTATTCTTCACCCATGAACCTCACCAAGATCAACTGCATCTCATAAGAAGTTGATTGCGCTTCAATAACTCGTAGACATCCCATGGCTTTGGTGATGCCATGGCATTTCTTGGGAAGATGTGTCAGCAGATTCTGACCGGAGGGCTGTCTGACAAAATGAAACGACAGATGAATGTGAGATACAAGTGTACATGACGTCTCAGCCCAGACTGATTGACGATGGACATACCTTAGTTAAGCGCTCCATCTCTCGACTTATCTTGCTTACCACAGCAGCTTTGCCATGACATCTGGAAGTTGCGAACAGCTCTATCTCCTTCATGAGACATGTATCGTCGGTATAGTGACTGCGTTCTCCATCTGTCCGTATATCATACATTGTCTCATTCGCCACTCTTCTATCCTGTCTTCTTACCAGGTATATACAGCATCCAGCTTGAGCTACAGTTCGGGACTGGAATATGGATGTGAAGCAAGTACCTCACCTTAACTCTCTTGCAAGTACCTCGCCAAGAACAACGAATGGCAACGCAGAGAGGAGAAATGGAAATCAAAACAAACCAGAACCGAGTGACAGGGCCTCCAGCTTTTCCTAAATTTCTAAACGCTGTTCCCAATGGTGTTTCGGATGCCCATGGCCGTCAGAAAGCTGCCAATCCCACGCGCCCCCTGCCTGCCTTTTGCCTGTACCTGCGGTGCTGCGGTGCCCTGGCTGACTGGCATGGCCAAGTCTTTTCACCCTTGCCCCGTACTTTACCCAGTCGAGTCCCGTCGAGCTGGGGGCTCGAGAGAGTCGAGAGAACGACCTAACAACCTGCCGCTCGGTACGGATCCCTGCCGACCTCACCTGTACCCTGACCCGCGCCGCCGTGCTAACAGTTGGGACTGAGGGAGGGAGGGAAGGGGTGCCCGAAAGGCTTGGGAGGCCCCTCAGTTCGGGCCGTAGACACTGCCAGACACAGCAGACAGAGAGTCTAGAACCTGACCAAGCGATTGTATGAGCAGATGCCACTTTTTACATAATCTCTCGTGGCGATTTTGAAATCAGTATCATCAACAAGAAGTTTCTGCTCTTGTTTCTTCGCCTTCGAGTTTTCCCGCGGATAGGAGAATGTTTGAATTCGTAGTCTGTATTTCTCATTGTCTGCTCTCGAAAGGAACTTTTCTCGAGAATCTCTCGCTAGAAGCACGAACCTACCGGGACGCGAGAAAGCAGAAACGGCGCATTGTTGCTCGTCCCATCCCACCACCAACCCCCGGCTCCCCGAACCTCATGCGCTACGGCCACCCTCTCTTTCTCACCTCTCTGTGTCTTCCGTCTCTCTATCTCTATCTCTCGCTTCTTGCCTGTGTCTCTCCATCATACAGTAACCTACTCATTCAAGATCCTCTCAAGCATAATAGCTCAATTCATCAGCGCCATCTTCCCTAATGCTGGCTTTCCGAGGATTGCCTCAAGCTGGAGGGGGCATATTCGTTAGTGCCCCGGCACGTCCAGTCCGTTCCCCCCCTCATCCCTCTCGACGGTCCAACCGTCACATCCATCCACATCCCTTCTTTTTGCTTCGGCGCGAAAGCACAGTGAACAAGAAGCGGCATAGGGTATACCATAAATAAACAAGAGACCAGCCCAAACACAGTCGTCTGCCCAAAAGTTCCCATCCAATCACCTCCCGCCTATGTCCCAATTCTTTTCCTTTGGGAAAGGACAAAAACAAGGGGAGGGGGGACCTTGCAATCCAATCGCTGCCGCGGGACCATGGGGGAATATACTGGGCAGAGAGAGAGGTAGAGAAGGGATCTCACGGCATCGCAACCGACAGAGTCCAGCAAGCACGTGCCACAGAGACGCTTCGCTTTCTGCTGATTCCCACAACCAATCTTTTGTGCGGGGAGAACACCCTCTTGCCCTTCCTCTTCCAGGGCAGTCTTGCGTGTGTCTTCATGGACAGGTTAATTCCCAATGTTCGATTGAGGCCCCCTCGAAACCCACTGGGGACAGCCACTTCCGTGTGTCAGCTCGCGCGGGAGGGAGGGATGGATGCTTAGGAGCCCGTCCTGAGGCGGGCAACTGTGCGCCCGGGTCGGGCGGCGTCGTGGGTCACCTGCGGAAGGACGGCACCACTAGGCTTGTCCGCCCGTCTCGTCTTGTTGATGTTCCGGCTCCATGGTTTTCACATGACTTGTCACTTGGCAGTCGGTATTCATGACGTATAGGTTTCTCCTCCTATACAGGAGAGTTTGGACATCGTGATCCTACACATGTTCATGTTCAATTGAATGCCGGTTGCTCGGCCTTTGGGTTTTAAAGAAACATTGTAGAGCGACTGTTGGCAAAGGCGTCATCTCATTCCGGGCATTTCCCAGCAGAAGCTATATTAAGTGGTCAGAACATGCTAGGATAAACTCAAAGAGACAGGTACGTTTCGTAGTTCACTTGAATGTTATGCGAAGAGCTATCTGGGGGGAAAGAGCGTTCCTCAGCACCTGTGATAGTTTCAGAAAGGATTTCGTTTTTTTTGATTTCCCACAGATGTACGATGATAAATCCACGCGCTCTGCAGACTTAATGAAGGAAAGACATTGTCAGGATTTCTCGAATCAAGAACCAGAACCTGGAGCAATTTCGACCCAAAGAAGTCGAAGAACAGGAACGTACGTCTCTACTTCTACAGCAGCGTAGTCCATGTATCTACACAGACACATCTCTCTCCTCACTGATACATCACAGCGTCCCAACACCCGGTTCCGATTAACTGCGGTGGATATATGTGCCTTTTCACGAAGTCCGGCCCAGCATGTGATATCTGCTGGCCCAGATCGCAATGAGTCTCTTGGTTGGCGTCATGTTCCTGTTCATCACATTCGGCCACCGCTGCCTGTAACAACCAAATCACGCATCGATCTACAAACTGTCATTCCACGGGTGTTACTCTTTGTCCAAAATTGTACTCTGAGATGCGGTGATTCATCCATCGAAATTGAAATACTCGTCGACTGAATGTAAAAGCCTGACCAATCCCTGAACGCCATATCGAATCTTTCTCCTTTCCCTACCGTCCTGTATGTTACAATCGAAGCAATGAATCGCGTCGCACCCTCTCATCCGGGCTACTAGACATAAGCGAGTCCTCGGGAGGCGTCACTCTGCCTAATGCCTAATAAGGGGTGTATCCTCCTCTGCCCCGGCCGCGGTAGCCTCCACGGTAGCCACCGCGAGGCGGGAAACCACCACGGCCGCCAAAGCCGCCGCGACCTCCTCTCCCGCCGCCACGACCGCGGCCGCGAGACATGCCGGGGATATTGGTGCGCTTGGGGACGACCTTGAGGTTGCGGCCCTTGAAGACGCTCTCGTTGAGGACCAGGGCCTGGGCAACGAGGCTGGGCTCGGTGAACTCGACGTAGGCATATCTGTAGTGCAAAGCGCATGTTAGTCTCTGAGCCATTTTTCGGGCGCGTTTCTCGGGTGGGCTTCCGTAACGTACCCCTTGGGCTGTCCAGTGAACTTGTCCAACAAAATGGTGACGCGGTTGATAGAGCCACAGCTCTGGAAGTGAGCTTGAATCTCCTCGGGTGAGGCAGAGTAGTCGACATTGCCGACAAAGATACTGCGGCTGTCGATATCCTCCTTGTTCTCTGAAAGTTCCCGGCTCTGTTGGTCGAGGCTGGCTTGCATTTCGCGCAACTTGGCGGCCTCCTCTTCCATCTCGGCTACCCGCCTCTTCATCGCAGAGATCTCCTCCTACGGTCTTCTGTCAGTTTAACCTCCTCTTATCTGCGAAAGCCAGTGATGAATCTAGGCTCTTTGCGCACCTCATCGTGGCCATCTTCCTCGCCGACGCTGTTGTTCTCGACGTTGTGGTCCTCCACAGGGGTATCCTCGGGCTTGACGTCCGCCATGGCTATAAGATTGGGCAGTCGTTGTTGGTTTTGTGACGGCTCTGGATAGGATAGGCTATTAGCTATCGATGCTAGAAGAGAGAAGGGAGAAATGGTGCGACAAGGCAGACGCGCCCTTTTTTAAGGCGACCGCAGCCTCGGGAGGGGTCCGCTCGCTCAAAGCTGTTCGCGCACACAAAGAGTTTTAGTTGGGGCGGGAAATACTCACAGCTGTAACGACCGCAATTGACAAGCTCAGATCCTGAGCTGATTTGATGCAGCAGCTTGCGCAAGGGCTGGACGAGACAGGAGCTGAAGATTGAGGTAGACGTAGTGAAGGTATCCAGGAATTCTGATGCCAATGGGTAGGGGGAAAATCCACGGTTTAGCCGGACGCTCCGATAAGAGATAAGAGCTCCGACCTCAAGCTTTCGTCAACAGACTCGGAGCTACAAACGCATGCCCGGTTCCTTCAAACGATTGAGGAATGCTTTGCAGATGTTGCAAACTCAAAGATGAAGGCAAACTTCTAGTTTCTGCTTCAAAGTGCCTAAGGTGACGTAGGAAGGTACAACGGGCGAGCAAAGTCATGACCGGTCAACCCGGGAAAGCACCTTGTCTAGCGGGATTCCGGAGCTACCTAGCTGTGCCCGCCGCTGGCCACGTAGATACCTTCCAAGATTCTTTCCTCTGGAGTAAGATACGGATATTGATAGTTCCACGTACATGAAGGGCAGCCTTTTATACTTTTTGGTGACAGTTCTAATCAAGACAGATTTGATCCGTGAGGTACTCTACTCATAGGCACACCTCGCGCTGGTCTCATCCGAAGGCTCCATTCCAGCCTACTCTTGATGTCGTGGTCTGGGACATCCGGCGGATGACTTTGGGAAACGAGACATTCTGGTGAGTGTTGCCCGTCGATGGATTCTTGATCGACCAGCGAAACAAAGGAACGTATCCAACCCGTGAATCTTTCCCTCTTTCCTCATCTTTACCTTATTACCCTTACCACCCGGTGAACTCTTTACCTGGGCAAGACCTCAATCGATTTTTGGCACTGACTTCAATAGCTTTTGCTTGATCGATTCAATGGTCTCAAGACTAAGCAGGTATCGCGTCGAACCCTGGCCATGTTACATTGGAAATTTCCACCTGTGCTGTCATAGCGGGGGCAGTCATTGTTTACATACTATTCAAGCAGCGCAGAACATTGGGTACATGTCGGATGGTACCCCTTGAGTCCTGACACAATTTACCAAGCCGATCTCAATCGTCAGCAACATGGCGCCGGACCTCCCCAGTCTCCGGATTGCTCATCCATCCGTGATCCACCCGGATCCGAGTCCGAAATCATTGCGGAAGCACCAGAATGCCCGCACATGGTGAATCTGGTACGTCTCACTCCAGCCCAATATTGAAATGCTCTTGGAAGTTGTCGTCCCATACCAAATGAGGTGGTGTAGCGTCTTAGTCAGCAGCCCCAAGTACAGGATTGCGGCACCCGCGCCTCGTGCGCTTGTCGTCGAATGCCCACGTGTGACGTCGCTGAAGGTGCACTGCGTCAGCACCGCATCGCCGGGTTGCCGGCTATCCTCCTTGGCCCCGGATTTTGTTTTTGTGTTTCTGTTATCTTTTTCCTCGCCCGCGCTCCATCCCGCTTCACCGCGCGAAGGGGAAGGATCTGCTTGCCCGGATAGGCTGCGACATCGCGATCGTTGTGCGCGCTCGCTGCGCAGTATACTTCGTATTACCACGGCCAGCCAAAGACCCTTGCTTTCCTGTCGTATCCTGAATGGGTGGGACCTTTTTCTCAATCAGAAACCATGGCGTCCGACGATGAGTCGATCCGGCCTCTGCTGTGGTCCTTCTCCGGGTTCCGCGAGAACAGACGGCCGGCGCCGATCAGGCGACAGCTGAGCCAGTCACGGACCTGCCTCCAAGATGTGCTCGCATCTCGGAAGAAACACTATGCCGTGCTGGCCCTCGTATCACTGGATGTCGCCGCGCTCATGGCCAACATCTTTGTCGAGCTCGTCGCCTGCGATATGAAGCGGGAAGACGAGCCGTGGGTCAAGAACACGCGCGAAGGTCTCACCATTGCGGGCCTCGTGTTTAGCTCTCTGTTCTTGATCGAACTCGTATTGTGCGTTATTGCATTTGGATGGAGGTGAGATGAACCCCCAAGAGCACGCAGTACAGAAGCCATCACTTACTCAGACCGTAATAGGTATTTTGCAGAGTGGTTTCATCTGCTCGATGGCATCGTCATCGTGGCAAGCTTTGTTATCGACGTGCTCTCGCACGGCATCGTGGAAGAGATTGCTTCCCTCGTCATTGTGTTCCGTCTCTTCAGATTTGTCAAAGTGGTCGAGGAGATGAGCATGGGGGCCGCGGAGAGGATGGAGGGACTCGAGGAGCAGCTGGCAGCTCTAAGGAGAGAGAATGGAGAGATGAAGAGACAGTTGGCACGACGATGATTTGGAGGCATGTTTCTGGCATTCTGGCATTACGGCATTGGTGGCAGCGCTTTCATGTGATGATCGATACCCTTGGGGAACATACTAATGATAATGAACGATCTGGCACATGAGGAGTGCGTTTTGCAAGTACCCTAGTCTGAAGGTGTTAGGTACTGTTTCTCTGAATGGGCCAACTTTGTCTGACCGAATAAGATATTCTTTTGTCAAGATGACGCTACTGCAACCCAAAAGTGATGGGGGAGCATGCAAAACACACTGCTGATCTATATACTTCAAATGCCACGACCCGAAGCATGCGCAATCACTGGGCGACGAAGACGCCGGTGGCTTTTGCTAGAGGTAGAAAAGAGCTTGTTTGACGGGTCCGGGGTAGCTGCCGTCAGTTGTTGCTTGACCAACCGCGGACTAGTCAACAACTGTGATCGGCTTGGGCTTCAGATCAACGTTTCGATCTATGGATCGAGGTTGGACCGTTGGGCTGCGGGCATGATGGTGACGGCCGGACTTTCGGGGGCAGACGCGGTGGGGGGATGTGGTACGTTGGCCGGCAGAGAACCTCCGCGATGCAACGCCAGCCGCCCCAAATACTACTGCAGCTCGTATTGCTCCTCTTACTGCAGATACTATGCAGTCGCCAGCGAGGAGGTAGCCATTGGGCTATGTGAGACAACTTTACGATATTCGCCTCCTCAACGTCCCGCCACGCTCCGTGTTCGAGGTGCATCAGCGGATACCCCGAACACAAGAACGAGAATAGCATCAGGCAAACGCGCCAATGTAGCGCCAGTGGGCAAAAGACGTTGGATACGAACGTCGGAAAGGGCGAGATCGCAAGAAAAGTGGCTGTACTCGCCCCATTCAGCCCCGATAAAAGAACATCAGTATATTGAAGTATGAAATGGCATAGGCTGATAAGCTGTTTATAGTCATGTATCCTGACGCGCAAAAGACAATTACGGCGTTTGGACCAGCGACGAAAAATGCAACACAAAAGCACAACACGGACACAGCAACAAGGGACGGGACCCAATAAAACTCGAGCCAAGAACAAAGCAGCGGCTAGTCAAAGAGCCACGCTTGTTGTGCCATGATATCGGGAAATAGGCATATCAAAATCTTGACTGGCGAGCCACAATACCGGTCAACGGGTAAACCGCTACATATGCAGCAAAAAGAGGTCAAAGCCTTTGCAGGAAAAACAACAGACGACAGCTGCGCCGTTCGTGTTTAGATCAGATGCTTCGAGACCGGCTGCAGTCAGCCGCAATTCCCATGGCCTTTCCTCTGTCTTGAATAGTTGAATGGTGTTCATTGCCACATGAGATCTACGGATACGGATCATGACTTTTTCCCAACACGCAACTACGCATACGGATACCACCAGGAAACGGCACTTGCGTTTGTGGTGCAACGCATCCTTTGAGGTTCGCACGCCCTACCCTTGCTTCCTTACGGCAGAACGGGCCAAGGGGGTAAGAAAAACAACGGCCCCAGAAAGAGGGATCATTGTCCAATCAACAGCCCTTCAAATCGACTGCCCCCCTTGTCCACGAACAAGATTAGACTTCATCTCGACGTCCGGGCCCCATGTTCGCGCCTCCGTCGTTCGAACCTCGCTCCGTTTGACTTACTCCCGTTTTTCCTTCAATCGATCGTACCACCTTCTTTCTCGGCAGCGCTGCACAATATATTGGAATGTAGCATAGCTGCCGAACCAGACACGGGAAGGCAATATGTTCTGCATCCTGGTCCGCCACAGAGGGGAGCACGGCACGGCAACTAGAAACCCAGCCCTCAAGTGAGACTGGTCTCTACGGATACTGCCCAGAGAGAAAGAAAGGGGGTATCACGGGTAGTTCCAGCCTCTTCAGCCCTGATGGCCCGGTCGTTTCTTCACCAACAATTTCGAAGCATTCCTCCAAATTGTCAAAGAAAATCCCCATCCTCCAGAAACGCCCACGGCCTCGAGCTAGGAGGCTGGAGAAACACACAAGGCGCGCGTGCGCTGCACAGCATTTTCCACACCATATTCTTACAAACGGTTGCCCCCTTCCCTTTCGTCCTTGCTTGATGCTAGCAATTGGACGGGGATTGGGGTTGGGTAGTTTCTACAGCCGAAAGTGGGAAGATTTAGGCGGGGATTGGCAGGGACACCAGGGTTACAGGGACTTTTCTTTCAAGGTAAGAAGTCTCGTCCTCCTGATCCTCTCTGCCTCTCTCTTTGCAGGCCGGGGCTTGACGCCATCACCATATTCACAGTGTCGGTCTCCAATACCCACTCCCCTTTTTGCTGCTGGCGCCGCTGCAGAGGGCGGATATTGTTTCATTTTCTCCTCACCCTCTCTACTTTCCCACTGCCGCTGCTACCTCACTGTCACACGCATATCGGATACATAGAAGGAATACGGGGGCCCTAGCAGAGTAGCCTCATCAATCTCCATCAGTCAAGCAAGAATCCCCGAACCACCAAACCCCTGGAGATGCGGCTTGATGGGGGCCCGCTCCCCCCTTCCATCCTATCTGTCCCTCCACTTTGTTGGCTCCTCTGCCTGGAGCAGAAGAGAAAATGCCTGACGGGCCTATCACATATTCGAATTCGCTAGCGTCGCGCGCCACTGCTTTTGCCCTCCTTGGCCTAGTCGAGGGGGTGCGTGGAGTTGCTTCTCCTCGATCCTGATGCTAGTTCACTTTCCCACCCCCAGCCAGCGGGTGCTCCCCCCCCCCCCCCCAAGAGGATCATAAAAGTCCGGATACAACGTTTTGTGATGAAATTGCTGCTGTTCCCTAATTTGCTTAATAAACTCCATCTGCCAGCCCTTCGCTCTCTCTTCTCTTTTCCTTTCCCTCCTCCTCCCCTTCCGTAATAAGCCTCCGCCAACCCACTGTTCATCAAAAACAGCTTATTTCGTCTTCGACAAACCTAATTCTCCTCGGTTCGTCCAGTCACTCGCTAAAGTCTTTGAGACTCTTTACATTCGTTGGAACCACCATACAACCGTCGTTCTCGATAACCAATACAACCCCGTAATAATCGACTTGACCGTCAAAAAAACTTTCCACACACCCAAAATGAAGTTCTTCTACCCTCTCGCTCTGGCCCTCGCTGCCGTTGTTGCCGCCGCCGATGATGACTGCGACGCCGCTCCCATCGTCGAGGCCTGCCTGACCAGCGAGAATGCAAAGGTAAATAGAACCCACAGATCCTCTGAACAACCTAAACAACAACCGACAACTAACACTACGTGCTCTTTAGGTCAAGGACTGCAACGCCACCGACTACGACTGCCTTTGCGCCGCCTACCAGGCCGTCGCCACCTGCTACAACAACTGCCCCAAGGACTCCCGCGCCGCGCCCGCCCAGGGCCAGGTGACAATCTACTGCCAGCAGGCCTCCCTCTACGGCTCCGCCGCCATGCGCAAGACCCAGTCCGTCGTCTCGGCCACCGGCTCCGCCTCCGCTGCCGTCGCTTCCAACTCGGCCTCCGCTACCGCCGCCGCCACCGGCACCAGCGCCTCTGGCAGCTCCGCCTCTGCCACCGCCTCGGCCAGCTCCAGCTCCAGCTCCGCCAACATTGGCGTCGGCCAGCTCGCCCGCAACACTGGCGGCGTTCTCCTCGCCGTTGCCGGTGTCGTTGCCGCTGTCCTCTAAACGAACGACATAAATATCTTTTGCAAGATAATGCACATAATCTTCCCTCCTCCCAAAATTCCATCTAGGAAAAGGGGTGTGGGGGAACCAAGATACCAAAACATCATGTCATTTAAAGCGATTATGTTTACGGTGCTCAAGAGATTTCTGGCAATGTTTTTTTGTCAAAGACTTGCAGGACAGGATAGGACCTGATTTAACGGAGCATATGTGGCACACCCAAGCGAGAATTTGGGGCCAAGGAAACGGGGGACCGGCGAAAGAAAAACCAAACCACCATTTGTATATGCTTAATCTTTGTAATTACCTAATTCCAATCCAGCCCCTTCATGAAGTTCACTTTTCATGGACGAGAGAGAGAGAGAATCAGGTTCAACAGGAAAGAAAGAGAGACAGCATGTGCTATCAAGATCCCGTTGTTGATATTCGTGAAGTCATTCAACGTTTGTCTCCAACTTTTCACTCTGCTGCTGCTGCTGGCGCCTGAAAAGGGACTCAACACGAACCAAGTACCTTATGCAACTGACATTCTGATTTGGTGACTATGCAGTAGCCCAAGTTACACAGCATTACACGAAGACAAAGAAATGAAGAAAATACAAAGTGAAATCCACGGAAACCATTTCTTAAATGTCTTCAAGAGACCCCCAGCTCTCCAGGTCGACACACATGCGTTGTTGCATCGTACAATACAACAACGAGAGAGCCAGAAACGAAACAAAATATCGCAGAAACCGGGTAGTTGACTCGGCGACAATGCAAACCAATCCCACGCCCCCTCCAAATTTTGATGTTTGTTTGAAACATTTCTGAACCTACCTTGTCCTTAGCGGCGCGGGCCAACGACACCACTCTACCCTACATGCATTCCCCAGCATCTCGCGCGCATGCACGTATCCGCAACGCATGCTTTTCAGTTGTTATTCTATTTTCCTGTTGTTATTACTCCCAAAGCAAGGAACGTACCTGCTCAAATGCCTCGAGTGTCTCAGACTCGTCAGTCCGCCCGACTTTCCTAGGTAATGCTGACTGCCCAGACCAGTGTGATCCCGACGGAATACACGCAGGGTACACCTCTCCGCCAGCAGTCGAGGACGGTGTCGCAGATACACAGAAAACGGAACAAGACTTGGTTTTGATAAACAACATTGCGGGTAAGGCAAAAAAGGCTCTGTAGATTGTTTCGCAGCGTTCAATCTCGAACCTACTACGTAGCTATCCGTAGAGACGTCACAGTAGACCACCCGAACCCTACGGCAGTTCTCCGGACCATCTTGTCTGCCACATATGATCTCCCTTTCTCGGCGCAATGTGCGCGAGCTTCGACAAGTTTGAAGTCGGTGGAGCGTACCCATTTCGCCGATGATCTTTCCCAAGTAACCTGACTAGACCCCCTCCTTCAATGAATGCCTGCCAAGTGTGAATCTCGGCGCCAAGAATGCAGTCTTTTGAAGAAGACTATCAACATCATCAAATGTCACGTGAAACTTGCGTGGGATGGTTCAAGATTGGTTGCTCAATGTGAGCTCGTTATCGTCATTGTTTTCATCAAGCCTTCTTCTCCAACCGCTATGATACAACACGAGTGTCCTCGAATCCTACAGCTGGCTCATAAGCGTTTGTGTCCCTCCTTTGGGAGACCATCTCCCTCTTTCTCAAGTGTCGTTGCGGGCCTCGGTCCCCTACCTCCAGGAGGACTTTGGTCCAAGGCAGTGAAGTTGTAACAGTATAAAGTCTACAAGCAAATGAAGCAAGAAATAAACAGTACGCAAAAGGCAGACGCTTCCCAACAACCGTGACGCCCGGTTCATATCTCTAACAAGTGACGTTATCATCTCCGGCCACACACGCCACCGCAGCCTGCTTTTTTTTGCCTGTCCTATTTGACCCCTGGTTGCGCAGAGTCGTGTGAATAAAGAGGATAATACTAAGAGGGGAAAGAACTTTCGTCGACTAAAAAGGAGTATGTATGCGCAAAAAAGGTCTTGGTCGCCGAAGAAAGCAGTGAAAAGGGGGGTTGGCGGCAAGTTAGGTGTTGCCTCGGGAAGAGATCTTGTTGCAAAAAAACAGGAGAGCATTTATCAGACTCGAGAGAGTGCCGAAAACGCCCTAAACTTTTCGGGCTCGCTTCGCGCTGTCGTGGACAGGGCTAACGAAAGTGACATGCTTGTTCTCATCCTTCTTGAGACGCATCGCAGTACCGGAACCGACTCCGCTAGACTCCCTATGATGACCAAGAGGGCGTCCATCGTGATCCTCATCAAGTGTGATCTCAGCAACGTCAGACACCGACTCGGCATCCATGCGGTCACTGACACCTGATTCGGACGACCCGTCATCGGAGTCATCATATTCGCCATCATCGCTGACAAGCGAAGGTGCGTTGTTGCTGACCATTGTGCTGGGGCTGAGGTCAACGTCCTCCATGTCAACATCCTCACCAGAGTGTATTACTACCCTGGTGGGTCCGTCGTCCTTCTCGGGACTGCTCATGGGAGGCGAAGCAAAGCCTGTAGAAGGCGACCTTCCCTTGCTGCTTGTTGGTCTTGTCGACGAAGTCAGAGTGACGGGTGACATTGGTGCTCTCGCAGGCATGCGCATGGCAGGCATACGAGCAGCTGATCCCGCATTGCTCTTCGGGCTGCCGAGACCAGTCTCGGTATCTTCCGATTCCTCACCTGGCGATGTGAGGTCTTCAAGCGACATCTTCTCCTTGGCGTCACTGACAATGTCACTGAGGTTGCCGGTGAAGTTTCTGCTCTGCATGAGTCGCGAAAGGAAGGGGGTGTCAGCCGAGGCGACGAAGTTTCCAGCCTTTGGCGCAGCGGACCTCGCAGGCTCTGCCTTTGAAGTACTTTGAGGGATGCTTGTAACGCCAGGCAGCTTGCCATCACGGTACAACTTGAGGGAATCTGCGATCCTAGAACGCAAAGCAACGTACGCCTGTTGGGTGGACATGTCGGTCTGGGCAAAAGGATGGACGAGACCAGACGCGATGGCGGTTGGTGGGGGAGGCGGAGCCTTTTCCTCTCCAACAAGACTGCCGCCTTCGTTAACCTCGATGGGGTGACCGCAATGAACAGCCGCCTCTTCGTGGCTCTTGAAGTCTCGCCTATGGGCGATGCGGCAGTGGTTGATGAAGCCCTGAGTGCTGCTGAAGTTCTCCCGATTGCAATCCAAGCAGACGAGCTTCACAGTCTGGCCGTCGGAGCGCTTGAGAACACAAGGTCCGGCCTTCTCCTTTGGCTGAGGGTAGCCGCTGGAGAGAGACTGCAGCTTCTGGCTGCCAATACCCCGAGTCGAGCGGTTCTTGTTTGCGCTGGCGAGATCAGACATGCTGTTCCTTGTCGTTCGTCCCTCAACTGAGCTTCTGCTACGGGCAGTCTCAAGCACTGGGTACCACTCAGGTTGCATGCCATCAAACTTGGGATCGGGGATGAGCCACTTGGCGTAGTGTCGAGCGTAAGGTCCATCGACAACTCCAAAAGGCGCAGCCCATTGGGGGACAGGCTCTCCCGGACGATTTTGCAGAGCTGGACCCTTTCCGTTGCTGATATCCAACATCTGCGCAGGAGTGGGACAGGCAGTAGGATACGGAATGAGATGGCAGCGACGGAGTTGCTCGAGAGCAACCTGACATTTTGCCAGTTCTTGGTTGATTAGCCTCAGCTCATTGTGCTTGAGCAAGATCTCAAGACCAAATTGGTACTGGATAGCGTCGCGCGCGTCCTCCATGTCGTTAGTCACTGCTGGAACAGCGGCAGGCACAGGCACAGGCAAAGACGCGGATGCTGGTACGTCAGAGACGACACTGGAAGGGATGTCAGAGACGGCGAGGTTGGTGCTCTCCAGCTTGGCCCGCTTCAAGGGCTGCTCAGTGGCGATGAGTGCATCTGGTGAAGGTGAGTCGTCAACGCTTGACAGACGCCTCTTTTGAGGGCACGACGGGCCCGCCAGTGATGCCGTTTGCGCAGGTTGCGGCAGAATGAACTGATGCTTTTGCGCGAATGATGGCATGGGTTGAATGTGACTGATCGTCGTTTCGCTTCCCCGCTCGCTGCTCCAGAGTGATCGGAACATAAGCGCGGTTCTCTGAGAGCAACGAAGGTGATGGGATGAAAGGTCGCGTTGAGGGCGGCCTGACGACTTTATGCGAACGTGAGATGAGGCGCGAGGCAACAGCCTGACGAAGGTGCAATGTGGCAGTGGCGGACGGACCAGGCACCTGCAGCGTGCGACGTGGTGCTGATGCAGGCAGAGGAGCCAAAAAGCTGAGGTGCGTGCAATGAGCTTGCGAGCTGGCGACGAGGGCTGACGTAAACAGTGGATTCCCCAGACGGACGAGTCGGGTGTAAGCGTGTGGCTGCTCTGGGCGTGGGTGAAGACGAGGCGACGGGTGTGTGGTGCGTTGGTTGGCCTTGGATGATGGGGCCCGAAAAGGGGTGGCAGGGGGGGGGGGGGCGAGTGGTGCGTGATGATGTGGTCGGGCGTCCGGTCAGGAAGGCCAGAGGCAAGAGAGAGAGCCGGAGACCGAAGCAGACGAGTCGGCGACAAAGGGATGGGATTGCGACGGTCGCGCAGCGAAGACAGCGACGCAGAAGAATCGAGAACTAACGAAAGCCTCGATATCGCGCGAGAGAATGGTGCGAAAATGAATGCGCGAAGAGAGTTGGGCGAGCAAAATAAAAGAAGCGACGCCTACGATGGTTCTCTATGTCGTGTGGACGAGTGGTTTTGGAGCGGTTTTGGGGGGAGAAGTGGTTGTTTGTGAGGAGGTTGAAATGTTGTAGATGGGGATGACAGCGGAAAGAGCGAGAATAACTGTCAGAGGTCGGGGAAGGAGGCAGCTTCAGACCTCTCAGGCGGGCGACGTGCGTGAGCTTGGTGGGAAATTGGCCTCTGGGGTGGTGATTGCGAGTGCGGGTGGGCCTTGGATCCTGAGAGACACACAGAGAGTAAGGTATCCGTACGGTAAGTAAGGTAGCAAAAGCAGCCAGCCAGCGAAATGGTGCCGGTAAATAGTGTGAAAAGGAGATGGGCCGTGAGTTGAGCGAATTGGAAGTGTTCCTCTGCGGGTGGTTCTGTTTCTCGTTCGCTGATTGTCGATGGCGCAGCGGCGGTGCGGTAAAGGTCTCCGTAGGCGGCGGCGCAAGCAAGCATGTAGCAGTATGCCAGTATCTCCTCAGCAGACAATAGCAACAAGAGAAAGGTGGACGGGGCGAGGTGGATGCACAGAAAGCTGAGGTGGATGTTTTGGCGCTTTGCGCTTGTGCTTTGTTGGTGTTGGAACTTGGCGATGATGCGAGGGACCCGACTGACTAGGAAAAGGCAATTTGTGTATTGAATGCAAGGGGAGGCATAAAAAGGGGTGTGTGTGAAAAGAAAGAGAGATGGGTGTGAGAGGTACGAGGTGTGTGGGTGGTGTGGATGAGGATTGTGCTCTGAAACGCGATGCTGATTGGGTTGTTTGCAAGAAAGAAGGAGGGAACGAGGGAATGCGCTTGTTTGGTGAGTTTGGTGACTGGCTGGTCTGACCCAGGTGTGGGGGCAACTGGAGACGGGAGGTACATACAGACAACCGGACCAAAAAAAAGAAAAAGGAATGGAAGACGAAGGGAAACTCAAGGAAGGAGGTGTGCAGCTGCAGGGATAATGTGCAATACGACGGGGACACTGAGCAGGGAAGGAACGGAGGTGCCCTTTTCCCAGGTTCCTTCCTTACCCAGACTTGGTACTTTCTATACGGAGCACCTCGTGCTGTGTACTTGCCTACTTACTCTTGTTTTGTGGTAGGACTCAGGAGAGCAAGACCCAATCTTCGACACAACCTAAATGACACCCGGACGGTTCGGCCGTCAGAAAGGGATGCAGTAAGAGTCAGTCCTACACATTCTACTCTCCAACAAAGTGGTATTCCCTCACGTCTCTCTGTCAGCCTGACTCCTGAGAGAGAGTGTGTGTGCCAGATGCAAGTCCTGACGCAGACGACAATAAAAACGGGCGACCAACAAGACAGCGGCAGGAGCAGCGGCAGCGACAGCGGCAGCGGCATGCGCACTGAACTCCAAAGCTGTCAAAGAGAACGAGGACAGACTGGTTAGAGAACGATGCGCTCAGAGGATAATGCTGTCCCCGAGTCCCTGAGAGTTGAGAGATGGGACGTCAGTTCCTCATAAGTCCCGTCTTCGTCTGTGTCTGTGTTTGGCCTCGTCTTCCACCTTCTTTCCAGAATCCAGAAAAATTCAGCCTGGCAAACTGGGTGCCAACTCCCGTATTCTGTATGGCGGATAGGAATCTGATGGGACGATGAGACGGACGGGGGGCCCTTCCGAGCTTCTGTCTCTTACAACTCGTAGGCAGTAGCCGGGTTCTTTCTGGCGTCGCTGCAATACGTGTTTCGCCGCCCCGAAAATAGAACGGGATTGATCATGGTGGGCGCGTCCAACAACACTGCAACTCAACTGTACCGGGTAATCTAGGTAAGGGCACAGCTATTGTGGAGGTTCATTAAAGGGATCCCCCTTTTTCGCGATAATCAAGAATCTGACAGGCTGTACGGAGTAGAGCATATAGGGGGAAGATAAAGAGGGTGAAGGCAACGCCGATGCAACTTCGTATGTGCAGCGCAGTCTCGGGGCTGTCTATCACCACTGGCCTAGTTGCTATCTATCACGCCCAGGATCCAAATTGCACGTCTCTCTTGCAAGTTGCCGATCCAACTGATTATCGTGTTTTGTTTGTAAAGGTTTCGACATGTGTCTTATCCAGCCCGCCTGCAGATTGATTAAGTAGCACCCAGGCACGGCACTACGGATAGGTACATGGACCAAGGTTCCTTAGTGTGGAGAAGAAGACGGGGAAAGCTCATGGCGTGTGTCCCGACTTGTTTTGGTTCCGTGCGAGAAACGCCTCAGCCATGTACCTTGGGGCGTGAGACGGCCGCTGCACGAGCTAAAAGTACCTGGAGGCGTGGGAATGTTCCCACTCCACAAACCTTCGGGGTCGGTCGGGCCTCTTATTTTTCTCTCCTCCCATTGCGCCAGCCGCCGTATGTTGGATGCCTCTCCCCATACCAACATACCTTTCTCTGGCCGATAAGTTCCTCAAACACGGCGCGGGGTTGGACATGATCTCGGAAGCTGCCAGATTGTGCATACTGGCTGTCAACTCAATGAAATGTTTATTGACGGATGGGACGAGGAATTTAAGGCATAGCATCGCCTGTGTCTGTTCAAATGAGTCAACATCCGCCCCTCACTGCTTGACGAATGCAAATATTCAACGACGCATCTCATTAGTTCACTGTCGTCGTTGTCGAGCACGCCGCCGCGCTCTCTTCTCCACGTACCTAGCGGCAGTCTCGGATCTTATTCGTCTGGATCGTAGCTTCGCCATTCCGGCCGGCCTACCAAGAAGCTGCGCCTAGCGTCCACGGCGACGACGACGACTCCATTACGCCCCTTTCCGAATGGCATCGTGGATGCGGACTAGACTTCTACCGGTAGCAAGCGACCCCAAGCTATGGGAGGCCGCGGGCGAGACCGCAGCAACACAACGTGGGATGACATGAGGAAATGGACCCTGAGAAACAAGGTAACGCCTTGCGGCGACCGTGTATCGCATCTTCTTGTGTTCCGCTTACCTTGCTGTCTTTTTTCTGTCGCCTCATCATCGAAAGCTTCATGCACCATCGAAGCACCTTGATTGCTTGTCGCCCTCTCAAGCCTCGCATCCATGCGTCTTCTAGAGCCCTACTCTGTGGCCTTGACGACGGCCAGCTTCACACAACGATGGAGGGGGATGGGTGGGTGCGACATGCAGATAGACATGGGATCGCCGCTGGAAATACGCCACGCCACCCGGCGCTGCCCAGCTCGCCTTTAGCCCGTTCTGGTTTCAGATACCTGAGCACCGCTAGCGAGGTACCAGCCAGGCCGGGATCTCCAGAATTTCACCAGCAATATTGCGACTGAGGAGCTGGAATAAGCCAATGAAGCAGCGTTGTCTTGCGACGATACCCAACGGTAACGATGCCGAGTCGCCCCGACTCAGCGACCAAGGTCAGAATCGCATAAGTTCCTCTTTAACCCCGGGCCTCCCTACCCTTTCACGGCATCTACGACGTTTCTCCAGGCCTTATCCCGGGATTCCCAAGAGCGCTCCCTGGCGAAAATGGATTAATACCGCTGCAGGTCGTGCAGCTCGGCCTGAACGGTGCCACGCTGCACCTCGGAAGCTTGGAAAATCTTGGGGAGAACTATCGCAGACCACTTTGGGAGCTGCTAGATGACGAAATGTCGCAAAGCTCATGATTCAGTAAACCTACGGACCTTTCTGGCTCGACCTTCCATCCGAGATGCCAAGCAAGCTTTTGGCAGTCCACCAGCATCTGACTGAAGATAGCTCTGGTGGACATATTGTGACCATTTTGATATTCGCTTTGTTCAAGCCTACGAGATGCTGCAACCAGAACAGGGCGCAACACGGCGCACTTTCATTCATCGAATCAAAAGAATGGCGTCCTTGGAGAAGAGGCGGATCAGCTGCACAGGCCACGCCAAACATGTGAAGTCGAGAAGCCACAGAAGGACCATCGGCGCATGGGCGCCCTGTCCAGTGGACCCTTCCATCTTCCGCGGAACGCTAGGCCAGGTCCGGCATTGAGCGAGAGCTCGTGTCTGATCATCGCTGCTTTAAACATTCTTCGATGTTGAACGCTTAGTCACTTCATTACGGCATCCTATCTTGAAAGCACTTTGCCTTGCTCCCGAGGCTCAGGATATCGTCGTGGTACTTTCGAAAGCTTATGATTAGTCTGGCACATCACATAGTGGTTTCAATAACGATACAACATGGTAATCATCATGCGTTACATTGCCTTAGAGCAAGCGTTTGACGAATGCTATGAACATCAAAGACGCCATCCAATCAGAAGCTCTTGGTCAAAGACTGGACGTCGCGGCTCTCTGCCCTCTCGGCTCCGAAAGCTGGTCCAAGCGTCTGATGCATGGAATTCGATAAGATCTCTATCGATAAGGTAGAGATCCAGACCACACTTTTTTGCCGGTAGAAATCCTAACGTCTGTCTTGGAGCTTCAATCTCAACCCCAGACTCAGACCCCGCGCGGCGCATCACACCCTTGAGTCATTGAGCAGCCGCGTCTGCTATGGTTCGAGGTCTCATTAAGGCTGACCATGGCTGAACCCTCCGCAACACAGCCCAAGGGCGACGACAAGAAGCGAAAATCATCAACGGCAGCAGCCGGCTCGTCCGCCGCAGTCGTCTCAAAGAAGAGCAAAGCAACGGAGACAACGACGAAGACAACGACGACAAACACAAGCGCAAGCGCGAGCTCGAGCGCAAACGTCAATGGCCCGACGACCCCTCTATCCCCCTCGCACGAAGCCCTCCTCGCGGACCTCAGATCCAAATACGACGTCCTTCCCGCCTTCACCATCTCCTCCACCAAGATCCAGAAGCGCGTGACCTGGCTGCTGCAGCACCTGCGCAAAGACGACGGCGATCCGAGGAGGCGCGTCGTGCTCGTCTACGCGCGGCCGGGCGAGGTCGCCAAGATGATTTCGATTGTGGAGACTGTGAAGCGCATCGTTGCGGCGGAGAAGAAGAGCGTGGACGGAAAGGAGGGGGAAGAGAGCGGCGGCAAGTGGTATCAGTACAACCTCATGTACGAGCTGCCGCCGAAACCTGATGTTGTGGAAGATACGGTGCTAGGCGGCGGCGGCGGAACGCAGGATGGCTCGGATGATGAAGACAGAGACGAAGACGATTTCGAGGTTATGAAGACCCGGTTCGAGAGAGCTGTGTTGCCGCAGCCGGTGAAGCGTGCGGCCAAGTCGCTGAGCATATTCCTTTCGTTGGCGCCCGTGCCGGAACTCAAGGCCCGAGGGGATGTTACGACGCAGACGAACACGGCGCAGTGAGATGCCACTGCGAACTCGACTGCGCTCTGGCTTGGGAACTTGGAACAAGGTCGTTTGAGGGTAGAGGTTGGATTCGAGTCCGTGAGCTGCGATCCCGGAGAATGGAGACGGGAGGAGAAACAAAAGACAAAGAGATCTCCGAGGAATGGAGTCGCGACATGTCGCTTGTAACGGCATCCAGCATTGGCATTGCATCGAGAGGCGTTATAGGATAGGAGGGGCTACCATTTGATACCCAAAACGGGCGGGATAAAGTCGATATCAAAAAGCTTTCGAACCCGCTGGAAACGTGAGATGAATAGACAGCAAGGGGAAGAAGAGACTCGGAACCAATAAGGCAACTTCCCTCATACTCAAACATTTATGCGTGAGCCGTATCCATCTGATGATGACATGCCTAATCCGATGCATTCGCTTTTCCTATCAACTATACACCTTCCACATCCGCTTTCTGTTCGCGTACGCCTAAGCTAAACATAGGAAAACTGCCAAATTACAAAACCACGCAAACTTGTTCTTAAAACAACAAATCCTTCGCTCCCAACTCTCAATCCTTCCTCGTACATACGCCTTTGTCGTAGCTTGAGCATTTTAGCAAAAGCCCGCCTCTCCTGGTTCGCAAGGCCCAAACTGCCAACGCCTAGGCATAGATTTTGTTTCCCGCCCCTCCTCTTTCCAAGTTTGTCTTCGGAATTACGAACAGAGGCTGGGACTAGAAAGCATGTTTACTCGTACTTTTTAGTGCTTTTCCTCCTTGGACGAGTACGTTATGCGCAGGACAAAGTTGACAACGACGGCCAGCAGTAGGATGATGGCCAAAAAGGTGGGGCCAAAGCGGTCGTCAAAGCCGGCCTGGCCGCGGACGCGGATGGATTTCGCACGCCAGTGGTACGTGGCTAGGGCGTAGATCATGGTGAGCATGGCAACGCCAGTGAAGAGGAAGGCGCTGATAAAGGCCGGGCGGTCGCCAAAGTTGAGCATGCCGATGGCGAGGGCGCCGAGAATGACGGTGAAGTTGAGCCATGAGAGAAAGGTGCGCTCGTTGGCGAAGAAGACCTTGGGCTCGACTCTCGTAGGGAGGGCGATGCGCTTGCCTGGTAATGCGACCTTGTTAGTGACCTCTCACTTTCTCTTGTTTATGTCCTTATTCGGGCACTGATGTGTACGGCGTCGTGGTTGTACGTACCCGGTGCGGTCTGGAGAAGAGGTTGGCTAGACATTGTGATTTGCTATTTCTGACTGGACTGTCCCGAGTATGCGGTCGTGGCTTTCTCTATCGCAACCTGGACTGGTTCAGTCGGCGGTCTTTCGTCTTCTCGCTCGGTGTGCCCAATTCCTACCCTTAATCTACTGTTTACTGTCTCGGCAAAGATGACCAGAATCCTGGAGAATGGCAATGCGACGTCAGAGAATTGCGATTGAGGCGTCGTTGGACAGCTCGGGCTCGCGTCGGGCTAGTCGTCGGAACCGCAACGGTGTTTATCGTGACAAGGGGGCAGTGGATGCGAGTCGCGCGATGTCAACTGCTTTCTCTTCTACAGTCTCGCTATTTTTCGTCTGAACAATCGGAAAAAACTCTATCAGGGATATGAACAAAAAGACTGCGGAGATGGAGGTGAGGGAGAGAAGGGAGGAAAGAGAGGAGGAGAAGAGAGAACGAGAGAATCTGTAACCGAGAGAACCCGCTTGAAAGCTTGTTCAGATACGACAGACGATGCACCTGCACTGCGGCCGACTAGCCCCTCAAAAGCCGCTTCCTCAAGGAAAAAAGCTCCATCGCAGAGCAGACTTGTGACGCTAAGCCTGCACGGCGTGCACGGCTAGAGCTTACCTCCCCACCAGCCACAGTACAGATCCATGTCAATCGCCTGCAAACTTCTGCAGCAAGGTACACGTGCAATCCAATCGCATTTTGATTGGGGAAGCCACACTTGAAGAGGTCAAGCCTCAGCTGGTGCCATGTAGTTGTGGCTAGGGAGAGACCTCTCGATGACAGAGACACGTGACCTCTCGTTGCCCCGCGCACCTGGGGAGCACGGCCCGTGGATGCAACGCGAGGCGGCCGAATCGGGCTGGCATCACAACACCGGTAACTTTTTGTGGAGGAGCCTCATCTCTGTCGTCTTGTCCCGATCTGTCAACACAACCTCTTCACAACTTACATACACTCAAAATATTGGCACAAGTGCTCAAGAACACTCTCACACCTCCTACTCCCAAGAACCTCATACATAACGAAACCAGCAAGCGCACAGAGCCTTCGAACAACCTACAATCTTTCTTCCCCTTTCCCAAACAAAACATCCGATCACAATGTCTGCGCCCGCCGCCCCTACGACAGCGACTCCCGTATGTTGAACTTTCCCCCACGCTAAGATCTCAATGGACCGCCTACTGACTCGATCTTGACAGCCCGTCGCCTTCAACCGTCTTAAGCAGATTGCTACGGATGTAAGCTGCCCATGCGACAACATCGTCAATGTAGCCAAAACATTAGGAGACAACCCACTAACCCAGTCTCGTTGACAGGCTTGCCAATCAGCCATCGGCTCTGCTGAGTTCTACGATCACGCTAAGACCGAGACATGGAACTCTCAGATCATTGTACGTTTTCCTCCCTGCGTCTGATGCCGCTGCTGTTATCCAGAGATTCCATGAACTAACCCTCATGAACCTCGTCAGTCCTCCGTTTTGAAGGCCGTCATCTCTGAGTCGACACCCCAAGGCGGCTCCGCACCCGCATACAAGTTTGCCTGCAACTCGACAATCGTCCAGCACCTCGTCCCGACATCCTCCCTCAACAAGTCCAAGGGCACCTCCGTTAAGGAGGAGGAGCCCTCCGTCTCCACGAGCGCCGATGCGACCGCCACTGACGGCAAGCCCCACGTCGGCCGCCGCGGTATGCACTCCGCCACCGGCGCCTACTGGGACGAGAAGAAGGACGGCATGTGGTCCTACAAGTACGATGGCGGCGAGGGCAAGGGCATGGATGTCGTGATCATGCTCATCTGGGTCGCAATCTAAACGATGGTGACAGCAAGGCTCGGTACTCGAGGACATGAACAGGGGGAGGCGGTTGACCCAGCGTGCTCAGGTCTGCGTCCACTCTCATCCTCGTTTACGTTTCCAAAATTACAAACCACATGGGCGCATTCGCAAGAACGGAAGCCTTACGGAAACTGGGTCGGCGCGTGGGAACGCCCTGAAAGGGGGCACAACCAGAGCAGCCTGTCGACCAAGACGCAGTGGCATCATCCCCCTAGATAATTGTCCAGCTTCAAAAAGGATGAAGTTCACTTTCTTGGTCCGAATTTACCTTAGTCAAGCAGGCATATGCGGCGAACGGGGTTGGGCAAGGTCTATTCATGTGTTTGAGTTGCTTTTGTCTCCAAACCACGGAAAATAGCCGGAGTTCTTTTTTTTTTCTTCTAATGAGAATACATGCAAATCACGAGACTCGTTGCGCCCCAGGCTTGTACCAGATGACAATAGCTTTGTTTATATGTTTGTTGAGTTCGTTGTCAGGTGGTACAGCAGTGCATTACACAACACAAGGTCGCATCCTTGCAATTCGAAGTGTCATTATTATGCATCTCTTAGCCTTCTCCCGGCGCCTATAAGATCTGAGCCATGCCAGTATTGCAAACATTGTGTGACGTGTGGCAGGCGGCTTGGGTACAGCTACCACCAGCATAAGAACGGCAGACTCAAGGAACTCGACAGTCTGTGAATATATCTGTGAATGTATCCGGTGTGGGAATCAAGGACTTCAAGGTCTGTTGACAAAACGGATCAATGTCGCCCTCTACGAGTAAAGTCATTACATAGCATTTACACACACTTGATAGGACTTGTCGGTAGAGCTGAAGCTACGGGTTCAGTTATCGATGGCAGCTCATAAGGTAGAAGAGACACGGGCCTCCTTTCACGATGACATACTGCTCAAGCCGCGCCAACGTCCAGGCTCTCCAACCAAAGAAAAGAAACGCCATCGGACCCTGATGATATTTTATTCTTTTCGGTCTGTCTACCTAAGGTACACGAACATCCGAACCTGCTTGCCAGTCGGGCACGTTAATGAACGAGGTTCAGTCCTTCCTCTTCCTCTCTTAACCTTTTCTTCGCCTCCCGGCGGAAGCGTGAGCAAACTTTTCGGTTCCCGTAGACACGAACAAATCTAGGCCAGCGTGCATGGCCGTGCACCTTCTATGAAAAGCTTGTTGTCGACGAAGGAGGGTTGCAGCACGAAGAAAAGAAGATTCTCATGGTTACACAAGCACGCGAGTCGGGAATGACCCCCTCGGAGATTGTTGGGATGGACGAATCCTCAGAAGACGTTGCCGTACACCCTCTCCGGCGTGAACGAGCCTGCTCCGGTAGCGGAGATGGTTATAAACCACGAGAGAGAGAAAAAAAACTAGTTATCTCGGGTTTTGGGTGTGAAGGCAGTACACACATAGCGTCGCCTCGACAGACAGGCAGGTGATAGAGACAAATTCTTTGATTCACGTCAATTCACAGGAGCTTCCCGGCTGTGCCGCTGTCTTGCTTTTGGCATACGCAAGTTGGAGTGCGGCGTAGTTTCCAACTCCATCATTTCATGACGCGGTTCGAGCTGTTGCTTGAAAACTTGCGGCTAGTAGAACGAGCAGGTGGGCGGCAAGAAGTCAGATCATGCCCGACTGACAGCTCTGCCCTGGAGTATACTTTGACGGCAGCACACACATGTAAGCCGGCTGCCCTGGCCTGATCGGTGAGCGCCGACGGCGGGAGCGGGCGCGGGAGGGGTCCGTGGGGGACGGAAGCTCTATAGAAAGATGTAATTACCACACCGGATGCGTGAGCAGGATGGTGTGTTTGTTTGCTGTAGTGTAAGTAACTTAAGCTAGGCAGACTGGCGAATTCTCTTGTGACTCTTCGGTATGTTTCCACAACGCCTCTCAAAAGATATGTCGTGCCTCGGGATACCCTTTCAAGACATTCCCCAGATGTTCAGTCTTCCCCGGTTGCCCATTGGAGAGAAACCGGGGGAATCAGATAAAGTGAGTGAGCATTGAGATGCGGAGACAATCAGGAGATGAACGCCCAACCAGTATGCATGATGTTTGAAGTCCCTTTACACAGTACGCTGCAATCATCAACCATTTCGCCACCGCTACTTTGATGAACCCCACAAATCTTGGGGGACACCTGCGGGTGGTGCAGCGAATGCAGCAGCCATGACGACGTCGATCCCTGAGAGAGGGACGGATACCCTGCTTCTGGCTTCTTTTTCCTTTCTCGATGGCGGTCTGGCTAAGTAGGATTGATGTAACAACAGCCGAGTATAGAGAGACCTCAGAAGGGTATATACCTACGGATACGGAGGCACAGATAGAGACGGGCAGAAGGGCGAGCTAGCATGACAGCCAGGCGCATACTCGTTGTCCTGATCTGATAGATCACAGACTACTGTACGAGTGCCGTGCGATTGGCAGCGTAACAGCAGCCTCACTCGGCCGATGCTGGGTGGTCATGGGACCATTGAATCCCGGTGTGCAAGCTGCCGGTGTGTTACAGCGGGAGCGGCAGCCTTGCTGGCCATGCGAAGGGAGCTCGTTGGCGGCTGCAGAAAGTTCATGATCCAAGTTCAGTCGGCTTGGAAGGTTCATCATTCTCGACTGATGGATGTCTTTCGCCATGATTACCTCGCATGGGTTGACGTGCGAACGAGGGATCAGTCTACGACTTAAAGCACTGATTCAGGGTTGCGTAGGTCCCTTCATGAATGGCCGCCATTTGCAATCGTTGAAAGCATGCTGTCAACGTCTGGCCAATTCCAGAATCCTCGAGGGCTGGAACACGGCCTATCAACGAGTAGTGTCCTGCGCCAACCCTCGTGCCCTCGTCGTTGTTCCCTTGGATGCTTCATGCATGGAGGCTCTGGTAGGTCAATCAAGACCAAGACACGGAAGCGCCAAGCGAGGAGAAACGAGGGGTGAACGAAAGTTGCTGTCAGTTGGTTTCTTTCGGTCATGAGTAGGGATAGGATGTAGGTAGATGGTGAGGTGATTCGCAACACTTTATCGCTTTTCCGAGCTGCCGAGCGTTGTGTCTGTCGGAAGTGACGATGGTGGAACGCCTTGCCTTAGATGCCTTCCTCCTTCAGTCAGTGGCTCCCTCATCTGTGGTACCCTGAACGGCGCTACCATTGCCTTATGACGAAAGTAGCCGGGCTCAGGTACCGGGTACTTTGTGATGGCGCTTGCAAGAGGCTGTTGCGTTCGCAGGCAAAGACCCCTTCAGCGCCTAAGAAAGCCTCTCTCTTTCAGCTGTAGCTGGGACACGCTTGGGGGTTGGCTTTCGGTCCTTCCAGTTGATCTCCAGTGTTTTCTGTTTGAAATCTGCGAGATATCCCAGATTACCTTTTAGTTTCTGTGGTTCCCAAAGAGTCGCTGGAAGCGAGATGGAAGAGTTCCATGGCAATTTATGATTCGCGCGAGGATACCAATGACCGAATTTCCCCGTTTTTGTTTCTGCCATGTTCCCTCCCGGAACCAATGGGAAGCCATCGAGGACAGAGAACGTACAGACGAAAGAGACCAAGGGACCAGCAACCCCTCCCACGCTTCACTTATTCCATGGCCTAGCAGCCCGGGAATACCTAGCGTTCCTACCTTCATCCATCGCACTATCCGCTAGGTTATCAGGGGAGACACTGGCTCTGACTGGACAGAGATGGACAGAGAAAAGGCGCTGTGCTGTGAGAATCGTAGACAGTTGGAGGTGCGTGACTTGGCCACTATGGCGTATGGCTCTCCAATCCAGGCAAAGGTAGTGTTCACTGTAGTGTGTCAAGGACCCCCAAAATAACAGCCCGCTAATCTGGCCTGCCATCGGCCGACATAGGTATCCTCCTTCTTTGGAACTTGTACCTGCGACTTAGTTGGCTCCGTCGGTCTGGACGTCGCGACGGCCAAACATCGCCTTTCCCGTCCGGTGCTGGCTCCATCACACCACTTAGTCTACGCACAGCACACACACCCTCAGACCCTTTTTTCCCTTCTTCCTTGTCTTCCCGTCTCTTCTTTTGCTCTTCAAAAAGAGAAGCACCTCGACCGATCTGCACTAGACACTACCTCATCGGGCTCCTGTCACTTCTTTGCTTTTGCCGTTGACGTACCCTTATATATCTAACGAACTCCTCCCCTGGGCCCTTGATCAAAGACCCTATTCTCGCCTCATGAACTTGCTATTGAGGCATTCCCATTCGCAACAACGATCATCGCCATCCAACATTGGCCCTCCCATCCAAAACATTGCTATTACCTGAAAACGTAACTCACTCGACTCGCAAATCACAAGTGAGCCGAAGACTATTGATCCTCCCTCCTCTCAGCCTGAATACGACGAGACAACTACTACCCTCCTCCTCGACGACATCGTTTCCCCTCTCCATTGATAGGTGATCCTCAACCTCCATCAACGGAAAAGAAACCCCTCCTTCTCTCTCACGAGACACCAAGCTTTCAACTTGGTTGGCCGCCTCTAACCCCGCTCGCTCACTTCCACACCACACACATCGTCGCATAATAGCCCAGCTCGGGCCATCGACGACAAACCTCCCAGGACAACACAACGCCGTTACACAAGTGCCCCCTCCGCCCCCCCTCTTCACGATGGTTGAAGTACTTCCCTCAGGCCTCGCCCAGAATGGTCAACCTCAGCAGTCTCAAGACTCTGCCGACCACGTCGCCTCTGTTGCCCGTCTATTACTCGCAACCAACCTCGCCTCTCGTCAGGAAAACAAGATGATGACCCGCGAGGAACGTCAGGTCATGATCGATGAGCTCAGCAAGAAGCGCGCCGGCTGGCGCACTCCTCGTCGCGGCTGGTCCATCACCGACTCTCCCGTGGCATCAGCTCAGGGCAGCCCCGCGCCCCAAGCTACAGCCTCCCCGTATCCCGCACCTCCCTCAACCCAACACGAAGCTATAGAGAGGCATGCTATTGCCTCTGTTCCAGAACAATCTGAGCTTCCAATGCAGGATATGAAGAACGCTCCTCAACCGCCCCAGGTCCGCCGACCTCCCTTGCCGCCCCCGCGCCGTTCCTACTCAGTCATGGACTACGAGCCTCCGGCGCGCATCCATCGTCCTTCGGCTCGCATGGACATCTTCGACCTCCCCGCCGAGCTACACTACGCCATCTTCGACCACCTCGACCCCATCGACAGCACCTGTTTCGGCCTGACCAACAGCCACTTCTACGATATCCATCGACGTATGCACGGTCCGGTCCCTCTCACGTCCCGACGCAACGGTCCCAACGACTTGGAATGGGCATGGAGGTTCGCCGGTCCCCTCATTTACAGTGACTCGGCTGCACCTCCCCCGGAGGCTTTCAAGGAGCACGCTCACGATCTCGAGCGCATGCGCGTCAAGGGTCAGGTGTACTGCCGAAAGTGTGGAATTTCCCGCTGCGAGCTGCATCGTCACCTCAAAGAATGGATGGGCCCCAACCTGGAGTACTGCACCGTCACTCAAAAGTACGGCCCTCTGCCTTCTGGAGAAGCCGCAGACACTTGCTACATCAAGTCTCCCAAGAACCCGCACCGCTGTGGTCGGCATGCCGCGAAACCTGTCAAATCGCACAACTGAGAGGCGTATCTGAACTAGCTTGCGGATTTTTTGTTTTCTTAAGCATTGCGATTGGAATTTGGTATGATCAAACACGCTGGGGCACCTACGGGTCCGCTTACCTGTGTGACATGGAGTTGAGACAGCAAAACAAAGGGAAGCATCGCGCGAGAGGGTTATCTGTATCATTAGACGAGAAAGGCGTTGGGTTTGGTCAGACAATGTCTGGAAGAGGAGGAAGGGAGTCAAGACACATTGCGGCATCTAGCTTCAGATTACCATCTACAAAGCATGGAGAGATGAGAAAGATAGCATAGCGAGAGGGTGGCATGGTCGCACATGATTATCGACTGCAGCTGCGCGCACAAGACTACAGCTAGACAAGATGAGATAAAAGAGACACGATTATACCATGAACACGGTCATAGCCATGCTCACCCACTACGTTCATGCGACCAGGATTGCATCGAATAGCCTCACTGTTCACTCGCGCATCGCCGACTGCCACGTGAACGTTGTTGGTAACGAAAGAGTTGATATTTGTGTTGCACTGAACCCACTGGAATGACGTAATGTTCGATGCAGATAGATTGTGGACCCTGAAAATAGGCCATCCCGTGTAATGCCGAAAGAGAGGGAGGGATCCGTATGTGTGCAGATGGGCAGCGTCATTCTTGATGGACTTCGGGCAGCGGCCGAGGGAAGGGGACCTGAGTCGCGTGCTTCAAAGTAGTGTGCCTGGTTTTAATAGAAAGTGATTGGACAATGGGAAAATGTTTATCTGCTGGGCATCTGATAAGGAGGGACCTGGAGTTTGAGGCGCACTTCAAGATGTTGGTCTATGACAGCTACTTGTTTCTTTTTATCTAACAGACGGCCACACTGAGGATTTGGTGAGAGGTTTTTCTTGTATGATTTCAGCAGTCGCAGTATGTCATGGACTGTAGGAGCTGTAATTCTCGGCCTTTCAGAACATTGAGAAGCTTGTTTCCGTACCCTGAAAGTATCACAGCGCGTAGAACGAAGAAGAGAATTCTATCATTTATTCTCATTAAGCATGCCGGCGAAGAGAAATGAAGCGGGAAGTGAGCCACATGGTCAACTTTGTAGTTTCTTGAATTATCACTGCAAACCCGCTATTTCGTAGAGATTTTCTATTAATACCGTTGAAGGGGCCGAGACATAGCACAAGCCACAAACAGTCTCAACGCCATCCTGCTGTAGAAGGCCGCTCGTGATGCATCGACTGTTTGAGGGCATCAGGCCATTTGTTGTTAGAAATCCAGATCTTGAAGTTCCTCGGCCTTGGATACCGCCGTGGCGTATTTCTAAAGGCCGTTATGTAGTTTTTAAGACATAATATCCCATCAACTGCTAGAAGGCGTCACTACATCCGTCTCTAGTCTTCCTTCAACCTTTGCTTCTTTTCTAAACTATTCTTAGGCGAACATGAGAACAATAAGGTCGGATAGATATACAATTCGGTATTACCTCTTGGGAAAGTACATGTACATGTATTGACGCCATCTAGCAGTTGATCGGCCTGTGTTCAGTGTCTTGGGATGACGGTATTGCAACGGGGCCGTGCCAAGCCAGCTTGGTGAACCTGCCTGTAGTGATGATTTGCGGACCAGCGGGGTCGCAGATCCGTGCCTTCGAACCTAGAAAGTTTCCTCGGCGTTTTATTCGCCTTCCCAACTAAGTGACATTCAACGTCGCGAGACAACGCCTCAAGAGCGTATTTACTAACCGTCCTGCATCTCCGTCATGGCTGGTTCTCAAACTTCATTCAGCTAAGGCTCACATCGTCCCGGCTGGGCTCAGTTAAAGTGGCTCGGTGCAATTTCCCCCACCAAGCACAATGTTCCCCACGTCAGTGAACCGGGGGTGTCGTCCAGTCTCGCTGCTTCGATGGGAAAGGGGCCCCGGAGCCGCGTGTTCTATTTACGAATACTGTCCGTACGGCAAAAGAGCATCTCACTTTTTCTCGAACGATTGGAGGGTCGATGTTCATCAAGAACTTGCAGGCGGGCTGACCTTTGATCTCCAGAATGTGCCATCAGTTGCGCGAAAGACAACACCAATGATCTGATCCTTTCTTCATATACTTGAGAGTGCGACAAAACTGGGGTCGTCGCAATGGCATGGAGGGCCAACCGTCCGCCGCCCAGCTCGGCCAAGCCGTTGCTCAAAGGCGTGCTGGCCGTCTTCATTCTGACTCTTATTTTGACGAGCACCTACATGTACCGCGACACAATCAGCAGCAACGCTTCCCGGATCAAGTTCACCGACGGCGCCGCGACAGACTACTTCAAGTACCCGTTCAACGCCAGCAATGCCGACGCGAACCCGATCGACTGGCTGATTCACGACGCGCGAACGAAACAGGCGGCTGTGCTTCAGAAACGAAGTCGCACGCTTCATAATGCGGCGCAACGTTATCGAGAGCGAAGGGGCAGACATCCGCCGCCTGGATTTCAGGAATGGTTCCGCAGCGCCATGGACACCAATGCGATCGTTGTCGAAGACTTCTTTGACCGGATCTATGACGATCTCAGGCCGTTTTGGGCCCTCGAGCCCAAGACCATCACGAAGCAAGCCAACGCCGGCGACCATGTTGTGAGGGTACGAAACGGTACGGCCACTGGACAGGGGAACACGGAAGGAAAGGAGCCATGGCTCGAGCTCTGGACGGCTCTGGTGACCGAATTTGCGCAACACCTGCCGGACGTGGACATGCCCATCAACTACATGCAGGAGCCCCGAATCTTGGTGCCGCGCAAGGATATGGAGAAGTATGTAGCAAAGGAGGAGAAGAAGAGGGCTATGCCCACGAAGAACAAGGCTACGAGTATGTTCCAGAGCTTGGCCGGTGTAGATGCGACGCAGGGCAAGCTTGCTTCTTCTGCGAAATGGACCAGCGACGACCGTCGCAAGTATTGGGATCTCGTTCGAGAGGCCTGCCCTGCAGATACCCCAGCCAAGAACGTACCCGCTGCGACAGACCTTTCCCTCCCGCCAACCTTGCCATACTCGTGGACGGCGCCTTTTGCTCGCCAAGGCTACGTCCAGAACTTCACGAGCTCCATGGACCCATGTGTGCAGCCACACCTCCGCTCGCTCCACGGGACCTTTGTCGAGCCGCTCAACGTCAACACCACAAGGGATCTTATCCCCCTCTTCGGAGGCTCGAAACTCCGCGTCAACTCGGACATACTCATCCCGGGCGCCATGTACCTCTCCGATAACCCATCCTACACCGGCGGCAACGTCCGCGGGCCCGCGTGGCCGGAGAAGCGCGACCGCCTTATCTGGCGCGGCATCGGCTCGGGCGGCCTCGCAAAGTCGGATAACTGGATGCACTTCCACCGCCAGCGCCTGGTGGAGATGCTCAACGGGACGACGGTTCGCGGCATGGAAGCCAACGACGTCCGGGCCATGACCTTTGACATGCCTCCTCTAGATCGCTACGACACCAAGCGCCGCCGCGACAAGCGGCTCGGCGCGTTCCTGTTCCGGTTCGCGGACGCCGGGTTCACGCAGCTCCTGTGCGGGCCCAGTGCACACGACCGGCGCAGGGGGGAGGAGGAGTGCGGCTGGCTAACGCCGCACCTGTCCGTCGTCAACAGCACGCCCATGGCCGAGCAATTTACGAGCAAGTTCCTGCCCGACGCGGACGGGTATAGCTTCAGCGGGCGGTTCAGGGCGTTTATGCTGTCGACCAGCGTGCCGCTCAAGGCGACGGTGTACGCCGAGTGGCACGACGACCGGCTCACGCCGTGGATGCACTTTGTGCCGCTTGACAATACCTTTCAGGACCTCTACGGCGTCTTGGACTTCTTTACGGATGGCGATGATGACGAGCCTCGGGGATGGGGCGTCCACAAGGTGCTTGGGAAGAAGAGCAAAGGTGACGACGCGGCGCGGTGGATCGCCGAGCAGGGAAAGGAGTGGGCGGATAAGGTGCTCAGGCGTGAGGACATGCGGTTGTACGTCTGGAGGCTTTTGCTAGAGTTTGCGAGAGTCTGCGACGATCATCGGGATACGCTAGGTTACGTGGATGACCTGCCGTAAAAGGTCTTGTTGATGTCATATTCCCTTCCCTGGATTTTCTTTTCTGGCATGGTTTGCTGTACACGCATATATACACTCTGGGATATACCATGGGAAATAATCGACGGCGCAGGCGTTCAGGATTGGGGAGTAGAGAAGAAGAAAAAAGTTCGCGGCAAGGTTTAGCCTTTGTACGCCAAGAGGGAAGAAGAGGAGACAACATATTGCATTGAGCGAGAAGTATGTACAAGACCTAATTGTTTTTCGTCACCTCCGGCTCGTCTCGTAGTCGCAATCCCACGATTCCTTATTGAAGCTTATTTTCCGAATCCATGACTGTATTTGCTTTGCTGGGAGCAGGCTCCCGGTCCGGCGGCCGTCGCCGTGTCGTTTTCGTCAAGTTGGGAATTGCCACATGCAATCTTCTTTTCCGCAGCGTGCAAGAAGCTTATTTCGCAACTATCATGAATCGGCGAGAAGACGCGGACATGGGGGATTTCCCTTCCCCCTCTCCAAACTTTCGTCTACCCCCCCGCCGCCGAATGCAGGCGGGAAGGCGCTTAAAGTCTGCACCCACAGGTTCAAGGTAGACTTCTCCCGGGATTCGATTTCCCTTTAGTGCTGAGCATACCTTGGGTGAACGATGATGCGTTCGGCGCAACAGCGGTGGCCGTCGGCCGTCCGTGAATCTACGGAGCCTACGGGAGCATGCCGGGAAGGTTGGGTCCAATGGACGTGTAACTTTCCAGTGCGACCGGCACCGCGCCATTCTTAATTTCTTGGTATTTTATGGAATGTGGAAAGCATGGAAGAAAGCCGCCGGACCCGCGGGATAGGTAGTCGTCTATGCAAGTGCACTCATTCACTGCTTCCTTCACTTCTTCCTTCTCGTCCGGGTACACGGGCAGGATATATAATGTAACTCACATGTGCGCCCCTTCGTCTTGATTTCGACGCTTGGATTACACACTCCGCTGGGATCTGGTGTGAGTCGCAATTCGCAATGCACGTTTGTACACTCCCTCAGTCCCCGGTGCACATCGTCGGCGGGCATCGCCGGTCAGCTTGGTATCACAATTTGCCGCGCTGGCGACCGAGCAAGGCCATCTCTTTGAGACCCGCGACATCTCCGAAGCAAGGCGTGCCTGAAAGATCTCGGAAGGGCTCTCGGCGTTTTGAATCGCAGACGGTGAGTGAACTGAGTGGTTGCCTCTCTTCCCCCGCCAACCCAATATACCCAGTAATTGACCGTTTGACAGATGGCATATACACCTCCAAATGGAGATAGTCAGAGGTCAACAAGCTCCGATGCGAATGAAAAGCTGCTAGAGGAGAAGGCGTTCATGGTGGAGGTATCAGAGTTGGAGGTTAGATCACTGCTCGGTCACGACGACGAGTACCTCTCTCGGGCGTGTCTCCCGCGGAAGCGATCTCTGAAGACACGCTTCCGGATCCGACGTCTTTCGCGGTCGCGTAGTAACCACAACTCAGAGGGCAGACCTTTTGAGGAGGCGAATGGTTCTTACTCTTCTACAAAGGACAAGAAGCAGTCGCTCGCTACCCGCAAAGCACAGGGCGAGGGCGCCTCCGGGAATCAACGCGGCAGCTCTATGAATTGCATGGCCTACCACATCGCGGTCGGCCTATCGTGGAGCATGCCGGCTCCTTTCGATATGATGCCCACGGGGTACCCAACGAGGTTGTTCTGAGGTTTACTGAGATGTTGATGTGAGGAAGGGAGAGACTGAGGAGACGTTCAACAAGGCGTTTAGGGGGCTGTAGCTTGGTATCGGCGTTCGGGTTGGCTATCGGCTGACGGGGCTTTCTTTGTCTTATACTTCACAATATCCTTCCCTAGGGAATGAGCTCGCTATGAGATTTGAAACGGTGTTTCCTTGTGTGACGGAGCCATTGTGAGTCTTGCCTGAATCATGAAGTTGTATTTTGCTCGCGGAACACACTGTTCTACCGCGTCTACCGCTTGGGTTTGGCTAGCTTATACTGACAAAGCTCACTTCCAGTGGTGGCAAGTCAATGCGTGGCTTGAAGACAAAGTGAAAGCGAAGAAGTCGTAAGCTACGAGGTCCTTAAAAGTAGTTCGAATAAGATCTATCCAGTGATCCTCATCCGGAAGGTCATCAGTGCGGCTGGCCTCGTCCAGGATGTATTTGTGTTTCGGCTGAAGCTACATGCGCCTCTAGGCCTGAATGGTTTATAAAGGGAATCCATTCATATCCAACCCAACAGCATCGATGGTGTAGTCACGTGCATGATCCTCTCGGGAAAATACATGGTTAGCATCGGCGCCTGAAGTCATGACAATAAGTGAAAAACCTGCTGGCCGAAGAGTGTCGAAGTCCTGACTGATTAGCTACTCTGTGTCTATAATCTTCCGAACTCTTATGTTGTAGTGCATTAAAATTCGATCAAGCGGTGTTATTTGCATTTGATTTATTTTTTGCTAATTTTCCTTCGATTCGCAATTTCCGGCAAACTCTTCCTCTGCTACCAACTACTTTGTATCCGGTCCCATCTCGAGTCTTGAGGCGGATAGAATAGTAGTGTCATGAATATGAGTGAGAGAGAGAACAAAGGTATCTATCAAGAGGTTCACATTCAGAAGCTATTCGCGTCCTTCATCCCACAGCTGTACATTGCGGCACATGGAACTACAGAGCAATAGTAACCGTTTGCATTTTCCCTCGATTCTTTCCAGGTCGCCGGCGACGTAAGATGCTCTCGCGAGAAGCTTTTACTCATCATTCAAAGAATGACTCGTCCAACTATATCGATTATGTTTTCCCGGAGCAGCTCAGCTGCGCATGTATCGCTGCTTCATGACACGATTCCCTAAGTTCGTTCAAATTGCACACACTAAGGGGTAGAAAACCGACTTTATTACAGCTCCAAGGCGCCGATGTCGGCATCGGTTTGTTCTCTTGATACGACCCGAAGCAGAGAAACATCGGATGCATAGGCCGGAGATAGGCCTATCCGGTTACCACATCCAGGACGGAGACAGTGAGGAAAAAGACCGAAGAAAAAGCGGCTTACCATACACCCGATACCAGAAAGCGGCCTCATATGTTTACTCTATCTAACTGACACAATATTTTCTTATTAAGTCAAAACCTGCAGGAGCATATGAATGTTGACGGAGGCTGGTATTATCGGCGAATGGAGGAGGTTGGAGAGGCCGGGAGCGAAGCGCGAGCCGTTAGCCGGCAAAAGCGGGGCAGAGTTGGCTGCAGCCCGGGTGGGACCCTGTCGCTCTGCTAAGCTGCTTCGCCGAACCGCCCAACTGTGACGTTTTTCTGGCAGTAAGAGCAAGCAACTGAATCGAGCAATGCCCCGGGGAAAAGGTGGGGGAGCCAAGCTCGGAGCTGGATTACCAAGCTTGCTGCTGCCAGGTAGAGCAAAAGCAACCTCAACAACTTGACATGACGGACGCTACTACTCAACTCCCTCTAGTATCTCTCACATGCACTCACTTGCTCATGTGACAGTACCTCAAGGTCAAACTAGGGCCTAAATCCGCCTCAGAGAACAGGGCGACAGAGAAAGAGAGGCAGTTTGATGCTTTTCAGCGTTTCCTTGCATTGTTCATGTTCATCTCTTCGTTCCTTCAACACCTAACATCAACTCACAAAAAGTCTCGGCAAAAGCAAACCTTGAGAATTAAGTTGACGCGTGGGGAGAAGGGCTGAATGGCAACGACACCGGCTCCGAACGCAGCGTGTGTCCGACAAAGACCTTGAGGCATTCTGGCCGTTGACGATCAAACATGGCGGCGGCGGCGGTAGAAGAACCGTCGAGTCTCCGCAACCGGCAACAGCATGTCGCATCTGAAGTTGACGCCGAGAGGACCGGGACCTCTTCATTCCCCGATGCCACCGAGACGACGACACTACTCAACTCCGAGACGTCTTCTCGGACCCTCCGTAATGGATCGCCGGCCGGGAGCCGCCGAGATCGAGACTCGGACGACGACAACGACGATGATGGGCCTAAGCAGTCTATTAGCAAGACGCGTGCTGGCGTCTTGATGTTGAGTACCTGGATTCTCATCTTCCTCCAAGGTGTGTTGTATCTTCGATGTCTCGAATAGTATCGTGAAGTTAGTAGACTAAATCCCCTTGCACAGCATCAAACACATCCGGCATGACAATGACGCAGTCCGTCGTCGCCGAGGACCTCAATGCATACTCGCACGCAATGTGGTTCACCAGCTCCTACCTCATCAGCATGGCCTCTCTGGCGCCCCTCTTCGGGCGCCTGGCCACCATTTTCTCGCCCCGCATCCTCGTGCTCTGGCTGGGCGGCTTCTTCGGCCTCGGCGGTGTCGTTACCTCGCAAGCACCCTCCTTCTGGGTCTTTATCGCCGGCAGAATCTTGACGGGCATGGGAGGCGCGGGCATCATGACGCTGTCCGTTATTCTGGTACTCGAGCTGGTGGGAAAGAAGAGCAGGGGCGTTTTCGTCGGGCTGGTGAATGCAGGCTTCACGATTGGGTTGTCGTTTGGCGCTGTGGTGTACGGCGCATTGTTGCCTGTTATTGGATGGGTTAGTTGACTCTTTCCGTGTCCGCCTGTGGTGAGGAAAGGATTGTGGGCTAATATGATCTATACAGAGGGCTCTGTTCGGTGTCCAAACACCTCTGGGACTCCTTGCCGGCATTGGTGCTTTCTTGAGCATCCCGAATGGCTTCAGCTCCGACCACAAGACCAGAGGCAAGTCGGTTCTCCAGAAGCTGGCCCAAATCGACTACGCGGGTGCCTTTATGCTAGTGAGTAGCTTCCCTTTGCGGTTTTAACCGTTTCTCAAAATATCTTACCAGCAGCTAACAACCCCTCGCAGGTGCTAACGATTGTGCTCTTCCTATATGGCCTTTCGGGCGACATCAACCCTCTATCCCTACTCCTCTCAGCCGTTTCTCTCCTTCTCTTCGTCCTCATCGAATTCAAACTCGTCACGGACCCCATTATTCCAATCTCCGTCCTCTCCTCTAGAGGCGTCCTGCTCTCCTGCACAGCCCAGCTCCTCTTCATGTCAATCCGCTGGACCCTGCTCTATTACAGCCCCATCTTCGTCCTCGCCGTCCGTGGCTACGCCCCCGCCATCGCGGGCTCCATCCTCATCCCCACCAACGTCGGCTTCGGCTCCGGCGGTCTCATCGTCGGCTGGCTGCACGTCCGCCGCAACGGCGCCTTCTGGTTGCCCTCCGTCATTAGCCTGACGTGCTTCGCGGCCACCATGTTCGGCCTCTCGCTCGTCGCCACCGAGACCTCGCCGTTCGGCGTCTTTGTCCTGGCCGTCGTGCTCAACGGCCTCGCCACGGGCGCGACGCTCAACTACACCCTCGCGCACCTGCTACACCTCAGCCGCCCGGAGGAGCACTTCATCTCGACGTCGTTGCTGGGCACGTTCCGCGGGTTCGGCGGCAGTTTCGGGACCGCCATCGGCGGCGGCGTGTTTTACCGCCTCCTGCGCTCGGGTCTCGTCGCCAGCTTCACGGAGCTGGACGGCGGCGGGCGTCTTGCCGAAGGGCGGGAGGAGCTCATTACCAAGCTCATTGGGAGTCCCGCGCTCGTGTTTAACGGCGGGCTGAGTCCTGCCGAGCACGGGATCGCGGTGGAGCGCTACGCTGCTGCGTCGAGGGGCACGTGGCGGGCTGCGGCGGCGTTGGCGGTCGTTGCGATTCTGTGTCAGGCAAGTACGGGATGGAGGAGTCCTGTTGGCGGGAAGGAAGTCGACGATGAGACTGAGGCGAGGGCTACGGTGATGGAGAGCGAGGGCGTCGGGGAGGCGTAGTAGACGGAAATGAATGTCCTATCTTTGGAGGGTCCGGCTACAGCATATCGCATGGGGCGCAGGGTGAGTGATGTTTTGAGCGTTTGATGTTGCATTATACATGTAGGCACTGCCATGTCGCACGGCAATTTGGATATAATTGTTTACACCAAGATTTTTAGTGTTCTTCAACATGAAGTTGGCATGTATATTAGTCCGAAAATATAAAAGAGGCGAGATGTTTATACAATAACACGAAGCATTATTCATTCACGCTCAATTCCGGTATCAGATATGACTCTCTGCGCCAGTGCCGTCTTGCTGACATTGGCGTCATTGGCAATTTCGACTATGGCCTGCTTTGATGAGCGGTGTGAGAGCAAACTTGACACAAATCGAAGACATCAAGTCGGTCTTGCAAGTTTCACGCGTAAAATTTCACGCCAGATGAAGTACAACATCGGCTGATGGTGGTATAACGTACCCAGCCACAGGTAGTATCAGGCTGTCTACTTCTTTGGACGGTACGGATTTTTACCACCAGGAGGCACAACTTAAGATCGAGGGCATTCTAGCAAGGTAAGATAGAAGTTGGCACATGTCACACTCATCCAGGATTCATCAAATTCTTTCGGGCCGCTGGATCAATGCGGAGTCTTTGCCCGTCGTTTACAGACTTCAGACATCAGAGGCGGCATGGTGTGATTGTTTCACCTGGCCCAACGGGCTATATGTGCTGACCCGAGAACCGATTTGCTCGTCTCGGATTCGGGCCGTGATGCCTTCGACACACATGGTGTTGTGGGTGGTGCATGGCTTGAACGAGGAGCGCTTTATATTAGGCGCTTACGTCTTCCCGATGAGCACAAAGGGACCCAGATTGCTGATCACTGCGAGGGGCCTGGCATGTTTGAACGCCCTGCTGCCAACGTGTGCGAGTATTGGGCGGTTGTGCTGGGCTGGTTCCGCGTGTAAGTCGGAAGACAATACGCCGTAACTTTTACGATTCCTCAGCCCTGATCGCAGGAGTTCAGGCCAAAGACCGGCATTAGTAATACGGAAGGCGAATATTGTCGATCTGTTGACAATGGACGATAATTGGTCTGAATGCCGACAGTTGAATAGGTATTAGATACTCGTCGTGCTGGAAGAGCTGTCCGTGTGTCGTTGCCGTGGCTTTTATCACGATGCTGCCAATAGAAGTGTCTCTCTCCTCCCGAAGTATCTTGATATCGTCCTACAAATGGCGTCACATAGGCTGGCGTGGTTTGATCTCAAGGTCGTGTTCGGGTAGCTTTCTGGCCTGCGATCTCGTGGCATCTCGATTCCGAACTCCTGAAGCTTTGTAATGCAGTTCGTAAAAAGTTACGAAACCCGCATATCCGGGCCGGTTCTGTCCTTGGCGTCGGTAGTTGTCTGTCATAGAAATCGAAAACGGCCAGATGGACTGATCTGCCTCGCTTCTTATGTTCTTTTCGTGCTGGGAGTCTTGGCCTACATATCTCGAGGGAGATGCTCCACCTTGGCACCGTATCTATGTTTCTCCACCAACGAAGCCCGTCGCCGATTGTGAACCTGGCGAAAGGTGATTCTGCACCAATGAAGTTGTCATAGTTTGCTGGCCGCGTTGGATCGCGATGTGCTTCCGATTGATTGCCAAGAGAGAAAAAAAAGGGTCGAGGCTGACGAGAAGTTGACGAGTTGAAACTCTCGAGAACTGGATCTAAGCCTCAAAAACCTTGGCTCCGTGTCGGGAACTTAGAGATGCTCGGAAGAAGGCGACGACGGGGGCCTCTTGGTCTCACGCTAGCGGGAGCCGGAAGCCGATTCACTCATATCCACGAATTGTCATCGAGACGCGATATTGTAAGCCCACCTGGATGATGTGACTTTCGAGTTTCGAAGCGATGGAATCAATTTGAAGGAAACTTTGCGAATGAGTGAGATGAATGAGGGGGGCCACAGGAGTTTGCCAGGTTCCACCTTTTGGGTCGTCTTGGACCTCTCGGAGTCGATACCTTTGCCAAACCGGCCAACGTGTGATTGTTGGACAGGCAGATAAGCTTGTGCTAAGGGCGTTTTTTTCTCCGAGCGCACATTGGCATCTGCAGCAGCGGCTATGCCGGTTACAGTGGTTGTAGGACCGAAGACGCGGTAGACGGAGGTTGGTTCTGGAGACTGGTCCATGATGCGGGGGCCGGTTTTGCGCCCCGGAACGGCTGTGGCTTCTCGGAGCTGAACCGTTCTTCTTAGATGGGTTTGTCTGGTCTGGTCTGGTCTAGTCTATGCGTACGGAGTACGCCAAGGGAATGAAGGGTTCCTGTCCGTCTTTAGCCGTCTACAGCAGGCTGGTGAGCTTCCAGAACAGCGCCCAACAACATCACAGCGGTGGTGACAGGAGGTGTAGTCAACGGCTGGCGATCCCGAGAACATCGTATCGACGACGGCGGGGCCCAATCAAATATTTGCCGATTGCGTTCCCACAATTTGCTTCCCCAGAAGGAGCGATCTCCGTCAGAGGCACAAGTCGTTCGTTCGAAGACAACGCTGAATAGAGACCGGAACAGGCCCGAGATGGGGTTTGTTTGACTCGTCACCATCACCAGCGTGACTTCTCCTCAGGGACCAGCAATCGTTTCATGAGTTGATGATCCATCAGGTGGTGGAGAATATCTAGGACGAAGTTATGAAAGGCGGTCTTGAAAAACCACTACTTCTCAAGAGAGAGACAGATTTGGTAAATTTGGCCGAAATGTTTAAAGTATAACTTCCAAGTAATACCAAGGCCATGTAAGTCGGGAGAGGTGAACTCTGCCGCTTTCAGGCTAAGGGATAAAGGCGCCATGAACGCTTGACATTTGTGCGGTAAGCAACATGGGCCGCGGAAGATCTCTCTTTCGCTCGGCTGCAACCACACATCGAGAAGGCATGTACGTTTGTCGTAAATGAGACCGATGGCTTGAAAAGAATAGTATAGTCTGGACGCCAATCGAGTTGAAGCCAAGGTAGCGCTGTACCTATGCTCATGTACAGGTCGTGACTGGTGAGCCAAGCCGGTCAAACATGATCATTGGCGGGTAGTCTGATGTACATCTGTTGTTTGAGGGTTGGTATGAGGTGATGCTCTTCTTTACCTGGTGTAATCCGTACTACGTAGAGACAGAGACAGAGACTTTGATGGTGAGAGGTGTGAGGGAGGTGTGTGTGGAATCCTTGAACCATGCACATAAGAGGTTTTCCTTCCCTCCCAGCGGCACACTAACGGTGCCAAGTCGCCCCGAATGGCGTGGACGGAGCATCCTATGATTGGCGGAGAATCTCTGACGTTCAAATCCCGGAAATAGGGAAAATGCGGCAAATCTTTGCGGCGACGACCAGACAGCTCGGGGGGATCCCCCCTCCCCTTCCCCTTGCCAAACTCTCCCCAACTCTCCCCAGCCAGAGTTGCTCTTCAGGGGGAAGTACAACCACTGACAAGCAGTTACCTCAACTTGTCAGAGTCTCAAGGAACCCACAGGGGATGGCACTCCCCCATGCTTTCCCCATTTACCCCACCATTTTGGTATGCACGAGTCGCCATTACAGGTCCCCAGGGCCAGGAGTTCTCGGGTCCCGCACGTCTCCAACTTCCTCTTCAACTCGCGTGCTTTTGCCAAATGTCTCTTCATCGTAGACGACCTTCAGGTACCTCGCAGCTTTCGAAAAGCAACGTAGCTTCCCTCTGACAAGGTCTCATGAGTTGAGGCGGCTCCCTCCTGTCCACACCCTCAGCAGCAGCAACAGCAACAACAATACCACCAACAGAGGGCAAGGGATCTATCCCCTAGTTAACTGCCAGATGCAGATACAGAGACATATCGAGCCTTACTTGTCTTGAAACAGGATCATCGCTGAACGGTGTTCTAGCCGGCCTGCAACTGCAACTGAATCTGATCGAGGGCCAGTCCAGCACTTCCAGCTCGGTCTCATTATCCCATCTAAACGCAGGCAGGGAGTGTGTACCTTAGCTTGCCTCGCCTCGCCTCAAGTCAGGAACATCGGCACAACCAAGACTTTGCTTCTTTCGTTCATCAACCACCGGGACCCAAGCTTTCCTTCCTGGGGCCCCGAGCATCCAGTCAGCAAAGAGCAAACGTCTGCCTTGGGACCAACACCCCTGGCAAGACTCCAGAGGCGTGCAGGAGCATCTGAGAAACGGCAGCAAAGCCAAGCCGTAGCAGCAATAGCAGCAGCGGCGGCGGCACCACCACAACCACAACCACCAGCCAACGTCGAGCTCTCCTCCTCCTCATTCTCATCCTTCTTCCAGTCCCCGGCCCCAGCTCCTAGTATAGCCCCATCCCATGGTAGACTCCTAGTCCCAGTCCCAGTCCGTCTGCCCCATGCCAAGCTCTTCGGCTTGCCCCTCTGCCCCCTTCTGGCTCTTGTCAAGCAACTCGGTGGAACGCAGCGTCTGTGGTGGAACAATTCGTCTTCCCCAACTTCCATCAATCTTTCCGTCTCCTCCACCAACGACAAGCGGCGGATTGTCGATTGCGATTCAACTTCGCCGGCTTTGCCGTTCAAAGTCCACAACGAGTCTATTCACACTCTAGACCCCGTCATCCCAGCAATATCGCTCCTACCAATTGTCCCGGTCTGGTCAGGGATCTCCAACCTCTTGGTCTAGCCCAAACTTCCATACCATACCGTAAGGAACTCATACGGATGAAGGAGAACCTTGTTCATTTGTTCCTCTCACAACGTTGTTCTGCTCCGAAAGCTACCGCGCCGCCGCCTCGGCGCTTCCCTGTCGGCGAAATAATCCCTTCTCCACGCCAGACTACTGACCAACTTGCGGCCCTGTCCTTCCCGTGCCATCGGCCGGTTCGTCTCAAGTTCTCAACTCCTCTTATTGCAACAACATCCACACAGACGCCATCTTACCCGGTCAGGACAGCTTTCACGCCGCCCATCTGAATTGAGCTTCTCTCTCGTGTTTCTTGGCTGCGTGGTCACAAAACTTCCCCACGGTCCGACTCGCGCGCCACATGCGACTGGCCCTGCAACACCATCACCAGAGCTTCAATCGAGATTTCTGCCGCCTGCGGTTGGCACGCATCCCAAGCCCGCCTGCGCTTCAAGTAGACGAACCAGCCCACCCTTAGAATCGCGAGCTTTCAGTTCTGCATTAGGATACACCTAAAGCAACTCGCGAATTGGTGGAAGAAACTACCTGACCCTAGCAAACCGGTCCATAGGGCTCTCTTCTCGTCGTCATCGTCTAGTTGTAATCGCACGCGGACGGGGCTTCTCTTACTCTTATCAATCGCAACCTGCGGAGCGCATATCACGCCCCCGATTTCAAGGGCACGTCGTATGCACCAGCCTCACGACGACCCCCACCGGCTTGCTCTTCCCGGCCGCATATCTCTCTAACACCATCAGATCACCTGACGCACCTCGGCCCTGTCCTGTCTTCTCTATCACAACACACCTTTCATCCCCCGCTGTGGCCCCCTCGAGTCTGCTTCCATTCGTCCCTCGAACTGTCATAATCTTACTTGGATCACCACTTCGTCTTGTCATGGGATTTTGGCTTGACATATCCGACCTCACTAACCACCGCCACCATACTTCCTTACGGTCAACCCAGTCGTTCTGAAGGAGGAGAAGGGGAGGGAGCGGCTTATCGTGGCTTTGTTTCGTATTCCCCACCTCAGTACACTGTCCCGGGAGTGACAGCTCGTTTCTCGCAGCTCGAAATTCCAGGCTCCTCAAGCGCTGCCATGGCATCAGTACATCAACTCGGCGTTGGTCCAACACCGGCACGCCCTCGAAGCATGGTTGGGTCGGGTAACCAAGACGTCGAGATGGATGTTGACCGCAACGCCAGCCCTGCTATCACCACGGGCACGAGGTTCGGGAGTGCTCCTCAAAGAGGAGACACAAGGATCGTCGTCATCTTGTACGGCACCGGCCAGGACAAGATTGTGTCCGTCTTCGCAGATGTTCTGGGGAAGCCATTCGTCACCCGCTCTGCATTTCAGGAAGTCAGCGTTGCTGACCAAGGGCTTGTGGTTGGCATTCCGGCAGAACTCGCTGCAAAGGACATTACCTCCCGCAACAAGGAGCTCGTCGTGGCGATCAACGCCCACTGTGTCAACCTTGGGATGCCACCAGATGTCTTCCTCTCAGCTCAGTGCGACTACGAGTTCCTCTACACCGAAGCACCATTCTTTCGTCGAGACTTGTCCAGATTCATCTCTTTCACTCTCGGCCAGATCTGCCACCACGAAACGTTGATGCAAAAACCACGAACGTACTTCATCTCTACTACGTTTCCAGACGTCAGTGCTGCGTTGCCGAATATCGACATCCTCACCGTCGGCGCCGACGCAGTGGAAATTCGTGTTGATCTTCTAAAGGAGCCACTCGGCGACGGCACATATTCAGCCATCCCGAGCCTTAGCTATGTAGGACAGCAGCTGATGCTCCTGCGCCAACGGACAGAACTCCCAATAATTTTCACCACTAGGTGTACGAGAGAAAATGGTCGTTTCCCCATGGAGAACCCCGATATTTACTATGAATATCTTTACCGAGCAATTCAATGGGGAGTTGAGTATATCGACGTGGAACTCTGGCTTCCGGAAGCCATTCGAAAGAAACTTTGGGAACAGAAGGGAAGCAGTCGTATCATGTCTGCGTTTCACGACTTTTCTGGTACCTTCAAATGGCCATCGTCCCAAGCCGAGCAGGTGTACATTGAATCAAGCAAGTATGCCGATATCATCAAGATGATTGCCATCATCAACGACCACAACGAAAACTTCGAGTTGGAGTACTTCCGCTCGAAAATGCGAGCAGATTATCCGGATTCCCCGCCATTCTCTGGAGTTAACATGGGAGAAACTGGCCAGTTTTCACGTACTCTGAACAAGGTGTTCACCCCTATCACTCATCCCTTGTTGCCAATAGTCGCAGCCCCAGGTCAAATGAGCGCGTCGGAGATAAACGCGGCTTTGGCACTGCTTGGGCAGCTTCCCAAGAAGAGCATATATGGCATCACAACACCGGCTTTCCGAAGTTCAACTCCGCAAGCACCATTCTATGAGAAGTGCTTCAATGAACTGGGCCTGCCGCATTACTTTGCCGTCGTAGAGCGCTTGCCAAACAACTTTTCAAGCATGGAGGCTTGGTGTAATCAAAAGAACTTTGGTGGTGCCTACCTCAGCCCGCCGGTGTCGTGGAGTAGCCTACTCAAGGCCAGCCCGTTCTTCGCTTCGCTGAACGGCGGCAAGGGCGCGGAGTTGACCGAGGCAGCTCGCCTGATTGGTACTGTGGACACAATCATAGTCAAGTCGGGTTCCTCGTCCTCGGCATCTTCTGCCCCAGCGTCGATTCCCTCGAGCCCTCGTCATGGGCACCATGACTCTTTCGGCCACTTGGGGTCACACATCTCCGGCCTCTCTCCGAATACATCATTGATCTTGGACAATGCTAGCTGGCGTGGTATCATCAGCACACTGACCAGAGATATGGCGCCTTCTGCCTACTTCGGCCGAACTGCTGTTGTGCTGGCTTCATCTGGAGAAGATGCTGCATCAGTTATGTACGCGCTGAAAGCACTCCGTATGGCAAAGATATATACCGTTGGCTTTCGAACACCGCCAGCTCTGGCCCGTGATGGACCCGTCATTGAGCCGTTCAACAGTCTGGAGAGCCTCAAGAAAGCACAAACTGTGAGCGACGATGGTGCTCCCTTTTTATTTGTTTCGGCGCTCGGCGCAGATAAGAGCAACCTCGTCGGTATGCTGGTGCGTGTCTTTGGCGCCAATGTGCGAGGAAGCACAAACTTCAAGAAAGTCTTCCTCGATCTCGCCGACACCGCAGGTGCAAGAAAAGGCGGCGATCCAGGCCTCATTGCTCAGCAGGCGGGATTTTCGGCGTATGGTGTTGCTGATACGGCCGCCTTTACCACCGTCGAGACTCTGAGGCTGCTGGTCGGTCAGAATGTGCCCTACAGTTTTGTCAGACTGGCAAGCGGCAGGGGCATGTTCTGAGTCGTGTATAGAGGATCAGCATTTGGGCTTCGCCAGTCCTTCGGATGTCTAAGAGGCCGGCTTTATCTGTGTCTCCTTGGTCTGTTGGCCTGGAGGAGTTTCGAACTGGACCATAGCAATAGTTTGTATGTGCAAACACCGCAATCCTATGTCGACCACGGCCTATGCCGGGCCACAAGAAGCCATATGAACCTGCGGCCAAGCTCCAGATCCCAGGAAGCCAGGCCACAGGCCGAGGCCTGTGGAGTTCCCCACGATAGCCAAGACAAACCATCGGCTGTCACCCCCAGTGCGGAGAAAGGAGGGAGCGATCGAGCCAGGCCCGATGCTGCATTTCCATGTCGGCTCGGGACCTGGAAACTGGAGCTTGAGACCCACAAAGCCATTTCCGATGTCAGGTCTCCGAGGAGCTGTGCAAAGCGGAAGTGTGGACGCGGAAATGGTGCAGAGAAGGGCCTTATTGAGCGGACGACTCATCGGGCAAGGAGATGGCCCATTGCATGAATGGCGTTTATTTGGAAGAGAAATGTGCGGGTCAGAAGAGAGATGAGATGGTTTGTAGGGGGGGCATTTACAAGATCTAGTTCTACATAAGGTAGCTCACGGGTAAGGACGAACATCAACGAGGCGTGTTTTCCGCTTTCGAAGGTGCCGCCTCTTCTTTGTTTCGTTTTCAGTTTAAAGCGTGGGATTATCGAGACACAGTCGTGTCTGTGACAATGTCATGTAGACAACGACCATTGGCAGTCCTCTAGAGAGGACTGTCACTTTTCTGCGTATGGACTAAATGCAATTCGTTACGGTCAAGACAAGAAATCTTCTCATGTGAAATTTTCTACTGAACACCCCTTTTGTTATCGCTCTTTGCAAGCCCGTTTCTGACGCTCCTCTACCTCTGATCTCGGAATGATCCAGGCCTTTGCCCCTACTTTACAAAGATACGTCGACGCGATCGCGGCTACGAATGGGTACCTGGAGCGGCGGAAAACAAGAAGATCTACAGGGTCTATCAGGGTCTTCGTATTGTAGGGTATCCTGGGAGAAGGGAGAGAAAGGGGGGAGGACGATCGCCAAACGAGGAGGGCTCAAGGTTGTGCCAGTGTAATCTGATGACGATGGATATCCTACCCACCAACTTGCCATTGTATCAACGGGTCAAGTGTGGGCGAGAGCCATGCTGAGGTTGATGGCCAGCGGGTAAAGAAGCAGCCAGCCACCTGCGGATACGGCTCAATGTGTCCATGGTGATCCTCTCGCCATCCGGGCCTTCCCAAAGCCGTGACGTTACATTATGTGGAAAGCTGACATGGCTGGGTCATCGGCTCTGTGGTTTGTGTTTGACAGACCGTAGTGAAGGTGACAAGCCCAGCTTGGGAAAATGGTAAGAGTTCCCGTCCCATCTCGGTCTAAGCAAAGGTTAAGGCAGTGGAAGCCCCGCGTACTCCACACGCCATGCTCACCCCGTCTCGGCGAAGTCGGACTATTCACGGCCACTGGGACCCGGCCACCAGCTGAAAAGGGTCAAGGCAGGAGAAGAAAGGCCGTTCCCCTCTCCTCACCAGAGCTGGGATGGTGATGGGTGGTGGTGGTGTTGGTGACGTCTAGAGAAGGCAACGAGAAGGAAGCCTTCTCTCCCCTCCACCTCAATGGACCAGAGAACACCCTCGTCATGCAAGGGCGGGAAACGAAGACCGTGCCGTCCCCTGCGCTGGTCTGGGTGTGGCCGTCCCCAGTCGAGCCGATCGGGAACTGCGTTTTAACGAACAGGGCAAGGGCGAAAGAATATTGGATCGACGAATGGGATGCGGATATCACCGCGATTGGGGCCGGCTCAGGCGAGAGGACGGCGCGCAGAAAATCTCGAGAGTGTGGGCGTGGTGTATCTCGATGACGGGCAGGGCAAAGGGACTTGCCACATGCTCCGGGGGACTGAATCATATCACAAGTGTCCTGATATTGAAACCAGCACATAGCCTAGCTCAGTATCTCGGATGTGCTGGGGACGAAGAAAAGAAGTAGGCCTTGTCTAGAGGGGTGTGAGTAGAATCTGAACTCCTTTTGCTTCAAAGTCCCAGCGGTGTTTGTATTTCTGAATTGCCTCCTCAGCCCTCGAAAGCAACCTATGCCTTGTAACCAGAACATTTTGACGTGTCGCGACATCAGAGAGAAGGGCAAACCGAAGTGAACAAGCTGGTGGTGTAACAGACGCCGAGATCCATCCACGAACTGACACGATATAGCGCGCATGTACATGTCGGTCTGACTGCTGACCATGCCATCCCGTTGCAGGGGATTCATCGGTCGCTCTCGGCAAGGCCAGGTCTGCTATCGACGCGTCTGTAACTGTATGGTCATGGGCCGCTGCTGAGTCACACATTGCTTGTCTCCCTCACAAACGTCCGCAAAGACCGTAAAGACGCATACACAGTGATAGAATTGCGAATTCGTCTGGTAAGAAGGGCGTCAGCGGACTAATACCGGGTTGACGTTGACGGCCTAAACCCTGGGGACTCAAGTTTGGCCAGGCTTGACGCACTCGCTGGTGTCCCCTACACAACAAAGTGGCAGCCAGCCGTTGTTGGGGGTGGCTGACGTGGCTGTTGTCGATGACTCGCTATTCGCTATATGTCATCGCGAGGCGTCGTCGTTGCACGGGACGTTAGCCCCCGTTTCTGCCCATATTGGGTCAAGACGAACGTCGCCCCGTCTCCTCCTCTCAGTAGCTCTCCAAACGCTTTTATTGCCATGTCCCAGTGGCGTGTCGGGCCGGCATTTCTTAATGATCAGGTGTTGCAGAGCACACGTGTAGTAGCTGAGAGTCATTCTGTAGTTCTGTACGAAATCAGGGTTCAAGACCTGCAGAAGGTAGTGGATGCGCGGAGGAGTGTGGGGAGAGAGAGGGGGACGCTGCGCGGAGTCACGAATCGATGGTCTCCTTGGACCCCAGCTTCGGACAAAGGTCTCGAGTCAGAAGTAGATGGTTCGGCTTCGTTCCCCAAATTCTCCAAATTCTGCGAGGGCCGTGATGGTGATTGGTACGGCTGGAAGACGCCGTTGGGATGGAGGTGACGAGTCTGACTGGGTCAAGAGACCTTGTGGGACGGGTGCGCGCCTAACCGCCCATAAGCTTAAACAAGAACATGCAAGGGAACTTTGGAGTGGATGGAGGGCGAAGCTGTGAGAGAGTGTGGTCCGATACATTAGGATTCATGAGTTGTTGACTTACAAAAGGATCATAGTCTTGGATGGTGTTGTCAGAGCTCTCGAATCAACGAGCTCTGAGCAGAGTTTGGTCCTTTCATTGCATGTTCCGGCAGTTTGTACAATGAAGGCGTGGATACTGCCCTGACTCCCGCATAGCTAGTTTCCGTGCACACGGAGAGCCCGGCTCGATAAATGAAGGCAACGCCATGACAGGTAGGTGAACCATGCCATCAGCCGCAGTCGAAAATTGCTGTCCAGGCCATCCCTCTGAACGCCACCGACGGGGACGGGGTACTCTAATGAGATACCTTGAGCTTAGAAGTCCAATGTTCGCCTGCAAATAGGCATGAACAGACAACCCCTTCCGATCTAGTGCCTGTATGATGTAGATTAAGTGACAACCCATCGTCGGCCCTGCTCCGGCAGAACGTTATTGCGCTGCCCAATTCCTTCTATTAACCATGTCGCAGCTTTTGTAGGGCTATCTTGGACGTTCCCGGCGGTCCGACAGCCTTTTCAACCGAAAAGACCGTGCTTGCTGTAGAATCATACCTGACTGATAGCTGACAGTGATATAGATCCTCGGTTGGTGAGCCGGTGCGAGGATCGTCAGGACAGCCTATGGAATGGAATATGGAACAAGTTGCTAAGAGCGGTAGGTGACATTGGCTGAAACGATATCGCAAAGGCTTTCCTGTGATAAGTACAGGGGAGTTGTGGTATTGATTTATGACTGGCCTTTCCTTCAGTCCGGGTGGCGGCAGTTGTGGGTGTAGTATGACCGTCGTTGCTTGGCGATACAGGTGTTCTCTGCTTCCAGTCTTCTTTCCCGTCACATTATGACGGCCCTTGCCATGCTGTCAAGGTCGTGTCAGAGCCTCGGACCTTTCCAGACGGGTGCCGAGCAACTTGGACGAGGGGCTAAATAAGTTCCAGAAATTAGATGCGGGTTTGCCATCATGAGATTGGACGGCCGTAACCCGGAGCCGAGACCGGCGGCTCGAGAGAACCGCGTTTTGCTCCTTGCTAAGTTGTTCTTGAGCTCTGACGGGGCTCTTGTGTTACGTCTATGACCCACGCGTGGCGGTCAAGACTCGGATGCAACAACGGCATAGAGATTGGTGATGGGGAAATGGCCCAAGGCGATCCGAATAAGGTAAAGAACATCCGAAGCTTAAATTTCAGGTCATCGCGTCGTTTCTCACCTCCGAACAGTTTGGAACGCCCAAGTCTCGCCGCGCCAAGAGAGCAAACTGGCGTCAACGGCGTCAAAATAGAGAGAAAATGGTACCTCTGCTTGGCAACATACACTTTCTCCTTTAACAATCGTATCCACCAAGTTATGGGTTGGGGTTTAGCTCAGCAGACGGGAGATGGATGCAGAGTCGAAGCTTCTCTCGGCAACATATCTGAGTCAATGTCTGATAATGGTGGATGGCCTCTGGTTGAACAGTGCTCTCTTTCCACTACACCTCATTTGAGAGGCGGCAGCTTGAGCATTCGGATGGCTAACCCTATTACTGATCCATGCGTCGAGAGACACACTGCAGCCACGTGTGTGACAATTATTCTGCCGTGGTGCCGTGCTCACTTCAAACCGCCCGTCTCATGCGTTCGTGTTGAGGCTTGGAAGGCATGGACGTTGGCCCCCAATCTGGAGATTGCGGCCGTTGTTCTTTTTGCCTCGGTGCAGTTGTGCTAAAAACCGTCTCGCAAATTGAATGACTGTTGGGTGTTGTGGCTGTATGCACACCATCGAACCCGGGCCTGGAACGAAGCGGCATGAGCAGCATGTATCGGGCTATTCCCATAGGAGACCAGCGAACCCCAGTCAGGGCCTTTTGGATGCCGCGGTGCCCGGCCTGTGTCGGGCTCTTCAACTCTTACTCTTGGAGTCTCCCACCTGGCACCTTCGGCCGCTATTCGGCTCTGGAGAGCATGAGGGAACAAGGTCTCTGGATGTCATGTGTACAGGTGCGGGGCAAGCTGTGTGCACCAACGTATGAATGCGACTTGCCAATGTTCACTCCTAGGTCGTCAAGACTTACTCAACGAAGGTCTCGAGAAAGTGCCGGAGATGCCAGCCGGGGCTGGATTCCGTTAGTTGCTCGCTGTAATTGCGACTTTGGGCGAGGCCCGTTGGAAAGTGTCCACCTCTTTTGTGGGGGGATGCCCATGTTGAAGTTTGAACAGTAGGCCAACTTGTCAATCAAGCTTGGGTTTATGGAGGCAGTCGTCGGTACGAATAGACTCTTTCAGCGTGGACGATGTCCTTCGTTCGAGATGGCCAATCTATGTGAAGGCAAAAGTGATGGTTTGACGCTGACGACAAGGTTGATACCATGACATGACTCTTGTATGATGCAGGATATCGAGCAGAAGCAAGGGAGGACGAGCAAGTTGTGGCTTTGCTTTTCGCGTGGATGATGCTGTGGCGGATCTACGAGCAATCCGGGGAAAGTCCCTCGGGCCCAAGCCAGGGTGTCAGTGTCGAGCTCCAGGATACAGACGAAGACTCGTCGCGGATGGCTTGCGCTGCTTCAATTCGGCACTGACCAACGTCAGTCGTCCATGATCCGGTTCAAAGCATGCTCTGATTCGAGCGGTAGCCAGCATGTGTGGCCGTTCTCTATGTCGTCGAAAGGGGATCCACGAGAAATTGTGAACTTGAGTCAGCCCGTACTTAACGGTTTCTACATTTGGGGTTCGAGTTGTTGCAAGTACTTCCTAGCGACATGGAGCGAACCATAGTGGGAACCCCATCCCCCGAAGAGTTGAGACGCACTTGGCATTGAGCGAGATGGATGGCATCAGCAGGAGGACAAAAGCAGAAAGCTTCTCCGCATCGATCGGCATGGTCTCCGCTCCCCTTCGACCGGAGGCTCCTGGTGGAATGTTCTCCAATTCTTCTCGACATTGTGATGTGATGGTTTGGGTGACGAAGGCAGTAGCGGAGGCGCAGACGTGCCTGTGCCTGTGCTATCCCCTCCAAGATCTCTGGTCCCGAGCCGCCCCCCCTTGCGGGAGAGAATGCTGGCGAGCCGGGATCATCGCCATGCATTGACCATATCTAGTTGCCATGTGGTGCGATCCTTTCGTGCAGACACGCAGACTGGCAAACTCGCTGCCTGGCACCGAATAGGTAGAGCCATGAGCCAAGATAGACGGGCGGATGGTTGATAAGAGGAAAGTTATTGGTCGAAGGTAGAGTGAGCAGACACAAGCTGCGCTCTCATGGCTGTGTCAGGTCGGATCGGAGGGCGGGTGAGATTCCACTTCTATGCGGGATGGGTGGCCAGAGCAGCAACTCGCCGTCCAGACCGACACAATGCATTCGCCCTTTTGTCATAAGGAAGGGATGAGACGGGCGTAGAGCTGTTCACTTGGTCCTAATCTGTGGCAAGCATCCGCAATGTTGTTACTATCGGGCGTTGATATGTTGCAGCGACAATGATGAGACGACGGTCCACCGTGGCCGGTTTCTTCACGGCGCTTCTCTACGGCTTTGGTACCCAGGATGCCAAGGCCCTGGAATCCATAGATGCAAGTGCCTATCGATGTTATCTCGCAAGGTAAGCGCAAGACGGGTTTGAACGTCCCAATCGAGGAGCTGCGAAGCTATCCTCGGCACGGCAAGAAGAACATTCATCCCAATTTTCTCAAGTCTAGGTCGATCTCTAAATGTCCTTCCTAATGTGCAACTGTCTGACAAGGCTCACCGCCCGTAGTAACGACGGAAGGTTCGCTCGTCATCGGTCAGTAATCAGCACGAGCCAGTGAGGAAGGCATGGTCTTGGAGCATCTCATGCTGTCCGATATGAGTGAGGGCCATGTTAGTGTGTCTTCGCGCGGAAAGAAGTGAGACATTCTGTTCGAGGACTCGTCTAATCTGCAGCAACGAAACAACTAGTCCGTCGACCCAGCTTGGTAACTGACAAGTAGACAAGACACCATCAGCAGAATGGACATAGGCAGAGGCAACGTCCCAGGATAGCCAGTATCAAGTGTGGATTCTGTCGTACTTACTCCGTACAGACCATCTAAATCCGTATCCGTACTTACCTCGAGGCATGTCACCTGCCAACTGGGTCATCGTGGTCTAGCCGTTCTATTCACATACTACGGATACATCACCCTTGCATGCCATTGCTTTTCTTTTGCAGCTCTCCGAAGTTCGAACGGTAGCCCGCCTACGATGTGTCTCCGACCCGCGGCTTGCCTCGATTGAGGCAGTCTAGGCAAGGATCCTATTTCGTCTCATCTTTTTTTCACCTCGCAGGCCCCCCATGATCCATACCCCTTTTCAGCAGACATGCAGACAACAAATCATACCGCTTTTCTGAAGCTGGGGGCCAATCGCCACCAGCTCAGAAAAGGGAATCTTTACGAACGGGTAGCATGCATGGTCTGGGCAGTGGACATGTCTGTCGTACCGTAAGCGGTACTCTTCACACCCAGCTTCGTCCGCGGCATAGAGTATGGAGTACCGTAGTCATGCTTAAACGGTGGAGGACCGGCACGATGTCAATTCGAACCTCTAGTGCCGCCTGGCAGGCTATGGCGTCTTTCGGTATTTTGCCTTCTTTTTCTTTTTCCTGCTTCTTTCCTTGTTCCCATCGATCCGTTCGAGATCTGACACAGACATTACATGGGCATGTTTGGCGGACCGGCCCTTGATCTCGGTGAAAGAGCTGCCAAGCGAACGTCATCTCACGGGGCTGAAATGACACTTGTGGTTGATTTGTTCATGTACTGCATTATAAATGAGTTGTTAGTTAATCTGTCAAGTGTCAGTGTCAAACGTCAGAAGCAGCAGAGTCATGCCTGGGCTCGTGTGAAGCCATGTCGAAGATGAAGAAGAAATGACATGTTGCAGGCTCGACAAGGCTGCGCCAAGGACACCCCTACGGCTGGATTGATTAGATGGCCCGATCTTGGCGGTCCGGTGAGTGCCGGCTTGACCAACGGGGTCCGACACAGTGGTCTGGCACCAGGTGTGATTACCCAGGACAGGGGAGTCCATCACTTTCCCGTGTCCCTTTTCCGCCCGTGCGAGAGGGTTGTTGAATATCCGCTTTTTCGTATAACAAACTACAAAGCCAGGACCTCACGGGGCGGTCTGCCGGGACTAAGTGCTTCTGTCCTTCAATGGACAAGGCAGAAGTGAAGCCGGTTGGCAACGGCAAGTCGGGGATCCGGGCTTTAGAAAGGCCCTGGCATTGGCAATGTTCACCCATCCAACAAGTCGCCGATCTGATCTACATACCTACAGGCCTACAGGCTATCGGGACATGACGAGAATGCATTGCCAGGCACCTTGTTGCTTGAACGCTCATGTTCGTCTTAAGATACAGTGGCCGTCGATCCAAACAAGCCCCGTCTCAGCTTCTTGGAGAACGGTTGGCCTTGTCTTCCACTCGTCGTTTCTTTTGTAGATGTGATACCGTATCCGTCCGGTACTTGAAAAGGCACCGATAGATACCTGCTCCGGGGAAATGCATGCATGGGCCATGTATGTAATTTGGATCAAGTACCGGCCTCACCAGGTGCCGCCTGGGTCGATGAGACGCCCATCAACCGGGCTTTTACTGCGTCAGTGCATGGCTTTCGCACGTCCCCTTGGACTTTGGAAGGGGACGTGGTGGGCAGTGGTAGCAGTACAGGGGGGCTCTTGGGTCCCATTCCAACTGGGAAGGGTATCAGATGTTTGCGGAAGGTCGACAGCGAAGCTCATGGCATTCTAGCTTAATAGGACCCAGATCAGACTTTTATATGGGTTGAAACTGGATTATGGTGGATTAAACCAAGACAATTCTAGCTGTCGTGATGAATGAGGCCGAGAACGCCCCCTGCCAGCGGCGAGTCTAGATGATCGAGGGCATGGTTGTCAAGAGTCCAAGACTGGAATCTGGCGCCCACGTGTTGATTAATTCGTGAGACGCCGCTGCCCACCGGGCATACCTACTCAGGACTGTGACAGAGGGTTACAGCTATGATGGACAGAGGTTAGATTGCTCGGCTGCTACTCAAGGCATGAGGGACAAAAAGGTTAATGAATGAGGTGTGGATAGACGTTTTCGAGAAACGACCCATCTTTACGAGTTTGTGGTGAGTTGCAGAGTCATGTCCTTGTTGCACTTCGGGCGGAACGGGTGTTGCGTGCCTTAGGGTTTGTCGGCCGCGGTGGAGAGTTACTACGCGCTGTATGCCATGTAAGGCAAGGCAAGGTGCTCTCAGTGACCAGACTCCTAGCCAGAGAGGCCAGCACCCGCTCTCATTCAAAAGTCTGGGACCAGGGCATGTCTATGATGCCATTGTTGAGGCCATGGAGAGAGTGAGAGCATTGGGCTCCGTACCGGTCAGCAAATATCGGGCAAATTCTGAATTGTTGTTAGTTAGTGTGATTGGCATACCTACGTCTGGATGAGGCCTATGGGGAATACTGTGTATGGCAGGACTGCGGAACCACCCAGAGTCCCTTGATCACCTCGGGTCTGTCCAGTTGCGGGAAAGGAGGGGTGACCTGGGGCTGACCAGTCCCGCCGAGGATGTGACTGTACAGGACAGGGACGGGTCGGGTTCTGCCCAGGTCAGTGTGTCGGTAACCTCTGGCGAGGGTCGCCGGGACTTTGCGTCCAACATGCATGGGCCAGTTGAGACTTGAAGTTGACATCAACGGACTGTGTAGGGTCACGAACCCATCTCCACCCTGCTGTCATATTCAATGCTCAAGGTCGATGAGGGCCTTGCTTCTCTTTACTACACCAGTCCCTAGTTCCTGTACGGGAACCGCCTCCATCATCTTTGGTACGTAGAAAGATTCGATCAGGGAAGCAGCTTGCGTAAAGCAACGAGTTGGCAATATCAACACGGCTAGTTGGGTACAAGAGTGCTTCTCGGGCAGGTGCTGCGGCCAGCCGTTGACTCGGGATTATCGAGCTTGTCGTTCACCATATATTAACTGCTCGAGCATGTCTGTGATCCGACTCTCATCTTGCATGATGCCAGCCGCTCTCTATTGTAAGGGGGTATGTACGTGGTGCGGCAGGCAACGGCCACGGCAACAAGACAGCGCAGTTTCAACCTCATTTATCAGTTTTCTGAGGGCCAAACCGCAAATGTGACGGACTGATTGACCCAGGTGCGGAAGATGTGTACGGTTACATTGCCGGTTCAAGGCCAATTTTTTCTTTATACCTCCACTCTGAAATCCGAGACGTCCTTCTCGAGGCACGCTGGCGTACAGCATCTTTTCAAAACCAGAGACAACACGGTCCACCATCGCCAAACTCGGTTGTTGCATCACAGATGCCATCTTACATCACTAGGTCCCGTGGTTCCTCCCATGTTCTGTTTTGCTTTTCTTTGGGCTTGGCATATGCCATGGCCGCAAACTTCCAAGTCGTCTTGACCTACGAATACAATCGTTCGTCTTGCTGCACCGAGGTGGTTCGGACGATTCACACCCACCACAGATAACGAACCGGAAATACCGGCTGTCTCTCGCTCTATTTCCTGTCCGGTAAACGAACGTTGCCGTGTTGTGCGGTAGAGCGGCTCCCTCTTTCATCTTGACTCTCAGGCGCACAATTCCATGACCGACTTTGACGACAACCAACCAAAGACAGAGTACATGTCCTGCCCTCAGGCACTTTCCGAATTGTCTGATTGTCTGACATCTGATCCCTACCGACAGAAAGCGGTATCCTGCTGTACGTCTCCCATCTGGGTCCATCTGAGCGAGGCGACCTGTCCATCTTGCATCCCCCTCCTCATTTTAGAGCGCGCTACAGCTGTGCGCTGCAGTGACGGCACGCGCTGCACCTGCTCACAAGCTCACTTCTTTTTCATCTCCAAAAAACCCCACACATCCCATCCAGCTCCAACCCTTGCCAGCCATCCATCGAGTACCATCCTCGTCTCCCATGCTCATCTTCCTCCCCCATCATATATGTAGGCATGTAGGTATCCCCGGGTCGTGTGAGAGGAGAAGAAACAACGGCAGCGCCACAAAGCAGGTACATCACAGTTTGTTAGCCACGCGACTCTGCAGCAGCCCGTCTCGAAGGGGGAGGTCGCTCGGGCGCCTCGCAGGTTCCTGTCCAATGTCCATAGTTCGTCTGACCAGTCAGCGCTGACAGACTATCACGGATTATACAGACGAAGCAGAGCTAATCGGCGTGTGTTGTTGAAATTGATGTATCACGACACGGCACGGCATGATGAGACTTGTTTTATGTACAGAAAGAAGGTTGAAGGCAGCGGCGGCCTGCATCTGCCTTGTCCCTGTCCGGCTCTGGTTTTTTTTTTTTTTTGCCTTTCGCCACGAGTCGTTCATTAACTCTACCCAGGGTCTTTTGAAAATTGCTCTGGACATTCCTCTACATTTTCTCGCCTCGACTCATTGCGCACTCTCAACACTATCACGGCAGCTTTCTCTACCGTAACAATGCCGCCTGAATTCATTGTGTGATTCGGTATCGGGCCATGTACGCCGGACGTCGAAGAAGTCACCACACGACAGACGACGGGGGAGGGAGGGAGAAGATGAAGTATCATTAGACATCAATAGCTACCCATCGGCTGGGAAGACATCTGAGCAATTCTCACCATGTACTTCGCCTGTACGGATACACCGCACACCATAGAAGGCCTGGATGAAAGTACCGGGCCAGGTACTCCGGGATGGCCATTCGCAGTGCCGCTTTGCGAATTACAGAGCGGATACCCGTCTTTTGATGACTGGGTCTCTCGTCCGGGGCACAGCGAAGGAAAAGAAGGAAAACGAGACAAGGGACGGCGGGCGTCATCCCAGTCTGCCAGCACCAGCCCGGCTCCCCAGTCGCATCGAGGCCTTGGACAGAACAAGACAAGCCTCTGTGATCAAACCGCCCCTACCCCGGCCTCCACGCTACCGAAGCAGCAACCTGCCTTGCCCCATCTTTCCCCAACATCGTGCCCCCTCTTCAGACTTGCTCCGAGTGCCTCCTCTTGCAGTCTCACTCCGTGGTGCCTCTAGGTAGTCTCTCCTCTCCCTCTGTGCCTCTCTCTCCGCGGCACCTTCGTTCTTCCCTCGGTCCTTGCTTTGGGCCTACTTCTCCTCCTCTTCCCCAAGCTACTACCTGCCAACTGCCAATCTATCCGTACGGATACACTACGTATCCCTCTCCTCACGCGCTCACACATCCACACTATACCTAAGGTGTTCTCTCTGCCAGACTTTGCGAGGTGATCCAAGCCCGGACAGCAGACATCCTCGAATCTCTCTAGAGCCCAGTGTCCACTACTACCACCCCGGCTCGCCTTCTTCTCTTTTTTTCTGCCCCCTTCGTGCAACATCCCCTTCTCCTCTGCCTTGATTGGACTTGAGCTCCTTGTCAATCTCCTCCCCCTGGTTCTGTAACCGTTCCTTTTTGATCCCCTGCTGCTTGTGCTTGATGCATCCGAACTGTTTTCCACGCAAGAATAACGAGAGACGAACACACCCTAGTCGGCTGCACTAGCCACCTCCACATGTCTACTCCCTCCTAGACGACTGTTGGGGGGAAAGACAGTCATCATTTTACCTACTAGGCCCGGCCTGGCAACCTCTTTGCCTTTCTTTACTTCATAACTTCACCAGTCCCCGACCCTGTCCCGTTAGCTCGGCCTCTTGTCTGGTCTCTGTGCTTCTGCACTTCATCGTGAGCCTCTCAACTCAGCTCATTTGCTTCCCGACAGCCCAGCTAGACGACTGCCAGGCCCTTCTAAAGCCACCTCGATATGACCTGATCAACAACAGCTTTGCCCTCCAACCGGCCTACGCTAGCTATTCGGCTTGCTGAAAACAGCTGAATCTCATTCACCCCACATCTACCGGCGCCGCTCCGAACCATTCGACGACCATAGATTACTTTTTACAACTACCGACCCAATCTTTTGGATGATGTCGATGTCTGTATACGAATCAATGAACGGACTTCCCCCTCCCGGTATTCACCCTGTGGCCATGTCCCGTCCTCAAGTCGGTATTGAGCGCCTACCGACTCGGCGACTGAGCAATGAGCCTCGGGAGTCTATGAACTGCAAATCATGCCGCAAGCGCAAGGTGAGACAGCATGATGGCCTCTCAGCCTCGCCCAGAGCAAAGTCTTTCCTAAGACCATAGAGCCATTATCTAACTCAACATAACCAATAGATCAAGTGCAACCGGCTACGCCCATCCTGTGAGGCCTGTCAAGTTTTCCAGTGCCCTTGCGTATACGGTGAGCCAATCTTTTACATGCTTATAGATAAAAAGATGAAACTGGGGAAGGTTTTAGGAGGCTGATGTGTTTTACGCTTGCTTTTAGATGCCGTACCCAAAAAGCGTGGGCCAAAGACGGATGTGTTGGAAGCACTGTTGAAGAGGGTCGATGGGCTGGAGGCAAAATTAAAAGAGAAGAATGCTGGAGAGCAGACCCCGACCACGCCGACTACCGCCGGAATCAAGGATGAAGAAACCTCACGAGCAGACGACATTCCCGACGATGACCCAAATCCCAAGCGTATAGCATTGGACACCAAAGTAGACGCTGACGAGTCTGCTGTTTACTCGCCAGCCCCGGCAAGGTAGGCCATGATGCTTGAGCAGGAATTTCTGGTGAATAGATTGACTGACTTTGCCAGTGAGCCTTCGCCACCTACCGTCCAACCCGACGCGTTGCTAGACACCTACTTCTCGCGGTTTCACTCCAAGCCCTATCACATCTTAGACGAATCATCTGTCCGGCAACGACTTCAGCTAAACCAATTACCGAATTACTTAGTTCACGGGATCTACGCCGTTGCTGCAAGGTGGGTGTGAGCATCGCCAGCTCACTGAAGTTGCTGACCGGATCAATAGATACACACCACATCCTAGTGGATACCAGTCAGCTGTACATCTGAGTGAAGACTTCGCTTCGCGTGCCAGAACAGAGATCGATACCGATGAGCCTTCGGTTGACGCGCTGCAGGCCCTACTCCTGCTGGTCATTGCCTTCACCGCAGCAGGGAAAGGCAAGAAGGCGTATATGCTGATGAGTAAGTTAAGGGAATTAGGTGCCACACTATATATTGAAATGCTAACATGATGTCCAGCAAATGCAGTTGGAATGGCAATGGCTCTCGAAACTCATCGCGAGATGGACAATAATGCACGCGTAACGCCAGTCGAACGAGAAATGAGGAGGAGACTTTTCTGGACTTGTTACTTGCTCGATCGTTTCCTGGCTTGCGGCTCCAAGCGTCCATCTCTCATCGGCGACAAGACCATCCTTCTCCGGCTTCCGTGTTGGTCACCAAACCCTTCGGTACCCCCGATCGACGGCGAATTTTTTCAGTCTGGGTCCAATCTGCAGTTTCTTCAGGGAAGCGGGAAGAAGTCTCAAGGTAGCACGGGGATGCTCATCGACATCAGCCGGATTCTTGGTATAACAAATCGCTACCTGGCTGCTGGAGGTGTCAAGGGTGACTCTCATTTTCCGTGGCACTCACTTTCAAATCTGTCAAAGATTCGTCAAGATTTGGACATGTGGGCTTCCGGCACCGAAGACGTTTTCTCAAGCCTCGACACGCTGTTCGGTCAACCCGATTCGACGATTCTGGTTTTAAGCAAGCTCATCTATCACCTCATTCACTGCCTCATCTACAGGCCGTTTCTCCCCATCGACCTCGCCGAGCTCGCAGGAACCGGTCAGCACCAATCTTGGCAAATTGAAGCAACAAACATGTGTTTTCTGCACGCGAACGCAATATCTGAACTTGTCGAACTTGGAAAGCAGACCGGCACAATCGAATGGCCGGCTTTCGTTGGCTATTGCATATGCACCGCTGGCACAGTTCACATCCACGGCGCTCACTACAACAAGAATGGCAATGGTGACTCGACTGTGTTCAGCATGTCAGCAGACTTTCTGTCCAGGGAGATGCAGCAACTGAGCGAGCTCCGATACGCTTGGGCAAGTGTCCAGCATCAAAGGGAAACACTGCAAGGAATTTACAATGCTCATTCCGAACTTGTCAAAAGCCTTGCAAACAATCCGATGCGATATTCTCCGGCATTCCACCTCGAGGACTTTTTCGATCGCTACTCCAATATTGGCGGGCCCGGCGGCCAGACCTTCAACTTTGACGCGGCAAATTTGAGCCTTTCTGATGTGATTGTCGACTTCACCACAGACACCTACACGGGTCACGATCTTTACGCGCCTCGTGCCAATAGCATAAACGAGCCTGAGCGACCGAGTCTCAAGCGCAAGAACACAGCCCCATCTGGACGGAAGCGTCCAGATGCCAAAGTCCTCTCACCGCTCAGCACGAGTCATATGGCGCGCCCTCATGGTCTACCAACGCCTTCTCATGTCCGCCACTCCTTTTCACACCCAACCCCCACTATGGCATCTCATCCGTCACCGGGAATGCTGGCGACGCCCACATCTCTGCCTCCTCATCCCGAGACCATGGAGCACCCTCCAATGTCTGCCTCACACGGACAATACGACGAAACTGCGGCCAACAACGCGGCCGTGGCGGCAGCGGCGGCGGCAGGCTTTTCTCTTGGACCTCAGAGCCACCAGCAAGCCACCATGCCGTCGCTCTCTTCAAACTCCTTCTCTCCACAGTTCAGCTTTGCCACACCGGGGGCAAGTGGAAACAATGAGGTAGGGGGCAACTACAATGACCCCATGTTCGGTGGGCTGCCTACAAACGCATTTGGTAGTCCAGCCGCGTGGCATGGGGACGAAGGTGGAAACAAGGTATCCGGTGTCGCCGCGCCCAGTCCTGGAAACAAGAGCAACAACGGAAGCACTGGCACCGGCCCAGGTGAGGAGAAGGACCCATTCTTGAGCCTCCTGGAGCAACTTGCGGAGAATGAGCACCAATTCGCTCGGGGCCCAGGCAGTGAGCTTGACTTCTTTTTCGGTGGTACTGGAGCGTCGCACTAGGATTTTGTACGATTCAATGGTTTCATGTGGTTCCGACTTCTCAGTCAATGGCCGCGGTCATTCGTCCCGCACTACGATATCTCCTCATTTGAACGCGAATTTTCTTTTGGACATTGGGGTCAACATTCAGGGGCAAAGGTCATCATTTTAGAGATTTGGAAACAAAAAACAAAAGGCTCATGAGGATGGAAACGGCACTTCTGGGGGAGCTCTTGACGAAGGAATGATCTAGCATGCGTGGGAGTTTGGATCAGTTGTTTACTCGGGGGACGTGTAAGATGAATAATAGGCACGCAGAGTCCGATGCCTTTCTGGCTAAGAGATTCTCTACTGAAAGAGAGAGTCTGCTGTTTCTAAGAGGAGGAGAGGGTTTGCCATTCTTGTTGGCAACTCAAAGGCCCTGTTGTGGCCCGCTTAGGCGTTTTGAGCCTTTTAGAGTTCGAGACTCGTCCAAGTATACGCTTATCAGAGCTTGTCACAAAACAATTCAAAGAAAATTTATCAAAATTATCACAACTTCCGACATGGACTATCCAACGTTTGACATCATTTATTTGCCGTACACCCTGAGGAATCAAATACCGACATGGCGCCGTTCTACGCCGTTTGAACGCATCGGTATGATCCGATCGGACACCTGAGTTCCCGAACCACCGTTACCGCAAGTATGGCACTATTCCCCGAGATATCTTTTCTACGGCATCTACGTTGCCAAGATTACGGATGTTGGTTCACGCATGGAGATGAACATCGCCAAGGGATTATGCGTGACTAGCTACCTTCGCTAACTTGAGAAGCAGTATCTACAGAAAGACATGCTGACTGTTGCTTGTATCTTGGCAGTTGTTCACTGCACAGGAAGCAACGGTCCTGTCCCTGATCTGAGAAACTAAGGCTTGGGATCTTGGGGCTAGTCCGGGGAAAGGGCTGTGCCGCGTGGTATAGATTCTAGTTGAGCCTCGGTCGCCAACACCGAGGTGCGTCGCTAACCCCATCCTTCCCAGTAAATGTGGCGCATGGCGGGGAAGAACGAAAAGGAATGAGGGGAAATTGAGGGGAAGCCGAGGAGGTGTGGTCTCGTGCCGTCAGTGCTAGGTGAGAGGATGTACTCTTATGTAACGGGTCAGATCGGCGAGAGCTTTCGATGCTTGTTGCCTTGTTGTAAACAAGCCACAGCCAAGCCCAAGCCAGCCTCGGTATTTGGCAGGCGGGACGGAACGTGTTTCGAGAGAAAGAAGGATGAATGGCACAGTCTGTGCCTTCATTTGCAGATCAGGGTTTTTTCTTTCCCTTTTTGCGTTGGGGAAGAAGAGGGTGTGTAGGGACGGTGCATGCGGCTCCGTGGTTACATGGCTCCTCGATTGAGTTGGATGGAAGGAAGGGGATGGCAGGGCAAATTGGCACAACGAATGAGACATAATTGGGGCCCTTCTGTGTGATTTTCTGTCCGTCTTTCTCTTCTGGTCACGGAGCACCGGGCCGTCGCATCTGAGGCCCTCAAAGTGGAAGGAAGGGAAGAAGCGACAGCGGCAGCGGCGGCGGCGGTGACGAGAGCGGAGAAGGGAAGGGGGGGATATAACACGGCTTTTTTTTATGGATGTTATGGGGTTTGGTAATGAGGTGGTATTGAGGTTGGGGTTAAGGACCACCCGGACGTGACCGGGAGTGCGGATACTCCGTACCTACATTTGAGAACGAGGTGGGATTGGCAGTGATCAGGGATCTGGGGCTTCTCAGGTGAGGTCAGCAAGAGGTGCCGTTGGGCCAGGCGAGGTAGTATTCGTGCTAAAGCGAGAACGAGGGGGAAAGCTGCAAGATAATAATGCGGGGAAGAGAAATAGAAGAAGAAAACAATGGTTCTAAGACGGCTTCGTTCTCTGTTGGGTTTAGCGCTCGTGACTGGGATGTTTGTTCAGCTGAGAGGGTGAGGAGGCATTTGAAGGGTGCTTTGATATGATGATCGTCTTATAGAAGGATCGATAGGATGAAGCATTAAGGTCGCAGGTGTGTTGCTTAGCGAGGGCCAGCCAGCGTACCGAAGAAATATGGAATCGGAAGGGTGGAAAAGCACATCGCTGACGGCTGGTGGTCGTAGTGTGGTTAATGTTGGTTTTCCGTGGGTTGAGCAACCTTCGGAGGTTGGGCGGGAGGTATCACCCGCATGATCGGCAGCGCGCCTCGCGCATGATGGGTAAGGCGACCCCTTTTACTGAGAAGGGCTTGAGGATGTTGGTTCCGGAGGTTGTTCATCCTTTGGAATGCCCGGGATTGAAGGTTGTACGACGTGATGCTACATTGTGGGGTTTGCGGGGGAAAGCTACAGTCGGAAGGGGAATAATATGGATTTGGGTGAGGTTGATTGGGAGATTAGGTGGCGACGAGGTGTCTGTCGTGATGTGATAGCACTAATTGGTTGAGAGTTCGTTGCTTGGTGTGGCAGATACTATAGTTGGTGACCGTACCTAGAGTGTTCTAGGCCCTGGTTCAAAATTCCAGTAAATTGTCCGAGACTTGACAGCTTGACGTACTCTAGAGATCCTATAGAAGACTGCTTGAACGTTATGCCGCTGATACGCGATGTCAGAATGGCTCTCGTATCTCTGGTAAGAGACAGGAGGATTCATAGCCAATGGTCGTTCCTTGATTCGGTCCTATAGAAGAGAGAACCACGACCATATTGGAGAGTCAAGAGCCGTGGTTTCCCGGAAGAGGGAAATTTCGCCCTCTTCTGCATCTCTCAACTGAACAAGCTCCCAGAGTTGCTCAGTTGATGGAGGAGCATGGTCATATAAGTGAGAGTCTGTTGACAACTCGACTTGAATACTTTGGTCTCCCCGCAGATTTGCGCAGCGTTCTTGAGACGCAGCTGGAAAATTTTCCTTACTCAGGCACACTGCTCTTCTCAAGTTAGATGGGCCAATCGCTTGGATTTGATTTAAACCTTAGGACGTTGAAGATTGGTTACAAGAGACCAAGCATGGGCTTTATTGTGGCACAGTTGTGCACTTTCGTCGTGAATGAGGTTATATAAGGTAGTTTAGACAGGTAGTATAGATCGGTTGCGGGAGGCCCCTCTAGTTGCAAAGTCAACTGAAAGGTACTTGCTGCTTGATGAGTCACGCTGCGGTATCCCGTAATTTCAATCGTACTGTGAAGAGATGATTGTACCACTTTCCGCTAGGCTGCGTCTAGTATGCTGAAATTGCAGAAGTGACACTTGTACCATGGAGGCTTCCAGCTTTGCATTGACAAAACCGGGAGTGAGAATAGAAGTCAGACACTCAAGAGCAGAACTGAATCGGTTTTAGACCCTATCACATTCCGGCGAATGTGATGTTAGCCAGTTGAGCTAGTTCGGTAAGTCTTGATTGTACGACATCAAAGATTCCAGCAAGTGTTTCGGAGAGCAGCAACTTAGGTAGCACACACGACAAAGATACCTAAGCAACGTGAATAAGTCGACTGCCGCCTTGCGTTGCATATTGGAACGTTCGTTGACTCTTCTGCACTGCATCCAGATACCTGCCCGTATCTCATGTCTATCCACGCAACTCATCCACTGTCCTTGGAGAACGAAGAGCATAGTTCATCAGGAGGCAGGGCTTTGGAAAATGTGTGGCGTACAGAGGTCACTAGCTACCGGTACGTCCACTCTCGCTATTGTATTCATCTTTCTGTTGGATTCATAGTCTGACTCCTACTGAGATCATGTCAAGCCTTAAACCATGACTTGATGGCCTACAAAATCTACCTCGACTCAGCAGCAAGGGAGCTGCCGCACTAAGCTTGCCTATCAAGAAGACTCATACGGCGCGCGCCTCTCGAACACGGCAAGGAAGGCAAGAGCAGTCAGGTATGTCGCGGTTGAGGGCTTCCTGTGGTCAATATGGTCAAGGTCACTTACTTACTTTCATGTACCTAACGATGAAGCCATTCCTACTTATAGAGACACGGGCGGTTTGCTTTAGCAATTGGATAATGAAGAATAGATGAGCTTCCGGGTAAGAGCACAAACCGAGTTGAAGTGGCACAGTGCGTTACCCCCTTGGCGTGGCTCGAGAGTCCAAGTATCCGAGGCCCAGCTTCAAGTGCACAACGATGAACAGCAAGTCCATCTTGAGCATTCATCGGGATATGAACAGCACAACGTTAGACCTCACTAGCTAAAATATACTTATCCAAGAGAGACATCTCACCAGAGCCTTATAAGGAGGCTGGACTGGCATTGCGGCTCTCGACCCGGTCTGGGTATAGGTAGCCGATGCCTCTCCTATTCGTGGCGAGGATGAGATTCATCAAGTTCTCTAGTGACGAAAGAAAGGTGCCAATCTCCTTGAGATCCACACTCAATTCTACGTGGCATTGGACCAGGTGAAGGAGATATGAACACCTCTGTCCAAGCTTGCTCCACATGAGAACTGTCATCAACCTCCTGTCCTCCAAAGATTAGCAGGACCTATGTGAGTCAGTCTCAAACTAAATAGAATCAGAAAAGACGGCGTGAATATACTGAATTTATCCACCATAACTGACATTCAGAACCTACAACCTCACAAAAGGCATCCAACTCACACGTTCCCATTCCAAATAGCCCTACTCACATTGTCCAGCAAGCCCAGCCTCATTTTCTAAAAGCATTCCTGACGTCTTGGATGGCAAAGCTTTCGGCGAAATGAAACGTCACAACTTTTGCTAACTATTTAGGAAAATAAACTCTGTCATGTAATAAGTGATAACATCTTGGGACTGGAAGACTTTTTTGCTTGATATGCAAGACCGAGGAAGAATCGTCCAACATCATTTCAACTTAGATACGGTGACAGGCAACTAATGCACCACATCTTAAGCCTAGCCTCAGTCGAGAAATATCAACACACTCCTGTTTACAGTCAATCACACGTAACCGAAAATGGCTATATCAGTGTCTCGGAAACGGGAAACAGGAAGGTCTGCCATCATACAGGTAATGAGAAAGCGAGGGTATGCCAAACTGCTGCCAAGCAAATGTTAGATGGCAGCGTTACGATCCGCACCTTTTGATCAAGGCAGACAACTGATAAAGATACTTTATTTGAAGGCGACGGCAGACAGAGAGAAAGAGACTGGTAGTTCTTCCCCTCGGCGTGCCCATATACATCATCCTCAGAATATGTACCTAGCACGAGCACACGAAGCTGAGATATCAAAAGTAGAGCCCCTTCGCCAAGTCGTTGTGAATACCTCCGCCCTGGTCTCGCGGCCGGCAGTCTTGTAGAAGCCACGTGCCCGTATTCTCAGCTCACTGTAACCATTCCAAACGCCATGTCCCTACCTTGACACGACGCGAACAGAGCATCAACCTGTTTGCGGCACGACTTTCCTATAGTAGAAACATTCGTCGCCGCCAACCCAGAAGACAAAAAGATCTTTGACTCGCAAGCTCAGGCAGGACAAGCTTCTGCCTATAGGCTGTTCCGAGAAGTTAGTGGGCGATGCTGCCACAAGTTGACACCTCGTAGGTCGATAGTTACCGTAAGGCTGAAGCTGACTCTGAATATGCCACTCTCTCAATCGAACAGTGTTCGCAGTCACATATAACACGCGTGCGAGCGAAACACGGTAGACAGAGGTCAAAACATCGAAGCTGACTCGACGATTCACGGGGGTTGACACCTCAGACTTGCCCATTGGGTGCTTGTAAGTTGCGGGTTGGCTCCCGAAACCTTGTTTGGTTGAATAGGGATGAATAGCCGCGATCACGAGTCAGATGAAGTCGGCTAGATGCAGTTGCGAGGCTCAAGACTTGATGGCAGTAAAACATGTGGCTGGGTAGTCCGAGAGCATATGAGGGACGTCCTGTTTGAGATAGGCTGGATACGTGATTGTGATGAGTCCGTCCTTATGGTGCCCACGAATGACTCCGCCCTATACGTAAGACGGATGATCACGATCACCTTTGCTTGATATACACAGCAATAGCTTGTTCTATTGTGGATGTGTAAGGTGTTAATCGTAATGTGCCATGCCGCCATGAGAAATAAGACACAATGTTTGCCTGCGCTGCGCATATTCGTCATTCTCGGATTATTTTTGCCAAATTAAACAAAGATCGACTTTGGCACCGAGAGGAAACATGATTACATGGAGACTCCCAGGAAGCTTTAACGCATGGTAGACCGAATAAGTGCTGTATGCTGTTTTGGTGTCGAGGCAGACCGAGGCAGCGAGGCGGTTGAGCTGCTCAAAAGTTTCAGACAGTATCGTAGGTTGCGGGATGCAACTGCTGTAGAAACGTGCGCGTAGCATATGTTGTGTGGGTATGCTTGTAATCGTCGGGAACTCTCAATCGCCCCGTCAAAGGCTCTCTTGGTCCCATTGGGAAGTATGTTCGCCCTGCTCTAACCCGGCTAGTAGCAGCGAAACGGACATTGACCGTGAGTTCGTATGGCACAGACACTGAGCTGGTTGCCTGCCGGCGGTAGTGAGCGCACCGATTACGTTTCCTCCATGGACAGCTGCCAGTTTTTCTTGGCATCGGAAGTCTTTGGAGGGGTCAAACTCGTACGAGGTTGGGTGCTTCCACGGAGACTGACTCGTAGAGCCCGGAGAAAATGCTTGGCCTTCTCATCAGTCCAGTTTGTTGCAGTAACGGCGGTCACAAGGTGCAAAGCAGCCAGTGGGCAGCAATCAGCAAAAAAAAAAAAAAAAAAAAAAAAGCTGTCCTGAAAGTCCCTCAAAGTCCCAGTTCGACTTTGCTCAAGGCCATCATCTTGAAACTTCTGGGTTGCAGTTGGTGGGCTTTAGTTGACGATCCTAAATCTGGTGCGGGCCGTGGCCACAACGGCACAATGAGGTTATCGATGATTGCTTGCTGAGGCTCAACTTTTCAAGAGTCAAGACTGCTGCTGGCCCAGGGTAGGCTGATCGGGTGGACATTCCGCCGTGGAGTCTAGGATCGGGGATTGTGCTCGGACGTGGGATTGATACAATGAGATCAAAAGAAGGTTCTTTCGCAACGGTTCGGATGACGTTGTTTCTCCATGGTGCGGGCATAATGTTGACGAGGTTCAGTTTCGAAAGAGGGCGATCTCTTGACTCGAGCCGGGGGGTTGGTAGTACATTCTGGCTTCCCAGTAGCAATTCGTTCACGAATCAAGCATATGACTTAGCCACATGGTGAAGCTCTCAAATTTCACAGACAATAATTGAGTGAGTACACGACACGTTTCCGTAGAGAATGATTGGATTGACTGTACAACGCAAGGGCCGTGATACTGCAGCAAGGTCAGCCGAGGTATGATTTAGAAGCTCGCAAGGTCTTTGGGCGCTGTCTGTTCTCTGGCACGGACGCCACCTTGAGCTTATTGCAGAGCCAAAGGTGCCAAAAGAAAGGACGGGGCGGGTTTATTGTCTAGTTTTGGTCAAAGGGTGATCCGGAAACGGAAGGATAGTGGCACTGATAGTGTAGACATCGTAACCGTGGAGAGATGGAGATGTAGACAAACCGTTGCCGAGATTCGGGGAGGTCAGCTACTTGGTACAAGAGGATTGTTGCGTTGGCGGCTGGGCACCTCCATGGGGTTGTGCGAGAGGCAACGTCATGTGCCGCCGTTGAAGGCGCAGAACAAAGACGAGCAAGGTCGGACACTCTCATTGGAAGCTCAAATACCGATCGTGGCTGAAGGTGACATCGCATTCGATTGATTGCCTTGGCCGACGTGTAGAGTGACGGGTTGTCGGTAACTTTATCGACACCACACGTCCCCTGCCAGATGTGATGTATGTCACGATGTAGTGTGTACGTGAATTGACGGTTCCGAAAGCGAGGAGGCAAAATGGCAAAAGTCCGTCTCACCAGACCAAGGTGCTAATGGAAGGAACGAATACGGATACACGTGAGAGACAGAGCCAAGTTGATACGGCAGGAACACCTGGAGTCAGGCGTGTGCCTGCCCAGAATGTCTGTTCGTTCCTCCGCAATTTCCAGAAAACCGTCACCGCCACCAAGCGTCCCGTTCGTCTTTCCTTCCGTCCCAAACTGAGGTCGTTCTTTGTTCCTTCCAGCCATCTACGCCTCCCACTAGGTAGGTGCCTCAATACTCCGTACGGTGCTTCAGATACGTCCAATTGTCACCAAAGTCACAAACGGGCGGCTGCAAACGACCGTTTCTTACTGGCCCGCGATTTTCAGTTATGCCGTGTCTGCGTCGCGCCTTTTCCTGCATTCTTGTGGCTCCTTGGCTCCCACTCATTCCTCCAGGCTTCTCTTCAAGCTTCAGGCTTCACCTCCTCTTTTCCAATCCCTCCACCCGATCGACAAAGGGGTCCGTATTCGCTGCTTAGGCGAAGCAGATATTGGCAGGCCGCAGATCGGTTATCAACCAGCTTTGGCAAGCTTAAGGTCCAACGAGTCCCGCTCGTCCTTCGGTCCATTTATCGCGCCATGCTGGGGGCCACATTCGACTTCGGGTGCACTATGGAGTCAAGGAGCTTGTCCACCGCACTTCGCAATCAGCCAAGCATCTGCCGCCACAGGCCACAGGCCACAGCATCTGGCAGTGAGCCGTTAGCTTTGCATTGAACGCCTGGGCGACAAAAAGTCTTGGCACTCATCGGCCTTCGGGCATTGCTTCGGCGAAGGGTTTTCTTGGTCTTTAATTTTCTGATTTCCTTTCTCAATGTCCCGTCCTCTGATGCCGCAAATAGAAACACGGAACAAAGTGACGTTTCTCCACTCTACTAGGACGCCATCCACACCTGCGTGTTTTTTTTTCCTTTCTCTCCGCGGAATACTTCGATATTGCACCACGATATCGCCGAGGCAGACAGAGAAGCCGACGAGACGTATTATGGGCGGAACAGCATCGGCTCCCAGGGGATTTCGGAGGAGGAGGAGGGGGGGGGGGGTGAACTGTGGCAAAACCGTCGACTGATTTTAGGTTGGCATTCCCAATGAGCCGGATCCTGCTTTCCAGGACTCGACGACAAGACTTCCGACTCGCGCCCTCAATGGGCCAAAAGCGGGAGGCTTCCACTGCCTCGTACGGAGTCTCACAACGGAGGCCACTCAACACTGGAAGCCACTGAGGGGAAAGGAGGGGGGGGGGGGGAGCTGCGAGTCGTCAACCGGTTTTGTGGGCAGTCATCCTTAGTAATTCTCTCGAGTGGATTGATCTTGTGGAGCGGATGACTGGTTTCTTTCGTTTTCAAGGTTGCCAATTCTCAAGGTCTCCCTGAGTCCCTCCCTTCCCTCTCGGCTCCGGATGCCATCACCTTGCGGCTTGCCTGACGGTTGGGGTATTGGGTAGAATATGTACCTACCATACTATGGAGTGCAGATGGTGCGATAACTTTTACAATTTACGTTCCAAGGTTTCTTACGGATAAGGTACGTTACAAAGTGGAAACCCGCCTTTTCCCAAGCCACTTGCCGCCCAATGCTCACTCTTACCCTCTCACTCTCTTGAGGTGCTCTCTTTCCTTTTTCCCCCTCCTCGCAGTACATACAGTCCCTGCAACCTTTGGTATCCTTGCAGATGGATCATGGAGCAGAGCGATGGAGGAGGCTAAGAAGCTTTTCCTCGTCTCACAATCTCTCGTCCTGGGTGTGCCTGGGTCCGGGTGGGAGGAATCCATTGAATCCTCGCCCAACTTGGCCCGAAAAGGTCCAGAATCCGGGGTAAACCCGCCATGACCAAATGGCTGATTGGCTTGCAGGGCGCCGAGGATCGACGTTTCTATGTCATCGCCCACCGCCCATTATTGCGCCAGTCCGTACCGGCCACGGAGGGCCTAGGGTAGTGTCTACGCTACTGCAAGCCCGCCGCATTCCATTATTTTGCCAAGTACCTACTTATCCTATGTACCAAAAGTACTCCATACGCCGTGGGTACTTTCTTCTCGCAACTCCAAGCAAGCAGCTGCCAAGTATCGCCCGAGGTCTGCTTACCTGACACTGAACGGACTGGCGCGAACCCAACGCTTCCTCCGTCTCTCCTCCTCTTCTGCCTCCCGCCCTCGCAAAAGGTTCGCAGAAGGAAAAAAGAGAAAAGACCGGCTGAGTCTACGCAGTACTTCCAGACGTACGCAGTACGGAGTGACTGACAGGAATTCCAAACTTCCAACACATCAATGCGCACCGCCGAACCTGCGGAAGCTCCACCGCCGCAACATACCGTTTGATTTTCCCGCCTCTTTCAACTTCCCTCACGTCGTCCATCGACCACCGACCCGACCCGATACGCACATTATTGCCTTTTGCCTATCAAACCATACCTGCTAGTACACACCACACAACGGGTAGTTTTGAACCTAATTCAAATCCAGACGGTCAGAGCCTACGGGAAGGTTGTCACCACCTCCTGTCCTCCACGTCTTGTCATCCAAGGTATCCCGCATCACTTCAGTCCAACCAGTCCGGTCAGTCAACCAGTGACCATTGTCAGTCACCGCCACGGTGGATTCCCGCGGTACTGGAGACTCCAAAGGGCCCACGACCAATCTCGCTCTACCACTCCCACGAGCTCAGCCCGCCACGACCGCCCTGCCTCTGGTCTCCATCAATCCGCATCGTCACCCACTCAGATGCTCCATTGTACCAAGGGACCCCATAGTACCTACCAAAGTATCTTTTCGCCAGAACTACGAATCTCCATCGCGGCTCGCCTTTGTCCTCGATCGGAAAACTCTGCAACGGCTGCCGTAGGCGGTGGGAACGCAACCGCGACAACTGAAAGAGGACCACGAGTCCACCAGCCCACGCGACGGCCCCGTCAACGCAAACCATCCACAAGTTAACTGTCCAACCAGCCATTACCGAACCGACACCACACCTTAGACAAGCATTAGCCTGCAGAGGAGGCGCCCAGCATCACTTACGGTTTATCTCGCCTCGACGAAAGCTGTCGTTCTTTGCTCCAACTATCCCATCCCGTATTCTCGACTTTTCTATCTCGACTCTCTTTTCCTCCCCTTCTTCTCCCCCCCCGCCACACATTCAGAGCTTCTCCTGCTGGCCCTGTCTGTCTGTGTCCCTCGCTTACGGCCAGCAACCCACGTTACGTTTGCCTTGCCGGCTGTCTTCGCCTACACTGCCGCTAACCTCGCCAACGGCTTGTATGACGCTGCGCCGTCCTCGCCTGCCAATTACGCGCCGCGGCTTTGTCGGACATCACACACCACTCGAACTGCCGGTTACGAAGATATTCGCGCAAGCTTGCAGCTAGAAGGATTGGACGACTGCTACCCGACGCTCAAACTCATAACTTTCCTACTCCAGCCTTTTGGGTTCCGCCCGATTCATTAGGACTTGCACTCTGCGCTGACGAATTCCCCCGACCCCGAATTCTTTTTCTCCAAAAACGCCTCGAATCCGCCAGAACAAAGCTTTAGAACCCCTCCGCTTTTCTGATCTCACCCCGCGAACAGTCGCACCACTACCGACCCTATCCATCCGAGGTTTTTCGATATCGAGCGGAATTGCGCGCCAACACCAACTCATTCGACTGCGTCCATGTGTCAGAGCCCAAAGTCATGGCATGGTTGTCATCGGTGTCTAGTTAACCACCCTACACCCCTTGCCAAACCTCCGTGGTGGTGAATCTCCCTCGCGCTCCCCAGGTTGGTCGCCACTTCTCGCCGAGCATGTCATCTGCCGATGCCGCAGATGATAGCGTCCCGGATCGCGGTCCGGCAGTCTTTGCCGTGACAGCCGCAACATTCGTCCTAGCGAGTGTCATGGTTGCTGCCCGTCTGTTCTGCCGGCGATGGATTGTCCGAAATGTCAGCTGGGACGACAAGATTATGTTCTTTGCCTGGATGATTGCCTTTGGATTGTCCTTCACCATTTGTTTTGGTACACGAAAAGGCTTGGGTCGCTACGACGACGATATACCCTCGGGCCACTGGAATTCTTTACGAGCGTGCGAATATGTTTTTTCAATACTCTATGTGAGTACTGCCGTTCTGCTGAGACACCGGCTTAGGTGCAATACTCACACAATTGCAGAATCCCGCCCTGATGGCGACCAAGACCAGTATTCTGATCTTCTACCTCCGCCTCTCCAAAAATACGAAAAAGGTGCTTCGATTTGCATCTTGGGTGACTCTGGGCATTGTCAACCTAGCAGGGGCTGTATTAACCCTCATCAACATCTTCCAATGTCGGCCGGTTCAGGCCGCATGGGAAATATGGCGGGACACTTCACAATGCATCCCCCTGTTGACGGAATTCATCTGCTCTGCTCCCATCAACATCGTAACCGATTTAGCTATCCTAGCCTTGCCGATCCCCGTTCTCACGGGTATGCGATTGCCACCGAGGCAAAAGATTATTCTCGTACTCACCTTCACTATCGGTATCTTCGTCACTATTGTGGACGTCGTCCGAATCTACTACCTACAACAAGCCGTCAGCTCGGTCCCCACCGGCGGCGTGTCTAGCGATCCGAGTTCTCACTTTGGCGGCACACCCGACTTTGCTTGGAACTCGTCTCTGTCATTTATGTGGTCTGCCGTAGAGGTTAACGTGGGAATGGCTTGCGCGTGTATCCCTACTCTCAAGCCATTGATTATTAAGATTCTGCCTGCCATGATCATCGACCCGGATGGAACGAGATCGAGCACGCAGACCGAAAAAGACGCCTTAGACAGCCCTAGAAATCGCACCGGCAGCGACGGCCTTGTATCACCGACAAGTCCGAATTACCGTGGCTCAGTCAACATCCAAGAGCCCCCCGTAACACATCGAGCCAGTCGGGATATGAGCGCAGCGGCGAACGCGGATGTGAACGATATGACAGCACTCGAGTTCTTGACAACACCAGATATGACGTTAGCCGAATATGAGGCCACTGGGGCGGGCAGGGTCGGCGGCGCTGCCAACCGAGCCTCTATCGCAACGAGCAGAGAAAACACCATTTACTTTGGCTTCGTCAACATGAAACGCCCCAAGAGCATGGTCAAGTGTGACGCTCAAGAATCACTCCGATACTGCCTGGTGGTCACAATCCTATTTGTGATGTGGGGCATTTCCTACGGTCTGCTAAACACCCTCAACAACGTCATCTCTGGTGTGTCAGGCATGACCGTTGCTCAAACTTTAGGCCTCACAACCGCCTACTTTGGCGGTGGTTACTTCTTTGGACCCTTGTTGGTGGGAGAGTGGATTCTTAGGCGAGACGAACATCATCGAAGAAACCGCAAGAACAATAAACGCGACGCGGAGAGTGTTGGTGGCTTCAAGGTTACTTTCATTGTCGGGCTTTGCTTCTACGGTGTAGGAACCATCATTTTCTGGCCATCCGCTGTTACCAAGTCCTGGGGGGGTTTCCTACTCAGCAACTTCGTGGTCGGCTTTGGCTTGTCTGTCCTCGAGACAGGAGCCAACGCATTCTTGATTCTCTGCGGGCCGCCAGAGTACGGAGAGACACGACTACTTCTCGCTCAAGGTGTACAAGGCGTGGGCTCCGTTCTGAGCGGTCTTATGGCCCAAAGAGTATTCTTCACCAAGATCACCAACCAGGGTGGCTCAGACTCTGTGACGTTGCTGAACGTACAATGGACGTACCTCGCCATCACATTGCTTTGCGTCGCCCTAGGCCTCTTCTTCTACTACATGCCGCTCCCAGAGCTGAATGATAACGAGCTGCAAGAATCGGCAGACCGGCTTCCAGTCAATCCTCAGAAGCGTAGCATCGGCGGTTTGCAATTGCGCACATGGAGTTTGATCCTGGCAGTCCTCGGTCAGTGGACCTATGTCGCTTGCCAAGAGAGCAACAATATTTTCTTTCGCGCACTCACAATAGCCATCCTCCCGAATCAGGAAGACGGCGGTGTTGCGGCTACGAATGCCGACACAAACCCAGGCGAGAACAGTGACAAGCCTCCAGGGCTCACAATAGGTGTTACAGATTATCATCTTATTGCGCACAGTGTCTTCGCCATTTCGCGATTCATTGTTGCGTACCTCACATATCTTTCGGTGCGCAATCCGCGCATGCCGAAACCGAGAACGTGGCTGGCCATCAGCGTCGGTCTCTCCACCTTGTTCGCCCTTCTCACAGTCGTCTTGCAGCCGTCGGATCCGAACCTCCTCATGGTTGTCGTCATACTCTTCTACTTCGCCGAAGGACCTGTTTGGCCCCTCATCTTCGCTATCGGCCTTCGCGGTCAAGGCAGGCGTACTAAGCGTGCTGCCGCCTTCATCACCATGGGTGGCTCTGGCGCAGCATTCTTCCCATACATCGTCTACGCCGTCATCAACAGCGGCGTGTCAGTGCAACTTTCTTTCGTCATCATCGTTGCCCTGTTTGTCCTTACGGGCTTCTACCCCATATGGCTTGCCTTTGTGCGCGACGCCAAGACGATGACAGACCCTGCACACTCCTACATATCCCCCGAGGAGCGTGTTTCCGGACAGGACGAAATCGATATCAATAGCCAGATCAGGAGGCGCAGGCGAACGCTTTCCACGATTGCAGCCAAGAGCAAGCGAGGCAGTATTTTCAGCAAGATATCTCCCTTTGGGAAGACCAATGGCGAGAGCGTCACGCCACCAGTAGTAGAGCATTCCGAAGAAATGAATGGCTCTAGTAAAGGATCTGAGGGGAGCAACGATACCCATCAATCTCAGACAGTATGAGCGAGCGACATGTTTTGATTATTTGTGCGACAACAGGCCTACGGGCCTTTTATATTAATTGCTATATACCCAATGATAATGACGTTCAATGAATAAAAGTTATGATTAACACTCCACTCGCTCGTCTGTACGAACTTACATATCGCCATTGTGAACGTCATGACATTGGAGAATGCTGTCCACAGCCGCACTCAATGTTTCTCAAGTCCAGCAGCTATCTTTTCAAAGACTTCTATTCCTTCCCTTCCTAATGCCGTCCCGACGGCAACAGCATACGCACCGACGCTCTTCATCCGCCTAAATGCATCAGCGTCCGAGACGCCACCGACACCAATGACCTTGATGTGCAACAACTCTGGCTCTCGCGCGACCAACTCTGCAATGGTCTTCACGTTCCCCAGCGCCAGCGGGTGCAAAGGCGCCCCCGCCATCCCACCGAGTCCAGACCCCGGAAGTCGCGGGTTGTGGTCGCCGCCCTCGAGCAAGAGACACGAGCCGAGCGTGTTTACGGCGGTGATGAAGCTGATCTTGCAGGGCACCTTGAGCATAGCTTTCGGGGTGACGACGGTGGAGTCCTCGCGCAGCGCGGCGATCAGCTCGGCGTAGTGCGCCAGGTGTGTGTACGGCGGCGTCTTGAGGCCGATGGGGATGAGGGGGTCCCGGGGGAGTGCCGCGAGGTAGGCGAGTAGCTGGGCGCGGTCCGAGGCTGGCGGGGCGGCGGTGGCGATGTTGGGGCAGGAGAGGTTTATTTCCATTGCGAGCGGGTGGGTTGTTTTGGAGGAGAAGGAGGCTATGAGGGCGTAGGATTGTGCTATTTCTGAGGGAGTGCCTGTGACGGAGATGATGATGAGTTTGCGGTGGTGGTGACCATGGTGGCCGTGGCCTTCTGGAAGTTGGCTGATGAAGTCGAGGTAGGTTTGGAGGGGTAACGGGGAGTAGCCCAGGTTATTCAGGGACGCGACGTCCGCGGGACCAAGTTGGGAACGGGGCGCTTCCGGGGTGGAGGAGTTTGGCGCCGCGGAGGGTTTTGCGGTGGAGGGGTCGAAGAAGGCGTATTGGTGGCTTGCGTCGTTGTGGGCGAAGCCTGCGAGGAGGGAGGTTCGTGTCGTGAGGGCGCCTGTGTGGGGGCACGCGTGGAGTTGGCGGAGGTCGTCGAGGGTTGTGCACCATGGGTTTGCTGAGTTTAGGAGCGGTGGGGAGATTTTGAGTTCTGGGGGAGGGGGGGATTGCATTTTGGGTTCTGATGATGTGCTATGGTGAGGTTGATAGGTGTCTTGGGCGAGGGTAGAGGACTGTGGTGTGAGAGGAGAGTTGGGAAGAGGTATGAATCGCTGATGTTGGTGAGACTGGAGGAGGTTTGGTGGTTTAGGTGGGAAAAGTTATAAGATGTATGGGGAGTTGGTGTGAGTGAGAGTGAGAGTGAGAGAAGGACGTCGTGAGGATCAGATATCGCGCCGCGCAGAGGGAGTCGGGCGCGGGGCGGGGTTGTGATAAGATAAGATTTCCGGGCAAGTCCGAAGACGCGGCGGGGTGAGGGTGGGGCGGGGCGGCCGGGTCGTCCGACTACAGTTGCTCGGACCCCGCTCGATGTCTTGTAGAGGATTATTAAAGACGTTCGTGAGCATGTAGGACGTAATTTGTCCAAGTGCCAAGTTTGTTTGGAGAAGAGTATCTCAGAGTACTTGAAAAGAGAAGAAGGGCAGTGTTCGGCAGCCTAGGCTTGGAGAGCGATTTCTGATGAACGAGAAGGGGTTAATGATGGGTAGGTAGATATAGGTTGCCGCTCAGAGAGCTTCGTGCTTAACAAGAGAGTCGGGAATCATGTTATAACCGACCGTGATGACCGTAGACGGGGCTGTAAGATCAACTTACATTGTTAATGGGAACCTGGACATGGTCTGGGTAGCAATGACAGTGTGGATTGCTTTCCACCAGACGCGTGGTCCGTTGAATACATGGTCGTATATTACGCTGCCTATTTACATCAACACTCATTGCAAGTTCCAAAAAAGTCCAAGGCTATGAGGAACGGGGCCGTAAGGGTGTCGTGTCCACAGTCATCGTTGTGGGCGTCAGTCGGCGTACAAGGCTCCGGTCTGGTCTTTCACGACGTCCGTTTGCGCTCTACACGGCAGTAGAAACTGATGTACCTCGACCGTACCAGGTGAATCCGCCTGGCTGCTGTCTCGTTCTTCTTTTGTTTTCGAGTCAAGTTTTCTGCCTCGAGTTCCGTGCTGCTGCTACGGCTTGACAGAAACCTGACAAAGATCTGTTTTCCCGCAAACTTTTGAGGGAAAGCGGTTCGAAAGCACTGACTGAGCCGCACAACTTACATGCTGACATGAGTTGTAGAAGATATCCTCAAGGAACTCTGTTTGGATATCTACCTGTAATGTCAATATCGTTGGGGACACACTTCTTGCGAGCAACCTCGCCGAGGCGGTCCGCCCGCCACCTCTTTGGTTTTACTGTCAAGATCAACAGCCATAGGGTGGCCTTTCTTTGACTGAAGCAGGTTCAGTTTGCGGAACACACCAGCTGAAGTCTGAGCTATTGTTCCAGAGAGATCTCTTCAGGAGGATCTATCAACGAGTAGAGTGCTCGAGGACTATACTCGGCGGCATGAACGTACACACACACCCCTACAAGCTCCTTAGTAGTCGGCGGAAATTCAAACTTATATAAGAGATTACGGTCATTCCAGAAATGGGCTTCTTCTATTTGGCACGGGCATCCGTGCTGGTTCCAGTTGACTCTCGCACGAGGTAGATAAGCCTCCGAAGGCCACTTCGGAAAGTATAATGGCGCTATCTGTTAGGATTCTCCAGTATCATAGCGATTATGCCTTTCGGTTCATTGGGTTCTTTGGGTAGATCTTCCGTAGCCTTTGGGTATTCCATTGTGATGGACCTCATAGCGGAGACGGATGGGGGAATAAAGCGTATGCCCTTGAATGATATGTCAAATTTCGAGCACGGGGCGACGAAGGAATACTCTTGTCAGAGACCTTGAAGAATATGCTCAAGTACGCCAACCACACTTATGATAGCGCTTTCACATCGTTGATTTCTAAAAGTTGGTTGTGAGGCATTCTCCCGCAATTTATACTGATGTTGACCAATGAGCAATCATCTTCATTGAAATTGACCATTGTGCCGACACCCCTCCAAGAAGGTCGCCGGATAGATGATAACTCTCAGATTTGCGAGCGGGCACGAGGCTACCACACTATCTAGCGGATTACCCAACGTTCATAAGTTTTGGCCATGACCTAAGAATTAGAACGAGGCCCCCTCGGACTAAGCTTTTTTTCCACAGCTCAACATGCTTTTCGGGTCGAGAAGATGGCTTTAGCTCCTCAGGGTGCCCAAATCAACAGGCGACAGAGACTACCGTGACAGACATCAAAACAGCAACTGATCCGCAAAACATATCTCAATCAGGTCAAGAGAGGCCAGTAGAGGCTGAAGCTGGGACAGCTCTGGGAAGTCACTGGTAGCACACTTGCCATACTTCTAATACGATCGCGGACCATGCCGTGTTGCCGACATGTTGTGCGAAGTGGATTCTGCTTCTCCAATACGGGAAATGGTGTCGTTGGGATTAGCATGTGTGCGTGGTACACCTCTTGTTTATGAGACAGGATCATCCAGCTTGAGCTGAATTTGGAACAACTATGTACGACCTCGAGTCCTTGCCTCTAGCTTCAAGCCACTTGGTCACGTCAGAGACTTGAAGTCAAGAACATTAAAGCTGGGCGAACTACGCAATGGGACAAATATAGAAACAAAAGCATAATTCTGTATTTCAGAGTGAGATTGGAGACAATGCGGTCAGGAACTCGCAGCATCGTGATTCTCCTTACTGACTGTGTTAGAAACGCACTTTGCAATGTGGGAGCCAGAGGGCGCGGAGAAGGCTGTGATGGCGTTCTTCATGCCTGTAGGGGAATCTATATTAATGAGGGAGACCCCCTTCTACCTCGTCTTCTCCTCAACTTCGAAGGTCGCCGAAGAGATCGGCCGCGCACATGGACTTCCGTTGCCACGGTCCCTGAATCGGCGAGATTTAGCTATAACCCAACTCTAGAGTATCGACAGGCACATCACGAATCTCCTGTGCACAGGCGCTCAATAGGCTCCTTGCCTCTCTGTTTGCCTCTACTATATTCTGGTAGTAATGCTACTTTCAGACATGAAGGCAAGGGGGGGTAAGTTCTCTTCCTCAAAATCGCCGTGATCTTCATCGACGTGGCTGGTCGTTCGCCAGGTTAAGACCTCTGGAAATAACCAACTCACAATCGCTACCAACATGTGTCCGCTGACGCTCACATCTATCCTTCCCAGTTCACACAGATCGGTTGCGGTCTGAGGTTCTGGCTGACGTCCACATTACTAGCCTCCACGTCTCAAATTACTGTGTGTCGAGAGATCTCGGCCGATGATCAGTATCTAGGAAACCGACGGTCTCAAAGACGTCCGTGGCATTTCGTCTCCTTCCGGACTCAACTCTCTGCTGTCTCGAGGGGACTACACGTTTAAGCAGAGCTCCGGAAGGAGAGGCACGAAGGGACATAAAGTTCGGGCACGTTGAATATCTCCTATGTTGAAGCATCATCTTTTGGTCTCGCCTCAACCTGGAAGGCTTGTTCTTTCATCGTTATGACAGACCAGCAGGCAAAGAGCTCTACAGCGTCAGTGGCTCGAATCGTCTCCTTCCCTCAAGATACTCTCCTTCTAAATTATCTATAAAGTATTCTGCACTTGTTCTGTCCCTGCTGTTCCTGTGTCCTCCTCTTGCTCTTGTTCCGCATGCGTACGGGCCTCTTATGGCTGTATCAATCTAAGTAAAATCTATGGAAGTTCCTGTGACTTGATCACCCCTCTTCGTATCGTCGAAACCTTTGATCGCGCGGGTGACCTCGCAGCGAGCTCGGCCAGCCGTAAATTTCCGGCAGCCATCTGTCAATCTTTGACAACAGACACGGCCTGACTGGTTCCCAATCTCGTGGGTGGGATCAACGGAGCTCAATACCAACAGCCTTACGGCCGTCCGCGATACATTGGGGATTCGAGAATCATCTGCCACGGAGCGCATGACAAACTCACTCTTCACATAGCCCCGGCCGGCAGTGTTCCTTATCACGGTAACCAGATGAAGCTCTAGCATGCTCCTTCTAGCCTCCTCTTCCCAGCTAGTTCAACATTTCAAGACAAGAACTCCATCTGATCGCTGCGCAAGTCATCGACGTGATTCCCAATGAGCTAAACGGTATTTCCATCCTGGAAAGGAAATACACAGAGGTAGGTGCAATAAACCAACGTCCGCGGCACTCGAGGATTCCCATGATCCCCCGCGCCTCGGCATAGCCATCCCAGGCTTTCCCAAGAGTAGCAGACAGCCCAAAGAAACGACGGGGAAAAGCAAGCCGCCCCGTCGACAATAAAAAAACTCTCACAAACAAGCTTACTCCAAGACATGGGACCGGCTAAACCGCCAAACCCTAACTAAACAGGTCGCCGTCCATTTCCAACAAGGTTCAAACGGGATGGGACTCCCGCGACTGGAGCTTCCAGCCAGCCCTCCAAAGGCATCAAGAAGCACAAGACGCCAAATGGCTCCTCAACCCCGGTAGTTGAGGGGGGGAAAAATTAACTACGAAAAATCCCGACTACAACAATCTAATTAACTCATCTCACCAAGCCGTGACAAGCCAAAAGCTTGTTCTGTCTCTAAACTACCACACACACAGAGTTCAGAAGTCCAGACCAGGCACAGCCACCCATTGGCGGGGATACATTCCAAGATAGAGTTACGTGCGTAAAAAAGGCGCAAGAGCCGAACGTCGCCCATATCCCGGCGGCCCGGGAACAAAGAACTTCTGCTTCTTCTCGCGCGTAAAAAAAAAAGCTATCATTTTTTTCGGGTTATTATAGAGTGCAACTTTAATTTTCGCTGCTTCAGCCGGAGGTACCTATCCTACTTGATCAGCCACCCCGCGACGGCAGCGACCATGGCCAACCCATGGACAGGGGAATTGAAACTAAAGAAGAAGGATATCCTTCAGCCCGTGACCACCTCTCCAGTAGTCTATTCGGTAGTCAGCAGTGCCCGAGTTTTTCTTCGTCTCAAACAACTAAGCTCCGTTTGGAGACCTATTTGGAAACTTTTTGAGCATAGCCGTAAGGCTAGTAAAAGTCTTTGTGTAACCACAGCCTTGAACCTACCGCAGTATCGGCGGCGCCAGAGCCCGGGGTGAGATTTCCCGCCGTCGGTGAACTGGCTAAAGTAATGAGCATTCACTAAACTCTACGGACGAGAGTGAGGATGAACGAGCACACGGCCGATGAGGCTTTCCCCGACACGGGCAAGCGCCAGTCCAATGCTCTCCTGCGACAAGCGTCAATGCGGCGGTGAGAAAAGGACATCGTGCAACGATCTTGCAGATCGGACAGCGGTGGTGGATCAGCCGACAGAAGCATGGCCGCCGTGGTCCTTCACCACCGAAACCACTTTTAGAGAAAATGTGCTGGGCTGGCATCTGATCCAAACGAGGATGGTGTGATATCATCGCTTCACTTCTGCCATCCAGAGCCGATCTCAGGCCTCGAGATATCACCCGGCATCCTCATTGCTCGACTGTAACATGATAGGCTTCAACCAGTATCGGGTCTTGGACAAGAGCACCTATGACGCAATGGTTGTTCTTCGGCATTAAGGCAGAAGCTCCAGGCTGTGTTCGAGTCATGGCACAAAACGGATAGAGAACGGTCTCTCGGTTGAAAGTGGGTTGCCAGACGGTTCTCAACAAGTAGACGAATACTGCGTAAGGCCCATGACAGAAGTATCCGTATGTCGTCACAACCAACCGCAGAAACGGCCTGTTTGTTGCGCTCGTAGAGCTTCCGCGGGACGCGACTAGGTATTGGGTTTGCTCGCCTGTCTTTCCGTACACTTCAGATCGAGCACTGTCTACAGATATGCATGGTTGTACGAGTTGATCGGGTAGGTAGTTCTGGCCGGGATTTGTCGGTGTTTGAATTCAAGAGCGTAATCTGGTAATGACGTGCAACCAGGTAGAACGGAGAGTTAGTCGCCGGTGGGGTCACTGGGGTGAAGATGCACCTGCGAAAGTTATTTCCGGAAGACCCCTGACTGTCGGTGCCAGGGAGCCAGGGAGCCTAGGACTGTTGGTATTGAAACGTGGGGACTTCTGAGTAGAGCAGCAAAATCTTCGACACATCTGTGAGTGTCTACTGAGTACTGCGTATGTAGGTATTCAGCTTCCACCCGGTTGACCTAGTTTTAAGTTGTGCCACCGGGCGGGTTGAGCATTGACCAGTGGGAACGATCCCCCACCCCGAGCGGATTTGGTGATCTTGTCTGGGGATAGGCCCGCCAACGAGAAAGTGGACAAGACTATGCAAGAATGGAGACGGTGATCTGCGTTTCGAAGGTGATTGTAGGTAAGGCCATGAACAGAAGCGCCTCCAAACGGTTGAGACTTTGCACCATGTCCTAGTAATGAGTCGTGACTGGAACTCTCGGGCGTTCCAGAACCCTTGCTTCTCGACCATTTTTGCTCCTTAGGAGTCAGGCTAGGTTGCCTGCGTGATGGCATTTTCTTTGCTTGTAAGTGAGTGTACATGCTGGGCTGAATAGAATTAAGATATCGAGTCAAGTCGTATGGCGCGTAGCAACTGGTGTGCTTAATGATCCACAGAGATGCGATATGTCCAAGGTTCTCTTAGTCCCAGAAAACTGGGTTGACGTGCTTTGACAGTTTCGTTAATTGTGTCCACGCAAATGTCTGAAGCTGTCCATTGGCTGGTGCCTTGACCCCAAACGTGTTCTATTAGGCTGAGGAGTCCGGAGCATCAGCCTTCTTGGTCCTCAGCTGGGTTACATCATGGACTGAAAGCCCTACAAAAGTTCAGGTATACGTGAGCAGTAACTTGGGACGAACAAGGCCATCCCGGGAGCGCTTCGGGGCGGTAGGCTTTCGTGGTCTTAGGCCTCGTGGGTATCAGTCTGTGAGGGGCCGGTGTAGTAGGATCGCTCGATGTATCTGACGTCCGGTCTCTTCTTGTCTGGGGTGAGAGTTCATTACGTCTTTTGCGAGCTGTAGCCTTCGTAGTCTTAGAAAGAGTGATACCGTCCAAAGAAAGCCTGTTTGACCGAGCCGTGTATGTAAATGTTTGCTGGCGGAGCACTGTGCAGCAATCGGGCCCGTCTCATCTAAACAATGGCGTGTTTCTCGCATCTGGAGCGGCCAGTGTGGCGTCGAGAGCGTCCGTGGCCACCTGGCAAGGGAAGCTACATGATTATCGAACTGCACCCTTCATTGAGGTATTGGTCTGACTGATCAGTCTCAATATCAGGCGGGATGCCAGGCGTAGTTTTACGACCTGCGTCTTGCAGTCTTGCAGATGGCTAGCACACGCGCTCGCAGCCCACAATTCGGCAAAGTTGTCTCAGATGTGTGAGGACACGGAGAAAGACCGAATTCGTCGTATGGCTATCCGTTATTGTACAATATAAAGCGCGTCGCTCGGGAGGGCAGAGACAGCTGGCACATGGACGGGTACCGGCTGCAGAGGGTGCAAGACAAGTGGTTGTTCTAGCGATTCTCGAAGGCAGCTGTGCATCGTTGTGACATGAATAGCGGTCGAGCTAAGGCAAGCTGGTCTCAGAGTCCATGCGACCGTGCGGTATTGCGCCCGGCTGGCCGCTTGGTCTCACATTCATCAGACGATGCTGGGATTCCCGGCGGAAGGTTGAGACTGTAGGTACGACACGGGCGAGTCGCAAGTGAGCGAAGCATACTTGTTGCGCCGTGTTCGTGTGCGTGTATCGGTATTTGTAGCCAATGGAGGGAGAGTACTTGAAGATTCGGGCGGATTGTCTCGACTCCAGGCCGACCGAGAGGCAGATGATGTTTGACGCGAATATCCGTACTTTTGTCTTGTACGGATTGGTGATGGTTGTGTGCAAGTCCAGGCAGGTTGACTTGTGTAAGAGGAGAGAGCCTCACCCTTGATGACAGAGTACCCTGCGGATAGACGTAAGGTAAGGTATTGTGCACAGTGTGTCGAGATGATGAGTCGTGAAGGTACCTTGATCCACGCAGTCTTCCTTTCGCTGATTTGCTGCATCGTCTCCGTTCCGTCTGTTTTGGGTCTTCCATGGCACGTACCTGTCTGGACTGAGGTGGAGCGACAAGTCGAGTGGGTCTCTGGGAGCATGGGTACCTGTGCACGGTGCAGGCGCTAGGAAGATGACAGATAAACCAGTCAAGAAGCTCCAATGCGACCCACCTGATTAAAGTGGGTCCCTGTCGCTCTCCCTTGAATGGCTGGCAAGACCGCAAAGCGCAGTATGGGCAGGCGCGACGAGTGCCTCTTAAACACGACGACCGTTTGAAGCTACCTTACCTTCGCACTTTGGTGAAGCCATTGACAGTCCGGCCAGATTCTTCGCATCACCTGCTGTGCTACTCCTGCTGTGCCCACCTATCATAGGCGAGCTACGTGGGAGCACCAAGTCATGAATGAAGCGTAAGTGTCCATGACTGATTCGGGTGGTCCATAGTAGCTACGTTACACCTAATGACTGTACGGAGTAGTGTACTGAAGTGATCCGTACAAGCTCACGACGCTGTGTTCGTAGATATCCCGGTATCCCGTGCGCTGCGAGACAGGAGGGACGTTGGCCCGCGCAATGGTTCGAGTCCCCACATACCCGACAATGAGGACGCGACACTGCAACTGCGACTTCACGTCAAGGTGGTTGAAGGTTGTCCTTGGATCCCGACTCCCGACCGGCGACAAGCCTTTGTGGGTGGAAAGGGGACAGGGACCTGGATGGGAGTGGAAACTTCCATTGAAAGAGAAGTGGCCAGTGCGGTCGAGTGGGCTCGCTTAGCACTGGACCAGGGATCTGGGCCACAAGGCCCCCTGTCTTGCCTTCTTGATCGGGGCTAGATCCGAATACGTACTTGTTGCTTTCCGTTAGGGGCGGCAACCAGGATGGACAGGCCTTTCCCCTCCTCTCTTGCCTGCACATGGTACGGAGTACTGCGTAGTTACCGGTATCACGATCTCACATTATACCTACCGTCTTGTTGAAGACAAAAAGTCTAGTCTATGATATACGTACAATAGTTGCCTCTGTCTTTGCGTTGCATGAGATGGAAGCAGACACGGCGGGACGGGTTCTTCCCAAACCCCGGAGGGGACGATCCTCAAAGGTCTTAGGTCTTTAGTCATCAAGGGACAGACAGGCAAATCGGCGCTCGTTCCTTCCTTGGCCCGTCATCCAATCTCCTCCAAAGGGCACCAAAGCTGCCCTCGTGCGTTTTGACTCAGCCGTCAGACCCAGATCACTGGGTGTCGTCCGTCGGTACTGCACCGTTTTCCCACGGTTTTGGGCCTTTGGCGCGCCTCCGACCCAGCATCTGCACGCTTTTCAATCCTTCCAGGCCCCCCCCCCCCTCTCATTTTCTTTTTTCAAACCGCGTCCACGTTACCGGGTGCTTTGTACGAATACTTGCTACGCGCACTCAATTATATATCCGTTCGAAACCCTCCGACTCGCAAAGTGCAAGCCATACTCCGTACCGTCACTGGAAATCTTCGCAAACGGCTGACAATCTTAAGGCTCAAATGGAAAATAGATTGACTTCCCGAGTTCCGTTTCTTCCTCTCGGCCCTACAACCATCACCAGGAATCCTCCGGTTTCAACTCCCGCATTACTCTGACCCACCCGGCCCGGATCTCACCGGTTGCTTGATTTTCCATTGCCTGTGTATGCGTACGAAGTACTCCATAGCGTACGCAGTATCCCTAGTACCCCTTCCGACCAGCAAGCAAGGACAGGCTTGGAACACACATACCACAGCACACCTCACACAACGAACCAGGCAACGGTCGCCGATCAAGTCTCTACTTGTCATCCTCGCTGACCCTCCCGGACGCTGGCTGTCCCTGCAGAAAAGAGACAGGGCCCATAGAGAGCCCCCAAACCAAGAATTAAGATCCCCATCTAGCTCCCTCGACCCCTAGAATTTCTTCGGTCGAATCCCTTCAACAAGTCTAGCTCTTGTCGGCCTTCACCAGAGCTGACGCGCTTTCCATTGCCTCGCCTCACTTTCAGGCCATTGGCATTCCTAGGTATTTCGTCGCTCCTAACATTCAGAACAACATCTTTCGGCTTGCCCATCTTGACCCTTCTCCGCCTCCGCCCCTTTCTCACCCAACTGGAGCTATCCGTACGGATAGGTACCCGAACGCACCTTCGCCTCATACTCAACATCACCTCACTCTCAACATCGAAATTTCAGTTCAGCTCAACAACCACCAAGCAAACCCTCCCGAAACGCTGTAGCTACGCTCACTCGTCCCCCCTTATCCTCTTCTCCGGCTGTCACACGGCACGAAGAGGAGCATCAGTCCCAGGGTGGTGCCGCCAGCCAACCTCTAGCTTCGCCTTTGTGCAACCATTCTCCTTGTCCCTCCACTGTCTCCAGAGAAACTTGGCCGCGCTAGCTCGCTAGTAGTGCCGGCCATACGGTACGGATACTGCTAGGCCAGATACTGGCTACCGGTGCTGGTTCTGGTACAGGGACGGGTTCCATACATACCGCATCTTTTGCAACCCAAGGAAAGGACCATATGTGTATTGCGCCCGCCCACGCGCCGTACGCCTCGTCCTGCAACTCTCTTCGACTCCGTTTACATCCAAATTCATCGTCCCCTTCGAGCCCAGTCACCACAGCTACACTACTTTAGCTAGCATCCTCTGTGACGCTACGCCAAAACAACTAGTCTCCTCCGTCTTCCTCGTCCTCCTGCCCTCTAGCCATCCCTCAGTTGGAAACCGTCTCTCCTAATCTAGATCAACTTCTCTTCTCCCATTCCACGTCCCCTACCGCTCATTCATCCTCACTCGTCCTCCTGTCTCTACCAGCAGAGAGACGCACTCTGCTTTCTATCGTGGCATATTCTGCTCGTTACGAACATCTCTAAACAACGAAAATCGGATATACGACACACATACCCAAACACATGGCAGCATTCCCTCTTGGTCAACGTCCCAGCCACGCTCAATTTTCCTGCACGCTCTCAGAGTTGGACCAACGTCATTCTTGCTGCTAGCACTCACTACCAAGTATCGGGAGTAATCACTCCAGGGCCTTTTGTGGCCGCCACGGCGCCTCTTCGCCCAGTCCCTAGCGCCGTTGCGGATGCCTTCATAATAGCAGCCCGCCCTCCCCAGAGCAAGCTTCAGCCCTTGCTGTGCTCTCGTCAACACATACCTAGGGCAAACCCATCTGTCGCCAGCCTCCGCTCAAACGTGAGGAAGGATGTTTGACCACTTTGCATTAGGAACCCAGATCCGCTCAGGTGCGAACGGTTCTAGCGAGGAGCCATCTCTCTCTCCTAAACAACGCTCACGAGAATTACCGAACCCGACTAAAGGACTCTTGTCCCCCCCGGCATCATCTCCGGCTCTTCTTGATACACTGCCACTTCCACCACAACCCGTGGACAACCTTGCCCGCGAGCTCAGCAAACAGACTCTGATTCCAGAATTTCGACAACGAAATCCGCTGGTGACGTCGGCGATAGACTCCTCGTCACTGGTCACCGATTTATCGATGGCCGATCTAGAGGTGGACGACGATTGCGATATGAACTTTGCTACAGACGATATCAAGGAGCACCAGCCAGTGGCCGATTGGAAGAGAGCTCGGCGTCAGCGTTACAGCCGCTTTGTCAACAATCCAACCAATGCCCGCGCCATAGAGGCACGTATCAAGGACATGGTCTCGGGAGAGTTGCAGTGCAACGTTCGTCCATCTGCAGCAATGTCTTCTTTGCCAGCAGCTGTTCCTGTATATCCTCATCTTCCCAACATTGATGCCGACGGCTATCCCGAGATCGATCCAGCCTTGACACAACCCGAAGTGGACGAGGGCTTTTGCGATCAAGACGAGGAATATGCTCTCATGCAGAAAGCATTAGCTGCCGACAGAGAAAGGCTGTTAGGAAAGTCGGGGGGCATGCGGAATTACGGATCTTTACGATTCAGAGGATCGGCAGAGACGGCGCTCCGTTGCCAGAACGTTGTCAGACAACGACCAAGGATGCGACGAAGAAAAGGACCGGGACCAACCATCGATCCTCGACCAAGCTGAATCGTCCTGGCAATTGCACAGTCCACTTCGCATCTGTCGAGCCTCTCTTATTATTTCGATTTCATTGTACGAGCGTCTAAAGAACATTTCAGCGATATACCCATGGGAAAAGGACTAGGTTTTGGCTAGGGCAACGGCGTTTACTTGGATGGATTTGAACTGCGACATAACCATGCCCTGAAAGTTCAATTGGGAACCACTGCCTCTGGAGGTCCAGGGGTGAGACGGCGTTTTGATCGTGTCAGGCAAGACACGGAGACTTTTGCCTTTATTTTTCTTCCATCATGCGGTGAGCCACTCGATGGTCGAATGTCCGCTTCTTCGGCATTGATGTTCGGGATCGGAGGCATTTTTCGGCTTTCAACCACCTTGACGGCCCGAGGTCATCACCGAGTCATCAGTTGCGCAAGCTCCGGTTCTTTGGCTGGGTGTTTGTCTGCCCATAGCCTTCGAAGGTGCAGACGTGGCGTCAATACTTACAGCCTTTGTCAGGCAGGGTTTTGCCTCTATGCATCATTCTCTAGGTCGCTGATGAGAGGAGACTATTGAAGAAGTCTAGACAACTTTCGAATTCAACAAACGAGACCTCCCACTTTGGGATGTGTCGCATTCTTATCTGCTGACGTTTTCACTTTGAATCGCAGTGATGACTAAGATTGTGATGATACAGGATAGCGATGTTTTCAGTGTTACCGTTCTTGCGGGTGGTTGGGAAACGTGTGCAATAGACAACGGCTGCCCAGCGAGCAAGCTGTCCCGATAGGTTGGGAAGCTATTGTGGTCAAAGTAGGATTTCAAGGGAGTCTACATTCATGCATGCGGCACAATGCACCGCGATCTTCGTTTAGAACCGGTGACGTCCACCGTCACTGCCCCCCTCTTGATTTCATCACACCTTTTTCTACCCCTCTTCAGATAAGTATCATGAAGGGCCAGCCGTATGAACATTCCAGCTGTCTCCCGGCTAACACGCTCTCCACCTGCGCAAGTGCGTATGGCATGATCCGAAAGCTGGAGGGGTTGTATGCGAAGGAACTCGCAGCTAATGAGGGTGAGATACCCCAATTAGACTTTCAGGTGGTCAGGTCAGCGTCGACGAGGAGACGTGCAGTAGTTCCATCTGGGGCAGCTGATCACCAATGACTGATGTCTTCCCCTTGATAGCTATGGGTAGCCTAGTTCACGAAGAGCTGGGACAGCTTAGCCGCGGACTGTGAAAGCTACTCGGAGTTGGAGCATGAGCCTGGATCGGTGGCCGGTCCGGCCGTCGAAGGCGTGATTCCTTGCAGTTTGGCACCGCCATCGCTCTTAGCCGACAACGCCCCTACTTTGCTTCTTGAAATATCTCCGTTCCATTGTTTGTCATCACTTCATCATCATCCTGGCATACCATGATCTATTTCCAAAAAGTGCCACAAGGTACAACGTCCCAGTGGAGGGTATAAAATCAAGATAAGCAAGTCGAAGTCCAAATCTCGATGTAATCTTTTGCCTAGGAGGAGGACGTATGACCGGGGGTCCACGATGATAATTTTGCTTCGCCAGTGGCGTTTTTGAAGCAGACGAGCAGACGGCGTCCTGTATCAAGCCGCCAAGGCCATGCAAAATATCAATCAAGGTTACAGTCAGCTTAGTGTTCTGAAGTTTTGAAGCAAGCAGAATAATTTCCGAAGGATCAAACATGTGCCTGCAGTCTAGGGAATTGCAATATGTCTTTGTCTCCGATACCAGCCCTGGCACAGAGGGCGAGCAGATGGATTGTTTCTCCTCGAGGGTGGTTTCTCTTCTTGTTAAACGACGTTGCCTTGAAAGAAAACGATGATCGAGTTTCCTTTGATGTTGCTGTCTCTTTGCCCTACCAACCCCAGTTCTTGCAGGTACAAAGTGGGAGGTGCCTGTCTTGACTGGAATGCGGATATGCTGCTGGGTCACTAGACGACGTGGGTTGCATTCCTTTGGCCATTCAGGAACAGATGGCATCCCTCGCTGAAAGCACGGTGATCTCTGCGGTCCCCCAATTCCAATGGTGCTCGTCTCCGTGCTGCATCCATATCTCTTGCAATAGTTGCTGTGGCAGGATCAGAGACATGAGCTGGACGGTATTTGTTGACTCTCGTTCCCTCCACCCTATGTGGGTTTGCAACCATCGACGGTTTTCATTTCCGTACAAGAGTCCCATTCTTCGATGGTTATACCCCAGTTTCTCTATCATCTTTCTCTCACTCTTTTCTACACTCTTTTTTTTTTCCACTTTCCGCAAACGAACATTGCAACATTCTCTATCTTGCCCTCTCCTTTGCTACGGGTCTTTCACCCACCATCCACCGTTTTGCATCATAATCTACGCAACAGATCTGATCCTCACTGCTGTCTCCAGTCCCCCGCTTCTGTTCCTGATCCTTGCCTTGGCTCTGGATCGTTTGCGGAACTGATTTCTAGTACAGAGACAGAGGCAGAGACACCCGCACAAGAGAGCATGACAGTGGCCGTCTCGCATTGGACGAGGAGCCCCGGCACGAGCGTCAGTCTCAGCTCGCACCCGACAGACTACAACGACATGGCCTACTCGGAAGTCCAGTTCTCAGTAGATTCAATGGACGAGGACAAAGACGGTAGCGGGGGCCAGTCTCACCTGCCCTGGGGAGAAGAGACAGAGGGAGCCGGCGGGGGAGGATCGGGCTCGGGTGCGGTCCACAGCGACAGCCTCCTCTTCGAGGACTTCGTCGACCTGGAGAGGCTTTCTTCGACGACCACCGGGGGTGACGAGCTCCCTCCCTCTGCTGCCGTGCCCGACTCGTTCTTCTACAACATGCCACTCCCCTCTCATGGGTCCGCGTCGACGACAAGCGTATCGGACGATCTGGACGACATACTAAGTTGCCACACACATCCGCTCATGGAAACTAGGACTAGCGCCGCAGCAGGTCCCGCTGCCACATTAGTGCCATCATCAGCAGCCGCTAGAGGAGGGGCGGCGACTTCAGACGCGGTGGTACCGTCTGCTGTGGGCGTTCCGGGTATCCAGTCTTCATGGACGATCGACCGTGAAGAAGAACAAAGGAAGGCTTCGACCTATCCGGACACAGCTCACGCTGGCGGGGCCGAGTCGATCTCTGACTCTGAGCTCCTGCGCCTGGAAGGCATATCGTTGAAAGCGTCGCCATCTCGCGCTCCATCTGTCGTCGTTTCCCATCCTCCCACTCCTCTTCTTCAAGCTTCGTCCGCTACCAGCAGCAACAGCAACCTCCACCTTGCCGGCAGCAGCAATCAGAACAATACTAGCAGCAACAGTCACACCAACGGTGGTCGTAAGCCGAGCAACTTCTTCAAGGTTGTCGCATCGAAACTGCAGCAGAAAGCTGCCTCTGTCCGCCATAAACAACCCACCATGTCTACCGTCGCCATCGACAGCAGGGGTACCCTCTCCCCCAACGCCTCGCCTCGCAAGTTCAAGCTCCGTCCCGAGCATCTCCAGAACCTCGGTGGCCCTCACCCCGCAAGACTTCCCCTGTCCCCTCCCAACAGTGCCACTATTCCCCAGGACCTGCCTTCCGCATCATCAGCCGGCGGCAACCCCATGTCGTTTGGCTGTGGCTACGTCGAAGACCCCTTCTTCGATGCTGGTGTGGCCGTCAACCACGTCCCCGTATTCCGTCGTAGCGATCCTACCACGCCACTGGACACTCCCGTTCTGGATGACAAGGGCGGCATGTTCTATCACCACCAGCAGATGAGCTCCGGTAACGTTGCCAATACCAGCAAGGCTTCCTGGCCAATGGCCACAACAACTCCCCAGACCGACTCTCATGTCGCTTGGTCCAATGCCTATGCCACTACCGATGGCATCGACGACCAGTGGTGGGGTGGAAACAACATGGACTTGACATCCAACTCACAATATCAAGCACAGAACGCTCGCAACGCTACCTTCAACCTCGCCATGCACACACAACACAGTGAACTGCCATATGAATACAACAACATCGCCGCCGCCGGACAGGAAATGTCAGGACTCATGATTCACATGCCTCAACCCCGTACCACATCCTCGCCCATCGTCCACTACCAGCCCCAACAGCCACTTCACCACCAGCAACATCCCCAACAGATGACGGAGCGGCGGCCCCGCATGCCCCGTGCCCCCTCGGCCGGCGCCCGGCATATGTGCCTATCAACGCCGATGCGCAAGACGCGTAACCCGAGCCGCACACGTCAAGCCAGCCGCGACTCTTCAACGTCGCCCACACCTACGAATCGCTCCCGTCACAGCAGCGGCGGCTCGTTGTCCAGTATCGGTGGTGGCGGCGCAGCTCTCAGCGCCAGCGTTAAGAAGCGTCGGTCTTGGTCTCGTCGCGAAAGCATGCGCACTCCTTCCATCGGCAACTTGGGCGGTGCGTCCGAGGGGGTCGGCTTCGTCAACTTTACTCCCAGCGACAAGAATGTTCTCATGACCGGTGTGGCGCCCAGCGGAAGCTCCAAGACAAAGGCACGTCGGGAGAAGGAGGCGATGGAGAAGCGACGAAGACTGAGCGAAGCAGCTATCAAGGCCGTCAAGGCCGCCGGCGGCGATGTGGACAAACTGGTTGAGGAAGGGTTCGTCTTCTGAGCAAAGCATTCTTCTTCCTTCCAATGTACAGCAGGTATACGCTTGGGGAGCGCTTGGGAGTTCATTTTTGGGTCAGGACATGCTTGGGTCCTAAGGGATATCAGGCGTTTTCAAGGGATCATCAATTGTCGGCTGTTTTTCCTTCTCTGGATGGGGTTTGCTTCTTTCTCGCCTCTTTCAACTTTTGCTTTTTTTTTCATTTACACAACGGCATGGGGAGCGCGAGCTCTGACTGACGCCTGACCGGCTTATCCACGATAGCCGCTTTACTTTCTTACCATCACCAACAAGTACTTACTAGCTAATCTCCTTTTCCTTATGTTGGATCAACCCAAAATCACAGGCTGGAACCCAGGGTATGAGATATGGAGGGATAGGTTATCTTAGCAAAACAGATGAAACATCAAAATATCACACTATTCAAACAAACTGTGAAGTCCCCTTTGAAAGTGATACTATGCTTCAGACTTTCCCATGGCCCAACTTTCCCATCACGAATATCTACATCACTTATCCGAGACCAATGGCATCACACGAGTCATCCTTCTTTGGAAGAACAATAACAACAACATCAACATTATCTAATCAGTCAGCAAATAGCAGTCATTCTGCTACTACTCGGCGGTGCCTTGCGGTCGCTCCATGAGTGACGCCTCGCGCAGCCTCTCGCTAGATCCCAGTCCGCAGGGTCGGGGCAGCCTCTCGTGGTGAACTACGGCGCCGCTACGTGAGGCCGTCTCTCGACCAGCCGTTAGCCGATCTACGCTGGGCAGAGCGCCGCCCAGGTCAGGCCGCCAGAGCAGGAGGGGGTATCCTCCGTCCCTTCTCTTCCTTCCCCTGGGCCGAACCTCGCTCGTCACGTTCGGTGTCTGTGCGATCCCGCATCATCCGTGCCATCCCCATGACAGGCGAGCGGGCGGGCGTTATGGAGAAAAAGCAGGTACCCCCTTCCACCCCCCCTCCGGGAGCCAACACAGACCAACTTCCGACGACGATGATGGGGAGGATGAGGAGGAGGGGGCCCAGAAGTGCACCTGACCAGGATGTAGCGAAAGAGGTCCAGGCCCAGGGAGACTTACTGGGATAATGACTTCCTACAGACAACGAGGACTACCTCACCTAGGAAAGGGTAAAGGCAATCACAACCCAACTGTGAGTGGAGCAAGGGGGTGTGGGCTGGCCTGTGTTAGTCCCTCCTCCCCGTTCCCTTTAAAGGTCCAAATCGCCGCAAACAGATAGCTCTTTTGCTCTCTTTCTCGTCCTCTTATCCCATCATGACTTGGCTTTCGCATCCACCTCAGCCAGACGCTCCCCGGATTCTCCGCTAAGCCTTACCTCTCGCACTCCTCGGTCTCCTCTATCACCCACCCACACTGACATTCGGAGACGCCTCCTCTGCTATCCTAGCAAGACCGTCGGGATTTGAAGTTGGGATCTCGGTGAAATCCACCCCCTCCTCTAACGGATGATCAAGAGGGAACGGCGTCTCCATACCGCCTCACTTCTCCTCGCCCAAGGAAGAAAAATCAAGAGACAGCCACAAGCTGACATGACAGTCTGACGGTATGCCTGCCCACGCGCCTACGAGCCCGACTCTTGAAGACTAGTGCAAGATCCCCGTTGCAGAATCTCGCAGCTCAACATGCAAACTACTGTCTACAGCTGTCTGTCTGCGGCGCCAAACCCGAAATCGAAAGGTGCCAGGAGCATGATGGCAACAGGGCGCAGTCTCGCGTATCAATGTCTCAGTGCATAGTCCACCCGCCTGGGCTTCGAGTCTCTCTATCCCGCTGCTCTCTCACAATCACGATCTCGCTTGCTCGATCACACATTCGCAGAAGTTGCTTGAATCGGGAAAGTCTCGTTCCGTTCAGATCCCCCACCGTCTACATCGTACACCCTTTCCGGAAACGTTATTGCATCTTTACAATCCACGGCCGTACGCCGCAGCCGCGCTACGTCTCGACCCTGCAGACTCTCCTGGACCCCTTTCGCAACGTCCGTTGCCCGACTGAAAGCAGGTACTCACTACATCGCAAGCGAAACAAGATCTCTCATCTTCGTACGATGTTAACGATAGTCAACGTACCTGCATGGGTCTGGCCTTGTGTAGCCGCGACGCGGGACCACCAACGCATCTGCCCAGGCGCAGCCGCCCAGCAATGGGCTCCGTCTTCGACCGGAAGCAGCACCGGGACGAGCTCCGTCACCTTGATACCACTCCCAACCGCCACAACAAGCGCAAGATCTCGACTACTTTGCCATGGCGAGCCTTGTCTCACTCGCTTCATCCGAGAGATCGAGAACCTTGCCCGGAGAGGCGCGCATCTCTACCCGCGCAGTCTAGAGCATCACGACACTTGTCAAGAGAATGCGCCCCTGCCCAGACGACTGAGTAAGGGCGCGAGACACTGGGCTGACAGAATTTGATATTCTACCTCAAAGGAGCCGCGCAATACAGAAGCCTCTGACCCTGTATGGCGGGCCACGTTCTGTTGACAATGTCTTGGATCCTCGTTTCATTTCGGGCAAAGACCTGCGAATAAGTGACATCTTGTCGCCTCGTAGGCAATATGCGCCCATGATATCGTCATTCATGTCAAAAATGGCATTCTATGAGGTAAGGTAGGAACAAACGACCATCAGTCCCCGCTTCAAGACCCTCAATTTGGTCGGCAAGCATCAAGATCCGAAACGATCACCGTTATTTGCGCTGTTCGTGCCGATGCTCTTGACTTCTCGCAGATGGTCAAACATGATCAGCATTCAACAAACATCATGGTTTCCCAACCGTCCACCAGCCATTGTATCGTGTTCGAAGCAGATTTTCTATATACGGAAAGAGAAAAGGCGTCTTACCGATGCTCTTGATTTGGTCAAGCGGCATCTTTCTCTCGTTATTTGGCCAATAACAATTTCTCCGGAGACATCTCTGTCATTGTCTTTCTAACTAGCTCATGGAATTCTCCGTAGCCAACTCTAAAAAGCCGTACAGGAACTATGGGGACCTCTCTGCCACGTCCAAATCCGGACGAAAGCAGACTTTCTCGGTCGTCGTTTCTCGGTCAGTCCAGATGTATGTCTTACCCCGGGCCCCATCCGACCGCTGCTCACTTACACCTTTTGACTAGGTTCTGATATTCTGGGCAGGCAATATCTGGGGCCAGCCGCCAGCACGATACCTACTACTGTGGCTCATGGCAGCCTTGCTATGTTTGGCAGTTCTGCCGTGTCCGCCTCAGCCCCCGCCGTCATGACAGCTGGCGTCTCGTCGACCGACGACATGACGAAGAGGTTAGCCTATAGGTTACTCCGTACACTATCCCCTTTCTTTACTTTCAGCCCGACTGTGGCGGCCGCCATCTCACACGAGCCACAGTTTATTCTTCTCTCCATCTCTCGGGCTAATTATTCAAGCCTCATGTTGCCCAAGCGAGTATGGGATCTCCAAGAGAATAGGCGCGGCGTAGCCGGAATCCCAGAAGACCGTTACCCTCCGACCAGATTGTCCGTGATATCCGCACATCTCGGTCAGCCATCAAGAGTGCCCGGGGCTTCGGGGCGTACAACGCGTCTGATGTAGCTAGCTCGCGCGTCTATCTGCCTTGTTCTATCTCAGTCCTGTGGTCGAACGACAATGCAATCAACCAATAACAACGACGAGAAGTCCGAGGGCCCCCACGTCGCGCCTGGTGAACCGACTCCAGACCTCGTGGACGTTGGTGAAGAGCCCAGCAGACTGGTGATCGTACCAACCAAGCGGCCGCCAGGGGAAAAGCCCTTCCAAATACCTGAAGCCACAGGAAAGCCGGCCAGATACCCCGAAGCCCTCGTGTTGACACCTTCAGTGGAATCCTCGCGATGCCTTCAGGCACTTCACTGCACGTCCAGAAGGGCCCGACTCTACATCGAGTTGAAGTCCTGCTCAGATGACCATCCTCCTCGTCTTCAAAACTCAGATGAAGCAGCTTGTAAAACGACAACCTAATTTTGGCCTGACGACGCCTCGATACCGTGATATCAAGCAGTAGACTGCGCCGCCGACCAACCTTGCCGTCACTCTTGGAACTACCGAGACGCGCCACACGTTGCCAGGCACAACTGTCACCTCAACTGCAGCCCAGCGGAAGCGAAAAAGCCCATCCCCAGAAAACGCCAACGCAGGTGTACCGCACCTGCATGTGCCGCTCTCCGGCTCCTGGCCCACCTGCCTTGGCCATTACCGCCCTGCATCTGAAGCCTCACGACGACCTCCACAGTTCGAGGCCGTGGTAAACCACCGCGCCACAAGCCTGGCCTTGGTCAGCCGGGCCTGTTGTTTCCGAGAGGGTGCGGAGCTCGAGCAGCCACAGTATGTCACGATGTTGCTTCTCATAGTCGGCCGCTCTACCCTTCGCTCCCGACTGGAGATGCCTTACGCCCGCCCTCATCTCCAGTAAACAAGCTTGGAGGCTTCCGACTCCTCAACGCCCTTTGACGAGCAAAAAGGAGCTCTGTTCACCACCCTAGACCTACCTGGACATGGCTTCTTCCCATCTACGCACCCCTCCCAGCTGACCACTCCCCTCCTCGCTTGCCGTTTCCACATTGGAAATAGCTCGACTGAATGCCGTCTACCCTTCTTGTCCTCTGTCGCGGCTCACGATGGCCAAGGGGTGTGATACGGGCCCAAGAGGACTGTTTCTTTCTCAACGTCGCGATGCCAAGACGCGTTGAAGGGGTTGGTTAGTCGGCCAATCTTGGCCTTGTACTACCGACCCTATCGACGGTCAAACCTGGACATCGTCAACTCGAAATCCTTCCGACGTTACACAAACTTTGCGAAAACCGGTCTTCCGCTCCATCCCAACGTCCCACCCATCATCCGTTGGATTGCGTGTTTGAGCTCCCATGATCCCATTCTCGTTTCCCCTCTTCCAGCTCGTCAAGGTCTCGCCTGGCGGGCTGACCGATCGACAACAGCTGCCTCGTCCATCACAAATCGATGACCGTTATACAGACAAAGAAAAGGCAGTCGTCTCTTGGTCTCCGGATTTGTGTTAGCCTGGGACGGAGGGGCCTGTCTCACTGCACTCACAATGAATGATAGGCAACCTCCGTGACTTTGCTCCACCTTTTGCTTTGCCTTTTTCTCTTCTTGAGCCTGCCATCCTCTCATCCCCTCTACAGCGTCTCCCGTCCTGAATCCTATTCCTCATACTTGTTGCCTTTCTCCGTGTCGGCCTCTCTATTTCTCCACCACACCTAATCCACACCACCTTCACCGAGCCCACTCTCACCTCCCTCACCTTCCACGCTTTTCCCCTCCGAGCCCGGGGTGTGGATGACTGGATCTTCTCCTTCTCCTCCGGCCTCCTCCAGTACGGACGTATCATTCAGGTCCCGCCTGTCCATCCCACCCATCCATCCTGCTCCCTACCCAAGAGGGTCCAGAACGGCCGTCGGTCAAACCTTACCTGCCGCGGGAAACGATATCCCTTTTCCAACTGATATCAAATCAAGACTGCCCCGGCTCGTCTTCCGGACCAGACGTTCTATCCCGTGTTGTCTCCCCCATCCCACCCACCCACCCATCATTCACTTCTTTGATGGGTTAGACAAGAACAGGTGAGCATCAACTAACTAACGTCCGAAACTTTTTGTGTTTAGCTGTCCATCTCGCGGTAGATCAGCCGGCCGAACCACCCACCCAAACGGCCGAATCTTTAACCACCCTTTGCCCGTTTGCCCAACTCTAAATTGGGGGAAACAAGAGAAAAAGAGAGCACTTTGATCGTCGGAGTTCTGTCCGTCTCTTGATCTACCGTGACACAAGAGCCGAGGGGAAGAGAGGACAAGACAACTCAACAAAGATGTGGACGACGGACACTTTGGGCTTCCTCGCCGTCGGCCAATCGTGGTTCTTCCCCTCCCACCCCCCTAGATATCAAGGCCTGCTCGTCCGTCAGTAAAGTTTTCATCAAGAAGAATTCGCTTGGAATCAGCCTAGACATTGCTTGTCTCCGAAAAGCTTGTGTAACAAAGGGATTCATTAGCTATTTTGTGAGGGTTTTTATCTGTTTTCCTTATCATGGGGTTCATCATATCCCTAAGAGAATCAAAACCTTCCAAGCTGAGTGTGATCTCGGCACGGATGGATTTGCTTTCCTCTTGCCATTGGAGCTGGCTTTTTTTTTTTTGTGAACCCCTATCCCAATTCCTAGCCTGCCCAATCCCACTGCTGCTGTACTCGCTGGCGAGGTATCCTTTCTCCTGCCATCAGCAACTTATTTACAAAGTCAAGAAAACCCAGTACGGCGCGGCAATCCTCCTGATTAGCGTGCCCTACGACCCCGTAAAACAATAATCAACGCCGTGATCTCGGGACGCCGTCTTCAATGCCAGACACAAGTGTGTGGAACATAGAGATGAGAGAAGGAAAAAAAGGAAGATACCATTCCGTCTATCCTGTGATGCATTGCGTCATAACCCAAGATGAGGGCTCAAGTCTCCCTTCCCACACCTGGCACATCATTACTGAGCTGGTGGGGTTTTGGGTTCCTGTCAAAATCCCTCATGTTTTCGTGTATCCGAGAAAATGTGCCCAAGATGATTGGGTGGACCAGAATGCCAACACATATACAGAAGAACCGGCAAGATTGCCTAGCGCTTTGTCCTTGAGACTGTGGTATCTCCCATCAAAACGGGCAAACATCATGTGAAGTCATATCTAGTGCTCATATCCGGCACCACGTTGCCAAGGGCTGTTCGATTGTTAGCTACTGTATTGCCAAGTGGCTCTTGTTCCTTTGATATCTTACCTGGCGTTGTTTTGGGAACGGTACTGCGCAGGGCTGGCATTGTTCTGGTTGCGGTACTGGTTGTGATTGTTGGCACCAAGCGTTGATGCAGAGCCGTTGTACGGGCTTGGGGTGCGAGTAGGCCCTTGTCCATAGGGGTTGCGGTTGTCTGCCGGGAAGAGAGGCATCGAAGGGTCCACTGGTGAGTGCGGCGCCTGGCCGTGCTGTTGACCTCCGGGACGCTGAGAGTGCTGAGAGGGCGCAGCTGACTGGGCAGTCGATGGCGGCAAAGCAACACCAGAGGGGTCCGCTCGGCGACGCATGGACTCAGAAGAGATGGAGTCATTGTCGTCATCGAGGTCGAGTCCCTTGTTGTAGTGGGCCTTGTCACCTCGGGCAGTCGCAGCCAAAGCGTCCAACTCAGTAGTGGTGTTGAGCTGGGTCTGGGACTTCATGAAGGAGGCTCGGTCATCGGCCATGAACTGGTAGCGAGCATCAGGGTTCTTGCGGAAGTAGATCAATGTGCTGCTGACAATAACAAGCAGCAGAAGGATCAGAGCGAAAGCCGCGTTGGCGATGAAAAGAACCACACCGACGATACCGTTTACCAGAGCCGGGGCACCGAAAACGTCGGAGAAGATGAGCAGGAAAACGGCGTTGAGGAAGTTCATGACGCAGATGGCAATGTTGAACGAGTTGGTGCTCTTATCCATCCAAGGGCGCAAAACACTGGCAGCGATGAGCGCAGCAGCCTCAATGATGACGAAGGCAATGGCCTGAATGGTTCCGTTGCGCTGGGCAAAGGCGACGAACATTCCCTTGACAACAGTGTAGCCAAGCGTAGGGACGATGAAGTAGTATGCCGAAGCGCGGAACTGAACGTAGAGGAAACCCCACTTGTTAAGGGCCTGCGGGTCCGAGAAGAGGATGTAGGCCGGGTTGCGATGCATGGCCACGGAGCGACGCGCGATTCTGATAACCTTGAAGGAAGCCCATCCGAGGGTGAGAGCCATACCGAAGAGGAAGAAGACAGCGAGAACAACCTCAGCCGCGGAGTCAGCCTGGGTGAACTCCCAGAGGCAGAGAATCGTCATTTGGGGGAAACCAATCAACGTCATACGGAAGAGGATTCCCTTCAGGACAGTGAACCAGCCGTTGCGGAACTCGAGGAACTTCTCACTCTTCATCCACTTCTGTCGGACAGCCAACTCGCAGAATCCCTTGAAGGCGGCGACGCCAAGAACGGTGAAGATGACGAAAACGCAGAAGAAGGACAAGCCAGTCATGAAGAGATTAGTCGATTCGATCTTGGCGCGGAAGGCAACTCTCTGGATACCGAACACGATGTAGCTGCCGGAGGAAAGCTGAATGTTGGCTCTCTTGGCGATGATGGAGGGAACGGAAGAAATGCCACGCTTGGCCATTCTGGCGGCAGAAAGGGCCCAATCCATGGAACGCTTCTCAACCTGGACAGAAGTGGTCGTCAAGGAGTTGAGGAGAGTGGAAGGAGTTCCACCAGTTGCCCGCTGGTACCATGTGAATATATCCTGCATGAACTGGACGCGGATGATACCCATAGACCAAACGAAGTCCTGAGTCCATGACTGGACAATAGGCGGCAGGTGAACACCGGTGAGACCAACAATAGCCTGAGACTGGAAGTAGCCGAAAAGCGATAGCGTGTTGGCGGCAACGTGGGCAGCGGTGTTGGTGTGACCGAGACCAGATATAACGGCGGAAGAGATCAGTCCCAAGCCGGCGATGATGGCGGTAGCCCACTTGACACCAATCAAGTCAACAGTCTTTCCGTTGGAAATATCAGCCTCAACGCAAGCCACACTAGTGGAGGTGTCGGTCAAGTTGACGAAGACACGGACAGTAGCGTCGAGATCGGGAATGTTGTAGGCAATGCCCGGAATCTGGCCGACGGCATCCTCACCAACAGGCAAGTTGAAGTTCATGGTGATCTTTCCGGCAGTCATGGGGCACAGACCAGCGAGGTTGATGCTGCAGGGGTCAACAGTGCGCCTCAGGAACTCGTAACCGTAAGCCGAAATAGACACATCAAAGACAATGCTGCCCTGAACAGAGGAGACGGCGACAATGTTGATTGCGGCACTTCCATTGCCGGGGGTGAAGACAACGTTGAACAGACTGGCTGTGAAGCTGGAATCATCCTGGCAGGTGTTGAGAGAGTTTGACTGGAGCAACTGCTCAGCAGCAAGGACTGGCGTAGTGAGGTAGGTGGCCAGGGTGCCGAGCAGAAGCAACGGCTTAGCGAGTGACAACCTCATGGTGGGTGGTAGGTCGTCGAGATGGTCTGGGTTAGAGTAAGAGGTGATCCGCTTGACTGTGGTCCAGTATCGTCGTTGGAAGACGATGGAGCGCGGAAGATGCGGGGGGTTGAAAGCCGTCTAGGTCGAGAATATCATGGAGGTTGACGTCGTTCCAGACGGTATTGGCGACAGAAGACGATTCGGTAGAAGCAAAGGGATTGATGCGGTCGTCGATCGAGCTCGAGGCCTCTGGAGTTATTTCGCAAAGGTTGGCTTGTTTTCCGTGGCAGGGGAAAAGGTGCTAGCGAAGGTTATCTGCCGACGAATTGAGGGTTTGGCGCGGTGGTTGTTCCTGTCAATCCTCCTGTTCTGGCGAAGAAAACGAAGCGAGCGATGGAGGGAATGGAGGAGTGCGTCCCTCTCGAAGGCGGCGACGGAAGAAGCGAAGGGAATATTCGTGTCGTCGTTGTCGTCGAATCAATCGGTAGTCGCAGGGCTAGGTGTCGACCTGAGGGAAAGGGTCGGGATTGGAGATGGGTGGGTTTGGTGGTTTTGTTGTTTGTTGCTAAAAGGAAATTGGGAAAGGAAGGGAGAGGGAAGGGAAGCAGATCGCCAAGCGGAGGGCTGGACGGGGAAGGAAGGAGTGATGAAAGGAGGCGCCGGTGGTGGTTGCTGGATGGCACTGTGGAGGGAGTGGCAGGTGCTTGCTGGCTGCAACCTTGGTTCCTTCCTTGGTGCGGCTTTCTCTGCTTGGGTTCGAGTGAGCGAAAGGCAAAAGCAGGACTGGACCCAAAACCAAGACGGGTGGAAGGTCGGATTCAGGAAAACCGGGCAACAAGGGCCAGAATACGGGGGTGGAAGGATGATGGGTATAGGCAAAGGCCCAAGGGAGAGCGACGCTGTGCTGCGACAGGCGGACAGCAGGAATCCCGTGGATTGACTTGTGTCTGGTGTGTGGATGCGCCACTTTGTGGGTAGTAAAGGGGACAGGGGTAGAGGGGGGCCGTAGTACCGTACGGGGTTGCGAATGGGTGGTGTCGGCCCAGGCTGTCGTAATTTCAATCTTTGGAGCCGGGTGGTGCGTCGTCGAGGTGCGAATGTGGGATGTACCTTGGAGACACTTGGTTTTGGGCCCCCCTGTTTAAGTGGTGGAAGGGGAGAACGGGGGAACTTGGAAGGACTTTTACACTCCCAAGGAGACACGAGGGAAGGATGAAGGAGGGAAGAAGCGAACACGCGCCCAATGGGATGAAGAAGAGGTACTGCCTGCTGAGTATTGCTTGACGAGGCTGGAAAGGGACGCAACCGGGGACAGCGAGTATACCTTCTCATACACACATTTCACCACCAAGTCGGAGGTTCTCTAACTGTACCTCCGCATCCAAAACTGGATTCAGCTCGTATCGATCTAACAGAGCTACTTGTCTCTGGCGCGTAAAGCCGTCAGGAACGGTCCAGACGAACACGCCGCCAGCGGGACACATGTACACACGAAGTCAACTGAAATGCTGTCTGTCACTGTTGGAATCAGCCAAGCAACACCACCAGAATCACGACTCACCACCACCACCACCACCACCACCACCACAAACACACCACAGGCTTGCTGTTGCTGCAGTGCCCAAGGATGTATTTTAGTCACTCATTACGAGGCAGAGCAAATTGCACACATACCAGATGCCGGGGAAACACCACAATGCCTAATTCACGCAAACCAAACCAAACCAAACCATTCAAGCATCAACTTCAAGGTCCGAGAATAGCAGATTAACATCATTTCTAGACTCTCAGCCATGATTGACGAAACAGCACATGTGGACCAGATACAACTCGGCCTACTCGATAACCCCGCTGCTACGCCAATCCATATTCTCTATAACCTTCCGCTACACCAACAGCATCAGCATCGACAACACAGACCCGATCGTCGTTGGCGTTGTCATTCACATCCTCGTCCAACTTGGCGGACTCCCGCAATCATAGCGTCATGCAAACCGACTGCCTTCCGCCATCCGAATATTCCACCTGCAGCTCTGCATGGCCAAGCCTCAAGCCTCAAGTCTACCAAGGTCATTCATCCAAATCCCCGTCCCATCTTTGCTCCCGTATCCCGTCTGCATTTCGATTCTTATTCTCTGTATCCATACGGATGCAGGTTCTTCAGCTTCTCAATCCAGCCCCCAGACACTGGCTGCAGACACGAATGCTGACAACTAATAAACTCCCATCGGCTTACATCGCCCCCGCCCGCCGCCGCGCTACACCGCGTACGAACATACGCACAGTCATCACCACAACCCGTTCCAGTCCAGGTCATCGTCATCGGCCTCCAGCCTCTCCTTTCTCGTAATGAATGCTGTCAACAGACTAGCCTACACAGTAAGCCTCAGATCACGCAGTCCCGGGCCTCCGAAAATTCCCAAGACTCTCCAAGACCACTTTACAATGCTTCCAAGACCTAAGCCTCCACGACAAGAAACCCAAACGGGCCCAAGTAGCTACTGCTGGCATGTTCCCTCGCCCGCTCTCATCTCAAGCACCTCCGCGACACGGGGTGTTTGGGTGTCGCCTAGCCTCAGACATCAGACAAGACCACCTCGAGAAACAGGAACACGGCACCACGACCAGAGGAAGAAGCGGCACGCACTAGACCGAGCCAAAGAAGAAGGCTAACCCACAGCTCATTTCCATTCCTCTGTTTCTCTCGTCGAGTTCAGTCTCTGTAGTCTGCACTGCCACGATCAACTCTCTCCAAAGGGCACGCGTACGTACGCATTACTCCAGCAGACCATGCCGCGCCGGGGTATCTTGCCTGCTCACACCTGAAATGCCGGCTCCCGGGAGAGCGAGTGCGACCGAAGGCTTCAGTGGTAACCAGTCACTGGTGTCTACCCAGCCCGATGCCCACTGAACAGGCTCGACGTCACAAATCCATGCCCCCCGGCTTGCGTGGTTTCGTCCCAACGGGATAGAACTTGGCCGGGGTCATTTCTAAGGAAAAGGGAATCACGAGCCTGAGACGTCTAAAAATGGCCCAGCCGCCCCAACGGCGGTTGGTAGGCTACCGTTGCGAGGCTGAACCGTCCAGCAGGCCGTGGACTCTTGGAAATCGCCTATACGAAAATTGATGAGAGCACAAAAGACAAAATGGAAGGCTTTTCAGAACGCTTTCTTGAGGCTGCCGTCTGCCAGCCTTCACCCTGTAACATGTTCTGCAGCACCATGACTTTCCTCACACTGACAGCTCACCGCGGCACACCGAGCCGAGCGACCTAGACCATTATTCCGGCCCACGATGGAGACGGATGAGCGATGGACCAACAAGATTTCCAAGGCTAACGCTGATGATCGACGAGCATCCAATGTTTTGGGCTGATGAACCGCTGGTCCGTCGTTACAGACTTTCCAGTGAGTGAATATCCCAACTTTGCTCAGTAACAATTCCAGTTGCAGGTCCGGGCACGAGAGGCTGTGTTCGTTCACCTTGCGTTTTTACCTTATGTTGCTTATGCAGGGCTTCCCGCCGACAAGAAGCCAATTGCGACGCTGCCCGAACCTTGTTCTCATCCGTCTGGCTCCCTCCCTCGCACAGTCCTCGACTACTCTCTCAGAGTCTGCGAGTCTTCATCCTCGTTGGTCCCTCCCGAGACGCGGATCCTCCGTGCATCGCCACGATTGAGATTTCTCGCTTCGAGCGTGTTCCGGCTCGCTCTAGACGAGCGCACATCAAACGGCACTCAGAAACAATTCCATCTCCCTTTGCAGCTCCCTTCTCCGCAAAACCCACATTTTCAAATCTCGTCAGAGTGGTCAGCGTGCCAGCGGTGCCAGTGTGGCAGCAACCCGCCAGCAACGCGTGCTTCGGGGCCCGGTGTTACGCTGAAAATCACAATCCCTTCCCAGTCTGGCGGCAACTCATCTCCAATCGTTTATAGCCAAAATAAACATTGCTGGTGGGAACCCGTCACAATCCACACCCACTGTTCACGGCATCGACAGCAATGGGGGTGACGAAGTTTTCCCATAATCGCTCATCAATGATCAATCTCCAGAGCTGGGGCCCGCATGCCACCTGCAGACTTTCCTTGCGTCGTTTAACATCGACTGCCATGTGTCTCGGAACATTTGACTCGTACCATCATGCCTTAGCCTCCCTTGAGGAATTTTGCAATAATGGCTTGTTCCTTGCAGCATATTGTTTCTTCTATCCTTCCCTCTCTCATTATTCCAAGGCAACAAATTCTGTCATAAGAGGAAGGGAGGGAAAAAAACACAATTCCTCCAATATTCCCACCTTGCAATTATATGCTCATTTATCGACAACCTTAATCTATGTCATGCTGCTCAAGGTCCAGGGTCTGAAATACTCCATACACGTTATAACACAAAATTTAGCACTCGCCCCGAAAACGAAGAGGCGACTTCTCTCCTCGTAAGGCCGGTTCTGTCCATCCGCAGATAAATGACCCGACGCCTTAAAATAAATCACGAACGCCTTACCATAACATGGAAGATCGTCCGCTTCCGTTGAGGGAATCCATAAATGCCATTCAATTCTCTACAGGCGGCAGAGTTCCTGAGAAAAGTGGCATGAGGTAGGAAAGGAATTCCAGCGCAACACATTGACGGTTTGACCCAGGGAGTCGCGCGTACATTTTCAGCTTAGACTGTCAGTTTACTGAAGACAAGGAATCGACGTTGTGTGCATAATTTCCCTGCAGCGTGATGTCAGCGTCGCCCGCGAAGACCAGTTTGTGAGGATGTTCAACTAGAAATCCTGAAAAGTCGCCGACCTACCAATGCTATAGAAATAGACAGATTGACCGAGTAGTCAATTGGTAGATACAGCCAGAGGGGATCGGTTCATTTGATTCGAACCCGATTTCTTTTCCCTCGTATCGCGATGAAGTGTACCAGCCCGTCGACCTCGCGACAAAACAGAGGCCTGGTGATCAACCAACCAAGCTGGCAATGGCGGCGAGCCACTCCCGCTCACTAACACGGGGGATCGACAGGGCAAGCGGCGACATGGCTGTCTTTTACCAGACCAGACCGGCTTACGATATTCGTATGGCGTACGGCATGTCACGATTTCTACGAGTATCTGATTCGACTCGATAACGCACTCTGTATGAGCACGCTCTTTCCATCGATGAGATTCTTCATTATATGGCAGAAGTGTGAAGTGGCATTCATTACATTCCCTTCATCTATCAAAATCGATTCTGTATGCATGCGGTACGCTCAATCGCTGTACTCGTAAAGCCAAAAAAAAGCTCCTCAAACACCCACCACCGTGAACCCAAAAACCCGCATGCATCTTCATCAAATGCGTCTAAATCCCACCATATTTCATGTGAAAATGTAAAACCATAAAACTCCCGCCTCCTTTCCCACTCTGTACTGCTCCTTTCCGAGTGAAATGAACGCCTTCGTGCTCGTTTTCATGTGATTCATCTCCAGGCAGCAGCTTAAACCACCCCTTCCCATGAGCAGTCCAATCCAACTGCCGCCCCTTTCCCCCTTCGTAGTTCATCTCAACGCCTTTTCTTTTTTTTTTCTTTTCCATCTCACTCTCGCGGTTTGTATGTTCCACGGTATCAATATTCAATCATATTGATCCCACTGCTGGTTCCACGGCTTATTTGTCCCCTGGAAATCCATACCGTGCTTATAGTACCCCAACAGCTCCTCCTCGTCGACGCCGCAGTGCGTCTGCCCGTCGCGGCCCTCGAACCAGCCCAACCCGTACGTCTTGCCGAGCCCCTCGAGGTACCGCGCCATCTCGGCATTGCTCATACGCGCCGTGTTGACAAAGTCGTAAATCATCTTGCTCTGGTGGATGAAGGCGAGGTGCGACGAAATGGTGTTGGGCTGCCGCGGCAGGAACGGGTGCCGCCGCCGGAGGAACACGATGGTCGCGACGGTGCCCATGTACACGAGGATAAAGGTCGCCAGGCCGTACGAGATCCAAAAGGACGAGACGGTTTCCTGTCCGGCGTTGATGCCGCCGAGGTCCGGGCCGTCGTCCTCGACGCCGTGGTGACCGCCGGGTCGATCCTGCGGGTCCGGCGGCGGGGCGTAGGCGGCGTCGAGGAACTCTGTGCCCACGACCGTGGCCAGGCTGGTCAGCAGCACCGTCAGGACCTCGGCCATCATACTGCCGAATCCGACGAGGAACATGAGCGTGTGGGCGTTGAGGAAGGCGTGGAACGGCATCAGGGCGAACGGCATGGCCGTGTAGTCGAGCGTGAGCGTCTTGGACGACGAGTGCCTCTTTGACAGGATGTAATACGGCTCCATCATGCGCATATCGGTCTCGAGGCCGCCCCAGCCTAGCTTTATGCAGACGGCCAGGGCGGTCACGACCCACGGCGCTTTGGACGTGATGATGCTGGCGCTAGAGAAGAGAAACACCGGGATGAAGCCCGTGAAGAGGGCGATGCCGATGACGAACGGGAGGAAGCCGCCGAGCCGCAGGGATCGCGGGTGCGGGTTCTGCGAGAGGTGGTCGTCGCGGTACTTGTCGGTATCCTGCGACGACACGGGGTTCTCGTCGTCGGGGGCCAGCGACGCGTTGCGCAGGACGTAGCGGCGGTGCTTCAGCTTGTCGTGGATGTCGCGGTGGCTCACGACGTCCAGGTCCGCAAAGTCCACGAGGATGTGACTGACGACCGCCATGGACGCGAGACCTGCAATGCCCTTGACGTCGGCCAACAGGCCAGACCTTCTCCTTTGGAGGATGTAGAAGAGGATGCAGCCGCAGAGGGCGCAGACGCAGAGGGTGGAGGATAGCAGCCTCGACCAGATGGCATTCAGTTTGATCTCTTTGTCGCCGTTGGGATGCGCAAGGCGTGTAGCCCTATCGGGATATAGAAAGAAGGACGCAGCGCCAAAGGTTGGCACCAACGACACAGCCAGGGAGGTCGCGATGGAAGACACAGCGACCGCAAAGTGCCGCAGTTTGATCGCTCGGAAAGGCCGCAGCCAGCTCAGGCTGGTGACATAGTCAACGTTGATGGACTCGGCTGCAAGTGCACCTCCTTCTTTCGAAAGCTGATAGTACGCTTCGAGGCGCTTCACTTCAAAGTCGGTGACCTGCCACAACACGCCGTACGTAACGGAGAGGATAGTCGGCAGGAACTTGACGGCGAAGTACTCGAGCCCCGGAACATCGGCGGGACTTTTGAACTTGACCAGAGGATGAGTCTGCGATCTCTGGTAAAGAAACTCGACCATGACGGCGAGGGCAACCGACAGAACGATCAAAGCGGTGAGATATGGCCATCTCATCGAGAATGGCTTCCAGTTGGGCTGCGGGTAAAAGACCTGTGTCCTCTGGCTCCTGTTGACGGGGAACGTGGCGTGCCGTATACTAGCATCGTCGCCCATGATGCTCGGTCCCGCGACAACGCTGAGATCGACCTGGTCTACCTGCCGTCGAGCGGCCTCCTCGGGGGTGTCTTCGATGATGACCTCAATGACCTTCCCCTGCTTATTAGCCTCATCCTGGCCGCGGTCCTTGATGGTGGCTGCACGACCCAACCTCTGACGACGAGAAAAGGACCGCGTAAGAGAGGACCTCTTAGGCAGCGGGGACGACGAGAGCAGATCCTCGCCCTTGATCGTGGTGTCCGGCCTGAACCCGGCCCCGAGTCCACCGGTGAGATGACCGCTCGCCTCCTGCTCCTGCAATCTTCTAAGGAACGCATCGTCTTGATAGCCCATCGGGCCAAGCGCAGCAGTTACATCGAAAATGGGTTCGTTATCCGGAACCGACTCGTACTGCGACGATTGGCCTATGGGTGCGGCGGAGCGCAGGAGGGAGAGGTCATGCTCTTCCTCGGGGATGGTCTCGTGACCGCGTCGCGATGGTGCGCGACCAACATTCCGCCTCAAGTGCGAGGGCGTTCTAGGGATATCAGGGCCGGAAGGCGGAGGCAGGGACGCATATCCGGCAGCACCGGTGTAGGAAAAGGATGCGGTCCAGGTGGAAGTCGTCGAGGGTCGCCGGTGAGGTTGATGGTCCGAGTTGTGCGGTGACGGCGAAGTGTGATTAGAGTAGGACTGGAGCGAGACCAGGGAATCCCTCCCACGAATTGCTGCCGAATGATGCCCGTCGTAAGAAGGGCTCTCAAAATCGCTGACGTCGGACACGTTGGAACTCTGGTGCGCCAGTCGCGGTCTCTGCTGCGGCGCGTCTGGAGGTTGGTAAGAAGCACCAAAGCCTCTATTGTGCGCCATTGTTTCCAGCGTAATTCATATCGGGACGGGTTGTCGTCTTCGCTATCGGAGGTATTTCTGTTGCCCTTGTCAAAGGTGGGCTTCCTCCGTGACTCGCGAGTTGGCGAGGGTTGGTGTAAGTGCGCAAGGTAAGTCAAGGTTACTGTGAGTACGGGCGAGCGAACGAGCGGTATCAAGACAGGTAGCGAGCGTCAAAAGGCCGAAAAGATGAGAGAAAGCTGAGAAGCCCAAAATCAATCACGCAAAGACAGGCATCTTGGTCTTTTTGTTGCCCAGCCAGAAATTAGAAACTAGGGGGGGAGCGAAGGGGATTGAGATGCTGGGGCACAGCTGAGAAGGGGAGGAGAGCAGTTGTAGGGCTGCCGGGGGCGCGCTCTTTTCCTGGGGGATGTGCGATTGGACGAGGCGCAAGGAACAAAATGGAAATGAACGTCTTGGTCTGCAAGTCCGCAGACCGCAGGTCACAGTCCTTGAGTCCGTAGGAGTTCAGAGTTCACTCTCAGCATGGGGTCCACGCTAACCTGCCACCGGGCGAACTAAGGTGGTAGTGTGAAGATGACGGTTAGTTCAAGCCAGGGACTGCACAACGGGCAATGTCTCTCCAGGGGAAAGATTGGCGTGGTAAGGCTGAGTTGAGGAGGAACTGGACGGATGGCGTGAGGTGTGAGGCACCCCAGGCGAGGAGGAATGATGGTGCCAGACAACCTGAGAGAGGGATCCTTCACCCGTCGTCAAAGCCGCAAGCAGGGTCCAAAGACATTTAACAGCATGGATCGATTATGCCTGCGGCTTCTGACGTTTCGTGTCTTGCCTGCTTACCTTACTATGTATCAACCAAAGTCCCCCTTCTTGAAGTCGGAACACACAACAAAGCACTCTGATGGAAATCTCGTTTCCATCTGCGATCCCAGGAAATGCGAAATGCAGGAGGGGTTGCCTCCGAGCGAACGGCCTGCCGGTCCAAGGGTTACAGCGGCCATGTTCCCACAACTTCGGATGGCATGCCTCTGGTTGTGCCTGTGCTCCGTCCCTCGTCCAGATTAAGCGTCGCACTGACGGTGGGGGATAGACTTTCTCTCCTCCCAATCCCAATGCATGGAACTCCGAGCCGCAGAGCGCAAGCTTACAAACTCTTGTGCGTATGGAGTACGGGTAGGCTGTGTGACGGAGCAGGTATATTGCAATGTAGTGCACGGATACGGAGTGCGACATAGCTGTGAGCGGCGAGCCAACATTATTGCTGCCATCAACATGCAGGCCCTGCAGGACAAATCGATAGTCATTGACGCCCCCCTCCCACCCAGCACCCAGCACTCCGAGCCGCCGGACCTGATCTGACGCAGTCTTGCAGCAACGAGCTGCAGCTGACCTTCCAAGGTGACTGGCTGAGAGACAGAGGTCTTGGGGCTGCCTCTCTCGCGCTGCGGCTATTATTATTAGTATGCATGCCTGGGGCTATATTCAGCCCCCAGAGCCGGGATCGCTTCGCGGGGGGCGTCGCTTAAACTCCTGGCAGCGCGGAATGTTGCCGGGTCATCGTCGATTACGAGCTTCTTCTGTTCACTCTGAACCCCTCTGAGGTTGTTGTCGATCTTCCGCTGCTTGCGATCAGTCCGGTCTCGCCCTTTCACCGCGACAGCAACTCAAACTGCCAAAGTATGTCTCACGGTCCGGTGCAATAGACAGGCCTGACTGAGAGACATGACCGGAAGTCAGGCAGGGGAAACATCCCGACGCAGGTGTCCGTGTGAACACGGCGTCGCTGTCGAAAGCCGGCCGTTTGTTCTTGTCAGGTTCCTCCTCATCCTGACCCAAGCCTTGCCGGCCGAGCCTCCCCCAAGAGATGAGCTTCTGATATGGCTGCCGCATGGACAATTTTTGTCGCAGAATACAAACTTGAGATTCTCTCACTGTTTAGCTAACCATCGTTCGCTTCTTGCTCTATCTCTTCATCTTCTTCGTCCTCGATCCGATTGGGAGGGGGGGGGGGGGGGTGTTCGGCGTTTGGTGGGCCGCTCAGCTGAGCTGAAGCCTACTTAGTTACGCAAAGCCGGGAGGTGTTGACAAACAACTGGTCGGTTAGCTCAGTTGGTTAGAGCGTGGTACTAATATTTCACCTGAAATGTTGTGTAATGCCAAGGCCGGGAGTTCAAGCCTCCCACTGATCAATTCTTTTGGTTTTTGAGCATTTGGTTTCACTTTTTGCTCTCTTTCGACGATATCTTTAATAGTTCCTCATTTTCTTTTGTCTCTTGTCGTCAGTTTGTTGTTGTGGCGGGTCGGTTTGACTTACAGGCAGAGAGGGTTCCAACCAAAGTCTACTTTCAAAGATCTTACACCGATTTGATACAACCACATACGGCTCTACTGGGTCGTACCATAATCACTTTCTAACTAGCGCTCGTCTTCTACTTGAATTATGTGTTTTGGAATTATTGAACGCGGAGAAGTAAGTACTGCTTCTGTGTCCGAGCCTCGTCCGCGAAAAGAAGATGACACTTTGGCGCAGCGTACAAGCTGGAACACATTGCCATGATTTCGTCTTTGTGTCGAGGAAACTCAGCGACCAAGAAAGTAAGTATAACTTCGTGTTTGGCACTAGCATCCAATGCCTAACGCTCGTCTATTGTCAAAGAGACAACTGACCACTTGCCTGTAGCCACGGCAAATTGAACCGTGTGCGCTGTCTCTTGTTCCAACAATAAAAACTCTTATGCTTCACTTCCTTGACGATACTGAGGCCAGCCCGTTTCATACCTGAGATCTTATGGAAAGGATCCTCCTATTGTGCGAAGATATGAAAGATGACGGGTCTTTGTTAGTTGCTTATAACTATAACATGTCATTTTACCTGTACGTCGCTGGTCAAAAACGCCATACACCTATTGAGAAAATGAAGCCGCGATGTGGAACAATATCACGACTGGCTGTAGTGTCGGCCTCATTCCCTGATCTACCGCGATAGCCTTTTATGGTAGGGACTGAAAGTTCATGTAGAGGCATGATACTGGAGCTATCCTTTGGTTTGCTGACTGCATCCTCGTGTCCCAGACTTTTGGTAAAGAACTCAGACTCTTGTACTAAGCCAATCAATGGAAACATCAGAGGGCATCCTCATACATCTTTAGCACGATTCGATGTTTTATTATGCACCTGCTGCCCTCTTGGTATCAACAAGCCAGCCGCTGACATCCTCAACGTTTAGCAGTGGAAGGATGAAGTTCATTCTACTCCTGTCGCCCATACCATGGCATTGGTAACTTACTCTGATAGAAAACCGTCACACCATATCTGGAGGCCTTGGCCCCCATGTCACTGTTCAAAAGGGTACCCCGCCGCGTCTGCCTGCGAAGCCGTCAGCGCCCACGACATGCTGCGTCATTACCATCCCTCTTCCCTTGCCTGAAATAAGAAGCATCCGGTAAGCGCCTCAAGGCTTATGAGAGGCAATCAGTCAACTAAGAAGTCGACTTGACCAAGCTGAGATGGTCGTTATCCTGGCGTGTTCCTCAAAGGCGCCCGTGATTCAACCTAGGCCGTGTGGCCACATTTGATAAAAACCCCCTTCAATATCACTCACCGCGAGCCAGCTGAACGGCCTAGTCGGCATGAGAGAAAGGGGTTTACCTAACTTGAATGCTAAACAAACATTCGAATCGAATTCTTTCTTGGAATACAGAGCTAGTATGGGGACCAACTCACACACAAATCCTTAGGTACATCATCCAACGTCAAATTATTCAAGCCAAACAGATGTCGGCCGAGAAAGAGAGAGGCAATATCTTGTCCGATTCCGCGAAGACATTGGTCTAGAAATGACGCCTCATCCAGACACGTCTCGCATCATACGCGTAATATCGAAACATTAGATATCACCCAGTAGAGTAAGAAAACGTTGTAAGTTGAGAAGCGTAAACGCTGGCAAGCCGCCTCTAGATAACCCTATATGTTACCTCGGTGACCTGCCGTGCCATGCTGATGATGTATTATTCCGTCACTTATAGGCGGATGTCTATTCCGATCGTCTTATACGGTAAAGGAGCCGGTAGCCTCCGGGCTCTTTTCCACCCCCGTTTTGCCCCTCTGTCTTGCTCTGAAGCTATACTTTACTTTGTGTTCATCATACCAAGACCCCCTCCTCGCTATCAGGAAAGCACCTCTCCAGCAGCCTCTCGCGATGCCTCACAAGAGCAGGAAACTCGCGCAGAATCTCCGACAGCGACTCGTCCACCCACCCAAACTCCTCGTCGAGCAGCAGCTGCGTGTACGAGAAGACAGACGCGTCAAACAGCGTCGGGCCCTCGCAGCCAGAGAACCACTCACCACCACCACCCTCTCCCCCCTTTTCTGAGTGACTACTACTTCGACTGCTGCCGTTCTCCCCCAGCAACGCAGCAAGAGCCTCAAACGCGGCGCGCGCGTCAGCGTGTACCCTCTTCGCATCCACCACCGCGCTCCTCGTCACCTTCAGCACCTCGGCCTCGGCCGCCGCGCGGACCTGGTGCGCGAGCGTCAGCCTGACGACGGGGTTCTTTGAGGCCGGCTCGATGTAGAGTCGCGACAGAAGGTCCGCGTTGGCGGGGGCGAGGTAAAGGGCGTATAGCCAGGCGGCGCGGAGGCGGTGGTCCAGCAAGGACTGGTAGGCTTGTTCGCGGGCCCTGAGCTCCGCGTCGGGCGCGGAGGAGGTCGAGAAGGAGGAGGAGAGCACGGGCAGCCTCTTGAGGGTTGTGTTTTCTAGGGCGTAGGATTCGAGTTTCGAGGGGCCGGCGATGGGGCGGAGAGGGGAGGGCGGGAGGAGGTAGGGGAGGGCGCCGGAGGGGGAGGCGTGGTTTGTTGAGGGGGCGATGTGGAAGTCTACGCCGGCGATTTTGAGAAAGGTCTGTTTGGGAGGGGAGGGTTAGCCGGATGCTGCGTGCAAAGACGGAGGACGAGTATAGGCAACGGCGGGCATGTCGCCAGGGAAGAGGAGGAAGACATCGAAACGAACCTGCCACTTTAGACACGAGGGGTTGAAGCTCGGTCGGCCCCTCGGAGCATCGTCGTCCGCGATGAAGACGTATAGTGTCGGCGTGTCGCCGCGGGAGGGACTGCGGAGGGGTAGGTCGTTGGCAGGGTAGACGGCGAGGGGGAAGCGTCGGAAGAGGGCGGCGACGGGGGCCGGGACGGCGAACCAGCTTCTCGGGGTGTTGTCCGGCATGATGGCTAGCTTGCGGCAGCGGCGTTGGCGCCGGAGGTGGCTTGCTCTCGGTGAGGCCGATGCGGTCGATGATGAAGGCGGGCGGGCGGGTAGGAGTCCCGGGCGTGGGTGTGGTTGGGAGGGATTGGATGGAACGGAGAGCTCCCGTCGTATGACGCGGGGAGATTGAGCCGAGGGTTGTGGAGGTCGGGTGTCCGGTAGACGGGGCTCGGCGGCGGGGTGAGCTGCGGGATGGGATGCAGAGCGAGCTCGGGGGAAAAGATGCGGCGCCGATGCGTGGCTGGTAGGTGTGATTTGCCCTGGGTGAAAGGGGGAGCGGTGCGGCGTGCGGCGTGCCTCGGTCTCGCGGAATGGCGGGGCGGTAGGCTGTAGCTACCTTTCTCAAACTTCAAAGTTGGGCCTGAGGTCAGGAAATCGGTATACTCCGTAGGTAGTACTCTACAGCTCGTGGTTTGGTTGGTCGGATTCATGAGATTTGATGGAGACGTCCGTTGTTCCGTAAGGTATTCGTGTGGTTGTACGATTATGCCCGTCGCGATGCGCAACTTTCTACACCGCCCATCCTGTGTCTTCGGAGTAATTTATCGCTTCTCCATGCGAGATAAGGGGTCTTTGCTCCCGAAGTCTACTTTCCCGCTCCTCAATTTTCTCGGCGCATTTGGGGCGAGACAGGGGCATAAAGTGGGTGGTGCCAGAACTTGCTACCTTAGTGTTGCATGAGGGTTTTTATTTCTCCTTCTCGTTGCTTTATCCCACTCTTACTCTTGAATATGGCCATGGAGACGTTGACCCGTGGACCATGGGCCAGTGGACAGCAAGTGCATGAATGGACGCCCGTTTGCTGGTTTGAATAAAGCTACCGGGACAGCTGCAGGAGAGCTGCAGCCGTGTCCAGCGGCCGTCCAGTCAGTTACGGATACTCTGCTGCAGCTGGGAAGACGGAGCGGGTTTGCGGCGCCGTGGATGGACCCTGAATTTCTTGTGACATGCCTGCCTTTGGCTGTATTGCGGTATGCCTCTTCTTTCTGAATCTGCCCTCGTCCTCGATGCAGCTTTTGATTGACACGAACATATCCGTAGCAATGCTTTTCTTGCAAGTACTCCGTATATTGGCGGGTCACTTGGGCCAAAGTCCCGGGCATCAGACTGGAAGAATTCCCATATGTCACTGGCTGGAAAGTTCATGGGAATCTCGCTCAAGTTCCAGAGTTGCCTGCCTCGGCGGCGGGGCGATATCGGCGTGCCCCGGAACTTGGAAAAACTGCCAAATGATAGCGTGCCCTCGGTCGGTCCAAGGTGAGTGGCTGCGGATCAACCGCGGTGAATTTCCCAGATCCGAGAGACCTTCTAGCGGGTGGGGCTTCAGGTTCTGCGTCTTCCTCTTCTTCTCCAGGGAGGGGGGGGGGGTCGCAAGGTGACCCTCGGTACTTTCGGTCAAATTCCTCGCCCAATTCCCAAATGGGCCTCTCCTACCGCCGTTACGGGTTTTCCGCCCGTCGACAGCTTGTCACTTTTGACGTGGTTGCAGGAAGAAAGCTGACCCGCCCGCAGGAACGATGTCCGTCACGGCGGGCACTCACACCGGACACTGCCCGGCAAGCATTGAGCCATTCCTTGGAAAGTTGACAGGAGCCATGACGGCCAGGCACAGAGCACTACGTATTGACATGCCAGATAGAAAGATCGCGCGACTCGTGCAGAACATGCAAGTGTATGCGCCTACGCCAGCGCCGACGCTATTACAGAGGGGAAGCATGGCCCATCGATCGATTCCATCCCCTCCACACCTCTTTTGATGGCTCTGGACCTTGATGGGCACCTGGTTTAATTTTTGCTTCGACGCTTGCCGAGCAACTCCTCGGCGAATTGACTCGAACACTGGCGAGCTAATCGGAAGTTGAGGCCGTCTACCACGGCGACTACCTTACACTGGACATGCGTTGCTACCAGAAGTCGAGGTTGACCTGCCACTGCCCACCTACCTTACCTAGGTAGCTTCGACTAAAGCTGCATGGTCCTAGGCGATGGGCTAGGAGGAACCTTCCCAATCCAAACTGTCGTCAACTTGTTCGTCCGAGACTATGATGCTGCGCATTTGGCTATTCGTACGCATGCTGTGGAGGGCCAGGTTCCGAATGCTGCGTTCCAAGAATCGACGTGAGGGAGGATCCTGATCAAATTTTTTGTCAATCAGAAAAGAAACGCACAAGGCATTCAGGCAAGAAAGAAATTTTGCCATTCTCCGGCATATGGATATTGCATGATTCTCGCCCTTGGATCAGAAGAGAGTGGTCCAACATGAGCATCATCCTGCCGCGGCCTGTGTTACCGCCCGGGATATTCTCATGCCGAAGGTATTCCGAAGCCTCGCATTTGGCTGGAGCGACTCAGCGAGGACGTTTTGGCGGGGCAGCCGTGGGGAAAGCATTTTTTTCCCTCTCTTCCAAAGTGGGACACGTTTGTCAAACGTGGGAGATCTCCGTCCCGAGATTTTCCGTTGCTTGAGACCAAAGCCCACTGCCCAGAGGGTCCCCAGACGGGAAGCATGCCGCTAGGATGAAGCGAGGTCGGAAAACCAAGCGACGGAGGGGCGGACATGCGCGTTCGACGGTCGCTCGAGACGAAGAAAAAAAAAGTTAAGGCGAGGCGCCGAAGAAGCTAGTTGTCTTGTGGGGTGGAAAGCCTGGAGAGTGCCACAGAGAAAACGGATGCGCCGTCAACATCGTTCGGTTCTTCTTCACATGTCTCCACCGAAGCCGGCATCTCCTAGGATGCTCTCGGTGATAGGTGTCGGCAGCATGGAGTCTGATGGACCAAGTTCAAGACCAACAACAACCGTCGCCACTTCTCCAGCCCCAAGTTTCTTACCTTACGTGAGTATCCACGACCACGCAACGTAAGGAGCAGCGGGAAGCTCAGGCAGAAAAGTCTTTTGCGGATACGTCAACCGTCAACGGTCCTTTGCGCACAGCCATCCCGCGGAAAGTGAGGCAAGAGGTGCCTGCTCAACCAAAGAGGCAAGAGCTGACGAAGACGAAGGCTTCAGCCTTCATGAATTGGGGGGATCAATGTGGAAGGCAGAGGAGCAGAGACTGGGGGAAATCACAAGCAAAATGGAAAGAGGCGTCTTGAATCAGGAGCCACCAGATCTTCCATCGTTTGAGTTTTGGCAATCGCTCGCAGCTTCCCCGGCTTTTCTCTTTGTGTTAATGGAGATGTTGGAACAAGTTCAAGGCTTGTGATTTTCCCCCTCCCCTCATGGAGTTCTTCCCCGCAATCCCGTCCAAGATAGAGTTCAGCCCGCATCAACCCAGCACCGCGAAACCACCTCACCTTACCTTAAGGCTTGTGCTTGGTATTCGAACCACAGCAGCAACAGGCACGGTCGTTGCTCTACTATATGACTGCCCTATCTACTCTAGCCCATCTCTGAGGACCATCCTCCGTGGCGGGATACTACATCATCCTAGTCGAGCCCGTGATCGAGTATCTCGCACTGCATCGCATTGCATCGCATCGTCCGCTTCCGCCTGCGTCTCTCAGTCATTAATCCGTTCATTCGCCAGAAAGGAAAGACATTCCGCAACTGGGCAGGCCAATATCCGTACTGTGCCTATGATGGACGGGCCTTGATGGGCGTGGGCACACAATCACATAGGCTGGTACGGATAGCGCAATCTTGGTCCTCCCCCAAGTGGAGCAGAGCATGTCATCGTCGGGCTGTTGTCTCCCTCGTCCTAGGCCGAAATCGAACGAGGCAGGGCTTCCGTGCATTGGCTCTTGAGCTTCTTTCCCAGGATCACACAGCCAGGGGCGGTTTGATGCGATCCAGTACCATGCGGAGAAACGGCCCAGCGTCTCTCGCTGACGGCGCATCAAGGGAAAAGCAGACACGCAGGTACCGATACATGGGGAGCCGAGGCCACCCCCATGCTTCCAGCCCAGGCCCATTATGACAACCTGCCCCCCAGGAACCAGCACCAAGGCACGCCGCACCATGACATGCTGCCTTTTTTGTGAAGAGTTGGCTCGACGGATACCTACCCCACACTGCGAAACGCTCGACGGCGAGAAGGCCGACCTCTCTCCTCCGTTTCCGCCGCTCAGGATTCGCCCATTCCAGCCTGTCAAGCACTGTGAGCGTGTGCTTCCGAACCTGCCACAGCGGTCGCTCGAGCCGCTGATCCGCAAAGACCCTGAAGGCCTTTTGGCCTTTGCTGAGTCGCGAGACGAGGTGCAAATCCCCTTCCCCCCCGCCTCAGATGGGGGGAAGATGTACCGGTACTTGGCACATGGAGGCCCTCAGTTACTGCTTTTGGCGACGTTTACCGCGAGGCTTTACGCCTGACGCTTGTGCCTCTGCAAGTACCTCCCCGCAATGACAAACATCAGGTCAAGCAGGCTGCTGGCTGTTGATCTGGGCTGGGCCATGCTGGGTCGTAGAAGGTGGCTATTGGGGTTGATGGACAAGTATGCGTCGTCGTCTCCTTGACGAGGCAAAGAGAGGAAGCCGAGGCGATACGGTAGCCGAAGAGAGTGAGGAAGAGAAAGAAGGAAACCATGCAGACGGCGGTTCGGCGTCATACCAAGCTCTCGCGCATTCATTCAACCTATCCACCTCCATCTTCGGACCTATTATCGCGGCTCCAGGAGTTGGTCGGGTCCAGGGCATAGAGCGTCATGGATTAGACGGCGGGAAATAACGTGAAGACGTATGGAATATCGTCCCTCTTTTTTCCCTTCCCTCTCAGTCTTGCTCCGCTCAGCGGGGAGAGGGAAGGGGAAAAAAAGAACTGGAGATAAGATGGATTCTTCAACCGCGGCTACTCTCCGTAACCGTGTACACTTACTTTGGCAAAGTAAATAACCCAACTCGGACAGCCATCTCGGTCTTGCGTCGGTAGATGGGAAAAAGCAGAAGACACACACTCGCGCGCGCGCACACACACACACACACCTGATATTATTCTCTTTATCCTCTCGACTCGCCCACCCCAGGCTTTCCTGGCCCAATTACCACATTTATCCTATCCCTCCCACACTCCTCCCACACTTTTAACTGTTTAACCACACCCACCCACTCTCCTCGTCTGGATCAAAAGCAAGTCAACTGGACAACCCGCGAACCAACCCCAATCAAAGACAAGCCCATCACATCATCACTCGCACACCCACACAAACCCGCACGAGCTGTCTGTCCTCTACTTCGTACTTCGTACACAATAGACTACTCGCTCCAGCCTTCTTTCGGCTCAGAATCCTACATACACTCAAGCAAGGAAACGCTGCTGCTGCTACCACCCACACTATCCCGCATACCTACGCAAGCCCGCGTCGACTACCGACTCACACTCGCCTTATTCTGTCCTCCAGGCCTGGCTCAGCTGCTACACACTCGAACGATATCCCACACATAAGAGTCGCAACATCCCTCCGCGCCTGACTGTGGTATCGCCGATCCCCCTTCTGCCTGTCTCACTTCTGCGAATCACTCTCTTCCTCTCCCTCTTTCTATTTTGCCAAAAAAAGAGAAACCAAAACTTGGCCTGCCTCCCGCTTTGTTATCTGCCTCTCACGCGCTCACTCGCTCGCTCGCTCAATCTATCCACCGACTCGTTTGGCCTTGTTACCCGCTGCCGGAGCAAGGGTTGGTAATCCGCAATCGCGCCGAATTCCAATATTGCCCATCCAATATTGTTGCAAGCAAAGACAAGCGGTCCCGCAATTATAGCCTGTCACCGACAACCCAGGGTCGTCCCACGATCACTTTAAACCAGCCGCCGTCCTCACCCACACACCCCACGCCTCACGGCATTCCCGCTGCTCGTTACTTGGTCTTGAGTAAAATCTCAGACACCACACGTACTTTTTCGTGTCTACTCCGCACTCACCGTCGACTATCCTTCCTTTTTCACAAAAGGGGTTCTTCCGCACCTTCACTCTTGTCGGACATTTCCCATTCCACCCTTCTTAGCTTCTTGATCCCGCCTTTCCCTCCTCCCCACCCCCCGCCTGACATCACCTACTTTTCAGGTACCTGTGCTACTTGGGGTCTCACATAAAGAGTCAAGATCTGCGCTCCGAAATCGAAGATCTGGGGAATAAGTATAATACCACCAACCATCCATCGCCCCCTTCTCGGACCTTGGTTCCTGGCCCTACGCAGCAATCATCCCACACCCGAATACTCCAACCTTCTCTCGTCATTGAGAGAATCGTATCACAACCACAACAACATCTCGAAAATCGTTACCATCACCCACCACGCACCGCCCACCATGAACGCACCAATCCAGTCTCCCAAGCGCCAGGACTCCACGTCCTCCATCTCCTCCTCATCGTCGCACATGTCCACAAACCAAATGATGGCGCCACCCCAACCCAACGGCCAGCAGCCCCCTTCAACCGAGGCCTTCCTCCGCGACTTCACACTCGTCGCCGAGGCCGCAAAACGTGCCCAGATGGCCGTCATGATGCGCGACTTTGAGTCTTGCGGGCTCTCATAGATGGATGCCGCATTCTGTTCGGTTCACGCAAAGAAAGAGTCCGAAAGCGACCGAGCTTTTCCCATCGTCCCGGGAAGCTTTTTCTCCAACTGGCTCAGACCGTCATTTTGAGGAACCAATACTCCGAATTTCATCGGATGAGAGGACCCCGCTGAAACGCTGTTACGGGGCCGAGAGGGAAACCGAGGCACCGCGCCAACGCTTCGGCGGAGTCGGGGCAGAGGGGGACCAGGGCGAGAGAGAGTTTGTCGTGTCATTGAACCGACGACACTGGACTCCCCTTAGCTCTTCTTCCCCTCACCAGATTCAGTCACTGGCGTGGCCTTCCTCGGTCCATCTCTTCCCTTTCCTCTCACTCACTCTCTCACTCGCTTTCACTCTTCACCCGCTCGCTACACAACATTTAATCGACATTGAAGTCTCTGGGGAACTCGACACGGTTTCGCATTTCTTCTCGGTGATTAGAGGCGGGGATAGACAAAGACTCATCTCATCGGGTTCATCTCACTGGGGTTTTTCCTTCATGATAAACACACGCAACCACACTCCTACACATTCACACAACAACTGGCGTATACGGAACAAATGGGGGGCATCATTGCATTGCGGGAAATTTCGTTTTGATATCACGAATATTTTGGAAAGGACACGACTTTTGGCGTTTTGGGAGGGAAGAAACTTGGGCGTCTATCACGACCCAGTTGAATTGGATTCCGCTCACCATTTTATTATTTACTGTTTTTCCTGTATGAATACCACTGAGGAGGACAAATGGTCTTACCTAGATCTTGCTTTACAAATTCTTAGCTACAAAGACATATGGCCAGTCTATCTGGTCTTTTTTCAATACTCCTTTGGATTACAGATTGCAGTATCTCTAATGTGACATGGCCCCAATGTTTGACTGCCGTTCGCTCTCATGTCTTTCTTATATGTTCTCGCCGTAATCCTGAGCTTGTAAGAATGAACAAAACTCTTTGATGAGATTTCCATCTACACATTTCTACAGTTCCAAACATGACACCCCCCCCCCCCCAAGGCCCATCTCACAACTTGGAAGCCAACACAATCCCACCATCAACAGTAATCGTCGCCCCGGTCACAAACGCGCCCGCCCGCCCGCTCAAGAACAGACACGCGCCCGCGACATCCTGCGGCGTCCCGATCCTCCGCATCGGGATCTCCTCCTCGATGGTATCGCGCATCGTCTCGAGCGTGGCCGCCATCATCTTGCTCTCAAACGGCCCGCAGGCCAGGGTGTTGCTCGTGACGCCCCTGGGCCCCAGCTCCCTGGCGAGCGCGCGCGAGAGGTGGTGGAGGCCGGCTTTGCTCGCGCTGTAGGCGTACGAGGAGATCAGGGGCACGCGGAGGCCGTCTACGCTGCCGATGTTGATGATGCGCGAGGGGTCGCCCGCGCCGCCGGACGCGGCCTCGAGGAGGGGCGCGGCGAGCTGCGTGAGCGTGAAGACGCGCTGGAGGTTCAGGGTGAGGAGTTTCGTCCAGGCGGCGTCCGGGTACGTTTCGAAGGCGTCGCCCCACGCCGCGCCCGAGTTGTTTACGAGGACGTGGAGTCGCCCGCCCGTCTGCTTGGCGAGCTCGTCGACGAGGCGCTTGCAGTCGTCTAGCTTTTGGAGGTCGGCGGGGATGGCGTGGCACCTGCCCGGACCTTTGGCGGTGAGGGCGGCGGCGGAGGCGGAGCAGGCTTTTGCGTCGCGGGAGGAGATGTAGACTGTTGCGCCGTTTGTGACGTAGCCTTCTGAGATCATGTAGCCTATTCCCTTTGCGCCGCCTGTTACGAGGATGTTTTTGTCCTGGAGAGAGGGGGAGGGGGGGTTAGCTTGGTGTTTGAGAATTTGACTTTGGGAATTGTCGAGGATGTGGATAAGGACGAGGACGAGGGAGAGCGAGAGGGAGCTTGATCTTTACCTTGACGTTGAAGAGCGATGCGACATCCATTGCTGCTGAATTCCTACTATTTCGTTGGGGAAGATGGGAGTTGTTGCAGTAGCTTGACTTCCGGTACAGGACAATTGACAAGTTGAAACGACCAAGTTGCAAACAACACAATCGAATCTGAAAGAGGACCGAGAGATGTAGATGTAGAACGATGAAAGACAAGGGCGCGGGAGCTATCTTTGGCTGATGTGAGAAGGAGAGCAGCTTTCGGGGTGCGGTCGTCTGAGCTTCCCAGTTGCGAAAAATGAGCCGAGGCTCACGGTCGTTTGGAGGGGTCTAGGCCGAGGGCGCGTCCCCCGATCCCCCGACCGATAAGGGGTACATTGCTTCTTACCCCGGACTGCGCTGCGGGGAAAGTATACTGCATCTTTTACCACGCGACACCGACTCCAAGGTACAAAGATGCGACGTTGGGAGCTTGAAGTTTTCCTGCATTACCTACATATTGTATACGCGAAGCCGCAGTCTTGATCTGAATTACTCAACGTATCCTGTTCCATGGTTCACGAACCTCGCATGTTTGTGCATTTCAGTAATATCGATTACTTGTTTGTTCAAATACCTCAAAGAAAGGCAAAACTATGCTAATCTGGCAGACATGCCTGTTCGTCTCTACTTGACTATCCGTTTGCCCAAAAGTCTATTGTCATGGTCATCCGATTAAACCGCAACCACCAACGCCATTGCTCAATTTCAAATCCGTTGTTCCGTGCCGGCGACGGAGTGCTGATGCTGCCGGGCTCGAGGTCTCTTACACAGTGGTCGGTATCGATACTCCATCTGCACGAGAGCCATGAGGAGCACATGTACTATCCAAGTGTAACCACTTGTACGAGGTTGTGCGATGGATAAGACCGCCAACGCCACCGACGTTTCTCCATGCTCGTCAACATGATATCTCACACGTAACATCTACGACGTCGACGACCTCGGGCTGCGCTTTCTCATAAAAGCCGGCAGCCTCGACGGCTTCTCGCCGCTCTCAGTCGTGTTGGTCGTCTTCTCCGGCGTAGTGCTCGCCCCGCCGGCAGCAGCAGCGGCGGCGGCGGCAGCCTCCCTCTCTTTCCTAGGCGAGCAGCAGCAGCCCATGGCCATGTGGAGGATGGCGGCGAGGTCGACGAGGGCGCTGGCGAGCCACATGAAGACGAACATGCGCACGCCGAGGACGGCGTTGATGTTGAGCTCGGACTGCTGGGTGAGGGCGATCTTGGCGCCGACGCTCATGACGGTGCCGATGATGGAGGCGACGGTGACGAGGAGACCCGTGATGCCGGCGAAGATGGCGATGGGCAGGCTCCACCAGCGCGAGCGCATGACGAGCGGGGTGACGATGAGGAGGGCGGCGGCGAGGGAGATGCCGGAGATGAAGAGGCCGAACATGACCTGCTGGCCGATGCGGAGGATGTTGAGGATGGTGCTGACCTCGGAGGGGAGGGCGATGGTGGCGCCGGCGAGGAGCTCGTTGGTGAGGATCTCGATGGGGTTGAACCACCACATGCGCTGGGGGGTTGAGCAGAAGGTGACGCCCCTGGTGATGGTGTGTTAGTACGTTCGTTCCTACGATCGAGACACCTGGGGGGCACTTACTCATCGTTGTAGCCTTCGCAAAAGTTCCAGAGACCGACTTGGTAAAAGTCGTGGAGTCCCAGGCTGCGGGCTACGGAGTTGAGGAGGACGGCGTTGGCCGAGGAGAGCGGGATGATGTCGGAGACATCGAGTTTGAAGAAGTAAATGTCCGTCAGAACGGGCTTGATGGAGGTGTTGCCGATGATGACGAGGATGAGGAAGATGATGGCGATGAAGTAGCAGACGGCCGCGGTGATGGCGCTGTTCCGGCGGACTTTGGCCATCGTGAGGGTCTGTATTCGGAGCTTGAGTCTTGAAGTGGAGGAGGAGGATTGCGGTCGTCGAAGGAGGGCGGACTTGGAACCGGAATCTGGGACCCGGGGATGATGGAGTACAGTATACGGAAATCTCTCCTCTCTCCCTAGATATCTCACGTAAATGCGTGTGAGAGGGCAAGATGACGCGGTAAGGTAATCGGAGCTCTCTCTCTCTCCAACTTTGCCGATGGTCCGGAGAGGTGACAAAAAAAGAGAATTGAATAATACCCGGGGAATTCGTCCCGTTGAGCGATCCAGGCGCGGCCGTACTCGAGAAAGCCGTCCGTAATCCAAGAGTATTAGGCGTAGGCGTAGGCGTCTCGGGCCAAGGGGCTATGATGCGAAAAAAGGGAATCGGCCCTACGTGTGCAAAAAGGTTGGCGGAGCGGGGAGGAGTCGGGAAGCCAAAGAAGGACCAGAGACGGATAATGACGATGAGCGTCAGGAAGCTAGCTCGACTGATCGAATCCACTCGGCAATTTTGTGTCTGGAAGATGGAAAAGGAACAAAACAAAATGATTCCAGACCAGGCCAGGCTGTCACAATGGATTCGATGGAGAGTACTCCGTAAACACCCCTGGACTCTGGAGCCCTGGTGGTTGGTAAATACGGACAAGGCGTCAAAGACTCGAGGCAGAAGCAGGGCCAAGACACCGGAGCCAAACCTGGATGGATGTATGGACAGATAGAGAGACGAGAGAGGATAAACAGAGCGGGACGGGTCTGATTGAGTTGGCATAAACCCAGGCGTATCGCTGTTCTCCGGGGGGTTGCTTTCTGTGTAGAGGCTGAGGATGGTCCAGGTGTTTGCATGGGTCACTGACAGCCGGACAGGGAGAATGACGTCGTAGCAACCAATATCTTTTTTATTTTTTCTCTCTACTACACTATTTTTCCCTCTCTTTCTGCTGCTATTGCTGCTGCTGCTGCGTTTTCTGCATTGGATCATCCCAGCGTTTTTCTTGCTAGCGTCGCGCCACGGCTAGCGGGTCCGTAGGTATCTAAGTGGGACTCCGCTGCCTCATTCCAGGTTGTGCGGTGGGTCCATCCACCTCATGTTTCCAAGCTGCCGTCCATCTCCATTTCGTCTCACTCACTCACAGTCGCTCATATTCACAAGTTCACGGTCTTTTCACAGAGAAGAACTCAACTCAATGGATAGGACACACAGACTCTCCAGTGACGGCACAGACGAATGGAGTGCAGCAGTCGATAACTGCATACTGCAGCATCATGGCTCACCTCGGGGCTACTCCTCGGGGCGTCAAAAAGGGGGAGAGAGACATCAAGTCCCGTGGCACCGCCGCGAGATCAGGTATCCGTACGTCGGTACCATTCTCCATCCAGAACAAGACCCCAAATGCCTTTCCACTTTCGGGTTCCGAGGGGCCGTCTAAACGAGCTTCGCGCGGCCCCCATACGGATACCCGCAACCACCACCGTGACCACCCCCATGCCATCTGCCCATACTTGGTACAGCACCGCCTCCAAGCCTCCGTCGACGAGTTCCAGCCAACCGGGCCGTTGTGTCACTCTCTCCGCAGGCGGGCGATCTGTATCGTTCTGTGGGATCTGTAGCCACTCCTCAGCTGAAGTGGGATCATCACGGTTGACAGCGGTTACTAAGCGCAAAAGGAAGTTCGGCAAGCCACTCGAAATGCAAATGGAACAGCAACAACGCAACAACGACAGCAGCCCAACCCACGACCCATCAGCAAGCCAGGTGCGTACCTAGAGCCGGACGGCGGCTGTGTGAAATGAGATTTCAATGGGTGGATTGATGGTTGGTTAGGGCCGCTTTCTCCTTGTTGCACCATCGATCCGACTCCCGGGCCCCGTACGGATGTCCCCCGTCCCGCCTTGTGTCTCCTGCAGGTTGCATACCTCTTCTTCCTATTCGCGCAGATAGATATACGTGTATTGTGCTCATGATGCTCATCGCTGAGGCATATCCAAGGAGAATGACCCACGGGGGAGGGGTATGTCGAGGCGTTTCTCTTCCAGGGACCAAGTCAGAAATAGTTTGAAAATTCCCCGTCGTAGCATCCAAGGGTCACGATCCCAGCAGGGACCCAGATAGATGTCTTGACCTAAACAAACGAAATGAGGATGGGCGGTAAGTGTTGAGCCTAAAACTCTGTTTTGTTTTTTCTATTACCCTTTTTTTTCGATCTTCCTGATCTACCTCTCAGCCTCAACGACGATGGTCATCGATGACCATTGTCCATTTTTTCCCCAGCTTGCCGGATCTTTGTTTTGCAAACATGACGAACAGTTTGGATTTCTCGGATTCCGAGGAGACAAAGGCGCGTCCAGCAGGGCCATCCTGCACGCGCGTCCGTCCCCGCCACGCCGGCACAGGAGCCGGTGATCGCCAGGGATATCCGTATAGGGCCCCCGGTCCATGGCTTTCTGCGCTGTCCTTTGCCGCAAGCCACAGCCGCAGATATGCAGTGGTACCGTAAGGTAGTCGGTCTGGTATGGATGGGTAGATGGAACGGCGCGTCCATGACTTGACCTGCTGGCCATCTGTTGTATCGGGATTGTTGGTGGGTTACTTCCAGTCAATGTCTCTCAGTCTCTTGACAGCCTCTCTCAACATGCCAAATACTGTTGGTCACCTGCTGCCTGCTTGCAGTATACGCACAAAACAAATGTGACAGATAGGTTCCAATGACATGACTGCGTGACCCTGTCGAGCTGGAGCTGCCGATGAGATGACCAGCAGGGACCCGGCACATCCCCAGCGATCCTCGCAGCAGCTTCCGGTGGTGGTGGGTCCGTCTTGATGGGGCTCTGTGCTCCTGGTGTCCACTACCAACCTGGCTAGGTAAGGTAGCTACATGGGGCCCGGTGCCCCCTGCCAGTTTGGCGGTAGCGCCGTATGGGGCCTGGGCCACCACCCCTCCAAGCCTCCAAGGCGTGCCGCAGGCCGCAGGCTGCAGAAAGAATGTCTGGGCCACCCCGGGAAAAACGAGGAAGGAAGTACACAAATATTATGTCATAGCTGGACGTATGCGAAGTCTCGACAATTGGCACCAAGGTCCAGGAAAAATAGTCGTTCCTCTAGACTCCAGAGTCTAGATTTCTCGTTGCTGGCTGGCGCAACATTGGCAAACGGCCGCACCTTTCCTCTCTCATATGTGAAATTCTCCAACATTTCTTTCCGCCTCTGCCGTTGCGTGACGAAGAGAAAAACGCCTCGAAAAAGAGTATACTAGGCACCCTAGCGTGCTTCTGCTTTTCGGCGGTATTTTTTGCTTGGGGATCGTCATCGAAACTCTCCTCGTCCGATAACCATTTTTGGCTTCTGTCTCCCGTCTCCCGTCCCTCGCCCAACTCAAATTTCTTTCCCCCGAGGGGCGCACCGTGGTCACTGCGTCTTGCAGCCATCCCAGACTCTCTCAAAGTCTACTCCCAGACCTCGAATAACATACAACCATATCGAGCCCGGGAAACCACCCCTACCTTACCTTACCTGACCATTCCCTCGAGAAGCAACAACAACTCCACGACTTCCCTTCCCTTTCCTCGCGGCCACTCCACCAACAAAGTCCTCGCCAGAGAGGCTGCCTCGCCCAGCATGACAGGACCACTCTTTGCCCTCTCCCTCGGGCTCCTATCCCTCTTCACAGCCCAAGCCGCAGCGCAGGACCAAGTCAGCACGAGCACATTCACCCTCTCCAACACCGACGACGTGACTTTCCTCTCGGGAACCAAGACCGTCGCAGTCACCCAGCCCAGGACCCCAACGGGTCCCTACGCAACCTACACCTCGAGAATCACCCTCACAAATGGAGACCTGTCCACCATGACCGGGACCATGACGGTCACCGGCAACGTCACGCAAACCACCACAAATTCCGTGGGCCAGTCCGTCGTCATCATCTCGGGCCAGACCTCCGTCGTCACCTCAACCATCACCGGCACCGATGCCAATGCCACCCAGACCGAGACCGCACCCGCCGGCCCGACAAACACACAGCCCTGCAACAACTACGTCGAGTTCTGCGACCGCAAGTACAGCAACGTCACCGAGGTCGGGTGTCACAACTCCCCCTTTGTGCGCCCCGGGAACTCGGCCTCCAACCAGGCTCTCGATGTCACCACTCAGCTCAACGACGGCATCCGCTTCCTCCAGGCTCAGATCCAGTGGCCCACAAATGGCACGGTACCGCACTTTTGCCATTCTTCCTGTGATATCCTCGATGGTGAGTTCTGTTCAAGACCAAGCTTCATCCTCAAAGAGCCATTAGCTAACCTTACACTATAGTGGGCCCCATCACCGAATGGCTCACCACCGTCCGCGAATGGGTCGCCTCTCACCCGTACGACGTCGTCACCATCCTCCTCGGCAACGGCAACTACTCCACCCCGGACCTCTACGCCCCCTTCATCGAGTCAACCGGAATCCTCCAATACGCCTACCAGCCTCCCTACCTCCCCATGAGACTCGAAGACTGGCCCACCCTCTCCCAGATGATCTTGGGGGGCAAGCGCGTCGTCATGTTCATGGACTACATGGCCGACCAGCAGAAATTCCCCTGGCTCCTCGACGAGTTCTCCCAAATGTGGGAGAGCCCCTTTGACCCCATGGACCGCACCTTCCCCTGCACCGTCCAGCGCCCGCCCGACCTCTCGCAGGAAGCCGCCCGCGACCGCCTCTACCTCATGAACCACAACCTAAACGCAGAGTACAACATCTTCGGCGCCTCCATCCTCGTCCCCGCCGTGTCGTTGTTGAATTCGACAAACAACGCCACCGGCAACGGGTCCCTCGGCGGCGCGGCCCAGAACTGCACCCGCGACTGGGGGTTCCCGCCAAAGGTGCTCAATGTGGACTACTACAACTACGGCGACCCCGAGGGCTCCGTCTTCCAGGTCCAGGCTAAGATGAACAATGTCACGTACACGCGCGAGTGCTGCGGCAAGGTTACCGGCGCGTCGCCCGGCCGGCCGACTGCTTCGGCTTTGGTGCTGGGTTTGGCTTTCGCCTGCGCCCTGCTGCTGGTCTAAATGGCTGACGTAAATTTTTTAATGTCTTTTGATAAATTTCCAATTTCACGCAATGGAAAGCATGTCTGGCGTTTTGGTGGGGCTTGTTTAATGCATAGACGGGTTACATGGAGGCCAGAGGGTATTTCACCCTGGTAAATCGTATGGTCATTTTTGGAGGCATGATTACTTTACAATAGGATGCTGTCATGCGAGGCTTGCCACTGCATATAAAATACAACTACTATATTGACTATGCTGATATTCCAGATTCTCCGTATGCTATTCAAGTTGACATTAGCTGCTGCCAGGGGATGGTGGCCATGACTGACTGACTCCTCTTTGGGAGAATACGATTGTTAACCTGATCAACTCATAACTACACAACTACATGGCGACCCACACAAGAAGTCTTATCAGCATTCGACTCCGAGATGATCATGACGAGATATAGATACCTGCACTCCCGGCACCAATGAACTTGAAGATCGGCTATTCAAAACAACTTTTCAACAGAAATTTTCCAAATCCTTTTCCTCCCATCACAGCAAAAAGACGTTCAGCCACTATCGAGCCTTTATTCGTGCCGCAATCCAAAGATCTTGTTTCCCAGGCGTGTAACAAGGTTTGAGGAAGAATCCAAGACCACCGTTGCCGGTCTGCTCTCCGTGCCCTCTCCCTGCTCGTCACGTAGACATGACTTTCAACCGGGAAGAAGACCCGAATGCCATTTTTGATCAAAGCGACTTGTTATTGGATCTCCAGATCGCCCACTGGCTGGGAGACAAAAGCTGACAGTTACGTTACCAGCGCAAAAAAGTATACGTGGGATCTATTGTCTTTTTTTCCCCTATAAACACTCTCTACTCTGGATATATGCTGAACGAAGGGACGGAGAAGGTAAGCTGTATCAGGAGATGAGAACACAGAGCAGACGGTTGAAAATAAACACATCTCCTAGAACGAAAGATGATGGATCTAAATATCTAAATCGCCGATAGATTATAGAGAAGGGGAGGGGGGGGGGGGGGGGAAGAGACAAATAAGGTCCTCTCATCTTTAAAATGGTGCAGTGCCATCGCCAAAGACGGAAGCTGAGGCTTACCTCCCCCGAACACACGATGGCAAGGGGAGAATACGCAGACGAATATACACCCTTCCCTCGCCTCGCCTTGCCTCATATCCAAATCTCCCCCCCCCTCCCACCTCAACCAAGCCCAATCGATCCCCCGTGGTCGAGCGGTATAACGCCCTGGTCCGTTAGTACAGAACTTGGTATGAAATCTCGCGAAGCTCTACAATTCCAGATTTCGTAAGGTGCCCCGGTTCGATTTCCGGACTGGGCACCTGAGCTTTTGCCCTTTTTCTACCTTTTCTCTTGTTTGTACATGTGTATATATTTATCCATACCCTTTTCACACCTTGTTTTTTTTTTTACCAATTTCTCTAGGCGGGAAGGAAGGTAGGCCCGCCCGCCTATATGATAACCCTCGGCAACCACCTCAGTCTTTCGATAAGGTACGTACATGCCCCGGCTCCCCTTGTTTTGCGAGAACCCCCCCCCCCCTCGGGTCGACGTGAAATGCTTATACAAAATACACTATCGAGAGGGTGCTCTCATACATTCATAGTAGCCGGGCTGAGAAACATCTTCCTCACTTGGACAAAATGGTTCAAGGTCCCCCGTATCACACATATCTCGCACGTAAGTAATCATCATCATCCTACCGACAGCATCTAGGGAGCCGCCGAGGCTTCTGCAGGAACATCAACACGGAACAGGTCATTGAGGATGTATTTATTTGTGCAGCGGCGTCGTTTCCACCCGAAAGGGGAACCGACCGACCGGCCTATGTAAGACTCAAACCCTTTCCTCTGCCGCATCAGCCAATGCAAGAATCCATCCCCCGCAAAATAAACCAGGACAAGTATAGTCTCTCCATTCCCACTCCAAGACGAAGCCTGACGCCAATGATATGATCGTAAGAAACAGAACCAAAAAAAACCGCACACAAGAGTGGAAGGGGGAGGCGCGTCTTCTAATAATTCACACATGGACAGCGAAGGAGGGAGGTGGTGGAGTACCATCTGTAGATTTGCCCCTGAAACAAGTCTAAGCAGCAAAGTAGCGTTGAGGCTGGCTTGTGATTACCGCCACCCTCTAAAAAGGCTGGGACTTTGGGATATCTTCGATGACGTCCTGTAAGGAAACAAAGGCGCCTGGTCCGCCATTTTCCCGCAGATCATCAAGCAGCACGCTTGTCTGGGCGTAGACCTTTTCGAGCGCAGCGCGAGAAGATTTGCCCAATGATACTGTATGACGTTAATAACTAATCAGCATACAACCGGTGCCACGGAAAAACTCACATAATATCGCAGAGTTGAGCTCCTCTGCCACCGCAAGTCGACCTTTCCTATCCAGCAGGTGTGCAACGTCCTTCTCCTTGAGCGGGTTTGCGTAGGCAAGGAGCGCGTAGATGTCCGCCAGGTGCTTCGTCACCTCTCGCCTAGGGTCGTTCTTGAACTCGGCGTGAAGCTCCTGACCGTAGAGCAGAGTTGCTATCTCGAGCTCGTTGATGTCGACAGTCGGTTCGTTGGAATCCTCAGTGTCCATCTGATCCCAAGCGCCGTTCTCGTTGCCATTACCATCGAGATCCATCGCGCCCAGATCACCGCCATGGCCGTTGCTCTTCTTGGATTCTGACGCAGCCCTCATCTCAGCCGCCGTTCGGACCATCTCGATGAACTTGCGACAGCGCAACCGGAAGTAAACCTGCTCGTTATCCTTGAGAACTTGGGGGTAAAAGGCGTTGGTGTGCTTCAGCGCCCTATCGATGTCGCCTTCCAGCACAGCTCTCCTAATTCCTGTGTGTTGTCAGCATATAGACGACTTCCTCGCCAGAAACTTGACGTACTTTGCCGCTTGTTGGCATGCTCGTCGTCCTTAACATTGATTCCCTCAATGGGAGCATTCGGGTCGAGACTGAGTGCCTTCTTTTCCGCGTTAATTTCCTCCGCGAATGCCCTCGCAGTTTCCACATAACCGTCATGCTGCAAGAACTGAAGGACGAGCGCCTGTATCAGTTCTGTCTCGTTCATCGCTGGCGCTAAGCTTGCTGTACTTGTTTCCGAGATTTCCCTCCGGATACGTTCTTTTTCTTTCTGTGGTGCCAGAATCGTTAGTGATGTTTCCCTCAAGGCTAACGAGGATCCCGTGTATTGACATCGGAGTCAGACACTGATGCTGTATATCCACAGTAAAGCACGGCTGACAAGTGCCAATAGCGCGGGTTACTGAAACTCGAGACAGAGAATAATCGGAGGCAGAACAGCATAGCAGTAATAAGACAACCAGAATGTAGAAACATGCGGGAGTAGAGGTGAGGGAAAGGACAAAACTGACCGTCATCATGCCCTCAATGTCGAAAACAAAGGGCGTTTGACCAAAGTTGACACGAATGTGCTCTCCTGACTTCTTGAGACCAACTGTTGGATAGAGGCTACTGCCCTTTCCAATTTCGCGGAAGGCGGTACCTAGAAAAATGAGTTTGTCATCAATAGGAGTGAGGGACTGGGCTGCAATCCAGACATACCCAACATGTGGCCGTTCTTTGTGAAGAAGGCACAGCCAGTGCGGAAGTTGACACCACAGCCGATCACATCAGATGCAGTAAATGGAGGCCCATAGTTCTTGCCGCCATTCTGCCCAGCGTAACAGTGTCCATCGTCGCTGTGGTAGCCCCACGAGTCTGGCTCCCAGCCCGGGGGTCTTGAGAGGGCCACAGTCTTGGCCGAGAACCCGATGCCAATCGTCATGCTAACCAATCGTCAGAATACTCGTCACAGACCCCACACCAGAGGTCATAACCTACTCATCTCTTTTGCCTGACAAAACCTGGACTTCGAAATAATAGATACCGCACTGCGGAGGCATCGGGTTGTCCGCACGTATACTGAACGCCTCATGATCCCGCTCCGTCTGGCCCCGGGGCCCAATGTAGCGAACCTCGAGCCCATCTGAAAGAATATCGAGAGCACCGTACTTGTCGTCCCTGTTCCACCTCGTAGGTAGTGGGGTAAACGCCTCATCGTCCTCGAATGCTGCAGTCTTCTCGATGACGTCGTAATTCACTCCTCGGTGCGAAGCCGGCTTACTGTGAAGACTGACGCTGCTCGCGCTCGTCGTCAAGTTTCCACCGGGCTGTGCCTGGGCCGTCTGGGACTCCTTCTGCGCCTGTACCTTTGCAAAGTGCGCCTCCTCTAGCCGCTGTACGTATGTCGATCCAGTCAAATACGATGGCACGAAGAAACCTCCGTGTCCGCTTGCGCCGCCTGACCCTCCGTTCTCGCCCGAAGGATTCGCCATAAACATATCAAAGACCCTCGAAAAGGACGGCAGATTGTTGGCGCCCCGCGACAAGCGCGCAGACGTGCCATTCAGACTGGCGCCGTTCCTGTCTGCGTCCATATCGCCGCCCCTGCTCGAATCGTGGTAGGCCGAGGCCGGTTCGAAGGTGATGTCGTCGGAGTTGTTGAGGATCTGAGAGATGACCGAAGTTCGGCCGGGGTGGGAGAGGTAGGGCGGGTTATAGTTTGGTGGTGCTCCGGAAGCGACTGAAGCGTAGGAGAAGCGGCGCGGCAGAAGACCAGAGCTTCCCGTAGGTGTGTTTGATTCCGTGTAATGTGCAGAACCATGGAACGGGTTCGTCATGGTGAGGGGTCGAGGTTCGTAGAGGGGTCGACCAGCTCGCGCACCCGTGACGTCTCGTACGCAAAGAGGAGCTTCGCAATGCCCCCGAGAAGCCGCAGTCCGAGCTTCTTAGGATGAGGTGACCAGTGGCAGGCGTGTCTCTGTCTGAGTATCGAGTGATTGGGGTCTCGAATGGGTCTAGAAGGGTGGTCGGTCTGAGTGACGGGACTCGAGTCGGGGGTCCAAGGAGCAATCGAGTTCGGAATTGCGTGCTAAGACGGAGGTTCAGATCGGTCGAGAGGCACTACTATGATGTGGGTGTGGAGATGGTTTGCCGGGTAACGGTGAAGTGCCTTAGTCAAGGTTCATTCCGGTGTAGCAAAGGAAGTGAAAAACAGCCGCACGAGACGAGTCGTTCGGAGGAGGAGGGGCTAAAATGCTCCGCTGGACAGCTCGATTATCATGATAACGCAGTGATGAGAGATCGGAAGATGGGGGTTGAGTGAGGTCAGGTCGGGGTGCTATCGCTATGTGGAGTACGTGAGCGGCACACAGGTGACAGCGTGAGGTGAGGTACCGGCAAGGAGCGGGATTGCTGGCGAGGTACCTTACGTGAGTCGGGGAAGAACAGGGCCAGGCAAGGTTGTTGTTGTTGTTGGTGGTGGACGGAACGTGTGGAGTGTGCAGGTGCGGTACGATGCGGTGCAGTGACGGAGGTGAGGTCCAGCGCGCGGACAAATGATAGGCGCCCCCGGGTTCAGACTGGAGAGTGGCCTGGTGTGCTGGAGGGTTTGGTATGGCTGAGGTGAGGTGCAGTGCAGTGCAGTGCAGGTCTGGGCTGGGCTGAGCTGCTTAGTTGGGTTGGCTTGGCCATGTTCCGCCCGAGCGTGTCCCACCCGTCGTCCCGGTGCAAAAGCCCACGCCGCTACTACCTTTGAAGGCATAGACAATCACGAGAGCAGGTCACTGTGAGAGGCTAACCCGCCAGTTGAGGCGCCAAACGGGGTAGCCAGTCGCAGCTTGGAGCAGAGCAGCCGCAGGATCCCCCCCTACTGCAGGCGAGACTTGTCAGGGATCATTGGCACGGTGCTATCGGAGACTAGCCTGGCCAGTTACTGTGTAGGCCGTATGTAGACTCCAGACTCGAGATATCCGTAGAATGCAAGACTCCAGAGTGTGCCCGTGGACTGTCGAGAGCAACCTAAGAGTGTGTTGCGCTTGTCTTGGAAGCGAAACACGCGGCTCCCCAGAAGGAAGCATCTCCGGATTGTGGTTCGCATTAAGACGGGGCTGTTTCTGCAGGAACTGGGTCTCTGTTACAGTACCTAGGTGAATAGGTAGGCGGAAACGACCTGGCCATCATATTTGATACACTGATGAACAAAGAAGTCCTTGGGTACGGTCGCCGAGGCGGCGTTCGTTGCAAGCCTTCAAAGAATGGGAATGCAAGTAGAAACGTTGTCGTCATGCAGTCAAGGAAACACTGTGCTCCGCTGCCGGGGAACAGCGGCCAACGTGCCAGCCACAGCCTGCCAGGTGCTCAGGTGCCTGCCTTTCCATCCAGGTTGTCTGGACTCCGGCGCGAGTGCTCCAGCTCTCCACCTTACCTAAGCCAGATCCTCCACGCCCGATCCGACGCTTACATAATGTCACGTGGCCGGCACCAACCACCAACGTCCCTTTTCCCGGCCTCCTCCATCACAAAGAGGCAAACGAATCTTGATGGGGGAATCATGAAGGGAGGGACCAGTGCTTTTTTTTCCCGCGCACTTTCTCCCGATGGTAGGTTCCCACATGTCTCGCTGAATCGCATCAGCAACCCAACGCCCATCCATCCGTGCCTACCTTCCCTCACCGACAGTCACACCCAGCATCTCCATCTCCATCATCACGGTTCTACGATGCACTTGGTCCAAAAGAGTAAAGAGTAGGTAAGACGCTGACCGCTGCGTCATGACCAAGGATTGCACCAATTATCATGGGCAGTGCATACATACTCTACCTCTTCGGTTTCCAGCCTCCACGGTGTCTTCATCTTTCCCAACCAAAGCTCCTCAGCTGAGAGAGCACTTTGCATCCATGCCTCATCTCCGGTCCAAGTGGGACTTTTCACATCCGAGGGTCTCGGCAGTGGGCACAACCTTACCAACTAATCCAGCCGGCTCCCTTTTACCGAGTCGAGCCACCTTCAATCACCGTGCATTGTGCACTCAAACTGAGTCGAACGCTTATGAACTGGTTGGAATGGCATCAATTCTATAGCCGATAGTCGTACCATGCATGCGCCAACTTGATAGTATACACTCTGTGCCTGCCCAGGCAAACGCCGTAATCCCCATGGCAGCTACCGCGCTGATCCATGATATTGTGTTTCCGTAACGCCGGCGAGCTAATGCTCCGTGATGACTCCCATCCAAAAACTGCATCGACCATTCAAGCCTTGGTCAGATGTTGCAATCATTTTCCCTCTTGATCCTTAAAACTCCCAAGCTGTTTGGAACATGTGTCGAGGGCCCTCCTCGACGTTCCAACGAGCCCAAACACACAAGAAATATCGCAAGCAAGGACGCAGCTACTACGCGGCAGAGATGGCCATTGGGGCCGGAGAGCTAGCAGGAACGCTGCCGGGCGCGCTCCGCATCTCGACGTCGGCGCCGCTGTTGACGGCACTATTGGCGTCGCTTTTAATCTGATCATTCTCCTTGTTCTCCTTGGTGCTGCTGTCGGCTGAGGCGGCGGCAGAGTCCTCAGTGGTGGGCTCGGGCACGAACTTGGGCGGCGCGGTCCATCGAGGAACCTCCCAGACGATACCTGTGAAGCTCTTGAGGACGAAACCACCCCTCGCCCATTTGCGGCAGGGTTTGCCGCTTCGGTCGAGAGCTCGAAGGCCGGCGTTGATGGCACCTTGGTTGGCCTTGGGACCCAGCTTATGTCCAGCAGCGCCACCACGGGCATTCGGATCGATGGTTCCATCCTCACTACATGATATCATTAGCAAGGAGTCAACGTAGGCAGCGGGCAAAATGGGTATACGCACAGTCTCGCCTTCTTCTTGGGGCCAGGCTTGCCGCGGACCTTGGGCTGTCCATCAGGGCCGAGACCATTGGCAGCACCAGCACCACGCTTGGTACCCTTCTTCTTGACTCCCTCGGTAGGAGGACCCATGGATGTAGGTGCTGGAGTTCCATCGCCAGCGGGCGTGCCGGGATTTGAGTCGGACGCCGTCTCGCCATTTGCGATGGCAGGAGCTGCCAAGGTGGCCGATGTGGCGGGAGAATCTTGCGCTTCTTGAGTCTCCTTGTTTCCATTCGTCTCCTCAACATCCATCTTGACGGGGGAGTCTTCCTTTACATAATCGGGATCAAGGGTCCGCTTCAATTTATCGGCGTCGACAGTCAGGGTGATAACGAGGCCGCCCTTGCCTCCATTGGACTTGCGTCGACTGACGGATGCGGTAGGTGCCATTTCGAGATGGATTCGGGCGTGTTGTGTGATGATGTATTGGGTGGTGAGGGCGAGGTTTGGTCCAGGGCGGAAAGAATGGGTGAAGAGTTGGAAGATTGGCGGCGCGGCGTCAGGAAGCTTAGTAGGTAGTAAAGGCTTTGTCGGAGATAGCTGCTTTGATGGATGGGGTGGCGGACGGGCCGGGGATCCAATGGGCCACGAGTTGTGATCTGGTGGGTAAAGGACTGGGCAAGGTTTTGGGCGGTGGTGCGTGTTGGGTTGGTTTTGGTGGTGAGCTGTAGCGGTGCGGGTTCAGGTTCTCCTGGGTGCGGTGCGGTGCGATCTGTCTCTCTCGTGGGTGGCAGATTATTTCGCGTCGGCGACTCGCACAGTCGACGGCGATGCGAGGCAAGGCGGTGATGGCGATGGGGGTTTGGCGATGGATGGAACGGGAGGGTGGAAGGGTTGATGAGAAGGGGGACAGAGAGAATTTTTATTTTATGGGGGAATCCATCTGGTAAGTTTGGCGTCTCATTTTCGAGAGAGCGCCAGAGCAGGCGGCGTGACAATAAACGGTTCTCATGCTGCCTGGGTTGGGTGCGCGGTGGTGCTGGGTGCGTGGTGCGTGGTGCTGGGCTCCCGTTTCTCTCTCACCCGCGCTCAAGAATTGACCTCCAGCTTTCGCTTCCTCTCGCGCACCTGCCACCAGCGCCGCAGTTGTGGGTAAGCGAAAGGAAGACCCGACCAGTAATCTGGGGGGGCCGTGACCGGAAAGGGATGCACGGGTGGATTTTTCTCCCCCTTCCAGAAGTACAAAGGTACATACCATACATCGGGGCACGCAGGATGTATACATCCATCCATCCAAGATCTCACCCAAGGTGAGGTCCCTCAGAATCCAAGGGAAGCCGCAAGGTAAAGTTTCGTTCGTCCTCGCCATCCAAGGATCTTGGGCCTTTGTGACCTAATCATGGTTCATGGTCCAAGTACCTAGTTACTATTTTACGTGCAGCTGTCTGGGACTCTGGGCATCCTACCTACCTACGTTAAGGTACCTTAAGGAGTACGGAATATCCAAGCACAAACTTGAAGTGAACACTCATGGAAGGGTAACAAGGCAAGATACGTACCCCGGCACCCTCCGTCCGTCGGCCGGGGGCCATCCACGCACCGCGCTCCCTCACATCAATCAATCCCGACACCAGGGCCACCAAAAACGTGGACTTTCCGTGCTTGCACTGGCTTACCTAGTAGGTGGTTTGACGATGCGTGTGGAAGGCATGCCGGGCTATCTGTCTTGCTGCATTTTGCACCAATTTCTTTGATTGTGCCCTTCCAAGTGCCCCTTTCCCCCATTTCGCCATCTGACCTCCCGTCACCTCAGGCTTCAGAAGGACGTTCGGGATGAGAATGGAAGCTCACCTCAGTAATATCCACTCCAGACACACACATGCACACGCACACACCCACCACACCTTCCTTCCTTCCCCCTCTTCCCCCCTTATTGCCTTCATCTCTTCTCGTCACGACCGTCCGTAATGATTCCCGTCCTTTCCCCGGCCCAGTCCTTGACTTTCCCTCACGTTCTGCGCATCTCCGTGCCTCAGGCGGACGTCCATCATCTATCCCCATCCTCCCAACCATTCATCCCGACTCCTTCAATTGCCAGGCCAAAGGCGAAACACTTGACTTTCACAGCTCGCGACAAGGTCCAGCAGTCTATTACCCATTTAGGCAACGCTTGACTCGAAGATTGACGATAGAACGCTACCTTTGCATCTCTCCACACAATACGTTCCCAGTATTTCACCAACTGATGATCCATGACCCTTTCAGACTTTATGTACTATCGCAGATTATTTCCCTCAGCCTTCAGCTCCATGACACAATCAGCCCGCCTTGGTCGCTGGGCATTCGGCACATTATCTCATCCCGCTCATGAGCGATAGATGCATCCTGCACCACGCTTCCAGCACATTTCATCTTCCGACCTTTCCCGCGCGGTACTATTATTTTTAGACCAATTGAGAAGGCTGCCAAAGACTGCGATTGCGAATTTGTGCGAAAACGCCATGCAAAAATAATCACTGCGGGATCTACGGGTTGTCCGTACTGGCGGTGGCACGAATGGGTCGGCGAGCGAGGATCAAGGCGATAGAAATTCAAGTCTCAAACTAACAAATCCTCATCAGATCCGATGGGCCCTGGTCTGCGCTTGGCTGGCGCACTACGTACGATACTTGTCCAGGTCGGCCCAGAACTCTGAATTGGTGATGGCGACCTGCAGGCTTCCGGCCGAGCCTGGAATCCCCTTGGATCCCTCGTTGGGGCTCGAACCTTAGTCACCCTGGCATCTCTCTTGTCATCATTTCGCCTTCCAGAAGCAATCCGTGTCCGCCGCATCAGAAGACCATGGACGCTGATGAACAGTTTTGAGCAAACGAGGTGACGAGCTGCGTATTCTACTTTATCAACACCAGTAGTCATGATAGCATGTGCCTGATGCCATTGCACTGCATGCGCTGTGAGGAAAGGTCCAGCAGAACGACTGCCAGGCCGATCCGGGATGGGCACCTTGCGACCACCGATTGCCTGCACCACAACCAAATTGGATCCTCTACGGGCTTTGATAAGAAGGGTTGATTGCTGGAGGCACCTCCCAACCAGCCTTCCTCATTTCGACACTAGATAGGTCACGAACGAGGGCATTTCACGTCCCACGATGCACTTAGACGGACCGTTTAGTTTAAGGTTCTTCTGGCATCATGAATTTTCAGCGACAAAGATATAAGTATGCGTATTAGTACTCAGCCTCTCGACCAACTGCGTCCGAGAGAACCTCGTGAGACTGGACCTTGGGAAGCCCTAATAATTGAAAAAAGGGGGGCCAGCGAGAACTTCCGCGTCTGCCATGGCCTCACTTCCCTGTCAAATGGGTTCGAAAAAATGCTTCCAACCCCAACTTCAATCCCGCATGGCGAGAGCCAATCGTGCTTCGAGATCCCAAACAACCCATCCCAAGACCAGCAGAAGTGGAAGGCCGGGTGGTGCAAGCCTGAATGGAAATGAGGTCAGAGCTCAGCTCCGATCAACCTGTACAAAAACGTACAATGCCACACGAGTGAAGGAAGAAAGGCTCCCCCGTTTCACAGCACGCCGAACCTGGTCATCGCCAGTCCAATGACGCTTCTCCAACGAAGTACCATTCAACCGGCGTGTTTCTAGCCTTCAACCACCTGGCAAGCTGTTGGTGGAAAGCATCTGGTGCCAGCAGATACCTGAGAAAGGCAAGAAAGTCAACCCGTACGATGAAGTAGATTGCGTCGTTTCATCAGATCCGTGCAGCCGCTATTGACTATCATCAACGGCACCCCCCAAGGCCAAGATTTATGCGGTCTCAACTGCCTTCTCAGGATGATTGAGCTGCTCCGGGTGCCGAGTGTCGCCCGATAGCGGATCATCGCCACTGACAGGAAGCGGAACCTGCATCGTCACTATTCCAAAGCCAAGTTTGTGCGTGCATCCTCGAATTCAATACCGCGCGTGCAGCGCTCCACAACCAGGAGAACATCTTCCGGCGGCGGCACATTCGTCACCACGGCCAGTCTAGCCGTGCGATTGTCTCCTCGTCCCGATCAACCATCGCCGCCGCAAGCCACGGAAAAGACCAAAGAAGGGGATAGTGACCCAAATTATGGATTGTCCGATTTGCAAATTGCCTACTTTAGTATTGGACGTCGATTCTTGGAAAGACACAAGCGTTGTTTCCCCTTACTCACGGCCGCCGTTGATCCGTCAATGACCGAGGGACGATTTACCTTTGGAATGCATATGCATCAGCGACCATCGAACGGTCTCTGGAATGCGTTGCCATGTTTACACTACGTGCGACGCCACCTTGCTATATCATGAGCTCGAAAAGTCTCGAGACCTTGTTTGAGAGAGAAACCATCTCCTACTCACCTTAAACATTCCAAGATGCATCTTATCAGCAAAATTCTTTATGTCTGCGTCGCTTTACACGTCGCCTTTCAGGGCGCGTCCGGCGCAATTCTCCGGGGACGAACCAGCGATGCCGATTCTAACCAGCTTTCAGCAAGTGATTTTCAAACTCTGAGCCAGGCCGCGGAGGATCTGAACAGTCAGCTGGACAACTTTTTGAGAAACTGGAGCGGTGGTCACCGTAAACCCGAAACCGAGGAAACCACAACCATTGTCAAGCGGCAAACCAGTGGCCTCTCGATATCTGCGCAAGACCTTCAAGATCTTTTGAAGCTCATCCAGTCCATCGAGCGGCAGTTGGCGGCGATCATCTCTGGCAGCACCACGGCAAGCGGGACGGTGGCACCGGCTCCGTCAAACACTGTCAACAACCCTGGGCCGGTTGCTTCTTCGTCACCTGCCAATCCAGGTGTAAGTTCTCCTACCCCCAACCCCGTTCTAACGAACACAGGAAATGGCGGGCCGCTCACCACGGCATACGGGACGTCCGTCTCGACCGGGACGAGATGCGTAACGACCATCACTCAGACCTTTACCGAGTATGTCAATGAGGACGGAACGACAGCCGTGCCTGGGGCTCGCCGATCAGTCGTGGACGACGTCGAGGTGGATGCCGAAGAGGACGATGAGCCTTGGGTAACTGCCACCGTACCTCGGGACACTGAAGAAGACGATGAGTGGGAGCCCTGGGTCCAGTTCGACGGGACTACCACCGAGGATGACGAGTCCGATGTGGGCTTCACGACGCGCGATTCCTGGACGGAGCTGGGTGTTAAGCGTCGTGATCCGCTGGGGGAGACCAGTGGCCCTGGGCTCCTCTTCGTTCGCGACGAGGAGGGAATTTGACGGCGTCGCATGGCGTCGAAAGGTAGGCTTGGTCACTCAAGTGCGAAGATCGACTTGGCTCACAGTTCACAGTACATGATGATTGAGAGACCGTCCACGGACGACGTTGAGAATGGGCAACGACACATTATGATGGACGAATTTCGGATAATGATTTCCACGACTTATTTACGACATTCATTTGGCATGAGAAGCACGAAAGCATGAGAAACATTTGGACGGAGAAGAATGCAAGTAGAGATAAACATGTACGCTGTTTTTCGGCATCTCAACTACCAGAACGGCAACGGCTGGGAAATTCTTGAATCGGGTTTTGTGTATCGTACCGTACCTTCAACAGGCGGCGGGCACACTGGATGAAATTACTATGAAATGATTAGACGGGCACACTCCTTTCAATGCAACGCTACGACTTAAAATCCCCTTATCTTAACAATTATCAGTCTCGTTTGTGTGTGAAACCTGTTAGCGTCTCAGCGCAGTTCAGTCGAAGGGGGGAAAAAAGAGTCCGGGTCCGTGTGCCAAGAGGCCGGAACGGTTCCGGCCACGCCGGCAATAATCGGCCAATAAGTGGGGCTAGAGAAAGTCAATACTCAACCACCGCTCCAGTCCCCAGCGCGCCTGCACCGGACCTAAACTCGGCATCTCCAACAACAACGACGCCGATAAAAAGTTTGACCTCACGAAAAAGGAAAGGAATGCATGTAAGGTCATCAGGGTGTGATACACGATGTGGGCAGGATCAAGGGTATGTGAACCAGTTAGGTGCAGCGGTATTGTGCTTATCATGGAGTGCAAGGGCTTGGCCAGCATGAAAGAGACGAAGATGGTGGGAGCGAATCTCGGGTCTGGGCTATCTTGATGACCCCGTGTGACCAGAGATTAGGATGATATGACAAACAGAAATAAGGGAACGGACTGGACGGGACGGACGAGACGGACGGGTGTGGAGAGAAAGAGGGATTCGTGTCATGGCCGGAGGTGCAACCCCCTCACTTGAGGCCGGAATCGATTCCGGCCACGAACTATATACACGGCGCCGAGCGGCGGCAGGTCAACGAAACAAACTTGCACTCCAACTCATTCAGCACTCTTGCATTGAGAAGCAACTGAGAAAGCTTGACTGGAAATCATTTGGCATTTTTTGCGAATTTTCCACACATTTTTACATACCCATCTCACTTACACGCGTCTTGGTGAAGCTCATCTTGAGTTCGACTTACACCAACCCAAATCCCAATCATTTCCCACTTGCCCAAACATCCATCCCACACTTGCACACACATAACCACACCATCATCACTTCGTAACCCACATCCACCAACCCGCACTTACACACATCTCCCCCAACCCATCCCATCCAAACCCACACACACCTACACACCCCTATCTATCCCCGCGTTTTCAATCAACCTTATCCATCACAATGGGCTCAATCGACTCCACCCCCTTCCCCGTCCTCGACGACCCCCGCGCCTCCGACACCTCCCTCCCGGCCTTCATGGTCTCCACCACCCGCGGCTTCCTCCCCCGCGCCGATCCCGTCGCCGTCCTGCCCGCCGAGTTTGCGCCCCTAGAGGACATTCTCGCGCGTATGCCGGTCAAGAAGCTCGACGGCACACCGGGTCTCCTGGCCTCCTCCAAGCTCGGCGAGACCGTCGACACGGAGTTCCCGGACCTGACGGACGCTATTGACCAGTACAAGGAGAACTTGCCGCTCATGAACGCGCTGTACCGCGACTACTCGTTCCTCGCGTCCGCCTACCTGCTCGAGCCGTGCCACGAGCGGTTCGTCCGCGGCGAAGGGTACGGGCTCGCGAGGGATGTGTTGCCCAGGAACATTTCGATGCCCATTGCCCGCTGCGCTGAACTGTAAGTCTTCTCTCCCACACCATTGTAGTATCCCGCATCTGACATCCGTCATAAAGCACCGGCTTCAAGCCATGGATGGAATACGCAGGCTCCTACGCCCTCTACAACTACCGCCTCGAGGACCCCTCAAAGGGCATGGAGTACTCCAACATCCGCCTCATCCGCGCCTTCGAGCACGGCCTGGACCCGACCTCCTCCGAGGCAGGCTTCGTTCTCGTCCACATCGACATGGTCAAGAACACGGGGCCCCTCGTAAAGGGCACAATGGCCGCCCTCCGCTCCTCCGTGCCCACCACCTCCCCCGCCCCCTCTCTGGACCGCGCCGCCCTCAACCAGGGTCTGTCCGAGGTCCTCGCCGCCCTCCGCAAGATCAACAACACAATGGAGGCCATGTGGGACAAGTCCCGCCCGCAGAGCTACACCAGCTTCCGCACCTTCATCTTCGGCATCACCAGCCAATCCATGTTCCCCAACGGCGTCGTCTACGAGGGCGTAAACGACGGCAAGCCCATGTCTTTCCGCGGCGAGTCGGGTGCCAACGACTCCATCGTACCCCTCATGGACAATTTGTTGCAGGTGCCCATGCCCGACACCCCGCTCACCGAGATCCTCAAGGACTTCAGGTCCTACCGCCCCAGCAACCACCGCCAGTTCCTCATGCACGTCAAAGACCGCTCCCTCGAGGTCGGCCTCAAGGACGCCGCGCTCTCCGCCAAGCTCTCCGCCGACGGCCTAGGTGCCGAGGAGAAGGAGGCCGTCAAGGAGTCCCGCCGCCTGTGGCTGCATATTCTGCACCAGGTGCGCGACTTCCGCTGGCGGCACTGGTGCTTCGCGCGCGAGTACATCCTCAAGCGCACGTCGCACCCGACGGCCACGGGCGGCAGTCCCATCGTCACGTGGTTGCCGAACCAGCTCGAGGCGATTTTGGTGGAGATGGAGGATCTGTACGGGGCTGTTGGCGGTGCCAAGGGGGAGTGGGATTTGGGCGAGGAGATGAGGGATGTGATGGACCTTGTTGCGCGGCAGAAGACGACGCTGAGGAAGGAGGTTGCCAAGTATTGTGCTGAGAGGGGGGTGAACACCGTTCTGCAGGCGGATTCTTGATGGGTGGGTGGTGGTGTGGTGATTGGTGTGAGAGGGGGGAGAGGGGGGAGAGGGGGGTGGTAGACAAAGGGAGTGATGATAAGCTGCGGGCGCAAGGACATGGTAGAGAGAGGCGGTGCGATATTGGCTCGTCTCTCCGGAAGCATATACAATTTCAAGTAACAAAAATTCTATTATTTTAAATTCTTTAACTGCCTGCCCGCTATCGTCATTCTGTCATTTAAATGCGACTCCAGGGGGCGCAAGACAAACAAATCGTAAAATCTCGTCATTTGTTCAACGCCGCGTCCATGCTCTTCCTCCACTCAGGAGCCTTCTTCCTAAGGGTCCAGACACAGATATAGCCCGACACCCAGGCAAAGATACCCAGTATCGTGAAGAGCCACCCGTTGCCGATGGCGTTAATCACGGGCTGCGCGGCAATCGCACCAATGCAACTGAAAATGTTTCTGACAAAATTGTTCACCGCCACGCCTCCCGAGCTGCGTTTGGGCATGAATTCGGTTAGCATGGTCGTGGCGGCGCCACTGGTGGTTGAATGTTAGCCTGAGCCGGATGAGATAAGATGGAGAAAAGTTAAAAGAACCAGATATCATTGGTGAGAGATAGAAGGAAGAACAAGAAAAGGACTTACAACACGAGCATCGAGCTGGCGCCGAATGTAAACAGACCGATACACGGCACAAACCAAAATAGGCCCTTTTCCACCACCCAGCCGTAGTAGATGAGCGAAGCCGGGTACACCGTCGCCGCGATCCAGATGTTCTCGCGCATCCTGTCCTCCGGCAGCAGGATCAATTTCCCGTCGGCGTCGTACCGCCCCGCCTTACGGGCCTCCCTCGCCATGATGACGTCGAGCCAGCGGCCTCCCAGGAGGGAGGCGAGGAAGTAGCCCAGGCCGGCGGGGAAGTAAAAGAGGCCGATGATGAGCTCGCTGAAGCCGTAGGGGGCTTGGGACAGCGTGGCCTGGACCGAGATGTTTACGACAAAGAGGGCGCCGAAGGTGACGGCGGCGAACCAGACTGTTATGGCGACGGGCGGGAAGCGGAGGTACAAGAGGACGGAGAGGGGATCGATGAAGGACTTTTTGAAGAAGGCGGCTGCTTTTTTGGAGTGGACTTTTACGGATTCCGTTGTTTTCGTTCGGGCGAGGGCATTCTTTTCGGTGCCTTCTGATGCGAGTTGAGACTGTGATGCCACGACGGCGGCAGCAGGTCTGGGGCGCGCGAGGGTCTCGGGCAGACAGAACAGGATCATGACGAGGACGAGCCCGCCGTAGATGGCGAGCGTCCACATGGTCGACTGCCACCCGAACCGCTGCGCCAGCGCGCCGCCGATAATGGGCGCGAGCAAGGGGCCCGTGAGGGGCCCGAGGTAGAAGATGCTCATGGCCCGGCCGCGCTCGCGCGGCTCCCAGATGTCGGCGATGGTTCCCGCGCCGACGGCCTGGACGCTGGCGCTGGCGCCGCCGGCGAGGAGGCGCATGACGATGAGCATCTCAATGTTCACGCTGACGGCGGAGAGGATGGAGAAGAGGACGAAGAGGGTGAAGGAGAGGAGGTAGATTGTGCGGCGGCCGAGGGTCTCGGAGAAGGAGGACCACCAGAGGGGGAAGATTGCCATGGCGAGCATGTAGAATGCTACCGAGAGGTTGGTGATTGTGGGGGTGACGCCGAATTCTTTAGACATTTCGGTGAGGGCGGCTTTCGTTTGTGAGTATACCTGAGATTGAAAGGTAAGATACATGAAAGGTAGTACTCACGATAAAAGATGGATGAGCCCATGGGTGATACGGCCGCGGCGAGGGCGATGATCAAGGTGATTGTCCATTTCGTCTTGTTGGTGTAATGATACGGGTTATCCACTTCCGGGATGGTAGTGAGCTGTGCGAGAAACCCGCGCCGTTTCGACCGGGCAACGATGGAAAGGGCTCGGGAGCGGGTGGACGAGGCCCGGGACCGCGTTCTCGCCGGGGCGTTGCCGGCTGCTGATGGGTCCCCATCCTCTCCCTCCACCTCCCCGTCCCCCTCCGAGTCGGCATCGGCATCGGCATCGGCCTTGGCAGACTTGCGGGACCGGTCTCCGTTCCTCCGGCCAACCTCTGTGATCTCATCTTCGCTGTCGCTCGATTGGCTACTGCTGCTCTGTCCCTCACCACGGCCTAGGTTTTTGGTTTCTTCCGGCGGAAAAGAATCCTTTTCCGGATCGTGTGATGTGGTAGTCATCTTTCTTCCTTTCGTGACGAGCCTTTTTCGCCGACTCGGTGCCGATGTGGATACGACAGGTGAAGGGCGCGAGAACTCAATGCCAGACGGAAAAGCTCACACGGCGATCCAACAAAACCGCCTTGGTATGGCAGAGAGAGGGAGAGGAAAGTAAGGTCTCGTTACTTGATCTTCAAGACTCCGTAAAGCCAAGCAAGTAAAACAATAGAAAGAAAGATGGTAGAGGATCAACCGTCACAAGAAGAAAAAATGACGACAAGGAAAATTGCCGGGGACCTGGGCCGTATTATGAATCGGGTGTTGTCCGGCTTTCCCACCCCACACCACACCCTTCCAGGGCTGGTCGTGTGTCCATGATGGCGGCTAGCCGTCTTCAACCCAGAAACGTGCTTGTCGGCTACCGCTACCGCTACCGCTCCGCAGTGGAGTGGATCGACACCGCGCTCGGCTGTGGGTAGCCGATGCTTCGAGCGCGAGGGGAGAGTAAGATGCCTCGGCGGTGTTTGTCCTGTATGGTGGATTAGTTGTAGGTATGGCGAGCTTTGGTAGTATGGTGCTTCTCCCTCGTTTAGCGGAGCGATCGAATGGAGCACTTGCGACTATGAGAACTTGAGAAGACAATCCCCCAATTCCCATCGAAAAGGTAGGAAGATCGGCACTGGCCGTTTAGTATTGCCGTCTTTGGCCCTGTTTCCGGCTTGTTACCGCTTAGTCAAAGGCGCGAAAGGCGTCCATCGGCAATGGGGGGATGTGGTTCATTGAGCTAAATGGGGCATGCCCCGAATCTTTTCGGCTCACTTCTTATCGAGGGTCTATTTCTTATCAGGCGGAACGGGTAGCTCCCGCCGCGGAATGGGTCCCTGATGTCTCTGAGAGGGTCGGAGGAGACTGTCAAGGCCTGGTCTTCGCGGAGTGCATACCATGTACCTATGTCGCGGTCGCCTGCATGTCTTGGCAGTATCCTGTTGTGGGCGAAGTAACACCTAAAAGTAGAAGGTTCTTGACACACAGGGAGGTGAGATGAAGGGCGGATGAACCACGCAGTGAACCAGGTTGATGAGAATGGGGCAAACGTGAAAGATTTGACAATCGCTGACGTTGCCTCAATGTACCTCGGCTTGGAGGGGGACTGTCGCGGAATGTCCGACAGTGTAGGAGACGGTAGTCAACCATCCATGACTCAAGTTTGTTTGCAGTTGCTAGTACGGAGTAAGGTGGCATTATATTCAACTGTTTATAGAAACCGAGCCTAAACTTCAGACATTTCGAGAGAAGTGACTCAATGTTGCATCGAGACCAAGAGAGAACAAAAATCCAAGAATGTTCGGGCACGGATAGTGATAGTGACATTTCCCAGGGCAACCAAGAGAGCGGGTCAGGAACAAGACTTTTGACCCCTGTTCCAATGGCTGAGCCAATTACAAGACCGAGAATTGAGCTGCCGAAAAGAGGTGAGTAGTCATTACCATATTGAACGAAGAGGTTCATACTAAGATAAGTGTGTAGTTGAAAGAGACTTGAATTTCTGCCTCTGGAACAATAAGGTTGCTGAATTAAGTTTATCCATGTGCTATTGGAGTCTGGTAGAGTCGCTTCAACTCAATTAAACAACCTTTACTATTAACCTCTGTGCCCAGTCCAGTCTCACTCACCACCTCTGTTCCCCTCCGAGTGCGGGGCTCTCCAAATTTTCATGGCCAAACATGCTGCCCGCCGAGTGGCGCACCGCACCATAAACCACCTCAGTCTAATTACAGGCCCAGCTATATCGAGCCGCCAATTGACTCATACCGAACTCACCTGAGCTTGTAAGTGTAGACAAGTCAATAAGTCTTGCACTTTTACGTTTACTCTAGTTGAGAGTGTCAAACTACTACACACAACTTCATTGGACAGGAAACCCATCCCCTCACCATGTCCCTCACCAACGCCTCCCCCGTCGATGCCGCAAAGGGTGCGAAATCGGCCTCTCACATCCTCGCGACCCTCCCTGCCGAAGCCCGCAACGATGCCCTCACGGCCATCCACGCCGCTCTCGCCGAGGCAAAGGACGACATTCTGGCCGCCAATGCGCGCGACCTGGAGCTCGCTCGCAAAGCCGCCGCCGATGGTCAACTGAGTCAGAGTCTCGTGTCCCGCCTGGACCTAGGCAAGAAGGGCAAGTTTGAGGATATGCTCAAGGGTATCTTGGACGTGAGAGGTCTCGAGGACCCAGGTATGTACTCACTCACTTTACCTCGACTCACAAGCACAACAGTCATTCAGTATTCTGACTCTCAATATAGTTGGCAAAGTCACACTCAGAACCAAGCTGGACGACGGCCTCGTCCTGGAGAGAGTCACCTGCCCCATCGGCGTCCTCCTCATCATCTTCGAGGCCCGCCCCGAGGTCATCGCCAACATCGCCTCCCTGGCCATCAAGTCAGGCAACGCCGCCATCCTCAAGGGCGGCAAGGAATCCACAGAGTCCTTCATCGCAATCTCAAAAGTCATCTCCGCCGCCCTCGACAAGTCCCAGGTGCCCAACCCGGCCGTCCAGCTCGTCACCACCCGCGACGTCATCCCCCAGCTCCTCGCCCTCGACGACTCCATCGACCTCGTCGTCCCCCGCGGCTCCAACGAGCTCGTGCGCTACATCAAGGAGTCGACAAAGATCCCCGTCCTCGGCCATGCTGACGGCCTCTGCTCTATTTACCTGACAGACTCCGCCGACGCCGAGATGGCGGCCAAGGTCCTCGTCGACTCCAAGACGAGCTACCCGGCCGCCTGCAACAGCGTCGAGACCCTGCTCGTTCAGGAATCCGCCCTCGACTCCGTCTTCCCCGCCGCCGCGGAGGCGCTAGTCGCGGCCGGCGTCACGCTGCACTGCGACGCCAAGTCCAAGGCCGCTGTCCAGTCCAAGATCTCTGGCGACGCGGCCTCGAAGATCGTCGATGCCAAGGACGTAGACTACGACACCGAGTTTCTCTCTCTCGACCTCGCCGTCAAGGTCGTCTCGTCGCTCGAGGAGGCGGTGCAGCACATCCACGCCCATGGGTCCAAGCACACCGAGTGCATCCTCACCTCGTCGTCCGACGAAGCCGAGCGCTTCATGGCGGCCGTCGACGCCGCGGGCGTGTACTGGAACGCGTCGACGCGCATGGCGGACGGCATGCGGTACGGCTTCGGCACCGAGGTCGGCATCAGCACCAACAAGATCCACTCGCGCGGGCCCGTCGGGCTGGAGGGCCTCATGATTTACAAGTACAAGATTCGCGGCCAGGGTCAGGTTTCGTTGGCGTACGGTGAGGGAGAGGGCCAGAAGCCGTTCAAGCACGAGAAGATGGCTTTCTAAATGGAAAGGGGAGACTGGGTGTAGACAAAAGAGAAGAAAAAAAAAGCATGGGACCAACGGCGTTAGGTAGGCATTGTGGGAATCACGAAGGAAACGAATGAAGAGGAAAGAAAAGAAATCCAATGATCTATCTGCGTTATCTCTCTGAATGTTATTCCCTCTGCTCGTTCGCAGTCCGAAATGTCACTCGCAGTCCGCTGCTGGAATCGGCCCCACATTAGACGGCCGATATGGCCGGTCCGGTGTTGCTCCATTGGCCGGGCGCCATTCCACTTCGTGTTCCGCTCAGCTCTGTCACAAGCCAAACTTAGATTTGGTATTTCGTTGCTCTTCTGCAGGTCTCACAAGCGCTTCTGAAGGAATCTCTCGAGCATAACTTGGCAACGCCTCAACTCCATGTGCCTAAGTACTGGTAAGTACCTACCTCAGGTTTGTGGTCTTTAGTGTAGCCAAGCCCATCTACAATGTCTGCAAGAAACGACATCTATCAAAAGCTCAAAGGAAGTGGTTCACTTCCATGGACACGCAAAATTTGACAAAGTTCTTAAGGCTCAGAGAGCGGCATGAGATTCCCGAGAAATGGAATAGGTATAGAGGCAAAGGACCAATGGTAGGGCGAGTCGCCGTTGGACGTCTCTAAGCGCCGCCCCTCTTCACCTGACGCCGAAAAGAGTTAGAGACTCTCTCCATCGCGCTGGGCAAGCCCCAAACGATTGGACGACGGTCCAACATCGAAAGCTCACCAATACAACTGCCCTACCACTTTACCACAGCTACCACACTTATTCCCATGCAGGCCAACGGGAAGCTGGGGGTGCAGGTGGCGGCGATGCGGCCACATTTCATGGCCATGACAGGGGGTGGGGGTTCTGGCGGAGCTTCTTCCTGCAGCTCAGCAAGCTTGCCGGGATTGCTCTGGCGCGTGGGAAGCTCCCTCTTTAATGACCCAGAACCCCGAGGCGCCCATTGTCTTTTTTGGCGCGACAATTGTTTTCTTTCTCTTGCTTCTTGGTGCTTTGAACATTCATCTCGGAAGCTTCGGCGACTCAAAGACAAAGCGATAAAGGACTTGCTGTTCGTGAGACTTGAAGCTGACTGTATCACGACGCTCTGCAATTGGGCTGTTGGGTGACAAACTGTAAGTGCGGGGCAGGCGATGGCGATGGCGATGCCCATGAGGTGGGATGCGACCAGCTTGGCGTCCGACTGACCTGCTGCCAGATCAACTCACCCTTCTTTTCTCTCGATTCCACTCACCTCGTCTTGTCTTCAATTCGAGTCGGCTTCTTCTCGCAATAATATTCACGAAACCTACGCCACCGAGGAGACGCGACGTCTAACGAGAGATCATGTCTTCCCAATATTATCCACGTAAGTTCTTCACTCTCACCCCGCCATACAGCAAGGCAACGAAACTCGTGCTGACCACCACTTCCAGCTCCTCCGTCGGGAGGTACGTTGTCCAATTGAGCGAAAGCAGTGTCCCCGGATGAAAGCGCTGACAAGACAATCAAAATCACAGCGCAGCAAAACTATCCCCCGCCGCCGCAATCCCCTCCCGCGAACCAGACAAAGTTCTCGTACCCTGCTCCTCCCTCACAACCTCAGCGCAGCCATAGCGGGAGCTATCCACCACCGCCTCAGCCTTCGCAAGGGCAGTCGCAAAACTACCCTCCTCCGCCCCAAGCTGCCGGACAACACAGCAGCAACAACAATAACTACCCACCTCCTCCTCAGTCGAGTACGCCCCAGAACTATCCGCCTCCTCCTCAGTCGCCAGGACATGGCGCGAGCTACCCTCCTCCGCCGCAGGCATCGCCGAGTCAGGGGAGGACGTACCCGCCTCCTCCCCAAGGCACCACGACGCCCTCGCAGAATCAGGCGCAATACCCGCCACCTCCCGGTCTTTCCCAGCAGCAGCAGCAGCAGCAGCAGCAGCAGCAGTATCAACCACCCCCTCAGCAGTCGCCGCAGCCCTCTCCTCAGCACCAGCAGCACCAACAGACGCAGCTTCCCCTACGGCAACCAGGCACCCCCGACTCCCAGCCTCAGTTCTCCCCTCCGCTTCCCGCCTTCGACGGACCGCCCGAGGCCTCCAGCCTGCCAGAGAAGCAGCACGTGGAGGAAGCACCAGTCGACACGAGCAACCCGTCCAACCTCGTGGGAGGCGCGCCCCCGCCCCAGCACTTCATCGGCGCCACCGCGACCGTCGACGACGTCGGCACCTTCAACGGAGGCAGCTACCGCATCAGCCACCGCGACAGCAACACCATCCTGACCGTCCAGCTCGCCATGGGGTGCCCACTGCAAGCGAAGCCCGGTGTCATGGTCGCCATGTCGCATTCCATCACACTCAGGGGCCAGATCAAGTTTAGCATGAAGAAGCTCGTGGCCGGCGCTGAGCTGGCGAGCTCGACCTACGTGGGACCCGGCGAGCTTCTCCTGGCGCCGCCCATGCTTGGTGATATCACTAGTCTGCGTCTCACGGGCAAGGAGACGTGGTCGGTTGGCCAAGACGCCTGGCTTGCTTCTACGCAGGGCGTGATCAAGGACTACAAGCGCCAGGGCCTCAGCAAGGCTATTTTCAGTGGCGAGGGCTTGTATGTGTACAAGATTAGCGGTACCGGGCTGCTTTGGCTGACCAGTTTCGGTGCCATTATCCGCAAAGATGTAAGTGCCCTGGGCACGACCGTACAAGTGATGTGAGGGCTAAACTTTTATCCAGCTCATGGAAGGCGAAAAGTACGTTGTTGATAATGGTCACTTGGTGGCATGGAATGTGAAGTACATTATGGAACGAGTCGCATCCGGTGGTATCATCTCTGGTCTCTCCTCTGGCGAGGGCCTGGTGTGTAAATTTACCGGCCCAGGAACTGTCTTCATGCAGACGAGGAATGCGGTAGGTTTCTGTCAACTGAATGTGCTGTCGTCGAATTACGCTGACATTATGGACCACAGAAACATTTCAGTGCTTACTTGTCTGGACAAGCGAATCAAGGCATGTAATGCAATGGATGAGGCTAGGCTGGACGAATGTACTGGCCGATGTTTTGTTTGCATACCTTACTCTATCTGGGTTCATCATTAGTTGGCGATGTTTCCGAGTTTTCTACGACATCTAGCGTGTTAAAATTGATATCCTATCTCTCTTTATTGACGCGTGTTTTCTTCCAGCGTTCTTTCAACAATGGCCATGATGCAGTATGATATTAGACTTAACTGAGGCTTGCGAGAGTATTTCAACAACGAAATCAAGGTGATGGTGGTTCTTGACTTGGTTCTTGCCCGACTCACTTCAGATACCTGCAAACTGTGCATCTTCCACAATCACTATACGCTAGAGTGGTTGCTCTTGGTCAGGCCTTCCCGGCAGCGAGGACGAGAACATGCAGCCTGCTGTTTCCTCACGACGATCCCGATGTTCCCCTTTCTTTCCTCATCTGCCACCACACGGAGCAGATTCTCCGGGCAATGCGTCGACAAGCATATACGACCTCGGCGCGTTTGTTTCCCGCCAACATACCGCCAACATCTCCATCATCCGTCAACATCACACCCACCACCTCAGCTCTCCAATTTTGGACACATCATCGCAGACTTAAGGGCCTCAGCGCATGTTTTTTACATCAGCGAAGATCTCTCTTCACCTCACTTTGGGTTCATTACGCCTGTCGTCATAGCCTCCTCAGACAATTCCGGCTCTATTGTCCTTCTTCGGCCTGGACTTCCGTCGAGAACACCGCTATTCCAATCCACCATTTTCGACACTTCCAGCCAACCTAGAGCATCTACTCTTTCGTATGCCTCAGTTTTTCTTCTTCCTTTCGGGTTAGAATGTGTCACTAACAAACATGGCAGAGACATGGAGAAGGCAGCGGTGGCATTGGCCTCTGCCAATTGGCGCAGGCCGTTGCTTCCTCACGATCATAATACACCACAACTCAGCATGCGTCGAAGGCGAAGAACAAATTCGAGTGCTGAAACCGACTCCAACGACATAGCTGAGTCGGCTACCCACTGGCGGAAGCCCGTGGCTGGCGTTTCCCCCTTTCAAACCGCGACCGATCCCATATCCAGAGACAACAGTAATGCCTCAACAAAGGGAATGATCATGATCGGTCGCGCGAAGAAGTGTGCCGTGGTCAATGCCGTACCTGTTCCGAGTAGTCAGAGCAAGAACTCCTCCTAGAAGCAGGGTCCTGACTCCTTGGTCTTGGACGTTTTTATCCACGAATGCACCGACCTCAATTGCAAGGAACACAACGGCATGTTCAACAACGCAGAGATACGCAGCATTAGAAATGCGAATCGTTTCAAGTCGCACATGCAGAGCGATAGTCTTGTCGACTTCAATAAGCAGTTGGAGGATACCAGGATCACACCTCGGAAGTCTTCCATGGCAAATCTTCTACGCCCTTGCAAGCACGAAGAGAGCGACGACTTGGGCAACAAGAACCATTCTACAGACCTACGGAAAGATCAAATTTTGAGTGACTCGGCCGTCATTCACGACCCAGCCATTATTGACATTGGTTTCCGGGATACCAAGCCAACAGACAGCGGTTCCGAACACAACCAAGATGATCGCTTTCAGGGGCTTCTGCGAAAACTCCAGCGACCTTTGCAAGGCGAACAGTCAAAATACCAGGTCACCAGAAATGGCGATGCTCGCCCAAGACAAGTTTCCGAGGATTCTGGTATTGATACCAGAGGACTGGCCAAGGCTCGAACTCTTAACCCAATAGCAAGGGAGTTTTCCACCTTCGCTCCTCAGACATCTTCAGTCACACCAGACAAGGCTGAAGAGAGGGACAGGAAAACCATCATCTCTCTTCTGGAGCAACTAGTAAGCCAAACCTTCAGCAAAGCTCCTGGACAAGATCCAAACGAGATTATTGCCAACACAATCGCAAAGTTTGGCATCCAAGGAACGCAGGCTTTTCCACCATTAAATTTGCCCCCCTCCGTGCCGAGACCAACATTGCATCCGTCACTTTTCCAACAACCTCCTCCAGTATCTCTTAGTTCCGCTTTTGGTCCACAGAACAACATTGTCAGACCTCCACTAGAATTCTCAACTCAAATACCTGCCGCACCATTCGATCCATCTGCTCCAGGTTTTACACCATCATTTACAAACAAAGCAACAGCCCCCCCTCTGCTACCCCTCAGGTCACCGTTCAATCCGACTCGGTCTACTCTACCCCAATCTGCTCATGGTTCTGAAACAAGCCGCGTTGCTCCAGCCATTGGTTTTGTCCGACAGATGGCCAACAGTCCGGTAGTGCCTATTGTCGGGCCTTGGACAACTCCGTTTCCGACAACACAAGCACCGGTACCTCATCACGGGTCTTTATTGAACGCAAATGCTCCTGTGTTCGGTCCTGACATGGCGCCCAGATGTGCTGCCAAGCCGCGAGTCCCTGATACAGTTGGCCAGCAGAGTTACGAGGCATACATCGAGTGGCGCAAGGCAAACGAGCCCGGCTATGCTCTTGAATGCAAGGCGAGACAGGCCAAGAGGGCACTTCGGCCTATTCCTGGCTGATTCCAGGAGTGAGCTGTGGTCTAAGCCATCTCAAAGGGTTGGCCATGGGGAACATGGCATACATGGGTGGAAGGGGGAGATTCAAAATAGCTAGCGAAGGGTGGCTCTCTCAAATCAATTCTGGCCTGTATTTGTACGACGAGATATTTTCATATCAATCGTTGGAGGACGGCAAGGGTGTAGATTTATACAAGGGTAGGGACTTGAAGAGTAGGATTACGTGTTTTTGGGGGCCCTTCAATCATTCTTGAAGGGCTGAGATCGAGGATATGGGAGGTTGAGCGAGGCAGGAAAGCTTGGAGCAACTAGCACCGAGCTCATAAGTCAACTCGGATTGTCTGCATTCAATACAAGTGCGTTATCGCTTATAATCGTGCCTAGGAGTGAGTTTCTTGTCTGCTTCACAAGGCCAGAAAAGTAAATGCCGGGAACCTCGACGGCTGCCAGGGCAGCCACCACCAACTCACGCACCTTCCTTCCTCTGGTTCACCCAGCCACATCGCGGACCTTTTCATCCGATACCTTTTCTGCCTACCACCCGAATACGCAGCAAACCTTCATATACCCCTCCAAGTCCAATTCTGTCACCAGCACAGCAGGCGCCCGTCTAGGTCGACGGGTCAGGTCAAACTGTGGCGTGGGTGGTGGAATGGTTAATGGTCAACAATCAAATCGCCAACCAGCCTACTCGACGACAGGCTCAGCGCATACGAGTACCCGAGTTCGAATCCCAGCATGAGCGCCAGAGATGTAGCCCCCAGTTCAGCACCGGGGGGTTAGTCTCTTTTGCCATTTTGGGTCTTTTTTTGACATGTTCGTTATAGGGAAAGGAAAAAGCACGTATTTGTTTTTGTGGTATCTGTGTGCAAAGTCGTAATATATCGATCGCCATCATCATATCCCATACCTGCGCGCCCCAATGTTGAATCAACGGGTACAAACTGGCGATGTAATCTCTAGACGCTGCAAATCCAGCGATTTCATTCTCTCCCACAATGCCCCGATCTGCAAGCTTACCCACCATACTCAAATCACAATCATAGACAGCGTCAAACAACAAAAGAGAAAACATCAAAGCCCTTCAATACCATACGCCTTGATCGCGGTACCGCCAAACAGGGCCGCCTGGTCCTCTGGCTCGAGGGTAGCCATGTAGCAGGTGCGCTCGACAAGCAGCTTCCACTTGCGCCAGGCCTCGTCGACGCCGACGGTGCAGACGGGCCAGTCGGAGCCGAACATTGTGCGGCGGGTGCCAAAGGTGGCGAGGACGACGCCGAGCCAGGGGAAGATTGCCTCGAAGATTGCGTTGGGGTCCTGCTTCTTGAGGGAGTCGGGCATCTCGGAGAAGCCGCCCGAGAGCTTCATGTAGGTGTTTGAGCATTTGGAGAGGGCGTAGATTGCGGTGCGCCAGTGGACGAAGGAGGGGTCTGTTGTGTTTATGATGCCGAGGTCGGGTTTGCAGAGGTGGTCTGGTTAGGGTGTGTTTGTTAGCTCCTGGTTTTGAATGAAGGGCATGGGAGATAGTAGAGACAGGGAAGGGGGAGGACCGACTGATGACAAAGGTGACCTTCTCCTCCTCCGGAACACCCTCGTGAGCGCGCGAGATAATCTCCAACGCCTCGTCGAGCTGCTTGTTGCCGCGGCGGTGCTGGTCGACGCCCATATCAAAGACGAAGCCCCTCTTGCCCAGAAGCTTCAAGCTGTCGATGAAATCGTCCGTCAACCCCGCGCCGTGCGGCTTATCCTGCAACAGATACCGGAACCCGCGAATCTTCGGCCAGACGGCGTCGCCCGCAACAGTCTTGACGTGGTCGAGGTACTTCTCCATGGCGGCGGCGCCGGAGGGTAGAGGGGCCCAGGGGACGATGCCCAGGCAGAGGCTGGCGTGGTCGGGGCCGTGACCCTCGCCGTCGCGCGGTTTGCCCTCGGCGATGCGGCGGAGCCAGGAGACCTCCATCAGGGGGAACTCCCAGCCGGACGCATCGCGGGCGCCGGCTTCGAGGTCGTGTTTGCGGTCTGTTTCGAGGAAGATGAAGCCTTTGAGGTTTGCGGGGGAGCCGGTGGCGGCGACGTAGTCTTCGACCGAGTGCTGCTTCGCGAGGGGGTTTTCGGGGGTCGCCCAGGCGAGGGTCTCGATTTCTTGCCCTGGGTAGAGGTGGATGTGGGAGTCGATGATGGGGTAGTCGGCGGCCATGGTGGGCTTTTGGGAATGCTTTGGAGGGGGGGCTGCGTGCCGGTTCGGTTTTATGGGAGGTTGGCTGCTTTCTGGTGATTCAATTGATATTTTGCGTCTGAGACGAATGGGCCAAGAGTGAGGCTGAAGACGAAAAATCCAGCGTCGTTTGTTGTAGAAGAACGCTCGAGCTAGGCCAGGAGAAGATGAGAGAGGAGAGACAGAAAGAGACGTGGAGTCCCCGCACCTATTTCTTTGACATCGCGGGGTTGTAACAGCGACACACACACCCTTGTCCTAACGCCCTAGTGCCCCACTGCCGGGTCCCCCTTTTCTGACGTTGTTGGATAGTGCTGCCCACCACCTTTCTTCAGGGGATCTTTCCCCCGAGCACCGACCTCTCGGGGCATTTATGCGGAGAAGGGTGACGGACCACCTCCGGCGCGGACACCGAAGGCTTCTTGGACTCCGTCCCGGTCTGCCGGCGTAGACATCGCCCACTTGCCAATTTCGGCAATTCAAAGTTTACTACAACATTTCCGTGAAGACTTTGACCTCGAACACAGATTAACTGATTTACAAGAAATTTTCACTAGCATCATTCATATTTGTTCAAACTCATTTTCAAGGACGGGTACTGATCACGTTTGTCACGCAGCGGGTGCACAGTTGAGGTTGCGTTCAAATGATGGATAGATTCATATCGGCATCTATCCATAGCCGCCTGTGGCGGTAATCTTAACTATCTACATGAATTCGCCTTCATGAAAAAAAGCAGCCATGCCCGGGGGCTTTCCAAAAGCCCAGCCCCCGGCAGCCGCTTGGAAACGGTCTCTTCCCCAGGAGCGGCGGATGCGCTGGCTCCTTTTCCAACCCCTGGAGTCTTGGTCTCTCGCATTCCTCCCCTATTATGAAAGGGAATACGAGGATGGCTCCGCTGTTGTCAAGTGATGACATGACAAACGAAACGGTTGAGTTTGGTTCACGCGCGCGGTGGCCAAGCACCTCCGTCTACGGGACAGACGGCGGCGGCCACCGCGGCGCGGGGTCGCAGCATCGACCCACTTGGAACGAGGAGGCGGGCGGGCCCGAGACCGGCTCGGGTTCGCAACTGCCTTTCCTCGGTGGATGCAATGATTAGCACGTCGGCGAGCGCGGGGCAGTCGCGCGACGAAATGAATGTACGGGCCACATGGGGGCCTTCTATCTTCGTGTATTTGGTGGCTTTCCTTTTGGCGGTGGTTGTGGTCACTCCCATCCCAGGGCAGGATTGGAAGCTCTTCACCTGACGACGATGCCGTGGCGGCGGGTGGTGGAGGGAGCGTACTCCTCCTCCTCCTCGGACTCGGAGTCGGAGCAGTCGGAGCTGTCGTCGTAGCCGCAGCGTGCGCCGCCGCAGTCGATCTTGACGCGGTCGCCCTTGCGGGTGATGCCGTAGCGCTCGCAGGTGCAGGTGCTGACGTCGGAGCCGGGGGTGCTGTAGCCGGAGAGCGAGGAGCTGGGGCTGGAGCTGTCGGAGCGGTAGGAGAGGCTGGAGCCGGTGGAGGAGACGGGGGAGCCGGAGGCAGAGAAGTCGGTGACGATGTCCTCCTCGTCGAAGCCGGCGGCGCCGAAGCGGGCGGTGAGCTCCTCAATGGTCTCGTCATCGCAGTAGTCGCTGTTGAGGATGTGCTGGGTGGCGTGGGGCGACATGGGCTTGGGGGCCTTGATCTGGGAGACGGAGAGGGGGCGTCCCTTGGGGATGTCGCGCGACGAGGAGCGGTGGCGGCTTGACTTGGAGTCCTTGTCCTTGGAGGAGTGGCGAGAGCTGCGGGACGAGGAGTGGGAAGAGGACTTTGAGGAAGACTTGGAGGAGCTGGTGCTGCTCGACTTGGAGCTGGACTTGCTGGAGGACTTTGAGCCGGCGGGGACGTCGAGGATGTTCAACTCGCGGCCGGTGGTGGGCTCAACGGTGGAGGCGACGCTGGGGTTGTGGGCAACGTGGTAGCCGTCGATGATGTAGTAGTACCAGTAGCGGGAGCCGGCGGAGAGAGTGGAGCCGCCAAACTTGAAGGTGCCCTTCCATGAGCCGGACTTGGAGGAAGTCTTGTCCTTGGAGAGAGGGAGCTGGCCGACGTAGCCGTCCCAGGAGCCGAGCAAGTGGACGGTCTTGACACCGGAGGAAACACGAAGGGAGAAGGAGAGTTGAGTGGACGACATTATTGCGGTATTTGACGTTTGAACGGGTGCTGCGATTAAGTGGTTTTGCTGAATAATGTGCGTTGAGCAAGAAATTCCAGATTTCCGTTACTAGGGGATAAGTTGACCGGCAACTTTGGTGGTGATGATTTGCAAAAAATTGGGTATTAGTTTGGAGTGTGAATTAAGATAGAGACCGGCTCTATGGAAAGAAGAAAGAACAAAAAAGGAGGAGGGGGAAAAACGAAGAACTGGAATTAGTTGTTTGATTGCTTGCTGAAGAGAGAAAGAGGAAAGGGAATCGAAGAGGATGGGATGCTTCCATTATATGGTTTGACGGGCCGTCCTAGGAGGCCCAGGAGAGGCCATGATTGAGGCCAACACCACCACCACATGTCTCCTCCACCTGTCTAGTGTGCGCTACCTCTGTGCTCCCATCACCTTGTTGGTGGTGGTGGGCTGGGATACCTAGACAGCCACTCGAGATGCGGTGCTACTGGCGCCGGTTCATGGCTGGAGCAACGCAACGGGGAACTTGTTGCTCGTCAGCAAAAAGTGTGGACTGTGGAGCGTGCCGTACACAGTAGCGTGCAAAAAATCAAGCGTCAGTCGACTGGACGACCCAATGAGAGAAGAGCTAGGGAGGACGAGGCTTGTGGATGGTCGATGCAAGCAACCAATATCACACTGGTGATGAGCTTCGCGGGCAACGTCGAAAGGATCAGCCGGCCGGGGTTCCCCCTCGTCCAAGAATGGACACCCACACACAGCCGTGTACTGTGGTTGGCTGTGTGCCCTATCTCCGAGGTGTACTGGCAAATAGGAACGAAAGCAGCTTTTCTGTCGATGGGGGGACCATCGCAGCCGTCACCTCTCTCTCGTTGCTCGTTACCTTAGTGGTGCTACCATAAGATGGCCGCCGGGATGGGCCATGTCTGCACGCTGGGCGGTTAAGCTGCATGGTGAGGGGAGCCTGGGAGAGGTGAGAGTTGAGAGAGAGGGAGGGGTTCTCTGGGCAGCCGTCAGCCAAAATAGAAGAGAAAAGTGGGACTGGCCGGGACTAAAGCGCGGTACGTCCCCACATTTCCACGTTCTCTCCGATCTTTGCGTGAGATATGGGGCCGGTCGTGCTTTTCCGCCCGAATTGGGCGTCTAAATCCCTGCCATCATTGGCCAATAGCCCACGCACATCGCTCTTCTGTGCCCGGTCGCTTATCATCCCATCACCAACTTTGTTGAAGTGATGTGCTGCAGGTCGAGCCAATCATGACTATGCGCGGGACGATGCAGGTTTGCGAAAGCATCACCACTCACAAGAAGGCTCCCAGCCCTCCTCAGTAGAATAGTCAAGAGCTGCCGTCTAGCTGCGATTGGCTCATCTTCGTGCCTGTGAGAGATGAGTAGAAAAGCCACATCTCTCAATTCTCGCATGGTATTCGCCCGTATGCCTATAGCCGCATCAAGCGGACAGTCAACTGGCATACTGCATCATGCAACGAGTCAATATGCATGCCGTCTGCATGTAAATGCGCGAGATTTTGCTGAGATTGATGTCCTTCCTCATTGGAGTATCCGAATTGTCACTTGACGTCCCGTCCTCTTCCCAGCCGCTCGACCAGGGAAGAACCGGAGATCGCGCGAGTCGGAAGAAAGGGAAGAGCAAATATGATGCCAGAAGCCATATCCCTGGTTCCCTGAGTGCCTGCCTGGGTGATGTGCAGACTGGTCTGCGTCCTCCGGTTTGCCAGCTGCTTCTCGTACCTGCCTAGACGTCGAACCACGGCAGGCTCTCTCGAGATCTGGCGATGCAGAAAAGTCGAGGTCAGTCTCCGGCAATGTCATGAGGGCTAAATGCCTTCGTAAGTGTAAGCCGGGACGATGGTAACGCCCAAAGATAATCCCCACAGACTTGGCCCAAAGGGCTGGAGGAGATCAAACACTACCGAGATCCGGAGCTGGAAAGGGCGCAGAAAACGGGGCAGCGTACTCTAAAGTGCGTGCTTCCCTCTGCCTTGTCTGCCGTGACACAGACTGGCAGCGTGGGCATTGCCCTGCGCGGTCTGGCCCTGTCAGTCGACATGGCCGATCGTGGTGCGGCCCGCCAAGTACAAACTGCCGTTCTCCGCCTTCGGTCGACATCCGCTGCGACTGCGTGACCCTTGAGCCACCCACACCTCGAGAAGATGATGGAGGTGAATTGTAGATACGGCATCAGTTTTTCCCCTTCTCAGTTCTCACCATCCCTCTTCGGCATAGTATCCAAGGTGCGTCATACGGCTCCATGCGTCTCTAGTCTCGGCGGGTATGTGAGGTCCATCACACTGATGGACTATAGTCCCCGTTGAACGGAACGGCAAGCCCGCTCGTGGTATTTCCCTCATCGGATCTAGGATCTGGGATCTGGGCTGTAGAGATGCCTGCCGTGGTTCTGGAGCGCAACTATGCGAAAGGTCCATCGAGATTGTCACTCCATCAGATTAATCAGAAAGCGAAGAAAGGGCTGTGACAGGTCGCAAGACGGCGCCTCGTAAGCCGGCTGCGACTCTGGCATATCGGCCTTTTCCTTGATGCCGACAGATGTCTCACAAAGCGACTGCGAGCGTGAAGCGGTCTGACCTCAGAATGGTGAGATCGATGTCGGCTGACAAGCTGGGCGCTCAAGAGTGTTACGTGTGTTGCAGCATTACAACAGATTTGAACTTTGGACGTTGTTTCTCAGGCGCTTGGCCACTGCCCAAGATCTACAAAGGTGTGCTCAAGTCGAGGGTGTGCCGTTTGCCCGTGGTCTTTGTTGGTAGCGGGAAGGCCTGGCGGGAAACAGCGGGATCGCCCGTGAGAGGAACAAGCCATGTGGAGACTGGAAGCGGTGGTATCCACCTACAGTTGACCTTCATCACGTGAACAGTCACATGATAGCGCGTTCCTCGTCAACGATCTTGCGACTGTCTACTTTGGCGCGTCGTAACAGAGTCGCGTACGAAAGTTGCTACGTCGCCGGCCTGAGTCAACGATCCAAGGCAGCAGCCCCTCTTTCATAAACTCGGTCACTAAATCTAGCTAGACGTCCTCAAGGTAAAGCCCTGTTGAAAAGGTCGGATTACCAATCCATCAGCGAGAAGTCTTGCCGTTGTCATTGATAAACGCCATCGACGATCCAGTCTCCTTCAGTTCTTCAAAGATAATCTTTCCCATCCACAGACGTTCAAGATTCATCGGATACTCAAGTCAGAGTACCCCGGTTTTCACCATGGCTCAAACCGCATCACCAACCAAAGAGGAGCTCGTCTCCGAGGTGACAAAATACGTCGAGGCCTACATGGCAAAATACGACGCCTCCCACGACTTCAACCACATCCGGCGCGTCGTCTCCCTCGCCCACCGCATCCACGCGCAATCTCCAGCTACAACCCCGGCCCTAGACAAACACACAATCACCCTCTCCGCCCTCCTCCACGACGTCGGCGACCGCAAGTACCTCCAGCCGGGCGAGGACGCATCCACCCTTGTCTCCACCCTCCTCAGCTCCCTCGGCGCCAGCCCCGACCTCGCCGCCCGCGTACAGACAATCTGCCTCGGCGTCAGCTACTCCAGCGAAATCAAGGATCCGGCGCGCGTACGGGCGCTGATTGCAGAGTACCCAGAGCTCGCCGTCGTGCAGGACGCCGACCGCCTCGACGCCATTGGCGCCGTGGGCATCGGGCGCTGCTTCACGTTTGGCGGCGCAAAGGGCGCGCGCAGCATGGACAACTCCATCGAGCACTTTGAGGAGAAGCTCGTCAGGTTGGAGGGGATGATGAAGACGGATGCTGGGAGGGAGATGGCGCGGGAGCGGACCCAGAGGCTTCTTACTTTTATGGAGTGGTGGCAGGACGAGGCTGGTCCTGTCAGTGCCTGAAAGGTCGATCTCGAGGAATTTGCACGTATATGACTTTCCCTTCGATTCAACTCGATACCCAGCTTCGTCTTTTTGAATATTACGGTCCATGTTTCAACGCGGACTATTACGATTACTCGAATAAGAATACTACATCCTTCAAATAAGCTCAACGAACCCGTCCCTCCTTGTCACTCAACTCAATTCCCTTCCTGCAACCCCATACCTCCCCTCCTCCTCCTCTCCTCCTCGACAAGTCTCATCTGCTTCCGAGCCTGCCTGTACCGCCAAGCCCAGTCCACCGCCCCGATCAGCGGCAACACCAGCACGTCCATAACCCTGATGGAAGTCCGCAGCGTGAAGTCGTCGTGCACCCGCCGCCGCCCAAACGACGAGCAGAGCGTATTGACCCAAAACAGCGCCACCTCCCTCAGCAACTCGCGCCCTTCAAAGTTATAGAGAAACGCGAACCCGCTCCCGTCCTGCCACGGCAGCGTCTGGCCCCTCACCCTCTTCTCCACCACGGCGCTCCAGTCGTCGTCCCGCGCCAACATGAAGACGGCAACCGCCCCGCGGCGCATGAGCTGCCTGTTGGACCCGTCGCCGCCGTCAAACCAGAGGAGCGTCGCCACGAGGCAAGCCCAGGGTAGCCGATCCCGTAAGCGGAAATAGTAGAGAAAAGAGGCATAGATATAGGCGACGCAGCAGGTGCTGACGAGGACGACGGTGACGTCGAGAGGTCCGCCGCCGCCTGTGGTGGACAACAAGAAGAAGAGGACCATGAGCGGGTAGGTCGCCACGAGGAGACGGAGCTGGTTCGTGACGGAGACCCACCCTTCCCAGGCGATGGCGGCCAGGACCTCCCAGATGATTGCGGGGAGATCGCCGACGGCGCGGAGGAGCATGACCGATACGTGGGTCCCTCCTTTCGGAGGCCGTTGAAGCCCCATCGGTGGTCCGCCCCGTTGTTTCTTTTTTGCTTATGGAGCGGGGGGAGAGTTGATATCCTTTTTCGTGTGAGGTTTCTTGGGTAGACCGGGGTTGCGATGCGGACTTTTCAGGACCGCGGGCCTTGTGAGTTGATTCGAGATGAAGGTGGTAGTATGAACTTGAGCCTCTCCAACTTCTCTCTTTCTTTTTTTTTTTTTCTGCTCGAGGGGAGGGGGAGGAAGGGGGATTACCTTTGGGAAGCTGGCGCGGACTGGAAGGGGAACAGCTCAGCATGAGCGACCCAAGGATTGTGTGTCTTACCTTAGTTCCCTCCCTTAGCTTCAAATACGGACGGACCCCCCACGCAAACGCACCATAGAGGCGCCACAAAATATGATCCTAATCTCCAGAAATAAGGACCCAAGCGGATGATAAGGCTGGCTCTGGTACCCGTTTTTCTTAATGGCACAGTGACGTAGACAAAGAGCCAGGATCTTTGAATTTCTCGATGCCAGTCGGAAGTAAGCGGGCGTTGCCGAGTTATCCTTGACTTGGAAAGGGACTTTCACATCTCGTGTTGGAACCTTTTTTTTTTGTATAACTCCCATACTGTCTTCCCTTAATACGATACAAAATGTTTGGTTTGAGCTGCATGAAACGAAACTCGAATGTAAGCAAGAAAGCGGCGGGGAGCGGATCGGCCGGATGAGGAGGGTTGACATGTACGGTAGATCCTTGGGACGAGCTAGTCGGTGAGGATTCCAGAGGACAGAGGCATCCCGCGTTGCTAGGGTTCTCGCCCTCTTTTTCTCATATGTGAGACAACAATCTTGGCAACCTTCCAGAAAGATCGTATCACGACCGCATCAGAGTACTAGGTGAGATATGATTGACGCTGACGACGGCAGAGCAACGGCCTACGAAAGCGTCACCTGGGTTACTAGGTAGACAATTGCTATGTATACGTTCTCAATCCCATAGACTACGATACTTCTTCTCCTCTTAATCTTCCCAGTCAGAGGAGGAAACAGGCCCTTGGTATCCCTGAAGATATGACTTCACACCAGCAGCAAACCGGCCGCAAGAGCTATGACTGCGGCGGCACGAATACTTTCTGACATGGGGTTCCCGGCATTCGGGGGCGTGGCGGTTGAAGTAGGGGTAGCCGAGCCCGTCCCCGTCGGTGAGGAAGTCGAGGAGTCCGGCAGGGCATTGGCGGACATTACGCGGTCCAAGATGTGGATGAGTCCGTTGTTGGTCCTGTCACAAGCCATCAGTTTCATTGCCTGGGTATCGTTGCTGGCCAGGTAGTGTCCATGCATTGTAGTACTCACAGGACGTTGGGGCTAATGACCTTGGCATCGTTGAACCAGATCTCGTTGTCCTTGATCGTGACGCGAACAGTCACGTTGGCCATCGAGGTGAATTCCTGGCCATCCACGAGGAAGTCGCTGTAAGCTGTCTGAGGTAGAGTGTGAAAACTGTTATTTGGGTCAGTCGAACGAGAGCTAGAGTCTGCATTCGTGGCTTGTGACTCACAGCAACGCGTTCTTGAGGTCTTCGTTTCCGAGAGAACTCTGGGGGCTGCCTGCCTCCTTGAAAGCAGCGGTGTTGGGTCCCAGGCATGTGATGTTGGCGGTATTGTCGAGTTGTCTCCATAGCTTGATCTTGTCCAATGCATCTCCGAGAGCCGATAGTGAGCTTGAGAGCTTCTTGATGGTGGTGGAACATACTGCCGGGGCTTCTAGAACACTGTGAGGTTATCAGCATGAGTCCCTTGATGTAGGCGGAGGGTATCGACTCACGCATCGACAGATTGGAAATATCTGCCATCCCACACCCCATCGATCGATGTGAGCTCGGCAGTCTGACCAAGGCCACCGCGCAGGCTCGCGGTGTGATCATCGGAAGGGGTCCCTTGCCTAACTCTAAATTTGGTGGGATTAATGGTGCTCGGTGAAATAAAAAGCACCTGACCCTGTCTTCGCCGTACTGGTCGATGATGGCAGGTCCAGGTGTCCGAAGGTTGAAGAGCTCATCTCGAAGTTTGGTGGGGACTGTGATACCCCTGGGCGCGCTGAAATTCGAGGCCGTCAACGGAGCATCCAGAGTATGGTATCGCAAGATGGTCAAGAGTTGGTTCACGGGAAGCTGCGTGATTTCGCTGACGTTGGACTGTTGAAGAAACTTGGCGAGGGCAACATTGGTCGGCACTAGGAGAGTAACTTTATTTTTCGTCACAGCGGTTATGTTGCTTATAATGCTCGGATAGCCGTTCAGAATTTCGTTGAACGTGGAGAGATCGGCGTGGCTTGTCAGCGCATTGCTGAGACTTTGCTGAGCCTGTCTTGAATGTAGAGACGGATCAACAGCGCAAGCCAGCGGCGCGAGACTCACGACAGCGACAGCGAGCTCTTGGACGAAGCGCATACTTGTAGTAGGAACCCGGGGTGAGTGTCTGCTTCAGGACAACATGTAGCTTGTGAGCTTGGAATATCAGATGGCGAAGAGTGCCATATCAGAAGTCGTCTACTTGGCCTTCAGCCGCACAAGCCAGACGGATGGCTGAGCCTAGCTGAAGATAGTGTCCCTCCAGCTTCAGCGGCAGTGCAAGTGCGTTGCCTGCATTGTTTCTGCCACAATCCAAGCCCAGACCAAACCAGGAAGCTGACTGAGAAGCTACGGTAGGGCGGCGTCTTACCACATACACCACGAGACAGATATTGAGGTGAGATAGTGCTGTAAACAAAGACACTCTGGCTTGGGATGCGAGTCGCAAAGACACAGGTCTCAGGACCAGGCCATACTGTATTGACGGGGCCGTTCCCAGCGGCCACTGGCAGGCTCATGCAGCAATTAGCTATCGGGCTCGCATTTTGCACTCTGCTCAGCGATCGAGTCCTGGAATGAAATCAACTTCGCATTCAAAGTGCTGGATTGTGGCGGAACACCTATGCACGAAGCGGCACTAGAAAACGTAGGGCTGACGGTTGGCGTGGAGAAGCCGATTCATGCAAGGTGAGAGGCGCGCCACGAACCGTAGAGGTCCTCCGTTGTATTTGTTCTCGTACTACAAAACAAGTTGCCAATTCGAATTCAAAAGAAGTCAAAAACCGCCTGACTAGTTCAGTTGTCTGCCGTTAAAGGATTTGTCAAAGATGAGGGAGGTGCGTCGTTGAATAGATCAGCGTCTTTCCTACCACATCTGGGGGCCTTGGCACTGAGATATAGGCAAGACCATGCTTACTACAAGCAAGCTTATTTCACCCCTGCGGCGTTGCCTGCAGGAACAGAGTTGAACGGTGGTTGCCCCGAGCTTTTCGTGGCAGGCACGTGGTTGAAGGCGCCTTGCGACTGATGACAGCAGTGCCTCGATCATTCGATGTAATGCCAGGGATTGATCCCTTACTCCTTCTTGATCAAGATCCCTCTGCTGCTGCTGCTGCTTCTGCTGCTGTTTCTGCTGTCGTTGGGTCATGAATGTTAGTCATGGAACAGGTCGAAGTGCCACTTTCCTTTGAGGCCAACGTGCCATGTCATTTGCGACGGGAGGAACTGGACCGAATAATACTAGATCAAGTCGTCTAGTCAATCCCGGCCTACCTAGTTGTGGAGGTAGCAATTACCTTAGGTATGATCAGGTACCTATGTCACGAGTGACTCGACAACAAGAAGGGCAGGAAGGTCCTTAGACTGGCCAGTGGCAGGAACTCATCCAAAGCATTGAGGTAGTACCTCGCATGGTGGTTCCTAAGCACTTACTACAAGAGTCCCCGCAAAAGAAAGGACGGGAAGGTGAAGGTCCAACACCAAAGTACGGATACGGATACCTTGTACCTTGCAATGGACCTACCTAGTCAACGATGATTATGGATGCTGCTTCGCTTGGCAATAAGGTCCATGTTGATGAGGAGCACCCCAGGCGCCCTCGATAAGGTGTTGCTCCCCTGCCAAAAGGACAGCTTCTGACTCCACACTTACGCCCGAGCTTTCCCATCAGTTGAAGGTGTGGACAGTGCCATCCTTGCATCACTAGGCCAATTTCGGCCAGCTGCTCGAGTTGGTCCAACTCGGCGCGAAATCTTCCTCGACCGTGACTGGACAATTTGCAACATGTGTGTGTGTGTGTGTGTGTGTCTACAGGAGCGAACGAGGTGTTTAGCTGTGCCGCAATATTCAATTTCCGCCGGCGTGAGAAACCGTCTGTTCTGGCAACATTCCCCTCCGGTAGACCTTGCCGTTAATGGCGCGTTAGTTGCGGTAATGATGGCAAAACGTCAATCTGCATGCCCCAAGGAAAACAAGGAATACAGAAAGGGTAAGGTCAAACACCAAAGATCCAAACTTTGTATATCCTGTCCACGATACCCTCCCCGTTTGCCCCGGTTCGACGCATGCGCTCTCACGCCTGTTCCTCCCCCCTTGGTGCTTAGGTAGTGTAGCCAAGGTCAGGTACAAACGTCCGGTTTGGCAAATGTGGTAGTCACCGCAAGAGGGCACTTGCCGTTGGTTGTGACACAGGCAGCAGCCTACTCATTGGACAATGCCTTTGTGTTCTTCTTCCTTTTCTTCTTAATCCCCTTCTCTCAATTCTCTCCCCGATCCATCTCTTCTTCTCACACCCAACTACAGTGTACACATCATCAAAGCCTTCCATAACTGCCTTCACCACTTACACCAATACACCAGCCTCTTTTGTTTGCAATTACCACATCCATTGCCGTTACATCTATCCTCTCGAAGAATTCCTTCATCATCCAACTCCTTACCACCACGCCAACTTTGACCGGCTTGTCAAAACACACAAACTACACCAAAATGAGACAGACAACCATCATCGCTGGCCTCGCAGCCATGCTTCCCTCTACCGCCCAAGCCTGGTCTATCCCGGCCCTTCTCGATATCCGCCAGACCACCCGTCCCTACCAAGACGTTGTCTGCAAGCCTCAGACAGGTTCTGGTGCCCAGCTTCCCCCTTGCGTCCAAATTGAGAACATTGAGCTCGCCTGTCAACCCAATGGCACCAACCCTATCGACTACGAGGCACACGCTCAATGCATCTGCGGGGGTAGCTTCTTCGCCGAGAAGTTGGCTTGCGAGCGATGCCTCACTATTCACGGTCTCCGCAGCGAGCGAAACCTGGCTTTCTACAGCGGCGTCCTCTCATCTGCCTCCAATGCTCTCTGCACAGGTACTCCCACTGCTGTTTTCGCCAGCATCTACTCCGGCATAGAGGCTGCTGCTACTCCCGTGACTACTGGAGCCACTGCCACAAGCGATCAAGCTCCCAGCAACACGGCCATTTCTCTCTACTATACGGCTAGCGGCCCCCAGGGACCTGGCACCATCACTGGTGCAGCCGCGAGTGCCACTGCTGTTGTAAGCCGCACGACGACGAGCCCTTCTACTGCTGCGACTGGCTCCGCTTCGGGAGCAACTGGTACTTCATCTACCCGTGCTTCAACTGCCACCACCAGTACAGCTTCGGGTGCCGCGGCCACAAGCACAACCGCTGGTAGTGGTGCGATGCCGACTTGCGCTGCAGGTGGCCTCTTGATGGGTGCTGCTGGTATCGCAGTTCTCGCAGGACTGTAAGAGATTCTTGGAGACGCAGTTTGGCCGTCGTCGCGTGAGAGAAAGTCGGGGTTGAAGAGATGACTGGTGGTGGAAGTAATGATAACGTCCGGCACTGTTCACGATTCAAGTATTAATGAGCATTGAATGGATGCACTTTTCCCTTTCTCTTTGGCTGAGCCGTGACTGTGATAAGTGACATAATGCAAGATGTTTATCAGAGTTTATCAAATGCAGCTGGCTTCTGACCCTTGACAATGGGGTTGTGACAGTGATGGCGCTTTGGACGAGGATGTCACCCGGACGGCGAGGCACGATCGATTGTGTCTTTGTAGAGCAATTGCCTTGCATTCAATTTCTAATGAGTCCTTCCAAAATCTTTCGTCCGAGCTAACCTAGTAGCTGCGTGTACTTGGGTAACGACGGACGTGGGTCAAAAAGAGGTCGAGTCGAGCCCGATGCCATCATAACCCTCCAGGTTCTCACGCCAACCCACCACACCCACAAACTCCCCACATCCCACTCGTCCATGCTAGTCTTGTTCCCTCCACCGCGCAGCATATAAGTTGGGTCCCAGACCCTTCATCCAAAGACCTAGGGGTATATCCCATCTTACATGCATCTCAACTCTATTCGATACACCGTACGTCCGAATTTACTCGGGCATGTGCTTGAAGGGCTTTGCCAAGTTCTCCTGGCAGAAGGGCAGCTTGCCGACAGTCCAAATCTCGGTGTCCTAGAGATAACGCATTAGTCGCGACATTCGCCTGTGCCATCATCACGATTCAAAGCCACAGCAATGGAGAAAATGTCTTCGATCGGTGTTGCGTTCATGGCTCGACTTACCGGCTTTAGGTTCTTCTTGATCTCGGTATCGAGGGTACCAGCCTTGAGAGCGATGATCTCTGGGGCCGCATCGGGGTCGTGAGCAATTGGCGAGCCACACTCGGAGCAGAAGATACGGTGAACATCCTTGCCTGATGAGCCCTTGCCCGCCCAGCTCTTTGTAGGGCCGTTGATGGTAAGCTTATCCTTGGGAACAACAGCGACAAGGGCTAATCCAGGGTCAGCAACCAAGACACGCCCAGGTCACAAGTCGAAAGATCGAGCAATCCAATTCTATGCTACGACAAAGCCATGTGGGAAAGCAGCAGAGAACACGTACAGTATGTCGAGCCACTCTGGCGCTGGCAATCGTCGCAGTGATCGTAGCCGGTAATGAGAGGGGCGTCGACGTCCACCTTGTAGGTGACGGCCTTGCAGAGGCAGTGTCCGGTAAGAGGCATGTTGAATATATAAAGCAAAGTCGGAGAGGTACGTTGAAAATGGGTTGCAATCCTTCGAGAACAACAACAGATTTGAAGTCGTTGAAAGACAGTGCAGTGCAGCAAAACTTCCAAGCGGACAAACACCAGACGGGAGCAAGCCCTTTTTGTTTCTGTCGATGGAGGGGGCGGGGTATCTGGTGGCGCATCAAGTTTTAGCTGGCGACCTCCGAACACCACTTGAGGCGCTTACATATTTCCGACGACGTCACTTACCCTATTGAGGTACCGATCCTGGATCCAGACCGGATGAGCGGGGAGAAGTGTCCGAACCGTGGGATGGGAGTTTCCGATGGTGAATTGGCTGCGACCCCGACTCAAGCTACGGTTTTGTGACGTTGAGGGGAGACTTTCCGAAGATTGGCGTTTGTGCTTTGATCTTTGGAAGGAAGACTTGATCACATTATTCGCGAGGGAAAATAACTTCTTTTTATACATCCGACGAGTCCTCCATTACGAAAAGCTTCGAGAGACCACACCCTTTCGTGGCGGTAGGCTTAGGCTCCTTCGGAGCCGGGACATCGAGCACAACCCAACCCTGGAAACAAGACGTTGGGTGCTTGGACAGCTTTGGGAAGCAGTGAGGAGAAGGGATCCACCAATTCGAGAAACGTTTCTGTCAGCGCTGCAGGCCACGGCGATCCTGAGTTCCTTGGCGTTTCTGTTCGACCTGTGGCCAGCTCATCCTTGTTGCACCGTATATCAGCAAGAGTCTGGATGACATCCATGCTCTCGAATTCGCTACATACACGACCAAGTACAGCACAGCACAGTACAAGGCGAGACAATACCGGGTCTGGTCAGAATATGTTCACGGCGAGCGGTTTTCGATCAATCTGTGGCATGACATGACAATGCTAGTCAGGCGAGCATTGGATGTTGGTGTCTCGAACTCGAACAGCTCGACCCCGCGGAGGGGTACGGAAGGGGGGCTCATAGCAGGTGAGGATCAAACCGATGCTCGGTTTTGCGCCAGCCACGGACGGGCGTTCGGGTCCCTTGGAGAAAAGATCCTTTCATCATCGCAATTTGTCATTAGAGCCCCTTCTCCATGGCAAAAGGTACGTCTTTGAGATATCCTTGTTTGATCGAAGCTGCGGTTTGCTGACAAGATGGGACCAGAGCTTCGAGAAACACTGTACGGTTTTCTCGAACGCAGCCCACCCCAGCCGCCCGCCCTGGACCGGACGATTTGGAATTTTCGATGCGGGACCCGCGTTAGTGCTGCTGCAGCTCGCCGGCACCTTAGCATGACACACCGGATACCACTCCTCTGCGGCACCTCGAAGACTCAAGGAGTCGAAAGTTCTGTCAGTATGAAGTGTCAAGCGTGTGCACATCGACCCCACTGCCGGGTTGGCATAGGTGCATACTGTATACCTAGAATGCCTGCCATCGGCCCCGTGCCCGAGCGGTTCAACAAGCATTTTTTTGCAAATCATTGCGAATCGAGTAATGGCAACTACCAAATCTAGCGCGAGGCGCCTCTGGGTAACCTATGTTTGGAGAGGTGTGACGTGACCCCGGCCCTCCACTGAGTCCACTCTCAGAGACCTTCCCCTCCACACCAGCTTCTCCCCGGCCCCTCGGAAATCGGTGATCCAAACATGGGCGGGGAAATATGCGCCACCTCACACACAGCGTTCTGAATCACAGCTAGGTAAGTATTCCAGATGCCATTGACAAAACGTTTTATCAACGATTGAAACATGAGATGGCCTTCTGACAGATTCTTGTTTTCTTCTCTTCCACAAACGCTGCACAATCTACACATTAGATGACATGCTGAGTAAGGGTACGAACGTATGCCGCGTGCTCAGTTCGAGTATAGCGTTCCCTTGCTTGGACCATGCAAACTAACAGACATGAGGTAAGGGAACCCCTCTTCCAGGTAAGGTACCGCATGCAAAGAGATGCAATTCGGCGTCCACTGCCCGCCCGCCCCAACATGGACTAATCAGACTACCTGCCAAATATGCTTTTTTGGTTGGGGAGAACCACGGGAAAGAGAGACGAGTATTTCAAATACCCAGCTGTAACCATTGGAAAGATCCACAGCTTGGGGGATCTGCTTACCAGCATCCATGACAGCGCAGCTCGGTGTGTGGATGTGTGATGTCCTTGTGCGTTTGCTGCTCATGATACGCCGGACTGCGGCAAGTAAATGATGAAATGTAGGTGAGCTATCAACTTATCTCCTCTGGCTTATCTGAGACGAAAAAAAGAGATCTCCCCCAATGACAGTGAGCCACGGAAGACAGCTCGTCGCATATGCGGAACGGGGGGAAACCCAGCCGGGCGATGCAGGTTATGAGCAGCTAGCTACCTAGCTGCCTTGTTTGATCATCGACGACATACATTGAAGGCTGAGATGGACTGGTCCAGCCAGAGGGGTATCGTCATCTACCTGGAGCAAGTTTAGAGAGTTGTCTCTCCTGCTTGGTACATCTTAGCTCTTCTCTCCTTCTCGATGATTTTCTAATAGGCGCGGCTGATTGCGCGTTGTCTCTAGTAGGTAGCAACACAGAACGTGAGCCACATGCATGGCGCTTACTGAGTACTACGGTACTCGTATCAAAGTATCTCTCATAACCTCATGAGCGGAGCGACGGTAGACGACAAGACCCAAGCGACGCCCGCGCGCAGGATCAAGTGCTGCAAATCTAGGAGCTCCACGCTCCCCAGCGCAAGTCGGTCGGCGAGAAATGATCGTAGCACGAGCGATCTGTACACACTCCGCGTCTGCCTGTCCGTCTGTCCGAGGACGAAGCCGTCCATGGAGGAAATGCGGAAGTCGCGAATATCGACTTTTTGTACGCCGGCGCCGGCGCCGCCGTCCTTGGCTTCCGGAGACTTCGTGGCCGAGGTCAGTGGCCGCTCGATGCGGTCCGGCCTCTGCCGCAGGGCGCGTATGGCTCTGAAATAGACGTAGTCTAGAATGTTTGTCGTCTTTAGTGGCGGCGCGGGTTTTTTGAGAATGAGCTTCGGTAGGACCTCTGGCTGCGAGATCCAGAGCGTACCGTTGTCCTGGAACTCGCAGCAGATGGCCTCGAGGTCGTGTGCGTAGCGCACGAAACGGGCGTAGAAGACGGGGGTGAGGACTTTGAGGTCGAGGTGCTCTGCACGTTTCGGGTTCTTTTGGGCGGCGGGCGAGAGCATCGTCTCTGTGAGGCCTCCTCCTCCTCCTCCTGCTCCAGAAGTGGTAGTGATTCCCGCGGGAATGTACGTGAGGGCGATGGCGGCCGTGGACTGCGCGACCAGGTGACGGAGGTAAGACCGGAAAACGGGCTCAAGCCGGCTCTCCGTCGCGTCGGCTTTCCGTCCGATGCTCTCTTTCAGGGGTTCCGGGCGGAACCAGACGTGCAGCCCCTTGCGGAGGGAGAGGACGGCGGCTTCTTTGACGATGCGGGGGAAGGTGACGAAGCCTACCCACCACCAGCGGGCGAGGAAGACGATTTTCTGGAAGGGGTTCATGGTGGCTGGGTCGATGGCCGGGGCGGAGTTGAAGAGACGGGCGACGATTTTGGGGTGGTGTTTTGAGGAGGAGAGGGTTATTGTACTGTCGAGGGTGTATTTGTAGTCGGCTCCTGCCATACCGGCGCCGGACGGTGGTGGTGGTGGTGGGAAGAAGTCTGTCGCGGAGAGGGCGTAGGATCCCTTGCGGGAGTTGAAGGGGGAGACGTGGAAGTCCTTTGGCCAGGTTTTTGTCATCCTGATCTGCTGCGTCTTTTGGGCGGCGGATTCTGCATCTGCGTCTTGTGAGGCCGACTCTGCTGCGATGCCGTCTTGTAGTCCATTACTACCGTCGTCGAGACGCTGTTCTGACGGGGAGGCATCCGTGGTGAGAAAGTACATCCTCCGCTCATCAAAGGTGTTGTTCACTTCGAGCACCATGGCTGTCAGCTCCTTGTCCCTGGAGTAGAGGTACCAAAAGGACACCGGGTTGAAGTGGTATCCCAGGAACCGGGCTGCGGTGACGAGGTATGCGTTGGGATACTGCGCTGGATCCGCGCCCTGTCGTGACTTATGTGAGTCTTGTGTTCATTCTCATGTAGCACGTTTTGCTCAAGTGAGATTCTGGATAAAACCTGGCTGAGCGGAAGGACGCCTTACCTGAGAAGTGAGATACGCATCAAGCTTCCCTCTCAACCCAAGGTGCCCGTTCCCGCGCTCGAGATAGTCCGCCGGATCCACGTGAAACCACGCCCGTCCCGCCGTCCGCGGCGCCAGCGAGAACCACGATAACCAGCCTGCCTCGTCGACGTCGCACGAGACCATGCCGCCGTAGCTGCCCTTCCACCCGACGGGGATGCCGACGACAAGGTACGAGTACACAAAGGCGTGTTTCTCGGGAAACGTCCGCCTGTGTGTCGTGGTACAAGGGATCAAGAGCGGTTTCACCGGCGTCGTCTTCCACTTTCTCGATTCCGTTTCTGACGCGGTGGGAGCATCAAGGCCTAGGAGGAAGCGGCATATCTGTAAGAGAACGAAACCTAGGAGGAAGCCCGGGAGGAGGAGGAGCTGGTTGCGTAGGAGGTGCGGGTCTACGTAGGGTGAGATTAGGTCTGCGAGGAGGCGCTTGTTGCGATAGGATGTGAAGACGAGGAGGAGGGCTGTGTCGAGGTAGGTTCCGAGGAGGGAGTAGTAGGTGAAGCCTGCCAGGAGGGTCAAGGGCTGGAGGCCCGGTGCGGCGGCGGCGGTCATGGTGTATGGTAAGGTATGCTTCGTGATTTTTCCGGGCCGGGCCGTCGAGGTGTTTGGGGGGTTCCCGGGGCCGAGGCCGGTTGTTCACCACGTGTAGAGATCGGCGTCGTTGCAAGGATGCCGGCGGCCGTGTTCGGGGGGGTTAGTGCCCGGCAGTGTTATGAAGATGAAGTGCTGTATATTATTTTCATTATGAAGAGATGGTGTTGTTTGCGATGTTTGTTTTTTTCTAAAAATCGTCTCTCTTCCAGTCAAGGATCACGAAAGCTTGGCTATGGCGATTGCCAGATCGGGTCTTTCGGTGGAGGACGGGGCGGGTTGTGGGCCGATGAGCATGTTCGATGAGATCAAGACTCTTGGTGAACCCACCTCAACGTGAGGATCTCGTTCCATGAGTGAGCTTAGTCATCAACATCGAACCAGCTGCAACCAGGTGAAACAGTCATGGCCGACACTTCGTCGGCCAGGTACGTCGGCCAGGACGGCTCTCCAAGATACAGACATGTCGTATGCATGGCCACCATTGATCCGTAGAAGCCATTGCCCGGAATACAGTTCGTTTGATCATGATCAAGGCAAGCAGGTTGCCATATTCAGAACACAACAAAGGCAGCTGCTGCCATATGGCCAGGGTCAGGTTGCACAGCCGACAAGGGAACCTGGGCGGAATCAACGACTTACTTCCGTTAAATGCGATGAGTGACAATGGAATGAATAATACCTCGTACCTAAGGTATTCCCTGGAGGCCGCTCTTCCGAATTCCAACGGGCTGACTTGATTATGGAAGACGATGAAAAAGAGACCTCGAGGGCCTCGAATCCGATGTGTGGCGCAGTCAGGCAAAAATAGAGACCGGCCGGGGCAGCCACCGGGAGAAGATGCGGTAAGGCTCCCCATACCTGTACGCAGAGCGCTCCCGTCAGCTGGGGAACAGCTTTCAGCAATAGGAGGGGGAGGCTCTTCAGGTCAGGTCGGTCACCCCGCCATTTGCAGCCCAGTCTGACGGTCGGATCTGCCCTGGTGCTCTGCTCTGCTGCGGCGGCGGCGTTAGGCACATGCAGGGATATCCGCCCTTCTTACCTCCGCCGGTTGACTCAGTTCGTGCAGTCCCTCCCCGTCGACTCCCCTCCCCCCACCAGTTTTTTGCCATCTATGCCAGTCCATCGACTTCCATACCTGTCATTTGCCGACCAGCCCACGCACCAGCCACAAAGACATTCAGGGCCCCCCCTCTGTCTCTTTGAACAGCCGCCTCCCAAAAACTGACGCAACGAAACCCTCTTTTATCTAACCTTCCTTCCCCCCTCCACCGACAAACCAACAGCACAAACCTCACGAGACCACATCACCAACCCCCCGACGAACAGCGAAAGAAGGACACATCTCCTTTCGCACCAATCGAACTACCCCTATTTTGAACACACAAATCTTCACACACCCAACCGAACCACCCACAATGGATGACTGGGACACCGCCACCAAGATCGGCTCCAAGGCCCGCGGCGGAGGCGTGCAGAGAGAGACCGTCATCAAGGGAAAGAGCGCCCTCAACGCCGCTCAGCGCAGCGGTTCCGTCATTGGAACGGAGAAGAAGTATGCCGCTGGCAATGCTGTATGTTTTTTTTCCCTCCTGGGCAATCCCTCTCCTGCGCGATAGACAGCATCCTCTGAAATTCACACTTGACATCATGAGCCCTTGCCCAACCTCACCCCTCCATTCTCCACAATTCTCAATTGATGACGGGAGATGGAGAGGAAAGAGTGCAAACCACCCCTGAAGCCAACCCTCCCAGCGAAACTCTTAAAGTCTGCAAAATTCCCACATCAAAAGTTGCTAATTCTCATTTCCAACAGGCCACCAAGCCCGGCGTCGAAGGCCAGCGCCTCACAAAGGTCGACCGCTCCGACGACATCATCAAGCCCAACACGGTCGGCAAGGAGGTCGGCGACGCAATCTCCCAGACGCGCCAAAAGATGGAGCCCAAGATGACCCAAAAGGACCTCGCCACAAAGTGCAACACCACCCAGTCCATCGTCGCCGACTTTGAGCGCGGCAGCGCCGCCCCCGACCAAAAGATCCTGTCGGCCATGGAGCGCGTCCTCAACGTCAAGCTGCGCGGCGCCAACATTGGCGAGCCGCGCTTCGCCAAGAAGAAATGAGCAACTTCTTTCAGTAGTTTCTTCTTTTTATTTGATTGATACCACTCAACTCAATCGGTGGAACCGTCACAGTCTCGGGGAGGGCACGGCACAGCACGAGAGAGAGAGAGCGCTCGTGGCTTTAATCTTGCTTGCGCTGGGAGTCTGGATCCTTGGAAAGGCGAAAAATGGTCGTATCGAACAACAAAATGACCTCGGCTTTGGGTTGCATAGCATGAAACAAGACTGAAGACTCAGAACTGTCTCGAGAGGCTAGCTCTTTATGAAGGTTACGGTTCCTAGACGTTTTACAGCACAATAGATGAGTTGGCGACTCCAAAGCTGACGATTACACTGAATCCATTACCTGCATCTCCTGCAGTCTCTAAATGTGTGACTGTTTACACCTTTATCGTGTCAAGTCTACATGTTTGCCCCCCTTCAAGTGAACCCAAGCGCCCGCAACTCCATGTGAGTCTCATCCCTCTGTCTGTGGTATCTTCCAAACTCCGTATGCAGAAAACACGCTATGCTATGCATCAACCCAATCCCCTGAACACACTTCCACCGATAACCTCTCCCTCAGATGAATTCAACTATGCGAGAAGTCGGTTCACTCGCGCAACGAGCTCCGCCTCGTACGGCTTGCGTCTCGTCTGGATGACGACATGCTCCTTACCACCGACCGTGGCAACCTTCAACCATTCCGGTGCGACTTCCTTGGCAATCAGACGTACCGCATCGACACCTTCCTCCATGGACATGGGTACACGCAGAGAGTCCTTGAGCTTCTGCTGCAGAACAGGCATGGTGAAGGACACAACCATCTGTCCGGCCGCATTCGACGACGACACGAGCATGGAGAGGACGGCGGAGATGTCTCCCACCCGCTGCAGGGCGCGCTTTCTCGCCATCTCGGGGCCGGCAGGGAGCTGGATGTTGGCGTTGGCTTCCTCCTTGGCTCGGAGTCTGTCGAGGAGGGTCATCTTGGTGCCGTTGGGGTTGAGTGCCGGGAATTTCGATGCTTGGGTTTGCGTCTCTCTCTCCTGCTTCTTGAGGATGTCGTTCTTGATTCCAGTCAAGGCGCGTTGTCCCTTGGCGAACAGGGGGTTCTCCGACATGGTTGTGTGACGAACAGTAATATCGGACTTGGGCAGGTCGTTGAAGCTCAGGTTCTCGAAGCAGATATCGAGATCCGACATCTCATCCATGGCGCGCTGGGAGCACATGATGTGCAGGTTCTTCTCGAACTGTTGGCAGAGCTCATTCTCGTCGATGCGGCCAATGTTCTTGGTGAGATCCATCTCGAGGCAGAGCTTGCCACGGCCGTAGTCGGTGACGATAAAGGGCGAGCAGAGGGACCCATCCTCCTGGCCTGGTGTCTTTGTGTCTTGGATGGCAATGCATCTCCGAATGTCGTCCACTGTGACTCTCCTCTTTCCCCATGTGCGGGCTACGTGAGGTGCGATCGAGCTGATATCAAGCGGTGCGTTGTTGTTTTGGTGCACGAGCTGAAGAGAAACAGTCTTGAGGATGGCGCGTTGCAGGTCCAAGAGCTCCAAAAGCTCGGCAGGCAGCTGCTTCTTGACAACCTCCTCCTTGATCTCTGACTTTGTAGCATTGTGCTTCTTTGTTCGCTTGACCTTCTGATTGGCTTTGCGCACTTCGGTCTTTGCTTGGGAGATGACGTCCGACTTGCGAGTCTTTCGGCGGCTGTCGGCGACTGGCGATGTGGTGCTCTTTCGTGTAGAAGCAGCAGTGGTGGTGGTTGCGGTCGTGGGGACAACCTCAAGCTTAATGGGGACAGGCTCGTCCTTCCCACTCTTGAAGACCCGCTGACGCTTCAGAGACTCGCATCCTGGGACGTCGCTTCTCGCATCTCTCAGTGAGACGTCCTCGTCGTTCGATCTTGCCTTGCGCTTCTTTGAGGGTGTTGCTGTAGGCTGAGGGGGGAGAGCTCTTTCCGGGCTGGACTCGAGCTTGATCTCTGGCTTAACTTCCGTCTTGGCGACGGGAAGAGAGGAGGGCAGTCCGATGAAGAAGACCTTCTTTGAAGCGTCGTCTACGGGAGCAGGGTATGTCTTGGAGACTCGGCCGTACTTGCTGATGAGGTTGGTCGCTGGCGTGGTTGCAACAGGCTTGACCTGCCGACGGGAAGCTGCGCGAGCCATTGCGTCGAGATGTGCAAGTGCTGGTCGTCTAGGTGATGAGGGGAGGAAAACGTAGGCGGTCGAGAGCGATGCAGATTACAAGCGGAAGCTGTGAAGTTGAGAAGTAGAAGTCAAGAGGATTGGCAAGCGCAATTAAAAAGTCTCGGTTCGTGTAGAAGGTACAAGTTGAAAGTATCAAGAAGTCATGAAGAGTATGAAGAGGTTTTGTACATTGGAAGGAGAGTGGGGAGCGGAAATGATGGAGCAACGGATGGCAGCAACGCGCCGGGCTAAGGGGGTCGCGGACCACCGACCGCGACAGACGCGTTTTTCGAAAGGAGCACACGATGCAGGCGAGAAGTCGCGTTAAGTGGTGGGGCGCGCTGGCGCTGGTGTTGATGGCCCGTGCTTTCTCAGCAGGCGAAACCTCGGCACCATCCTCCACCTTCTATTTTTCCGTGGGACCCAACCGTCTGGGCAACGGAAGCTCTTCCCGTCGAGGTTCCCCCGGAGAAAATGGAAGGGACGAAAAAAAAGTTGAACAAGTGCAGAAGGGAGTCAGTATGGACGAATATTCTGCCCGACCTCCAAACTCGCAATCCAAATTTGGGAAAAGCATTGTAACTGCTGTTTTGAGATTCCTTGCTTGTCCCTGCTTGCCTCACATCTGTCAACAACCCGGGGGGATTAGGCTGTTCGAGCTGTTCCAATGCAAACATGGGACGGCCCATTTGCCCCCCTGTCAACCGGCGAACCATTCGCAGAACGAGTCACAATCCCCGGGTGTTTTAAACGCAGCAGCTATAGGCAAAGGCGGTTGCGAAAAGAAAATGTGTTATCAATGTTAATTCATAGCTAGAAAGGCCAATTTCCTAGTTGCACACCGAAAACGAGTGCGCATTCCGAATAATGTGTAAGGTGGTACGCCCATCGTCGTCTCAAACCATCAACGTTTTTTGGGTGGCTACTTGCTGCCAATAACCCCGTATGCAGACCGAGAAGAAGAAGAATAAGAAGAAACCCATGATATGTGCCAGTCCTGCTTTTTGTGTAAACCTCATTTCGCGAGCCGTTTGAGAAAAATATAGTTTGCTCCGCGCATTTCGCCCCGTACTCCCATGATTTGTCCGTATGCTGATTGTACAAGCAAAGAGTAGCCCCTGTGTCGAACAGTGGGCAAAAAGAATTCGTTCGTAGCTCTGAACAAGAACATCTCATCGGCGGATCGATGACTGCCAGTGGTCTGTAGCGAATGATACCGGGCTTGGTGGAGGAGGCGCCGGCACACTGTAGTCGTTCTCTTGAATCATATGTACAGGCGTCACCGGGCGGTGGGTGGTCGAGGCGAGAGTCGCGTTCAAACTTGTGTAGAGATCCTGGCCCGTCATCAGGCGCAGATTCCTCCGTTGAGGAGAAATAGGTAGAGGCGAGGCGATCTGGATCTGGCTGGCAGGCATTTTGATTGTGTGTGCCGGAGGGGATGAATAGGTGAAGTCCTATCACGCAGGTGTTAGACAAAGAGTCTGGATGTTGCTGCGTTGTCGACAGGCTCCACGTACCGATGGTGTTGAATCTGTATCTGTACGGAAGAATCTGGGGAAGAAACGGGGATTATAAGGACAGCTGTGGATATGGTTGCTTGTTGAGAGGCGTTGTCGAGGCTGGAACTGGTGCCGAGACACAGTAGAGTGGAGTGATATTCCTTGAGATGGGGGGAGGCGTATGTAAGGTAGGTGGACGAGATGGAGGGCAAGAGGCGTAAGGAAAGTGCAGATGCCAGAATATTTAAAGCCGAGAGCCCCAAATGAGAATCGGCTGACAGACACGCACACACACAGAGAGAGAAGAAAAAAGGCAGAGAGCAGAGAGACAACGAAAGAGGGTGCGACCGGGCGTTTGTGCGCGATCCGTAACAGAAATTTCACAATTCCTTTCCTTGTGTCGTAAGTAGACCGACCACCCCCGGGCTGGTCAAGTCGGTGCGCAAACAAGACCAGGGTGGGTGGAATGCCTGGGAGCAAAAAGGACCCAACCGAACGGTCGAAAGGGTGGGCTATGGGCAGAGCAAATCGACAAGAGGCGCGGGTAAGGTTGCAGTTGCCGGGAGAGTTCAACGGAAGCGTGGGGAAGAAAGTCAGGGGTTCCAGTGATGAAGGGGAGATGAGCAAGACGAAGAAGGGAGGGGGGTGTGGTGAGAGTGAGAGTGAGAGGGAGAGGAGTGAGAGGTGGAAAGAGGATGATGAGGGTTCAGAAAAATGGCGAGGAAGTCGGGATGGACCAGAGTTTGCTCTTTGACAGCTCACGGGCTCCAAAGACTGGCGGAAACAGAAGGCAGACTGTCAGGGTAGAGTAGAGAGTCCTTACCCGATGTTAGACGGACGTGGAATTGAGACAGAATGATAAAGGCAGAGGGGCATGAGAGGTACGGATAGGTACACAACGAAGATCGCGGAGAGCTGGCATGCGAGGCTTGCGATTTGCAATGTCGCAATCTAATGAGGCAAAGTATAAGACGATGAAGCACCTGGGCTTGGGCTGGGGCGGGCTTGTCGTGCTTGTGTCATGACGAATGGGCAGTATCATGTCTCAGTGGACTGGCTGTAGTTTATTTATGATTACCATGGGCATTCATTTGTGGGAGCTCGCGCAGACTCTTGACGTACCCGCGCTTTATGAAAAGGCACGTAAGGTAGTTGATACTTTGCATCCCTATTGAAACAGCAAGGTACGCATACTGACAGTGTTCTGCCTCTGGCTGCCTCTGGACATCAGGCTCGTCGGTCAAAAAGCAACATGTCGTACGGTCCAATCTTCTGTCGTGCTGCCCTCTGTTTGTTGTGCTGGCTAGCCCCAGACTGGCTCTCATCATCCATGGAGGTCCTCCAAAAGACAATCCCCGGCTTTCACGGGGGAGTGCTGGAAGCTTGGAAGTCTGGAAGGGGAGGAATGTTCCATGTGGATGTTCCTCTACCAGGATCAGGGCTGCTTGCCCCTTTGCGTGAGCTCGGCGATGGGGCCGGATGGGCTGACCCTGACCGTTCGGGTGTTGGGTGTAAGAGTACGCAATAAGTGAGTACCACTAAAATGGGGGCAACTACAGATAAGGTACCTGGCGACACGAGGTGGACAATAGAAATCAAAGGGGTTTGAGCATGTATTCTGCCGAGGCAGGGCTTTCTTTCGCAGTCTTCCTCCCTGCGCATGCTTCCTGTCGTCTTCGTTTTCTAGGCATAGAGCATGCCGCAACGGGGGATACAAAAACTGCGAATAGGTACCGCCTGTATGATAATGGAGTCGGTGCAATTCCTCAGATAAAGAGGTGATCAGTTCGGGGAAACAGAGAAAGAATGCCGCCGGAAGCCAGGGCAAGCTGGGATCGAACAAAACAGGGCTGTTCCTTTCTTGTTTTGTACTGTTCAAGAGCTCCCACGGGTTTTACCGCTATTCGCGTCTGGGTCATCCCAGCTGTCGCATGCCGTCGGCGACTTTTCTTTCTCTCTAACTATTCATCTTTTTTCTGGCCCCGAATTTTCTTGCTTATGCGGCAGGCGGGTACGCAGTACGAGAATAATCCCACATCAGCCTAGGACCTTGCGCTTTGGGGGAACTTGCGGGCCAAACGGATCGAATGGATGAGAATAAGGCGCAAGGAGGGATGGGGCTCCGTCCAGTCTCCAATTCTGTTCAAGGTCGTCCCATCCACCGGAAGTCGGAAGTTGTACCTTCTTGTTTCCCCAACGTATTGGACGGAAATCGTACGGCAAGTTCAACCTAGCAATCAATGAGGACGAGGTGCTAATAGTGAGTGCTGTATTAATGTGGACTTGTGGAGTGAGGTATCTTAGTACCTCCGAGGCTCCGCTTGCCTTTCGCACGATCTAGACGGTTACGGAGCTGTAGCTTGCATCTTGCGTTGCTGAATTCCAGTCAAATTGGTAAGGCGGCATCCTTCTAACCCATTTTCACTTGAGATCGTCAAAAGATGGGACCGAGGGATAGACCTTATCTCGGTGACGAGCCTTAGGAACTCACCTCCAAACCGAATTTGGAAGTGATAGAACAACTTGGACTAGTTTCAAAAGCCTCTATTTGATTGCAGAGGGAATGGGGACAATTGACAAAAATCCTCCAAATGTCACAGAGTCGGCCATTATTCCCAGAGGCAAGGTAATGCTTGCCGACGGGGAGACGGGGATAGCAAGGCCATGTGTCTTTTTGAGCCCATGGGGGAGTACCTACGTACAACATAGGTAGCTGCTCTCTATCTGACATTCGGCTCACGCGCCGGATCGCCATACCTTCTTACGCGGGCTTTTCTCGTCCGTTCTCTTAGACGTGAGAATGTTCCATGGGGATTGGATAGAGAGGCACAGAGCATTTTCTCATTTTCATTGAATTTTTCTCTTCAATCGAATCTGGAACTTCCCTCCCACAACCTCCTTGCCTGAAGTGGACCAAGGCAGGTAACTAGACTCCACTAATCAGGTACGTAAGGGGAATGTGGGGTCTCTCTTGCATTTTGCGGAGAAGACCACCAAAGTAAGGGAACCCCCAACTTCCTGCATTCCCCAAACTCTGGGGACGGAGCCACGGGCAGGGAACTTCCAGGTTCCCCCTACTGTTGTATACACCACATAGCAGACAACACATAACACACAGCAGCTTCACACCACCTCGTTCCCCTAAACACATCTCGGCCACGAGGTAGACGGTGGACTAGGCCTGGAAACGACATGCTACAACCCACACACCTTGACACTTCACCTTCCCGTCCTGCGACGGCACTCTTGGGTGACCCCCAATCCGACACTCGTTTTGGACTCTTGGTCTTGCGAGACAGGGGCTTGGAGGCCAACGGAGCGTAGCTACTCCCAAGTATGGAGTACGAATACATCGTGGCACGCAGACACCGAGACTAGAGAAGGCATCTTAGCAATCAGGATAGGGTAGGGTGTGGCGTCCTACCACTTACACGTCCCCTGCAGCCTCATCAACAATGCTGCGGATTGTCAGCAAGCCCACGTCGTGCAATCAACCAGGCCGCTCGTATCAAGCTTCCTAAGTTTCCGCAAACGACGTAAATACCCTCCTTCGCCTCTACATACGGCTTGCGTCCTAAGTCCTGACTCACGGCCCCAAAAGGCTCTGGTTCAACCTCTTTCTGCCACGTTGCCTCCAGGCTCCAGCTGTCAACAGGATTTCTCACGCCTCGACGGCGTTTCTATTGTGCCCCAAAACATGCACACCCATCGTCGTTCCCCTGATCTGGACGGGAAAATTCAAGGCCATTAGCGTCATGGCGCCGCTTACCCTTGAACACAGGCCGCCATCCATCAATACCTCATTTCACTTCCCATGCCAGTTGTCATGGCTGGCCTATCGTCCTGCCGCCCCCATCCTCGGGGAACACAAGCCGGCGCAGCAAGGGTGTTGACCACGACCGTCTCTACTCGTCCAGCGTGTTTGTGTTACCGGGTGTCTACGCGCTTCGAGGCGAATGGTCTGTTTTAGCCTGTCGGCCTCGGCCCAAGCTTCCGCTACTATACGCTCGGATGGGGGATTGACGTCCAGAGTACGAAATGCTCACCACACTCCTGTTGCATCTTGCCGTCCCCAAATGCAGCTTACCTGACCACTAGGAATTCCTTGTTGTCATGCCGAGTTGCGGTGTGCAGCTACGCTTCGGTCTCGAGTAGCTGACTGGCGCACAGTTGCCTGCTGTGGTCGCGGCTCAGTGCCCATCCGACGCTGCCAGGCTACCTTGACCTCGGACACGAGACCTGCTTCCAAAAGCGGCGTACACAGATACATCACCATATGATTGGCGCCTCCGTTACTTTTGGTTTGTGTTTGCTCGTCACCAAATATCAATACTTCAGCTGTCCGCTACGGGTAGCTAACGCCCGCACTTTAGACTCCCGTTCCCCGCGTTTCCACAAAGCATACGGCGCCGCGCCCCGAATCCTCATTCGACCCCACCTTGCAGCAATGTCTCACCTGGGCCATATTTCCCTCAGCTCTTCATCTTACCGCCAATTTTGCGTCAGAAAGCCTTCGCCAAGGCCAGACCACCTCTAGCATGTAAAAAGTCCGTGAGCTGAGTTCTGCCTCACTTGTTGTTGTCAGAGCTAGTAATCTCTTGTGTGTTCGTATTCATCTCAGATTGACGCGAAGCTATAGCCCAGTGGTGGTCTCACTGTAAGGTCTTAAGAATTATGTACGGCAGCATTCCGCCGTTACAGAATTCCATGTCGCAAACGAGATATCTCCTCGGCATGTCTCGCCGTTCTGCGGCGTTACAAGACAAAAGTATCGCCATACTGCTCCCAGTTTGACGTTTCTTCAGAGCTGCGACCGCCGCCGATGGAATCTCGGTTACAAGCCAGTGGATTGTATTAAGCTTGCGCTGTTTTCATGTCTAGACGAGCAAGCTGTTTGAGGTTGTAGTAAGAGGTCGGTTTGTTGAGAACCGTACTTGCATTTGTTGTGGACTGAAAACACCACTCTGCCGCTCGTGGTATTCCTTGCCCAGAAACAATCTTTACCCAGCCCCTCAAGACCGGAACCCGACCGCGTATGCATGGTGAGAAGGGCTCAAATGTTGTCGCCAACAAAAACAACCTGTGCTACCCGTAGACGGACGCAGTTCATGGGGCTTGAACGCCGTCAAAGTAACACACCATGTATGCTCGCGGTTGAAGCACGATCTACCGAAAAGACTTTGGACGATTTTTTCCTGAAAAGTGACGGGGAATCCCAGTGCGATATTCCGATTCGCTGTTTTATTGCCAGTATGCCCGCGCAAGGTTTCGGGGAAAGGGGGAAGAATGAGACGCAACACCCGGCTGCGGTCAGAGTTGGGATGGAAGTGAGATGGGCTGGCATCGCGGCTGCTACCCCGGAGTTACTGGGATGCTCCCGGCCGGGCCACTCTTGGACGGGAGGCTAGCATGCAGACAGACCGCGTTGCTTTGGATCTGCGCCCTCTCCCTCTCTGTGGTATAATGCTTGGATTGTCGTTAGATGGTTCTGAGACTTGACCACTGCAAAGTCCGAAAACTGGCGTCTTGAAGTACGGAGTACACGCCGCTCGTTTAGCTCGGGGCGCCGTGTGGGGCCGCTCCATCTGCAAGCTATTCTTTTAGCGGCCGGGCAGGAACGTCTTCTAAGGCTGCACATCCAACAAGAAGTCGTGATCTATGTCTGATATCTACACAAGGTCGGGTTGAGTAGGAAGTTCACCACTGTAAAATGGACTGGAATTTGACTCGTGGATCTCAAGTGGAAGAATGCGTGATGTATGTGGCCAGGTCTGGTTTCTGCCTCCCTTCTTGACAAACGTCTTCGACCAAGTGGTAAGGGATTAAGATTGGCGTTCGCAATTCAGAGAGCTCCCGGTGACTGATAGGACGAGTTTCAGTGGACGAATATAGGTCAGTCTTTAGAGACAAACCCGTTCAGACAAAGCTTCAAAATGTTGAACTTATCGCGGCCGCCAGTCCTGATCGACTGCCGTAGCAGATACACTCCCCAACGTATGTATACATGTATATCATCAAATTCTCTTAAATCCCTATGGTCAATTCAGACCGATACATAGATCGATTTCCGAGAACCCTTCTATTCAGGCGTAAATGCCAGATATGGTAAGATGAGGTACCACCAACTGCTGAGCCTGTCAGACCTAAGGATGAGGTGCATACAAGATCCGATTTGTAGGCCAATTGATTCTCGCAGATGACCGTATGGCAACATCTGCACATACTCTGGAAATGCAGTCTGAACCTCGATGCCATTTTTGAGGTCGGCTCTCCGCCCCGTATCAAGACGACAGCACACATTGCTTTTCTCAAGCCATTTTCCAATAATTACAAGTTTTCTCGAGCATGGGTGCAAGCAAACTTTCCAACAGACTGGTCCAGTCATAGGGCGAGGGATATCATATCCCGCCGCTCCAGTGGAGAGAGGGAGATTTGCCAAGTGGTTTAATGTGAGAACCAACAGGACCAACGAACGCTGCCATCCGTTGCTCCATCATTTCCGCTCCCCGCTCTCCTTTCCCCTTTGACAAGTGATTCTTGTCTTGTAGCCTTTGGAGAAACATGATTTTTCCCTTCTTCTTCATACTTTACATTCTACAATTCTTATGTACGTCATCATCAGCAAAACATACTTTGACGTATAATCATCCCATTCACCCTTCAGAATGGGTCCAGATATAGCCAGGAGCCCTCTGTTCATTGGTTCGTTCTACAATCAATGGGATCGGCATCCTACCTGGACTCTTCTGGCTACCTTGTTTGTTATCTTTGTGCTGTTCCGAGTCTACGAGACGGCGAGACAGTACCGGCGACTGCGGCACTTTAAAGGTCCTCCTCTGGCAGCTGTATCCAAGTCGTGGCTCCTCAAGACCGTGACGGGATCTCGGGGTCATCTCGAGTTCTACAACGTGACAAAGAAATATGGTGAGTGACTTTATCTCTGTTTTACCAATATGGTGCTCGAGTGCTCGCCGAGTCGTACAATGTGGGGGGGAATTCGCTTTCGAGACATTTAAAGGTCTACTTGAAGGTTTTCCAGACCGCAGGCGCACATGAACCTGAGGCTGATAGAAGCTCAACTTGTAAAGGATCCCTTGCGCGCATCGGCCCCAATGACCTCCTCAACGACGACCCTGGCCTCATGAGGCGCATGCTCGGCGTGCGGAGCGGGTACCGGCGCTCAGACTGGTACGACGGCATGCGCTTCAACCCGTCGAGGGACAACGTCCTCTCCTGCAGAGACGAGGATGAACACACCAAGCTTCGATCAAAGATGGCCGCGGGCGTGAGTTATGTCAGGGGAAACCCCCCCCCCCCCCCCATCGAATCAGTAATTGACGAAGATGGCTCTCCTTAGTACTCTGGCCGCGAGGTCCCGGCCTTTGAGCAAAAGATTGACGACAACCTCGTCCGGCTGATCAGACTCATTGAACGCTACGTCGACGGGAGGGAACCATTCGATTTTGGGAGAAAGGCGCAGTTCTTCACGCTGGACGTCATTTCGGATCTCGCGTTTGGGGAGCCGTTTGGGTTCGTGGCGTCTGATTCGGATATGTACGAGTACATCAAGACGACGGAGGAGAATTTGCCCGTGTTTATGGGCATGACTGTTGTACCCTGGGTTATTAGATTGTTCCGGTATCCTTTTCTTAGGTCGATGTTGCCTACGGCGAAGGACCCGCTGGGTTTTGGTAAGGTGATGGGGTGAGACAGATCTGATGTTTCTTATCCTGATTTGATATTGAGCATTGCATAATTCCCGCTGACATTCCCGCATATAGAATAGCCAAAAGGTTCTCCGCCGAGCGATTTGGTCCTGATGCGAAAGTCGAGAGGGATATGCTGGGTTCCTTCGTCGCCCATGGCCTCACGCAAGAGGAAGCTGAATCCGAGATCCTGCTCCAGATGTAAGTTGTCTACCCACCTTTTCTCTTTTCAGTCAGGGAATATGATTAGGGGAGAAGGATGGGCGAGAAAAAAAAAAAGACTGACGCATCTCTTACAAAAGTATCGCCGGCTCCGACACAACAGCAACAGCAATCCGCGCCACGCTCCTCTATATCATCACGAACCCCCGCGTCCACAATAAACTCCTGGCAGAGATCCTCTCTGTATACAACACCACTGCTCGCCGTCCCATCATATCCGACGCCGAAGCCCGCAACTTACCCTACCTCCAAGCCGTCATCAAAGAAGGGCTGCGCATCTTCCCGCCCGTGGCGGGTCTGATGGCAAAGCAGGCGCCGCCAGAGGGCGACACGTGGAATGGCGTCTTCATCCCCGGCGGCACGCGCGTCGGGTGGTCTTCATGGGCCATGTTCCGCCGGCCAGACGTCTTTGGCGACGACGCGGACGAGTTTAGGCCGGAGAGGTGGCTTGCCGGTCAGGGTGAAGATGCAAAAGAAGAAGACGGGACGGCAGGCGCAGCAGAGAAAAAACTGCGCGAGATGGAGGCTACGATTGAGTTGATTTTCAGTTATGGGCGGTATCAGTGTCTTGGGAGACCGGTCGCGTTGATGGAGTTGAACAAAGTGCTCTTCGAGGTACGTGTTGCTGTGGCGAATTCTCTTTCTCCTGCTCTACTCTCCTGCGCCATCCCAGCACGTTGGAAGGGGACCGGAAGGCCTGATTTTCGAGACAAATGCTGACAAGGGTGTTCTCTCAGCTGCTTCGACGACTGGAGCTCACCATCTGCGATCCGTTGGATCCTTGGAAGACTTTCAACTGCGGTATCCACGCACAGTCTGAGTATTGGATCCGGGCCCAGCGGAGAAGGTGAATTATGGAATCTCACTGTTAATTTTCAGCTCTGGACTTAGCTGTGCAGGACAGTAGGCCTGATACTTTCTGAAGTACGTTGTAAATTGTCTAGTGTGCCTAAGGTCGTTCTTGGAGGTTAGCCTATTTGCTTGCGGGCTGGAACCAACAGTAATATATGCTGTAGATTGTCCTGCTATATGACAGCTGAACTCCTAGCAAGCCATATGACAGTTTGCGCCTCTATATATACGTTATGTTGCGCGAACCTCAAAGCATTATGAAATGAGAGTAAAACAATTACGAAACCAGGGAGGAAGACGTATGTTGCAATCTATTATGCCTCGCTGAAGCACCTCGCTCATGGCACCTTCTCTCAGCCCTCGAAATGCCACCTTAACTTCATAACAAAGATTCTTCTACAAAATGGATCCGAAATCAATATCATTGTCTTGAAATTTCTACTCGAGATTCTCAATAAGAAAACACCGCGAATTATCAAGTCCTGAAGAAAAGAGAGGTTAAAAGTATAACACCCAATTGGCTGACTCACCTCGGTGAGCAACCCCACAAAGCACTCCCATTGGCTTCTCTTATCCCCCTTTAACCCCGCATACTCCACGTTAGCTTGGGAACCGCTAGGTGCCCCCGTCGCGTTTGTGCCTCGGCATCTCGAACATATCTCCCGGTCGTTTCGCAGATTTCCCGCCATTCTCTTTCATCGTCATCGACCGTTTGAGTCCTCGAAACTTCATCCACTGCCCAATTTCATCTCATCTCATCTCATCTCATCTCAGTTTAGTGCTTTTCACCGATAATCAACAGAAGCTCGCTCATCTCTCATCGCATTCGCACCTCATCTCACTTCGTCTCATTCTCGATCGCTTTAGGCGTAACACCCCAAACCGAACATAATGGCTTCATCCGACGAGGACAAGAAGATTGTGCTGTACCACTACTCCGCCTCGCCCTACGCGAAGCGGATCGTGTGGTACCTAGCTCTCAGAGGCATCCCCTATGTCCAGTGTGTAAGTCGACAATTCTCACACCTCCATCTTCACCACGATTCGTTTTCCGTGGTCCTATTCATCTACAAAAAACTAACAAACCGCTCCAGATGCAACCACCAGTCCTCCCCCGCCCAGACGTATCAAAACTAGGCCTCAACTACCGCCGCATCCCCATCCTCGCCATCGGCCGCGACGTCTACCTCGACACGCGCCTCATGCTCCGCAAGCTGGAACAACTCTACCCTTCACGGCCCCGCCTCGGCGCCACCACCCCCGAACACGCAGCCGTAGAACGCCTCCTCGAAGCCCTCATCATCGACTCCGTCTTCTCCAACGCAATCAACGTCCTGCCCACGAACCTACCCATGCTCAAGGACCCCAAACGCACCTGGTTCAAGGACCGCGAGGACTTTGTCGGCGGCAAGCTCTCCGCCGAGACGATAGAGCGCGGACGGCCCAACGCCGTCAACGAGATCCGCCGCACCGTGGCGCTCCTCGAGACGACGCTGCTCGCCGACGGGCGGGACTGGGTTTCCGGCACGAAGAGCCCTTCGCTGGCGGATATCGAGGCCGTGTAGCTGCCGCATTGGTTAGCTTCTCTCCCTGGCGCGCTGCCGGCGGAGCACGTTTCCAAAGAGCAGTTTCCCAAAGTATTTGCCTGGATCGAGCGCTTCCAGAAGACGACCTCGGACGCCAGAAAGGCAGCTGGGAAGGTAGCGACGGTGTCGGGCGACGAGGCGGCGGAGATCGTCGTCTCGTCGTCGTATAACGAATCGACTACGGGAGGAGTCGACGCCAAAGACTTGCTGGTGATCGCGCAGGATCTCAAGGCGGGCGACGAGGTGATCGTCTGGCCCGCCGACACGGGCGCCTCGCACAAGGACACGGGGAAGCTCGTCAGCCTCGACGGGGATGAGGTCGTCTTCGAGGTCACCGGGCCCAAGGGTACCTCCGTGAGGGTTCACGCGCCGAGGCATGGGTTCCGGGTGGAGAAGCTGGAGAGGTATAACGCGCGCACCGGGGCGGCCGCGAAGCTGTGATTTCTTTTCTTTCTTTTTCCCCCGCGAGCGACCACGGCCCGAAGTCGTTTTTTGCAACCTTCGTCATTCGCCGGGTGCCGTTGCCGGAAGAGGGACTGGGTATGTTGCTCCGGCCAAAGACCTACTCATTCCTGAGTGTCTTTACAAACCGGAGCGAGCCTTCGGGGGGGGGGGGGGGGAAGACTCAGAAAAACGTTCTATCAGAGCTCGGCGTGACACCATGCGGCGCAGTTTGGGAAAACGTGAAACAAAAGCCCGCGCTACATCACTGATAGACTACCCATCGAGAATCTGGAGCTTCATCAGACTTTGTTAAAGAGGGGAGGAATGTGATCAACATGCAGCTCCGAAACATATCAGGGCGCCGCGGCTAGCGACTAGCTGAGATGTTCTGCAATTTAAACATGCTGAAATAAGCCACAAATGATGACCGTCCACACGACTTTCCCATCGTCCCGGCGTACCGAGAAGCTGTTTTCGGCTTCGAGATGTCAGACCGCGTGTTACGCGAATACATGGGCCGGAAAGGGCAAGCTGAGTTTCATCCCAGCATGCACTGGCTTCCACAACTGAGGTTGCCGAATGTTTTGTTGTCACTGCTCAAGAAATGGAAATGGGATAATTTGCAACGGCTGAAGATCGAGTGGCAATCTCGATAAGCTAAAGATGAGTTCCAAAGTAGGCTTGGCGGAAGGATGAAGACTGCTACCAACAAGCCGCGGGACGTAGGCTTCCACGTCCGGCTGCTACGCATGCCGATATAGATTTTGATGCAATACCCGGGATTCTTTGGACGTACCAGCCTATCATAGTGGATCGTATATGTGCCGGTATGGCTCTTTGTTTGACATCCCATCCATCCTATGGTCTTGCTCGATCTATTCGGAAGAAGGGATATTTGGACTTGTATTTGCGTGATGTGAAGCGAAGAAGATATGGGCGCCTAGTGGAACAAACATAATTCAAATGTTGATAATCAGTATTCGGAAAGTTACCTTGTCGATCCGGCAAAGAGGCGCACAACCCGTCAGCTGAGTCTATGTCGAAGGTTCCATCATAGACAAGCGCGCTGGCGCGTCGAAAATTCGAAGCCCCAGATTATCGGACGAGATCCTCCGCCAGGGACCCGGAGGGGAGTTGAGGATTACACAAGGCACTTGTGGCGCCGACCCGGTGGAATGGGGCAGCGGACGCCGCCGGACGGAGAACATTGGGCCTAGACAGCACGATAGGTCTAAGCTGACCCTGCTACGGCCAAGCGTGATGTTTCTCGTCCGAGGCACGACGTGGGTTTGTGGTTCTGGACCCGAATTCCCCATGCGACGTTGTGGTCGTTCGCACTTCGCTAGAGGGAAATCGAGCATGCAGCAGTCAGATCGATATCGAGATTGATGCCGAGCCTGGGTTAAGACTGGGCGTCCATCAAACGTGCCGTCTCATCCATCCTCTAGACGGATTTCTGCCGTCATCGCTCCGTCAATGTATTCTGGGGAAAGCTTTAGATCTGGTTATTCCAGCATGAGCTCCGTCGAGATACCAGGGCCAAGCTGGGTACCATAATGCGTCCAAGGCTCAAAGGGGTCGGTCGAGTGGACAGGCCCCGTGTACAGTGTGACGCGACGCGCTCGCGAAAGTGCAAAGTTTGAGCACAGTGCGATGTAAAGATGGTGCGAAAGGAGGAGCAAAGGCATGCAGGATGCAAGGATGTTCTCCGGGTCTAGTGCGTCATACGACGGTAGCCGACGGGACAAGTCAATCTGCTCCGGGAATACGTACCGTTTGCTGACTTGAGACTCCCCGTTCGCTGGTCGGATGCTTCCATTCTCATTCACCTCGGCGTCCAGCGCGAGAACGTAGCAACATCCCCCATCCAAGCAAACCACGCGTGAAGAAGACGGGAGCAAGCGGTCCTCGCGGAGCAATCCAGTGGGTCGCCGGAAATCAGAGAATTTTTTTTTGGAAATTCCGTCATTGTCGCAAATTACGGACCCTTCCTTATCAGAATCGCAACCTTCACCGTCGATGAGGACAGTTCTTGACACAAACTCGTCGTGCGGATGACTCTGAACAAGTCAAGAGACCGTTTCAATTTGGTCTTGATCACTGTTCGGACCTCGAGCAACCATGGCAAGGTACCACACCTTTGAGGATCGCATCGCCGACCGTGCCGGGGCGACCATGAGTGGGCAAGCAACGTTGGGCTCGTTTGCTTGGCTTTGTTGGCTCAGATTTTCTATTCGTCAGCATCTTACTAGACATAGTTACGTCATGACCAGTGACGCCACCAATGCAATACAAGAACTGAAAAGTATCGAGACATTGCGGACCCAATTGCAGAGCCGATATTGGCCAAAGCTGTGACCATCGAGCGCACTTGGTGCCGTTTTCAAGAACTTTGCCAATCTTCCGTCTCAAGCTAAAAACAGGTCAACCCTATGAATAAGGCCGTGACGTAATGTTTGGAAGCAGACAGACAGACTCGCTTGCCAAAACGGAGAGGTATCAGCTAGTTTGTTAGCAACAAGAAGCATGAGTCCTTGCCGTCGACGGGTTATGGAAACTGGGAGGATGCAGAGTATTCCAACAGTTCAAGTGGTTTTTCCGTGTCTGGCTACCCGAAGCCTAAAGGGTATCGCTACGGAGCAAGATAGATGTGCCCCGTCTGGCGCGATTGTTGTGACGCAATTTGTTGTACGGTTACTCTGCAGTTGAGTGTGAGAGAGCGGGGACTGGCTACAAGGGCCTCCCTGACCAAGCTGCAGCTCCTTGGGACACCCTATTGGATATTGAAGACAGTAATTTGCCACTTCGGGTTTCCCAGTCGCGTCAAGAACCGACCGTCGATGTTGCTAGTCCTGCGGCTCCTGGCTCATTCTCACCGGCAGATTTGGTCCAGGAACTTCAGGTAGCTGCAGCTTAGAAATTCATGGCTGACAGCCGCTGTGCAAGGGCAAGCAAGTGCGACGACTTGTGTTGATGGTTTGATACAATCGTGGTCGGTACGTAGACAAGTGTAGGTACTAGGTAGGTGCCTGTGACTGTACAGTGGCTATACGGTTCAGGTAGCGTAGACCGGCGGGATCGTGATGGGGATGAAAACTCTTGCTCGAAAAGGAAATGAGCATGTCGATCTCTTCACCGTAACGATTTACCTGTGGCCAGATTCCTCCGGGAGGCCAGCAGCCGCACGCTTTAGACATCTAGCAGGGAACAGGTGGCAGGTGGTCCGATGGCGTTGACTGTTCTAGACTCTCGCGAAAGGTGAGATGCAGGGCAGGGCGATGCGAAAGGCCGGGTCGAGGCCATCGTTGACCTGTTTTCTTGTGGACGAGGATAAATAGCAGTATCCGTAGAGAAGAGGGTGGCTCGGTGGGCGATTATGAAGGAATGGGAGGTGGATGTTCTGCCGACTCGTGAAGTCAGTACGTCAGTTGCGCAAGCTCCACCTGGAGCGGCGCTTGAAAGTCGAGGCAAGGCCCAACCAAAGGGAAGAAAAAGAACAAAAAGAAGAGGGACAGGATGCCATGGCCCTCGAATGCGACAGGAAGGAAAAGTGATGCAATCAATGCAGGGGTCGGAAGACTTGGGGGAGGGGACCACCAAATGGAGACGTGCAGCCACAGTAGAAAACGTTGGCTGCAGATACTGGCTGGGTGGTGCCAGGTGCGTTACGATAGTGAGGGGGGAATACTTGGGCCACCCCCCGGACTTGCATTTTCAACCAACCGGCAACTCTCACTGTATGGTAGCTGGAGCCTGATTGGTCAGCTCACGTACAGTGTGTGCAAATACGCCGCCCGTGTTGGCGACGACCGCCTGATTTTCCACATATACCGTATAGTGCGGATAACCTATCAGGCTGACGGCGGACGGGACGGTGATAGCAGCGTGGAAGAGAAACATTTACGTGCCGAGCGTGGGAGGGAAAACTCAGCATACTCTATCTACTTAGGTAGGCTCTACCTCACGGCAGTCTGAAGACCTCAACAGCGAGCCAAGACATGATGGTGGTGTTGGCTGTGGTCCGAGGCATTACAGCAGCCGTCTCTACATCTTCCTTTAGCTGATAAATCAAGATAAGGCGAAGACGAAAGAGACAGAGTGGCCACTCAAAGGCAAAGATGTGTCCATAGATGGAGAATGCGAACGAGATGGTGCGCGGCTTCGGCAGACTCGTCTGCCGTCATTCGCCTGAGGCGATAAGATGGGATGGAGTCTGATGTACGGAACAAAGGTACACATGTTGAGTCGCCCTACAATCCCGTCACAGTGCCCTACCGAGACTACCTACTGCGTAAGGTACCCTAGGATCTGTGGTCGAACCCCCAGCATGTGCAGATAGTTGGGCAACTAAGCCATTCAGACGCTCGAGATAGCTTGCGAAATGCGAGAAGGGGGACTCGATCGAGGACGAAGTGTTGACCAGGTCCTCATGTCGGTTGCAATCGAGGCAGCATTCGTTCCTACCGTTCCTACCTTCCTTCTCTCGCGCCATTGTTGAATGCGCGCTACGTACCTGTCCTCCAGCAGAGGTACCTGGAAAAGGTACTTACCTTAGTTACCTAGGTTGCTGAACTGAGGTGGAATGCCAGACAGGTGTGGTGGGACCATTCCCCATTGGTAAGCCGTTCTTGGACGTCGGGGCATTCGGCGCACAGTGCGACAAATCATTCCCCACAAAAGCCCCAGCGTTTCTCGCAGAACGGGGAAGGGGGAAGAGAGAGAGGAAAAAAAGGTCAGGAGCAACGGATAGCGAAAGGAGAGGAAGGAAGCGCGCAAGAGGAAAAGAGACAGGAAGCCTGAGAGACTGAACGGGGGACCGGGGGGTCGTTGTTGGAAGGGGTGGGCACTGGACGTGGATGGGGACATGGACATGGACGTGGGCGTTTTGGTGTCAGAGTGTGCGCCGCCGCCCACCCATTTTCTTTTCTTTCGTGCGCCCTCGCTCTTTTTTTTTAAAATCGACCACCGCGCAACGTCATACTTGACCTGTGACGTCTGCCGTTTTTCTCCCCCGACATCTCACTCTCACAACGATACTCGTTCTACACCCCCATCTTAGCACGTCCCCGGGTACGCATCCAGACAGAGGCCACAACTACGCAATACCTCTCATCTTTCCTGCTGGCGGCCGTAGAGAAGGAGAGAGACAACTTTTTTTCTCACCACCGTCGTCGATCGTCGAAAGCCATTCCATTCTTGTGCCGCTTCCATTACAGAGGAGCGCTGCAATAGCGTAGCTGCTGCCTCTGACGGCTAACCTTTTGCTGCCGTCGCCATCACTGCTTTGCCTGTCCCTCCTGTACTGCGCAGCGGATTGGTTTCCCCCCGATCTCTCATCGCTTCCAACCCAGATCTATCTTTCTAAGCTTATTCTTCTGCGTGTCCAACTCCTCCTCTGACCTCATCTGGCTTTTTCAACACTACCATACCTACATCATCATCCCTACCCTGCTACCGTCACCTTTTGCCTTTGGCGTCCACCCCACAAACGTCAACAGCTTCTTTCCCCAAATATAATACATCATCGTCGTCATCATGGGGACCTCACCGAACCACGCCTCGACCGGGGGTGATACGAAGTCACCCAAACAGTCCAACAATGCCACTCCCCCACGTCAAAGTAAGTCGGACACCCTCTCCATCCCCTTACTCGCTGATTCTTCACCGGAAGACATCGTCGTTGCTGCTATTATCGTCGTTGTCGTCGTCGTCTTCGTCGTCGTTCACTCGCTTACCACAACATAGACACCATTCCGGAAGTGAAGCAACCCGACCCGAGTTTGAAGCCCGATGCTGACGGCGCGAAACCTCTTGGCCCTCCCCCTCGACCTGGACAGACGACTGGAAATACTCCCGACTACTTCGGCGCCGGAGCCGCCTCTCTCAGTCTGGAGCCCAATCCTTTTGAGCAGTCTTTCGGCGGAGGCGCGCCAGAGACACCAGGTGGTACGAAATTGCCATCCGTTGCTGCTCTGACCTCGCCATCTTCGTTGCTCCCTGGTAGCGGCGCAACTCCATTCAACTGGGGAGGAGGTTCTCTGCGAACCGGTCCTTTGAGCCCGGCCATGTTGTCAGGTCCTACCAGTGACTACTTCAGCGATACGCATCACCTTCGTGGCGGATTCCCGACCCCGAACGAATCTTCGTTGAGAACTGGCTTGACTCCCGGTGGCAGTGGTTCCATGTTCCCTGCCCCCAGCCCTAACTCTCAGCAACTATTTGCTCAGCTGGCCAGTGGTGGTGCCACGCCTAGCACCATCGATTTCCACCGCACTGCGTTAAGTGCCGCTGCAAAGCGTGATACGCAGGCCCAGAATCAAAACCAGAATCAAAACCAGAATCAAAATCAAAGTCAACCCCAAAATCAGACACAGAACCATAACCAGCAACAGGCAGCTGTGACATCGCAGCCGCAGGAGATGCCAAACGGTGCAACCGCTGTCAAGACTGAGGCAAAGCAGTTCGACCCGCACGATAACGACGCAGCGAACGGTCTGTTTATGCTTGCTCAAGGCGCACAGGGAAGAAACGGTGCTCCAAACGGCGGATTCGCGGCAGCACAAGCACAATCTCAAGCTCACCCACCTCCGCCACCTGCTCAAGGCGTCAACACGTCACCTCAAATGAGTGCTAACGGTGCTGGATCTGTTGGCGCGGGGTCGTCAGTCCGCGGTGTGAGCGAAGGCGGAAGTGCCATGTCGGATGAAAGCGAGCAAGCCCGTCCCGCAGCTAGGGGCAAGGGCAAGCGCAACTCGACTGGCGGCGCATCGACAAATGGCCGAAGAAAGGCTGAAGAGCCACCGGCAAAGGCCCCTGCCGCTAAGAAATCAAAGCCGAATAACAACATCCCCCCTCCTGATATGATGGGGGATGATAGTCAATCGGATGACGACGATATGAAACACGAGAATGGTGAAGGTGGAAAGTCAAAGATGACTGACGAGGAGAAGCGTAAGAACTTTTTGGAACGTAACAGGTAAGTTCCAACATTCCAAAAGTCGCTCCCGTTGGTACCCTGCTAATCTCCTCATGCAGAGTTGCCGCCCTCAAGTGTCGCCAGCGCAAGAAGCAGTGGCTGGCGAACCTCCAGTCAAAAGTTGAACTGTTCAGCAGTGAGAACGATGCTCTCACAGCTCAGATCACGCAGTTGCGTGAGGAGGTTGTCAACTTGAAGACATTACTCCTGGCTCACAAAGACTGCCCTGTCACGCAACAGCAAGGCCTTCACGGCGCCTTCATGCAACAGGCCATGGAGCCATTCAATCCCCAGATGAATCCGTATGGCATGGCCGCTCCTATTCCCAACCAGCAAGTCTTGGCGGCGGGCCAGGGTGTGCAACGCCGCTTTTCATAGGATGACGAAGCCTTGTACAACAATCATTTCGAATATGAGGAGTTGGAGGATTCGATCCATCAATAACAACCCGTTGAGGTTGTCCGTCTCGGATAGTAAATGGCGACATCGAGACTACGACTTTCATGCTGTTCCATTCTCTGGCCTAGTCATATCTTACGGCTCAACTGTATCATCATTATATACGACATTTTGGCGCCAATATCTTCACTTCGTTTCTACGACGGGGTTGCAAGCAACCAGGGAGAAGCTGCCTAGTAACAGAGGCAGTTTACCTTGAGCAGGTGGAGGTGGGGAGTTTGGCAGGCGTCATTGGCTTGCTGCAATCGTATCAGTCCATCATTGGAAGGGCTAGATACTGGGCATATACATCAAAAGGAGTTCAAGGGTTGGCAAGTCATTTGAAAGGGTGTAGGCGTCGAGGGGTGGTTGATGGGAATAAGCCATCTTCTACTAGCTGATTGCTTTGATTGGATTTATAGTAGCAATGGTAACAAGAGCTGCATGAACGGCAACGCCTCGTGGTCATTTAATTTATGAGATTTCGCCCCATAATGAATCTTGAGATGATGTGTGCATAGACGAATGTGTATGAATTTTTAACTTATGGTTCTGTACATGCAAACGGCCACCACCATGCCCAGGATACCTAGACATGATGAGCCGCAAACCAGGTTATGACTGAATAAGGTATAGATAGCTAGGTATCGGGACAATCCGTCGACAGTGGTGAGTGGAACCATTACCTACCTAAGGTAACGTATGGAAGTGATGTAAGTGAGGCAGTCGTGTTCCAGGGTTGTGAGTGGTCGAGAGGGGTTTCCCAAAACGGACTAGCGCAACCTTCCGGGTAAACCATCCCTCACTCTTGTAAACAACATCGCAGAGAAGGACCACCCCAACTTCGTCTCGCGCCGCCGACTACCACACCCGCCGAAACGCGAAAATCACGACAGCACCCCGGAGACCATACTTCTCACAAAATTGGAAATACGCAAGACCGCACCAAAGTTTTGTTCGCTTGGGATTTTTGACGCGCCAATTGACGCGCTTTTCGATTGCCTCGAGGCGCGACTTTCCGATTCCTACACCGAGCGCCACCTTTTGTCTCTCGACCGCATGCTTCATTTAACGCGCCATCCATGACGACCGTCATTCGCACCCGTCACCCGTTGCAAGTCATTAGCATGAGCAACGAGCAGCCAGAGAGAAGGAAAAGCAAGCGTCTTGCGGGTGAGTTGGAGGAGCGCGGGGAGGCGGCAAGGATGATGCTAAAACGACGCGCAGCTTCATCGGTTTACGACGAGCAGGATGGCGACTTCCACTTCACGCGCGGATCCAAATCGAAGCGAGTTAAGAACGCAGAACCCGAGCCAGAGCCCGAACCGGAAATTGAAACTGAACCCGCGCCACTACCCCCGAAAAAGTCTGGAAGAGGAAGGCCAGCAAAAGGACGCGCTTCGGCGACAGCGAAGGCGCCCGAGCCCTCATCACCAGTAGCTGCGCCAAAGGCAGCAACATCATCAAAGCCGCGAACGCGACGGACAGCGAGCACGCAGCCGGCGGAGGACGACGAGCTACAACTGCTTCCGCCTAAGCGCACGACGAGCCGAAGCACGCGCAGCTCGACTGGGAAAACAGAAAAGGCAAAGCCTGTCAGGAAACCAGCACCGGAACCAGTCCCGGAGGAGGAGGAAGAGCACGATGAAGTTGACAGCGCGACACCGAGGGAGCCGGAGCCGGATAGGCGGCGGACGCCACGCGCCATTGAGGAACCAGTCGAGTCTGCAAAAATCACGCTTCCCGTCAGTGACACGCCAGTTATCAATCGCAACAAGGAAATGAGGAAAAAGGGCGGAGGGAATCGTCGGAGCAGCACGGGTATGCGCGGCCGGAGAGCAAGTTCGCTGATTGAGAGTGGGCATAACGCGATACCCCACCGAGAGGTTGAAACTGCAGAATTTTACAAGCACATTGAGTCGGAGGGTCTCATGGAACCAAGACGGATGAAGCAGCTTTTGACGTGGTGTGGCGAACGAGCATTACTGCAAAAACCGCCCCATGGCCAGACAGATTCCAATACTGTTTTGGGTGGTGAGTAAAATTTGAAACCTGGAAAACCCGTGCCCAAGCTAACTTTTCCAGCTCGCTATATTCAGGAACAGCTCTTGAAGGACTTTTCTACAAAGTCAGAATTTTCAGACTGGTTCAGCCGAGAAGAACAGGGGCCAAAGAAGCCTGTAGTCTACCTCCCAAACCCGCGTAATCTTGAACATCAAGAGAAAATCGAGCAACTGGAACAAAAAGTCAAAAGGTACATTTTCCGAATACCCGATTCATGAGGATGCAGGGACTAACCAATCATAGATTAAAACTAGAAAAGAAGAAATGGCTGGCGCTCAACAAACCGCGCCCGGATATCCCGCCACTCTTCTCAGAAACAGACACAGCACAAACAGCAACAGCGGCCGACACATCCATCCTCGAGCCGAATGAGGCAGAAATGTTGAGCTGGCTCACCGACCCGGCATCCTCCTTTGAAAATGTCCGCGCCAAGACGCTCGCCCGCCTACAAAATACGCAGTCGACACTGGAGTTTAAGGTGGACCAGCTCGCGGACGGCATACACAAGCTCTCCCAACGCGTCGACACGGCGGGCCGAGAGGCGGATAAGGTCCTCTCTCTCAGCGCCGCGCGGCTCAAGGAGCGGGAGGTGAGGGAAAAGGCCAACGCGGGCACCAAGGAGATGCCCGTCATGGAGGTGCTCCGCAGCCTGGGGAGGATATTACCAGAGGGCGGGGAATAAAGGAACGATTGCTATTCCACACACAACGCCGCCGTTTCTCTCCTTTTTCTTTAATGACGACCGACCTTTGAGAAGGGGGGGTATAATGACTGATATGAAATTGTGGTGGTTGGGTGGGCGGCGAGGTTTATTCCTCTCTTTTTTGAATTGGCTGCCCTCGAAGGGGGTTGTTTATCGAGATGGGGGCCATCTCTGGGGGTGACTGGCAGACACAACGTTTTCGTTCCTTCTCTTTCGATGCTTGTCTTGGCATGGAATCGGCGCTGGAGGCGGGCTTTTTGGGGATGGAATTTGAGAGGTACAGACTGCATCTCGAACGGAGTTTTCATTTAGCCAAATACCCACATGTTCTTTCGCTACCCGCGTTTCTGTAGTATGGTCCTGTGATGATGTCGTTCTTGAATGTTTTGGCTCGTCAGTGTTGGGCCGGATGGGATCAACATTGATATTTGAGGAACTTTTGATAGAGTCGCAATGTGAGGCGCGTTTCTCTTCTATTCGAGTATCCTTTCAAAATGTCAGCTATGCAACACAACCAAGCTTTTTCGGTATCACTATCGGAATGCTATCTCAAGACCTTGAAATAGTCCCCGCACCTCCGCATTCTATCCCGGTGCCAATGAGGAAACTTGACTCATTCCGATCTGGATAGTGAGGAACTACGCAAGGACCCTGTTATCAATGCCTTTATTATCTGCAGTGCCAATACAGTGTACTGTGCACGATCCAAGCCACTTCCGCGTGCACGTCAAGATCGAACCGTCATACAGTGTTGATATCCGTGATATACGGTGAATATTTTCCTACGGTCCGAGCTCCTATTGCAGCATCAGAATCAAGGGTCTTATACAGTTTTCGAGGCGAATTACGGACGGGAAGTAGTTGCTTTGTTCGTCCTCCCCCTCTACCTCGGTAACGTCAAAACCAACTTCGCACCTATCACAGCGTCCACTTTGTAAGACAAATCCCCAAGACACCCTTCTCACCACCGACAACCTCGACTTTGCACAAGCGCAACGTCGGAACCGACTATTTTCTTCCAACCAACACCCCGAATCAAATCGCAAAAAAAAAATGTCGACAGTAGCCCGCGCTCTCCGCCCGGCAGCTCGCCGCCTCCGCGTAACGGCGCCGGCACCCACGACGACGGCGGCGGCGGCGCCCCTGATCCTCCGCAGATGCTTCGCCGACAAGCCGCCGGTCTACACCGAGTCCGCCGTCAACAGCGAGCTGGGCGTCGGCGAGTTCGAGGGCATCAAGTTCCGCGTCGAGCCGCTGCGGCGTCAGGGCGAGGACGAGCGGACCATGCGCGCCCGTCTTCTTTGTGAGTGCCTTCCCTCGGCGTTTTCTCTTACTCGACTCTTGTTGAGGGAACGATGGGGAGAGAATACAAATTTATGCAGAAAGTAAGATCCCGAGAACTAATCATTGCCCTACGAATAAAACAGACCAGTCCCGCAAGCGCGGAACCCTCGAATCAGACCTCCTCATGTCAACCTTCGCCAACGAACACCTCCCGCACATGACAAAGTCCCAAATGGCGCAGTACGACCTCTTCCTCGACGAGAACGACTGGGACATTTACTACTGGGCCACCCAGGAAGAAGCCCCCTCCGCCTCGGCCTCGACCACAAAGACGTCGTCCTCCTCTTCCCCCAACGACACGCTCGCCTCCTCCACCGTCAACGCGGCAGAATCCTACCGCCCCGTCGGCTCCGGCGCCGCCTCGACGATCGACTCCGGCAAGACCTCTAAGCCGAAAGAGGATGTCCGCACGCAGGACGTCCCGGGCGAGTGGGCCAACACCGTCGGCTCTTTCAAGGCGCAGTACCGCCCCGTGCCCGTGCGATGGCAGGGTAGCGAGATTTTGGAGATGCTGAGGGCCCACGTGCGGAGCCGGCGTGCGGACGGGACTGTTGGTGTGCACCGGGACGTGCAGGAGCGCAAGGAGGGTGGGCTTGGGTTTATGCCGCCTCTGTTTGACGTTGATAGCGCGGGCAAGAACTAGAGAGATTTTAGATCTCGCTGTGAGACGTGCGCCGACGAGTTTGGGGGAAAGAGGTTTGAGACATTGTACCAATATCTATCAGGAAATATCATTTTGGGCGGAGAGGGTAAGATTTGTGGGAGCATGGTACATTATAAACGGCTTCATTGGAAGCTTCATTGCATGGTATGGGGTGGAGAGAGATAACGTTCACTCGGGAGGTGGATGGGCTCACAGCAAGGCTTCGTTGGAAGCACTTGGCACGTGGAGTGATGTCGTACACATCTGTAATTTGACAGCGATTAGAGGCTGCTAGCAGAGTCTCCGGAATAGACGTGTTACTGAAACAGTGTACAAGATCCAAGGAACAAAGACTGAGCGCTTGGGACCGGACGAAATTGCAGATATACACCTTAACTCAGGTACACCTTACTTGCCAGCCTCATCCAAGTAATCATGAACATGCCATAAACACAATGCTGTAATGTAATCTGCGTTATATCATTCATGACTTTTATGGTGACCGTCGTATGTATGCATACACTAATACACACTCGAAAACCCCGAGGTGGTTTTTGATGCTTCCGATGGCATCACAGAGACTCTCATCATCACCGCTGTGCGGCGGCGCAGCATCTCTCATCTTCCGTAACTCCTTTACGCTATTGGCAAGCCATTGGCTGACTTCCTTTTCACTTCACCGATATATGGCGTTTAAATCAGGTGCTTGGATCTGTCATAGCATCACACGGTTAGCATGTCCAAAGCTTCTCCGACAGCACAGCAAAAGAGAGCAGACAACAAACCTGAAGTATGCCCGCAGGTACATAATCTGCCAACCCCACAGTCCGACGAGGATGAGCGTCGTGCCGATCCCGAACCACTTGACGCGGGTGTTTGTGCTCTCGTTGGTGTCGCGCAGCTTGTGCTCGCGGGCGCGCAGGTAGTCCATCTCGGTGTTAATCTCGCTGACGAGCTCGTCGATGCGCCTGAGTTCCGCCTCGACGGGCTTGAGCTTCTCCGTCGCCTGGATGGCGTTCCAGTCCTTTGCGTCGGCGCCAATGTCGATGTCGAGCTCAATGTGGCGACTCGTTGCGCCGCTGCGGCCGGCTGTTGGTTTGGGACACTCTCGTCAGTTTTCTTGGTTCTTGTCCCTTTCGTGCAAAGGGTGGTCAAAAGCAACTGGGTAAGTGGAGGGTTCAAGCCATTGACATGGCGATGTGGCTGGTTGTAGGGGTGAGTGGGTGCGACGTACAGCCAGAGAGGATGTTCTCGAAGCAAACATCGAAGGCAGCGTCTGCGTGGGAGGTGAAGACGACACGCTTCTCGCCGCCTGCAATGTCCTTGGGCTTTCCGTAGTCGTTGCCAACAGCATCCTTGATCTAGAGAATCACCCATCGTTAGCCAAACTGTCATTGCGACCAGTTTCCTCTTTCCCCCAATCCTCTCCCTTGTTGCTATCCCGTTTCGACCCCCGGGAACCTTCCATCTCTTCTCAGATCAAGTCCCAATATCGGGGAAGATGGCGTAGGGGGGATAGCAGTTGAGGCCACATACGTGCATATTGACAGTCATGCCGTCACCCTTTGAACCATCCACAATAGCCGTGACGACGACCAAGGTGTCCCTAGCGACGAAATTGCGAATGCATCGCTCCTTCTTGCCCTCGTGGGTGCTCGTAGCATGCAGGTCGAACCTGAGCGCCTGGGCGCAGCAAGCGAGTAGCACAAGACCGCACACGTAGCGCAGCAATGATGTCGTCGGCGCCATAGCTAATTCGCAGATTTCCGTATCAATCGAAGACAAGTTGAGAAAGGGTTCGGTCGATTCGGATGTCGGGACCGTCGTGGTTGAGGAGGAGAAGGGCGGGCGGGGAGAATAGCCGGCGTGGGTTGTTGGGAATTGCGTCGTAAAGGAGCTCCCTGGGCTAACGAGGACACAACTGCGATAGGAGAGCTATGGGCCTCTAGGAACCACCTTTGGGGATTTTTGGAAATCTGTCGCGTTCGAAAAGGCCTGGACCCACATAGAGGACCCCTGTCGGACGGGTAGAGGTCAAGCACTCTGGCCAATTGGGCTCGGTGGGCGGGGCAGCCTTGTGCCTTGGCACTCACGTGAGAGCGACAGCCTCGCAGCTTTTTGGGTGTGGCGTTTGGCGCGTCGGCCGCTCTTCGATATCGCGATGCGACAAAAGCGGCATTACAGCTTCAGGAACACGATTTTTGCCGACTGAACTGCCGTCTGATCGGAACCTCGCCAATCTAATACAGCTTCTTCTCGTCAAAGAGAGACTACCACCAAGATGCCCAAGTGTAAGTCCCGACCCTCCTCCAAGTATCTTTGCAAACACCAAGCTAACATGAGATCACAGTCTTCTGTACGTCTCAATCAAAACCCGATCGACCGCGAAGCCACTCAGCCGAACTGACCTGAACTCCCCGATTCTAGGCGATTACTGCGATGTGTACCTCACGCACGACTCCATGAGCGTGCGCAAGGCGCATAACAGCGGTCGAAACCACCTGCGCAACGTAGTCGACTACTACCAACGTACGGCTCCTCCTCCTCCTCCTCCTCCTCCTCTTCCCATTACTTGCGCGACCACCACGACACATGAAAGCTAACATGCCCCCTTTCTTCTCCAGAAATCGGTCACGAAAAGGCTCAGTCCGTCATCGACTCCATCACCTCCTCCTACGCCGCAGAAGGCCAAGCGCACAACAACCCAATGCTGCCACAAAACCAGCCCGGATCCGCCTTCCCGCCGCCCTTCCCCTTCCCAGGAGGTTCGTATATACCTCTCCACCCCTTCCAGCGCCGCTATAGCCACGGGTCCATTGCACCGAGTACTAACCTGATTCCCTCTCTCCAGGTGTCCCCCCTCCCTTCCCCGGCATGCCCGCCGGCGCACCCCCCTTCCCTCAAGGCATGATTCCACGTAGGTTCCACCATGAAGCTCGTCTTGATAGCTCCCTCACAAACTAACAAAACATCCAATAGCCCCAGGACAAGCAGGCCGCGGAATGCCACCCATGCCCCCCTTCCCCCCGGGCCCCAACGGCTCACCAATGCCCCCAGGTGGCCTACCGTTCCCCCCGCCCGGCGGTCTCCCAGCCGGTCTCCCCTTCCCGCCCCCGGGCGCGCCGGGCGGTCTGCCCCCCAACTTCCAGTTTCCCGGTATGCCGGGCGGCGGCGCGTTCCCACCTGGACCTCCTGGTGCCTTCCCGCCCGGTGGTGGACCTCCAGGTCAGGACAGGCGGTAGAATGCTTTGCGGCTGTCTTCGTCCACGGCAAACTGCATTATCTGGGCGTGTGTCTTCTTGGTACAAGTGGGATTGGTGTTTAGGCGTCATATTCAGGGCAAAAGGGTGTATCCAAAACTTAGGTTTTTCATGACACGGGCATGGTTATATCACATTCAATCAAACACATGGAAGCAAAAGCTCATCCTGCAAAACCGAGAAACGCGGTCAAGCAAGTTTCGTTCCGAAACGCTGAGTTAAATGGTATCTTGACGTACAGTTTTTTTTTTCTATATGATACAATAATAAGACGTCCTTCTTTATCTGTAGCAGGCAGCGCGCGCGTTCAATCGTTCATCAAAACCCCGATTCCCCGTCCCAAAATCATTGTCATCAATATCGTCGTCAAAGTCTCAAATAGTGGGGAAACCTTGTCATCAAACCCTCCGTCATCAGCTCCGAAATCCGCGAAGAAAGCAATTCTTTGTGTCGTTAACAGGCTTCTGTAGTCGTAAAAATGGAGAAAAAAAGCGTTCGTTCGTAGCAGTCGTGATGGGTCCCAATTCATTTCCTCCAGCACCCTCCATTTGTGCTTCATACCCAGATATATTACGCGTTGAAAAAAGTGCTCCAGACAGGATCATCATCTGAAGTACTCGGGAAATTTTGTACGTTGCAGTCGCATCAAAAATGTGCGACCGGTAAGCTGTTTTGTTCGTTTGGGGGGCCACGGTACGAGTTCCGTCGAAGGACGTCACCCATGCCGTCTCTTACTTCGCGCGGCCCGCTGATCTTCTGCCTCAACTCCTGGGTTCTCTTCTCTCGCTTACGCTCATTCAGCTGTCGCGGCAGGTTTTGCAACCCTTCCAAAGTGCCCGAGATCGAAAAACGACGTCTTCGTTTCGGGGGCCCGTCTGCGTCGCGATCGTCGTTCTGCCTCGTGGAAGGTCCCGAGGTAGGTGGGGATTGGTCGCGGAGCGAGTCGAGGCTGCCGCGGCGTCTCATCACCCGCAGATTCCCGCTGTCTGTCCGGCGAATGGTTCGGCGGTCAGGCTCGTTTTGAGATCCAGAGTAGACGTCATCCTCGCCGCGAGCAGGAAGGATTGCAAACGTCTTCTTCACCCGCTCGCTAATACGTCTTCGCGGGCTTGGCCTATTGTCAATGGGAGGGTATCGATAGACTTGGCTAATGGGCTCATCTTCCATCTCCCTCTCCCACACATCGTCATCCTGATCCGAGTACGCAGGGCGCCAGTGCGGATGCAATCGGTCGTCCTCGGGGGGCGGGGCCATGCATTCCGGGCACGAGCATGGCTCTTCAACAGCAGAGTGGTCGTCACCACGAGCCCCAGAGCTTGATCCTCTTCTCGTGAGAGAAAAGGTTCTGGTAAGGAGCCCAGGTCTGCCACTCTTGGGCGGGTACGTCTCCGAGTTGCGTCGTCGGACCAATGCCCTTTTGATAACAGATCTACTCCGCTGAGGTTGCTCCTCTTCCATCGCCTCGAAATAATTGCCCATGTTGCGTTGTCTCTCATGATTGGGGGTTAATCCCGAAGGCGTCGCGGGGATGAACTGAATCGCAGGAGGATTAATCGGAGGGACTGGGGGGGCCGCGCGAGGATTGCGAAGCGGTGAATCTACGTCGTCCATGGAATGCTGAGGTTGCGAGGGTGTGATTGGGCACTCGCCGTCTGGACCTGTGGTGATAATCGTCGGCCCCTGGAGCGTTTGCGGCAACTCTCTTTCGGTCTGCGAATCCTCAGAGTCCTCCGACGGCTTGTTGGAATGGTTGACGACAAGCACAGATGAGTTTTGATGAGGGTACAAGCTCACAGCCTTGGCCTCAGACACTTCGGGCGCAGTACCGCTTGTTTCCACCGAAGCTGCTGAGAAAGGCGTATTTTGCGTGGATAGTCGTTTACCAAAGAAGGGGTCACCGTGACGGTCCACATTGAGTTTATGGTCTCGGTGATGGTGGCCGTTATCAGTCTCAGAGGATGTCGCTCTTTGGAGGGTCAAGGCGGGTATCCTCGTTTCATGTCCAGGCTTTTGATTCAACAAAGCGTTCTGAGATTTCAAGCTTTCCGCGGTGAGCGAGCCAGCGCGGGAAGTATTACGGCTGGTCGGAGCGGATAAAGAAGAAGAACGCTTCGGGATGATGGGCGGATAGTCAATCGTGCGTTGGTCGGATCCATCTGACTCGGACATTGAGCGCAATTTTCGCCCTGGACGTTCGAATACTGGTGTAGGCAAGTCGTGACTTTTCGGACCATTTGTGCGAGTCGCTGAACCGACACTGGTACTTCTTTTGGATCGTCTACTGCTGGTTGATCTGAGAGACGGCTCCCGACTAGATCTAGATGATCGACGATCGGGGACAACAATGACTGGAATGCCACCGCTCTTCCAGACTTCTCTGCGTGCTTTGCTACTTGAAATCGAATTGAAGGTGGTGTTCGAGGCATAGCTGTCATGACGGCTTTCGCTAGGACGAGTGAGCGCTCTAGGTCGCCTCGGGCTTCCCTCCAACTGAATAGCCGAGTTTGTGGCAGAGCTGAGGGGAGACAGATCAGAGCCTGAGTCCCTTAATCCAAATTGCTTCCGGACATGCCTGAGCGTCTGCCTCCTTTGGGGGATTGAGGGAGCTTCGACTAAGATTGCCTCAACAATAGTGGACGCAACCGACTTATTTGATTTTGCAGATTTCGCAGACATTCCCGACAGCCTGCGAGAGTCCGCGTCAGCTGTTTTCCCTGGGGTTGAGGTATTAGGCCAAGCGATTTCGCTAGGTGCATAGAAGGCTGCCCTGTCTCGTTGGGACATAGCGCGCACTGCCTTGGCAGCGTTTGTCGGTGTGACAACGCGGTCTTCGATGATTTCAACCCTCCGTCTTCCAGTCCGCGGCGGGGTTTCGGGCTTAGTACGCCTCTTTCTTACCGTGACATTTCTGCCCAGGTTGTCGTCCCACTCTTGTTCAACTTCGTTGTTCGAGGCCCATTCTCCGTCAAAGGTACCAAAGTCTGCCTTAGCCTTGGGGGTCGGAAGGTCCTCAGTAGGTGACTCCAGCCCCAGGCCTAAAACAACTGGAGGCGACGTCCTCACCTGAGGCTCGGAAACGCGACGAACCGTGTTCTGGGATGTTCGTGCTGAGAGGATATTTGGCCTCACAGTCGATTGCAAGTCCTCTTCAGAGGAAAAAGGCTCTTCTCTGGCAGTTCGGAAAGACTCAGTTCGCGATTCAACGGTAGTAGCTTTCGATACTGTGCGGTCGATAGGTATCGGTCGAACAACCTTGGGGCGAGTAGCAGATTGAGGAGGCGTCACATCTGGCGTTGGTGGACTTTTTTGGTTCGGAGGAGTGGCTGGGGCGCGCGCTGGAGTTGTTGGTGTCTGCGATTCCGGCGCATGAGGTTCGGCGGGCGCTGGGCTTGGATGCTGGATCGAGTGAGTGCTCGATGAGGTTCGCGAGTGGGAAGGCGGTGTCGGAGGCAAATCCGGGCCACTGCCTATCCGCTTAGGTTGGTGTCTCAGCGTCTGGGGGCTTTGCTGTTGCGGTCCTCGCATTTGCGATGCTACGGCATCCACGTCGAGGTCATATTTCCTAGGCGTCGACCGCACTTCATAGGAATGCGCAGAGTCGCTTGCATGTCTCCTAGGGTGTGGCAGTACTTTGTGCTTTTTGAACATTCTTTGCGCCTGCAAGCCGTCTGCAGGCAAGGTCGATACTTGTTTCTTGGATCGAACCGACATGGCGGTGGAGTTGAGGCTCGTAGCAGCAGCCATTTCAGAGGGCGGTTGTTGAAATGCGTTCCAAAGGCATGCGACGCGCTTCCAATGCACACACGATGACCCTTCGCAGGTTAGCGAGGATGGGAGAGGGCCAGAGTTCTTTGCATGCTGAGCAGAGTGAAGTTCATGGGCGTGTTCGTGATTGAGATGAGGCAGCAAGTGGCCGACGGTACGACTTTGTACAATTCGGAGTGCCGAGTGAAGTAAGGTGAAGATGAAAAACCCGGTGGTGGTTGAGACGTCAAGGTCTTAAGGGTAGGCGTGAGACATTGAATCGAAAAGACTTGGTTGGTGAATCGCGTCAGAGTCCAGTGGCGTGCAGTGACCGATGGCAGTCTTGAGAGAGAGACAACAGAAGCGATGAGACGGAGCACAATCCTCAAGTTGGTTCAACCCAGCGATATGAGACGGAATCTCTTTGGTTGAGGTAAAGAGTACGTGGTCGCAGTGGTCACGATGTACGGCCCGTGTTTTGTGCTGTGAAGAGAAACAGAAGGAGGGGGATAAGGCGAGGACGAATACTCGGGCGTGGGATGCGGTCCGATCGGGTGCAAGTCGCACAGACCGACGTAGGGAGAGGAGTAGGGGGCCTAGACTGGGAGAGGACGGGACGATATGTGAGATTGACGCAGCGCTTCAGCCGGGCTTGGTGGAAGCGTGAAAAGGAGGGAAAAGAGGACGATCCAAGGCTTCCTGCAACCTGCGGACGGACGCTGGCGCTATTTTGGTGCAGGACACGGCTTCAGGAGGTTGAGACGACGGAGACAAGTCGACGGTTGTGAAAAAGACAGATGGGAAGGATGATTGGCAGGGCGGGAAAGGGTCTGACGCAAATGAAGAGAATGCGCCCTCTGGCCTCTGGGGTGGGAGAAGAGAGACAAGGGCAGACCAGAGCAGCGCAGAGCAGAGCAGAGATGGAGCGGCAAGTATCCGGATGTGAGAAGATTGGTGGTGGCCGAGGGTTGCAGAGGCGGGCGAGGAGGAAAGCTGGCGATAGGTGCGAGAAAGAATGGCGGGGCGTTGCGCGCCGGTAAATGGGTACATGATACTTACATCATTGAGGTGCTAGGAACCCTACCTAGGTAAGGTACCTTACCTACCTTACCTTAGGCATGTATTTAGGTACCCAAGGTGAGGTAAGGTAAGGAAGAGAGGTCGAGGTGAAGTGAGGTCAATGTACTGTTTCTACTACAACTGCTTGCAAAAGTACATCAGGGCCGCATCTCAGTCCGATGGTACGTGGGTCCAACCTGTTCGTTTCTTGACGGCTGCGCGCGAAAAAAGACTGGGCAGCCCCGTCGCAAACTGTGAGTGTTCCGCGTGGACGGTGGATTCGGGGCCTTTCCAAACCTGCCGAGTCAAGGAGATTCCTAGTAGGTTCCTCCTGTCAGGTAGCAGTCGCGCTCCAAGTCTCAAGTCCAAAAGAAGGCAGAGAAAGTTGGCGAGAGAAAATTCGGGTGGCGGGGAAAGGAACGAACAGCCAGGCAAACTGCCCTATCTCAGCACTTACGTATTCCTAGCTAAACCTAAGAGACCTCAAGTTAAGGTAAGGTAAGTATCCAGTAAATTGCAAACAGCTTCTTGCACAGAGTTGTTTCACTCCCCAGCCATGGTCCAAGATACTTGCACTTGCAGTTCTCTACTGCGTACTCTCTCCTCCGTATGAGCACTATTGATATCGTCGTCCCCCTCCCCCCTTTTGTCGTCCAGTCGCATCGAGTTCGTCTCGTGATGCACAATTCTGCCAGGATACCAAGAGGTAAGACGCGTGTGGCCCAGCAGCAGTAGCTCCGCCAGGGGGGCCGAATGAGGAACTCTTCCACCATCCCAAGTTCCCAGCTGTCGCCGTAGCGCACTACGCGGGCTCAAGTCGGCCGGGAAAAACGGGGCCGGCTCAGTCCGCCCGCCAATAAGTCAACCTGCACCAAGGTCGCAACGGCCGTTCATAGGTTAGAACCTGCTCGATTGGTTGCATCGTGCTGCACGCGTGGTTTCCTTCTTCTGCAAAGCCATGCCAACTTTTCCTCTCTGGCGTAGGTAGCTAAGTGTACTCGCCTGCTTTTCTCCCCTTGCCGACCTGTTTCTGTCTCTGTCTCCCACGGAACCACCCCCCCCCCCCCTCTTCTCTCCTCAGTAGGTACTCAGTTGTATGTGCGGAAGGTATTCTTGTGCGTGTGCGTCTGTCTTCGCCTTGGGTCTTCCCTCTCACCAACTCCAACATGCCCTAAGTAGGTATTCCGACCGATTCGGCCACATGTTCTGCAAGCCACATCGCCCAATAGGGAGTCGCTCGCACTTTCCAGCCCATAGGTATGGATTCTGAGAGCTTGTGCGTGTCAAAACTTTTTGATGAGGCATCCTTCCTGGTTGGCTGAGAGAAGACCGGCGTGGCATCCCACGTATCTCTTAGGCTGCATATCTTGCGGTAAGCTATTTCCGTGCCCGGTTGAACGACGCCATCTGGGCTCCCGTATGAATCAAAAACAACGCAGATGCAGCAACAAAGAAGTCGTAACCACTTTTCCCAGTGCTTGCCCCAGACAAATCAGAACTGTGCAACTTGGCGTCCTTCTCTCAGACCTGCATGACCTCCAACAAACCCCGAGGCGAATCAGCGACCTGCCACGGCTTGCTGCATGAGACAAGGTGCAGATTTGGAAACAGAGCCACTGCAAAGGATGCACAGGGAGCCGGGGACGGCAAATTGACTTGGGAGAAAAAAATACGATAGGCAGCGCTGCCATGATTACAGAGCAGCAGCCATAGTTCAGCTCGCCCCGCTGAGGTGCGAGAAGAAAGAAAGAAAGGAAGGAAGAAAGAGAGAAGAAAATCGCGACCGTGCCGTAGGTACTGCGCAGTCATCATCCTGGCTTCGGCAAATGCTGTTCTGACAAGCTGTCGCGCGGGGTATTTCGTCTTCCGTGGTTGAAGTTTCCAGAGTCCAGCCGATGTTCCGCTGCAACAGTAAAACATATGACCGTACCGCGCATTTTTGTCAGTCGAAGAGGTGCCGGATCCGGGTTGTTTCAGCCGGGGCAAGCTCAACGGGCGCGGGATGGCGCTGGGGCGGAGCACTCCCGGGCTCCGCCGTGAACGCCAGGCCTCGTCAGGCGAGAGTCGGCCCGGTGTGGGTCGATAATCTGACCAAGTTCCATGAGCGGCGATGCCATGACGGAACCGGCACCTCAGCACGTGCTGATGAGCCGGAGCAAGGGACAATCCTCCGTTGACGGTTGAGCAGGTAAGCTGTGCAGCTCACCGCAGCTTGGAGAAGAAACCCTCAGGTTTTAAGTACCTACAGCTGAGATCATGGGCGGTGGTCGATGCCCATGCTTGGAATAACATATCGTCCTTATCGATCTCAAGAAGTCATGACAGGCCGCCGGTGAAGCCGACTTCCGGGCAAGTGTCGTACCTTGCTTATCAGCTCTCCGGACCCGGCCTTGCAACATGTCGCATATCATCGCCGTTGTCGATTTCTCCAGAGGCGAGAGTGTGCATGACGGGTTGCAAGTGCACCGAGGTGGCCGTTACTGCTTGTTTTCCTATTCGGGTAAGCGCCTAGCACAGGTTGCATGTGTTAGCGTGCCGTAGCTTTATCTTATCAGCCCCGCGTGGGAGTTGCTGCTTTGCCCCACGTCATCGACGAGGACTCCCATCTTGAGGAACCTTCTTCACCAATGCATTTCTGAAGAACCAGGACTCTTTTGGAGATCGGAGAAGTCTTCTTCGCTCCCAACGGCTCATGAACTAATGTTGTTCAGGGCCATCCCATTGGCTGAGGTGACTCTGCTCGTTCCAGCTCAACAGGCGCTTCCCCGCGGAACCGGGTTGGTGCTATCGACGCTACAGACTTGTTCTTCAAGACCTGGCCGAAGGCCCTGCAGAAGGTGCATCTGGGGAACCGATTCTGGCTTATCTCGTTCAGAGTTTGCATCATAATACCGACAACACTCCAACTTGACCCCGCCCTGCTCACAGCATCCAGACCGTCCATCCTTGGACCTAGCATCCTAGGAACAGACACTTGGACCGTTCTCCCCACGGCAATGGCTTCGCCGACGGCGTCTTGTTGCCTGGGTAGTAGGCAGAACCCTGTCACTACATGCAGCACCGCTTGATCTGAGGGTTCTTCGTCTGGAGTGCGGTGGCCGGGTACTCCAAAACTCGAAGCCAATCGAAGCTCGAACCAAGCATCTTCGCTGATCTTGCAAGCATCATGGCATTGGAGAAGGACGGAGGGAGCTTTATCTCTTGCCCCGCACTGCCAGCAACGGTCTGCCGCGGCCCCTGGTCTTTACCTAACGCCAACACGTTAATCGTTTTGACCGACACTGCGTCTGATGGCTATCCATTGACCAGTAAGCGTCTCAGGGAGTTCCTGTGGTGTGGCTAATACGTCGACGATAAGCTTGCGAGCCGGTCCTGGGGCCATACCTGATGCCCACCATAAAACCTCATGCGTGGAGAAGAGCTGTCGAACTTTGGCCAATCTGCTTCTGACATGGAACGGGACCTTGCAGCTCGCCGAGATTCATAAAGTCAAGGCCATTCCCCTTCATGACCTCCTAAATCTGTCCCGAGCAATAGCTGCAACTTGAAATCACCATACCGTCAACTGTCAGCACCATGGTCTCTCGAAGCATCCTCGCACTCTGCCTTGTGGCGGCCGTTTATGGTCACGGAGACCACGATGACCACCAAAAGTCCATGTCCGGGCCTCATCAGTCCCTATGGTACAACACGATCCCGGGTGATGGCGGTACTCAGGTATTTAGAAACGCCTTTGACCCGGCCCTCGAGCGTTGTCTTACACATTATAGGCCGACTCTGTATTCTCGGGCATTTCCACGTTTGGTCGCCTGCCGTACCAGCCATGCCTCGGCGCAAAGAACGTCAAGTATGACATTGCATTCATCGGTGAGTGAGGGCGGAGAGCAGTCGACTGTGAATGGCACTTACACCACGCAGGAGCCCCCTTTGACACTGGTACTTCATACCGCCCCGGTGCCCGTTTTGGCCCGTCAGGAATTCGTCAGGGCTCGCGCCGTCTGAACCTCTAGTAAGTCTATGTCTACTCCGGGATGCTGGTTCCGCGCGAGGAAGAATACTTACACCGGACAGCGGAGGTTACAATGTGCCATTGGCCACAAACCCGTTCAGCAGTTGGGCTACTGTCCTGGACTGCGGAGACATTCCTGTCACATCGTGAGAAGCCACCACGTACCTTGCTCATCCGCTTGCTAACTCAAGGCAAGATACGACAATACGTGGGCTCTGCACCAGATCGAAGAGGGGCACTTTGAAATCCTCTCGCGCCAGCCTGCCACAGATGCGGCGAAGAAGGGACCTGCGAAGAACGAGCGCACCCTGCCTCGTGTCATCACCCTGGGTGGTGACCACACCATCACCCTACCCCTGCTGCGCTCTATCAACCGTGCCTACGGTCCCGTGTCTGTCATTCACTTTGATAGTCATCTTGATACCTGTAAGTCAACTGATCCCCGAAGGCGCAAGTAGGGAGACTTACATCTTGCAGGGCGCCCCAAGGTCTTTGGCGGTTCTCCTTCGGAAGTTGCCAGCATCAACCACGGTACCTATTTCTACCATGCCGCTCAGGAAGGTCTGCTGCGCAACGACTCCAACATCCACGCTGGTATCCGCACGACGCTCAGCGGCCCTAGTGACTACGAGAACGATGGATACTGCGGATTCGAGATCGTGGAGGCTCGCGAAATTGACAAGATCGGCACGGATGGCATCATTAAGAAGATTATTGACCGCGTCGGCACAAAGAACCCCGTCTACCTTTCTCTGGATATCGACACTCTTGACCCTGCCTGTAAGTGATCAAATGTGTGAAACGTTCAAAGAATATTAGCTAACCGTGGCGCGTAGTCGCTCCCGCTACCGGCACCCCTGAGACGGGTGGCTGGTCCACTCGCGAGCTTCGCACCATCCTTCGTGGATTGGAGGACCTCAACCTGATTGCTGCTGATATCGTGGAGGTTGCTGTAAGTTTCCTTCGTGAATGCTATTGCTACTGGGGACAATGTAACAGAAGACTAATTCATGGGCAATAGCCTGCTTACGATACGAACGCCGAGCATACCACCATGGCCGCCGCTGATGCGCTCTACGAGATCATGAGTATCATGGTCAAGCGCGGCCCCCTCAGCGCCATGGTTAACCAGACCGAGGTCTACGAGGAGTTTTGAGGGAGAAGCATTGCAGCATGATGACGAGGAAGAAAATAGACAGCTCTCTCCCAAAGGAAAGGCGGGGATTGAGAAACAATCATGGTGGGATGTGGTTCTCTGGAAGGTACAGGCGTCGTCGGAGGTTGGAGTTATGACTGCAAAAGTTGGTGGATGTTGCGGTTCATAGGTGTGCGTTGGATGTAGTCAATGAATGAATGATTTCTCAACCTGAAGAGTATCTGAACCCATCTGCATGGCTCCAGACCATCCTAATAGACAGCCAAGTCCACATCGAAGGTATAGATAGTAAATTGCAGCAATACGTGCTCAAGAAAGAGTCACGAGCATCCAAGTGAACTTGGCCTACCTAACTCTCGACGGCAGAAACGGCACATGCTTTCATCGATTGACACAGCTTTGCCGCATCAGCTGATGAAACCCAATATTTCCACGGTCCTTACTTTACCCCTCGCCTCGATAGCAAGCCCACAGCTGGAATTTCAGGCCACCGCGTTCCGAACGCGACGCGTCGTGCTGCTGTACTGGAATGTTCACAGTCTGCCTTATCCAGAGCTTCCGCACAAGTTTACTGCGTCAAGACTTGGGAGAAGAAGCACAGACCCGCACCTTTCGGGAGCAGCGGGGCGGCCTCCATAATGGCGACAGGGACTTTAAGTGTTTCTATTTTCGTCGTAGGGCTAACCTGGGCTGTGCGGATAGTGCGTAGGGCGGCACGCGCGAGCTGCTAGCGATGAAGATGGCCGGGGGCGCATTCCAGTGGGCTGGTACGCCAACTGCTGCTAGACTGCGTTGCTTCGCGGATACTTTGAAGGTTGCGCAACCAATAATTCCATAGGTAACGGATGCCTTTCCTAATGGGCACTTTGTTAGTCAGGTTTCCCGTTCTTGCGAAACGAGTTTAGAAAGAATCGGTGACGAGGTTTTGTCATGGACGAGCGCTGGCTATTCTCGATATTCAGGGCGCGTATAAGCCATCTCGCCCGTCAGCTCTTCCGGATACGGCCGCTACGGAGTCGGATTTCGTTGAGCTGAAGCCACGAGGCGGTGTTCTCTTCTTCTTTTTTTCTTGCTGGATTGGTTGGGCCTTGGTTGGATTGTCGTACGAAGAAGCTCTCAGCTTTACCGAATCAGGTTGCTCAGATGGTTTAGATCGGAAATGGATTTCGGCGCACTGAGCGAGTGTAGCACGAAGCAAACTATGGCTGGGCAAGCGGCCGTTCGTCCGCAAAAGGTTCAAACTGAATGACGGGTGAGAATCGCTCATGCACACAATCTCCTGTCCCCCCTTTTTCTTTTTCTTTTTCTTTCTTGGCCTTTCCGCGCGATCAGAGTACGAAGAAGAGCTGGCGGCGATAATGGCGTGGGCTTGACGGTTGCACGTGTATGTCTTTCGATCCACCAACACCCCCCTTCGCAACCGTTCTCGGGTGTTGGAATGTGCGCGAGCGGCACCCCCTCCCTCCCCGGCCACTTTCAGGTTTGCATTCGTGTCAGTTGTCTCAGTCTTCGTTGAAGAAGTGGTCATACTTTGGAAGAATCTCGTGTCAAGCTTGCACCTCTGCACGCGATTGCCGGTGGCTTGATATGAGCTGTGTCCATATGGTCAACTTCGCGAGAAGAAAATACGGTAATTGTTTGACGTTCGAATTTCACCTTGAGGCAGAACCAAATCCCAGGGCTTGTTGATCTAAATTCTGTTAAATTTGTATCATATCGAAGATATGAAGTATGGTGAGCAAGATGCAGATCGTAGGTTCATCCCATGAAGGAATATGCTGCAGGGAGGGGTTGGAAGCTTCGCTCGTGATGTCAGTGATGCAACTCTGCTCTATCGAAAATGCCTCTGCTTCCTTCTACAAGCAACACGCGGCCGATAGTAGGGACTCCAGGGAGCTGGCACGAGGGGGTTAGTTCCCTTTGACCTGCCATCCCATGCCTATCCCATTCCTCTCCATTTGCTCCCTCTCTGCATGCTGCAAGAAACTTACTCACCCCGGTCGTTCCGGGATTCTGGTTGCAGAGGTAGACGCAGTATCGCGGGAACCCGCCCAGACTGCGAGGGCAGATTCAGATTCGGATTCAGAGGCAACCAAGTCTCATTGCCTTTTGGAGACGAACTAGAAAGAACTTAACCTTCCAAGAAAAGACGCCGACGGCAACCCGATTCGCCAATCGGCAGACCCGCCAGAAACGCACCACCAACGCGCCGCTACCAGTCAGTCAGTCAGTCAGCCAGCCAGCCCCCAGCTCAGCTTCGCCATCACACACACACACACACACACACACACACACACCTCAGTTGACGTTTGTCTCAGCGCCGCCGCCGGCTTTTCTCTCGTCTTCGCTTTTCTCTTTCGAACCCAGCGGATCCGCCGCCGTCGTTTTCTACAATGGAGAGATAGCTTGACGTTACTTGGCTTTTCGCATGCGCCAACTTTTTAGGCTCCGGAAGCCGATCCCAGCCATCTTGACTCTCTTCCTTTTCCGTGCCTGAAGATGGCTTCTCGCATATGTTTCCCCCCCTTCACTTAGTGGCGTTGCTTCCACGTAGCCCATCTATATATGGATCGCGGATAATTCCACCTCTCATCCCTTCCGTTTCTCTCATTATCAGCATCTCATATCTCACACACCTCAGCATAAAGAAATCACATCCCCTCGTTTTGTGTGAGCTTCAAACCTGCACGTACACAAAGGCTTCGTCTATCCTCCGTCGCCTCCACCCTTCACACCTCGGCCATCTTCACGTCTATGATAAGATTCAGCTAGAAGCGCATCAACATGAAGACATCAGCTACCCTCGTCCTCGCCGCTTCGGCGCTGGCCTCAGCCCAAGTCACATAGTAAGCCAAACCCCCTCCCTCTCCCTTGCCCTCCCTCTCACTAACACCACCGCCACAGCAATGCAACAACAGGCCAATACATCTGCTCCCGCCCGAACTCCGCCTTCTGCGCGGGCGACTCCTTCGGCACAGACATCATCATCCGCTGCGACGCAAACGGCCGCGGCCAACCGGGCCGCTGCACGAACAACCTCGCCGGCCAGTTTCCCTTGGGTGTCAACCCTTCCCTGTGCTGGATGTCCCAGCCCTACTCGGGCGACGCCGCTTGCGAGAAGAACTGCGTTGTCTACGCCTCCCCCAGCCCCTTTCAGCTCCCGCCCAGCGTCTGCACCCCATACGCCTCCGGCACGGGGACCGGAACGGGATATGTCCCGAGACCTACGTACCCAATCGGTCCGCCGCCTCGGTCGTCTGGTAACGGTACGATGACGAGTACTGCTGGCCCGTCTAGACCTACTGGGACCGGAGGCGGCGGCGGTACTGGCGGTGGACCTGCTCCTTCTGGCAACGGTACCGCTCCGACGAGCCGCGGTGGTGGTGGTGGCGGCGGCGGCAACGGTGGTGGCGGTAGCTCCGGTCGTCCTACTACCGCCACGTCCGGCAGCAGCCCGTCAGGCACGCGGACCCCGATCCCGCCATCGGGTACAATCACCAACCCGACCTCCGTTCCCACCGCCGCGGCAGTCCATAACTCTGTCGGCTCTCTCGTCGTTGCAGGCATCGTCGCTGCCTACTTCATCTAGACAATGTTTTGGTTTTTGCCCCTTGCTCGACGCGGTCTACCTACACCACCCTCCTCTCCAGGCGAGAGGTACCGAAGGTGTCTAACAACACGATCATTCCTTGGCAAATTCATTCATACCCCCACACATCACTAGGCCCGCGAAAGAAGAATAGGCCCGAGTCTCTGCATCATACATTTCACTTTAATACCAAGTCGGTCACCAATCGCATCATCATGGGCGGGGAACAGTCTCTATAGAGCCTCGTCTTGGGGCGGAACACACTTTTACACGGCGCAAAGGAGTTTTAGTTTGAGTCCTCCGTCACTCTTGTGAGTACCGCATGGGGACATCATTTGGATTTGGTTTTTTCCCCCGGATTTTTCTGAGAAGAAAAGCGAGTAACATACAGTAGCTAGTCTGGAGGCCCTGGAGGTACAGATAGATCCAATCATTGACATCCCAATTTCATATATTCTCTCGTCACTCACTGCATGTCCTTGTCTCGGACGGCAGGGAAGCTCCTTTTTTTTCCCTTTTCAACCAAGGTTCCCTGTCATCTATATCTTTCATCTTGAACCTTGGGAGTAATGTTTAGCGGAAGTAGCTGATTAGCAACATAACTCGTTGATTCGTGCAATATGGAGATCACACGCCAAGGTCAAGATTGTGTTGCTAATTCAAGAGTCTGTTGAACAAGTTACAACGGGATCACGTTCTTCACTATGTGCTCTCCTGAGTGTGTGTGCCGGAATATGTTCCCTAGGCTCAAACCTCGAGGAATCCTCTCGTATTCATTGTGACCAATGCCATTAAACGTCCCTCGTATACGTTCCCCTAGGCCTCTTGTTCTCATTTCCTCGCTTCTCCCGAATTTCAAATGGAATCCATATTCAGTGCCTCTGAAAATTCCAGTCTATAAACGCCGCCCAATGCAATGATGCTGTGGAATCAAAATAACGCAACCATAAGAGAGATGGCCATGGCAGCCAATGACACCCCAGCTCTTGCAACCCCCGAGTTGGGAAAATGCTTCTGGATCTCGCCAGTGCGTGTCGGCGAGATACTCGAGCAGCTCGCGGTGCCACACTCATACCCGCTCGGGCAGCAGCCAGGAACAGGACCGCCCTCGGAGCCGCATAAGAACCAGCCGCTCGCGCAGGTCTCCGTCGCCTGGGGCTCCGGCACTTCGGTGAGGGGAACGACGACGGTGACGCCGTTGCTAATAATGGTAGTCGATTCTGTTGGCGGACACGAAGTAGTGGCACAGTCGCGGCCAGTCTGGCAACAGCCTCCACCGGCGCGAGCGAGACAGGCGTAGAATCCAGTCGGGCAGTACGCGGATGTGACTGGCGGCTCGTCCGAGTCGGTGGATGTTGGTCGGAAAGGAGGCACTGCGGTACCTGTTGTCGTCGTCGTAAGCTCTGGAGCCGTGGTTGGGGACTCCTCAGCGGTTGTGCTCGTCGTGGTTCTTCTCGTGGTCGCTCCACCAACTGTCACAATCACTGTCACATGCACTGTCGTGGTTCTCCCGTCAACGAGTGTCGTTGTCGAGATGGACGTCGTGGTGATCGTTTGGACGACTGTCGTGCCTGCTCCTCCACCACCACCCCCGCCACCGGTACTGCCGCCGCCGCCTCCTCCTCCACCTCCGCCAGTGCCTGTGGCCGTCTGAGTTGGTGAAGCACTCGTCGCCGGGGGAGGACTTGGTACGCCTTGGTCTTGTCAGCTTATACCAAGCGTAAAAGTGTGGGTGAGTACTTACAGCCAACGCCTTGACAGACATATCCCGGGATGCAACATCCACCACTCAGCTCCGCATCACAGCTCGTGGTACCGCTGGGACATGCCGCAACGGCTCCACTGCAAGCAGCGCCCTTGGGGCAACAGGCGACGTTCCCAACGTGCTCATCGACTACCTTGACACACACTTCGTTGCTCAGGCAGCACTTGTTCGCCGCCCCGATGTAATCGCAGCTGTTCATAGTTGTCGGGCAAGACTGCCTCTTCTCGAGAATGTGAAGCGCCTCAATGGCGCGCCTGAGGCTCTCCCAGCCCGTGCTAGTAACGCTGTCATGATGTTCCGCAAAAGGTGGTCGGTATGAAAACGAGGAGTTGGACAGAAAGTTGTCGTCGGCCATGCGAGCGGCGAGTAGCTCTTCACGGGGCGAGAGCGGAGTTGTGTTTATTGTCCCAAAGACGTCGTTCTCGGTGAAGGCGAGGTCATTGGGCAGGAGCTTCTCCCCAGCGTTCGGTGACATTTTGCGGATGACCGCAGGGTGCTCTGCGTTGATGCATGCTGCAGTGAGCAGCAAGAGCGAGGAAGGGAGACCCAGAAGTGAATTAGAACGCATTGTGCCGAGTTCGAGGCAATAGCTTTGGTATCGATCGCAATGCGTTCTGCAGCTGACGATGATGGTGTTGAGGTTGGGTTAAAGTCGTCGACCGGGACCCAGGCTCTGTGTGTAAGTGGCGCTGGGTCGCGCCTGTCAGTTTAAAGTAGTTCACTGACGCCGACGATCTTTTGACAACGACGATCACAGATTTGCTGTGGAATGTCAATTTGCACAGGTTCGCTCGGATTGATGTGGAAGATTGAAAAGGGTAAAGAGGGAAAATAAGAAGAGGTCTGGTCGGGCATTTAGTGAGGCGTGGATGGCGCCGCGGAAATCGGTGGCTGGGCAAAGATGCACAATTCACCTTGGGCTGGCAGTCAGTCTCACGCTCCACGGCGGGAGTCCAGATCCCAGCTGCAAGACGATGGAGCTTGCTCGGGCTTCGACACAGGCTGCGACACCTCACCGCCCTCGTATCTGACCGCTGTCAACTTTTTGTCTGTGGCCCGCAGCAAGTACACGTCAAACTCGAGATCTGATCACCCTAGCAAAGATTTTTTTTTTCTCTTTTAGTATTGTTTTCCCCTTTCTTTGCTGTCTTGTTATCGGTTTGTTTAGCAGTGCTTATTTTCTCGGTCTCCAACGGCTGCGGGCTAGCTTTAGCTCTGTGTACGTACCTTACCTGAGCTAGGGATTCTTGAGGAGGCTGGGCCTAGCTGACAGATGCCAAAAAGACGTCATTCAAGGCCGTTTTACCGACAAGCTTTGGTGGCAGGGGCGGAAGAGACACGGACCTGGACGTTGTCAGGGGTTTGGCTGCTAAGGTTTGCAGGGGTCCGCGGGACGGGAAGTTTGGGGCCACCAGGACACCCCAATACCTGGAGGTGCTTGCGATCGTGAAGACAGCACGACATAAGGTATGCAAGCTCGCATCGAGGTCTCTTTCTACTCTCTATCTTCGCAATGAATGTCTATTATACAGAGAAGAGAAGGCTTGGATTTGGTTCACCGAAATCGCCTTACCATGTCTTGTTAGGTATTCTAAATGTACTTTAACAGATATTTGTACAATATGTTACATGATCGTGTATGGTGTTACATCTTCCCACAAGAGAGACCACGCTAAAACATGCTTTCGCCTGCATCTGCCTTGTGAGATTCTTTCTGCAGCCTCTCTGTGAGACTGCTAGGCTCTGCAGTGCCTCTCAGGAATGAGTTGCAGAGCAAGGCCGTGGCTACGCTGACGTTCAAGCTGTCCACCGAGCTTGACATCGCCACTCGCGGGATCGTAATCTCGTGGGTGGCTTTCTTCCTGATATCGTACGGGAGGCCTGTGCCTTCGTTGCCAAGAACGAGAATGGATGGCTGCGTTAGAAGAGGCTTCTTCTCCTCAATGCTTTCCGGTGTCCACTGGCGGTTGTCTCTACGCAACCCAGCTGTCGGTGCGACTGCGGCATACGAGATCCATCCTGCGGCTGCGCTCGCGTGAAGAAAAGCTCCCGGATCCTCCACGGAGAACAACTGCATCTCCTCAGAAGCACCTGCCGAAGCCTTCAGTACAGTAGACGTGATCGACGATGATGTTCTCTTCGTAATGGCAACCGCGGAAACGCCGAGGAACCGGGCTGTCCGGAGAATGGCACCGAGGTTGCCGGGGTCCAGAATCTCGGTCAGAAGGAGCACAAGCGGCCGAGCCGTACCGGGCCTGGAAGGAATGAAACCCTCGGTTCCGTTGATCGCGACGTCTTCCTTAGACTGCCGTCCTACGAAGACGGGGTAGCCTTGGGGCTCGCTATGTTCTGCGCCCAGACCTGTGATCGGCAACTGAGGCAGTGGTGATGTCTCCATCACGATGCCGTTGTGTGGTCGACCCTTGCTCATTTTATCGAGCAGTTGTTGGTCATTCTCGTAAAGCTTGGTGATCTTGACCTTCTTCTTTTCCGCCATGGACAAGATCCATCTATCGTCCATGCTTTCCTTCTTGTTGCTCCCTTGGTAAAGGTAGAGATGATAGAGCTTGCGTTGCGAATTCTTCAGTGCTGCCTTGACGACCGAGCGACCGAAGAGGAACTGCGATGCAGCTGTTGTGTACTGAACCAAGCCACGGAATTCTGACGGTTCAGAAGATGCTTCATGGTCCGGCTGTCTTGATCCAAACCGTCGAGGAGGGGCGGCCTCGAGTTCTCTGCGGGCACCCTCCCGCATGGAGTCCATACGCTCTCGCGCAAAACCTGGTCTCGCTCCTGATTGATGGTCACGGCGGCCCGGACGGCGGTCTGAAAACTTTTCATGCTGGCGATCGGGGCGGCGATCCTGGAAACGTTCGCGTTGACGATCTGGACGGCGATCCTGGTATTGGTCGCGCTCGCGGCCGTCTTGACGATCCTGTCGACCAACTTGAAACCAGTCGTTTCCACTATCACGCTGTGTAGTTGGCTTCGAGGACTCCTCCTCTTTTGCGCCATTCCTCTCCAGCAGCTTGCCGACCTTGTCCTTCAACTCACCACGGTTGAGTTGGTAGACCAAGCTCTTCTTGCCGAAGGAGAACTCGGGGTTGTTGAATCGCTTGCTTCGGGATTTCCTTCCTCCTTCTTCTTCCTGCTCTTTTATCCTCTCTTGCATCTTCTGGAAGGCCTTCTTGGGCTTGAAATGGCGCTGTTCGCGGTCTCGCGGGCCATCGCGACGGCTACCAATGGCGCTGGAGAATCGTTCGCTGAAAGCATCGGGCTTGGATTTGGCAGCATCTCTTGATCTGCTGCGGCCTTTAGATTCTGTCAATCGCGGCCTGGATGCAGGCCTGGAGTTGCGGTCGGTGCGATCGTTGCGTGGTTTGTCGGAACGCCAAATGCCACGATGTATCGCAGAGAGCGATCCATTGCGCGCTTGGCCGTAGAGAAATGGGTTACCGGAGAGTTGCACGGCTCTTTGGGTTGCTTCAAATGGGCGTGAAGCGCTCCATCTTGTAAGGAGACTCATTGCATTGTGTACAAGGGATGGGCCCGGATGATGATGATGATGATGTCGATGTTGTTGCTATTTAGCTGCACCTTGTCAAGCAATGTGCGGGTGGATTTGCGCTTCACTGAGACTCGACTCGAGGAACTTTTTTCTGCCATTCCAGAGCTGTCCAGGGTCCGGGCGGTGAGAAGCACCCAAAGAATAGACCGGGGCTTCCATTGGCCATAGAGGGTGATCTGGTGGGCTTATCCCCGGAATCTCCACACTGAGAACAGGTACGTATCCCCTCTCAGCACGCCAATTCCCACTTTGGAACTAAGTTTAATGGATGCAGTGGTAGCAACGCGGTTTCGAGGTTCGTCGCGTCAACCGTCGAATAATCCCACCTCCAGGCCTTGACAAGCAGCTTCCACAACTTGCGCCACTCCCACCCCCGGCTGTCTGCTTTGAGCAGCAAAAGATGGAAATCGATTGAACTGGCAGCATTAATTTCTTTTTCTTGGTGTTTTCTTTTGTCTTCAGATTCATCAACGCTCCAGAACCAACCCTCGCCGACCTACCAACTCCCGACAGACCCTCATAAATGCGATCAAGTCGCAACTTGTCGCACCATGGACGACCTTCCAACCGGTGCTGACGACGATATCATAATGTCACTAGCGGGATCCCCGAGTGATGCCCTATTTGGACTGGACAATGCCGACTTTGATCCCTCCCACGAGACCGATCTTCGTGCCGATGAGAACGAGGCTGAGAGAAAGGTTGCGGACGAGGACGAGGTTATGCTTGACGACAGCTTGGCAGACGAAGATACGGAATTTGTGCCGGCAGATGGTGTCTCGATTCAATTAGAGAGTTACAACGCCGCTGCCGAGCCCGCAACTGAGGAGATCGCAAAAACACCGCCCAGAACCGACCTCGGCGTGGATGAACACATTCCTTCCATTGAGGCTGATGATACACACGAAAACGAGACGGCAATCACGAGCGAACGGGTCGATGGCTTTGCAAGTATCAAGCCAGAAGATGGCATAGAGGAGGCGGTATCGAAATTGCGCCCGTGGAACTTCGAGATAATCCTACCGCGCATATCACCGGAGGAACGCGCCCAGTACCTCTCAATAAAGAGCGACGTTGTGGATGAAGTTATTGAAGAGGTACCTGGTGTCGAAGGCGAATTGTGGTACAGAGTGGAGTTCACAGACGGACGACAAGATACCGTAAGTTCCTCTATTTGCAAATATGGCAGCGCTTTTTCTCCCCCCCCCCCCCCCATCTTAGACTCCCACCTTCGAATGCTCCTTGCCCTTGCCTCCTTCTCTCCTTCTTTCCTTGTTCCCTTCTCCTTCCTACCCCGGCTCATTTGAGGTTGCTCTTGCCTGCGAAGCAATCGTCAAATTCTCATATCTACCTTATAAATATCTCAACCCCTACCCAAGTCTTCTTTCCAAACCTCCTGCATACCTCACTCTTCACATACGACAACTCTCGCCCCGAGAGTCTCGTATTGCGGTCGGCATTAGCAAACGAGTAACCCCTTCCCGCCTCACAACTCCCGTCAGGTTCATATTGCTCTTTCCAATCTTCCCAAAAAATAGTACCTTCTCGACCGCCACTTATCCTCGAATAGACAATCTACAGCTAACTCAGCCTCTGCGTGTGCATTTCTGAGAACCTAGCTGACTCGCTGAAGATACCTTTCGACGAATTACTCGCGTATGAAAGAGGCCAATTAGCTCTTAAAACATATCAGGGCATCATGGCTCCAGACACCAGCCACTGGCAAGACGAGTGGGAGGATTCAATTGCAGAATCTGATGCCAATCTCGATACTATTGAGCTTGACGAAGATGAAGTTCCCCGTCAATCCAAACGTCTACGAATCTCGACACATCGCCGCACGCGCGAAGACTCCGATTCCGACGAGGACGTTCGTTCCCGCCGTTCCAAACGCCAGCGTACGTCTACAAGACCGAGCACGAGACACAACTCGAAAGTGATCTCAGACGATGGGGTCACGGACGAGGTTCCCGCGCGAGGTCGACAACTCAGAGAGCGGACTCAGAAACAGCTCAAATTGACAAGCATGGCCTTTGCCAGCATGCCCTTAAGTCGGGACAATGATTTGGACGAGTTGTCTCAGGACCACCCTCGCCAACAATCCGACGACGACGATGACTTTCAGATCATCACATCCGATCTCTTGCCAAAGCCCTCCTCGGCCAGGCGCAAGAAGTCACGCCGCCTTAGGGTCAAGACCAAAACCATCGAGCAACCCAGATCTCGTGGTTCCTCAATTGAGTTTGAGGATCGTCGCCGGTCTGGCAGATCCACGAGGAACAAGGGCAGCATGCTTGATCTTGCATTGATGGATGAGGAATCATTCTACGTTGAAGATACAGCACCCGCCAGCGTTCCCAAGGTCATGAACATCAAGGAAGTCTTCAAGCCAATTGACCATGACGCACCCTTCAATCAATATCACTCCGATATCTGCATCACGTGCAACACTGGTCCTGCCGCCAACAAAGGTCCCCTGATTGGCTGTCAAGGCTGCTCCGTATCTTTTCACAAAAGTTGTATCGGCTACAGATCTGCCAGAGAACATATTGTCACCAAGGTCGGCGTGGACGATTTTGTTCTACAGTGTAAGTTCTGTATTGGCATCTATGCCAAGAAGGACAGGAACAGCCCAAGACATAGCCGGTGTCAAGAATGCAAACGTTCCGGGCGGTCATGTGCGGCGTTTTCGCCCAAGAAAACCCCTAGACAAGAGGAGAAAATTCGTCTTGACAATGGTGGTGAAGACCCTGTCACGGCAGTGGCTCCATCATTGGTCAACAACGCCGAAAACCTCTTATTCCGCTGTATCATGTGCAAGCGTGGATGGCATTTTGAGCATTTGCCATCGTCACAAACGGATTCAGACGTGTCTGACATTCGCCAGCAGCGACTTGCTGAATACTCTGTCGACTGGAAGTGTGTCGACTGCGGCACGGTATCCGACAAGATACAGACCTTAGTTGCCTGGCGGCCCCTGGGTAAAGCCTCACTCGAAGAGGGGAAGACCTATAGCGATTTGAATGAGGATGAGAAAGAGTATCTCATCAAGTGGCAGGACAAGTCGTACTTCCATTGCAGCTGGATGCCTGGTGCATGGCTCTTTCACATTGCCGCGGGTGTGATGCGCAACTCCTTTGCGAAGAAGGATGCGGATCAGAACTTGGCCCTGAAATTTACCGAAGCCGAGGCAATCCCCCAAGATGCCCTCATGGCCGATGTCATCTTCGAGGCCAAGGTGAAAGGAGAAAAAGCAAGGACGCTGGAAGATGAGATGGAGCGTATTGAGAGCGTCGATAAGATCTTCGTGAAATTCCAAGGTCTTGGCTACGACGAAACGGTATGGGATTCGCCGCCAAAGTCAGATGCCGGCGAGGTTTACACAGCATTCAAAGCCGCATACTACGAATACCTCACTGGCAAGTACTTCACCAGCTCCACGAATGCCAAAATGAAAGAGCGCGTCAACAAGTGGAAGGACAAGGAATTTGTCAAGTTGGCCCAGCAGCCCCCTGGTCTGCGCCGCGGCAAGCTTATGGAATACCAAATTGAGGGCGTCAACTGGATGCTATGGAACTATCACAGCGAAAAGAACGCCATTCTTGCCGATGAGATGGGACTGGGCAAAACGGTACAGGTCGTCGGCTTGATCTCGACCCTGGTCCACGGCGACCCAAAGGTATGTTTGTGCTGCTCATGAGGAGGCTGCTGTATATTGTGCTGACACGGGCGTTCGTAGTGTTGGCCTTTCCTTGTTGTCGTTCCGAACTCAACCTGTCCAAATTGGCGTCGCGAAATCAAACAATGGGCTCCAGACCTCCGAGTAGTCACTTACCATGGTGGCAAGCAAGCGCAAGAGTTGGCGTACAAATACGAGCTCTTTCCGCGCGGCTCCCAAGAGATCAAGGCCCACGTTGTTGTCATGTCATATGACTCTGCGCAAGACGATCGCACGAAACATCTCTTCCGTTCAGTTCAATGGGCTGGCCTGGTAGTTGACGAGGGACAGCGATTAAAGAATGACAAGAGTCTCTTGTACACGGCTCTGCGTTCCATGCGGTTCCCCTTCCGACTCCTTCTCACGGGCACGCCGCTGCAGAATAACAAGCGGGAGCTTTTCAACTTGCTTCAATTCATCGACCCAACCCAGAATGCTGCGAAACTCGACGAAGAATTCCAGGAGCTCAATGCGCAGAACCTCCCTGAACTGCACGGTCGGATCAAACAATACTTTCTGCGGAGGACCAAAGCTCAGGTTCTCAAGTTCTTGCCTCCCATGGCTCAAATCATCGTTCCCGTCTCTATGTCGATCCTACAAGAGAAGCTCTGCAAGTCAATCATCGCCAAGAGTCCCGATCTGATCAAGGCAATCTTCGCAGACGACAAGGTCAACAAGAAAGACCGTGGCAGTCTGAACAATATTCTCATGCAGCTACGGAAATGTCTCTGTCATCCGTTCATGTACAGCGAAGCAGTCGAAGAGCGAACAGTTGACCAAGTCCAGCTACACGAGAATCTAGTGTCGGCGTCAGGGAAGCTGATGCTTCTCAACATCATGTTGCCGAAGCTGAAAGAAAGAGGACACAGGGTTCTCATCTTCAGCCAGTTCTTGAACCAATTGGACATCATTGAAGATTTCCTGAACGGTCTCGGCTTCCAATACCGACGACTTGACGGCAGTCTCAGCAGTCGGGAAAAGCAGAAATATATCGATGACTACAACGAACCTAACTCTCCAGTCTTTGCATTCCTTCTCTCCACAAGAGCTGGAGGCGTGGGTATCAATCTCGCAACTGCTGACACTGTCATCATCTTGGATCCTGATTTCAACCCCCATCAAGACATCCAGGCTATTTCGCGTGCTCATCGCATTGGTCAGAAGCATAAGGTGTTGTGCTTTCAACTCATGACCAAGAATTCAGCAGAGGAAAAGATCATGCAAATTGGCCGCAAGAAGATGGCTCTCGACCATGTTCTGATCGAAGCAATGGACGATGTGGGAGAGTCTGAAGACCTAGAGTCGATCTTGAAATTCGGTGCCTCAGCATTGTTCAGCGATGATCAGAGCGAAAAGGACATCGTCCGGTACGATGATGCTAGCGTTGACAAGCTCCTTGACCGGTCGACTATTGAGCAGACAAAGACTGGCGACGACGATTCCGCTGAGTCGCAATTCTCCTTCGCCCGTGTATGGGCCAATGACAAGGACGGATTCGAAGACCATCTTGCTGAAGAAAACGAGCCCACAGTCAATCCTAACGTATGGGAGGAGATCTTGGCAGAGCGAGAAGCAGAAGCCAAACGCGTGGCCGAGCTAAACAAGGAAGTTCTTGGTCGAGGTGGTCGACGCCGCCAGGTAAACAATCACTGTTCGATTTATCTACTTTTCCCAAGTGTGCTAACAGATTCATCTTAGGCAATCAGCTACAAGAATAACGGCGGTACCGGCGTGGTCACTGACCTCCCCATCAACAGCGACAGCTCCGATAATGACGGAGATTTTGTCGGTGGAGATGAGGAGGAGGATCCTGATACTGACATGGAAAATAGGGATGACAGTTCCAAAGGTAAAGCCAGACCTTCAGCTTCTCGTTCAACTAAGAAAATTACGCGTGACGTGAAAAGAAAGCAAATTGACACATCCACGCCACAGAAGAAGCGACAGCGCAAGATATCCAAAACCGACATCGTGCAATACAAAAGGTTCAAAACGGTAACTCCACGCAAACCAAGACAGACACCTCAAAAACGAACCCCCAACGCATCGCGACAGGCCAAGGCGCCCTCCACAAGTGGAAAATCAATCCGGACTGGCCTGGATCAGGTCCAAACCCCATCCACGGAGCAATCCAACGAAACGGACGACCCAATCACGTCTACCCCGTCTACCCACCTCCTCAGCCCAATCTTAACCCCATCTATCACCAGCCCGGAGCCGAGCTCTACCCACAACCCCCTCCCGCACCAGGAAGCCGTCCCGGTCGACCGATGAAGCCTGACATGGCCTGGCTTGACCACTTGACAGCAGCCCGAACGGTTACTGGCGGTGAGTTGCCTCCAACTCAGCAGGCTGCTCATGGGTTCTACCAGCAACAACAGTCTGCTCCTGTCATACGTCAAGCAGCGTCTGGCAACCCTATTGTGCCATCTGCGTCAGGCAAGGCACGTAGACCGTCGTTCGGTTTGTCCCAGATGCACCCTAATGCATCTTCTTGTGCGGATTGCGGCTTTCGGCATTATTCGACCAATTGCCCAGCCCCGACTTCAGAAGTCCAATTACGTCTGGCTCTCGATCACTTGAAGCGTTGGCCATCGACTTCCAGGAACCCTGCCGCAGAACGAAAACTAATAGAGAAGCTACACTTGGTAGCTACGACGAATGATCGTCGAAAGAAATGAACCTTCGATATTTGCTTCAGAAAGCTTATAGCATTACGGGTCTTCAGATAAGGTCACTCAAACGAAGACAGAAATACCCTTTTACTGGATTGGGTCGTCAGTATCGACTGACGTATCAACACTTACAATATTTGGCATGGATGGGACTTCAGATAGAAAAGTATACTAATCTGACGTTTCTCCAAGGCTGTGCCTCCGTAACGAACCTCATGGGATTTGCTCTGTTAGACTTGTTCAACCGTAGAAGGCAGCTGTTTGTCACGTGTTGAGGTACAAACCAGGACTGCAGCTAACCGGGCGATTGCAGCGGATCTTATTTCGGTCGAGCAAACGACGATAGCAACGGACATTTCCCGACTTTCTTAGGCTTTTGTTGTGACTTCTAAACCACTCGCGTCCAAGGCATCAGAATCCCATGTCTGAGCCTTTGGCGCCTTGGTCCGCAACTTTTGGCCGTCCTGCAAGCGGTAGACGACATCAAAGTCGTCTTTGATGGAGTTGAACGGAGCATCGCGACGCGTTGGAACTGAGCTTCTCGGTCGACGGCATCATAAGGTAAACAAGGTAGGAAGTGCTGGCCTCCTTCCCCGTTTGCAGGGTGGTCCGAATCCTCCATAATATCTCCCGTGCCCCAGTCTGGCCCGTTTTCGACTTTTTTTCCAAGCAACTCAACATAGACTCTGCTTCGGATTCTTCTTCTTATTCTTCTTCTCGTCCCCCATTCTTTCCTTCCTTCTCTACTTCTTTTCGCTCCTACAGTATGGAATCGAGCCTTGCCTATTCTACTTCCGAAAAATCATACTCGCCACAGGGCTCCCGAGGCTTTACTCGCAATACGACGCCTGAATCCGAGGCTTCATCGGAACTGAACGGTATTCCTAACGCGCAAATTAGCGACAGAAAGATGAAAAGCTCCCGAGTCGTCTTCTTCGATTCCCAAAACCAGCCTCAACCGTTTTATCCTCCCGAATACCCTCAGTCTGGGTCTGTGCAGACATCGATGAGACACGACCTCGCAAACGCTCCCCGCAGTGTCGATGCCCCGAACTGGCGTATGGGTATGGGCATATGTATGGGAGGCGGTCCAGGCCACAGGCACTACAACTCGTTCAGCTCGTCGGCCAGCGGCACCGAGTACATGATCATGGGATCACAAGTGCAAGATTGTCAGGCTTCAAGCATGGGAAGAAACACGAACATCGACACTTCGGGCTTCCACGGCTACTGTCTGGATCGTGGAAACGGCAACTATACCAGGTTGATTCCTGCCGACTCGCTTCCACCTTTAATCGGTATACCAGCCGTTCAGAATGGCGCTGAAGGTCTGCTTGTTCTCCCACAGCCTCGAGGCGTGGACCCTCAGAACTTGGCTAGCAGCCCTGTCCAGCCTGTTGCTTTCAGAGTATGTTTGCTTCCTTCTTTTCTTCTCCACCCCTTGTCAGGCACCAAAGTGTTGGCGCTGAACCTTTCAGTCACCTCCGTCTTCACCGGCACCGGTATCTGATGCCCTTCAGGTATGCTCACCTGTTTCTTCGAAGTCATTGTTCTTCATATTATTCTGCATACATGTTGATGGATTTCTTCGTTTACTGACACAAATTTGTGAATTTGTAGCGTAGAATCGACCAGATCATTGCCACCTCCCCCAATTCGCCAAAGAAGCCCAAGATCTACTGTGACAAGTGGGTTCACGAGGGCGTCTGCGCATTCACCCAGCAAGGTTGCAAGTACAAGCATGAGATGCCCCTCGATAAGGCGACACAGCACTCACTCGGTCTTTTCCATGGGTTTCCGGCATGGTGGAAGAAGCAGCAGACTGAAATTCGGCAACAGCAGCAGCAGCAACAGCAGCAGCCTCAGCAGCCTCAGCAGCTTCAGGGCAGCGGAACCGAGGTCTACTTTGACCTTCGTCAGCAATCTCAGAGTGGCTTGAGTTCGCCCATGATTGGTGACAGGGCTCTTGCTAGCTCGACGAGAGCGACGCCGTCGTGGCGGAGAGGCGAGGGTGGCAGGAACCAAGGACAGATGAGCGCAGGATCACTGGCGAGACCCGGTGCAGGACACAGAAACTCGCCTGGTAAGTCTTCCATTGTCATCTCTTCTACGGAGTTGAAGCTCATATCAACAACAGACTCGAGACCTACGTACCAGCAGAATATGGATTCGCCTACCTCATCTTGTGTCTGGGGCCCGATCGGTCCGCCTTCGAAGCAGACGCCCGACCCAAATCCGCATTCCTACCAGAATATGAGTGCCTTCGCCACTTCCAACAACTTCGCTCTGCTGAGCTCTCTTGATGCGAACACGGGTGAGATGGACGATGGCCGCAGATATGAGTCCTACTAGAGCTGACAGCTTGGTATCAACTTGTTGGATGGGATATGGCAAGGTTGGAATGATGAGACACGAGGCATGACAGAGTTGTGGGTATTGTCACGTTATCACTTTTATTTTGTTTCCTGGCTTGAAAAAATGTATGTATTATAGAAGACGCTGACCAACAATCGGGGAGTCGCGAGCGAATAACTGATCCGAAAACCGCCTTCTTTTGCGAAGTGTGACCCAAATTCATCATCCACAATGCTTTCATCTGACCATAGCAAACGTTTACAGCCAGGTCAGACTCCAAGTCTCCTTACCGGCGCGGAACGGCACAACCTGGATCCCCTTACCCTCAAACGTCTGCTGAACGACGGCGCCGCCATCGCGGGTGAGGCGGATCCGCTCCTTTCTGGTGTCCTCGGTGCCGTAGAACTTGCGGCCGTAGCCGCTGACGAAGCCCTCGAGGGCCTCCTGGGTGATGTCGGCGTCGGCGAGCTCGCCGCGGGCGACGGCCTCGTCGAGGGCGGCGAGGAGGTACTGGACGGCGTAGGGCTGGGTGAAGACGCCGGCGGCGGCCTTGGAGGGGCCCGTCTTTGCGGTGATGGGGTGCGGGGCGGAGTCGGTGCCGAGGAAGAACTTGCCGTTGCTGTTGACTACGGCGTTGAGGAGGGCTTTGCGGTCGGCGGGGAGCTGGTGGGCGTTTGTTAGCTTTTGCTTCTGTTCTTTGGAAGAAAGATGATGAGCGTTTTTGCTGGAAAACTTGCCTTGGCAACGGGCTTGCAGAAGTTGAGCTACAATCACAGATGTCAGTCTTTGGAAGGTCAGGGGTTGAAAGATTTCTCATCTCGTACCGCATCACCGACGACGTCGTCGATGGTAATGAAAAGGTGGTGGCTATTGACTTGGTCAGGACTGTGTTCTTCTTGAGGTAGGTTTGGGGTACATACCAAGTGATGGTGCCGGCGACGTTGGGGCCACTTGTAACTAGTCAACCACAAAAGAATTGCGACTGTTTGACGGCATCGTCACTTACCATGACTTGACGGCTGCAACAGCCTCAGCGGTTGTGCAGTGCTCGAGGACTGCAAAGTCAGTTGGCCAAGTTCTGCTTCGTTAGACAGAGATAGTTGTACTTACTGATTCTGAGCTTGGGGTACTTGGCGTGAAGCGCCTTCAGCGTGGGGAGGAACTGGGACATGAATGTCAGCAGATGGATGCGCATTTTGGCCATTATCTGTGGGGTTATTTACCTTAGACTCGGCGTTGAGCGTAGTGATGTCGCTCCCAGCGTGGGAAGGGCACTCTCCGTGGAGGCAGAGAAGCAGGTCAACCTCCTCCATGGCCTTGAAGACCTCGTGGAAGGCATCGTAGTCGACGACGCCATCGGCGCTGTTCGTGGTGACGCCGGCAGGGTAACTGGCAGCAGCACCTCGAGTCAATCACCAAGCACGTAGCTAATTTACTTTTCAAGGCGCCTCAAAACACACCTCTTGACTGCGGCGACACCGGCCTTCTTGGCCTCTCTGATGGTATCGGGCGTGACGTCCTGGTGAAGGTAGAGAGTCATGAGCAGGTCGACCTCGTCCTTGCCCAGGGCCGCCTTGATGCGCGATGAGTAGTCCAGAGCCCGCTTGACGCTCGTCACCAGGTTGTTTTGCAGGTTAGGCATGATCAGTGCCTTTGCAACTATGTTAGTAGACGGTTCCAGCTGACGACGGGAACTTACGGAGGGCGTACCTGGTTGACTCCTCCGGGGCGAACAGTCGGAGCGACGATCTGAAATCGTTTTAGCATTCATAATATGCCCTTCAGTGGTGGCGTGAGTTCCATGACTGCTGACCGCGTACCTGGAGCATGTCATCGTCACGCAAGTGGACATGGGCGTCAAAGGCCGCGGGCAACTCGACGGTACCAGGGAGAGGCATCTTGAATGGCGAGTGGACTGATGTATTGGGTGTCACGACTTCTATAAACTATCAGACAGAGTCACTCGATAATTTAAGGGCTTTGATTCATACCTTATGATCTCTGTTCGCAGAAATGGTTCAAGATTGGTTTTCCGCCGATGTCGCTGAGTAGTTGATTTCGGTCCTCAATCTCGTCTCGAAATGTTTTTTTTTTCGTTGGAGTTCATGGTGGGGGCGGGGTAAATGACTAGGTTCCCCAAAGGCTCGAAGCCATCTATTAATTGACCTCCTCATTTACCTTTACCTACCTTACTTACGTTGAATGAAACGCATAGCACCGGGCGCTGATTGCGATTGACACTCAGCCTGAGACGTTGGAACCCTTGAAGAGACTTCACGATAATATTCAATCCTACCATCTTACTACCATTTGCTCCAACGCAACCATGAGAATAAAGCACGGCCTCGGAACCGTTGAGTTCAATTTAACCATTTGAAAGGAGTATTTCCATCTAACGTTGAGGCTACATAGGATCATCTGCCTGATCTCTCTCTAATTTGTATCCTTACGCTTACTTCTTGCTGTCTCTATACCCTATGTTATCTTTTTTGTCGCCCTTGTTGCATTTGGCTGTATGCCATCTCTACGAGGAGGTAATTTGATCCTGTCGCTTCGGCCCTACTCGAGTCTCAGTCGTTTTACTTTCACCAGGCTTGAGTGACCTCCCTGTATGATGATGAATTTTAGTAAGGGGAAGAGTGGTAAGATCCAGAGTTGTATGAAGTCAGGTCATTTGAGGTCTCTTTCATTCTACGGTGATCTACTACCCAGGACCTTGTCGGTATGGAGGGGTATTCCTGCCCCACTAGCCAGCCAACCCAAGGTACGAGGTACCTTACGGAGTGCATTGCTACAGGCATGATTGGGACTTCACCTTGATTCACCGATGACCAGGCAAGCGCGAGATGTAATCGGTATCGAATCAGCCGAAGATTAAGCGAGGTGCACTTGCCTTCTGATGCCGTGCACGGACCAATATCCCCCACAATGGATCAATGGTATCCGTACAGCCTATGCTGGTACCTACTAGGTAGTCTTGAGCTTCATCATCACCAAGAAGCTTCTCAGGATCACGCTGGGTTGCGACTTGGCTTTGTGAACCTCTAACGACCTCTCCATACAAACCACCGTTTCCCATAATAACCCCTCGTCCGACTTGAGAAACTTCATTCCAACACAAGCTTCGCACCCGGGTTTCTGCAACTGTCGCCGCTGCTGTCACAACCAGTTGTTGGAGCTCGAGCTTTCTAGTTTGGCAAGGTGCCCGAATCGTCGGCAAGATGGAAGACACGCTTTTCTACTTCGAGCGCGAGAAGTACAAGACCGACGAAGTCTACGACAAGACCATTAGAAATCACATTCTGAAGATCACTCGTCTATTCAAGGACGATGCGCCGGCCATCATAGCCAAAGCGCCGCAATTGCTCGAGGTCTCTTGGTCCCCCCACCTTTGGCTGTATGTTGCTGCTAACCACCATGCCACAGATCGTCCACCCCACCGACCACTCTATTTCCCACCTCGCGATCCTGAACACTCTGAAGCATCTGGATGAAAGCTCTCTACCCCTTCCGATCGATACCTTCCGAGAACACATCGCCCGGTTCCTGTTGTCGTTCGACGCCCGGCAGATGCGCTATGTTGGTGATGTCTTCTACGACCTGTTGAAGGATGTCGTGGAATGCAAGTTCTTTCAGGTAAGAAACATTCCAAGTTTGATTCACTATCCTGACTAATCGCATGTTCTCTTGGCAGGCGCGTCAATCTGTAGAGATCGTTGTTGCCGCATTGAGGCTACTCGATCCCGAATCAGCCGTACTCACGAGCCTCCACCTCGCTGTGGTGAGGCTAGCTTACGAGACGACGAACTACGACGAAGTGCTGCCGATACTCGAGAAACCATGGGTGTTCCTTCCTGGAATGAAGGACCAGCCTCGTCCAACATACCCTTGCGATTTGACAGCTTCACCTTCCGCCTATATCAGCCCCGCCACACAACTTACCGAATACTTGACTCGCGAGGGTGTCATGGAGCACGAGTACCTCAGTGCCCAAATCTTCACGAAGGAGCTCAAATGGGCGCAGGCTCACAAAGCCTACCAACGAATCATCACTTGGCCGTCAAGGGAAACCTCTGTGAGCAAGTTGATGACTGACTCCCACAAGCGGTGGCTTCTCACAGGTCTCTTGGCTCTCGGCCACACGCCGGTTTTACCCGGACAAATCAGCTCAAGCGCTCAGAAGGCGTTTGCATCTCTGTCAAAACAATATGCAGATCTCGCGAGCCTATTTTCCACCACCAATGTTGAACAGTTCAAGGGCGCAGCCGAGAAAGGCATTGATACGTGGGCAGCTGATGGAACCACCGAGCTGATCAAGGCGGTTGTGACGGCGTACCAGAAATGGCAGATTCTTGGTCTCGCCGACGTGTATCACAAGATCAGCGTATCGGAGATCCGCCAACAGACACTCAGTGCCGAGACAGCTCGAAACCTCGAGACTGACAAGGAGGTGGAGCAACTCCTGCAGGATATGGTCACCATCGGAATGCTTCAGGGCTCATTGGAGGTCAGCCCTGATGGCGTCAAGTGCCTCATCTTCCTCCCGCGTGACACGGAAATCGAATACAGCGAGTACCAGAAGAAGATCACAGACGACGCGCGCATCAAGGCGTTGAACAAGTTTGCCGAGGTTAGCGATGTTCGTCTTGCCGCGTCAAAGGACTACGCCAAGCACATCATTCGTGAGCAGAAGCGCCAAGACAAGGACAGCTCTCAGTCGCACAACACCGAGTTCGGCTTCGACGCATCCATCGAGGACGAAGATCTCATGACGGGTATTCAACATCCTTAGTACCTTTACCGGGTGGGCCATCCTTCGAAGATGATCTTTCGATGTCACTGCAGTTCGCGCCTTTTTTGACGAAGTAACGAAGGCACGAAGTGAGGGAAGGAGGGTAGTGAGATGATTTCTTGCATGAGAAGAAGAGCGAAACGTAGTGCTGCATGAGATTTGACCTCGGCATACTGGGGGCATCAGGCTGGCGTTACGAGATCAGGTTCACAAGGGATATTGCTTTGATTGCCAAAAGAGGCATTTGCGACACCATCAGCAGAAATGCAAGAGCCCGAGTTCTTGGGACTGACTATGGTAGATTAGGTAGAGAAAGAAGAAACCGCAAAATAGTATTCTCTTCCGGCATTAGCACGTTTGCCCGAGCGTATTGTTCCGTTGACTCTCATGTGTTCGCGGTCCTTTGCCTCATAGCTCATCAAATTTTTGATCGCCCCTTCTAACTACCTAAGGGTTCTTCACGCAGATGCGTGAGCTACCTTTCCATCATTAAAGTACACATACAACGGCCTCCCTTCCAAGCATTTTTACGAGCTGATACCAAATTGCTTAATGAGATCCGCAAGCTTAGCTCCCTCGGCCTTGTAGTCGATCTGCCCTGCGCTCAAGACCTGGTAGCGTACCCTGAAAAAGGTTAGTGTTTGAAAAATCAGCTGCGGTCAAGGAATCATCATACCTCTGAGCTTCGCCGAAGGTGTCCATCTTCGCACGACATCGGAAGTTTAACTTGGTGCAATTCGCTTGCTCGAATGCCTGTGCCATCTTCGTTTCATCCTCCTCGCGTAAAGCCATAAGATCGTCTGCCGACATGCCCATGATGACACGACCGACATCATCGAAGCAGCTGAGCCACAGCTGGTTGGTGTGATCGCACACGTTGATGGACATGATGTACCGATATTCGGGCTTCGGGTGGGCAACATCGCACTTCTCGCAACGCCAGGTACCATCACCCATGTCAGTTACCTTCTTGTTGCAGCCCTCGTTGCTACATGCGGGATAAGCAAAGTTCTCCTGCTTGATGTAGACAATGGTAGCCTTGAGGTTGAAGTAGTCTTGGTTCTCCATGCCCAAGTTCTCCTCCTTCACCTGGAGAATGGACTTGTCCTGGTCCTTGCGGCCAGTGGCATTGCCCATGCTGGCCATGTTGTTGTGGCTGCTGAAGGTATCATTGCGACCAGATGAGTCATACCAGCCCTTCAGACGGTGAGCATCAGGAATATCCGGGTCAATGGACATCGTGCCAGAAGAAAGCAGGCTGAGACTGCGACCACCAAAGTCAGACACCTTAGTACCCTTGAAAGCCACGACAGACTCAGGCTTGGCGTCAAAGTTAGTAGCGCTCTTGCCCCAGATGGTGACGCGAACTGAGTAATTCGTGTCGTCGACCAACGTGAGCTCACGCTTCTCGTAAGGCTTGCCAGTCGACTTGGAGACGATTTGGGACACCTCAGCGACCTCCTTCAAAACGCCAATAACGTCAACGGTCGCATCCTTCTCGACTTCCTGAAGCTCTTGAATATTGCAGAAGTTGAACCGCACCTGCGGCACACTACTCTGATCCTCTGCCTTCTCGATCTGGGTATCGCGCTCGAAGGTGAGCTCGTAGTCGTTCGGCAGGTTTGTGAATTGCTTCTTGGCAAGTTGGACTTTGCAAGGGTTGGAGATGTAGTAGACACCTCCCTCCTGAAGCAGATCGTAGTACTGGTCACATTGGTCGTTGAAGCCGGTTGCCTTGATCTCGCCACTCTCGTCAAGCAGGTTGACACTGAACAGCTTGCCCTCGCCACTAGGCTTGTGCCATGTCCGGATGTCTGACTTTTGCGTGACGCGAGCCTTGATGGTCCACTTATGAGCGTAGGGAGAGAGGGCTTCGATAGGGTAGATGTTATTGCTTCCATGCTGGCCGGTGGCACCTCCAGCAGAGCGCGTGGGTATCGATTGAGGCTTTGGTGTGGGCTTGGTCTCCTCTTGCTTGACACCGTAGAAGTTCTGTCCGCCGATGGTCGTGTTTGCTGCTGCAGGAGGCTTCGCTTCAAAGGCTTGAGGCTCGCCGAGCTTGTCTGGTGTGCCGAACTGCTCGACAACCTCGAGGCCGAGGATAATCAGAATGCTTTCAGAGGTTAGGTCAATCCTCTCGAGAAATTCAACAAAGAGAGGCAAAGAAACACGTACTTCTTCCCCTTCACGGAGTTCGCTTGGTACTGAGTAATCCGCACGATGCAGTTTCTGACCAGCTTGTTGTCGTGGACAACATGGTTGACCTGCGTAGCCAACATGCACTGAACATAGTTGCTCACATCGCTGAGAACAATCCGGTATCTCTCCGCGTTACCTCCTGCTTGTGCGGCCAAAGGCTTGATCTGCAGGCACTGAAGAACCGGGACTGGGAATTTCGTGTTGGCACCTTCGGGGTCGTTGAAGATGGCGCTGCACCCGCTCAGTCAGTACGGAAAGGGTGAGAAGGGCAGTAAATCATAGAATCACTCACTCCAAGGCTCCCTTCGTGATCTTCGATTCGACATCCATCTTGAGGGTTGGCGAAGATGAAGTATCGTGTGCAAGTTTGTTGGTTGAGAATGGTGAGGATTTGGAGGTTGAGGCAAGTTCTTCGCGAAATGGAGGAGGAAAGCGCGTCGACGCGTTTAATGGCTTTTGGCGGGGTTCTTGCCTTCCGTTAGGTAAGCTGGTAATTAACGAGTCCTGCTATTTCTCACATGCCCCGTGGTGGCCAGTTGCCTGTCATGCCTGCCCGTGTCGTCTGGATTCAGCGTGGGGAAAGATGGTAGCCCGGTACGTACCTAACTTTAGGTGGCAGCGACTTCACGCGGGGCAGCTACAAGCATCAAGCTGAGACGTCATCCCTGGTGGTGTTACGAGCTATGTACACGTACCTCTCAGTCCAGACTTGATCCAAACGTTGCGCCAAGGGATACAGACTTCTACTTTGACAGTGCATCCTGCATTTCTGTGAGCCTACATTAACATATCGCAACATCTTGTACTACTTTCGACCTCAGAGCCGTTTGCCTCGTACTGCAGTGCTCCGCACCGATACTCATAACCCCGCTCAACAAGATGACCCAGATCGAGCCTGATATTGCGACGAAAGCTCCCGAGAGCGACGCCGCTGAGACTATCACTGTCACCGAGCCCGTCACCGAAAGCACCTCTGCTGCCGACACTCCGGCTCAATCCACCAGCCCTACGACGACTACGGGAGGCGCTGGAGAGCACAGCGAACACTGCGTGTCCGACAGACCAACTCGTGAGCTCCCTCGCTGAGCCTCTGCTGTCATTTGCGCAAGACTGACTCGAAACAGCGTCCGGCCAATCCTCGACGGGAGAGATAATCAAGATCAACGGTGTCGAAGTGAGTAGATTACCTGTCATACAACTACGGGCACATCGTGACCACGGCCAGCGACTAACCCATGCAAGGTCTACATCTCGAAACCCGCCGACTACCCTCATGCGCCAGCCAGGCTTCTTCTCCTCCTGACGGGAGGCACTGGTCTCAAGTCCACAAATAACCAGCTTCAAGCCGATAAGTTTGCTAGTGAGGGCTACGTAGTGGTCATGCCCGATCTCTTCAACGGTGATGCCGCGCCCAATTCGTCGACCATCGAAAGCAGCGAGGACACCGGATCGTTCCTGGACACTTTCAAGATGAAGATCGTCGAGACGGCCAAGAGTTTCCAAATTGATATGTGGCTGGCGCGACACACAGAGGAGAAGGTTCTGCCGATTCTCTACAAGGTCATTGAAGGCTCGAAGGAGAAGTTCGCCGATGCGGTGAAGAACGGCGACGGCATCTACGCTGTCGGCTACTGCATTGGAGGACGCTATATCCTTCACTTGGGCTCAGACAAGAAGGTCGCGACAGGAGGTCAAGAACTTGCCGATGCCGAGGCCGGCGAAGTGAAGACTGGTCCTTTCATCAAGGTCGGCGCGATAGCACACGGTGCTTCTGTCACCCCTGATGACTTCACGGGCGTCAAAGTCCCCATATCTCTCGTCTGCGTCGAGAATGATCCTCTGTTCCCTGAGGAGGTCAGAACACATGGCGAGGACGTCATGTCAAAGGCAAACCTCGAACACGAAGTTCAGGTGTACCCCGGCGTGCCGCATGGTAAGGCCCAAAAGTCTGCCCTTACCTAATAAGGCGTTAATCGAATGCTAACCTTCACGACTAGGTTTCGCTGTTGTTGGCGAATATCAGGACACAGCTATCAAGGACGCTCAGACTACCGCTTACGACCAAATGCTGAAGTGGATCAAGGAACATTGAGAATAGGGAAAACGGTCCTCGTATGCTTTTTATGGCCTTGGCTTCTGTGATGGTCGCTCATCTCGCGGCTTTTGATGATATCAGTGCTTTATAGGAACTTTTCTACGGCCCAAGGGGATATTTTTATATCAATGCTACAAGTTCCCCGACAAATTCCTCTCCAGGTGCCAATGACTTTACATCAAGTCTTTTCTTGCTGTCTCCGCATCGCTTGTAAAGCTCGAATTCCTCCTCCCGGAATTGATGGCAGTGGTAGAACTGTAACTGCACTTATCTGTTGGCGCTGATTTGGCGCCCGAAGAGTTCACTGCCACCCGCATCTCGAGCGAATGGTCTTGGAAGACTCGCTGCGACCCCGAATTCGTTCCATGCGTCCTGTTCGTGAGGTTTGCCGATGCATCCTTGATTTGCCGGCCAGTCTCACGCACAATCTGTCTTGCATTGGGCATGCAGGCAACCACTACGCCAGTGCAGATCTCAATGGCAGACCAGATCGTGGTCCCACGCGCATCAGCTGTCGCATTTGCGGATGTCGCGAATGAAATCAGGCTGCGAAGGCGGACAACACTAACTACCGTGAGGCTGATTTCTGGTCAGCGTCTTCAAGCTCAGTGACTGAAGAAATCCGGGAGCCCACTCACAAGATACCAACACTGAACATGGCAATGATTCCGAGCTTCTTCTTCATCTTGAGGTTCAACTTATAGAGCTGTGTCAACGGCAGAATGAGCATCCAGACATCGAGCGCGATGTTCATGCCGCCATGTGACAAGCCCATTTTGTTGAGGTCGAGGATGACTCCACGGGGTTCCTTGTCACGCCAGCCCTCCCAGATGAGCCATGTAGGCTGTCTCTGGACGAAGCTGAATACGATGAATATGAATCCGACGAAGAGGTCGTAGGCTAGCGTCCACCAGACTGCGATCCTGAATTTCTTGTCCGGAAAGATGCGGAGGAAGAACAGGAGAATAGATGCCTTTACGATGGAGAGGATGAAGACGTAGAGTGTTTGGACCATTAAGAGGTACTGCAAATGGTTAGCTGATGTTTGAAGAAACCCTCTGTAGTGGAGTCGGTCGATCTCGATAGTACTCACCCTGAGAAAGGTAGTAATCTGATAGTCGTGGAGAACCCAGATATCAAGCCCTAGACCTTGCGGTATCACTGCAGAGCTGTGTTAGCCATATTCTTCTCAGTGGCTTCTTTGGAGAGTTGACTTACTGTACTGAATCAAAACTATGAACGGGATCAAGGCGGCCTACCCCGACGCCTTAGCCAACGTCAAAAAGAAGATGTAGACCATTTGTGAAAAGGGTACACTCACAAATGCAACTACCATCAAAGTATCGTCAGCTCCCCAAGGAGAGTACCTCATGATTTTTACTGTAATTCGGCATGCGAAGAAGGCGGACGCAAGTATGAACATGCCAAGACTGGTCGCTCTCGACTCGTGGCGATAGTCTGACAGAGGGAATCCACATGCAGTTCTTGTGATATTGACAAAGGCTGTAAATGCAAGGCTCCGTTAAAAAATTCGGTATTCTTGTAATGAGGTGAGTAGAGAATAGCAATGCACTCACTCAGGGACTCGACCACGCTACATCCTTGTTGCACGCAACTCCCGACAAAGTTGTTGAAGCCTTCGTCGACACATAATTCCGCCTGCGACTGGTTCGCAAATGCAGGCTGGCTCATTGCCTGAAAAAGACACTTCGTCTAAACTCTGTCGTTAGCTTCCTCGACAATCGGACATTGTAAACCTTAATCCTCGACTAAGAAGACTGGGACGATGTGACCACTTACAGAACACTGTGGAGCATCAGCCAACGACTGCGCGCCAGCGAGCCTCAAGAGGCACGATGCTCCAACGGCGACGATGAATCGCAGAGTCAACATTGCGGGACTCGTCTGACAGCGAATGTGCACACACAAACACGAAAGCCGCAAAGAATGACCGAAAGGAGAGGGAGAAGCCGGTGGGAGCGGACGTAAGAAAGGGAGGGCCTCTAAGTCAAGTTATTACCTACCCTTTCTTGTTGTGCTTGATGACGGAATCGGTACCCAGGGGGCCTAGCCCAGCGCCCATCTCCAAGTTGCGATTTGCGAGGCGACTTCAGAGGCTCAGAGACGAGTACGCCAGAAACGGCGTTGGTATGGCTTTCCCCCTCTCCTTTGAACTATTGATCCTGTCTGATGTTCCCCCCTGCCTTGGGCGTACGTTAGCGGCGCAGAGCTTATCGCCATCGTCTGCCCCTAATCGTTTCACAGTTTCAGCCTGGGAAGAGAAAGGCGATACTGTAGGAATTCCAGAGCTTCTGACGAAGGGTACCAAACTCGTGAAAACCAGTCCATGCCAGCTTGATGAGGCTGTACTTCAAAGGAAGAGAGCAGCCTGCTCTTGCCACGTCTTGGAATGTCTTAGGAGATTGCGTTGCGCCCGCAACCAGCTAGGATTCCGCTAAAGATTGAGGGAAAAGAAACCATCGAACCAGAAAGCGTGAGAGCGTAACGGAGTACACTCCAGCCCGCCCGCGGATCCTCTTCCGGACTGCTGGTCAAAAGCCAAGTTCGCCGCGAGCAGTCAGCCTCCTTTGAACTCTAATCACCCCGTTCCCACCCCAGATCGCTCTCGCCCTATGCCAAGCTCTCCCAACTTTCCCCAAGAGCCCACAAGTGAGAACGGCTGGGTTCGGAGGCTTGCAATAGCCGGTAGATGATGAGCAGAAAAAAAGAGGACCTTCCTCCAATGAGCGGGGGATGCTCGTCACTGCCCATGGACGGGCACTTATCCGCGCCATGGTCAACTTGAATGCGATAAACCCAGTCAGCCACGGGTGGCGGAATCGGGTGAGGTCTTCTTTGTTCTGAAGTTACCCGAGATGACCGATATACAGGGCGTTTCGGGGCTTTGAGAGCCCCCGGTTCGCCGTGGCCTTCTCGGTCCGTAGACAATGGTCCAGGAGACTCCCGAAGAATAGAAATCAATAACACCAACACAATACGCAGATGGAAATGTCGAAATCACATAATGTGGAGCCGCAGAGTTATTTGAGCAGGCACTCCTCAGCCTGGCATTACCTATGCCGACCAGTTGTTATTAGAGCTTGAAAGTCTTGAACCAAGTTCGACCAGTGATCTGCAACGCCCCCTCTACGAAATGGTACAGATGATCTTTCCCGAGTTCTTGTTCGCCTCCAGGTGCGCATGAGCCTCTTGTATCTTCTCCCACGGAAGCACCGTATCAATTACGACCTTGAGCTTGCCCGTCTTAAAGTGCGGCACATACTCCTCCAACCGATCCCTCAACTTGCCCTGATACTCCACGTCCCTGCTCCGCAACGTGCTTCCCTCAAGCCTGATCCGCTTGTACAGCAGAGGCCCAATGTTGGCCCCCTCGATGTTGGGCCCGCCCAGCAGGCCGAGCAGGACGATGCGCGCGTCCCGCGCCGCGACGTCGAGGTTCTTTTGGAAGTAGCCGCCCCCGACAAAGTCGACAATCACGTCCACGCCCTTGCCGCCCGTCGCCTCCTTGATCTTCTCGGCCCAGTCGACCTCCCTGTAGTTGAAGGCCGCCGTGGCACCGACTTTGTTGACCACAAAGTCACACTTCTCGTCGGACCCGGCCGTCGCGTAGACGGCGGACGCACCCGCGTCCTTGGCCAGCTGGATGCCCGCGATGGAGACGCCAGAGGCGCCGGCGTGCCAGAGGACGGATTTGCCCTTTGAGAACTCGCCTACGAGGAACAGGGCTTGCGTGGCGGTGATCCAGGTCTAGTGTACACTCATGGTCAGCATTTCACGAATGCCGACATCGGTGGTGCAAACAGATGACGGGGAAACCATGCAGGCTTTTAGTTTTCTTCTTACCTCTGGAACACCAGCGGCCTGCTCCCAGGACAGGAAATCGGGCTTGTGCAGCAGCATCTTGCTATTGACGGCAATGTACTCGGCGTATGCGCCACCGTACGCGAGGCCAAAGACCTCATCTCCAGCCTTGAAATTGCCGTGGTCGCCCGAGCCAAAGGATTCAATAGTCCCGCTGAATTCGACTCCCAGGGTCTTGGGGGCCTGGGGCGGGAGCGGGTAATTGCCAAGACGTTGGATCTGGTCCATGCGGTTGATGCCAAAGGCCTTGATCTTGACCAGGGCCTCACCTTCGCCCGCCGTGGGCTTTGGCGTGTCGGCATTGATGAAGAGGTTCTCCTTGGGACCTTTGCCGTCCTTGATGTCTGTAGTTTTTTGTATTTGTAAGCCATTTGTCTGTCATGTACGATGAAAGGCATGTTCGACTCACCAACTGCTCTCATTGTTGAGGTCATTTTGATAAAGTTTTCTGATCTTGATTTCAACCTTGCCAATCTGCACTTGAGAAGTTAACTTGAAAAGAATGAAAGAGATTTGTCAGTAGCTCGAGAAGATGAAGTCTCACCGAGGTCCCCGTTCGGTTCCCCTCAATGACGTGCATCCGGGCCCACTGACTAATCCACTCGGGCGCCCCCGTGCCGCTCCGTAGCCGGCTCCAATATTCCGGTGCCGTGTCCGCATGGTTTCCAACCACAGCTCCGGGAAACGCTACTTGTAGTCTCCGTTCAATTTTCTTGGCCGTAAAGTTCATATACCTCATCTTACGCAGTCTGAAATATGCCTGAGTTGCAATGACTGAGACTACCATGTATGAGCGACAAGCTTACAGGCTTAGTTCAGTATCATCTTTGGTCAATTTCCCTACTGGAATGGGGGTTTCGATGAAGTGAACGCGTTAGTTACTGTATCCCGAAAGTCTCTCAAGAAACACAAGCTAGAACGGACCTGAATTATCCTGATTTACGCAATTCTGAGGTATTCTATCAGTGTTCCGCAGGATCTCAAGGGTAAGTCAGTCTGTTGCTGTTTCTCTTACCCTATTGACTTCCTCGACTTTCCACATTGATATTCCAAGACGTCCCAGCTCCAGAGACCTGAAATACTCAAGGCGCTTTTAGCGGCAGCGGCAGCTCGTCGAGATATGTATCCCACGTATCTAGGGTAGCCCCCAACTCCTCGGTCACGAAAGACTGCGGGAAGAGGAGAGGGATTGATATAAATCCCGTTCGTGGTTCTGACTATCAGTTATTCATGTTTCTCACTCGATAGTGTATCCCGTGGAGCCAAAATGACTATCGATCACGAGATTGAGGCGCCTTTATAATGGTGACATCAAATGACGGTGAGCCGGTAAAACGGTGGTGCATGGCCTCGTAAGATACCAGGCAAAATGGCGCCGGCAACTGACGAGTTTGCATAGTTCGAAGCAAACTCATCGAGGGCCGGGGAGCTCACAGGGCGGATCTAAACTAGACTAACCAGCACAAAGGCCAAGCGAGAACACCCTCCCTCGCCGCCTGCTCAATCCTTTCAATGTGTTTTGTTTTCAAATTCGTGCAAGACTCGTAAAGCTTCATGAAAGAAGAATACTCGGCAGCGGGACACCAACGTTCTCACTTCGCGTCAGGCGTCGCCGAGCATGCGAGCCAAACGAGAATATTTTTGTCTTCTAGCCTGGTCACCTGGAAGTAAGCTTCTAGCTAGCATAAGTTGAAGTACCCCAGATCAGGCTGTCAAGATTGAAGTGAGGTCAGTCAAGGATTCCCTAGGCACAGAGTGGTTCTCCAGATCTTGACATATAGTCTATCTACGGGCAGCCGATGAAGCTAGTAGTGAAATGCTGGCATGAACTAGGAACTGGCGTACCGCTTAATGGATGAGACTATAGAACTGGATACGCAAACTTTAGGCTTGAAAGACTCGAAAACGGATGGAATGAGGTGGGTTGATACGTGTTGCAATTGCCCGGCTGATGAAGTTTTACGAGCCACTTGTCTCTTGAGTACCTCCATATAACGATAAGCATAAAGAGAGGATGAAAGCTGCAGGCATGGAAACACGATGAAAGTGAGCCGAAGAGAGGGGTAAAGGATGAAGATCGGGCAATAGTCCCAATTGAGTTGAGCAAAGTGTGTGTTGTGTGGAAATTAATTGATGGTCAGGGTGCGCTGTAACACCCCGAATTGGCCTGGCCAGGTTGCTGCACAGGCCACCAGGCACACCACCGCAACCCGTGGGCCGCAGGCGGCCGGGAACATGTAGCCCCCGCTAAGCCTTCTAGGCCGTTGGAGGCGAGTGTGCCCGTCTGGACCAGAACGATTCAGCTCGCTAAACTGCATTGATACGAATACAAACGCCAGATGCCTCGAGTTCGAACGAGGGGTCAGTCGTGAAGCCGCTGAGTCGGGCGAGTTAGGTGGTGACATCTCGGAATGAGCCAGATGAGCTCCCTGTAAGTGATCAAAGTGTTGGGTGAGTTCAAATCCACAGCTGCGGCGGAGACATCTATCAATGATAGGACGGATGCCATTGTATGGGATCTTGGAGTTGTTTTCTGCTTGTTTTTCTCCCTAACCGGAAGGTAGAATATACGAAAAGGAGAGTGAGGCTTTGGAAAGACATTCGCTGTGTCACTCGTTCGTGGCGGTATCGCGTCTGATACATTTTGGCGCTATTCGCGTCAAATGTGTCGATTCTGCCTGGACAGTGATATATCCGCATCGGTCCTTCGTACAGATAAATATAACCTGTTGACGTCGTTCGGGTTCCGTGGAGAAGTTGGCCGCAGATTCCACCTCACAACATGGCAGGATCTCGATGCGGTGACAGGCAATGGTCAACGTCGATTTTATCTGAGCGATTAAGATAGCCTGTCTCCGCTGTACGCAACGACTTGGACTCAAACGGCGGGCAACGGTTCTCTAGAACTTAGAAGAAAACCTGCCACAACGGAGGCCGGAGAGTGCTAGGGCCCCGGAGACCCTTAGGGTGTGAGTGTGACCTCTTGAATGTGTCCCCTGCACCCCGCGAGAATCTGACATGTACAGGAAACCTGTAGGAACCCTGTCTTGCCCTGGCACATCTTTCAAAACCCAGTCGTGCCAGTATAGCTGAGCAGCATCGCAGGTAACTGTTATGACACTGACCTCGATTGACCTAGACGGGAGACCTGAAGTTTATTTGTGCTTCAGGGCAGATCTGAGGGGTCACCTTCTAATGTTTCGAGATGTTGGTCGTCGTCCAGTGTTTATGTCTGAGAGCGTGACCCTCAGACGAACTGTGGCTAAAAATGGAGCCTTCATCCGATGGGCGATCCGTCCGGTGTTCTCAACGGCGGCGGGTAGGTGGCTCTTGGATGTTTCTGTAAAAACATTCCTTCGACTTGTTTCCTCGGTCAGATGGGAAGGATGTTAGTACGGTGCATCACTGACAAGTAGCAACTGACTAGAACGGGCAGGAAGCTGCATGCCATACTTGCCTCGAGGTAGGTAGGTACTGTGTAAGGTAAGAGACGCACCATGGCAGCAAAGGAAATTGGCGTACAGGAAAAAAAAGGAATGCGCTTCTAGATCCCGACGGCTCGTCATTGCCAGACTTGGCATTCAATTCGACCCCCTGACCGTGAGTCGGCTGCGGCATATTTTCCCGGTTCGTAACCTACTGCCCAGATTGCCCAGATGAAGTCGAAGTTGGAACCCGTAGGGCCCGAACGCCTTGCACGATTCTCCAGAAAAAGGAAGGTACGGAGTGTCCGTACTTCAGAATTGAAGTTGAGGTCTGCAATAGCGGCCGTCTGCTCTTGCCCAAACGATCAGGCTACTTTTGGGTCTCCCACTAGCTAAGCCAATCACATCTCTTAAATACCTAAGTCCTCTGAGATTTCCTTATTGCTGCTTTAAGTCCGATTCCGTTCTCCATTGTCCCGGACTCCAAGCCCCCAACATCTCCAGTTTGATCTCCCCTCTCCTCTCTTCTACCACCTATCATAGCCCTTGCAAACCCATGACAACGGCAGCTGTTTATGGAACGGGGTACGGGAACGATAGCGAATTCACGGATACGTCTCCTTCTCCCTCGTACACTGCGGGGCATGCGGCACAGCTGGCAACCACGACGTCGAAGCCAGCCATAACTTCCCGTCTACGAGAACACCTCCGTCCAATGCAAACAATTGTCTCATCGAAGGTTTCACGCCGTGCGAACGGACAAAGCTCGTGGCTTGCTGCCCGCCTGAGAACAGCCAACTGGCTTGCGAATTCAACGTTGGACAGGCTCTCGTTAGCTTGAGCATGTTCTTCTATCGGAAAAGACGCAAGCCACAGCTTTCGATACAGCCCCGTCAGCAGCCCCGAAAGACGTTCTACGAAAGAAGATTCGCTGCTGAACTCTCATAGTAGTCTCGACTACTTATTTTTGTCACTGTGGGATCAGGCCGTCAGCTGGGAGTCTGGAACAGTAAACCTGTCGCCGCCGTCTCCACATCCGAGGGCGGGCATTGTCAACTTGGGCGTTGCATGGTACCTGCATTAGCGCGAGGTTTTGTTCCTGAATCCTGACTTGATTCGCACACTGCTTGACACTGGTCCGTCAGCCGTCAGCACCGGCTGCCGCGGCCACAGGTGAGTTGGCAAACACGTCTGAATGCGTGTCGCATTCACTCAGCTAAGGCGGAGATATCGGCAGGGGCCTGACAGAACGTCTTACAGTCAAATGAAAGATACGACTGTCACTGGCAATGCTGGCCGACGGATGGCGGCCTGGAATTTCGGATCACGGCTGCGCATCAAGCAAAGGCTTCCCCGCCTTTGAGCAAGCATCTCTGCCGAGAAACGGCTGGCCAGTGCTATTGGATCTGCCAGCATGACAGGAAAGAGCGATGCGTACGTGTACGGATCTTTCGTGTGTCTACGGAGTATCGCCAGCTCGCTGCCCAGATGCTGGTCAACGGTTGGCCGACCCGCTGAAAATGCTCAAGCTTACCTTGAGTCCTTGACTCTGTTTCCTGAGGTGGGCTCGAGTCATCTCATCTCGCTCGTCCGAACTCCTTGCAGATTCGGAGCGATCAGGAGGGCCGCGACCAGAGTCGAGGACTGATTCCCACGCAAGGAGTTTTCAAAGGGTGCTTCCGAGCGACAGTGTGAAGCAAAACACAGACGATCAACGAACGATCTGATGAAGCAAAGCAAGCGCTTGCTGGTCAGTCACCTCGTGGCTCTATTCGTACTCTATCTTGCTACACCCAATAATACCCGGATCTAAGTGGTCATCTGGGTCCGAGTGGGTCAAAAGGTAAATGAATCCCACACCTCAATTCCCGCGCTCCAAGGTCGGTCCCCTTTGTGTGCATATTCTTCCCATCCTCTTTCACACCCCCATTTGATTTCATCCCATTTTGGAGGGTACGTACTCCGAGAATCAACTTCTAGCCCAGTCTTTTCGACTTCTCTTTTGCTTTTCCCGTCTTCTCTGCGCAACCACACCACCAAACTTGTCAATCCTATTTTCCCGCCCCCCTCTCGGCCAAAGGGGAGTAGCCGCTTCGTCTGCCTGGCCAATTCTGGACTGCCAAAGCCACCAGCAACAAACGTAGGAAGCGCAAAAAAAAAAAACACGCACAAGCACATACACCATACCTGGTCTACCCCCTTTCCCGTCCGTCCACACAAGTCATCCACAATGGTCTTTTTTTCGTGTTTACTCCCCTCGTTACCAAGAACCCGTTCGTCTAGCCCACTTCTGATTCGCCCCAAGTGAAATAAGCTGGTCAGTGAATAGCGAAAGAGAACAGAAACCAGCCCCCCTTGTTCAGCCATGGATCGTGTCCCTCTTAGCAGGGGTCTGGAGGAAAGGCGGCGTGTGCTCTCTTTCGCCCTCCCAGTCCAGCTCCTCTTCTCATCTCCAGGCCTGGGAGATGCGTTGCTCCACCCTTCATGACCGGGCGAAGGTACCGTCGTCCCTGACCCATCCCATTACCTTACCGCAAGGTAGGGCCCCAAGGTAGTGTAGCACAGGCACTAAGGTAGAGAGCCCAGTCAGTGTCCACCGCCCCCAGTTCCCATGTCGTGTTCCATTGCGCCCATCTCTGTATATAAGTTCATTTCCTCCAGGCCATCCCGTCTCCCGTTTCCCTTTCCCTCCTCACCCACACTCACTCATTCAGTACCGACCCAGACTTTTTAGTCGCTTTCACTCGTTAACCCAACCACCTAATCCTCAACTCGCATCTACAACTCTTTCGAGTCTTAATACCAAGTTCTCCTCCCCAAACAACCGTCAAAATGAAGTTCTCCGCTGCCGCCCTTGTCCTCGCCGCCACCGGCGCCATGGCCAACAAGAACGTCACCTACGTCACTGAGGTCGTCTCTGCCTACACCACCTACTGCCCTGGTCCCACTGTCATCTCCCACGCTGACAAGACCTACACCATCACCAAGGTACGTCGAATTCGGAAGGTGGACGGGATGATTTCAGAGTGTCTCGGCGCTCGCCGGCCAAGCGCCGGCTTTTACGCTCCCCGAGACTCGGAGATGGCCCGACCTTTCACCTCTAAAAACATGTCGATCTCGAACCCAAGCTAATAACATTCCAGGCCACCACCCTGACCATCACTGACTGCCCCTGCACCGTCACCAAGCCCGTCATCACCTCCTCCATCGTCAAGTGCGAGAACTGCGCCGCCCCCACCAAGAACGGCACCATCCCCGTCGCCACTCCCGCCCTCAGCAAGACCACCGTCGCCGGCACTGCCGCCATCACCCCCACCAAGCCCGTCTCCGTTCCTACCGCCGGTGCTGGCAAGGCCGCTGCCCTCTCTGGCGCCGGTCTGGCTGGTGTCCTCGGATTCGCTGCTTTCGTCCTCTAAATCAACATTCACGTCTCGCCATCCACGTCTCCCCCTACGATCTTTGACGTACGATAATATTTTAATTTTCGTGGGGAGCCTACGACACCTAATGACTGGAGCGCGGTTGTGAACCCATCCGACACGCAATCGACTGGATGGGTACTTTTTTGGATGGGAGTTTTGGGGGTCTCCTTGGATAAGGAGAGCTTGGGAATGGATCCCAAAAACGACGGAGAAAGGAAACGACACGCCCACAGAATACCCGGTACATTTTCTTGCCTGCATGGCGCCATGGAGTTCTCAATCACGGGAACGCCCAAGCCATGCAGTAAACTCACACCTGTCAATACTGCAACTTCTTGTACTTGCTTTGCAAACAAACCTTCGCCCCAATAACGGTTTTTATGGCTCGGTATTCCCGTCAAATCGCCAATTGAGGATCATATCCGCGTGTGTGTGTGCGGTACATACCATCCTCTTTTTCTTCATTTTCGAGAGGCTTAGAGAATGGGAATATAATGCGACCATGATAGGTTATTCTTCGACTGTCTCGTCTTTACTCGCGGCAGAGTAACCTGTTTGACCCAATTCACATCATATTCTCCTCTCGCCTGACGATTGAGTACTCATCCTCATGTGTATCACGCCCTACTGCCAAAACGAACTGCCGCGTAATGTGTATGAATGTCCAAATGTGCTGTTTGCTAGCCCATCACTTCGACGTGACGTCAAGCGAATGGATGATTTCATAATTGTAATGAGCTTATCTACCTCGGAGAATTTCTCAAGCTATGGCCCGCTTGCCCTGGGGATGATAAGACATTGCTATAGGCATTCGGACCACTGTCCGTTCAATGAGTTCCTAGCAGGATAGTATCCGGAGGAGGCAGAATTACACAAGCGGTCTCCGGGGTCCGGAACTCCATGTACATCTAGTCTACTTCTTCGGGGGCAAGAGCATTATCACATTATCGGCAAGTCGGTGACTCTTTGCTTCGGGAAGTGACAAAACGGCTGTGACGACGAAAATACGTTCAAGACAACCAAGGACGCCGGAATGGAAATAGTCTAGCAATAGCGCGGAGCTTGATGAGAGGTCCCCTCCCCCCTCCCGACTCCCCGAGGTTTGACGGATATGGATTCCGGTGAGAGTGAAGGATGTATTTCGTAGATGAACTGACGGAGAGAGAAGAGGGGAACACATCGGCCTCATTTCGCTAAACAATGAACAAGGCTATTCACCTTCGAAAGATCCTTTGCGTGGAGGAGGATTCTTGAGTGTGTATCTTGGAAAGAGGGCGCAGTCCCGCATGCCTAGCACACCTAGGTACTGGGCGCCTCTGCTTAGGTCTTGGGATTTCTTCCAGCCCCCTTTTCTGCGCCGCAGCCGTGCCGCATTCCTTGTGCCTAGAGCGCATACGAGGTACAAACCTTTCTCTCTTAGGTGAGTGTCTTGAGAGAGACGCGGCATTCCAGCCAAGAGGAGGGGGGCGACGTAATTGCTTCTTGGTAGAGATAGGTATGAGGAGGAGCTAAGAGCTGCAGCCCGCCTGACAGACCGCTATTCGGGGGCTGAGATTCAGTATCGTTGCATCCAGATCGATTAAGGTTGTTTTGTTTGGTGGTTTATTCTTTGTTTACCTTGTTATGGAGAAGAACCTTATGGAAAATAGGGGGTGTTCGGGGGTACGGAGTACAGACGTACCTAGCGCTGCGCCGTACCTGCGTCTTGCAGCGCTTGGGCGCTACTGCAGCGGTGAAAGGTACAACCGGATTGGACGGGACGAGCATGCTGTGATGGATCATGGAGGTGTGGGTCTTTGTTGCTGAGCTGGAAATGGAAACATACCGTTAGTACGGATACTCGTGAGTCGTACCTAGTGCAGCTGGTAAATTCCAGGCGCATGGTTTTGGCTATGCCATTCCAGATTACAATGAGAAAAACGGTGAGCTGAAAAGAAAGGGTTGGGAGTGTGGGTGAAGCCCATTTTCCAAACACAAAGCATTGTAGGAGGAATGTGAAATTTCAACCCAAGGTACCTATGTAAAGAGTACGGACTACCCCCTACTGGACTATCGTTCTAGAGCGATATCCCTTTAATGGGTCGTCGACAATCTCTATATGTGCACATAAGCGGTGTTGCAAACGCGGACGTAAGCGAGATTAACAACCCAACTGAGCCACTATGCGCTGATCGCCATCAATCGAATTTCCACGAATGCATTAGAGCGCATGGATTGTCACCCAGGATTCTTCGGAACAAATGAGGCATAAATGCTAGAGGCATCACGGATGCGGATGACATTTCATAGGGCGACAGGGTTATATACAGTTATCACTTGCTTGACGCCTGTCAGTCGAAGCTTGGCGCTGGGGAAGATAATCTTCATGGGTAACCCTCCCCGAGGGCCGGGGGCCTTTCGGGTTCGTTTCTCCTGCTGCTGACCTTCAAGCTTCCTCACGGATAAGCGGCGTGAGAGAGTCTTATCCTCCCTCGACCAGCGGGTGATCGTACCGGATCCTGGAGGGCGTGGAGACCGTTGAACCCGGTGGAAGCCGGCTGGGCCGGAGCCGTTGGTCATGTCGTGCCGCTTGAAGCGGTGGCTCGAATGTCTTGCGCGTGTTGACTCTCGCCCTCTGCCCTGCAGACTTATAAGGCATCGTGAACATCCTAGGGTTCACGGGTGGTTGCCTGTCCGGATGAGGTGTTCGGGGCGAGCGAGTTGAAATTTCGACCGTACTGGGATAGTAAGACGAGGGCTTCGGGGAGCGTCGGTGTGTCTACAATTGTTCCAGCACAATCAGAGCTACTGCGAAGGCTTCTCAATTTGACTACTTCCCATTGCCTGGATAGGGAGGTAGTTATGGGACGCGTTGTTGGATTGACCGTGTTTCTGTAGTTGGATCTGCAACACCGAAAGTTCTCGGGATGTTCTCCCTCACACTTACACTTAACTTCGAGTCACTTTCGGGAGTTTACACTTGGGTAAACTTGATTGCGCAGACAGGCAAGTGTGATACGGGACGGATGGGTCTTGCGGGGAGCCGGGTGGGACCATCGCCCGTCTCTGGGGAAATAGTCACCTCACCACCAGTATCTTCAAGGAGAATTGACGAAGCAGTCCCTCACTTATAGAGCGTTCACTTGCTCTATAGTGAGACTGGACAAGTATTTAACGGAACTATCAGAGAAGCCGATCTTCAATAATGTTGATTGATGCCTTTTTCTTTCTCGAGAGCGAGAGCTTCGTTGAGTCTGGCTGTGTAAGGTGCTTATCAATCGTCTCTCAAGGCCTGTTAGATACTCAATTACTCAAACCCCAACGAAGACAAAGCAAGGTCTGCAAGCTGTGATCTGTGAGCTGCAGGCGGAAATAAGCAATCGGACGAAGATCGAACCCCGTGGGGTCACCAGCCGTTAGAAGAAGCCAAGGTCGGTTGGCGATGTCGGCGTGGTCGGCAATGACGGTCGCTCCCCTTACCCCGGGTCAACGGAATGCGGGGAAGGGTGCCTCCTCAGCGGCAACCCCAGGTCAAGCCAGCCAACGCACCAAGGTCCAAGGGGAGAGAGGGCACGTCAGCTGCTGCTGCAAGGGTAGAGCTGTCTCGTATCTCAACGCCGTCCCAACCTCCAAACTTCCAGCCGTCCGACTGTTTGAGAGAGCCGAAGCCGAGAGGACTCATGTAGTCCCAACGAGTAATGCTTCTATAGTTTTGATGCTATTTCGGACCTCCTTCATCTTTCTGTCGTAATCTCACCAGCGCTCATTGTCTCATTTCTTCACAGCCAATCGAATTCACCACCCATTCGGCAACGCCAGACAGCAAGCCACCGTAAATATGGATAACTTACACCCCCAAGACGAAGTCTTGCGGCATTCCCTTGAGGATCCGGAATCTTTTTGGGCCCACCAGGCCGAACACCTGCACTGGCACAAGAAGCCCTCTTCAACACTCAAAGTCACCAAGAAGACGCTCAAGAGCGGCGTCACCCACGACTCTTGGGAGTGGTTTCCGGACGGAGAAATCTCGACCTGTTTCAACTGTGTAGACCGTCACGTTCATGATGGCAGGGGTGATGCGCCGGCAATATACTATGACAGTCCCGTAACGAATACCAAGCAGACCCTCACATACAAGCAGCTACTCGACGAGGTTGAGGTCTTCGCCGGGGCGCTGAGGGAAGAGGGAGTGAAAAAGGGCGACGTCGTCTTGGTATATAGTAAGTATTCTTCTCATTGTCGGATAGCCAATTTTCCGATCCAAACCTTACACTACTATTAGTGCCCATGATTCCCGCGGCATTGATAGGCATACTCGCCGTCAGTCGCCTAGGTGCAATCCACGCCGTCGTATTCGGCGGGTTCGCACCGGCCGCTCTCGCCCAGCGTATAGAGGCCTCTCAGCCCGTGGCCATCCTGACGGCTTCGTGTGGTATCGACGGTAATAAGCCGCCCATGAGCTACAAGCCGCTCGTTGAGGAGGCTTGCCAGATCTCCAAGCACAAACCCGACAAGGTGGTTGTATGGCAGCGCGAGCAGATCCGGTGGAACCCCATCAAGAGGAACGACGGTGAGAGGAACTGGCAGAGCATTGTAAAGAGCTGTCGTGCGAGGGGCATTAGGGCCGATTGCGTGCCTGTGAAGTCGACGGACCCGATCTACATCATCCACACATCTGGTACGACGGGAACGCCAAAAGGCGTGTTGAGGGATGCTGCTGGACACGCTGTCGGGCTGCATCTTTCTATCAGCTACTTGTTCAACATCCACGGCCCCGGCTGTGTTTCGTTCACAGCGTCAGATATTGGATGGGTACGTTTTGTCAAGCTCCCACGGGGCTGGGTCAGATTCTAATGTTAGGTGGTTTAGGTCGTAGGGCACAGCTATATCGCATACGCCCCCCTCTTCACGGGTGCCGCCACCGTCCTCTACGAGGGCAAACCCGTCGGCACACCAGATGCCTCAGCCTTTTGGCGCATCGTGGAAGAGTACAAGGTCAATACCATGTTCACAGCGCCGACGGCTCTCCGCGCCATCAAGCGCGACGATCCCGAGAACAAGCTCTTCAAGCAGATCGGAGAGCGCGGCGGCCTCCGGACGCTCAAGGGGCTCTTCCTGGCGGGCGAGCGGTCCGAACCGGCAATCATCACAATGTACCAGGAGCTTCTTGAAACCTACGGCGCAGTCGACGCCCACGTTGTGGACAACTGGTGGTCGACGGAAGCCGGGTCGCCCATCACGGGGCGAGCTCTCGTGCCGCATGCCGGAAAAGACCGCGGTACGGATGTGCGTGGCCATCCGCCTCCCAAGATCAAGCCGGGCAGCGCCGGAAAAGCCATGCCTGGCTTCGACGTCCGCATCGTGGATGATGACGGTAAGGAACTTCCGAGAGGCACGATGGGAAACATCGTCCTCGGGTTGCCTCTTGCCCCGACTGCTTTCAGAACTCTGTGGCAAGATGAGGAGCGGTTTTACAAAGGCTATCTGAAGCGTTTCAATGGCAAGTGGTTGGATACGGGGGATGCAGGCTACATCGACGTCGAGGGTTACGTCAACGTCATGTCCCGTAACGACGACGTACTCAACGTCAGCGCTCATCGTTTGTCAAGTGGTAAGCATCGTCCTCGTCCTCGTCCTCGGAAGTTCTTTTCCATGCCAAATAGAAAGCCCCCCGAGGCTAACAACAAGATAAAACAGGCGGCCTCGAACAAGCCATCACATCCCACCCCCTCGTCGCGGAAGCCTGCGTGGTGGGCATCCCGGACGCGCTCAAGGGCCAGCTCCCCTTCGCCTTCATCACGCTCTCGACGCCCGAGCACCCGACCTCGGCGGTGCCCGACGCGAAGCTCGCCGACGAGATCAACGCGCTCGTGCGGTCGCAGGTCGGCGCCATCGCCACGCTGGGCGGGCTCATCCAGGGCAAGGGAATGATTCCCAAGACGCGCAGCGGTAAGACGCTGCGCCGCGTCCTGAGGGAGCTGTTGGAGAACGCGGTGCACGAGGAGTTTGAGAAGGAGGTCCAGGTGCCGAGTACGGTCGAGGATGCTGGCGCGGTGGATGTTGCGAGGGAGAAGGTGAGGGAGTATTGGGAGGTGAGGGGGGATGGACATAAGAGTACGGAGGCTAGAGCGAAGTTGTAGATAGCACCTTTTGCTACGCACGACAGAGAAGCCTGCGCCAATCGTTTCATCACCGGTTCGTAACTGTGTTTTGGTGTTGAAGATCACACATCAAGACATTCTACTAACCAAGATAAGATAGTACAGCCACGAACGTTACGAGTGATATCATGAGCTCCAGTAACAAGCCTGAGAATCAAAAAGCGGATATAATACTTTGATTCTGAGATATCGAGAAATGAGAATATGACCGCCTTATCACTTAGTATCCAACGTCGGTCGATATGTATTGAAGTTAGTGGGAAGGGATGTCAACGCACCACGCTGGATCTGTTTCCGTCACGAATCAAACCCGTCAATGACCGTATAACGTCTTAGTTACGAATAATATAAACTACTATCGTTCACTGGCTTTTTTAAAAAAAAAAAAAAAAAAAAAGAGCTGTCCGGCTTACTAGGGAAACATATGATGTAGATACTCCGCTAATTAAAGAGGAACTCAGTCTACTCGATCTCGATGGCTCAAGAGACTTGATCTTCTCAACAAGGTTTCAATCTCTCTGAACAGTTTTCAGAAACCCGTTCACCGGTCTTTAGTCTGAATCTATGTACAGGGTACCGGGCTGAGGAGATATGAGGGGTTGTCATGAAAGACTGCGGTACGCTGCTGGCCGATCCTTTGAATATTCCGTCATTTCCTCGTCATAGTCGGAATCCGCCGTAGACGTAGGCCTCATAGCCAGCTATATCAAGCTCAACAGTGTTAACATATTCGTCTAGATTTCCTTGGTAGCTGCTAGGTAACTATATCGAAACATTCAACCCCGACCATCGGACGCTGAGCTCCCATGGTCTGGACTCGCCCAACTGAACTAAGGACACTGAGCCAAGAAAGCCTAGGCCGACCGCAATCTCTCCCCTGAAGCAATTGCCACCGACGACGACAACCATCGTGCGACATGAAGCCGTCGTTGTAAAGCGACACGCGCCCGCAGGATGGGTGGTATGACGAAAATCGAGAGCCCTCCATCCCGTATTCACGATCTCCTCGGTCACACCCTTCCGCCCTAGGCCTCGTCATGGTCAGCTTGTGTGACGAAAAGAGAGCGTAAGTTCGTCCCTCCAGGGCCATTGACGTTCAAATGTATACGATCCCATGGCGGGAAGACGAGGCTCGAAGGAAAACCTGATACCCGTACCGAGTCACGGCCGTCGTACCATGTTTGCTCACGGGCCGTCGGACGTGTGACCAGGTTCGAAGCTGAGCGGCTATTTCTCATCTCCGTCCAGGGATAGGTTCATCGGGAAATACGATTTAGGTTCCGGTGAAATGGGAGACGGGGGGCATCATCTACGGAAGTTCGACTGAGAGGACAGGACGTGACGGGCATGGATCGAATATTTACGAGCGAAACGGTAATGGTGGTTATGAAGTTCCAAATGGAATAGCAAACTAGAGAAGATCCAACCAACGCCTCGTATGCCGAATCACAGCATGCCCCCCAATGTATTCCTGGTATCGTTGTGCCTCCAGTGACCCATCGATGCAATAGTTGAAAACCGTTTACGTTCGCCGACGTCGATAATGATCCAAGAACTAATCACATCAATTTGCCGATCCAGCGGGGGACTCCTTGGAGGCCTGCTTCCCGTACGTTCCATAAAGACTTCGTTGGCCCTCTCTCGCAACTTTCAGAGGAGCGAAGCGTGCTTCGGGCAATCGACTTCCCGCCTTGAGACTCTCCATTACCCTGCGCAAGGATTAGCGTCCGCCGATTCATACGGGTAGATGAGATAGGGAGACAAAGGAAGAACGAACCATTCAACGCCAATATATTTGACGGCAGACCCGCCGATCCTGCGAATTTCCTTTTCAAGTTTGCCGCTCGCGAGTCCTCCGCCGGCTCCAGCGCCGCCGCCCGCCGGTCTCCCGACAATAACATGCGTAACCTGCCTCCGTCCGAGATGTATGGACATGCGCGCACCGTTCTCGACCAAGACGCGCTTGAGTTTGTGATCCGAGATGATGGGATGCGTGCTCCCGTTGACGTACACCGTGACGCCCTCGAACAATCCCCTACCAGCCGCCCTCGTCGCCTCAGCATCCTCGTCCTCCTTCCGCCGAGCTTCCATGACCTCCTCTTCGCTCATCCTCGCCAACCCACCCGGTGCTGTAGCAGACGTGCTAGATGTCGCGGAGCCGGTCTCAGAGACTGAAGAGCCGCTCCTCATCAGCCCCGGCCGCGCCAGCATGTCCGCCACGCTCATCTTTGCCCTCGCCTTGACGTCCTTGGGCACCACCATCTTCAGCTTCTCGTCAAAGTCCTCGCTGCCAGCGCCGTACGTGTCACTCATGCGGGCACCTCCAGTGTGACCGCCCGAAAACTGCTCCGAGAGCTTGCGGGCGCGGCTGGTTCGCCATCCTGTGCCCGGGACGTGATCCGGGCGTTGATGTCCGGTGGCGCTTGAGTTGTATGGATCGAAGTTGTTGCCGAACCGCGGCTTTGCGGCTGGTGGGATAGGTGTCTTCTCCGGCGAAGGCATTTCGGTTCTGACACACGTGATTATTTGGGAGCAACAATGTTTCTTTTTCTTTTCTCTTCTGCCCTTTTTGCTTTGCTAGCATGATAGATGTGCCAAACGGCGCTGCAATGCGAGGCACATGCGCGTTGAGCATGCAATGTCGTTCAGATCCACACAACAGAAACGTAGGGTCATGATGCTGGATTTTGCCTCTAGTGTCTCCGTAAGCAAACAAAGGGGTTATTTTCTGTCGTCAACGATACGCGAATCACGCGGCGCCGCAGGCTAGAGAGTCCCAAGCGCATTTACATCCAAGGTCGATCCAGGCACGTACCGGTCGCGGGGTCACATGATCTTTGTCTCACCGAGAGCCACCGACACCCACCTTGGTCACCTCTGGGGTTTTCATGTTAGTCATCTCTCACTTACACCTAGACTCAAATCACATCTCATCGAAGCTACATGACGGGAAGGTGTAGAGACAGAGACATGCAGTCAAAGCTTCCCGAGTAAGGCGAAGCTAACTCAGGTGCCGTTCCTGGACCGAGAGATGTCAATGCCAGCTGCTCCGCCTGCCATACTGGCAAATGCAGGAGCTGCAGCAGCGTCGGCGCACCGATGTTTCCCCAGCTTGAATCCCGTCATTCCTCAAATCCCAGAAAGAATGCATGTGCACGTCAGAGTCCCCTTGGAACCTTCTTGTTGCAAGAAAGACCGAACGCTTCGAACCTCAGGGGACCTTTCACCTCACCTTCAACCTCCCCATCTCCTGCAGGTACCGACATCAGGCCTAAACACCGGATCAGACACACCTGGACACACCCTCTTTGCTCTTCACCCTCCCCCAAAACAAGCGACATGTTTCCTTCGCCCACGAGGTTACCCACGAGCCCACGGAGCTGAAATCGGGACGGTCTGAGTGGAAAGGAGGCTGTGAAGAAGGTCATACCTTGCACGATGTTGGAATGATGGGCTGCAGAGGCCCAATCACTCCTCGGCGCCTCTGTCTGACGGCTTTCGGAACGCTCAGTCAGGGGACCATATTGGAGTCTGGGCTCGGCAGATGCGAGTGCGAAAATCAGTTTTGGACCCTTTTGTCCTTGCGTACAACTACGAATATGATGTCGCCGTTATCTACTCGTCGACGAAGTCTCTGACTCGGATGCCGCTCACTTCACACCCCCTTCAATATCCGGTTCAACAGAAGGCTATTTCTATCTTATTGTGGAAATGATATTGAAGATTCCACATACGTATTGGGTACATACGCCCAAAGAAGACGAGATCAGACTTCGACCCTTTGGATCGCCAAACCATATCACCGGGGGCCCTTGGTGCAGCGAAGATTAAAGCCATCCAATCGGCCTAGGACATTGATCGCAGTGGCAGCGCATCCCCCACAGACGCCAGTCATGCACATCACGCCCAGTCATCGGTCGAAGGTTGCACCTTAAAAGGGAGAGAAAGCTTGCACAGCCGATGTTAGCTGCTTCATATTCGCGCCGTAGCTCCCCCCATACTCCCACATACGGCGGAGGAGCCAGAGAGGTGACAAGAAACGAGAAGGCGAGAGAGAAAAGCTTGTTATCCAAGCTCCCTCGAAGAAAGGTGCACCTAGCTTCGGGTCTCGAATTGACTTGCATCGCCAAACCTGCCGCGCGGCGGGAGGCGGGAAACACCAAACGAAAGGGCCGTCTCATGCGCCCCGGACCTGGCATGGCACACTCTCCAGCTTCGGGGACTCCCATGTCTGCCATATATGCCTCTCCCATGAGGCCACTGCACGCACATGCGCCTGCATTTGCCAATCGACACCAAGAGAATGCAGCTTCCAGGCCCGCTAACCTTCTCTCTCCTCGCCCTCTCCCGATGTTGTCCAGGTCAACCCTTGGAAAGGCGAAGAAAAGAGAAGCCAGGCGGTGCTCCGTCACATGTATAACACACCCATCTTATCATGCCGTACCAGCAGTTCATGCACGATGCCCGCTGCACCGCTGCGCACAGCACTGCGGATACCACTACCTTACCTCACAACCTACTTTCCGAGCCTCCTCTCTTCCCGCCGCCGTGTTTCGCGGCTAGCCTTGGGCGGGCGGGACAGGGCTGGAGCGAGGTGAGGGAGCATCGATGCGATGCGCCGGGCCCTGCCATGGCGGCCTGGCCTGGCCTGCCGTCTCTCCTGCATCAAACCACCAACATGCCATTTAGTGAAAACTATCAGAAATGACAAGACGACGACGACAAGTCGCAAAAGTCCCCCGGGAAAAGAAAGCTGGAGTCGCAAAGACGGATGCCGAGGCTTGCTTGCATATTCTGCGCACGCTATACGTGCTGCATTCTTCAACGCTTCGATGCGCAATGATGCACCGCTCTCTTTCTAATACGTAATCATACCTCGGGCAACCGACTACTTCAACGGTTGACCTCGTCATGTCGGAATAAAGGCAAGACAAGACAAGTCACGACACAACGAGACGAGACAGCCTGGTCATACCAACCATTGCAGGGAGGCCACTGGTGCCGGGGTACCCACGAGGAAGCAAGACAGTCTGCGTAGCGAGGTAATAAAAAAAGTCAATCTCGCACCGCCGAGCCCCAAGCTCCCTTTTCCAGCCCGTCTCTCATGTGATATCAATCAGGGACGTCAGGGACGAGCACAGGGGTCGTGAAGGAGGGGGCGAATCGTTTCAAGCGTTCAAGTTCTATCCCGACTTGACGATTCATCCGGTGTCCAAGGTCCAACATGACGGCGCCACTCACAAGTGGACGGCAAGGACACACGAAGTCTGGCGAGAGAGAGAGGCACAGAGGACATCAGCTCGAGCGCGCAAAAAGGTCAAAGGTCCACGTCACGCTCGCTTGACCCCGTCCCTGACAGTTACATGATCTGCCCAGCATGCGCCTGCTTGCTGCGGCCCAGGTGCGCAAGAGCCATTTCACGACACCTGCTCTGTTTTCTGAGGGGGCATCCTCCGTGAGCGAGGACGAGGTTCGCAACACTCCGTACGGATACAGAATCCGTAGTCCGTAGTGCACTTCTAGGCCGCTTGGAAGAGCGAGCGAAAGTTTCCAGGGCTCCTCTGTGATCCGTGATCTCGCCGCCGCCACCCCATGTCTGAGCAGCATGCATACCCGTACGCGCATGCAGGCAATCGTACCCTTTCGCTTTCCGGGGGTGGGAGGGGGGAGGGTGAGGGTGAGGGAGAGCCTGCTGTGGTGTTTTGCTTGCTCTACCTTGCCTTGCCTTGCCTTGCTTGCCCTGCAAATCAAGACCTTCGGAAGACCTACCTACCTTCCTGGCCTGGCCAAGTCGAGACTGGTCTGTTTACATCTACCTGGCAAATCCTATCCGCCTTCGCTTCGCCTCGCGCGGCCGACCCGGGTCGTGACAAGCGGACGCGACGAGCGAGCGGGGGAAGGATTGTCTCCTCTCTCCTCTTCCCGAATCTCGACGAGAAAGTGGGTATCCTCAAAGAAAAAAAAAAGAGGCCGGCTAGAACCGATCCCGACATCACCAATAATTGGATTTGGTGCTGTCATTGTTATTGTATGATTCTGCCACCTTCCTGGCTCACACCGGTCGTGTCCCAGACAGAAAGGTTGTGTGTCTCGTCTCGGGAGCTAAATCAAGATAGAGAGAGGTTGAGTGGTAGGGGAGAGGGAAGGACGGCGCGCGCCAGAACATTATACCTCACACCCTCCCGTCCCGGCAAAGAGATAGACGGCGACACACACGGAGAGAGAGAGAGAGAAAGGCACAAAAAAGACGCACTGATGGCGGAGAGTGAGGTGCCAGAGTGGATGGATGGCTGGGAAGAGGCTTGCTTGGTCTTAGACTGGCGCCCGTCTACCGCTTCTCTACGGTCTACGGATACGTACTCGGGTACCGGGGGGACCCTCCCGTCTCTCTCACTCCCAAAAAGACGTGCGCGGCACACAACGCAAACAAGGGAAGGAGGGCGGCTGTCAGAAGTCTAACTACGCCGAGGTTATCATTGTGTTTTTAGTTGAGTTTAGTTTTTTTTTTCTTTCTTTCTCGAGAGCGGCGAGCCGATCGAATGACCCAAAACGGTAGAGTATAGCCGTTCCATGTGGTCCCCGATGGGCAGAAAAATCTCTGTTGGAACAAAGTCAATCTTTGTGGACAAGGAAACCAGAGGCGGGCAAAGGGCAGGGAGAAATGGCCGGGGGGGGGGGGGAGGCGGCACGGAGGAAAGGGAGGGAAGAACAAGAAGTTCGAGAAACAAAGCCGAAAAAGTTATGCAACAAGGGGATTGTTCCTCAACAATGGACGGGACGACGTTGAAGACGAGACAAGAGAGAGAGAGACTTGGACATGTGGAAGAAAGGGCAGAAAAAAAAAAAGAGACATTTCGCAACGTCGTCCTCTGTCTGTCTTCCTCGCTGTCTGTCACTGTCTCCGTACGTGGTATTCCAAGGCAAGGGCCGTTGCATTGCCTTGCCTTACAGATAGATAGATACATGCTGCTGCTGCTGCTGCTGCTGCTGCTGGATTGCCACCAACGGAGCCAACAGCAGGCGACGGGACACACGTTATGCGAAGCATACTTGCATCCGGAGGGCAGATGGGCTGGAAACCACCACCCAGTCTTTCTTGCCAGTCGTGTCAGTATCCGTATGCCACACACGAAACTTTTGCTGCCGCCGCTGTTGTGATCAGTCTAAATCCGGGGGGCGCGTCTACACAGTACGTTGCCCTTTCTCCTTTCTTTTCCCGTATGCAATGCCCATGTTTCTTCCTTCCGGCCACCTGCTTGCTCAACGACTCTGAGACCTTTTTTCCTAGCAGGAGCCTGGAGGAGTCGATGGATAGTCGAGAATACGGTTGCATCGTTCGTATCGCAAGGACCAAGGTAGGTAGGTAGGTGATGGTGGTGGCAAAAAAGGCTTCATCAACAAGTGACAACGCCGCCTTCAACTTTTGGACATCTCTGTGCTTGTTTTTACAGCCTCTTCAGAAGTTCAGCTCTTGTCTAGAAACTAGACTATCCGTAGACTAGCTCCCAGAGGCCCCAAGACGGGAGAACTCCAGAACTTTTTTCCTAGTTTACATACTCTCTCCGCTTCGGCGAGGATTGCAGACGCGCTATTCTGTCATACTGCGGCATCTCCCTGCACGTACGGTAATCTCTTGTGATTTTTCTGTTTCTTTCCTTCTTGTTCCCGTTTTCCTCTCTTCACCCCCTCCCTTCCCCCACCCGCCATGTAGTGTAGAGTGTACTTCCTCTTGCAAGCAACAAGCTACGGGATACCTAGCGCTTGTAAATCTGACATGTTACCACCCGAGACGCGGCGGCGGCGACGGCGCATCTTTGCCCACGGACGCTGGCGCTGCTGCTCCCACGCACGCGCGCAAGGGGGGGGGGGGACGCGGGTCCCATCCACAACCACTCCTCCCCCCCAGTCCCCAGCCCTCTCTTCTAGCCGCACATGGTATGACACCAAGGTGCTAGGTAAGCCAGGCAGGCAAGGCAGGCAAACGGGCAAGATTTCCCAGATGTTGGGGGCAGGAAATTTGAGCGAGGGCGTGAGAAAAAAGGGAGGGGGAGCAGAAATAAAGTGGAAATGGGGGGGGGGGGGTTGCGAATGTAACGCGGGCTTGACAGGCGAGGTCTTCCGCCCATCGCCGCCCGCTCCCTTCTCCTCCTCCTTCGTCACTTTTTGTCTGTGTATCCAGTATGTACAGAGTATTAGCGGCCGAACGAGAGAAAAATCTCACGCCAACCTATTGGGGGTACAAGCAATGGCAAGGTTGAGGAAGTTCAAGGAAAGGATGTGCGCACCTGGCGGCCAGTTTTGGCAACCGCACAGAGCCCGGACTTTTATCGCCGTCAATCCACCCGCGACGAGGAGCAATCGGCTGCTGCTGCTGCTGCTGCGGCGGCGCCGGACGCTTGCTTGATCGAGTGGGTTTGGGCTTGACCGGGAGGAGAGATCGGAAGGAGATGCGAAGAAGTGTGTGTACAGAGTAGTATGGACGGATATGTGTATCTGTATGTGTATGCGTGTCCCGGGGGTCGCGGGTCGCGGGTGAGAGGGAGATATTCCCGACAGCATCCAAGATGGGCCGCCGTCCTTCATCTAGACACCTACAGTGTAGATCTGGATGTGTGTCGATGCAGATACCGGCTTCGGCCTGTCTCAAGTGTGCTGGTGGAATGATGTAGATGTAGTCCTTGCCTCTTCAACTAGTAGGTTTGTACGACCGTTGCACACATAACCTGATGCACGCTGTTTTCTCCGTACAGGAGCCGTCGTTGGAAATGCCTCCGTTCCCCGGTGCGCCGATTTATGAAGACGGGAGGACAAACGATGGGTGCCAAGCAAACAAGCAAACTGTATCATGAACGCGCCCAGCTCAGCTCTTTGCACAACGCAGCAGCGCAGGTCAGGCTAGGGCAGGGCTCCCGCGAGCTGCTGCTGCTGTCGTGGACACTAATGTAAGACATGTCGATTTCCCATCAGATCCTCCCACGACACAGATGCGAGGCTACGGGAAGCGCGCAGCTATCCCGACATATGCACAGGACGGAAGGCGGGCGGCGGGGTGAGGCACTGCTGCTCCTCTATGTCTGATGGAGGGAGGGGCCAAAAGCACCCGGGACATGATCCTGGGCCAGGAAAGGTCCCGTCAAGTCCAGCCATAGCCGATCGTGAGAGTACAGACGGACAGGCTACAGCCTACAACAGCCGTGCTCAACCTCTGTCGTCGGATCGTGGATCTTTTTGAGGGGGGGGGGATGCTGGTGATGTACATACCTGTCCGCCCATGCTTTCCAGGTGCACAACTACCCAGCATATCATGGACAGGGTCAGACGCGTGGTCTTACCGGACTCCGCTGCGGGTGGGCGACATCAAGCAAGGCTCGCATCAGTTAGACGCAGTGTTGATGGCCCATCTCGGACTCGTCAAAAGAGCCTCCTCTCAAGTTTCAACGGTATCAACATACCAAGCATCATCGAGACAAGTTCAACGGTCCAGATGTTAAGAATGCGGGGCTCTTCATAAACAGCGGGCTGTTCGCCGTATGTGGATGTTCCTTCGTCAAAATGTCTCAAATTTCTCATTCTCCAAGCCGAGCCTGGATGGTGAAAGGAGCAGGCAATGGCGGCTTTCGTCAGAAAATAACAGCAACACGACGACTGAGCTGAGCTGAGTGACTGATGACCGATGGGCCTATGATCCGATGGAGGTAACTCTATGTAACGCAACAAGGGGCGGAAGAAGACACGAGACGAGACGAAAAATGATATCCCGTCGTGTCGTGACAAGAGATCGAACGCCAGAGAGAAAAGACCGTGGCTGGAATCGAATCCGCTGTCGTCCGCTCGCCCCACGTCTCGTGGTGTTGGTGTTGGTGTTGGTGTTGGCCATTAGTCCCACCCATCGTCGAGAGACGGCGAGAAGCGCAGTCGGGATCTCGTCATGGGTGTGCGGATGCGCGATTTGCCAGGATGTTTTTGCGAGGAGGGCTTGGATTGTTCAAACTGACGAACGAGGGCCCCATCGGAAGACTGACTGGCGATGGAGGTACGAAGTCGTGTAGGTAGTGTAGGGGTGAAGAGTACCGAAGCAAAAGTGAGCAGAGAGAAAAACGCACTGGAGACTCAAGACTCAAAAGACTGGGGAGAAGGAGAAGGAGGAGGGGGGTGGAGATGGAAACAAGACTCAAGAGCAGCCAGTAGCCCAGAGTGAGGGGAACAGCCGTGGGCCATCTTGGGCGCATGTACAGGTACAAGCACACTCCCCCTCCTCCTCCTCCTCCTCCTTCGTCTTCTTCGCCATTGCATCGTGCCACTTGCCTCCACGTGAAAAACCACCGGTATGCGCATAAAACCTCAACGTCCAGCAGGCGGCGGGAAAGACACTGGGCAAGGTAGCCCTGCCAGCGCAGCGTGGCTCCAGTGGGGGGTCAGCAAGCCAGCTCTTTCGGGTATAGGGCTATTGGCTCGACCGCAGCGGAGAGGCAAGCGATGATAGGTTAGTGGGCCGGGGGGTCCAGGCCTGGGTCTCTCTCCTCTTTTCTTCCTGGTTACACTCTCTCTCTCACTCTCAGAGAGAGACTCAGTCACTCTCCCTCTTCTCCCCCCGGCTGAGTGTGCCTCTATCACCATGCCCCAGATCCTGGCAAGAAAAGCAGCCAGAGGCCCCAGAGCAAGCGTGGACGGGGAGCGGGGAGAGGGCGTCGCCGTAAAGAGGCCACAAGAGTAGCGGTGAAGAGGATGCTAAACCCAATCAGTGAAGCCATTGTCACCTCCGCCAACCTCGACCGAGCCGCCTCAACGCCACAGTGTCGAGAGAAGACGTCAACTTGTACCTCCAACCGACACTCACAGTCCGTCGCCTGTTACGAACACAGACTTGTCTCGGTGATTGAACGTTGGCTGGATGGGCACGCATAGTGTCGGGGATATAACAGTCGCAGAGAGCGGGATGAGAGTCAATCGGCACTTGGTCTTGATTCAAGTTGTAGAGACATGACTTGTGCTTGCGCCAGTTTGTGCTTGCCGGTGCTAGCATGGTAATCCGAGTCTGATTTTGGATCTCTGTACTGAAGTGAGGGTTGCTGTCATAACTGCTATTGCCTGGACTCTCGTGCGATGCTCGTGTTTGATTACAAAATGCCATCTCTACGACAAGAGCTGCACGGACAAAGACAACGTCAATTCGACTCAGTGCGTTCCGGTCCAGTCAGACAGCGGAGAGCATTTGCCCGTTCAGGTCGTTGAAAAGGCACCATCGCTGACCATCGCTGGCATCAATCCCATGTCATGTCGCGCAGACCGTATGTTCCAGCCCTCAGCCCCGGCCATGTTCCCATTGGACCAGCATCGTCGGCGACGTGGAACTACCCATTGGAACGGTACGGGTACTGTCAGACCTCATCTAACGCTACGCCGTCTGACCTGGCCCCTCCTCGCAGCTGCGGGAGCAACTCCTCGTGCTTCTCATGTAAGGCGGAAAACGGTCCGCTCATGCATGCTTATTGATGAATGAGAGTAGCAGAGGACAATATTCCTGGCAATATGATTTGCATAAGGACTTCTATCCTCAAGGAATCTGCTGCCGGCAGCCTCCACGTCGCCAGGGATAGTTTGCCTGCGATCAAAGGCGGTGCCTCTTGTTATATAGTAGAGCCAAATCGGCTATCCATATACATGGGGGCGAAGCTGCAAAATCTTGACTAAAGCTAAACAATGTATTTGCAGTCGAATAGGAAGAGAGCCTGGACATTCGACGTTGACTTGCGGTCGGTTGAGCTGGCTGGCTAGGTTTGTCTACGTCTCTGAGCAGATTGCGAATTCAATTGCTGAACGCGTTTCCAGATCAGGACAAGAGTCCCGGGACAGGTACTTTGGAGTTGCGGCGTGGTTGTGGGCGTAGGCGTAGACGCAGGCCCAAGTGCGTTGTAGATGGATGGTGTGGCTGCCGTCGACGTGGATTGCTATGATTCGCCCAAACTCGAATTGCTGGGACTCTCTCTCTCCGTCTGCCTCTCTCTCCCATATCGGCCAAAGAAGCGATGATGGCGCTGAACTGATAAGCCAAATTGCTGTTGGCCCCGGTCGGTGAACCAAAAAAACATCCAGGGAGTACAGGCTACATGGCCCCCCTAATTTATCCTGTACGATACGTCCGTATGTAAGTTATGGTATGTTAGCAACTTGACACAAGTGTCCAATGGTGTCTTTGGTGATGGATATTCGCGAAGAGTGCGCATAGACGTCAAGAAACTCCTGGGAGACCCTCCGGCCATATCCATCATAGTTTCAACACGATTCTGTGCAAGATGTTGTGTGCTGTGCAGTCTCGAATGATGGGCATATTACTAGGAGCATGACCAATTCCCGAGACCGGAATGTGTCGTGGGCGATGGAACGTTCGCTGTGCCAGTAAAGTCTGTTGATCCGGCTCAACGAAGTCGGTGCGATTTTATTCGATCAACTATTGCATCCCTTGGCGAAAGATAGCACATCGAAAGCATTGTCCCTGGGCACCATGGAAAGGCTAGAGAAAGTGAAGCAAGTCGTGGTGCAGAGACCTTTATTGTGACCGACCGATACGTACCCAGTACCTTGCAGACAGAGAGGGAAAGAGAGTTGACGGGTAGGCTAATGTGGCTCGGAGAAGGTAGACTCTTCCGCCAGATCACTGACACCAGTGAACTAGCTTCAAAAGCGGCAAGTGGTTCGCATGTACTATGTAGGCAAGCGATGTGGAGGTACGGTATCTCAACTAGATCGCAGCAAGTTCGAACATGTATCCGTACAGAGTAGTTTGCTGTGTGAGTGGGACACTTGGGAAGTGCGCCAATGCATGTGTGGCTACCGTTGTCCACTCTGCGACCGCAACGTAGTTATGGCACCTCATTGCAAAAAAGGTGACGCTGTTGAAGATAGAAGTTGAGCACGCTTGGTCTGTGACAAGTACGTAGCAATTGATGCCAACAGCTCTGAACAAGGCTTGGATTCTTGACGTTGTCTCTTCTCAATCGCCGAAATGTCTGGTGCAAAGGCACGGATTCGTTCAAGTCTGTGTCTTTCGTCTCTGTGGTACGCTTGGTAGTAGTTCCGTGACGGAACGAGGCGTCAGCCGCGGACCCGTCTTTCGCCGTGAATGGAGCCGAAATCCAACAAGCCAGGCTGGAGGGGAGTGGAGATGCCCTCAGCGAGCAGCTACCTACTTGGTCTATAGGGGTAAGTTTAAACTCCCTACCAGGTAGCGTGGGTCTGGCCAGGGTAGAGCAGTGACTCTCAATGGCCAAATTTGTGTTCGACGTGCACAAGAATCTCGAAAGTAATGCTGCTGATGTAATCTCGAAAAGCACGGGCGAAGATACCTGACAAGGGGGTTAAACTTTGGCCTGATACCGTAGTACCCTTCCTTGCAAGAGAGGAGCTTTCGAGCCTTGGAGCTCTGATCTCTTGGAAGGACAGAGTCTCATAGCCTGAGGCCCAAGTTGCATACTGGCAGTCTGTTATTCCTTCTCCAGGAGGACTCTGTTAGGGCTGTTGATGTACGGAGTATCTCGGTACAAGCTAGAAAGGAAGGGCTGGAGGACTGGGGTGCTCTTCGAGAGCACTGAAACGCACCCCTCCCTCCTCAACGTTAGATAAACACGTTGATTGGTCATGTTTTAGAGATGCTTAGCCGCCTTGCAGCTGGGTCATGCAAGTGCTCAAGCCAACATCAGTATCACACACTAATCCCTGTTGAATCTGCCATCTTTGGCATCCAGAATTTTAAGATGTCTGCAGGGTCTGGACGACATGGGGACCAGGGTTCGTCAGCTGCGTTGCTGATTGCTATCGTGCGCAATGCCACCATGCGGATACTGTGCCCCCAGACAAAGTATCCGTAATCCATACGGAGTACATGAAGAAGCTGTCCAAACCCCCACAGCAATGAGGAGATACACAGTAGTGCGCGGGAAGGACGACAAGTCCGCTTCCCAGGATGAGACGTGCGTTCGCGAGCAGAGTTGCAGTCGTCTGCATATTCTGTAGGTATAAACCTCATTTGGTGTAAGTCCCGAATCCAAGTCAGAAGAAAATGCATAGACGTTGTTGAACCCCCATTCGGGACGCCGTTGGTATTTCCTTTGATAACTCCAGGCCGAATCGGGTGACTCTCGTTGTATCCATTGGCTTCAGAACGCCACAACTACTCGTGTTCTACGCCTCAAGCACAGAGCGCCGACGGTAGCAGGACAGGAGCTACGACAAGGTGAGCGGCAAGCGGTCTATCGTTTTGTAACGTTGACCGCAGCTCGTTTCGACGTGCCGAGTCCGATCGAGTAGGAATTGTGAACGTCCGTCTCTGAAGTTTCGTGGCGATACATATGAAGCAACGCCTGTCGTTGTGCTTGACGTCTTGCTGCGACAAAGGGGGGAAAGCGCTCCTCCTGGTTTTTAGTGCTCACAGACATTTTGGCATTGCAACACGGGCAATTTCGTCTAATCAACGGCCTTTAAAAAGCTCGGCAAGGTGTTGCTATTGTATCTGACAGATGATCGAGGGTCAGTGCGATGTCGATGGACCTGCCATTACCATGGCTCGAATACTGTTGTCGCCGCGGTCCCCACCACCAGGTCTCACCCCTCCCATTCGAAGCTGTCGGAGTGAGACAAGGATTCAGAGCAGGTAACAAAGAGCTCTCTCGTCCGAAGAAAAGACCCTGAATGACTGAAAGCCATTGTCAGTGTGGCTGGCCATGTTGCTTATGAGACATGACTGAGGATTCAGGTACTAGGTCTTCCTGTTCTGAACGGGAACTCGTTGCTCTTCTCTTGAGAGCGTGTACACTTCTTTGGGAAAGCCAGTCTGGATCGACCACGAAATCGACCAACGAGGAGGGATGAACCGGCCGCGCTCGCAAGCCCCCGATGTGTGGAACAACCGCTCATGACATCTCAAATAGCCAGGCTGATAACCAACAGTGACGATGGCTTCCGTACGTTGATGAAAACGCATTGTGCAGGTGATTAGTCATGGACTGCGCTTCCACCGATACCCGCATTGGCTTAGCTGCTATCCGTATATTGGCAAAAATGTCCCCGGCCTGAATGGCAGCAGAAACGAAACGAAACAGGGGTTGGCTGCTTGTCTCCTCGCAACGAACCGATCACCATGTATCCGCAGTGTATGGCCACAAAGTCTCCGTATTGGTAGTGCCGTTTGGAGTTCGGCGATGATCACGAGCCAGGGGCCAGAGACAAGGAGCAGCACCCGTGACTGGGTTTGCGAGGTGATGTTAAGACCAAATCCATGGTAAGCCCAAAATAACGGCTACCTGTAGTGCACAGCTGCGTGTCGAGCTCAGCACGAGGAACCGCCTCAAATCCGTATAGGTACGCCTTCGGATACAAGCAAGAGAATCATGGTGCCGCTGGAGAAGGCGACCTGGTGGCAGTGACCCTGCAAAGAGTGTAGGTACCTCATGTACGGGCCGCAGCGTACAGGACGGAATCTTGCATTCGATTGCACATGCCTCCCCCCCCCCCCCCCCCCCCCCCCCCCCCCCCCCCCCCCCCCCCCCCCCCCCCCCCCCGCCCCCCCCCCCCACCCCCCCCCCCCCCGCACCCCCCCCACCCTCTCCCCCCCCCCCCCCCCCCCCCCCCCCCCCCACAGGCTTCTGCATCACACCGGGCTAGAAGCAACGCCGGAACACACATCCACCGTCCCTCCTAATGCGACGAGCCCCGCACCGGCCTGTCCCGTTGGCATTTGCTATGCGGTTGCGTGCCTTCGTGACTGAGCTTGTCGATTCTCATTGTGTCTCTTTTGAAAAAGATGGTCGTCTTTCGTAATGTCCTTGGTAAAGGGAGAGCCTCTAAGCTAATCGCTCCGTGACCCATATATCTCTGGAACCCGTATCCGTACTTTCCTCGCACCTCAAAGTCGCACCGAAGTCGGACCGCAACGTAGAGATATATCGTATCTGAAGTGTCGATTATTCCTAGCAGTCTTGTAGGGCCAGGCAAAGCCTTTGGGGGGCCCCTGCTGCGGGAACTTAGAAGAGCGCCGACCATCTAGCATACCACCTACGTTGACGCAGATGCATGCATTGCCCGACATGCAGCCACGAGGATGAACGACCTCCACCTTGTCGTCCACCTTTGTTAGAGATCTGAACTGGCTCTGTCGTTGATCTTAATCGCGGAGGCGCAGACACGCACGTCAATCGCGCTGTGAGAAGCTCATCCCTGCAGACGAAGAGGATCTGGTCCTCGGCCACTTTTTGGGTAGAGTGGCACAAATCCTTGATTCATGGGACTGTGACGCCCAGGAGTAGTCGAGATACTTTGCGTGTGTTCAAGCCGTACGCGGTCGGCAGAAAGCCTTTAACTGCATCCCGAGAGTTGTTGTCCTTCTTCCACCGCAGGAAGCTGGGCAGGAACTTTGTACGCCTGAGCAAACGGAAGTGTGTTCCATTATCCAGTCTCTTCATGTGCAACATCAACAAGCATGTTGTCAAAGCTGTCATGTATCACAAGCCCCGTCGGCGTTGCGTTGAGAGAACAGCCATCGAGGTTACCAAGCTAAGCATCCGAATCTGCTTGCTGTAGGCGGGCGTGGCAGGACACGAAGATCGAAAGAACTTCGGGCAGCACACAGAGGTCTTTAGCAGGTCCAAAGTTTCCTCATCTGCAGGAATCTTGCATTGCAGAATGGCCCATCGGAACATTTCCCCCATGGCAGGAAGAGCAGTCAGTCCGCCGTTACAATTGATCACCGAATTGGATGGAGCTGACCGAAGGGCAGCTTGCTTCAATAATGAGAGTGATGCGGCTTGGGACTACTGTAAACTTGACGCCGCTCAGTCACTTTGCGATCCATAGTACATTAGAGTTCGGTATCGTCGCCGTGCGTTGTCCCCCGTCAGTCGTCTTGGATGCGGCAGGAAAGAGAAACGACTCTTCTCAATACGGCACGAGGCAGTGGCGCCACAAGCCACCGTGTATGCCTGGCTACAAGCCTTGCAATGCTGCAATTCCCAAGCAACGTCGCGCGTTTGGCGTATTTGCTCACTTGAACATCTGTTTCGGCTGGCAACTTCGACATGCTCTCCGACAAGCGCAGAATTGTGGGCCTTCATAAGAGCAACACACGCCGTAGGATTTGAGCTCTCTGGGCATTACTAACGCCGCCGTAAAAGACGACGGGGGTAGTAAGGTAGATTGTGAAGCCATTTCGCGAGCAAGTCTGCTATTCCCATAAGCGACGGCGCAAACGAGGTGATGTGCAAGCCCGACTGCGCGTAATGAAATGGATGGCTTGAACAAAAGAAAGCAAACTCAGAGGCGTCATCCAGCATAGGTAGTGAGACCCAAAGCCATGAGAGTTGCGAAAGGCTTATGAAGTTATGAACCACCTTGTTTGAAAAGCCGGTCTATGACTGTCACCTAGCCGCGCCTACCAAAGGGGTTTGGCTGAGCTTGGCTAGGCGCCAGGAGTCTCGACCTGCGGACCTTGCGTGACGAGTTGGACTAGAGGGATAGGCGGGCTTGACGGTGTTTCTTTTTCCAGTCTTGGCAGCCGTTGGTTATTGTCGGCGGCGGCCGTCCGCAAGTCGACCAGTGGTGCGTGTTTTCTGATCCTTACGACAATGTCTCGCCGGCCGAAGGCTAAGACGGCATTTGCGACCAGCTTGCCGCTCTTATTACCTAGGTACTGTCATGGTCAAGGTGGAGGGTTGGATGAAAAGCTCGGGCGCAACGGAGATCCGTGAGAAACTAGCTAGGGCTTGAGTATTCGGAGCAGGGTTGAGTTGCCAGCGTTAGGTAGGATGAGCAAGGTGGCAGGTATCCGTATGTACAAAGTAGACGACTGATGTGGTCCGTGATGCCGATGTTTGCTCGAGGTGGTTGGGAGCGACCCGGCACCGGAGCTTTGGAGGGAACAAGTGTCTCCGTACACGTACTCGAGGCTCCAGCAGGGTTGAGGGTAGTCCGCTCGCCTGGGTCTGGCCATGACGGGACTCGAGGGTCCGGATGCGCCAGAAAAAAAGTGTGAGGGCAATTTGGAGGACGGGAGCCAGAGACAAACCAGCCCATGCTAAGAAGAGCAGGCGGTTCGAGGTTGATGCAGTCGAAGGCGTGCGTCCGCAGATGTCTCGCTGTGGAAACAAACAACAGTACTCCATCATTCCAACTTATCTGCCTACTTTGTAGGTTGAAGCAGACCAAGACCACAGCTCATCTTTATTGTGTGAAAGCACGATGCATTTGTGCAACGGGTGGCCCCGAGTGCATTCCCCGGGAAGCTCGGGAAGACATTGAATGAGGCTCGCCAACGTGCCTGGCAGCTCTGGTGACTGATCTTCATTTGAGTTGAGCCCTGGAACGCATGCCTGCCTTTCTGCGTCCAGGGGAAGGTAACCGCACACAGGTCGCTGCAAATTTCCGAGTAGAGAGACTCGGGTCGATGAGGACAGAATGTCGAAGAGCGAAGGGACCCCGGCCGTCTCAAGTTCTTGCAGCGAATAGGCGGAGAGAGAGGTATCTTGGCTCGATTCTCTGGCAATTGGCACAAGCACAGCGACTCTGTCAGTCTGGCTGTCGCTGTGGTTGTCGTTGTGCGCGTTGCGCACCATAGACCGCTCAGGAGGCAGAGACGGTGACGGTGACGGGCGATTCGAAGAGGCAAGGTGAGGCCCCTTCAATCGGCAGAAGAGCGTGGAGGCGTGCGATAGGTTGGAGAGGGGTCGGTGGGCATGAGACACTGAAACGATGAGAAAAAAGAAATGTGGTTGATGAACTGGCCGGCTGAATGCTAATGCTGTCGGGACGTCGCTGCCTACTTTGCTCACAGTCTGCACCCGTAAGGTAGGTAGTTCGCTCTGGATCAGGAAGTACAGGGAGTGGACTGCCTTACCCTTGGCAAGTCCGAATTGAAGGACCTCGGGATGTGAATGTCTTTACGGAGTGCAGAGTACGTATTGGTAGGTATAGAGCATCAGGATTTCGAAGTAGACATCGAAGTAGTCAGTCTGTCCTCCGCCAGTGAGCAGGGCACTTGCCTGAGATGCAGTTAAGGGATCTTATCTGGGGGAGATGGCGACAGCACCAATGTACCAAGGATATCCTCGAGACGTTGACGGGCACCTGCTTACGATAGCGGGCTTTTTTTGATACCTCAACCTACCCAACCATGACAGGCAGGAGGTATATTCTGTGGTACTACGTGGGAGGGACATGGATTGTCGACGATTCCTTCCTGGGCTGGATGGACCTGAAGGTCGACCATGTCACGAATGGAAACTTGAGCGAGATTGTAGGCAAGACCGGCCGCGTTGGGAACCTCAGGCAAAGAATCTCGTCACATCTGGGGCCGGGGAAGAAGGAGGTGGATTTGCGTGCTTGCCGAAGACTCAAGGATTTTCGGGTCTCTTAAGTTGCCCTTCCTTCCTCAGAAATCTATGCAGCAAGAAGTAAAGGGAAAGTATGCAGTAAGTATGGAACACGAGGATGCCGTTTTAAACTCGATACCAGTACCGTACCTTTTCCCTACCTACATCTTACCTGACGCATGTAAAGTGCGACCACAAACAATGTCTTACGTAATTAACTACAATTCTAATGCATCTTACAGTCCGATCACGATAACAACATGTCGAACAAATAACAGGAAATGGCCGCCGACGCATGTTACGCATGGAACTGAGCAAATTGGAAGGTTATGAATGATGATAGTCGTCTATCAGCGAAAGAGATTCGGCCCGCAACTGCCTTCCTAGATAAGGTGTTGGAAGGGAAGGTGAGGTACGGACATTATATCCGTGAAGTCGGCTTTCTTTCCCACAAACCGTTCATGGTTCTTCCTGCCGTGGTGTCCACCACTTGTTGCTCCAAAGGACCAATTTGGAAGTTGCAGCGCCCACCTACCAGCCACCACCTTGCCGCGATTGTGACGGGGACTTCTGCCCATGTTGATTTTCTATACCCTAGTCATCATCCACTCTTGCTCCGCAAAGGGAAAGCAGGGCAAGGCACATAGGGTTCGCAGCGGGGCCGGCGCGGAGAAGGCACTGGACAGGTTCACCAAGTCAAATCGGCAGGGCAGGCATGGGAGGGCGGAAAACAAGCAAGCAAGCAAGCAATTGAGCAAGCAGCACGCACGTCGCACGCCGCACGCCGCACACGAGGGACAGATGAGCAAAGCGGGTTTCCTGCGAGATGTGGAAACGCAAGGCAAGGCAAAGCAAAGCAAAGCAAAGCAAGGCAAGGCAAGACAAGACAAGACGCGACAGAATCCGCTGACCCAGACCTGATCAGACCAACCAGCCAGCCAGCCTGATTCTCTCCCCAGTCAGCAGGCCGGCGACAACGATGACAGACCTGTGGAGAGTCAGCATCAGCATCCCTACGGATACTCCGTATGAATACGTACATGGAGAGAGACGACAACAGCAAGGTCAGCCAAGATAGCGTTACAAGATCTGCCTTTTGACATGCGCATGGCCCTCTGCCGCACAGTGCAGCAACGTCTGTGCTTTCGAGCACCATTGTCGGGAACCCCCCAGCCAGCCCAGCGCACTAAGATCAGAGATGCATCAAGCGGCAAGCCAATCCTTAACCCTTGGTCTAAACAGACGAGGGAGCACGGGAGGACCAACTGCGGTATGGTCAGATACCCCCAAATCGGCCCAGTGTCGTTTTTATATCCTCTTACCGAGTGCTAGTAGTGTAGGCTCGGCAATCGACAGCGAACGCCCCCCTTCTATGTCTCCTGGTTCGCTGCGCGCTGCGCTAAACCGACGGCGTTGTGCTTGGAGTCCATCAGAAGCGTCGAGAAGACGACGATGCGCTATTGGCTTGCTTCTTCTTGTTCTTCCTTCGCCGCTCGCTCTCGTCTTTTTTTATCCCTTGCCTCGGGTCCTAGACTTGCAACGGTGCTTCTACCGGTAGTGAGGCCATTGTTGTCAACCATTTGCTATTGAGGCTCTTGTCTTGTTGACCTTTGATACCGGGACTTTGACCAATAGCCGCTTGCTACACTGCCTCACCTAACCTCACCTAACCATGAAGAAACTGCGCCGCTCTGAGATGATGGCCTTGGCCGCCGCCAATGGCACATGGACCGTACCTTGGTGTCGGGTACGATTAACTTTTCCTTCGAAGCAATGGACACCCGAACCCTACATGCGCCGACCGGATGACATGACACTTTTGTTGGAACGGCAGTACCTTGCGACGGAACTCAAGTCCGGGACAAAACAGGCCCTGGAGATGCCGTGCTTCATTGGCAGCTGCGGCGGAAACATCCAACATCCAAACGCACAGTCCACTGTCTGCCCGACGGCCTTCGAGGTTCGGTCGAACAACAAAGGTCACAACAATGACACGGCCAATGGGTCAAGGAGAGCACAAGAGGCAACGCCAAGTCCGAGGCCCAAGGGTAGGCAGATAGAATGGATGGATCGAGGAGCACGGCCGGGACACTGTGCCAACCAGCGTTAAGCCCGCCTTATTACAATGTTGTCAACCGCGGTTGCCGCTGCGGCCACCATCTCCATCTGCTGAACCGCTCGGGTCGCCTTACTAATTTGCCGGACTTTACTGCAGCCTCTATCATCTTGGTTTGACCGTCTGGTCCGAGTGATGTGAGTTATACCCGGTCTTGTTCGTTGTTGAGGAAATGGATGACACCAAAGCCTAGGTCTGGGCTTGAAGTCTAGCACACTCTACTCTCTATGTCTCGAACAAGACGACACTGACGAGTTGCGGGGCTCTAGCGGCGGTGCGCTGAGTGACTGGCAATGGACATTGGTCACAGCGTCGCTGGAGACTTGGAACCGACGACCTCCGTCCACATGCCCGGGGCTGTGTCGGGGTTGAAGAACGATTCGAAAACAGCCAGCATTGCCACGGAGAGAAATTAACTACGGAGTACAGGATACGCATCAATGAGACAAGTTGACCAGCGGGCAGAAGCGATCAGTGCTTTTGGATCTTCAGATCGGTCCCCTGGAAACTGAAAAGACCTTGAACTTGGGTTTCCAACCAAAAGCTGACAGTTTCTTGATTTGCCATGCTCTGTGTGTTTGTGCAGAGAGAGAAACTCGAGACGCCACTCTTCAAATCACAAAAGGACGAGAAAGAAAAGACGAAACAACACGAGTATCGGCGCAATGGCGACGGCCCAGAGACATGAGAATCGCCATTCGTCTCTGGCCGACGTCACTTGGACTTGGAAAGAGCATTTGATATGCACTCTTTGGACTATGGCACATAGATTCACGGGCTCCAGATCGGGCCCACTCCACTTCTTCCCATCTCTGTCGAGGCTCGTCTCTCATCTCCCAAGTCCCCGCACAAGGGCAGGCTCAGTCGACGTCCCGTCGGGATAGTGATACTGGATTCAAGCGAGATACAGATTGTGTCTGGTTTCGTTTCGATGCTTGTGCAAGTTACACACCGTTCTTCCAGTGCTGCTTGCTCTCAGTTCGCCGGGGGATAAGTTGCTCTGGTCTCATGGATCCGTAGCGTGGGAACAGTAGGGTCGGTCGAGGTCGTTTGGCACAGAGCAGCCAACGTCGACGCCCACATTCTGCTCGGTCGCAGTTGCGGTCGGGTGAGGTACGATGTTCGCACAGGTATTGGTACCTCGTCTCGTGAGAGTCCTTGGGCTTGGAATAGGCCCTAGGCCTGGCGGGCTTCCCTGCCAATGCAAAGCCCTGGCATTATCTACAGTGGCCTGCTTGATTGCGTTGAACTGCGTTTACCTGCGTAGTCTGGACATTGTCTAGATGGGAATCCATCATTGCCCGTACGCCTGCTCCTCCACGTTGTCCGTCCGCCTCAGAGTGTCTAGGCCCGGTGTGTTGAGTATTCCTTCTGAAAGGCCGACAGACCGACCGCGACAGACTGGGGCTTGAACTCAGGCCATGGGCCACCCTGGTCAAGGACAACAGACCCCTCTCTTCCTGGTGTCACCCTACTCTGACCACGCCCCTCGAGCGACGACACTAGGCCCCGGGAAACGACAACGAAGCCCACGTTCAACGAGGCCCTCGACGCCATTACTCCCGTGGCACGCCCCCCCTTCCCGATTCTTGTCGCTGTCCTTCCCTACACCCACCGAACGGCGACGGTTAGCTTAGCCTGGCCGTACCACCCTTCCAGGGCTCGGGTAGCTGGCTGAGAATACCTACTCTCTGCGCCCCAGCCCGACCCAATGGTCAAGGCCGAAGAAGAGACGAAAAAGAGAGGTGAGTGCCGGCGGTAGAGTCGCTTACCGACGCGGCCACGGATCAACCTGACAGAGCGAGTCAGAGTGAGAGAGAGATGGAGCTTGGGGCTTGGAGCCGGTACTTGGAGGGAGGAACAGGTTTCGAGGTGCGGACGCAGAAGCAGAGTAAAAAGGCCCGCTGCCAGCTAAGGCAAGGTACGGAAAGGCAATGTGAGGTGAGGTGATGGATGTGCTGTTGAGGTTCGCATTCCCACATGGATAGAGAGGAAGGCAAGACAGGGCAAAACGCAGTAAGCGTACCGGCACCGCACGCTGTATCCGTACCCCGTACGGCTTGTTGGCAGAGAAAGAGAGAGAGAGAGACTGAGCGGAGTCTTTAGGCACTTGTGAACACAAGGTACTCCGTACGAGTCAATATCCCCACTTTTCCCTAAGGCTTCTTCTCGTTCGCTCCATCCAGAAGCTGAGGATAAGTCGACAGACTGGGGGAACATTGTCAGTTCCGTCCCGTCCACATACGAGAAACAGAGCCCACACCTGGGACTTGGAGTCGGGAAAAAGAAAAGATAAACAGCAAGAAAGATACGGTACCAATGACAGGCCGTATGAGCGACCAGAGGAAGGACCAGGACCATGCTGCGTACACGAGACCCCGAAGGAGTCGTAGGTACCGACTACATTGCATCCTGAAGTGCACGTCCCATGCCATTAACAGTACTTCGTAGACAGGCGTTGCGAAATAGACATTGAGGCAAAAGAAAAATAAACGTAAAGGGAGAAAGCAGTTGAAGGAGCTGACGATGGTTGGGTACCGAGACAAGGAACATGGACAGCGCAGTACGTCCGTACCTTACCTTGGTTCCAGAGACGGATCGAGGTTAAGCTCCCAGCTCCATGAAATTGAATGCGAATACCGGTACACTCAAGGTAGGCAAGGGAAGAAGGCTCCTTGGGTAGTAGGGTCCATGATTCTGCTGTCTGCTCGCTCCTCTGGACTTTGGAGCGCGTGTGCGTTGGCTGTTGGCTGTATGTGCCTCCATGTGTGCCGCGGATGCGTGTGTGTCAGTGTCCAGAGTGTGTGTGTGTGTGTGTGTGGCTTCGTCGTCGACGACCGAAGTACCGGGATACTTTGCGCACCTCAACTTTCGCTCATCTGTCCGCCGATACTTTACCTTACCGGGTGGGAAGAAAAAAGCTGGATACGTATCTTTTCCGCCAGTCGTCGCTCTAACTCGGTTTTTTTTCTTCTCTTCCTTCTCGCACCCCCCACCTCACCCCCCTTCTCCGCTCTTCATCCTCCTCCCCTCCTTCTCCTCTTCTCCTCCCATCTAGCATCCCATTCAATCCCTTCCCCCCCCATCCATCCCACTTGGTAGAGACCCCCCGGTCTCCGTACCACGGTACTTTCGGCCTTATCCTCGCCCTCCAGCTTGCTCGTCCTTCACCCTCCCCCAAAGACCCCCTCATCTGCGACCCCCGGTCGGCCGGACTGTCCACTTAGCAGCAGCACTGAACGGCCAAACCCACCAGTCTCTGAGCTCCTCCGGGGAGGGGGGGGGGCAGGCCCTTGGCCTGTGCCATTTTCTCAACCCAAGCCCACCTACCTTGTCGAACGCCGCTACCAGAGTCCGTATCTTTTGCCCGTGAGATACCTCAGTCCTCGCCGCTATACTTGCCCTCCCAGCACAGCGTCGCGCTACCTGGCTCCGTACGCAAGTATGGTACGGAGTACGGGCCAGACAGTTCACAGTAGACAGACAGATAGACAAATGGGCCAAAGAAAGCAAGCGAGCGGGCAAAAGAGAGCGCGAGAGAGAGAGAGAGAGAGACAGAGACAGAGAGAACCCTACCGCTCTTCTAGTAGACACACAGTACCTACCTGCGAAATATCGCCTAACAGTACCTGGTCCTTCTGCCTCTCCGCCTCTCTGCACCTCTCGCTCTGAGTCTCTGGGTCCTGGAGTCTGCGCTCGCTCTGCTTCGACCTCTCGGTGCCCCATGGACCCTGCCCCATGCTCTTGAGCTCTGCCATGTCCGTACCGCTACCGCCGTACCACACCAGCATCGACCAAAGTGCGGATACCGCAGTACCCCAGTAAGGTACCTTTACCCTCAACCCTCAATCCTCAACCCGCACCTGCACCTTGCACTTGCGCCGGCCGGGGTGGGCGTGGACATGGGCCAGAGGGCGTGTGTGGTGTGGATTGTGGATGGATGGACTTCGACCTGCCTCCTCTTCTTTTCTCACCACCAAAAACAAAACCTTCCCACGCCCGTCTTCTTTCTTTTCTTTCTACCTCTCACGACTCCACCAACCACCTCCAATATTCCACTCAGGATAGCCAAAGAGGCGAGGACGGTAAGTCAGAACTTCTTCTACACTTCCACTGCCTCTTCTACCCTCTTCTTCCACCTCCTCACCTCACCTCAACCCGCCTAACCTCCAACTACCCTTCTCATTCCTCTGCTGCACCTCCTACTGCACACCCGCCCCCATTCCTATATACGCCAAACTCGTAGCTAATGTACCTGCATTAGAAGAGTTGGGCGAGCTCGACGAAGAAAAAAAAAAGAGAAGCAAATATCAAGGAAGACCAAGACGATTCACCTGCTCTCCTCGAGTGTTTGTGTGCTGTGTCTGGTACCTGCCTGAATAGAGACCTCCAAACAAACGGCCCTCCACCGCTTGTTACTCAGCCCCGATTTCAGAAGAAAAAGGGCATTCCCTCGCTTCGCATCGTCACCGTCCTCGGCTCCATTCGTGCAACCCGCATTGCAATTTCGAGAGACTCACCCCAAGTCTCCTCTTCTGCCACCTCGACAAACGTCTTCTCCATCAGTTAGCCTGCAACCTAAGGCTTACGACCGCCAATTCGACAAGACACCGCAGCTACCAAATCGCCGCCTCCGCCATCTCCATCAAACCTCAGATGCTACGAAGATAGAATCTCCTGATTTTTAACGACTGCTTACGACGACCACGACCGTCCTGATCTGTTTCTTTTTTTCAAAAGAACCATTGTGTTGTACGGATTATTCCGTCCATACTTTGTAGCACCGTCACCGCTGGAAGCAACTGCAGTCTTTGCGCCGCCGAGCCACATCCGCTGCTTCCAATTGCCCTTGCTCCAAGCTTCTTCGGATATCTAGTCCGGCACCACGACAAGACTCCTCGAAAGAGAATTGCTTTCTCTTTCCGCACGTCTGACATCCTGCTGCTGTCGTAGTTTCGAGGCTCGCTAGGCGAACCCGGACTTTACTGATCTCTGGTGTTTGGTGGTAGAACCTTCGGGGCAACAACCGTGAAACTGGATTTACCGTCGATTTCTTCAGTGCAAACCCGGGGACCGACCGACGTGTCGTATTACAACGCTCACCCGGCTCAGAGGCCGTCGTACATGAACAGCGAGAGAGTGCCGTCTCTTCCATTGCCCAACCTGCATCAGGCGTACTCATCGGGTACCTCGTCACCCCGGGTCAGCTCAATCGGCTCCGCTTCAAGCTCTCACGCAGGCTCGCAGTCGTCCTTCACGTCGGCCGCATCCTCCCACGGACCCAAGACACCTTCTCCCACTCTGCCCATCAACGCGGCGATCCCTGGATCTTCCGGTCAGCCAATTGGTGGTTACGAGCATTACCCCGCCATGAATCAACCTGCAGCAGACATGTACTATCAGCAACATATTTCTGCCGGTCAAGCGCCACCGCCCCAGACCGTGACGTCCGGCGCAATGTCTTACCACTCCCAGCCACCGCCGTTACAGCCAAGCCATCTGCCTCAATATCAGCAGCAGACTCAATACGGCCAGCCGTACGGTTATGCCAATGGCTTGACTTCGCCTCAAAGCGCTCCCGTGAACAACGGAATGGGTGGACAGAACGTGCTGCCTCTCCCAGGTGTCAACCCTGGAGGTTTCCAGGGTTTCGACACCACTGGCCAAGTCGCCCCTCCCGGTATGAAACCCAGAGTCACGGCCACTTTGTGGGAGGATGAAGGCAGCCTGTGCTTCCAGGTTGAGGCACGAGGCATCTGTGTTGCGCGTCGCGAGGGTAAGTTCGATTGGCATATCCAATGGTCGCTGAAGCATGCTAACATGCACACTAGATAATCACATGATCAATGGCACCAAGCTATTGAACGTCGCGGGTATGACCCGCGGTCGCCGCGATGGAATTCTCAAGAGCGAGAAAGTGAGACACGTCGTAAAGATTGGCCCTATGCACCTTAAGGGTGTCTGGTGAGTTTCATGTGCCCCAAGACAAATCCGGCCGGGCTAGGTCTAACGTGAGGAAAAATAACAGGATCCCTTTTGAGAGAGCTTTGGACTTTGCAAACAAGGAGAAGATCACCGAACTGCTCTATCCCCTCTTCGTCCACAACATTGGCGCTCTGCTCTACCACCCCACGAACCAGACTCGCACCAACCAAGTCATGGCTGCTGCTGAACGCCGCAAGGCAGAACAGAGCCAGATGCGCGGTGCCCCTCAGAATGGCGCCCCTGGGCTGCCGTCTATTCAACAGCACCATCATCACTCTATGGGACTGCCTGGACCTCAGCAACCACTGCCGTCCCATGCTAACATGGGCCGTCCCACTCTTGACCGCGCCCACACGTTTCCTACTCCTCCGACTAGCGCTTCTAGCGTAATGGGTGGCAGCATGGGCGCCTCAGACAACGGATTCCAGTGGGCTCAATCTCAAGGAATGACCAACGCGCAGCCCCAGAACCCCATGTCTATTGACACTGGCCTCAGCAATGCCCGTTCCATGCCGGCAACTCCTGCCTCCACACCGCCTGGCTCCACCATTCAGAACATGCAGCCCTATCAGACCGGCACACAGCAATACGACAGCTCCAGGGCCATGTACAACCAGTCTTCTCAGCAGTCCCCTTACCAAACCAGCCAGGGCTCGCAAGATCGCTCCGTATACGGTCAGAACGACCCATACGCTAAGAGCGATATGGGTCCTCCGTCAGCACGGCCCGCTGCAGCGAGCGCCACCCAGGATCAGAAGCCCTCAAACGGCATCATGCATCCTGATTCCAATGCTCCTCAGCCTGCGGGCGAGGAAGAGGCAGACCACGAGCACGACGCCGAGTACACCCACGACAGCGGCGCCTACGATGCCAATCGCGGATCGTACAACTACTCGGCTCCTCCCGTTGGATCCCTTGCCACCGAACACCAACACCTCTCTCCTGAGATGACGGGTTCGCCCAACCACCCTCCTGCATCAGGCCGTGCTACTCCCCGTACCGCCACTGCACCTCAGCCCTACTACTCCCAGCAGGCCGGCTACAGCACGCCTCCGCGTGTCGCTCAGCAATCTTCAAGCAACCTCTTTAATGTAATCACCGACCGCAATTCTGCAGCTGCTGGTGGTAACAATGTTTACCAGACCCAGTCCGACATGAACTCCATGCCCAACGGGTACCCCTCACAGATGAACGGTGCCTCGAGTGGCATCAAGCGTGGTCGTGATGATGACGACGACCTGCAGCGTCCGCTGAGCGGTGGCAGCATGGACATGAAGCGCAGAAAGACGCTCATGAACTCGGCTGTTCCCACGTATGACACCATGGCTCGCGCTCCTCCCGTTATGGCTCAACAGCAGCAAGGAAGATAGTGGCGGCGACATTTGTGGGCCGGCCATACTCTATCAGCCCTGAACCTCAGTCACTTCATTGGTGGGCGTTGTGGCGACATTTGGTTTGAGGCATAATGATAAACTGATTATGATCCTGAAGCCTCGAGTGCGAGGCCTCTTGACATTCTTTGCACACCAATTTTCTTATTTGTCTTTTTATTCGCGAGACGACTTTTCGGCATCGAGAACCCATTGGAGACGACGCTGACGAGCTGACGACTTCTCATTCCCTGTTTTTTAAATGCCCATCACGGCTGTAGATGCTGATGAATGACGCCTTGCATGGAGGAGGACGTAATCCTAAAGACTCGACCATTCTCCTTTTTTCCGGATCTTCGGGACAACATACACGAAAGAGCACGGTGGGGTTGGAAACTACGGCCTGTTGGCCCGTTATGACACTCGGGCAATGCGGCATGCGAACACCACATCGGAGGACGGACCATCAACATCACCGACATCTTTTCCTTTGCTTTGGTTTCAAATACAGTGGAGGATCATCTGGCGCTGAAACGTGTCAGAGATGGGGGATTAGGATGATGACCTTATGACGATTGTTCCTTTCACAAAAGTGTGAGACGTGTGTTGGAAACTGTCTCTTTAGGTAATGACTTGACGAATGGAAATAAAAAAAGCTGTTGCTGCCTTAAAATTACAGGCCTTGTAAACCGTGAAGTTGTGATGTTGAAGGCAATCTCTTCTTCTTGATAATTGGACGGGCAGAGCACTTCAGGTCAAGAGTGAGAACCAATCTGACTGGCGATTGGGTTATGGTTTTGGCTAGTGTTGATGTCGGTCGGTCTCACGGATATACAAATCGTCTCGATATCGATTGACTTCAACGACCTGGGTTCTCAACTATCCAATACGGGTTTAATGTTGGAAATGAGAACAGGACTAAGACTCACTCGACTAGGTGATAATTCAGATCCCGTTCTAGGTTTATTCGAGCAGAGCTGGAGATCAATGTACATATTGGCCAAAGTAACACAAAAATATCAAACTTGATGTGTATAAAATGATTAATTGACAATCGCCTTACTTCTATCTACCTCAGCCCAGATGTTAGTAGTATTCAACTAGCCGATGTAAGGTATCTAAGATGGGAGGGCTCGCTCGCCAGTAAGGCAAATACCCCAGGGCTCCCGTCGGCTAAAACCCGGACCGCCTGCCCTTCCGCTAAGGTAGCGCTAAGGCACCTTGACCACCTGCGCGTCGGGGGTAGGTACCTCGCTCGAGCTGCCTTACAGCTCAAATATTATTCTGCGGCTCAACTCGAGCTTGGAGCGACAATCCTGTCTTCAACTCCCACTTTTAGTTGCGGCACTACCACTACTTTGAACAGCTACAGAACTTGGAGACGAAGCATTGGCATCGAATATTCAAATTGATGGCCGCAAGGGCGCAGACATAGTATCACGGCGCGACGCTGCCCTTCCACGGCTCTTACCTTCAATCACGATCGAAATCGACCGCCCGACCGACCGAATCACAACATGGCTACTCCGACGCAGATGAAGCATGCGGCTTCCCAGCAGGGCAGAACCCCTTCGCAGCTTACAGCAGCGACTCCGCCGGTGTCGACGCCATTTTCAGCATCGCAAGCGCACACAGCCTTTTCGCCGAGAGGACCTAAGTCGTCGCCTCAGCAGTTTAAGAAATCGCCAGCGACCTCGACCACCTTGATGGGCCACCCAGCTAATGGTGCTCTCAACTTCGATAGCCCTTCCGCAGCAGCTGCGATGGGCGCGCTTGGGATCAGTGGTGGACTGGACATGGGACTAGATCATGCCGGGATCGCGGGCTTCGGTGGTCTGGGAGCATTGGGTAGTGAGGACGACAAGCTCAAGAGGTTTGATACCGTCATTGATATTCTCAGCGTAAGTCATGGCTGTTTGTTTCTCATGGTCGCAATTGAAATTAATGATGTCCTTGTAGAAGGCAACAGGTCGAGTCAGCGAAGCAGGCCTCGAACGACTTACGCTCCGAACTGGTCTTACTAGCATGTGGGATGAGCATCGGTCGCCCGACGGCAGGAAGACAAAAATGCTCGTCATCGCCGGACAAGCATTGACCATCGATATCGAGCTGAACAACAATATCGTGGAGAATGTCTCGCTGGGCTTTCCAGAATCAGGGCCAGTTGTCACAAGACATAAGGATCAAGCTGGCAACATCCTGCTCAAGGATCTGCAACTTCGCCCTGACCAGAGTCCGTTAACCAAGACTTTGAAAGCATTCTCTGCCAATCTTGAACGTCTGGCAACTCTCGACAAGCTGAGCGTCATTCCGGGAGTTGACTGCCAAGAGGCTCTAGCTGGCATCTTTGAGAGTCTCGAAAGACTCCACAAGTGGGAAATGTCGAAGCTGCGGGAAGACCCTGCCATGAGCGGCAAGCCCGAACGTTTCCTCGAGACGACTGCCATGTGCACCAAGAGCGGTCGTCCGAGGATGCATTCGAGGGGCATGGTGGGACTAAGCATCGAGTATTGGACGGAGAGGCGCCATGTCATCCCCAAAGCACCAGAGACGACACGCTACTGCGAGAAAATGGAGAAGGCCTGGTCGATTCTCATAGGCTGCAAGGCGTTGGATGGTGAAATGTTCCCTCCCGTCCGAGTGTCTGAGAATTGGATTTCCCAAAAGGTTGAGAAGACCGAGCCTGGACCCGAGGATCTTCTCGTTGCAGCTTCTGGGCCGGCTCTAGACTGGCTGGAACCGGAGCCTACGACGCTGCCACAGACGGACGACAATAAGGATTCGGGCATCGACGTGGTGCAGGCGGATGGCACAACGCACAAATACCCGAACGTCAAGTTTGTCGCGACACTCACCCCCTCAGTCATCGTGCCGCAGTCGGTATGGAACACACTACACACCCTCACAGGAGCTCAGGCTCAGCCCATGCCTCTGCCGACCTACACATTTGATAGCATATCTTTCCCGATACCCGAAGGAAGTCACCATGATGCAAGCGAGCTCAGAGTCATCTCTTGCAAGAGGAGAGTTCCGATGCCGAGCAATGAGAGCACCGTCTCATCCCGGAAACACAAGAACACGCTCCTTATCTACAAACCAGTGTATGGACAAACAGTCACCGAGCTATCGTTCTCGCACCCACGGCAGCTGATAGCAATGCTACCCATCCTCCGCCAGTATGCGCTGATCTCGACGCTATTGGAGAGAAGCTTCGGATCTGATATTTCTGGCGAGGCTTTACCCGAGGTTCATGAAAACATCACAATGAGTGATACGACAACAACGCAGGCCGAATACGAGAGATTCATGTCCAAGAGCTATGACGAGAACGAGCAGGAGCTTACTCTGGACGTGGTGCTGACCGTCCATCCCTCTGCTGGTTTGCACATCGTCTTTCCCTTCCGCAACGCAACCGCCAACGTGGACCTGCAAATCCAGCAGAACGGAGTGGTACATGTCGTGTCACAAAACATCGTGCCGGCCGACGGTAGTGATGCGGCGAAGGCTGGCAAGGGGAAGGGCAAGCAGTTTACCCCGCAGGACTTGGGTAGGTTGCTCGAGGTGATGGAGGACCTCTGCTCCTGGGCAGAATGGATCCGAAAGAACCTGTCGTAAGCGTTGCTCTGCCGAGATGGACGATCGATCGATCGACCTCTTTGATCACAAAAGAACCATGGCCGATAGAAGCACATGACGTCTAGATCGGGTTTTGGGTTGTTGTTTTTGTTCTGTATAATTGATACCCAGGCGGGATCAACGGGGTCTACCAAGTGAACCCCTCTCCCGTCTTTTCTCGACAGACAAGGAACGGGGAAAGCGAGCTTTAGGTATCTCCCATGGATACGAACCTACGAAGCTTCTGGAAAAGGCAAGGCTAGAGGTGAGGGGAACAGATGAGCGATGCAAGCTGCATGATGATCTGGGGTTGGTTCAGTTCCGAGGCGTTGGGTCTTGGGTTTCTTTGGGTTTGACGGGCGGGGAGTGGTTTGGGTTGGCCTTTCACCCACTTGGTTTAGGCAGAGAAAGATACCTACTAGGTTGTCTGTAGTGTGAGCCCGAACAAAGGAGACACTTGAAGTAAACAGGAACCAATTTGAGGGCGGTTAATGCCCCCCCAGTTACCTTCCAAGCTTCACATTCTCTTACACGAAAGCAACTGCATGAAGAAGAGGTCTGAAAGAAGACAAGTGTGAGAATGACGTTTTTTTTTATTCATCTTTTTTGCTAGTCTTGGGTATTTTCGGCACATTTTGAGAAAAGTTAAGTTTCCCGGCCGCCCGGCGGGAAGACCATACTTTAGCTCGCCCTGGCTGCGTGGCTGCACGGCTGAGTGATGCGGTCTTGGTTGTTGATGTTGATCTGTTGATGTGATCGACGGGTCTTGCTGCCTGACTGAGAACCCGTCCTGCTGTGACGTTATGTTTTCTACGCTAGTGCCCGTGGCGTGCCGGACGGTACGGGATACATTGGACACAACACTTGGAAGCCCTCTTTTCCATTTCAGGGCCACTTTGTCCCCCAGGCCCTATTGTCCCCCCCCCCCCCCCCGGTGGACTTACATGTTGGTTTTTGTGCATCCTTAAGTGTGGGGCGATGATGATGGGTTGGATGCCAGCGGGTGAATATAGTTCGGATCGTCGATGCCTCATACCATGGTAAACTTTGGCAAAGAGACCCTGCAAGACCCTGAGAGACCCTTGATGTTTTGGATGCAAGATTGGTTTCTTGAGTTTTTGTTTTTCGGGGTCTTCCTAGGTCGCAGTGAGACGGGCCTAGTGCGGGATGGACGAATGGGTGGGCCAGGGCCTCGAAGGGAGTTTTGAGTCAATTTCAATATATCGGACTTGAGACTTGGGAGAGGAAGGGGGTCACGAGGTTGAGGTCTGGCATTATTGAAGAAAACAGGGCAGTGAAGGTAAAATCAGGGACGAAAGAGCCGGGAAACCGCGGGGGAACCGGAGGGAAGGGGCGGGCTGGAAGAGTCGATGCGTTTCTGGGTATGTTGTTTTCCCACAACCCCCTCACCCCTTTGACTCAGAAAGCTGGAGGAGGAGGATGGTCTTTACCCACCTTACCATGCTTACCGAGTTCACCATGGTGAAGGTGAGTTTTTGCAACTATTTTGCCCTGGCACAAAGGCCTACCTGAGACGTGGACTGTTCAAAACAAACAGAATAGAGACAATGCGATAGGTTAGGCAGACAGATATAAGTGACGAGGTTGAAGAAGCAAAGCGGATGAGACGGGTGATCCGGGACGTTTTTCTATCCTCGGAGTGGCGGCGCCCGTCGGCGGTCAACGGTAAGCCCCGGGGCGCGAAACTGCGAATAGACGGGGCGAACGACGGGTGGCTTCTGCTAGGCTACCCGGCGGTTCGGTCATCGAACTTTACCTCTTTATCCAAGGTTTTACTGCCAAGCAGTGTTTGATTGGATATAGGTTGCGGCGGTTGGATGCCGATAATTCGGATATTGAATACACATTGTCAAAAAAAAAAACAAGTCGTTTCTTCTTCCATGTGCTGTTTTGACCATTTGGGTACCGTGATTCGCAAAAGCCTCATGTCTGACACGATGACACAGATGCGGGCAGTTTTTGTCCATCCCTTCTTCCCGCCTATGCCGCCCCAATTTGGCTGTTGGTTCTGTCTGCGGGAGTCTGTGCTGTGCCAGTTGCAGAAGGATCCGAGGAGGCGAGGGGGGGAGGGGCTTTTGGGGCCCGAAGAGGGTCTCCGGAGGGTGAGAGAGGAATTCCAGTATCGATAGGAGATTTCTTGGAGGTACTTTATTGTTGTTGACGGCAAATCAATAAACAATGGGAAAGTCAACAAATCGGGTACTCCAAACAAAACAAGGACGGGAGATCCGATTAATCTGGAGACGGACTGGGGAGGAGATTGGCGGAGACGACGACGGCGACGGGTACTACTGTATGGATATCGCTTACTTGATTAGATAGAAGGCAAGGTATCCATCTGTACCGAGTATCGTATGTACCTAACCTTGGAATACTCCGTACGGATAGTTGGCTCCGCGAAAAAGTGTCCACGCAGATTGCAGATTGTCAAAAAGAGGAGCCGTTTGATCTACTGTGTATGTACGCAGTAAGGGCAGGGTGGGTTGGCCATCTTTACCCATATTGCTTGGCGGCCGCCAAACAGTAACGGTACCGCCAACGGGCTATTCGGAAGTCTGCCTTGTTCATTGTCGAGAACCGAGGACATTGCTTTTACCACGGCGGGCCGCGGCTGCGTAATCTGCGATGCTGCATCGTATTGGAGATTTGACGCACAGAAAGGATGCCGATGGGGTTCACCGTTCAGCTGAGCTGGTCCACCCACTTACACCCAATTTCAAAGTCATCTCATCTTTTCTTTCGTTCTTGGTGTGCTCCGGGTCTTGAGGAATATTGGTGTTACCTTGGCTGACACCTTCCCCTTACCTCGAACTCTTCTTGACTTGTATTGCCGTCCCCTTTGTGTTCCAGCGGCGAGTCGTTCCCGTCTCTTCGGAAGGGAAAGCACCCTCCCTTCCCGTCTCTGTTCCAGAGTTGCGGCCGCCGTCCCAACGACACGCGGGAGTCTACTGACTGTGCTGAAAGATAGAGACCAGAATTCCATCTGAAGGTCAAAGAGTGTCCGAGCTTTCGAGGCTCGAACGGGGATCCAAGCTCAGCACTTCCCCCCTCCCCCGCCCTAGTCCTACTGACTTGCCCGCGTGGTGGGCCGAATGAGAAAGGCGTGCGCGGTCTTGACTCTCTTCGCGGTACGCCCGTTTTATTTTTGAAAAGCGGCCCGTTGAAGAGCTCCATCTGGATCACTGAGAAGAGCAAGAACGAAGCATGGAGAGAAACACCAGTTTCTTCTTAGAGAAACCTTGTAAAGCCGCTGCCGTGCACCATGGTGTTTGACCTTTCCCAAACGTTCCAGGAGCTTCAACATTGGCTGGTGGGCAGTAAGCTAAAAAAGAGATTTGAGGCAGACGAGGGGCCGGGCAGGAGGCTCCAGGTTGTCCCAGATTCGCTAGCCCGGCGAGCTCGACCGTGCCCTCGATTCTCTGCGATGCCATCTGGCATCTCTGGAAGTCTAGTGGTTGTCAAGGAGTGCTTTGGGCAGCTTGCGGTGCTCTCTCTCACGTTCTCTCCAGACTTTCAGTGAAGCGAGATGACGCGGTCACAGGCATGAAATCGTAATATCAGGCGCAATCAATCGCTGACCTTGCTGCTTTCCCCATTGAGATCGGAAGCTGCGAGCGATACTGTGGAGAGCCTGGCCGATATGTTGGGAATATTGAACTATAGGCATGCTGCATGATGAATGGACCGGACAGCTGGGAAGGCAATAATTGGTGAGGCAAGGTTGATGGCTGTCGGCCTGTGTGTGTGTGTGCCAATGTGGTGGTCATGACGGTCCAGTGATGACGACGAGTTGTGTACCTACTGCGAAGTGTGTGTGCGTATATGAGTGTAAGGTAAGGTACTTGCGGCGAGGTACCTCGAGGTTGTGTTGACGAAGTATTTGTTTTGGTGTTTTTGTTTTGTTTTGGTTCCCGGCTGTGGCTTGTCGCGTTTGTTTAGTGGCCTGGCTCCATCAGCCATGGGTCAGCCGTCTTTTCTATTTTGATGATGAGCCCACCTTTTCCCGCTGCCCGACAGGCGGCTCGCCAATGTGGTCACTCGTGTCCGAGACGCAGATAATCTTGTACAGCCCGAGAATGACGAGTTGGAAAGGAAAAGAAGAAAAGAAAAGAAGCGTTCCTGGCTTCTGCTGCGTGTCGATGGAGTCTAGAGTGAACAAGTGGCAGTTAAGTCGTGGCTATGAGACCAAGGGGAAAGGCCCCCCCCTTTGGCACTGCAGCGACTACTGCAGAGTGTGTGACTGCATGTCGGGCCTGGCAAGCTGGATCTTGGACGAGGCGAATAGGCGCGAGGCCGTCCCGGAGGAAGAAGAGATGGATGCCTCAGAACTAAGAAGAATTCCGTGTAAGAGGGAGGAGCGCAAGCCTCGTCTGGTCTTGGTTGGACGGTGCGGTGTGGACGCTTAGACGAGATGGATATGGATCAGTCCCGCACATTGTGCATTCTCGCAGTGCGCCAGACTTGATTGTCCAATACGTCTCCAGAGCGTGTTGATCTCCCTCGTTGTCTTGCCCATATTTTCCTCTGTCTGGAGTCTGGTGAGGTTCGGGCTGCAGGAGACTTCAGACGCGTGGGCGGGACCCTGCAGGTAGATGGAAGGACTCAACCAATAGACGATGCTTGTAAACCTCCAAAAAGGCATCCCCCCGGCCCAATCTTGGGGGGTCCCCTGGCGTCTTTTGGATGCCAGACCGTTGGGTAAGTTGGGTTTAGTGATGTCAGGGTTAGAAAGAGGTCGTGGATCTGTGTGTTTGTTGGCTTGTGACTAGTACCTAGTTAGTGGGTGGGCATGATAATGAAGGACAAGAGAAACAGACTCGGGCCCAAAGTTGGCCATCATCACGAAGAAGCAAGACAAGTTTGCAGCCTCGAGATTCTTCAGTTGAGACGCTGCATGTCTAGAGCTTGGTGATGAGATTTTGTTTTTCTTTTCTTTTCTTTCTTCTTTGCCCACTTCGGGACCTGCATTTGCGACCTTGTGGCTTCCTAAACGGCTTCAGCTGCGGTCTTGCTCTAACAGACCGGATCCACTTTGAGTCGCGTAATCACGTGCAGGTCTAGCTGCTTTGGGAAATATTGTAAACAACACACGCCACGCGCGCCATCGCGAAAAAGAAGCAGCGACTTCCCAACTTTCTCAGTGTCCACATCTGCACGCCCTTTCTCACTCCCGTTCCAGAGAGACCAGTCAAGTTTCGCCTTCACCACCTACAGTACCTTGAACAGTACCTAAAGGTAAGGTACCTTGGCAAGGAAAGTCTCCATCCTGACTGCGATCCCCCGGCTTGGGCGTGCCATTCCTGCCTGCCCACCCGCCTGCATCGACCATTCATTCACCCATTACCTACCTGCCTGGTCGTGGTCTCTCCCATCTTCCTACAAGTAAGTGTCCCACGCAAACCCACTCGGCTCGCGCTGTCTTGCGCTGCGCTGCTGCACCTTTCGCACTTACACCCGCAAACCCGCAACCCAACCACCACCCACTTCACCCACCCGCTCGCTCTTGACGCACACAACCCGACGCACACACTCACCGCGCATCCTCCTCTTCCCCGAATCCTATTTGCGCCTACCTCTCTCCTACCCTCACAACTCCTTCTATCCCCTTCCCGTTTTGTGCGTTTCGTTGCGTCCATCTCCTTGCCGCGTTTCCAAGTTTTTGGTCCCCTTCCCGACAAAACTCACCCTACCTTACCTTTCCCCCAGGGTCTTATCGTTTCGCCACTCTCGCGCGCGCGCCTCTCATCAGACGACGGGACGCAACAAGAAACCCATCCATCTACCGGTACCGTCCCTTCATGCGATGACTTGACAAGGTCCTCTGCCGATCACGAATCGCCAACTGAAGCGGAATGAAGATGCGAAGCAAGACGCATACCTGAACGTTCCTGCTCGCTCGACTTGTCCAAACCATCCCCCTCAGACCTTAGCGCCATGCAGTAGACGCACTTGCGCTCCCGTCCCGTCCCTTCTTTCTCTGCCTGCCTACGCCTACCTTACGTTACGGTCCTACCTACTCTGGCCTCGCCTCGTCTTGTCCTCCTGCCAGGACCCTCTTCTTCCTCCTTTTCTTTCAGCCTTCTTTTCTGCAACATCGCGTCCACACCCATCATCACACCAAGAACGAGGGCGCCCTTTCCGGCTGACCAGGCCACTTCGCCTCGTCCACGTGTAACCCGTACTGGCACATACACACACCTTGGACCCTTAAACACACGTCCAGTCCTATCACCATCTTGGGATAAACCCCACGAAAACAACGACGACACTACTCCGTACTGCCTACCCTCCGCGCACCCGGCACTGCTGCCCTCACTTCTCGTCGTCCTAGTCAGCATCCCTCCGATCGTCCACGGAACGGCAGAACACCACACGCGCTCTACCTAGCCCTCACCTCAACACCTACGGCATATCACCATCGACCGCGCTTTGCTCTACCACCTACCAACACCATAGGTTCATCAGCGGAACAGTATACGACGACGAATACCAGCGACAGATTGTTTGGAACAAGGATTGATTCATTGCTTGCTGAGCACACCTACCGCCTACACGATCACATCACTTCCTACAAGTGAATTTGCTCTTCTTTGTATTTCGACAGCGACCAACAACAACACCAAAGAAAGACAACCAATCATTACGACACCAAGAACACCTTCACCATGTCGTTCTCCAATAGCAGTGGCGGAACACTCACTGTTCCTAGCCCCACTCACGTCCACCATGTAGACGTGCTCGCATCCTCAGTCCGGAGCCTGCGAAGGTCTCTTTCCCGATCACCTTCAAAGTTCAGCCTGGCGCGTACGAGTTCCCCCAGCTCAGAGAGCTCACACAGCGGTTCTCATACGCCTGTGCAAGAACAATCGCCCTGCCGACGATACACTCCTACCCCTACGCCTCCTAGCAGCAGCCACAACAACATCAACTTTGGGGATTTCCAAAGCCATACACCAGCGGGGCTCCCTCCTTCCATGACCTCGACGACGCCCTTTAGCTCTCCGCCAACTCTTGCCACACCCTTTCGTCCCAGTGTTCGGCTCTCTCTACGCTCGGCAAAATCAGCAAAGGCAACCGGCAGCCCCTCGAGGCCAGCGACTCGATTAAGGACATCGCCCAAATCCCCCCTCAAACGCGCGCTCAACGCTACAACAGACTCGGGGGTAAATTCCACTCCTTCCTCATCTTCAAGCTCGGAGGCCTCGGGCCAGGAAAATAACCAGTCTTCTGCACAACAGAGCCCGCGTTCCCGATCGTCCCTCCAAAAATCATCACGCCATAGCCTTCATCTCGACGTATCCGGCCACGCTCAACAGTCGAACATTTTCAAGCATCTGGAAAGTCAGGGCGATTCGCAAGGAGCACCGGGATCGGGCGCTCTCAAGCGCAGCGACGCGATCATGAATTTGGATCAGGCGTCGCTGGGTAGCCCAGTCGCGAAGCGAAGAAGTTTACACGGTATTTCAAGCTTTGGTCAAAACACATCTGATTTCACCATTTTCGACAACACCAGCAACACGCCGAGCAAGACCAACTTTGACATTCACGACGAGGCGAACCGTGAGCGAGAGTACGAGCTCTTTGGCTCGCCAAGCGTTCCTGCCCCCAGAGAGCCAATCCCATCGCCTACCCCGCCTCAAATTCCGAGAAGAACTGGCTCTCTACGACGTTCAACGCTGCAGCAGAGACAGCACGATCGGAGTTCGTGGGGACGTAAGTCTGGCGCGAGCCACTTGGCTCAGATGAGCGGAGATTTCTCGACTCCCAACGTCAAGAACCGACCCCGCCTATCGATGGATCAATTTCTCCCTCCTCAGCTTCCTCGGGACAGCCCTTTCAATTCGAACGGGCCTTTGCCCAATCCCTCTGCCCATCCCGTTGAGCGGTCTTCACATCAGCCTCATCCGCTGTCAAAGACGTTGGTGACCTCGACGTCCGGCAACAGTCTCGAGGAGCAGAACAACAGCATGCCTCCTCCTTACGTCTTTGAAAAGCCACGAGCTCCTCTCAACTTCGCCAAGTCGATGCCTTATGGTTCATCTCGACCACTCTTCATGCAGGAGGAGAATGAGACTGTCACACCTTTCAAGGCGGCTAAGCCATGGGCGGGAGCTTTCATGTCTACAGGCCTCGTTTCGAAGGTTAACCGCAACCCCGAGGAAGACAATAAGCTCACGATGCCTGATACGCCTTGCAAGAAGCCAACCAACGGTTTCGCCACCTTCCCGCCTCCTCCTGGAAGCGCCATCAAGAAGAACAACCGTTACTCTTTTGGCGGCATGCCTTCGACTCCGTTCGTGGCCCCCGGTGCCCCGTCACGCAGCACCTTCGGTGGCAATCCCGGAAAGGGTTTGGGCATCTTCCAAAGGCTTGGATCGCGCCATGCACGCCGAGGAAGTGTCTTGAGTCTGGATGATGATAAGAAATTCTCCCTCGACACCAACTTCAACACTGGCCTCGGGGCTGACATCGACGCCCCTCCTACTCCTACGAAACATGGACTCACACCGAGCAAGGGGCTCACTCCCAGCTTGAGCAACTTGAGTGAGCAGAGCATCGAAAGCCCCAGCGCCAAGAGGTCACTTCCACCTCCCATGTCAGCTGTGCGGCCGATGATCTCCAGAGAATCTACTGGTATGTATACCGCTCAGGAGCGGTCCGACGACAAGAGTGCCAGTTGCCCCCTACCGAGTTCTCCGCCCGGTTCAACTAGCTCTCTTACCGATGGACTGTCTCCTACGCAGCGTCTTTCTTTGCCGTCTTTTGGTCGATCGAGGTCTGGAAGGGGGTTTAGTGCTCCTTCGCCATTGCGGACCCGACTTTGTACCAGCACAACGGATTGTGATTATCAAAAGGACATTTTGGCTAAGATTACTCCTCACCATATAGCTAGCCCTGTGGAACAGCGCTCTCCGAGGACTCCCTCGTCTCACGTTGTTCTTCCCGATGCCAGCTGCCTGTCAATCTCGAATCCAGCCGAGTCAACGCGGAGCACTACTACCCCGGTTACTCCATCCGGGCGAGAGTCCTTCCAAAGCACTTCGACACACCTCATGACCCCCGTCAATGCCGGTCGTGGTGGCGGCGACGTCGAAGACTCACTCTATTCGCGCTTTGACAAGGTCGAGATGATTGGCAAGGGAGAGTTCTCTTCCGTCTACCGCGTGGTCAAGAACGGATACTCCCGCGCCTCGTTCCTCTCTGTCTTTAGTGGAACTCCGACGAAGAACCCTCGCGAGAGTCCCGAGCCCGATCGTATTTACGCCGTGAAGAAGGCACGCCGCCAATTCACTGGACCCAAGGATCGTCTGGCCAAGCTGAGGGAAGTGCACGCACTTCAGGCCCTGACACACGCAGACCACGTTATCCACTACGTCGACAGCTGGGAATACAACCAATACCTTTACATCCAAACCGAATACTGCGACGAAGGTACCTTAGACAAGTTCTTGAGCAATGTTGGTCGCAAAGGCCGACTGGATGACTTCCGTATTTGGAAGGTTATCCACGACATTGGCTTGGTGAGTAAAGATTGCCTTGTGTTTGTGACGACTGACGACTGACTTCGAGATAGGGTCTTCAAAGCATTCACGAAGCTGGTTTTATTCATCTCGACCTGAAGCCGGCGAACATTCTCATCACATTTGAGGGTATCCTTAAAATTGGTGACTTTGGCCTGGCTACCGAGTGGCCTGCTGCCAAGGGCGTCGACGCCGAGGGAGACAGAGAGTACATTGGTCCTGAAATCCTTCGCGGCGATTTCAACAAGCCTGCGGATATTTTCTCACTCGGTCTCATTCTGATTGAGATGGCTGCCAACGTCGTTCTCCCCGACAACGGCCCTACTTGGATTGCTCTTCGCTCTGGTGACTTGTCCGAAGTTCCTAGCTTGACCTTCAGCGCCACCACTACGACTAGTTCATACCGAGATGCCGCTGGTGTTCCTACTATGCAATCGCTGGACGACCCACTCCTCGGTCAGACCAGTGCTCCGGATATCAGCCTGCATTCGGGAATCGCCCCAACTCGGGTGAACGTGGTCATGGACGACGAAAGCAGCCCTTTCATTACACGAAAGCGCACCGAGCTCAGATCCCCTCCGGATTTTATGAGCGACCCTTTCCACCCCAGCTCACTCGATCAAATCGTCCGCTGGATGGTCAGACCCGAGCCTGGCGAGCGACCCACCATTCAACAATTACTGACCACTACGGCGATGTCGTGGGTCGCCGAACGTCGCAGATCAGCTGCGACTGTCTTCGAAGGTGTCTGGGGACCTAGCGAGTCAACCACCCTTCCCACCTTGGTGGACGAAGACACAGAAATGATGGACGTCTAGACACGTCCGTCACATAAACATGCCTTCTTTCTCGGCTTGGACTTTTACTCACGGCTCTGGATTTGTAGAGCGCGTGGAGTTCTTGAACGCATTGTCTGGATTGATCGATTCTGGCTGGATCTCCCTTGCAGTGGATACGGCGAATTCGAATTGGAATTCTGGAAGATGGCGTTGGAAGGCGAGCACGTGTCTCGCAGTCTTTGATGGCCATCAGAATTTACTTTATTACGGCGGCGTACACCTTACGAAATCACGATGCTACGGTTCAGCCTTTTGGCGAGTTCAGCACTATCTGCTGTGGAGACTATTATGACCTTCCTCTTTGGTCGTACGCTCAGCGGCATATCACGATTTCAAACTGTTCGACTTCGCGAACGAGTTTTGGCGTCAATCCTCTTGGCATGCCTATACGCGGGCACTCGCTTGCAAAGCATCGCCAGAGAATATTTGTTTCGAAAAAGAAAGTTGGAAAGTTTGGCGGCTCGGTGGCGTGGCTCATCAACTGGTGAGCATTTTTTCATGCCATGGCTGCGGCCGCCACGAGACTTTCGTGTATAGACTAGATATGGATTCTGGGAGACGTGTCTGAGTAGGCACCGTCTCGGCAACAAACTTGGCGTCGAGTACGAAAACAAAAACGGGAACCAGGAAAAACACCGGGCTCTAGAGAGACTCGAAACACGCGGTTTCTTCTGGGTCTCTGGTTCACAGCACCATAGGACAATGACGGTACCAAAAAGGCTTCGATGGGAAACGGAGGCTCCGGGCTGCATTGCGCGTGCATCGCAACATGTACATTTGAGTAATTTTGTCAGAGTATCGGCTGGCGATTGGGAGAGGAGGAATGGAAACGGGCTTTTCTTTTGTCCTGTGCCTTCGAGCGCATTCATAGCCCTGGGTATGGTTGTTGTCTTTTTTTACATGTTTCTTCTCTTGTGAGGAAATTCTGCATGGTAACCGTATTATACGTGTTCACCCAAGGATCAGATAGATCATCTCCTGGCCAGACTGCGCCTGTTCCCTTTGTCATTGGGAAGGTTGCAATCTTTTTTGGCTCATGATTCCATGACGAAATGGCATGATAGTTATGAACTTTTCATTAAAAATTCACTCAAGGTCCCAAATGTTCAAGTGTGATTGCCGTTTGCCTGTCTCAGCCTATCTACATCGTCTGTGAACTGGACGTTGCTGTGGCCCTTGACGAACCTCATGGGTAGAAGAACAGCCTCGAAAAGGACGGTTCATTGCAACGTGACAAGTTGTCGTGAGGATGGGTAGGTAAGATGGTTCATCATTCATGAGAGGCTTCTCTGCAGTTTACTTCTACGTAAAAGCTCCAATCAAGTATCGGGTTCTCTGCCTTTCCCATCCGCCCACCCAGGTATGCAAAAGCCGCAAACGCCCTAATTCTAAATGTCTCTTTACCATTGCGCGGACGGGAAACGTGGAATTTCTCCCCACCCACCGCCTTGTTCACCTCCCACCTTCCTCCCGCGGAGCTTGCGCCGACTCCGCGAAATCGCGTGGCTATGTTGTCTTAGCCCTGGAAGCCCCCCCGAACCCCGAATGCCTCGCTTGGCCCCCAAAGCTTCCCTCTAAGAATCAAATACTCCGTACTGGCTCTGACACTGGAGTCGGGAATGCGACGTTTTTCGCGCGATCGAGATCACGTTGCGGGTGTGGGGCCGGTCAAATGGCACTCACTTTGGGCGTTCGTTCTCATTCCATCTGTGCCGTGTCCTCATGTTCAGCTTTGATTCGGATCCAATGCCAGTTCCCTTTTTGGCCCCAAAACTTTTCTATTCTGCTTTCCCATGTCTCGTTCTCACAATTTCCACACTTCAAGCCCTCGAAGTGTTTGCAGAGGCCGTCGACGTGGTCTTTGTCTTCCTTCGCGAGGGCTGATAGACATCGTTGAAATTCATGGCGACGCCGAGGAAACGCATGTCAACGTCCGGCTGGTACGCGAGGTCGCCCAGCAGGATTTGGAGGCGGGTGCGGAACGTGGTGCCGAGCTGGCGCAGACGGTCCTGCAGGACAGGGAATTCTGACGCGACGGCCGGGTTCTCGTCCTCGCCATCTCCTCCCGGCATAGATTCCTTCTTTTGGTGGCGCGGCCCGCGGGTGGAGATGCGCATCACGTCGGCCTCCTGCCGCCGTGTAAAGTCGGACACGCTCCAGCTGTAGAGGCCGTCGACGGAGTCGCGGTAGCTGAGCATGGCGCGCAGGAGGTCACCGAGCTGAGACAGGTATGAGGTGCGGTCGTCTTCGCCAGTGGCTATATCAGCGTGTCGGACGCTACGCCGCGCGCCTAGGAGGCCTTTGTGAGTAATGTCGTTGAGGTATCGAGTATGTGCTTTGATGAGGTCGTCGAGGGTACAGCCCTCGCGATGTATCCGTTTCTGAAGCTCGTTCCAGGACGACTCGATGACTTCGAACAAGATGTAGTATTGTAGCTGGCCAATGAAGTGAATCATCTCTGCAAGAATGCCGCGCGTTGATTTCCACGTTTGCACAACGATGGGGTCGGAATTCTGAAGCACTCCACGTGAACCTGTCATACACTTGCGCCAAGTAGAGGCGAGGGCAAATTCGACACGCTTGATGCGCCATAGAAAGTTGAATACCTTCAGATATTGGCGGTTGCCCCAGTCGGTCACGACAACGTCGACCGGAGCATCAACCTTGTACTCCAATGTAAAACAATCCCAGCCGATATCGCCATGGGATAGCTGAAGCATTCGGGCGTCAAGGCGGCGAAGGACTTCAGGCGAGTCGTACTGCGCGTTGGACCCGCGAATGGCGTGTTCCAACTGAGCCGTCAAAGTATGCCTGTACTGTGCGCCGGCAGGACGATCGAGGTTCGCGGCGAGAGATTCCATAAGAAGGGCGATAAAGTCGCCTTGTCCCAGCAGAATGTAATTCTTCAACGCCTGCAGATGCTCAAAAAGGTGGAATTTGTTGGCCATGAGGTCTATGAGACGCTTCATGGTCGTCTTATATGCCTCATCAATCCAAGCCTCGAGGGTTGCCGTGTCGCCATAGCGCAATTCCTTCGAGGCCGCCTTGGAGTAGTCTTCGACCCACTGAGAGTCACCGCAACTGTGTCTGATAAAGTTGAGAGATTTGCCAATGAGGAAGACCTTTTGAGCAAAGTCTTGAGTGATAATACTTGGGACCATATCCTTGTCGATTTCGTACTTATCTTCCCACACACTGTTTCCGCCCGTCTTTGGCTCGTCCGTTTGCTTCTGTTCTTTGACAAAGAACTCGCAGAATGGGTCGAGTAGCTCGCCATCGTATATCCACCGACGCAGGATATCGTAAAAAGGGCGTGTGACATGCACGAGTAGGCGTTCGGCAAATGCTGCAACCATGGGGTCACCATGCGAAGAAGAAAATCCGTGTACGAGGGAGATGAGTTGTCCACCTCTTTTACTTTCTGACTCTTCGGCAATGAGGCTCATAAGCCGCAGCCCCATCGTAGCTTCCCGCGTCCATACTACACATCTCTTCAATGTGACGCCTGCCTTTCCAATGCCACCTCTTGGAGCGGATTCGTCTAGGGAAGACAAGGCTTTGCGAATTTGACCCTCCAGAGTGGCAACGATGCTGAGATAAGACCGCAACTCCCCGCCTATGGCGGCTCGAATACTTTGTCTCAGCAAGCCCTGTGCGGGAGACTTGACAAAAACATCGAGACGTCGGTATAACAAAGACGGCTCGGCTACCGTATGGAGGAGAGAGATGATCGGAGATGGTAACGTCGGGGGTAAGGTGATGGTGTCAGGCCGCGAGAAGGGCAAGGTAGTCGAAGATAATCCTTGGAGAGTAAAGGGAAGATCCCGTAAGAGCACCGTCTCGGAAGGGTCGATCTCGACGTAATTATCAGCCAGCAAGGTGGACTTCAAGTTCACTTGTCGCTTGTCCGTTTTAGTGCCATCTGCCGCCTTCTCCTTTTCCTTTTCTGAGTCCTTCTCTCTTTCGTCAATAGACTTGCTGTCCTTATTGTGATTTGGGGGAAAGTTCTTCAATCCCTCTGGCGCAAAAGCATCGTCGAACTGCTCTTCTTCTTGCCTCGATATCGGTGTAGAGTTCTTGGACGATCGTTCTCGTTCATGTTTCCTGAACGGGTCGCGCTGCGTTTGTGGAGGTTTCGGTGGTACGAGGGGCAGCGGCTCGCTTGGATCGGGGGAGTCACCGAGCTGATAGAGGAGGTAGAGGATAGCCCATTTCTGGCCCAAGACTGGTAAGGAGAGAAGACGGGTGTAGAGGTTTGAGAAGCGCAGCGCTTGGCTTGGGTTGCTCTGTATGAGCTTCCGCTTGATCAGATCGGAGGCGTGGTTAACGTCGGAGGAAATGGCGGGGGACGCGGGGCTAGAGGTTGACCGGTCAGCGACATGGCATACAAGTGGTTGAGAGATGCTCGACAATTCGCAAATGGGTTCAAGACTTACGCATCCAGAATTGACTTGACCAGCTCAAAACAGTTGTCGTGTCTTTCCTGGGCTGCAACATCGTCGTCGTGAGGGTCGTTGGGTACCAAGTGTGCGATTAGGCTGTCGACGGCACCGGCAATGCGATGCTCGCGGTTGGCGGACATGATGGCATTGCCGAACACTGACCACCTCGAGGTTCAAAGACAAGGTGAAGCCTTCTTGAGTGGGCTGCCACGGCTAGTGGAGAAAATGAGGTTAAGCTCGAGGTGAGGAGCAGAACATGCGCCGGTCGTTGTCATATATCGCATTGATTTCGTTGTTGTACTCGCAGCATTACAGCCCGCTGAGAGAGACGCGCCGGACGCGACCTCACAGGCTCATAGTGTTGCTGATGCCAATTGCAAGCAGCCTACAGGGGCTCACGACGGAGTGGTCAGAGCGCCTGCGGATGTATTCTGAACCCTTGTGCCCTGCCAGCTCACATACTAAATTGTGGTCCCCGCTACTTCTTCCCCAGGCTCGGCCCTCCCCTGGCTTTCGTCGTCAGACAGTTCGGCAAAATTTCATCGACAAAGCAGTGCAGCACCTCTCAATCGCATCCCGTCTTCCTCCACTGTACGAAACGGAGCCGGACCCAACCACTGGACATCACCTCCGACCTTCGTCATCACGCCTGCGCCCACAACATGCCCCGTTCATCGAGATAGTACCGAATTCGCGATCGCATTGTCGCTCTCCTTCGTTCTATGCTACTCATGAACATCTTTTCCGCCTTGCGCCGAGTCCTGCCCGCCGCCGCTGCTGCTGCACGCGACTGTCGCTCAGCTCCACTAATACGCTCGACGACGTGATCTGCCTGTCTGGCATCCCGTGTCGCAATGCCCGACATCGACCCCGCGGCCTTGAGCAGCCGCCCATCAGTAAATCTTTCCACGCCGACACTTTCCACCAAGTCCATCACTGTCCAACCTCCGGGCTCTCTCAAAGCCGCCAAAACAAGTCAGATCATACCTGCCCGCATTGACCTAGAGCCGCTTTATACCGCCTTGAAGCAGGCCATCGGCCCGGAAGCATGGGTCATCTACAAGGAGTCAACCACAGAGTTTCTCATCGGTAAGCAACTCCGGATATCCGCGCAATCATCACTCGCAAGCTAACATCCGCTCCTAGGTCGATTGAATCAGAACGAGTACTCAGAACGAATCGATCCCATCCTCACATCCCCCAATGGCGAAAAGGAACACCTCCATAATCAGCTAATTGCTGCAATATACGGCAATGTCACAAGGGAGATGCCCGACCAGGGGCTCGCCCCTTGGGTCAGCGCCAACGACAAGCCCACCGCTCCCGTCGGCAGTAAGCCTGTATCTGGAGATGCGGCGGAGCGTCGCCTTAAGGGCGATGTGATGCAGTTGCCCACCAAAGATCGTCGGCGTATCAAGGATTTGGTCGGAAATGACGTTAGTACACGTCTCAAGCTCGTTAAAGTTCGGTATGCTAACGTCGAGGTTCATCAGTTCGACCCCTACGAGAGCCTCTCCAATGTGTTCATGGATCACCATCGACGACAGCCCAAACCCGCCGACGTACCACCAAGCGCAGGAGGCATTGGTGGTATAAACAAGATGAGTGAGTGGAACCTTGGCTTACTGGTAAAGGTCGAGTGCTGACTGAGTTGAAGACTTCGATTTGGAGATACGCAAGCGCTTTGCGCAACCCTTGGCTGGGGAGTCTGGCGAGTTCCCCGATGCCCCTGTAGTCGAAGGCAGAATGCTGCCGTTCTGCTACGAGGCAGGACTTACTAGTGGTCACGTTCAGGATGCGCCACATTTTATGACAGTCGCGACCGAAACATTCATCAAGGAATCACTGGCCGCCATATTTGCCAAGACGAAGAGCAATGGCCCAGGAGAAGGCGCCACTGCTGGATTCGGAGCAGGAACCCAATGGATCCAAACTCACAAGTACCGACACCAGCTCGTCAAGGAGGAGGACGCTGCCCTTCGGGGTGACCTCACACGCGATAAGAGCGGCCTTCTACCTATTGAGTCGAAGGCAGCAAGCGAGCGTGGACCCCTTGGCATGGCGGACGTACGCATTGCCTTGGAGATGGCTGATAGCGGCTTGGCGCAGTTCCCCATCATAAATACGGCCATATCGTATGGCTACCGTGAAGGAGAGCTCGAGAATTGGCACGACTACACCTGGCTACCAGGCCTCGAACCTCCTGGAGCCAAGAAGGAAGCTTCTGATATCAAACCGGTCATCACAGAGCAGCTACCCAACGGCCATGTCGATGCAATGGACATTGACTCGGAGCCCTGGTGGGAAGGTGCAGAGCCTCAAGACATGAGCTCCCTTGACTCTGTTCTCGATTCGTGTCTGGCAGTTGGATCATAGTACGGACAACCACCAACACGGTCATGGGTTGCTAAGAGAGACAAGGTCTACGCCAAGCGCTTTCTCAAGGGTATCGGTCCTGTCTACAAAGATTGGGGACGCTTGTGGGGCTGGAATAAAAGGTCACTTCGGTCACGTCGAAGCCGAAAGGGTTGATCGAGGTGTCATCTTGACACTGTCGAAGATCATGATTTCCAGCATCGAGCTTCATAAGCATTGGCATCAGGCAAGGCGTCATTGGGTTTTTCGCTATTTGGCAAGTTTGGTCGGTTTTTTCATCGTTCTTTATCCTGCATTGAGGGATAGAGGAGGGCGGCATAATTTGTGCACGCTCTCGTTAAAGTAACAAGGGTGGCAGGGAGTTCGCGGTTGTTTAGCAACGGAAGGGTTCTGTACAGTATGGACGATACCCTATTGCTCACTTCAAGTGAGCCACATATTCGGAAGGTGGGCGAAAGATAGCTCTAGTCAGTGGAACGTTATAGACGAATTTATGTAACATTATCGGAAGTTCCCAATGGGGAGCCACTTGGAGGTTGGTGACTTTGTGTCTTCCTTAGTAGTCATGTCACTTTGAAGCTATGTAAATCCTCTTCACCTGTGAGTGCCCCTCCATAATAGGAACAGTACCTCTTGTCAATAATCCTCTTTCTATAGCTTTGCAATCGAGTCGCCAACTTCTTTCTTGGCCTTTTCTCTAAGAATCTTTCTCAAGATCTTACCAGACTGGTTTACACTGTTAGGCTGATTCTCACACAAGCAATAGTAGAACAAGACTTACGGGATTCTTGGGAATCACGTCGGTAAACGACACACCGCCTTTGAGTCGCTTATGCTTAGCGACCCGACCAGCCAACCACTCTGCAATCTCCTCCTCAGAAGCATTAGTATCAGCTGACCGGACGATATATGCCCTCGGCAACTCTTCTCCGTCAATGGTAACCCCGATGACGGCAACATCGGCCACGTCTGGACGCTCAAGAAGCAATGCTTCCAGCTCAGCTGGGGCCACCTGGTTGCCCTTGACTTTGATGAGCTCTTTCATGCGGTCGACGATGTGGAAGAGACCGCCCGTGCTATATTCCTCGATGTAGGCAATATCGCCGGTCCGCAGCCAGCGGTTGCCTTGAGCATCGGTGACGATGGTCTCGTTGGTGGCCTTGGGGTTACGCCAGTACCCCCGCATGACAGTCGGGCCCGTGATCAGGAGCTCGCCGGGGACCTTTGCCTCGGTGACCTCCTTACCGGTCTCAGGGTTGACGAGCTTCCCCTGGCAATTGGGCATGAGTTCGCCGACGGAGGCGCTGCGGATCAGGCGGTTCGGATCCCACGTCATGGCCGTGCAGGTGACCTCGGTCATGCCCCAGCCCTGGCGGACGATGAGGTCCTGCTTCTTGAGGATGCGCTCTGTTTGGCGGGCCACGTCGGCAGCAAGGGGCGCGGCGCCGGAGCCGACGGTCTCGAGGCTGCTGAGGTCGAACTTGGATGTGATGGGGTGTTTTGTGAGGGCGACAAGGATCGGGGGCACGCTGACGAGCTGCGTGACGCGGTACTTTTGGATGTAGGTGAGCATCTTGACAAAGTCGAAGCCGGTCATGATGTAGACGGGGATCCCCTGCTTGGCAAAGTTGGCGACAAAGTACGTCTGCGCGTAGGCGTGATAGAGGGGCAGGAAGCAGAGGCCGACGGAGCGGGCGACAGTGGCCTCGTGGTCCGGCTCGAGCGCCGCGACTTTTACGACGCCGGTGCCGTTGGCGACGTAGCTGTAGTGGGAGATCTCGACGCCCTTAGGCACGCCCGTCGTGCCGGAGCTGTAGTTCAGGCAGCACGTTGTCGTGCGGGCGTCGGCCGGCTCGACCCACTCGAACGTCTCGGCCCGCGCCCGCGGGGCGATGAGCTCCGTCCAGTGGCGGGCGCCGCCCCGCGCGGGCTTCTCGGGCGCGCTGGATCCGGGCACTGTGGTGTCGAAGACGAAGACATTGCTGGCGGGCATGGAGACCTCCTTGGCCGCCTCGAGGGCTGTGTCAAGGCTGCCCTCGGCGGCGACCATGAAGGTTGCGCCGCTGTCCTTGAGCTGGTAGGCCAGTTCGCGGGGCACAAAGGTCGGGTTGGCGCCCGTGAAGATGCCGCAGGCCATGAGGACGCCGAGGAATACGACGGGGAAGAAGAGGTTGTTGCCCGAGAAGAGAAGGACGCGGTCGCCGGGCTTGAGGCCCGCCGCTTGTAGGCCGAGGGCGATTTGCTTCGCCACGAGGCGGTAGTCGGAGAAGGTCAGGAAGTGGGTTTCTGGTCTGTCGGCGTCATAGAATGCTTTGCGATCGGAGAGGGAAGCGTTGGAGGAGCCGAAGATCCATGTCTGCAGCGAGCAGTTCGGAATGGGCTCCGACCACCGTGATTCGATTGGCATGTTGGAGTAGAGATGTGTGGTTTGGTTCAAACGATGGCTTGTCGCTGGGCGGGTTTTCAAGGGGAAATTACTACCCTAGAAGAAGATAAGGATATAATTCTAAACGAAGCGTGGCGTTTGTGAGGTAGGTCTGTCGTTTTTGTTTTTTTGGAGATTCAAGCGTGATATGAAGCTCTCCCCGGATGCGGGACGGAAGGCGAACGGACGCCGTTGTTTGAAGGGATTTGCTGCAACAAGGTTCTGAGCTTCTCTGGTGATCCCAGTCCTTGTTTTGGCCGCGGCTCGTCAGTTTGGGAAGAAAAGAATATGATATTACTGAACTTGATTGAGTCAGTGATCGTGAGGGGTGTCTCTGTGAGAGAAAGGACAGGACCCGCAACTTACAGTTTGTCTTATCACAGAGAGAATCTGTCTTCGTCTTCTTCTTGTCTACAAGGAAAGAGGGAACAAGTCAGGTAGCAGCCGGCAGACGCCCAGTTGAAATAAATACCACCAAGACCACGAGGAGACGGGGAAGACGGCAATTCCAAAGTGGATTTCTCTCTAGTCTCATTATCACTGCATGCCTACGGATCCCCTTCCAGGCGAAGGAGCTCCAGACGAAACCCCAGATAATTGACCCCCCGCGCTCCTATCGGCCAATGGCCGGGTCCTTTCCGGCGAGACCTTGGATTACAAGTGATGCATCTAAACCTGGGGGGGAAGCACCTCCAGGCTTCGTGACGCTAGATCTCCGCATCAGACCCCTGTCGATGCGGGGGTTCTGAGCTATGCGTCTGGGCAAAGCTGGGGAAGATGGGAGAAGAACCGAGGCATGGCGGGTAATCCGTACGCAGTAGTACGAGCTACCGGAAAAATTGGGGGTTGAGGAGGAGCAAAGCACGGCGTAAAGACCGGACGGACGACGACACGTCTTATTTCCTGAAAGGGTTTCCATTTCGTTCAACTTCGCGATTGGGTGCCACACCCACTCACTCTTGTCTGATAAAGGTCTAGGACGAATCGCGGCCAAAGACTCTGGACGGGGAGGGTACCAACCGATCCCAGACAGTCCAGGCCCGGAGACTCGCTTGTCCAAAACACCGAGATACAGCGAGTTGTGCTTTCTTGTCTCTGTTAGAGTCCAGAGCTCTCAGTTCTGCAGTGAGTTGTCTCGGACGCTGAGGTAGATAGGGCCACAATTGGGCAATCCACTGCCGGAATGGCGAAGAACGTGCGCGAGATCTTCCAGGTGTTCCACTTGATGTCATTCATTGACCTTGTAAGCGGACAGAAGCGGATACCGCTGTGCCCTCTCTTGTGTGTATCTCTTGGCGAGCTTAAACTGGACGTCTCGTCAAATGGGGATATTCTCAATCGAATCATTGGATCTGCGACTACGAGTACCCCAAGATTATGGTTGCACGAGTTTTGAGGCTGGAGTCAACCTTGCATTGGCCAATCGCCGCCGTTCCAACAGACATTCTGGGTGATTTTGACAGCTTCTCCATCTTTATAAGCAGACTAATCCAGAGACGGCCAACGTCTTGCTTTGGAGCCGCCTCTCTCCGAGGTAGAGGTTCGGCTGTGTGACATTGGCAGCGTCTGCAAGAGATGGGGTATGTTTTAGGTGCTTATTGTTTCCTTAGTAGTACGCCAGCCTCTGTTGGCTTCACTTAGCTTGCCTAATCGCTGTTATGCTGGGGTCTTTGGTCAATTGCCCAGGCCAGACCGCAGCGAATAAGTACCTGCAAGAGCTGAGATAGCTGACTATGCCGGTGGCCTTGGAAGCCACGTCATGACTGGGTAAGCTTGCCAAGGCGATCGGTCATATTTTTATAGATTTCAGTCTGCTTGATACTGGGAGAAGAGTAGAAGAGTTATCCGCAGGCCGTCAACACATTACTCCCCCGTATTGGGAACTACGAAGTATCGGGTAGGGAGTTAATTGCTTCCAACCTGGCCAGAGAAACGCTAATCGAGAGCCATACCTCAATCAAAGGCTGCACCATTTGCTACAAAGGCCTCTGAAGTTGGTGCCCGTCGCATTGTTGCTTGGTGCGGAAACTCGTATACAATTGACGGATTCCTGGTTCAGCTTATGTAGAGATAAAGACGCTGAGAAGTTGCATCCCAAGGATTGAACAAGCAGTCGCCAAATTGCCCAGCCAAGGAAAAGGTGGGCCCATGCATAGTCCATGTCATGATCGAATTGTGTAAGTTATGCAAGTCTCAATGACGCTTACTCGTCGACCTTTTGCCTCCTATGCCTCCACAGACCCAGAGCATTACCTAAGCACGTAGTAGCCGGCTCGACCAATCACAGCGATCCATTATCCAAGCAGAGCTCACGACTTTTGAACCTCCCGAATCTAAACGAACAGCACATATCCGCAATATCTCAAAGCCCAGCGTCGCCTGTCCCCCTCGCCCTCTCGCCGCCATCGCCAATTGAGCAGCCACCCACCGTCCCTCGCCATGGCCTCCAGACTCTCTCCTCTCCTCTTCAGATCAGCCCTCCGCTCGGCAACGTGTCGGGCGGCGAGGCCTCAGTTCCGCGCCTTCTCCCTCACAGCCGTCCGCCCCAGCGACACCCTCCAAGTGGTAAGCCGCCTCGCTTTCCGACGTCAATTGTCCTTGTAGCAATGTCTCGAGGGCTCTCCGATATCCAGAAATTACTACAACTAGATCGTGTATTCCGAGTCAATTGCTAACGCTCTTCTGTTCGATCAGCACCGCGACTCCCCGAAAAACAACGCCGATGTCCCCTTCAAGTTCACCAAGGAGAATGAGGCCGTCATCGACGAGATCCTGAAGCGCTACCCACCGCAATACAAGAAGGCTGCCGTCATGCCCACCCTCGACCTCGGCCAGCGCCAGCACGGCTTCACCAGCATCAGCGTCATGAACGAGGTCGCCCGCATGCTCGAGATGCCCCCCCAGCGCGTCTACGAAGTCGCATCCTTCTACACCATGTACAACCGCACTCCCGTCGGAAAGTACTTCATCCAGGCCTGCACAACTGTGAGTCCGCCATTCATTTGCGATATCTCCGCTCGATCATACAATTGGCATTCTCCGAAGGCCCCGCTGTCAGGCTATGGCTGGAAGGCGACGTCTTTGGTATACCCAGTGGCTACGGGAATCTTTGGACCGATATCACACATTTCAAGCAGAAACATGCATTGTCGCTGACACTTTGAGAAACAGACCCCCTGCCAACTTGGCGGCGTCGGCTCCGACGTAATCGTCAAGGCCATCATCGACCACCTCGGCATCAAGCAGGGCGAGACCACAAAGGACGGCCTCTTCACCCTCCTCGAGGTCGAGTGCCTCGGCGCCTGTGTCAACGCCCCTATGGTCCAGATCAACGATGACTACTACGAGGACCTCACCCCCGAGACGACCGTCCAGCTCCTCGACGCCCTCAAGGCCACCGCCGCCGCCACCGGTGGTTCCGCCGCCGCCCAGGTCCCCAAGCCCGGCCCCATTAAGAGCGGTCGCCAAACCTGCGAAAACTCAAAGGGTCTGACCAACCTCACCTCCGAGCCATGGGGCCCTGAGGTGACGCGGAGCGATTTGTAAGAAAAGTAGTGTGATGACACAGAGAGAGAGATAGAGAGAGAGAGAGAGAGAGCGAGCAGCGGACGAACGGGGATATGCAAGGAGAACAACCTTGACGCACGCGCGTACGTTCGGGATAAGCCCACGAAATGGGGCCCAAAGCGAAATGGAATAGAGCCGGTGGGAGTCCGGCTTGTATATAAAACACAAATGTGCTGTATTCGGAATGCATGGGATCGGTTTAGAGATTCATTTGTCTTCTGTTCCTTTGCCCCCCCGGAGACCGCGGATATCTGCCTAATTTCCCAATTTTTCTTTTAACCTGTTAAAACGTGATGAATTTTTCTTCATTCACCATTTGCTATTGAGTTGCTGCTCGAAATCTGCTCTGTTTGATATATGAACCTTGGGAAAAAAAAACCAAAAAAAAAAACATCCATCTACTGTATGCAGTTTTTATGCAATTTGGAACTTGGCCATCTCACTCGGGGATCCTCAGGATCCAGCCATCCCGCAGTCTCTTGTTTTCGGAGCTCAATCCTCCCCAGACAACGACGCCAGCCTCCTCCACGTCTCCCATCGCCGCCGCCGCAAACCACCCGCGCGGCGCGGGCTGGCCGTCGTCGTTATCGTCGTCGTACGGCTCCATCGACAGCCTCGTCCACTTACCCTCGCCCGTGGGACGGCCAATGGCCTGCAACATGGCGTCGCGCACGCTGGCGGCCGTCATGCCGAGCGGCGGGACCTGGAACGCCCACACGTCGTCCCACATTGCGCCGGCGCCGGCATGGCCGTCCGCGCTGGGCTCGCGCTCGCCCATGATGAGGAGGAGGTACTCCCGGCCTGCGCCGACGGTGACGGCCTCGAGACCCGCTACGCTGCGGTGGCCGGGCCATGTTTGGCCCGGGACGAGGTGGATCTCCTGCTCACCGGCACCGGTACCGGGGGTTGCGCCCGCGCCCTGGGCGATGCTCTGCCAGCCGCCGCGGCCGTGGACGGCGATCTCGCCCTTGGAGACGCCGTCGTCAAAGGTGTCCATCTCGAGGTGGATAAAGTCGAGCTGGCCGCCGATTTCGCCCTTGCCGTCGTACCCGCCGAAGCGGAACAGCCGGCTCTTGCTCACGGTGATGGCGGCGCCGCCGCGCGCGGGGCCGGGCGCCGAGGGTAGCTGGCTCCACACCCGGCTCCGCACGTCAAAGGCCCAGAGGTCGTTTGTGCGTTCCCCGTTGGCGAGGCAGCCTGCGTGAACGAAGAAGGTACCGTAGCCGTCGTCCTCCTCGTCCGTGGCGTTGGCCGCGGCGTGGCCTATGATGGGCGCCTGGGGGATGCCGACGTCGGCGCTGTCGCCCTGGGCCCAGGCGCGCCAGGTCTGCTTTGCGCGGGCGTGCTTGGGGGCGAAGTCGCGCGGGCGGTCGGTGGCGGCGGCGGAGTGGTAGCTGCGCGGGGAGGGCATGGGGAGGTTGGTGACGCCGGGGGCGGGCGGTACGGGGTCGAGGAAGGACCAGGAGTTTGTGCGGGTGTCAAAGACCCAGACGCGGCCGGCCTCCTCGAGGGGTGTCATGTCTGGGCCGCCACGGCCGCCGTAGAGGAAGACGCGGCTGCCAATGACGGCGGTGGCATGGCCGACGCGGGGGCCCGGGACGTCGCCGAGGAGGGGGGGTTCGGGTAGGGCGGGGCCTTTGCCTTTGTCTGCCGCCGTAGGCGCACTTGTGGTCTGCTCGCCAGCTCTGAGGGACGAGTATTCTTCTCCTTCTTCTCCGGCGACGCCTGGTGAGGCGAGAGACACCTCGTCGAGGAGCTGTTGCTTCAGAGCAGCCTTCTCCTCGACGTCGTCGCCGGACGCCTCAGGCTTCTCGTCGTCAATCTTCTCCTCCGTCTGCGTCGTGGTGGGCTCGGGGTCGGCGGGCGGGGTATACTGCTTTGCTGGGGCGGAAGTGATCTTGTAGTAGTCGGCACCGGCGCTGTTATAGGGAAGCCTGATAACGTGGACGTCGTTGTCGACGGGTTCGCGGGGGTTGACCTCGCCGCCAAAGACGTAGGCGGAGCCGTTGACGACGTTGACAGTGTGGGAGGAGCGGGCGAGAGGCGGGACGTCGATTCGTTCCCATGTGCCCTTCATGGGCTTAGAGCCGGTGCCGCTGGACAGAGACGGCCTCTTGACATTGGGCATATTGGGTAGGTTCTGCGGGAGAGACTGGAGTATCTCGGTCGTCCGCCGCTTGAGAGCTCCAAAAGACTCCATGATTGCTGTCTGGCGCTGCTTCAGGGTATGGAATATCGTATGCCAGATGATTAAGAGGAAGGAGAGAAAAGAGTGTGGGGAATTGGGTCGAGATGAAGTCGGGTTTGTATGCTGACTGTATTTGCTGATGTGATGTTCGAGGATTGGCCTTAATGATATGACGTAGCGAAGCGGTCCTCTACTCAGCTCAGCTCAGCTCAGGGTGCCTCTTTTTTGGTGGGTTGTAAGCGGGCAGTGTAAACAAGCTCCGGATGCGGATCGAACGGCGATGAATGGGTGAAAGAGGGAGCAAGAAGGGCAATGGAAGGTAAGGCATATGCTGGCCCAACAGATGATATGGGAGATGGATAATTGGCAAAGAGAATTTCCCCCTTTCTAAACTATCCAAGGTAAGGCAGGTTGCCATCTCGTTCTCTCGTATCACACAGGCGCTTGTTGCCAACGGCGCGGGCTTTGTGCGATGGAGGATGGCTCAGCTTGCAGAGGGAAGCGGGGAGCGGGCGCAGGCTTCCAAGAGCTACCCGTCCTGTTCGTCCTATCAGGGATGTCAGACGCACGTCTGCGGTGTATCTTAGCGGACGGAGCCAGGCACCTAGAGGTCGGCAGTGCTGCTGGTGGGGTTTCGTCGCCGGATTCTTAGCAGGGGACCTCCCGTTTTTGGGGGTTCGCTGGTAGGAAGAGACCCTGATTCTAGGTGTTCCTCGGAGAACCAAGTTGGAATTGGGACTGAACGGAAGTGTACAGTCAGCCAACAGCCAACCTGTTTCGACCCGGGCAGCGATCCTTGGCTCTCGATCATCGCCGGGGAAACATACTCATCAAAACATGTTTCGCAAACTTTACAACAATAGCCCAGGGCATCCTTTTGTTGATCTCCGGACTCATGGCAGCCCAACCGGGAGAACACCAATGGTGTCACAACATCTCCCCTCTGAACACGACTCAGCATGATCCCACCTTGGCCCCTCAATAGCTATATATTGGAGACGGCGATGCCCAATCACGAGCTAATCCCATCGACAAACGATGGAATGCCTTACAGGCCACCCGTAACCAGCAGATATAGATCCCTCGTATTGCTCGTTTCTTGCATTCACTTTTGAGATTTGCGGGCCCCTGTACACCGAAACCGCCGAAACATCAGGCACAGGCCATTTCTATCGCTTTGTTCCTCACCTACCAGCAGCATGTGGTCATTATCTCAACATTCGCTCTTTGGGGAGCTTCAAGGCAGTTTTTGATAGAGATATCCGGTTCGTTCGCTTGATCGTTTGACAGCTGGGCGCCTTTTCCTCACAATAACTACCTGCCTTAGGTAGGGAGAGAAACAAGTAAGGTCGGTGGGCAGGTATCATCTGCTTCGGTGCCTTCCATAAGATAACTTAAATACAAGGTAGGTGAATACAAGGTAGGTAGTCGCACCTGAAGTATGCCTGTCCGTCGGCTCTCCGGTCGGGGTGACCTCGGCCCCTCCGCGACAGCGACCACCCTGTTCCGCCGGGCCTCTTGATCCACACCAAATCCGGTCCCGCAACCCAGCGCGGTCCGGATCCCGGACTAGGAAAATGGCAATGCCGACACCGCGCCGTGACGATTCGGAACGTACCAAGTAAGCATCTAAAATCACCCGCTGGACCGAGAGAACCGGCTTACGTAGCTGCTTACCGTGGCGTTCTTCCTCCGAGAAGGATTCCGGCTGGATTCCACCCCCTGCTGTTCCCAACGACGCGTGACAGCTTGGAAGTGCAGTTTTGCCCCCTTCCTTCAAAGAAGCAGAGTGTTCCAGAGCCATGGTCCGTCTTCAGCTTCTAGGTCCGCGACCCTACCTTTCATCAACCACGATCTCGGTAGGGCTGTGGCGTGTTGGACGTCCAGGCTAGCACTCAGCTATGGAGGAATACGAACCACACTTGCGTAAGGCTGTCAGACCATCATTCAAGATAGAATCTGAGACCGAAAAGCCCCTTACATTGAACATAGTCATTGAAGAACATCGTCATCAGTAGAAGCCAAGGGGAGAAAGTAAGACCTGGAGGGCTGCATCCTATGCTGGAACACGAGGCGGCGTACAGTAGCGCAGCAGAGAGAGCGTAAATGCCGGCGCAGAGAGCCTCAGCCGCGAAAAGGCAACCTACCTACCTACCAGGCAGTAGACCTTTCCATTCCATCCAACTCTCCAAGGTCCAAAGCAGTAAGATGGCCGCCTCGCGCCGCCAAAGCTCTCACCATCGTCGTCATAGATCCCCAGCCCTGTTGGTTGTACCTTATTCTTGGGGGCCATGCCGCCATGCCATGCTTGCCATGATCACACACACACACACACACACACACCCCGATTTGCAACGTACCATCCATCGAGCGCAAAGCTACCCTCAAGAAGAAACACATCCGCGGCACTGCCCACGCATGGAAGGGGATAAAAAGAGCTCATCTAGATAAACGCTGCAGGCGCAGAGCCATCCATTTTGGAGCGCCGTGCTTGCATCGGTCGGCTAACGTACCCACCGTAGCAGCCGCCGCGGCGCAGTCACCAAAAGTGAAGAAAAAGAAAAGAGTAGAAGTCGCAGGATGCGAGATGCTCGTTTCGCTTCGCGCACTCGCGCGCGGGAGGGGGGTAGGTGTGTGCAAGGACTCAAGACTCACACCGTAGATGGCTGTCCGTTGCTGGCAGACCAGCCCAGCCCCCCAAAGCCGGAGAACCGTTGGCGGTACGCGAAAGAGCTGCGTTGCGTGGCTAAGCAGCCTCCCCCCCCCCCCCCGTCTCCGTCTTCGCATGCGGCACGCGGCGCGGGTGGGATAGCATGGCACGCATGGTAAGGTAAGGTAGGTAATCACTCTGTTCCATTCTCCGGGTGCTGATGTGTTCGATGGAGTTCAGCTTTGCATAGACCGGCCGGCCGGTGTGTCCAACGCGTACTAGTGCTGACGGCTTTTCGGTTCCGCCTTGAGGAGAGCGTGGGAGCTTCCCACGCTTCCCTCCCTCCCCGTCCCGTCTTAGCCCTCTCGGTCTCTGTCTCTCGATCCGTGTCTTGTCCTTTTTTTTGACCTCCGTGTCTCGTCTTCTCCTTTCCTCTACTACCTAGTACCTAGCGTTCCATCTTGGCCGCGTCGCTGCGGCCAACAGCCAACACCAGCGCGCAACCACCCTATGGGTGTCTGGTGGGGAAGAAATGCATAAACGGCAGAGAGAAGAAGAAAAGGGAATAAATCCGGGTTTTTAGATTGTAACTCCGTGTCTCGACACATTGGGGGCCGCGGGGAAGGCAACCGCATGTACTCTGTCTTGCCTCAACGTCTTACACATCTCACACCCCCCTCCTTCTCCCTACTCTTCTCTCTTCCCCCCGGTCTTCCTATTCCTACGGATGCTCTTTCGCCCTTGGCGAGCCCTACGGATTATGGGATGAAAGGAATGGAAGCGAAGGAATGCATGTCAGAACTTAGATCGATGGGCGATGGACGATGGGCAATGGGCAGCCCAACACGCGCGGCGGGTACGGCTACTTGCCTTCCTACCTCTATCTTTACGTACACCTCCCTAAGGTACCTGCCTACCTACTGCTTCGTTCTACCTCATAGGTTCAAGTTCATTCATAGGAACGAGAGAAGGATCCGGAACAGTTTCCTCATGCAGGAGAGGGCGAGCGTAAGGTACCTCCGTACAGTCCTACAGCCAACAGAAGAACAAGTCAGCATTCTACCTACCCATCCTCAGAGGCTTAGAGTCGTTCCCGTCCACCCGTTTCCTCTCCACCCTCCGTCCCCATCCCTTACGTCGGACGTGTCGATTAGCGCCCAGGGCGGAAAGCTGGGCTGGACTGGGCGGGGCTGGGAAACCAACTTGAGCCGCATGACTCGGGGTTTCGCTGGATGCCCACCCAGCTCCGGTTCTCCCTCCCAGTGAACGGACCGGTCGCACGCTGTTGGTGTAGTTGTAGGTAGGTGTGGTTTGTGGGATTCTAGTGTGGGACGTGTGAAACTGTGTATAGTGGTGTAAGTGGTCATCGTGTCGTCGTGTCGTCGTGTCGTCGTGTCGTCGTGTATGTCGAGTGGGCGAGCAAAGACGATAGAGCCTCACGGCTGGTTGCTGCCGCTGCCGCTGCCGCTGCCGTTCCCCTCGAACAGCCGCTGGTCAGGCTAGGGGTTTGCTCCAACACACGCCAGCCGAAACTCATGGTTGAAGCAGCCACAGGCGCGTAGACGGGGAGGTACTGGAGGCTGGCGGCTCGGTCGGTATAGAAGCGCGCCTGAGTTGGTTGCTTGGCCGCATCGTGGGAGGACTCTGCGACGGAGAGTTGCAGCGCGGCATTGGGGACTGGACTAGGATGGTATCCTGTTGCATAGATCACGGGGGGAAGAAGGTTGTCGTCTCTCCTGTGCTTGCCAGCTTCAGTTCTCCAGTGGGATTCGGGGTTATGGCGGTTTATTCGGAGCTCGGTGATCCTGTGAGACTGGCATCTCTCTTTTCGCCGATGGTGGCATAAGGTAAGTAGGTAGGTGACTAGTTCCTGCACTATGAGGGGAGAGAGCATTTGAATTGGAATGAGGGTACAGCAAATTGGTATCAATGCAGAAACTATCAAAAAGTGCCAAGTCATGACTATGGATTATATCCTGTTCTCGTTCCCGCTCAAGTATGCCGGCCAACTGTATATCCGCAAAAAAGAAAAAAATGAAAGTCTTTTTCATCAAGTCGCATTACTCCTTCGCGAACTTCCTGATCGTAGAAGCAGAAAACTCCGGCCGTGGAAGGCCAAGCAACTAGAATGTAAAAGAAAAGGTATCTAAAAAAAAAAAAAAAAAGGAAAAAAAAAAGGAAAAACTTCAATGAAAACATGAACAAGCCTTGAACTACCGAGATGCCACTTTGAACAACTCTAAAGTAGCAAGTAACGTATAGATGATCAACAACAACCATGAAGACTGGGTGACGGAGTGTAAATCACTCTTCGTCCTCACCCTCAGCATCTTCATCGGAGCAGACTGCAACAACAATTTCCTTGTGAACAGTTGAGTTTGTGACGGTGCTGCTGCTCCCCTTGCCGTTGCCAGCAGAGGGACCAACCTCTCCCTTGAGCGGGTTAATGAGTTCCCATTCGGCTGTCATGTTTCGTGTCCGCCGGACAACGTAGACATCAGCGCTGGAAGCCCATTGTGTGAGTGTAAGGTCGTGCTCTCCGCCAAAATGGACCATAGGCTCCTTTCCCTCGGCGGCGCGCTCGAGGTGTCGCGCAACGTGCTCCATGCGTTCATCCCAAGCCTGGGGTCCGTTGAAGTCGTGTCCGCAGTCGGCAGCGGGACAGCGCATATATCTCGGAAGATCGCAGCGAATCTTCTCCGCGTCCGTCTGGAGAGCCTTGAGATTCTCGTCCCACTCAGGGGTGGGCTTCTTCTGCTTCTGGGCCTTCCGTACATGTGGCGGCACATGCATGCGGCGAACGTGTTGTGTGTAGAGATCTTTGCGGTTGAAGATGGCGCCGTTTGGTAGAGCGGGTGGCGTTGGTGTGACGGAGCAGGAGGAGGAGGAGGAGGAACGTCGGTTGGTGGGAGGGTTGGTAGTTTTGGAGCAGCCGTCTTGCTCGCAGAGCCAGTACTGGAGAGCCAAGTGTTGAGAGCTTACGTGACGCTTCCATTCGTTCTTGCTGGCAAACGTGGATGGGCAGCCAGCGTAGTTGAAGACGCACACAAAGGGGCGGGTATGATGTTGCTTCATGTGCTTCTGGTGGGTGCTCTCGTCGGAAAAGGGGGTGTTGCACTCTTTGCAATGGATTTTGGGGTTCCTCATCGACGAAAGTGTTGCGTTTAGTCTCGTTGAAGATAGACTACCGATGTCGTTGTTAACCTTGGACCGCTTTCGTTCATGAGGCGAACCGGAGGGGCGAGCCTGAGATCTGGCCGTGGTATTACGGGAACGTTTTCTCGAAGGCTTTGGCTTGTAGTCCAGGTCTTTGTCGTCGTCAACGGCAAGAGGCTCGGCCTTGATCTCTGGTTCAAAGATATTTGTACCGTTCGATTCAGGATCAGGGTAGTTTGGATGGAATGGTAGGTCGGCCATGGTTGCCTCCTGCTTGATGACGGGCTCTGGGGTGATTTGCCGTGACGATAAAGTTGAGTGCTGGGCGATACTGGCCTCATCAGACTCTGAGCAGCAGAAGCTGAAGGTTGCAGTATCAAAGCTCGTTGGGACTACCTCCTTCTCGAACATGTCGTTCACTTCGTAAGGATTAACACAAATATTCCCTTGCATATTCATTCCAAAGAGCGTCTGGGACTGTAGTTGGGGTTCCCAGTTTCCAAAGACCTGCTTATGCTGCAAGAAAGGAGAAGTGGCTGAGTGGTCCGGAGGAGTTGCGGGTAGGACGTCACTCTCCGTGGGTGGGCTATGGGAATCACTGCTGGACAGCGTCTGCTGAGAACACGGGGAACCGTGTCTCCTCTGTGAAGCTGGAGGTAGAGGGTTTGACTCCTTGGTAGATTGGCTTACACCGAGCAAAACTGGGGCATTTTCATGGACGAAGAAGGCTGTTCGTGGTCCATCCATGTATTGTTGAATCTGGTGGGTTTGATGTGTCGGCCATGGAGTTTGGCATTGCGAATGGGAGAAGGATCCAAGGCTAGGGTCGACTGGTGTCGGGGAGCTCGAGGTTGTTGAGCTTCCAAAGTAAGCCATGGGCATCTGGCTGTAACTCTGTTCTTCGTAGTAAGGTACCTGGTCTTGGGTAAAATGTCCTCCATGGACATTGTCATAGTAATAGGCCATGTTGCGTGCTTGCTCAAAATGGAAGATCCGAGGTTCCAGTGGTAGTTAACTCCGACGGGCCAGGACAGAATCCCGAATATAGACCTTCTTGAAAGGGAAAATGGTAAGGGAGTATCCCAATGGAAAGACGTTGTAGTGTTGATCCGATCGTACTAGGTAATATATCCAAGGCTAGACCAAAGGGTTGTTGATGTTGGAAAGTTGACGGATGTGCCGCGGACTAAGACGAAAGGACGAGGCAGTTATAAGTGAGTGAACAATGCAACAAGTGTAGGAATCTAGAGAGTTGATGCTTCCGTGCTTGGTCTGAACAGCAAGAGACACGATAATGTCATCGGAGAGCGACCAGCGTGGCGGAGCTCGATGTATATAAGTCAATGAGGTGGGTTGACATATCGGTAGCACAGGGGATGCGGCAGGGCAGTCGCCTAGGCGCACCCAGCTCCAAAAGCTCTGGGAGAGCACTGGGGAGAGCAAGAAACCCCGTGAGAACAGGTACGTATTTTTTGCAGAGCCTCATGTGGGCCAGCGAGGAGTGCGAGAGGGCAGATTGAGAGACGAGGAGGAAGAGGCAAGGATTTGCGGTGGAGGGCCATCATCATCAGGCGCTGCAGAGCGCATATGCACACCCCTGGAGCCAGGACTGTGGCAGGGAATACGTGTGGTTACGGGCTGGCACACCATCAGGGACTAGTCTCTAGTGGCTGCAGCAGATGTATGTATTTTTCTGTATAAAATTATACAGTTCTGGTCTGGCTGGTCCAGCTCCGCTTTGGGGGCCGGTTCGCGAACCACTGTCCGGTCAAGGGTGGCAGATGGAGGGTGGTGTTGAAAGAGAGAGGACGAGGGGAGCCGCCAGGGCTGCGGCTGCGCCTGGTTCGGAAGACGAACCCACGGCCAACGGGACGGGTAGCTTCTGAGCTTGCCTCTGATGGGTTGATTTCGCCATGGCATCCGTTGCCTCCAGGCAGATACCACTGGGTTGCCTTACTCGAAGTTGCCTTGTCTCTGACGAATGGGGATTGACTTCAAAGAACCATCACCGAAGCTCGTCAGCGAATTGCAGTGTCAGTGTCTGCGAGTCGACCCAAGTTGACAACGCAATCCTCGACAGATGGGTCAACAGTTGCGAGACACACTGTCTGTCCCAACCCTTATTTTGACTGCCTCAGCCGCCGCCACAAGGAGGTTGTGTCTGTCAAGAGAGCACTGCGGACGTCACTGATGATCCTTGTTGGGGATGGCCGGTCAGCTGTGTTTCTGTGATATTGGCACTTGGACGTGCTAAGTCGGTCCTCCACAGGCCAGGTAGTTGATCCATTTCAGCAAGTCTGAGCTAGGGGGTTGAATTATGTCGAGCAAGATTTGCATCTGTACGACGTCCTGCAAGTGTCGGACCCTCTCGATCTCATGGATGACGGTCCGGGTCGAGAAGCTGCTTGGCTTGCTTGGATAGCGTCAAAGGGGTTCAATAGGTAAGACGTGGGAAGAAGGTGTGTGCCGGGTGTTCCGTTGAGGAATGAGGAATGAGGAGTCGGTCGAGACTCGAGATACTTGGCTTCTCCGCAACACCTTTACCAGGTAATCGAAGACATCCCTGACTGGCCAGATGGCGAGATGAATACCGAGCAAAGGTCTCAGGGCGGCATAGAGGCCATGCGCCAGGTGGTCATATCCCCATTTTCCTTGGAAGTGATGAAGGTACGGAGATTGACAAAAGCAAAAATGACGGAGCAGGGGAGAGATGATGGGCGAAGAAGGTAGCAGGGACCGCGCACTCGCGCAGGAGAGAAACAACAGGGGAGTGAAGTTGGAATGGGAGATTCTAGACAGCGCTTGGCCAGGTCATGTCTCGGATTGGAGGATGTCAGAATGTCAGAATGTAAAGCTGCCGTAGCACGTAGCTGGTTTGCCTTGAGGTGGTCGGTCCATGGTTGAAAGTGACGGATACTATGAAGGTAGTGTAGGATGGTGTCTAGGGGCCCGTTGCGGTGGAGAGGAGCGGACAGGAGTCTACTGTGGTACCACTCCACGTAGGTAGGAGGAGCATTGGTAAGTTGACGGGTGGAGGAGGGATGGGGCAAGACGGAGACGGAGGGTGGAACGGACGGAGCCTGGTTGCGTGTGATGAAGATAGAGAGAGAGAGAGAGATAGAGAGAGAGAGAGAGAGAGAGAGAGAGAGAGAGAGAGAGAGAGAGAGAGAGAGAGAGAGAGAGAGAGAGAAAGGAAGAGAGACATTCGGAAATCCAAGACTCAGGAGAGACAGACAGAAGGAAGTACAGCCTAGGATACGTATCAATACCTAGGTAGGCCTAGTCTATAGTAGCCATCGGAAGGTATTCACACACCTACAGGCGCAGACGTATGGTAAGGTAGCGATTGCGCGGGTTGAGGGTAGAGGGTTGACAGCAACTGAGCGCAAGGTATCGCATCGCGCAGCTGCGCGAGAGTTCCGCTTGACGTGTCCTGGCCATTGGTCCCACGGACCCATGAGGCATACCTACTCCCGAAGAAGGCGACCGCAGGCTGACTAGCGCAAGTCGCAAAAGGACTGGGCATATGAGTGAGTGGTGAAGGTGGGGGAGACACTGAGCGAGATGGGAAGAGGATCGAGGGATTCGAGAGAAGACAGTCGAGCAGAATTCCAGATACGGACCCCACCTCACCGTCGATGGCTCCATGAGTCCCTTACGATGTACTGCACAGTAGTGTATGTGTTTCTTTCTCCCTCCATGGGGGCCTGTAGACGAAAGATGGCGCCTTCATCGATGCAACTTGTTCGTTGCCTGGAGTATTGGATACTGCCTTAAGGTATGGGAAGAAGGTATCCGCGTTTACTCAGCAGGTACGGAGGAGGTAGTAATGTATTGATTACCTGCGAACTGATGGGCAGGCTTTACGTAAGGCAAGGAAAGTGAGCTAAGCAAATGCTACGCAGCGTGACAGCTTCCTTCACTAGATATCCACGCCTGCCACGGACCTTACACAGTAGTTGCCCTGAACCTCAATGCTTGCCGTCAGCCACTGGGCAGAAAAAAAAAACCTTTCCCGACATTTCCTCCCCTCACCTCTTCCCGTCCTCACATCGCAACGCAACGCAACGCAACGCAACGCAAATCCTACAACCCGCCAAGGGTGGGTTTTGTGTAACAGTAACCTCCAAAGCCCATCCTGCCATTACCACACGGTCCACGCCACCATCTGGCACCCACTCAATCCCTCTTTGACTTCGTTATCATTGAGGACGGGACCGTCCCGCAACAAGCTCCATCCCACATCTACATACCCTGCCCAGCGCCTTGTACGGCAAGCCATTCGGCCAACGGGCTTACATACACTGGCACGACTGGGAGGTCTGGGACTGATCCCAGTCCTCCCTACCACCAGCACCCCGGTGCTCCTGGCTTGAACCTTGAAGCCGTCTCCACGTCCCACGAGGTCCAACTATCTGCCCGGATATAGCAAACCGGACGAACTGACGGATGGACGGCGCCACGCTAAAACGGACACTAGACGCAGATATTCGGACTGTCTTCCTGCCCCACAAACACCGACGACCCCCGAACATTATTGATATTGCCAACAACCCTGCCCGCTGGCTGGCTGATTGATTCCATCATCGCTACATACACCTTGAAACACACTTCCTATCACCGCGTAGTCTCCAAAATCCAAATCACAAGAAATGGAACCTCAGCTACCTTGCGCATCCCACCCCCGGGGTCCTTGGCTCCCGCTCCTCCTTGCCAACAAGTCATTACGACTCAGTGAGAGAACGTGGTTGGTCGTGTCTACCTCCCGGCTTCACTCGCCCAACGCGTCACATCCACAACGGAATCCACACCTTTTGGGGAATGGAAGCCTCCATATCCGTACACCCATTCACTGCAATCATGGCGTGAATCCACTTTCACGTCAGCACGCCTCTGCTCCTTTCAGAAAGAGCGAGTCTTGGCATCTCACAGGGCTCCAGGGTCCGCTTAACGATCGCTCCTTCGCTCCTGTTCCCGTCCTTGTCCCGTCCTCTTCTCCCAGTCAACTGGTATGCTACCAATACGATTACCGTTTATGGGTACAGTAAACGCACAATTGCACACGTTGTGCTCTGGCGCTGATTATCTGAAGATAATCCGTCTTCGCGTGTATGGACACACACATACCAAGAGACCAGCAACCATGAACTTGAGAAGCACACATCAGCACTCGACTGGGCAATGTGCGAATTTGTGAAGCGCCGGGGGATCGAGACCCCTGGCTCTTTCGGATTAACCTGTCGATCTCTCGTGGGGACTCGACCGACATCGCCGAAGACGAGTATTAGTACGAGAGTACGGAGGAGGAGTTTGCTACCCTCGAGAGAGCTTAAGCGCACCAGAAATCAGAGCGCTTGCTCGTGGATTTGACCGTATGATGGCACGCCATTGCCCCCTTCCTCCTTGTTCCTTGTCCGGATCTGCTGTCTCACCAACAGTAGCTAGCCGAGCAGTTTGACTTTCGTCAAAATCGTTACCTCGCCGATATGCAGCTTTGCGGGAATTCTATTCAAGGCCTACTAGGCGACCACTTGCTCGGAGATTCCTCCTAGGTATCGTCCAGAGCATTGTCAACTTTACTTGCCTGCCGGGGCGGCAACAAGAGATGCAAGGTTAGGGGTTTCTGAGTCTGTACGGATACACTACGGATACTCAGTGGCTTCATCTCCCATCTCAGGGCTCATAGGCTCCTCTCCACTGTCTCCAGACCCCAACATCTCGAACAAGGATGGCACGGCACAGACTTCATTGGCCGGCCAAGCCAAAGCTGAACACGAAATCACTACTCCGTAAACCACTGAAATCCTCCCCAGACATCAACCATGTCAAGTCGCAACAGGAGCCAGCTCCGCTGGATCCTTGTTTTTGCATCCATATTGCATCGTTACACAAGTATCCGCAGACAAATTTCAAAAAATGAGCCCGCCCATTCCTCGGCCTCGACGCTTCGAGAAGAGGCAATGAGCCCTGTCTGTCAGATTCGCGGCTGTTACATCAACAATTATCGGGGGGCTCACAGTCCAAGCAGATCGCGCCTTCGCAAGTCTATCATGAAGCCATGTCTTGACTCTTGAATCCTCAATACACGCGGGTCTTGCAGCATTGTGCGCGTGAGTTGCATGCGCGAGTTTGGAGGACTGGCGCAATTCGCGCAAATACAAGTGTTGTTAAACTGGCGCGGAGTGCGCGGCAATTCTATTCCTGTACGCAAGACTGCGTGCTTTACACCAGTCGACGCCATTAACGCCAAAGTCCTCTTCCAGGGCCCTGCTCGCTAATTAGGCATCGGGATTTTGAGACCTGCTTCTTTGATTCACCAACCCCTTGCCTCTCAAATCGGCAGATCAGAAACGAGATAGATCTTGGGCAGCTCTAATCACTTCTACTCGGCAAGGCGGAGTCGTGTTGGTGGTCAAATGTTCTGTTATGAAACGATCTGCAAGCATCTACGGGGAAGGATTCTCCCAAAGGAGACAACACGCCCGTGGTGGTACCAGCTTGTTGGTCCAGGACTCCAGTACAGCGTCGACAGATGATCCAGATCGAGGCCTTCGTGTAAACTTTGCGTTAACGCTCTCAAGGGTTTTTTATCGTCTCATGGTTCTCTTCATACTTGCCCCCTGCAGATGGCCTGACCAAAGTTGGTCCTGTAGGGTTTCTCTCAAGGCCCATTACAAAGTAGGATCCCCGTGACATTCAAAACTCGGGCTTCTTCCGGGGTCAAGATGTGCCTAGTCTTTTTGCGGCCGCCGATAAATGATTAGTAGATGGTGGCATGCGAAGTTGGGCCAGCTCACGATGGCACATTAACAAGAAGATACCCACCGTCATTGCGTGAGTTTGTTGGATTCGGATCGGCGGGATCCATGACAAGAGCTGAAATATCTAGGCTTGCTATTGATAGTCCGGGGACTGATCTTTCTCTAAACTAGCTTTAGAACAGCATGGTGACAGCAGGTCAGTACCAACCCTCGCGTAGCGCCCAACACGGTGATCGCTTATTGTCTCGGGACTGCATATTGTTGGTCCAGGCCTAGGTCGACCAACAATATGCAGTCTATAATTGTACTGATTGGACGGTGGTATCGCCTACCATCTACGGTTACTGCGAATACTGTGCTCACTCATTCTCAGCTGTTATCTGGTTGTCGGAAACGATCCTGCGACCATATTTGACCAATATCAGAGCGTACGGCCGTTAACTCTACCCAGGTTCTCAGCAGCTCCATCGCGTGACTGAGATGTGAACAGTCGAATCAAGGTAGCCGCCAGGATACAGAAAGCGAACTCTTTCCTACGTACATCCAACGTTCCTCCATCGACTCAAGGTCCTCGATTCCTTTTCCCCAAACGACCAGCGAGCCACCCCGAAGCATGAAGCATTGTGACGACACACGCACATCCCTACTAGATCTAAGCCCAGGGCTGAGAAGACTTCGGGGGAGATGAGAGGAACCAAGTGAGCACAGCCACGTCTTTCCATCTTCCACGAGGCGTGTTGCATGTACATCATTGCCGTCCCCTCCTCCTCACCCCCCTTGCCGTGGCTGTTTGCTTGCTGCTTCGGACTTGTCTGCGCCTTCTCAATCTTCAACCTTGCCCTGCCCTTGCCCTGCCCTGCCCTGCCTTCGCCATGTCTTTGGCGGCTGGCGCCCCCCTTCTCTCTCTCCACCCCCCAAGCTTCTTCATGTTACACAACGTGGGTCACTGCTCCAGAGTCCATACAGGACAGTGGTTCGACTTTTGTATTACGGGCCAATACCGGGCTGTTTGCTCCCGCCGAGGCTGGGCCAGCCTGTCTTGTGGCCCCCAAATATATGGAGGCCCGGGGAGGGAGGGCAGCACGGATGACGGGTAGGTTATCTTTACAAGGTGTACCTGGCATGTTTGGATGATGGAGGAAGGGAAGGGGGGAGAGGGGAGGCGCAAAATGAGACCTGTCCCGAAGAAGTCGTGTCGTGGGTGTCAGAGGTGAAGAAGCGTAAGATCTACAGGAGATGGAGGGGGTGTCTATGACCTTTGTTCCCAGCGGTAATGGTGGCGGTGGTGGTGGTGGTGGTGGTCAAACCAGTCCTACGGAATCGGAGCAACGTGTGAGTGAGCAAGGGGTCTGGGGTCCCGGACGGGAATCCGTAGGAACGAAAAGCGCCGCATGTTCCAGTGGGCGATGGGCGCACGCAGCCCTTTTCTTTCTTGACACGGAATCTCGTCGGGAGAAAGCAAACATTTCAATTTACTCCGTACCCAAAGCCCAGGTCCCGGGAACCGCTTGCCGTCGAAGAAAGGCCCGACGTCCCTCTACGGGATCTCTGCTTCTACTGGCTTCTTGGGCCATACCCCTGAAGATTCTTCGGCGTCGGCCGCTGCGGGACATTTTGGAGTTCGTTTGTACCTCATTTGCTAGCACTGCGATCAAGTGCTTGGACGAGGCCCAAGAAGGAAGAGAAAGAGGAGGACATCTCGGTAAGGAGCTAATGTCTGGTTCCAGGGGTTCTGCTTACTTACATGGTTATTAGTTCTTGACATGTACACACGTAGACAGACAGAACACATATGCCGTTGCCAAAGGCATGGAAGCCATATGACCGTGTGATAGATAATCCCTGAAGGAAATAAAGAGCTGACGATGAACGGAAAACTCGGCATGGGCAAAGGGTGCAACGTTTGATAAGTTGCTGACTGTGACATTGAAGGTAGGAAATCATTGCTTGTTGATAGGCGCTACCCGAGACGCCGTTTTATGCCATCCCCTCTTCTCAACTATAACGAGGTAACTTGAAAAATCCAACGCAGCCAAACATCAGTCCCAAAGTTTGGAGCCTGGCCAAATTGAAGCAAAAAGGGGGAATCATTGTCCATCGTGGAGCACTTCCATCGCATGTCATCCTTCGCCCTACCATCATAACTCCATGTCATCCATTACAAAACATTGCGTCAGCGCATGCCTCTCAGGGGTCGCTTTTTGCTGTCGTGTTCATGGCCTTCCAATGTCTCTACACCTGGTTCGAGCTGTCGCCGGTGCTGTTGGCGTCCCTGTCTTCCTGAATCTCAACCCACTCCCCACTGCATTGACCACAACGCACGTGAGAGCAGTTCACACAAGCCGAATGCACTTTATGGTCTGCAGCCCATTTACACGAGCACTAGACGTCATGTTAGCATATCTTGAAAGGCCAGAGCGAAGAAGTCTCAGGGTCACTCACGCATTCCCACATGAATGTCTTCATCCGCTTACGGCCGGGCTGCTCGGCGCTATCGTCCAGGCCCCTCTTTCTTGACTGACGGTTGACACCTCTTCCATTAATCGTCGACTTTCGTGAGCCAGACATGATTACAATGTCATCGGCCGAGTCTGCATCACTCAAGTCGTCCGAAGATCCGATGACGTTGACGCCTGGCGAGTCAGGATCGACAGCTACCCACTGGGAGTGGTCCTTCTTGATTGAGCCGTCACGTCCAGCGTAGTGGTTGTCAATATGATCGAATCTTTCGGCCCAGGCGTTGGCACCCTTTCTGTTGATGTCGACGATCTTGACACAGAAGCCACACCAGAACTTCGGTTCTCCGTTTCGTCCGACGCGACACTCCTCGAGGACCTTCTCGATATTGGAGGAGTCGTCCATCTTGTGTTCCTTTTGAAGATGACTTCGGAAAGTTTCCCGACGATGGCAAACCTTGCCACAACTCTCATTGTCACCTTCAGACCGTTGTTCGGAACACTTCCATACCTCAAGCTGGAAATGCTGGCTGTTCTCGTGACGTTTCCAGTCATTTTTGCTGCCGAACTTCTTCTTGCAACCGGCAAATGTGCATCCATACGGCTTTTCGTGACGCTTCATGTGCTTCCTATCCCTTGGTTAACAGCCGATACATGTGGAATGACAGGAGTAATACGCACTTAAGTTCACACCTGCGGTTGAACACTTTATCACAGGCAGGGTCTGAACACCGATGCTGGCCGTCAGCACTGCCGTTTGTGTTCGGTGTGGATCTCTGGAGAGGCGTTTCCATCTGTGCCTTTATAAATGTCTCAATGACGGTTTTGGGCATCTTTGAGAGTAACTCGAGCATGGCCTGTTCACTCATACTCTTGTTTGGAGATGCGGGAAGAGGCTGATTGAATATTTGCTCTCCCTGGGCCGAATCATTGTTGGCAGGTTGGCTCCTAAGAATAGTCTCGTCCGAAGCACAAGGGATCGAGTTAGTGCTAGTGACCTCGGAATCCAAAGGATCTATCGGAGATGTCTCGAAAATCTCGTTGCGGGCTCTGCTTGGTCCATTGGTATTGAGATTGATATTCAACTCCATGGCGGCAGGAGCGCTCGCGGAATTGCCTTCGCGAGTGAAATTGGATCTTTGACTCCTCCGCTCTCCAATCATGATCCTTGGAGATGGCGCTTTCGAAACTTCTCTAGGCTGCACATATTGGTGGTGAGATTGAGGGCTGTCGCAGACCGATTGGCCATCATGTTCGTGCAATGGGGAGCTGGAAATGGCCTTGTCCGCAGTGGATGATTCAAGACAGACGTTGCGCGCTGAGCCGCCAATCTGCGTCAAGGACGGGTCGATGAGGTTGATCTCCAAGCCATTTCCTGGATGCTGAGGGGAGAGTTGAACATCGTCATACATTGGCGATGGACCATCGCCCCAGGCCATAGAAGGAGCCTGGTAGTACACCTCCGAGCCCACGCCCACACCTTCAAGGACGTCTTGTGTACTTTGTTGATACGTTTCTCCCAATGGCCTCTGGGTAGTTCTGTATCCTGTCAGGCGCCTTGAACAGCTACAAATGTTTCTTGACTTATGTTTATTGACTCACTGGACAACATATTCGCTAAGATCATCCTCGGGATTCAGAACGATACTATGCACCCGCTTCAGGTGTTGCCTGAAATTGTCGGCTCTCGGCCATATCTTGTTCTTCGTTGAGCATGGTCCTTCATAGCAGCGATATCGCGGACCCGAGTTGAAGAGCTCGGGGTGCACACTTCCTCTGTGTCTCTCAAGGTCATTTTGGGTGCCAAACCCCTCTGCACGGGTACATCCTTGAACATCACACTTGAAGGCTTTCTGGTGACGCTGGTGATGTTTGCTACAAAATTAGTATTAACGATGTGCTTCTAAAATGTAGGAGTGCATTGCTTTCGATACTCACTTCAGTTCCGACTTGGTCTTGCAGATAGCACGGCAGTGGTCACAAACCAGCTTACTATCGGCCGCACCATGATGTGTCACTGACATGGGAGTAGCCCCTAGGTTCCAATGAGACTCAGTAGGCGTTGGGCCCAGTTGAAAGTCCAATAGTTGGCCCGAGATACTGTGAGTGTCTTGACTTCGGTCCACATCGTTGAAGACAGATGCGTTATCAACGCTATGCTTGGTCCTACTCTCATAACCAGAGTCTGAAGGCAAGTATTGTGGTACGGTACCGCATTCTGAAGCGAGAGGGCTCCTCCATCCGCCCCCGAAGTGAGCCTGATTGCGGCGCCGAAGATCGCCTGAGACATTCAACTGCTGAGTTTGATGAGAGTCGGGAAAGATTCCGGCGGGAACCCATGGTTGTGAAGTGTCATTTCCATAGAAGTTCATCAATGCCCATGGCACTGGTGCAGTCTTTTGGGGAGGAAAGCCCTGATTTGTCGTCTTTTCCATACTGGCTCGTGTGTCTGAGCCATGCATCGAAGCCATCTGGTTGTGCTTCGTAGGATCCATGATCATAGTCCGAGGCAGGCTTTCATCGACCAGAGGTCGGCAGAAATTGGTTAGGAACCGACTAGATCTGATGACTTTAGCTGGGAACTATTCGCATGGCGTTAGGCACATGTTGTATTGACTAGAGGAAAGCATGTGCACAGTATCAAGTCAACAGGCACTGGCCCGAACTGAGGTTATAACCTCATAGTGCTGATGGGTTTATTTGATGGATAAAGAGAGGAGGATAACCAACTCAAGATTGAACCAAGGTCACCTAAACTTGATACCCAACCACCTTTGTTATGTTCAGTGCGTGGCGAAGAGGTCTTGACTCGACCCGAGTCCAAGTCCACCAAGTATGAGCCGTTTCTCGACTGAATAAGCCTCAGGTCGGCGCAGATAGGGGCGTTGGCCTCTGGATTGATGTTTTCGGACGAAGAGAAATCCGGACGACCAAGCGAAGGGGGTAAGGTTGATGCAGTTCAATTACCGGTCCGTAGTGGGTCGGTCGGAGCCGGGAGAGGACAGTAGATTGCCGGACTAGCAAGACATGGGTAGCTGGGCGACCGAGTGGGCGAAGTATCGCGGGACGCAAATCGCAGGGTGAAAGACGACAAAATGGAAGAAGCGCGAAGGTTTGTTCAGGCGATATGGGCACGGGCAGGACTTGTAGTCATTCAGGCGAGAGTAAAGGCAGTCAGTTGGCGGCCAGGAATGAGGAAGAGGACGAAGGGCGTGACTGATGTTGAGGAAGGTGCGGCTTGGGGGAACAGTTTGGGGGGACCGGGCCAATGAGGCAACCGCGAGGGCGCAGTCATTCGCTTGTCCGCCCTGCTTTTTGGGGAATTCTCGGTGAGCAGAGTACGCCGTCGCCTCATTCCATCCAATCAACGGTCAAAGAAATGTAGGCAACCACACGAGGCAGCCAGCAAGGCAACCACCGCCGCACCTTCCAAGGCGTCCCAAAGATGGTTCGCCATTTTTCCACTTCCATCACCGCCACAACCTGGGCCGACCGAACAAGCAAGAAAAAGCAAGCCGAAGCACAACCGTTCAGAAAAGACAAGGACATACTGACAGATAACGGGTTCGATAAAGACCTTACACGAGGTCCACGATCATCTATTCGAATGCCAGAACACTCCCTCTTCTCAAATCGCCCTGAAACCGGCGGGAAAACGAAATATCTGAATTAACGCGATTGCGAGTGAACGTAAACCAAGGTACCTAACCTGAGGGAGCATATTCTCTATCCCACTCATTCCTATGCAACACTTCTGCCAGCCACGGACAGTTTACCCCGAATCTGCGCTCTGGGGGCATATCTACACGAGAGTTCGACTCTTGTCTCTCTCGGCTGACACAACCAATTTTGGCTGGGACGCTCAAGACCAATGAGGTCATCAGTAGCCCCTATTTCAATATAGAGTACAAGGGCTTAGATGGCAACCGCTAGATCATGGGCTATCATCTATTCGTACTTCCATGGTCTCGATAGTGTCAGTCCTTGTCATTGAGCCAGGCCGGAACCACCTGTATGGCTGCGAAAATAAGGTAGGTAGGCGACATCCTCGAGCCTGAGCCGCCATTTTTGGGCATCATCGCATCCAATTTTCGGCCAACTATCAGTCACCTGAGGTTATCCGCACACCGGTGCTCGCTCCTGTTTCCAACAAAGAAGTTGACCAAGCTTGTCGACAAGCTTTGCGCAAGGGCGCACACTCTTAACTACGACGCGGCAGCAATGTCTTCATTGCAATACACTGACGGCCGTGAGCACCGCAATGTCCCTTTTCACGGTTCCGCCGAACTTCTTCTCTCGCAGCCATCCATGTGTATCTGTCCCCTCGTTTCCGTTGGGCAAACTGCACATTTTCAAGGGCGTGAGCGCTTTTGTGGGGGAGCAAGACCCAGGTTGGATAAGCATGACAGGAAACGAGAGTGTGCTTCGGAAAAGATATGATATGTCATTATTTATGTCGCTCTCCGATAGTACAGACCTTCGCTGCGTACGGAGTCTTTCGGAGCTTGCTACTTATTTCCGATGACCTACCGTTCACTTGAAGATCAGTAGTCGTGGATGGCTACATATGTATGCGATTACAAAACGCTCAACTGAGCGGGGCATTGTCCCTTGTTGCACAGTATCACGAGTGCAACATGTTGGACACGACATTTACTCCCCACCACATGAGCCTTCGCTTTTGCGCCGCGCGGCTCCATTGTGTTCTTACGTCTCCAGGATCATGGCATCCATAGATTTTACTTTAAGGGGATCATTCGGCCGTATCTTCGGATTCGCCTGGTGGCTCGCCCGTTTCGCAGACGGATATTCGATGTTTGCTCTTTGCCAAGGAGCGAGTGTCCCTCTCAGCTTACTTAAACCCGCCTATCGGGCCGCTCCGCAAGATGCAAGCGACTTGGATCCCAACCTGACGGTCTAGACTGATTGGGTGGCACAGGTGCCACCCTCTCGGCCGTCAAATTCTTGACGTTGATAATGTCACACACACTGCTTCCAGTTGCGAGACGAACTTGATGCGATGATGGGAGGAACAGAACAAGAGTGTAGATCATCCACAACTGACAAGGTAATAGCAACGGCGGTGGCTGCCCGGTTGAGAATAGCAAACATCTGCCGATATACTGAACAGCACTGCGTTTAGACGGGGCGGCCCAGTAATGTCCCGGAGGGCCGCTCAACATCGTGAGACCGATGCTATTAAAGACATGTTGATGAACGTCTGCTGCAGAGCTATGATGTCAACTCAAGATGTTTCAACTTTAATCTATTTTGCAACGTGTACGTGGAAGGAACATCCTGGCGTTTCATCAGTATATCTGGCTCACTGGTGACTTCATTCTATGCCTCAAGGCCCGAGGCAGGCTTCGAAGCGCCTCGTGCCGGGAAACGAAGTAGTTCCTGCATTCTCTTCATCTACCCGGCCAACGGATGCAGTCTTCTCTTCCGGCCTGCATGATCCATCACCTCTATGGCCAAAGGCTAGGTAGCTTTTGGAGCTCGCAAGGAGTAAATAATGGGTGATCTCGCCCCCACCACTCCACGTTAAACCTGGTCATCCTCACGAGCAGGTATCTTGACATGGCATGCCACCAATATGGCAGCAACACACGCACAGTGTGCCATGTACCCAGGCTTCTCAACGTCCTTCGGCAAGACCCTTTGCGTCCATGTGCAAATCGACTCTTAGATAAATATGACAGATATTGTTGCGGCCGATACTTTGAAGCTCGGGGATGTGATGTATATAAGATCGAGCGAACTCGCCAGAGAATAACCACAGAGATCCTCCTCATATTCACCTCTACTCACATCGTCTACTTCGTTCAGATCACAACTCCTTGAGTAGCACTTCTTAGCTTTCACGGCTCTCGCAAAACCACGCTTTTTTCGGATAGTCTCAGTTGTAGGACATCCCTTGAAACGGATCTGGACGGCCAGACTGTACGTATATAAACGTTCTCTTGTAATCATAATGTTTTCAACGAGCTGACTCAGAGTCGTAGCTGCTGTTATAAGCTTAATCAGATTACAAAGAGCACGAAGTACTCCCCCACCGAAAACCCCCCATCTCAAGATGTGCGACTGGGAGGAGTTCCTCTTCACCTGCAACCACTCCGTTCTACGGCTCAAGTCGTACTGCCACTTTGCCCGCAACGATCCCGGCCACCAATGCTTCGGCGTCAAGGTTCTTCGCAACTCGTGGCAGCAGAGCGTCCCGTGCGATAACTGCATCTTGGCCTGGCAGGGACAGGGTCACCCGCATTTCGGCTCCGGGCAGCATCGTCAGCAGGAGTTTATTGGCGGCCAGCAACAACGTCCCCATTAATTCAGTCCAGTCGCTTTCAAGCCTTCTTTTTTTGAGAGCACCTTTGCGCGTCAGGGGGAGAGTGGCATGGATTATGTTCATTGGGTCAGGTGCGAATATCGTAGAGATAGGGGCTTCAAGTGTACGCCAGATTGTCTATACAGCAACTGTGATTTTCGAAGATGTTTCAATAGCTAGAGATCGCAAGAGTTTCTGTCCCACACAGAATGTTAGGTTTACTTGATTTGTGGGGGGATGGTAGAACGAAAAGTATATGGTGGTCACGCTCAGTGTAATTGTCCTCTTTCTCATTTATTACAATGAAGTGGGTTGGATGACAGTGTTTCCCTGCTCTAGCAGGATGATGAGCAGCCTGGGAAGTTGTGTTACATGGTCTAGATTTCTGTAGGAACGACCCAAATCTTACGCGGGCTTATGCATGTTATTACTTTGACGAGGAGTGACGTGAGGACTGACATCGGTCTGATGTTTCTGGGATTTGTTGATTCCGGAGTGCCTGGAGTAAAGTACCAAGGCTCACTCCGACACGGTTCTGCAAGCATTTGTTACACACTTTTCAAGAGTAGGTAGAATACTGGACAGTATTTAGGACATTAAACTGAACCCTGAAACGAAGAGGACATTCATCTGTGATTGAGGCTGCCCATTTACACGCTTCGCTGAAGCCTCAGGCCCATCAAGATTCGTACTTCATGGCGAAACTTTCCCAAATTTCGCTACTGACTATTCTCCAGCCAGACAGAGCTAAAGCAGTTGTCAAAGGTTGTACACTCGAGTGTAGAGTCCCGTACTTCGACATCTCCTAAACAATTTCACCGAGTCCCAAGACTAGCGCCGTCCGTTCTAGGTCTCATCAGAGATGGCAGAAGCATACTCCATGTCATAAAGAAGCATTTCATTCAGCATAAATTACTTTGGAGCAACCGGATCTCAAGGTGCCCAACCATACGATGTCGGGCTTAAGCTAAGTGCGTAAGCACGATGAACAAGTACTTCTGCAAGGTATGTCGTACAAAGGGACTCTAGAGATTGAGCTGCCCCTATGAAACGGGATTTGTGACGCTGTTAACGCGATCAGTTTTCTGCAGGGCAAGTCGAAGGAAAAGGGATGAAGAGCTGAAACGCAAGGCGATGTTAATGGCTGGGAGCCTGCAGTGACTCTGGGACACGTCATTTGTCATTTGTTCAACGACTTAATGATTTGGAAATCTCTGCTCAGCCACATGGTTTTCGTATTCAATATAAACTGGTGCCCGAGATATGGCTGTTTCTTTAGTCGAAGTAGATACTTGTCGTGAGCGATTGGGCGTCATTTCACCGATCGTCGATGTAGGGGTAGCTACTTACGCCCGGGACTGTGTCGCGACGTCGTGCAAGAACAGTGGCATCGCATATGAACGACATATGCAGTACACATTCTAACACATGTGTGTGGATGGATTAGGAATTTTTATCGCACACTTCCTTGAGTATAAGGCAGCTTTACATCGGAGCCTTGTAATGTGCGATGGAATCTCGATATCATGGTAGCGAGGAAACACATTTTCAGCTGTAGACGACTTAGACATCAACGAATGTCTGGGTCTACATAACATGAGAGTAACTAGGGTCACCCGAGATGTTCTCTCACTCACTTCTCGGCGTGGGATTATTGACGCAAGGTATTCAGTTTGATTTTTACGTTTACACACGCTCATGGTAACGTCTCACAGCCAAATGACGGATATCCCTAGCCTCCCGCTTCGCCCACAACCTCCTTCACCCTTCGCTCGAGCTTCAGAGCCGAGCTTTTGGTAATCTTCATTCAAAGTTGGTAGCGCCAGCGACGCGGCCAACAATGTTGTAGCGCTTAGAGAAGAAGGTGATCCAGTCGTTAAGGACACCCTTCTCCTTGTCAGGAAGATCCTGCCAGTCGGCGCTGACGTCCTCAGCCTTTGTTGAGGTCTTTCCGAGAGCACGAGAGGCGTCCTTTCCAGCAAAAACTCAAGGGTTGTCAGTCATGATAGACTGCAAAATGAGATGAATGTTTTCCTTACCGTTGTAGGATCCTCCTGCTTGGTATGCCTTGTTACCTGTTACGTCGTATACGATTCCCTGGATCATAAAACATTAAATTTGCGTAGAAAATGAAGGCCGGCGTGTTTGATTACCTTGATCGCCACGTATGTCTTTCCATTGGGGTCTGAGCCTGTTATATTGTTAGAATTATTGGCGTGGGGTCTATACGATGATAAAACAGTTGCATGCGAGGCCAAGCATATATAGGCATCTTCGAGACCACTTGATGAAAGAGATGACTGAGCCGCAACCGTTTCCAGGTCCACGAACATGTGTTCATGAACTGCAGATTGGAAAAGATACTCGAGCACGATCTTAAGCCCCGCTCTCTTCAACAACTGACACAATCCCTCATGATCATTGCATCAAAAACATGCTGCCGGACAGTTTCGTAGCGGATAAGTAAAGGCAAGAACACTTCGACTTACCATCGGCCTTGGCCAACTCCTCGAGGGTGATGGGGTCATCCTTGGGAGGGGCCAGGGTGACGGGGTTCTTGGGCTCAAACTTTCCAGACATTTTGCTGGCCTTTGCTTGGCTATAAGCTGTTGTAAAGCTTGAAGTTATTGAGCTAGCGATGTGATGTTGGATGGATATGGAGTGCGAGGATTAGGAAGACGTCGACTTCTTACACACAAAATATATGATGGCGGGGAGAAAGAAGCTCGGTATTTGCCCCTCTGAGCCTGGAGCTCTTCCCCACGGTCAAGGTGGGGGAGCACTTGCGACATTGCTGGCTGAGCCTCGGAGTAACTGCCTTCGTGTGATTGGTCGCGCATTGATTAGTATAGACCCACCAGAGCAAGAGCTCCAGACCTGCCGAACAATGCAGGCGAAACTCTCATTGATTTTTGATTGATACGTCACTTGACAGCCGCCCGATTACAGTCAACCACCACGCTCCGTCGCACGAGCTTGGCCCATACCGCACAGCTTGACCGAGCCCCGAGAATCGATACTGTGCCTGCTTCTCAATTGATGACAACGATGGCCGTGTCGCGCATTGCGGCATGTCGGGCAATCAATGGCCTGGGGCTTCGCCAGATCGCAAGGTCGCCCGGAACGTCCACAGCAGCTTTACGAGCAAGCACACCTCGGAATGCTTCAAACGTGTGCAGCCATACCCAATTGAGACACCATAGCACTTCAAATCCTTCTTATAATGGCTCTAAAAGGAACAATGCCTCTTCTCCGCCGCCGCCGCCGCCACCGCCACCACCTTCCGCAAGTCAGCTTTTGAGGGCGATATCCTTTCGCTCGCTGTTAACTTCCCTGACGCCGAGGGGCATCAAGAGGATGTTTAGAGAAAGTCCAGAGGAGCTCGTGCTAGCACTAGCAATGTGAGCTATCTCAAGCCGTCGCTGTTTTCTAGGATAAATAGCTGACCCGAAGTTCTCAGTCTTGCTGGCTTGGCAGGTGTTTCCATCTACATCGTCAAGTTGTACTTCGACTACTTCATGGCCCGTCAGTTCACCAAGTATCCCAAGCCCATCGCCAAATCCCTCCGCCGAGCCCTCTACTACACAAACATCAGCCCCGATCCGAATCTCGCGAGGAAATACTACAAACAAGCACTGGAACAATGCAATGAACTCCAGCTAGACCCGTTCTCAGATGATGTTTTGGGCATTAGGATCCAGACCGCGGCATGGCTCGAAAAGATCGGAAACTACCAAGGAGCCATTACTGTGTTGGATTCTGTGCTCAGAGACTGCCTCAAGTGGGTGGAATGGATGGAGAACTCCGTTGCAGATGGAACAGTAGAAAAGTCAGGAAAGCCGCCTGCCGCGAAGCCTCTGTTGGAAAATCAACGACTCGCAGTTCCGGAGAATGGCGAGGAGAAGGTTGTCGAAAACCTGTGGCATAAGCGCACCCGCCTTCTGGCCAAAGCCGTCGGAACTAGCACTAAGCTTGGTGCCCTTTACTCGGACGAGCATGTTTTGGAGCCAGAAAACTCCCTGGCCCGACTAACGTGGGCCGTCGAAACGGCACTGGCAGAGTCAAAACGACGCCACAAGGAAGGCGTCAAGAAGGATGAAGGTTCTTGGATGAGCCCAGAAGAAATTGGCGGTGCCATGGAGTGTTGGTCTCCCATGAAGCCCCCTATATCGTACCCACTTTCAGGTTACTGACAGAGTTAATAGCCCTCGCCCAACACTACGAGACTAAATCCCAGTTCCATCTGGCAGTACCTCTCTTGTTCCAAGCATTACGACTTTGTGCTAGCCCTTGTCATCGAGTAACTATCAGTATGTCCTCAGGCCCCTGGACTTGAGTTAGAGTATATTTCAAGAATGAAACTGACACACTCTCCAGTGAACAATCTGGCTGCAGCATTTGCCCAGCACCCTCTTCAGACCCCGCTGGACGCCATTCCCAACGCGCCTGCCACTTCCGACGCAATAGTCAGTCCCAACATGCCAACAGACCGAGCCGGACTCTTGGAAGCTGCGAAGAACTGGGCTAGCAATGCTTACTCACACTCAAAGGATGTCAAGGGAGAGGACCGAACCGAAGAGTGTGACGAAGCTTGCGCCGTAGCATTAACAAACATGGGTGACATCGCTGCCCTACTGGGAAAGAAGGAGGACGCAAGAAAGCGTTTCCAGCAGGCAATCGACATGAGCAGGAAGATTGGCTTCGGTCCCGGCATCTATCAGGCCGAAGCGGGACTTCAAAAACTCTAGGATTATAGAGATACGGCCATACAGACTGCTGGACCGCCCCAGGAATGTGTTCCTCGCCTCGCTTGAGGTATTGCCGGGGCAAACCGGGAGCATCAGGATCCCATGTCGGCGAGCGTATGAACATATCAAAAAGACGAGAGTGATGGTCCCCTCGCGCCCGCAAAGACCCTGCATAGGGCTAGGACTTGGCCAACAGAGACAGGAAGCCGCTTCTGCAGCATCCTTCCTTCGACATGGACCTTTTTCAAATCGATTAGCATGGGTCCGCATACGTGAACCGAAAATAGGTAGATGATGGGGTCTTTATACCTTCCTACGCCGTATCAATGGATTCTTGACTGGGGCGCATATGAGGACGGAGAAATACCACGACGGTAGCCAGGGGCCTCGACTAGGTCGGATTCAGCAGCATCATTGCATCCGGTGCAGGAAGTCCCGACTGTCATAATTGTTAGAGCCACCGCCCATCTAGAAAGATGGCAAACGAACCGGGTTGCTTGGAAGCCAGAAACGGACCCCCTTAAGCTCGATTCAGTACCAGCAGTCCCATTACACCAGTAGCAACGAAAGTGCATACAACCGAATTTGAACCGAGCCGTTGAATGAGTACTTGTTCCGTATCGAAGAGCTATGCGAGGCCCAAGAAACGAATCCGCCACAGTCTCTCACAGTCTCTCAGCCGGTCTCTCTTATGGTGTAAGGCGACGCTTTGATCAAACACAGGACTGCTATGAACCCCTAAACACTCCCGAAGCCCAAGGCCATGATTCTGATGGTTCGAGGGAACTCATCGTCGAAATTGGGACCATAGGTGCCCAGAAATTCGCATGGGGCTAAAATGTGCTCTCACCAATCAAAGGGGCGAATGGCAACGGCTTAGCGTAAAGGCGGGTGCAGCTTGATGGGTCCAGTCCCCCCCTGCAGGCTCATCCCAGCAACTCCAGTGCTGGGGCAGACAAAAATTACCCTTTTCGGAAAATAGTTGGGATGAGTTGGAGAGAGACGGTCTTCGTGGACGAAGAAAACGCTGCCAGCCACCTACCATCAGTTGAACAGCCTGGACGCCGCAGAGTGGAATCTGACACCGACTTGCAAAGATTCCTTCTGCCTAATCTATAGTGGGAAACTACCATGTGGCACGCCCCCGCAGACCCCGAGACAAATCGCCAAACTTCCAAGTCTCGAGGCAAAACGGTGCTCGTTACGCCACCGTTGTTCGCGTTGCCATATCATGCAGCAATTATGCGGGAATACCACATCGTGTCAACTTTTTGGTGTCGCGTTGGATTCCTGGGGTTTGGAAGAGCACCGCACCTTCTGAACTTGAGCACTGAAGACCATTCGCATTTCTCATCGGTGTTCAAAATCTTGGCAGTGTAAGGGGCGCATTCGACCGTTCCGTATACTCCGCAGGCGCCTGATGTCGTAGGACAATCTGAAGACGGCATATGTCTATTCGCTTTCGAGGAGCGATTTCCACGTACAATTCTGCGGTTGTAGCCAGCTGTAGTAGCCATTGCGACTTCCAGTATTGACCTTCAGATACAACAAACAACATATGGTCGCTAATAACAAACCATGGCCTCAAGGACAGAGCCTTGCAGAAGTTTGCGAGTTTCTCCGTCATCTCATGGTCCTCGCTTTCCAGGGCAGGCACATTCCAATGGTCATATGGCCGCCGGCACAAAGTGTGACAGCCCTTTGCGGCTTGCGGCATTTCGGGACATCATGCCGGCATCCACTCAACCGCGATCTTCAAGAAGCAGCCCTTATCTTTGTGGATGAAATCCATCCCGCCATATCTCAAGCGCTTTTTTTTTTTCTTTTCTTCCCTCCTTCCCTGGCCCGTCGTGGCACGTGGCTCATGCACGCCATGAAGAGCGAAGGCTCATGTACCTGGACATGAAGATGAGTCTGTCTCTCATGTTCCACGAATCTCAAGGACAGAACAATTTTCATCAGGTCAACTGAGTGCTTCCATTTGTGACAAAAGTGCATGGCACCACCTTGTCCAGCTCTTGACTGGGCAAGCAATCACACTTGATTAGCAGAATAGCAACGAAGAGAACTGGCCTTTGATTTTGACAGAGAAATCTCTTTTGCTACAGCCGATAGCGCGCCTACACCTACCTATCAAAGAGTCAACGGAGATTGGACCCGAAATTTCTCACGGAATTCCGCTCTGCTAGTATTTACCCCGTCGCATTAGAAACACCAACTTACATGTTGCGGGCGAACGCCGAGTTGAAAGACACCTCCATGGATACATGGACGGACGAGGCCTTGGTATCTCATTCGACAATTTTGTTCTGCTTCTCGCCCGGGGCCTGTAGCAGAGCGCTACGGGGACTGTATACCATGGCCTACGTTCGTGGATTTTGGCTCAGCTATTCGTAACTCACCTGCTGTCGCCAAGGTGGGTCGGCAGCTTTTAAAATAGACTTGACTCGGCCGAGCTCTAACCTCATCCGTCCGTCATCAATCCAGCTCTACGGATTGAATCCCATCTTCCCGGGCCAGGATTACTCTATCCTTAGTCGAGGCCAGATGAACCAGTCTACGACTGTCGTCACTCACCAATACTCGCGATCCATGGCCCGCCGTAGAGGCAACAGAGACCACCGGTTCTCAAGCCAGCTTCCTTCGCATTATGGGGGCTAGTACCCTTCGAACGCCCTGACAACGCCTGAATCCCAGTAAGTATGGTTCCACGGGAAATGGGGACGCGGGTAACGCTAACGGCTGCAGCATGACAAAACAAAGCTGGGCCTGTGATTGGCATGTTCGTACAGTTGTGGAAGACTAGGGTTCGAAAATACACCAAGAATAATACAGCCATGCATCAGAACCCCGCCCTTCCGCTGAACTCGGGAGCGGAGAATGGGGTCGAGAAGACTACAACAGGGACCATATATGGCTGCCTGATCTCGAGAATAGCGACCGACCCGTGGCGAAACTTACCCTTCAAATCTCGCAGAAATCATGCAACGAGCGGCAAACTATTGGCATCCTTCTGTTGCCATAATTGTCACAATGGCCTGCTATTTCCGGTTGGGAAGCGGACTTCAACCAAAGGCGAAGTGTAAGAGACCGTTTCGGGAGTTCCGGTGTGGAGTTCCACCCGGGAGCACGGGCTGCGAACGATAGGATTCGGATCCGGGGAGGAAGAGGAATGCTGATCTTCGGCCGCCTCACCTTAAGGTTATTTGGAGGTGGCAACCATGAGGTCGACACCACGAGGTCACCTCACGGCTTGCGAGAAGCGGCGGATCAGATCATGTTACAGCAAAAATATGGATGCGGCGTTTGCCAACTTACTCAAGCCTCCTCTTTTCGACTCGCAAAAAAAAAAAAAAAAAAAAAAAACAGCGAGGCTACGATAACGGTGATGAGCAGTTTGAAACGGCGCATTAGATCAACATCAGTTGTCTTGGTAAGGAAAACCGGCAAAACGTTGCAATGAGAGAACAACGCCCGCTAGTGCGGCGGAATTCCACTACACAGGTCACATCACACTCATGTTGCCCCGTCGAACGCCAATGGACACGCTCTATACTCATTTTCAGTATCCAACTTTCCTCACAATTTGGTCAATGAGTCCTTCAAGGAATGAGGCATCGTTTCCCTTCTTTTCACTGAGGTTAATCGCTTACACGATACGATATAAGATATCCAAGCCTCAAATGGTTGAGTTGTGGCTGTGGTGGGGGCGAAAGACATCAGACAGACTGGCAGGGCCACCGCTTATCAGATGAAGATCCGTGCAATATACGGATGCTGCAAGAGCAAGGAGCAACAAGGTATTCGACCGTCGGCCCTTGCGAATTTCACTAGACATGGGCGGATGAAAAGACACATCCCAAGTGTTCCACTATGCCAATGTTGCAGAATTGACCCCACGGCCTAGACCAACACCACCTCTCATCGGATACTTGTCCGCGATGTCCCACCCCGGATTGAGAGTCCACTCTCACAAGATTTGGGGGGAATTGGAGAAGACAACAAATCCCATGTTACTTCTCCCCCCTCTTTCTCTCTTGTTCTCGCATGTTGTTCCACACCACTCCCCGTCCCGACTAGCTGAATGCGCTGTAGACCGAAGCACAGCATCACAACACTGTCGCAAGGTTCCTCGATACATATCGGTAAACTATGCCGTCTATCAAGATCAAAAGAGCGACGGGAGGGATTGGCCATTCTGGCGGAAATTAAGTTGGGAAGTGCGTATAGGATCCCACCAGCATCTCTCTTGTGTCCTAGTGTAGAATTTCTAGTTGCCTCGCCCTAGCTCCGGCCGACGACCGAGTTAAAGTCTAACCAGAAGACGTCCAACCACCATTGACAGCTGACAGTCCCGTCACAGCAGGTTTGACGTAAGGTGCCCATTTCTTCGCAAGCAAGACTCGAGGAGACTTCTATTGTTGGCACTGCGGAGTACCTTAGCTTTGGGCCCTGGGACCGGGCCAGCCTGGCAAGGCAACGACCCCCTGCCAAAGCTGCACTCACGCGGTGAATGTGCCACTATCCTGCATACCATTAATTGTAGGTGCGGTTCGTGATGAAATGCGTACGGAAAGAACAGCAAACGCAGACAGCTTCTTTTGGGGTTGAGTAGCATTGGCAACTCTTACCCAAGTTCGTGGGATTCGGAAGCATGCGAAGCCTGTGCAACGTAGTCATCACCTTCGTCATATTGCTTGGACACTTCTTCTCGCTAGAAGCCGACAAGAGACCGCAGCCCCGAGTCTGCGCCGGCTGTGACTGATACGAACGCCCAGAAGGACTTTTGGCATGGGCAACAGGGCAAGCCGAAGCGTGTAACAGCCACCACCGTCCAGCAACTTTACATGTCATCAACCAGACATAACAACGCCCCATCCAATCTCGGAGTATGTCGTCCTGTTCTTCGCCCCGGCAGGCGATCCAATAAGGGTATTTGACGCACTGGGCATCTCATCTTCGAGATCCCCCGGAGAACGGCGACAGAACGGCATGCACCAAGCTGCTGCCGCGTTATGCATACACCCTTACTGTGCTGCCCCCCCCACAGCTCAGTTCCAAATTGGGCTCCGCCCTTTAGAACGAGAAGTCTATCCAGAATAAAGCTTTGCTGCTGGGAAACGAATCCCAAAAGGCGGGATTGCGATTCCTACGCTCGGCAGCAGCCCACCGACTTGCCACACCCCTCCCATGCCTTCTCGGTCTTGGGCAACGTCGACGAATGCAGAGGTTGCTTTCGTGGTTCCAGCGCCGGTCACTAACACCTTCTGCATGCCGGACGGATTGGCCAACTCAGTAAGCCATGGATGGGCTTGTGGAAAAGATTCTCAAAACCGTTGGCAATGCAGTGTTGCTATTGACTCGCAGCGAGCATGATTTTTTGGCAGCGAAGAAGCGAGCCTAAGATAACTTTGGCGTCGTCTTCACCGAAGAGGAGACCGAAGAGGCGAGAACACGGACGTTTGCCTTTCCAGGTTTTCTAAATTCTTCTCATTGAGGCTAGGATCATGAAGAATCTAGCAGACCAGACGAAGAGGCTAGATCTGGCTGCGGCGATGCTTTCGTAAACCTGTCGTCTGAATTTTCGACTCGTCAGATTAAGAACCTGAAGACGCAGAGCTATCCCAACTGGCCTACACACGACGTCGTGGTCGAGAAGGCTCAGCATCATGCAACGGCGGCAGGGCCAAAGCTAAACGGCACCGCGTCGGCTTACTCGACCCCTCACCTCCGTCTTTGCGCACCGTCTCCCGTCCTAACCCGTCAACCCGTTCAAATCTGGTTCCGTCTTGCTGGGACCCCTTGCAACATCGCAGCCCGTTCGAAGCGGGTCCTTGGCAAATGCAAAAAAGACAGCGGCGGTCTCCATACCCATCCCTGCCCGCACCATCACCACCCCTCCACCCGGTTCAAGCTCTTCGACCAGGCCCAGAATGGAGGCGGCGGCGATTCTTCTTTCGCTCTTGGCTTCTCCATCACGCTACCCAGAGCACCACACCAGGGACCAGGAACAAGGAGGGTGCGAGAGGGACTGCTATGCGTCTAAGCAGCCCACGAGCTGGTGCGCTATCTGGGGCCCAATCGACGACCCTGTGCCCCATTGGATTGTTGCGTTGCCGGTATGTACGTTGTGGTCCTGGCAATGTCTGTCAAAATGTTGCTTACCTACGTATTTACGAACCAGAGGATACTGCTTTCACACATGTGCATGTAGCTTCTGCTCTACTAACTAGTTTCCCCGAGTCTTGACATACCGGCACCCTGTCCGGAGCCTAGCTTTGTCTGCTGCGTCTCTTATCCCATGCGTCGCGCCATATATATTTCCTCCCAGCCCGGTTGCAAAGCATCATGGTGTAGCTTAGTTCGCATTACACATCACCTTCCAGACACACCTTTCTAGACGACGCGTTGCCCATTTACCTCCTCGTATATATCATCCCACTGTTCGCCCAGACTTCACAGCCCTTGAACCACGAGACAACATCTAATCGACCCGTTTTCCATCTCATACACCATATAACTTTTCCATGCCTCGCCCCACTGCCACCCAATCATTACACATGGACCACTCACTGCCACTCAACATGTACGACGACATGGATGCATTCTTGGATATGGAAGCACCGTACGTCTATGACGAAACAGAGCAATACTTGGACACTGCCAGCTCATCTGAGTCAACGAGCCCCATTATCTCAACCGTGAGTTGGCGCCTCATTCACATAGAAAGAGATTTCAAATTGACCAATGCGTGTCGTAGTTTGACATGACCTTTGTAAACGACTTCAATGGCACCGACCAAGGCATTTATCCTAGCCCAATGAGCTCCTCCCGCGATACAGCATCACCTCAGCCTACCATGGATGAGAAAGCTGGAACAACCAAGGGCCCAGCTAAGAGAAAGCGTGAAAATCGTTACAAGAATGCGCCTCCTTCGGTGCTCTCAGTAGGTTTCCAGACCTGACGTCAACTCAATTGTAGCAGTGGATTAACCCAAATCTTCAACAGCGTCGTCGAGCACAAAACAGAGCCTCACAAAGAGCATACCTCGAGCGCAAAGATCAGCGCATAAAGGATCTCGAGGTCATGCTCTCAGACCAGAAGCAGAAGAACGACTCCCTTAGCCAAGCCTACTCTGCCCTCCACGCCGAGTTCCTCAAGATTCGGGGAGCGCAAGCGAGGTCGGCGCAACAACAGCAACATCAACACATGCCGCGACACCCAGCCGCGCCGGCAATGGCTTACGATCCGACCGCCGCCGCCCACATGGGCATGTCGTCACACCCAGGCGCGATGGAATTCGCGGACAACATGTTCATGTTTCAGGATATGCAGACTTACACCCTCTAAAGAGTGGGAAAGCTGCCTTGAGAGAGAGGGGTCGGATAATGGGTAATTGAGCGAGCGGCAAGAGAAAAGCAAAAACAGGGGCCGCGAAGAACATCTCACTCGTTTTCGAGGAAAAAGAAGAAAAAGATCGGATGCTCAAGATATGGACGCGCAATCGAATGACATGACTGTCAAAAACGTACGGATGGAATACGACCGAGTGGCTTGACGAATGCGGAGGTTCGCCTGATTTTTTTCTCTTTTCATCACACTCACTCTTCTCATCAGCTTTGTTCTTTCTGGTTTCTTCTTACTTGCTTTGGGTCCCGGCGTGCTTGAGATTCCTGGCTCTATTATTAGATGGCAAACATGGGCTGGCAGGCATCGGACTTCATTCTACTTTTGTTCTTGTTTTATCTGGCGTTTCTTGGGAATATCGGAGTCTGGTTCACAGTTCTCTTGATGATGATGACAACGATGGGAGGCCATTCCGAGAGGAAATTCTTTCCCCGCATTCGAATGTCACGATGCACACACAATTAGTCTTTTACACACTCGTTCAAAAAGAGGGGAGGCTCGGATGTTGGGGGGGGGGGGGGCAATGGGAAAAACAAACTTTAGGGAAGTTTAGTCGAGAGCAGAATATGAAATGACACGTGAGATTCCCATCCAAGACTGCGCATTTTCAAATTACCTAGATGTGGGATTCTCAGAGTTTGGGACTAGTATAGGGAACCCCGCAACTCAATGACGGTAGAATCGTACAAGAGTCCCCCAGTCTCTAGAGTTTCTCGGTCAGAGACCTGTTTTTTTCTTTCCTCTTTGGGCCTTTCTTCCTTGGTCTAGAGAGAGAATCTCGGTCTGCATGGCTGAGGGAGAGGGGGCGGAGAGGACCACGGGCATGGGTTAAGTCTCTGCCTAGTTCTTGATAACCTTGTTCAGCTGGAAGATGGGGGGGTTTACGTTTATAAATATCACCATGCTAAGGTACATCCATCCGAGAGGGAGGGTGGGTTGCAGATCAATCTCTCAATGTAGGACGGAAGTGAGCTTTCTTGGTGAGATAATTACATGCGATTCTGGAATGGGTATATGCCAGGTGATTTTCTCTTTACCTGGGTTCGAGTTTGGGGAGGAGGGCCTCGAGATGTGTGTGTGGTGTGCGTGGCTTTGCCGAGATCCTTGTGGGAAGAACCCAGCTCCGGGGCGGAGGTTTGAACCTCCCAAGCTTTTGGGGGCTGTTGTAATTGGCTCACCGGGATAAAATCCGTCAACCGTTGAGCAAGAACGGCCGGCGAGCCACAGAAAAATAAAAAGACAGTAAAGCTAAAGGAGAAGGGACAAGGCTTGTTGGTCCCCTTGCCTATACCCTCACCTTGCCGGTATCTGTTTGCGTATGCATACACCTGCCCTCAGCCCTGTTAAACCCGTGTGTGAGTGGAGGAGGGTTGATTTTTCAAAGCGGGATGTTACTCATCATCGACTCACGTCAGCACCCTGTTCGACGACAACGACACCTTTAGCCTTGTTCCTTTTTGGGGGTCCAAAGAGATGTTGGCGAGCAAGCAAAAATTACTGGCTCCTAGGACAGGCTCCGTAACCTGCCTTCCTAGTTGATGCTATTTCCTTCACCACGTTAAGCTTTCGAGACCCGCTCTGTTTAGGACGTTCGTACATGTAACTTGGAGATATCTAAGCCTCGCTGTTCATGCGTAAACAATGAAGCTTTTTTCTTGATGAACCTGAAGCTTGAGCAAGTTTAAGAAGCGCGCCTGCGTTGAAACGTGTGTGGCTGTGAAGAGGACGCGGCTAGATCTGCAATGCATTTGGGCTTCATCGTTTATTATTGGGTATGTGCGCGAAGCGCCGTGAACTCGTGGTTGTTCAGCTCGTGGCAAATCGTTTGAGATGATCCGAGATAACAGCTTGTGGGCTCCAGAATTTTGGGTTTTTGTGTGTTGCTTACGTTGATATCTTACACGAACGATCATCAATTGTATGGAGTGGCGTTGGAATGGCCGTGCTTGTGTCTCTCAACATGGGATGAATGGTGGCTTTGGCTCTTCGAGACTTCTTGCGGCAGGGGTATAGTTTCTTCTGAGCTCGTTGTTGGGCATGAAGGTGTTGATGTTCGGAAGCTGCCGACACGTTATGTACCCAAGTCAGACTCAGAACTCAGTATAATACGGACAGTGTTTGATAGGTAATCAATCCCTTGCTTCTACTAACAAGTTGACTTACATGCCGCCTTCGCAGCTAATATCATTCCGCTGGTGTGACAACGTCAGTGGTGGGAGACTCTTCGGATTGCCCTATGTCTCTGCAAAGGTATGAGCATTGATTGAATTACTCTCATGTAGTGTGATAGTTGAGTAATTCGGAGCTCGGAATGCTACGTTGCCCCTTACCGACCTTGATATCTCGGGAACTCCGAAGCTGATTTGACGACTCTTTGTCACGCTGACATTCAACCTGCCGGGTTGACAGACGAAGGCATTTCCTTCGTTGATCTGATCCGAGTTAGTGTTTCCCTAGTCAGTAGCCGGATGCGTTGAAACGAGTACTTGCAGTATTTCTAGAGCAGGTATGAGTCTTTTCCCCCCGCCGCGCATGTTGCTACTTGGTCAAAATCACCAAGGTCAACGAAATCTTCCACCGCTTCGCGCTACAACTACGTCTGAAGAAACACAGGACACATCCCACCGCATAGAAGGTACCTGATGATGACAAGCGTGGATAGCAAGGCCGAATTTGGCGAGCGAGGTGCTCTGACAATGAAGAATCGTCCGGACTTGGTAAACAGCGCCAGACTTCATTGCTGGACCATTTGACAGGATCCGTCAATGACGACGAAGAAATACTCTCGGATATAAGGCTGTTGATTGTGACATGGCATTCCAAACGAGTATTGCTTCATTCGGCTCTCGTACATTTCTTGCATAGATGGCACGAACGACCGACATCTCCATAGCGGCTATGCGGCTCCTTGCATACATAGCAACGTAAGGCTTTGAGCTCATACACATATGCTTTCTGCTTTGTGTATTTTGACGGTACATGGTCGTGGAGTCGAGGACCCCCCAAGACAAGTTTGTGGCTGTCAGTTGTCGCAGGTTCCTTCCAGAAATTCAGGCTAAGCTTGAGCCTACGCCTCAGAGAACTTGATGTGACCAGCTATGAGCAAATGGCACTGTAGTCTGCCAGGAAAGAAGCAGATAAACCCCAATCGGAATAGACCTTGTCTTTCATGGCATCAAGGAAGCAAATATCGCTGTGGTCTTTACTAGAAGATAGCTAGGATGCTGCATTACTTTTAGGAGAAATATTTCTTTCCTTGATTCAAGGGAATGATGGTATCCTGATAACAATTACGAGATGCGTCGACGCTCAGCTGGCTCACAGTACGAGGTGAGTCTCATCAAGTCAACCTTAAGAAGCCAGCAGACCACTAGATGCAACGATCGTTCCTCGACTAATTTCTATGTTCACCTGGAGAGTAATACTCCAAGTTTGAGCCAATAACTTGAATCTTACTTGGCCGGGTTGAAATGGTGGGAAGGATAAGCGTGGTGAGGTACATCTCAGTTCAAGTTGCCTAGATCTCGTCTGGGCTTGCGTCGGCTGATCTGGGCGCACTTTAAATTATGAAGGCAATTTGCTGGCGGTGATAGCATAGTGTCCTTAGGCAGAGGGTCAAAAAGCAACGTGTCTTCAAGGCTTCGAAAACGATCTTCGGACGGTCGACGGACGCAAGAGTCATGTTCCAAGTTGAATTCCATTGTGTGACCAAGCCTAAGTGACGACCCTGAGAGCGAATGGAATGCAAAATGTCTAGAAACCTCTTTCTCACGGCATTGTTGAGATATTAAAATGATCAATTCATGATAAGGAGAACGATGTTGCTAGATTGACGAATTGGAAATGCGCGAGGATGGGCTCCGGCAAGCAGAGAGCGACGTCCTGAGTGGACCGTTGTGGCGTGGAACTTTGGCGAAGATTCGATGACTCAATCACGAAGATGCCGATCAAATTTCACTGCTGTACAGAGAAAGCTTGAGGCCTTGCGGCAAGTTTTCGTGATAACAGACTTGACTCACACAATCCTTAGCGATACTAGGTCGAGACTGATCGATGCGAGGATAGAAGTGGGACATTCACGGCACAATTGTCACGAGACCCGTGGGGGAGCTGAGGCGTGGCCGCTTGCGTCGAGCTCCATCGATAGCGACCGGACCCCGCTGTTAATGAGGCAGTTCGGGATGACGAGCACTCCGAAATCGCCTTGTCACTTACCTGCCAATTCTGCCTTTGTGACTCTATGGATAGAATCTTGGAAACATCGATTCCGCAATCGTCGGCATGACCATATAATCCACACATACTGATAGCATTATCTGGTCAGCAGAAGATAGAGCCCCAGATAGATACGACAGTAGATCCAGACCAGATAAAGTCAATAGGGCCGAGAGGTAGTAAAGCCTGGCAAACGGAGCCGGAGATCGTTAGAAGATGGGCCCGGTCCCCATCGGCCGGTTTGTCAACTGACGAATGGGATGACAGCCTTGATGGGAATGCGGCAGGTAGATGGGAGACACGTCAAGCGCGCCGTCGAGATAACCAGCTGCAGGGTAGATGGGAGGAGTGTTGCCAAGTGCACAGACGGCGGGGAACCGATTCGTGCGAGTCAGGGGGGCTAACGAATGTGTCCATTTGTATGTACAAGCTGTCAATCGATGGACAGGGCCGAAAGAGAGAGGATCTCTCTGCTGCTCGTGAGCTCTCCGATCCATGCGCCGAACCGAACCCTTGAATCCAATCTTGTCTGAAGTTGAAAGGCAGCTGAGCAGTCGAAGCAGGCTTCAGCGTAGGATGTATTGCGAGATCGGGGGAGGCGAAGTTGGCTTCGAGATAGCTCTAGAAAGCTCTTCGCGTGAGCAGGGTGGGGGCCATTGGTCAATTGACTCGGACCTGACAAGCTTGGCCGGTCCAGGGGTTTCGGGGACCGAGATTGAAACGCGGAATTCCAGGTCATACGGTCAATTCTCCGCGAGATGCAGCGGCATCTCAGACTTGTTGGGACGGGATTTCTTGAGGTTTGGGGGTCTAAGGTACGGAGGCGAGGTTGTGGCAGCTGACGGCTTTGAGGGCCCATTGGGGATCCTCATTCCCCATCAAGCTGGGAGCAGTTTACCATGGAGCTTCTAAAGGTCTCCGTGAGGCAGTATGCGTTAGGTAAAAGCAAAGGGCAGTAACGAGACATGAAGCCTAGAAAGTGGGAAACGGAAGGGAGACGGCAGTCACCGAGCATGAGCATGATCATGTGCCCCGTTGATGCAGCTTGCCGTGATGGAGTCGTTGCAATGCGCCATGCTCAGGCCAGAATAGCGAAGCTTCCACATTGGCCCAAACGAGGCACGAAAGAAGCTGCCTCAGCCACGCGTGCCAGCTTGGGTCCCCGACCTCGGAACCAAGCAGCAGAATGGCACAATTGAGACCCTTGCGGCGTTACCTTGCAGGAATGGATGTAAACAAACGAAAAAGAAGCGGTTGAGCAAACGACGACGACGACAACAGCGACGGCTGATGGAGAGACAAAAAAGGAACCAACGGGTGTGAGACGAGACTGACGATGGGCAGTTTTGGATCAGTTGCGGCCCCGAAATGGCTCGATGGCAAGGGTTCGGAGGTACTGGTCTCGTGCTGCTCCGGTACTTGGGTGGGCGCTGGGATACAGTGGCTTGGACGATGTACCGGGTTAGCGGCGGCTGGTACTGAGGTATCCACTACCCCGCAATCTGGCCACCCGTCCCAGCTGCGGGCTCGTACCTGAGACCCCGGATCCGAGTGGGCCCCTTTGCGTCACTGTGCTCTCGTGGTCAATCAGTCATGGCTGCACATCTGTCAGAAGAACGAGCGACTTCTTTGAGGAAGGAACAATTGGAAACATCTCTCATAGACGGGAAATGGTCAATATTAGATGATCTGGCAACAGGAGAAGCTCTAACCAAGAACCCCAAGCAACTGGATGAGAGGGAGGGGGCGGGTGATGGAATAGCAAAGGAAAGGTACGTCGAGGCACGTAAAGCGTGGAGCTATGCAGTGTTGGAGACCGGCCGACCAGCAAAGACAACACCTTCCCTAGTCTCCAATTCCTCAATGCCGCGAGAGAGGGACAACAAAAAGGTGGCATAATGAAGGTTTAGTCTGGCGTCAGTCCACGTCCATCTCCACTCCCGGCCACTCCCAGTCCATGCCGGCCGGCCCCCGTCCATGTGTCCCAGTGCTCCCAGTGGCACCCCGTTTCTCTTTGGGCCTGCCTTTCCTCGTCCAGCTCGCTCCTGCCGTCCTGATGTGCTTCCCTTGCAGCAGCCCCTCCGTCCGTTGCATCAAGTCACGCGATCCAACTTTCCCAAAGGGACCCCCAGCCGTTCCGGACCTGCTCGCTACTTCCCCCCTTGCCATGCCACCCCATTGGGCAAGCTATCTGATGATCGCGTGATGTGATAGGCTGCCGTTCCCCTCGAGCATTCGTTCTTTAAAAGCATCCTGAGTAGCTCTCCTCATCTACATATCTTCCCCTCCTCCCCTCCATCATCCTCACATCACTACAACCCATCAAGCCGTTCCTCAAACCATCGAATCAACTCATCAAAGACGATCAGTTTTGACCAACCTCAACCAACAACAACCCTCCTCAATCTCACATCGCTGTTCCTGAACCCCTTCAAACACCTTACACGCTTACACCAACTCTTCAACAACACCAATTCCATCAAGAGTCAGTACCCCTTTCTCCTCCTAACGCTGTGAAGCCTCCACCTCCCCCGCATCACCAACCTTTCTGTGATGCTCTTCCCCATCATCTCCGACTTTTTATGGTCTCCATTGCCGAATCGAACATCAATAGCCTCTACGGGCAATGTTCAACCCTTGAATCGTTGTGTCTTCATCCCATTTCGGGCAGCAACATGGCACTTGGCATCTTCGACTAACACTCGTCTCAGTGACTCGATCTCACAAGTACAACGACCGTGACCACGCTGGCCTGGCCGACGGAACTGCCTCTCCCCAAGAGCACCTGCCTCGCTACTTTGCGAAGCACGGCCACGAGGGCGTCGATCCCAAGAAGGTGAAGAAGAATGGTGGCGGCAGAAGCAATTGGTAAGTTTGGACCCCCTCTACCCCACTTACACACGCCCTTCTTGGCAACTTCAAAGCTCCGCCGTATCCTGCCAACGCACGCCAGCTTGACTTAAACTAGATTCAATTGCTAACTTTCATGTTTCATAGGGGCAATGCTGGCGAGGAAGTCATTGACGAGGACTTCCGCTTCACCAATGCTCGCCGCCGCACCAACAGCAGTGGCTTCGCTGATAACATCGGCGCCTTCAAGACCAAGTTCGACGTCAACGAACCCGAGCCTGTCTTTGAAGAGTCCATACACGGCCCCTCCGAGGAAGACGGCGAGGACCTTACCAAGACCGAGTCCTCCGAGAGTGGTCGCTCTTCCGCCTATGGTGATGAGAAGATCACCAAGCACTAATTGTACGACTGTGATGTCTCTTATTCGGGTGCAATCACTCTCATAACCGCTATCCGGCAAGGCAGTCAATGTTCACTTCACGGCTTTTCTTGTTCGTCCTCCGAACCATGTTAACATCAAACACTACAACACAAACACACATTACAATATGCATGGGAGGACATTCTGTTATTTGCTTCAATCATTTCTCTTTCGAAACGGATTCGGCGACATATGGCTTTGTATTTCGAGGAACAGAACGGGGACCTAGGGGGATCTCCGCTCGAAAGATTGACTGCCTCGGTGGCGGATGACAGTATGCATCACGAACTTATCATGACCTGGCGATGAAATAGTCGCCCTTGTATCATCATAAATCAAACGGCCAATGGTCTCAGTAAAAGACCCATGCCTTGTACCAATTATTTTTGCCATATCTGTTCGTGACGCTTATGAGCCTGTGATATCGCGACCCACTCAACTAATGGGGGTGATGCCGTTACTTCATGAAGCTTTTGGTTGATGGTATGTCAGTCATCATTGTTCTGGCTCTTTGAGGCCCCATGACAGATGTAACTGGACTGCTCGCAGCAGCCTCACCCACCACGCTTGTGGACAGGTAAACGCAAATCACAGACGTGGCCCAAAACTTACGGCAATCCCGTATTGGTCTCACATGTACGTTGACAGGAAGGCCTCCAGCTCACGGACGAAAATGAGGAATCAACACGGATTCAAAAGTCCATGCTTCAAAGCTTTTCAGCAACAACGGCCATCAAAACGTAAATCTTCTGAAGGTAAGGTATCCAGAAACTTGGGACCAATTCAAGCTGCTAGGCAGCCACGTTCTCCTGGCACAGAGCATGACCATATCAGCCTGAGCAAAGCATCACCACGCCGTCACTTCGCCAGAGCATACACCTGCTAAAACTATTTCGATTCAGCCTGATATGAGCAGACAGCTATAGGCAAGCCACCTTCAATGCCACTTGTAGTCATATGCGCCATCAGAAAGCGAAATACTCGTCGAATCTGCCTTCCTTTACATTCCCCTCAATACGCGGGCTATCTCCCTCTGAGTTCCTCGTCCTAACCCCTCATCGCCAGCTGAGCACCCCTTTACACCACCAACACCATGACGAAACAGAACTGCAACCCCCGCTTCTGAGCCACTATTGGAAAATACGAACCCTTCACCACTCAACTCCAAGCACACACAGCCGCTCGACAAACGGGGACTAGCCGAATGTTAAAGTAAAACGAGCATACAGCATTTGCTCCTCCAAGACTCGGAGTCTACTGGCATCCTTCAAGGTAAGCTCTTCCCACGAAGCGACAGGATGAGGCCAAGATGGAAATTTCTTCGCCTCGCCCGCTATCTCCGGCTCCGCGTTCACCATGTCACTCGACTCGAAGGCGGGGAAGAAGAGCTCGCTCCAGGCCTGGTCACTCCAGACAAGCTTCCCCTGTGCAACGCAACCTGTTTCGTCTGCCAGGATACCCATGATTCGGGGATTAAGAACGAGAGACTTCTTCTGCAAGCAGTTCTTGCAATTCGCGGATGTTTGGTTCGCATAGAGGGGAACTCCACAACTAGAGGAGGCGCACTCGTCAGCCGTGGTGCCCTCCTTGATTGCTACAAGTAGACTGGACTCAGAGAGGAAGAGTCCATTCTCACCATTCTATACAGCAAAGCATCCTTCTGCGATGAAGACCGAGAAGGTCTATACCGAGTATGGTCAAGTTTAGCTTGCCGGTGAAGTCACTGGCCGGGTCAGCCCGAGCGAAGTCATCCACCTCAGCTAGGGTAAAGAGCGCCCGAACTGGTCCATGGACAGCTTCTTCTGCATTCCAAATGTCGTTGGGAAAAGGCACATAGACACTCTCCTTCTTGACACTCTTCTTCACCCACTGTCGAAGCCAGTTGGCATCCTGGAAGTTCGGATCGATATCAATTAAGGTATTGTGATCAAGACCGATGCTGGCGCTCAAGGGTAGTGACTTGTTGTCGGAAGGGGGTACAAACTTCGGACTGGTAAAGAGTAGCATGGTCTTATTGGGCTTCCAGAACCTGGCGGAGTTTGCCTTGTCTTCCCAGAGAGTCAACAAGCAGCTGGCGGTGTCGTCCCAAACTGTGACCTCGAGAAGTTCAAACTCTCTCGGATTGTTTCGCGACTTCACACGTTTTCGAGATCCAATGCTCTTGACGCAGACAACAATCCGAGCCCCTGCGATTTCGTGTCCCATTTTGAGATATTGACACAGAGTCATCAAACCTGGAAGCGGTTTGGGATCCTGTTTGCCTCGGTCGCACTCCAAAGGCATTCTGTAGAGTTGCTGATTTTCAATAGTGTCCGGGATGAATTGAATGAACTGCTTGCTTCCAACGTTCGTAGGATTGATGGGTGTCCACGTGGTCACATATGGAATGCTGGTATGATGTGAACCTCCAGTGGATCCTACCCAAGTGGCCCATATGGTGACGAGCTGTCCTATCACAAGCAGTGATGCCGGAATTCCGATGGGAACTACCTTTACCTATGTAAAGGAATTAGCGATTGTCTCCTTAGAGGGAGTGCACTCGAGAAGAGGAGGTCGTGAATACTGCTATTGCACCGGTTCCATCAACAATAATCAGCTGATGTGCCGGACGGTTGTAATTATTCTTGGAGTCGAGCAGAGCCGATGCGTAGTTGACGACGCGGCCGGTGAAGCATATTCGATTCGGGCCTGGCTCGATATGCCCGATATGCACCTCCGAGTACTCTTCCGATGGGTTCCATATTCGACCAAGGGGGTCGTGTCCGGACTCGACTTCTGCTTGTGTGAAGCCGTCGGCTCGCGGAAATCCCGTCCTATCTCTCGAAGCATCCTGAGGCGTGGCAGGAACCTCCCTTTGATAGAATGCCTGGATGGATGGAGCCGACATCATGCGTATTGCTTCAGGAGGGTATAATACGCATCGATCGTGGAAGATATCTAACGCGATGGTTCATTGAAGAAGACCAAGTGGGAGAAACAATTAACCGTAGAACATGACAGAACTTTCTCCGACTACTAGGTACCTTCCACAATGGCAGGGCTGCCTTTGCATGTCAGTCGCAGGAAGGAGCCACTGCCTGACCTGCGCCTGCCTCTCCAAGATACCGTATGATAAGAGGAAAGATGCAATCAACATTCTTTCCGTGGATCTTACAGCGTTTCAAAAATGCAACTGGAAATGGCAGGTCAAAGTTTCAGGTACCAGGTAGGTACGTAGTCGGTGTGATCAATCTCTCAATTTGGGATAGAGATCAGAGGCATCAGGTCCAGAAGCCCGGATATGCATGGCTTCCAGGTAACGGCACGTGAAGTAGGCCCATCATGCCTGCGATCTGGCGGTATGTTCGTATTCGTATATCGTATGAGTAGAAACGAGACTTGCGGCGGGAAATGCGAGCTGCTAGAGTCCAGAAGCCTTTGAGGGCTGTTTGTGATTGAATGAGTGGCTATCATGACATCGTTACAGACGAACAAAGCAGTGGGGAAATCAAGCTGCTTGCATCACCATAAACAACGCCTAGCCAATATCAAAGAGCGGATAGAGCGGCTATGGTATTTCAAATGTTTTTTTTGGCCCTGCTATGCCCGGAGATACAGGATTTGTTATGTTACACAACGGCACTTGCGTCCAAAACCGTCATATGGCACTTTTCCCTTCCGCTAATTGTCATCTGCTCATAAGCGCTCTCCCCTCTTTGTTTTCCTTTTCCGTTGATTTCGATATGGTACATATGTAACTGGGTATTAAATCTTGAAAATGAATAGCCCCAAATGACTCCTAACGCCTACGCATTGTTTCTATCCGGAAAAAGACAAAGTAGAATATGGAATAAAGAGTCTTGCGTCGCTTGTTGAAGTGCCGCTAGCCATCAATTCTGGCCGTCTATATTCTATGCTTTTCCGGGTACCGTTCCCTATTCAAAGACCGATGCTAAGTTGTGCTTAGTGCTCGGGGGGACCAGACTGTTTCCGTCCAGGCGCGCCGTAATCCGAGACAGCGCTTGAGGTGTGCGAGATCGACGTTGATCGGTGGCTTTGTGAAAGGCTATTCTTGGCACTCCCAGACTCGAGATCTTGCATCGCGTAGAGGCTCGACGTGTCATGTGTCTCCAGCGCAAACTGCTTAGTGCAAACGATGCCTTTGCCGCCTCGCAGGGCTGATTGCAGCTCCGTGGTGGAGGAATCGCCGAGAGGACGAGACATGCGGTTCGTGCTTCGGCTCCCGTCCGCGGCGCTTGAGGGCGATTCCGCATACTTCTGAGTGTCGTAGCGCTTGGTGAGCATTCCAAAGAGTTTGGGGAAGGCCTTGATGAGAATGAGACGGATGGCCGGAAGACAACAACAAATGATGCCGGTGGGAACCTCGAGGCATGTCCAGAACGCAATGTCGAATTGATCCCATGTAGGGTTCAACGAACTCGCGAAGCGGACAAGCGACTGAAGTCTCAGGATACTGACTATAGTGACGCTTGGTGATGTTAGAACAACGGCGAAATTGTCAGTTATGGATTCAGTGAGTACTCACAAAGTACCGACACAAAACATAAGGGTGACGGCTAGCTTCTTCCACCAGTGCAGGTTGAGAGTTCGGATTCGCGACAAAGGAAGATACAGCATCCATAGGTCTAGTAAGATGCTGATGATAGCGTTTGCCCATGGAACTGCATTAATGTTGATACAGGTGCCTTGTTGCTCGCCGTCCCACCTCGTCCAGTAGTAGTGGATAGGTGTACATTGGAAAATGCCAACCATGAGGAAGACGAAGGTGTTGACAGCATTGAAGGCAGCTGTACCCCAAAGCAGCTTTCCAAGTCCGGCGCGGTCGAAGATGCGCATGTAGAAGCACAGGATCGCCATCTTGACAATGCCCATCTGTACGAAGTACATTGGCTCTAGGATATAGAACCAATAACCGAAGCTTTCGATTTGATGTGGTGTGAGGGTCCAAATATCTTTACCAAGGCCGGCGGGGACAATTCCAACGAGGTTGATGATGAATGATGGAAGGACGGCCAGATAGGCGAGAAGAGTGAACATGTCATCGAGCCCGAGTTCTGCTGACGAGAAATACTTGTAAATCAAGCGTGCTGCAACCACGAAGGTGGTGAGTCCCAGCAGGACCCATGTAAGTCGGACATATTCCGCGCTGTGGTCTCGGACAGGTTTATCACAAGTGGTTTCGAACACAGCTTTGGCATCTTCTGATTGTTAGCATATGCCAGTCAGAGTCAAGAAGAAGGGCATGACTGACGAAGTGTGTCCTTGATACTGCATGCTCCGACTATACAGGTCTCCGTATCTGACTCGAACTTCGCATCGTTGCAGATACACGTCGTGTTCGTCAACCCGCATGGCGAGTCCTTGACGGCCGATAGAATGCAGGTGACCTAGAGCAAAGTTAGACGTTGACGGACCGAACTTAGGGACAAGAAAAACCGTACCGCGCATGTAGGTAGCTGGGCTACAGCATCCGTGATGCTATTGACTTTCTGAGCTGCGGCCGTAATAGCTAGTAGCGCAGCTACCAAAAAGGCAAGAGACAGTGGAAACCTCATGATATCCGAGGTGAGACCGTTTTGTCGTCAAATAAAGTTCGAGAAAACCTTAGCAAGACCCTGGACCGTATCAATGGGGATATTTGCTTCTTAAAGAAGGAGCATTGGTATCACAAGGCCGTTTGTCACGTTTTTCTTCTTCTCCTCTAGCCACCGTCCACAACAAAACAACAAACCACAAAAGGGGGCACCCCAGGCTGGCCTTGCCAGCGACATTTAAGGGTAGGCGACTTAATCCTTCGCAGTTCCCGACTTGACCTCCTTTCAACAAACATGATGTGCCGCATGCGATAGTTCAGCCAGGAGCGCGCCACACTAGGCCAAGGAGGCGGCCGCCTCTTAGCCCTCTCACGTGGTGGAGACTCGATGAGAAGATGACGATCCAGGCTGGAATCGCGAACAGAGCGTACCCGGACCACTGCTTCCGGCAAGGCCGGTGACAGCCACTTTTCCATAGTCCGACGGGGGCGAGGCACGGATGGAACACCAAGGTCAAATAGCTTGGGATAGCGGACCACTGACGGGCGGACGACGTCTCGCGACTGTCGCCTCTTGGGTTGCTCCAGGCCCCCGGGTTGCATTCCGGATCACCATCCGCCATATCCGTCCTGCACGACTTACTGGTGACGGAATGGGAAAGCGCTTCGGCAACGACGAATGAAGAGCGATCAGGAATCAAGCGTCAAGACGATGACTTTTTTGGGTGGATCGACTCTAGGACGCGGGTGCATTTTCTAGCTGAAATAATTCGTCCCGTTCTTTTGGATACTGTGTGCCGATGGGAGAACCCACTGGAAACATCAGATAGTTCTCGACAGGTGGAAATGCATTGCGATAGACTATGTGGAAGACGCTCATTCCGAGATTGCGAGAGATTGCGAGAGATTGCTTAGGCCAATTTCCACGTGGAAGCCGTCTAGAAAGAATGAAGGCGTAATGAACGCTTCCATTCCGATGTCGTCGACGCCTCTGTGGTGTTTCTGGTGTTGTCATGTTTCTCGGATAAATGTGAGGCTTGCTGCTGTCAAAGAAAACAAGCAGTTTCATCAGGCAAGTGCAGATTTTTAGCACCTTGCGTCAGCCTTTTAGTAAGCCCAGCGCTGTTGAAGAAAAAGCCAGAAAGAAGAAAGGTCCCAGTGGGGCAAGGCAAGAAGCCATCGCCAACTAACGCCATGCCTGCACGTCAGGCCCCGCGTCGTCCCATCATGCATCTGCCAAGTTAATCGATGTCTTGCGTGCTCGCCTCTCATGGAACTAGAAAGTCGGGACGGATTGTGTAGAGCGAGTCCAGCCCAGGCACTCGGGGCAGCAGATGGCGGGTGGGGTTCCCAAAAGCCAGGGGACCTTTTCAGCCCGCTAGCGCTGAAGCGTCGCTAGTCGACTGCTGGAGAGGGCTGATATGCCTGCCGAGGCAATCTGGCTGCCCAAGCGTTGCGTCTGTGTGAGTGGACCTTTCGCAAGCTTCGCACCCCGGACCAATGATCGACGGCGGGATGGCCTGTGCGCTCGATCTCACAAAGCCAGATGTACGCACGGGCCCCTCTTTCTTGTAGCCGGCTTTATCCTCTTATCGGGCAGCTAAGGTAAGGTATCTGGGTATCCAATGTGCGTCAGTGCGTCAGTGCGTCAATGCGTCCATAGGTTCCAAATTTCTGAACCACGATCGCGGCAGCCTCGCGCCCGTTTGACACCGGCAAAGACACCTACCACTACGGAAATCGCCCATGCCATCAACTCTTCCGAACCCCTCCACCGGTAATACGGACCGCTTGACAGACTCGAATTTGTCTTTATTCTCGTTTTCCGGTTAGGAAGTCCTTGTTGGGGAAGCACTTACAAAATGTCTACGTTGAACGCCTTCCACGAGTCGTTGCCATGTACGTTTGTTATGCCAATCGCCTGCAGCGCATATCCTCCGACTAACGAACTACGCCCGCAGATATTGATGACGAGCCCACACCAGCAGAGCGCGAAGCTGCCGAGTCTTTAATCCGAGCTGAACTATCCACCTTTTCACCGGCGCCTACGCCAAACTACAAAGAACCCTCCTTCTCCCCCCTCGTCGAACTCGAGCTGGACCGTGTCGCCTCGAAACAGCCCCTTAAAGCCATTGATCTCGAGCGTTATCAAACACAAGAGCCTTTCCCCGACTCCGGGGCACCATCTACAGCAGAAGATCGTGTTCGCCTCGCCGATTCACTCCAGAAGGCCTACATTTCCTACGCCTACCTCGATACTCGTGCTCAAAATCTGCATCTGTTGGACAAATGGGGAAAGAACGCGTGGTTGATCGGCAATTGGGGACTCGAAAATGAGCTGAAAGGCTTCGAGCGTGACCTCGCCGAAACGAAGCGTCTCATTGACGTGCTGACCGTCGCCCGGAGACGCCAGCAGGAAGAAGTAGCAGCAGAGATGAAGGGGCTGGAGGAGAATTGGAAGAAGGGCGTTGGAAGGACGCTCGAAACTGAGATTGCAGTCGAACAATTGAGACGAGAAGTTCTAGAAGAAATGAGGGTAAGAGGCGGCTGAGACGCACCGCACTCTGCATAGATCGCAATGAGGCAGCCGCCGCAGCTGCACCAAACAAAAGACCAAGCCAATGATACCACCTGGAGCACTTATTTTCACAAACGCCAAACGTCCATGCACCGTGGAAGAAATATAATCTTTACTAACAGGTATCTGAACGTCACTAGCCGTGTCTCTTAGGAAGCGAAGGTAGGGGGTTCCGCCTAACGCCGTTGTGAATCTTGACATTCACCCTCTTCAACCTTCCCAATGTCTGCCATCCAATCTTGGATCATACGCAAAATCAAACATCTTCAAGTTCCTCTCAGGCCGCTTGGAGCGGATCCATCTCCTCAACGCCAGTCTTGACCTCCTCGTACTTTGTCCGTCTCATGATGCCTTCAACGGGACCAAGAAGTCTCTGGAAGGCGTTCTTGCCGAGACTCGCAACCTTGACATCCGTCGTCGCGACAATGCTAGCGGCGCGAGGGGCGTCGTTCAAAAGCGCCAGTTCACCAAAGAAATCTCCCTTGCTGTAATGCTTTACAGATTCCTTGACCCCGCCCTTGTAGGCATCGGCCTCGCCGCTCTCCAGAAGGAAGAACGCATGACCTGGGTCTCCCTCCTTGATGATGGTCTCTCCAGGGGCGTACTTCTGAGTCTCCAACGCGTCGGCAATCTTGGATCGCTCGTACGGCGTGAGGCTTTGCAGCAAAGGCACCTCTTCCAGGAAACTCTCGTACATCCGTCGCCGAGCGAATGTTGACTCCATGAGAATACGGCGGAACGTCAGGCGATCGAGCGCCCAAAGGGTGCATCCAGATTCGGCAGAGATGACAGTCGCAGCTCGGGGAGCGTTGTACATCAAGGCCAGTTCACCAAATGAGCCCCCTGCCTGGATGGTACCGACTTTCTGACCCATGCCCTCGGGGCCAGGCTGCAAGGTACCGCTGCTGTTGACATATACGTCAAAAGACCCCTTCTCTACGACGTAGAAGAAGTCGCCCGCGTCACCTTGGCTAATAACCTGTGGCGGAGTGTTAGGAAGCTCCAAAGCATCATCATATCGACTGGACTTACTTTGATATCCTTGGCGGGAATGGGTTTCTCATTCAGCGCACCCAGAATTTGGCCGCTCTGTTCCTCATCCAGGTGGGAGAACAAGAAATTGCCCTCAATGGCAGTTTGCAAACGGCCCAACTGCTCCTTGGTCTTCTCGTGATAAGGGGGCGACCAATTGTCGTATGTGTCGGCACTAGGCTTGAGAGACTCAGCAGAGACCGAGGTTCGACGGCCAAAATTGTACTGGGCAGGGTAACTCTCGGGGTTCGGTGGGCTTCTCAGCGCAGAAGGCGCAGCGTCGTCTGCGGCATTACCGCCGAATGGGCCGTTGAAAGTCATTCCAGCATTCATACCGAAATTTGGTGATGTCGGAGAAGTAACACTATCATTCTCTTCCTCTTCGATTACACGGTGAATGGCATTGCCTCCTGCGGGAGGTCCATCGGTAGGTCCTCCGAAAGGGTTGGCGTTTGCCCCAAAAGGACTCTTGAACATGCCGGACATGGTTGCAGTATAGCTACTTGTACAAGGATGGATGTTTTCGTTTCGAGACTATAGACCGTCACGAATCGCCTGTTGGAAGGTGTTCGATCGGCGCAGCGTTCAAGGACGTTGACAGCGAGTAGTTTGGTAGAGAGCCGTATGCGAACTATTTGTGTTCAGATCAGCTTCGGCCCACGACGTACAGACAGTAGGGTGAGGAATGTTGGAGGGTTGCCAGGTTCTCTGAGGTCTTCGGGCTGGATGGTGAATAAAAGAATGTTGTGAAATTGGTGGGGTCGTTGAGCAGGATGCAAAGAAGCACCTAATGCTTCGTCCCCGCGTTCAGGCTGCACCAATCAAGCTGGACACCGCTGGCCAACGACTGCGTAGGGTACAGGCAAGGACATGAAATGAGGCGGATCGTGTTCAACAGGCTGGAGGAGCTCTGACGTAGTGGGGTGGCAAGATTTCGAATAGATACCACGTAAACAACGGAAGGAGAGATGGGATAAGATGAATACCAGGGAACGCTCAAGTTGGAGATCAAGAGTCCGGTGCCGATAACAACAAGGTTGCGAAAAGCAGAAGCTGTTGAAGCGAGATGACAAGCAAGGGAAGGCCGGTGTTTGATGGGCTTAGCCTTGACAATTGGGCTGGGGCTGCGCGTGGCAATAAATGAACGGGAGCTATTACTTACCACAGCGGGAGGAGCTAGCTAGTGGGTGGTGATAATCTGGGCGGGGAGCTCGCTAGCTTTCGTGATATTGGCCACCGACTAATGAGGTAGGAGGATACTGTCAACCGTATACTAGAGCGAAGAATTGGCAGGACCGGGAAGGAGATTTGTTGATAGCTCAGACGCGGATGAAGATCCCCGAGAGCAATACGTGAGAGAAAGGAGAAGGAGGAAGGGAGGGTCGCTGGTCAACTTCGTGCGGTGAAGCAACCAAGGGTACGGTAAGGTCGAGGTCGTGAATGCCGCTAGCTAAGAAATAGGACAGACGAAGGGCGAAGCAAGTGGCCGATTGCTCTCGTGCTGTCGTCCGGTTTCGAGGTTTGGCCACGAGGATAGCGTTCGCTTGTTTGTTCAGGTCGAGGGAAGCGGAAGGAGGCGACGTGATGAGAGCACGAAATGAAGAATGGCAGAAGTGGAAAAGGCCAAGGGAAGGGAAGCTTTTTGGGTTCGGTTTAGGGACGTGGATTGCTCTGGGATGGGGGGAAGAAGGTGGGGGGGTTGAGAAGCAGGAGGCACGGAGGGCCTTTGACGCATCGCTGCTTCCAGTCAAACAACAGCAGCAAAGAAGCAGGTGCTCCCCTCCTTCCCTCCTTCCATTGCTCCTCAATGTCCCCATCTCCTTCCACAAGGTGACGGTGAGGTCCTAGCTTTTGAGGGGCCCTGCTGCCCCGGTTGACCAGTCATGACCGTCGAAGAGTTCTAGAAGGCGCACAGATCAACTTGTGGCCGGCTGCCGCTTGCCTTCCCTGCAGCCCGAAGTGTCCGGGCTTCACCTTCCAAGCCGCTTCGGTTGCGATTCTGTGCAGCTCTCAGCGACGCCTCTGACTGGCCCAACTTGCAAATCAATCCAGGCTTGCCAGGCATCCCAGGACACCTTGCCTGCTTTCATTCCATTGCCTCCTTGCTTCCTTGCCTCAGATGATATCCAGGCCGGTACGTACTCTCCCACTGAGGCATCTTGGATCCCCTGGTTTCGGCCATGTCATCATGGGGACGGCCTCCCGTGGAATTTCAGGGCGCTTTCAGTGGGACTACCCCGTCCGCCCGCAATTGCCCCTCACCAAACCTCTCCTGCCAGTGGCTCCTTCATTCGAGAGCCCGCTGATCAAAGCCGGTACAACCCTTTTAGGGGTACGGGCAAGGGGGAACGATCCCTCTCCCAGCCAAAGTTGTGGGAGCTGCTTGGTCTCAGGATGCACTTTCTAAACGACACCTCAGCCTGCCGCTTTCACCAGGCCGCATTGTCGAATCTTTTTCAGACAGCCAAGTCTCGCCTACAGCTGAATCCTTGATGCTTTACGACGGCCCATGTTTGTTTGCGAAATCATCATTTCAAGCGATGGCCTATTAGGTGTGATATAAGACAGAGTCAATTTGGGATGTTCTGTGACTTGTTCTAGAAACACTGGAAACTACGCTGAAGCATCTTTCATCAAAGTCCATGTCCCTTGGCCGTGGTAAGTGTTCCTTGGCGAGACTCCCCTTCAAAGCTCTTGATGGCTAATACTTACAATTGGATCAGGTGCTCTTCCAACGTAAGTGTTCTACAACTACATTCTACATCAGCTACCGCCTGGTATACGAGGGCCGAGAAATATGATGCATGACTAATTATACCAAAAACAACCTGGCGGCCATATGATGAAAATATTCCGTAAGCTGAGACAACGATGAAAAGTGAAGACCAAGCGTACGACAGACAGCCAGGGACCAAAAGTAACAAAAGTACTATGACAGAGTTCTAGCTAGGGTCGGCGGAAGAACCGGGACTACTTATCTTCTACAATTCAAGACACACCAATAAGACGACATCGCCCTTCGTACCGGAAGAGAATCCCGAACAGCATTGTCATTTGAAGCCAGGAAGAGGAGGAGACGCTCGAGTGTCCGAGATGTGGGGCTGGGCGACGAATGGAGATGAATGTAGGAATATGGGTCATCAACCTTGTGCCAAAACTCAGTAATCCGATATGGTGTAGTGGCCAACATGATGCCCTCTCATTATAGATGAGAGGTTAGGCATAGCCCCGAGTTCGATTCTCGGTTTCGGAACATTTTGCTTTTTTGGTGGGTGCACAACAAACAGCTGAATGTTAGCAAAATTTTGTTTAAATGTGAAGCCCCATGAATTGTTTCTTGGTTCACTCAGAGTAGAAGTACTTTGCACTATCTCTTGACGTGCGTGTGCCACTCTGGCTATCTTTCTCAAGGTACGAGTTCGCGCCTCTGTATGCCTAAGTTAGACAAGCAATTACTGAATGTCACTGAGAAGCACTACGGTGGGGCTATGGATCTTTCTTTACGAGTGCTCCATTCTTAGAAACCTTTTGGGAGTTGAATTGGACAGGTGCTCACCAAAAAACCACAAAGAGCAATCATATCTTGTGGTACCAAAAAACTTATATTTGTTCGAGGCATCTTTGATGTCTATTGTTCCCTCCGACTGACTGGCTGCGTCCATTGTCCCACGTCTGCGCATGTACAGAGGACTGCACGGGGGTACTGCATACAGTGCATTATCTGTAGGGGCCCAATGAACGACTGAACGGCGGCTGCCAGTGCTCCGTGTTGACGAGGAAGTGGATTGCTCAGCCACAACGCTAGACCCAATATACGCACCCAATGCCAAGCCACAATTACGCTGACTTCCGGCTCTCCTGTCTGTCCGGGCAAGCGCATTCTAGTTTGGACTTCCTTGACAGCAACCGATCGCCAACATCACCAACATCAATCGCGCACATACCTTCTGAGTGCACGATTGCCCAAGATGCCCGATCCATCACCTGGCGTCAACCACGCCGACTCCATCGAATCGCAACATGACACTGGAAAGAAGGAAGACAAGAAGAAGAGCCGCCGCCCAGCGAGTATGTGGAAGCCCCGGAAGGAAGCCAACCTCCCTTCGGCAATCGCGGAATCGCTGGGAAACGATGAAATGAAGATCATGCTACTGACACATGCTTTTGAACAGACACGGCATTCAGACAACAACGGTTGAAGGCATGGCAGTAAGTTTGGCAACAGCTCTTTGGGGACGACTAGTCGCAAAGGAATCTCGGTGGCTGACTGCTACAGGCCGATTTTGACGCCCAAGACTGTCCTCCCTCTCTTCTTCACGATCGGAATCATATTTGCTCCGATCGGTGGACTCTTGCTCTACGCGAGCGCGAAGGTAAGCATAGTCTTAATACACCAAAAAAGCCCTTACTAAAACGCGCGCTTCAAAGGTGAAGGAAATTCGCATCGACTACACAAACTGCCTCACCGAAGCGACCTCGACTCTCGGTGAAATGGACTCGAAATACATCAGCACTGCCTTTAAGAGCGACGACCAGACGAAGAATGCCGAGTGGGCTGTGACAACCGTTGATGTCACCGACGGACCGATTACGTACGAGGCGAAGCAATGCAGAATTCAATTCAGAATTCCTGAGGATATGGGACCACCTGTCCTGTTCTATTACCACCTGACGAATTTCTACCAGAACCACAGACGTTATGTTGCTTCCTTTTACGACAAGCAGCTCAAGGGAAATGCCGAGTCCGCAAGCAACGTGAATAGCTCTTCCTGTGAGCCCCTGGAGTGGGATTCGGATGCCCTGAAGCCGTACTATCCTTGTGGTGAGTCTTTACGCAGTCTACTGGCTCATTAGATCACATATTCACATAGCAACAGGTCTGATTGCGAACTCCATGTTCAACGATACGTTTACTTCGCCCCGCATGCTCCAAGAGGACTCGATATACCCGATGAAGAACAACTCGGGTATCGCCTGGGCGTCCGACGCTGATCTTTATGGGGAAACCAAGTACGACCCAGCTGATGTCGTGCCACCGCCAAACTGGAGAGTCCGGTACCCCAACTACACCACTGAGCACCCTCCGCCAAACATCGCCGAGTGGCAGGCCTTCCAGGTTTGGATGAGGACTGCTGGGTTGCCAACTTTCAGCAAGCTCTACCAGCGCAACGACGACGAGACGATGAAGGCCGGCACGTACGAGGTTAACATCACCGATAGTAAGTATCTATTCAACAACCCGACTCATTGTTCAGTACTTACCCAGACACAGATTTCCCAACCACTGAGTACAAGGGAAGCAAGTCCATCGTTATCACCACGCGAACGATCATGGGTGGCAGAAACCCTTTCCTGGGTATCGCCTACATAGTAGTCGGCGGCATGTGCATCCTTCTAGGTGTGATCTTCACTGTTACCCATCTCATCAAGCCGAGGTAAGCAAGCCACGCTGCAGTCCCAAGCCCCTTCAAAACCTCGATACTGATAACCCACCTAGAAAGCTTGGTGACCACACCTACCTCTCCTGGAACAACGCCCCTGGCTCCAAGCCGGGTGCCGGTCCCAGCTCGGCAATGGCTTCAGGTCGCGAAGTACGACCCGGCGAAGCCTAGAAGGCCCGCGATGAGTCGCTGCGCCCTCTTCGTGCGCGTGCAGCATCTGACTCAACCGAACCTTCTGTGACATCGACGAGACTGGCATACAGTGTGACGGCATCGTCGTCAGCTGGGGGCCAACGCATCGTTTCCCCCCTGTCGCATTTGTGAGGCTGGGCAAGCTGACGCAGCATTGATTTGGAAGGCTAGCATCGCGGCGTTTTTGTACGGAATGACATGAAATTGTACGAGTAACGGGGGCCTCGACTGAACGAGGGAAACCCCGCCCTTCAAAGCATCTCCCGCTGCCGAGGAGTGGATCAGGAAGGGGGACTTTTGTTTATGGTATTCTTTACCGGCTGGTCAAGGACGCGCATTGTTTATTCTGCTTTCTCCTTCCATGAACTTTTTGGGTTTTCGACCCTGCATGATGAGCTTTTTTTTCAGACCCCCTTAAAAAGGGAGGGCGAGGTAGGCAACCAGCAGAAACCAAAAACGTTCCTTAGCTTACCGAGGGAATCTGGAGTTCGAGGCTTAAGGGTCAGGTAGACCATCAAATTATTCTTTCGATGCATGATTAAATCAGTTTCATTTGGAAAACACGTACTCATCTATTGCACTGCGTAGCTACTCGAGGTCAATGAGCGATGTCAGAGAGAATTAAAGGATACCCTCGCTGGACTTCATATGCAATCACAAGGTAGGAATGGACCGAACATATCCATCCGGGAATCATCATGGATTAATAAGAAAGCTATCTGTTCCGTCGCCCTGAAGGCCGCAAGAGGCGGCCCGCGTTCACCAAGGACCTCTCCATACTCTCTCCACCCTAGACGCCTACACAACAAATTTGATAATACAATTGATACCAAAAACAATGCACGCATGGAAAACGCTTCCGTGTGTACCTACGATTCGCCATTTCTCATCAAATGGTGCCCTTCCACGAGCCAAATGCTCAGTGCTTCCTCTTCTTGCGGCCGCGGTCGTCATCGTCACCACCGCCACGAGCGTCCTCTCGATCGCGCTTCTTGGCCTTTGCCTCGAGCTCGTCCCAGTCCTCACCCTCGTCTTCATCGCTCATCTCGGCGTCATCCTCCTCATCAGAGACGTTTGAACCAAAATCGGAGTCTTCCTCGCTCGATTCGGAAGCCTCGTCAAGCTCGTCAGACTCGATCTCAAAGTTACTCTCAGGCTCAGACTCCTCGCCCTCGTCATCGGACTCTGCCTGTAAGAAGGACCAACCACCATCGATGAAGAACTGGTGGGTGTCAGCCGTGACCGTCTTCATGATGGTCGGCCAGTTCAAGTTGAGGGGACCCTCAGAGTATGCAATATCTGAAGAGTCCAAGAACTCCTTGACGTGGTCGAGAAACTCTACTGGAATAGTGTTGACGTGGTAAGGTGCTCTCGTGAAATCTTTGAAGACGAAAACCAGATCAAAGTTCTTCAGACCGAACTGCACACGTTCCAAGTGAGCCACTTCTATATCGTCCAATGTGATGACCATGAAAGGCGGCTCGACGACCTGGATCAGGCATTCCGTGGTGGGCTGGATGAAGACGTTGCTTCGGAAAGGCACACCGTGGAAGCCAAGGTCCCTGATGGGGACATCTACTTCGATGTTCTCGTTCTTGCCAGCCTCAGCAATCTTCTGGGCAAAGCCTTGGAACAGCCGGTCAAGCTCGGCACGGCGACGACGCTCCTCCTGTTCCTGCTCGAACTCGTCCTCATCACCGTAACGGTATTTTCTCTTGCGGTTGCCTGTTTCATCGAACTGGATATCAGTCGCCTCGCGGTAAAACTGCACATCCTTGGTCTTCTTCTTGTTGGCAACCATGATGGGGTCTTTCAGGTGAATGTGGATGATGACGATCAATTCGTGCTGGCAAGGCTGGAAGAATAGGTGGCGAACGTTTGAGAACAGAATGTCGACGCGTTGCTGCGTGCTAAGCGGCGACTGGTATCGAATACCATTCTGGTGGATCTCCACCTTACCAGGAACTCGCTTTCCTTCCATGGCAGGGCGAATGAAGACGTTGTCGAGCACAGCGGGACGGCGATCTAGCAGAGTTCGTTAGGAGGCTTCTCATGGCGATCAAGGAAGGGGCTAGCTTACTTCTTATTTCGACGAGCTTGTCCTGCTCGACAACATCCTCCAGCTCCTTCTTCTCCTGTTCCTTCTTGTTCACATCCCGCTTCATATTGGAAATCTGGGTGGCGATTTCTTGGTAGCGGTCGCCATCCGTCGACCTGAACGTCAGACTTCTGACGAAATGGGCTGACGCATCCTCGAAAGGCTGGTCATCTTTGCGACCGACTCCCTGACCAGGTGAGAGAAGGTTGATTCTAAGGAATGACCAGTCGCCCTCATCACTCTTACTGGCATTCTTGATCGTGTTGATGTGGAACGGCACAGGGCGGCCCATGACAGGAAGCACCACTGTGTCATTTCTCGCATCAACCACGATCTGTAGTTCGCGAACCTTGGGAGGAAACTGGTTGTCCCGCTTGTATGAGTCAAAGCGCTTGAACTTCTTTACCTCTTTGCCGTTCTGCCCACTAGTAGACTCGGAGAAGCGCGCCAGACCTTCCTTTTGCTTCTTTGACGCCAAGTCCTTCTGATGTTCTCGGCGTCTCTTGTCCGCATCGTCATCGACTGTGGTTGTCCGCTCGGATCTCAACCTCGTAGAAGTGATGTTTTTAGTAGCAACAGCACCAACTCGAGAATCCTTCTTCTCCTTCTTGGGCGTAGGCTGAGCCTCCTCCTCGTCTTTGAAGAAGAAGGAATTTGAATCCGCGTCAATGGGAGTATCTCCGGTGAAAACGACTGCCTCGCTCGATGTCACACGGATCGTGTCGGTGATGACCAAGGAGTAGATCTTGCTGCTCTTGTCCTGTGGTTGAGGATTCTCGATATCGCTGAAGCCGGTAGTGATGACAAGAGTCATGCCATCCTTCAGGGCTCGGGAGTTCTTGGCGTTGAGAATCAAGGTCGGGTCTCTATTCTCCAAACCGACACCCCAACCAACGTTTTTCAAGAAGTGTTTCTCCAAATCAGGTTTCTTGGCCTTGATCATGCTCAAGGCCTTGTTGTAGACCTCCTTGATAACGACGCCATCGCGGACCTCTTTGAGGATCATGTTGTGGATGTTGAAAAGAAGCTTGTAGTTGCTCTCTTGCGACTTGTTGGGGTCAACGAGATACGTGCGCGCGATAGCCGAGCAATACGACTTGTAGCGCAAGCCCATAGCAGCAACAATAGTACCGGGGTGCAAAATGTCGTCGTTGCTCTCCGAGTTCATCTTCAGGTCGTATTTCCCACCACTCTGCACAAGAGGGCCCAAAACCCAGTCCAGCTGTGCGGGGTCCAGGTCTGCAGGAAGTTTGGTCTTGTTTGGAAGCTCAACCGTCTTCCAGAACTTGTTGTCGTCGAGCTTCTTGTCGACCTTGTCTGCCAGTGCGCTGTGTTTGACCTTCTTCTCCTTATCAAGAATGTCCGACATTTCTTCGAGGAAAAAGGGGGTCATCAGGGCGACGCAGGCCTTGGAAGCAGTTCGCATGGCTCGGAGCTCGGTTTCGTCCTTCACGGAGAAGGCGTGCTGGGAAAGGGCTTGGGAAACGTCGACCTCTTCGATGTCTTTGCATTGATCGGCGAAAACCTTCTTCCACTCTTCGATGAAGGGACCCTTGGAGGTGTCCTTGGCAATGGTGCCAACTTTGCTCTGCGGGACGGTTAGATTAGTGACGATCGATGTTGGCCGCACGTAGCAACGACTTACGCCCGAAGATTTGATGACTTCAGCGAGCTTGACAAAAAGCTTCTCGTTCTCTGCGGCGTCCTTGCCTCGAACGAGAACCTCGAGAGGGAATCGACCGTTCTTCAACTGTTCCAGATGTTTCGCTGTCATTGAGTTAGCTGACGCTCGCTGTGTGTGCGGCGCAGTGATGGCGAAAACTCCTCACCTTTCTTCGCAGTCGTGAGGATATAGATCTTCTCGGTCGTGAGCAGCATCATCGTCGTCGGGAATTCGTAGCCAAGAAGCCAAAACTAATTGCGCACAAAAGAAAAAGAAAGTCAGCTCTTGATCTCTGCATGGTGACGATGGCAAACACAATGGAAATTGCCGTGTCGTCCCGGTTTGGAAGGGAGGCGACTAACGTGCATGGCGTTGTTCTTGTGCAGCTCGGGGACCTCCTCCACCTTGCCCATCATCACGACGATGGACGAGGCGCCGTGGAAGATGTTGCCATCCTTGGATCGCAAGTCATTCTTCCAAGCGCTGGCGAGGCGCGAAGTGCGCTCGTGGAAGGCCTTGTTGTCGATCTTGATCTCCGCCATCGTCGCTGCGTAGTGAGTGACGGATTTGTTGGCAGAGAAGGGGTGAAGAACGAAAGGTTCCAGGTTGCCGCTGGCGACGCGAGATCCGAAAAATCCACCGCGTAAATTGGGAGAGGTAGGAGCTCTGCACGTGACCCGCCTCGCGCTTTCACTTTCTTCCCACCTAAGGTTCTTAGGCAGTCACGTCAGTTGGCTGCAAGTTGCTGGGGGTCGCGGCGCGATTGTTGGTGGAGTAAGGTGGCGTGGAGAAGCTTGCGGGGGTAGGGAGCAGGTGAGTTGGGCCTGTTCACTGTTCAGGTGGCGAGCTGGCGCGAAATGTGCTGAAGGAGTTGGAGCTTTGGCGACCTAAGGTATGTACCAATTGGTGTCAGTGGTAAGTTGGTAATTGCTGTGCAACTGGCAGGGCAGGTTGACGTCAAAGCTTCCTGCCCGGGCCTGCACCTTGAACTGGAGTTCTTTGCGAAGTCCGTCATGGAATTTCTCTCAGGCGGCAGCCAAGAAAGCCAATCCTCAGTAACACAGAGAGGGAAGGAGCAGGTCCAGCACGTTGCGCAACAGATCGAGCAGGGCACAGGTAGCATTGTTGCTGAGAGCACCAGCGACTCAAAATCAGAGGTCCAGACAGCTGGGTACTTCCATTCACGAAGACCAAGTGTTCGCAAGAAAGCATCCGTAGGGACAGAAGTAGGACAGGTCACTGTCGACCTAAGTCTTGGGAAACACCAGATCTATCTCGCTCCAGCTAATCCTATAATCAAGTGTAGACATGGTAATTTGGTTGACAATGATCAATGAATACCATTTCACAGTGTCTAGTGCTCGACTCTTCTCGATGGCATAACAACATTGATAAAATACGCCTCTCTATCCTGACTCTGCAGAGACTCAACTCCATATTTCTTCCATGCAAGTCATCCCCAATCCCCCAGAGAAATAAACGAGACGGCTCTCCACTGAAAAAAAAGGATTCCCACCTGTTACCGACACTTTAAGGAAGTATCCGTACCCAAGAGTGCCCTGCCGAATCGCCCGACCGTTCCTTGAGAGACTTGCAGGCTACAGTCGGGTGTCCCAAGCGACACCGGCATCGCGCCGGGACAGCATTCAACCGGAAGACCCAGAAATTTGGCAAGAGGGGGGAAAGAACGCTCGCTCGGCCCGCCCGATTTTCGGGATGTGGAGACGGGACTTATACGCAACCCCGCGTAAACCCCTCGGATGAAATAAAAGAAGGCATTTCGTAAACCTCACTTTTCTGACTTGAAGATATCATCACTTCACAGATCAAAACCGCCAACCGCATCGGTTTACATGAGCTCGTTCTCAAGGTTCCTCAACCTTTTCAAACCCAGAAAGACGCCAACCATACCCCTCACAACACCATCACCAAGAAACCCTTCCCGCTTTGCAACCCCCCCAAAACCATCCAAAATGCGTCTCCCCTACGTCCCCAACCCTCCCCAAACCACGACCCCCGAAGACGCCGCCATCGTCTCCCGCATCCAAGCCCGCCGCGCGCCCCGTCCCCTCCAGGCCCTAGACCTGACCCTTCTGCACGCGCCCCCCGTCGCCGACGGCTGGAACTCCTTCCTCGGCGCCGTCCGCACCCAGACCACCATCCCCGCCGACCTCCGCGAGCTCGCAATCTCCCGCGTCGCCGTCGTCAACAAGGCCTGGTACGAGTGGGGCCACCACGCGCCCCTCGCCGTCGCCGCGGGCGTCTCCCAGGAAGGCATGGACGCCATCAAGACCGAGGCCCCGCTCGACCTGGCCAGCCGCCCCGCGCTGTACCTCAGCGAGAAGCAGTGGGCCGTGCTCGTCTACTCGGACGAGATGACGAGGAACGTTAGGGTCAAGGACGAGACGTTTGCCAAGCTCAAGGAGCTGTTGAACGAGAGGGAGGTGGTGGAGATTACGACGACGGTTAGTTCTTTTCTCGGGCGAAGGGGGGATGAGAAGGGGCTGAGGCTGGGAAAGGAGAGAAGCTAACAAACGAATCCAGGTCGCGTGCTATAACTGTGTGAGCAGATTCCTGGTGGCTCTCGATGGTAAGATGGGACCCTCTACGTCTTCAAGTCGAATCGATTCTAATATTCAAGCAGTCGGTGAGAGGAACAGCACTGGGCCTGACGATGTGGCTCTGCCTTCCCACTAAGCCAAAGAACACACAAGACATAATCAAAATAGTATGCTTAAGCCGGGGGATCTTGTACTGAATTGGGAAAATGAAAAGACTAACTGATCAAGTGTAGTGTAAATATGCCATGGGGCTAATAATGCTGTGAAAAAGGGGTATCTCATCTAAGTGAAGTGATGTGTAAATCCTCCTGCTAAACGGTTAAAAAAGTAAAAATTCTCCTCATCCCCAATCCTCTCCCTAAACCTCCCATGAACCTCCCATGAGACTCCTGTGAACCTCCGTGCCCGCCTTGCGCCTGTGACCCCCCCCATTTTCTTCATAAAGTTCGTGCCCGCAGTTTTCACTGCGGGCGTGGGAGAGCTGACAGATGGTCTGCCAATGATGCCCCCCCAAGATGCTTTTCCGAGGCCTCAAGCTGAGTGCCACCAGATAATGTGTCGTCTGTTCAATATGCATATGCAAGTGTTCATACGTCGTTAGTGCCATGTAACCTGTAGTCGTAAGCCGGTAAATCGTTCTTCGTCGTAGTTTGCGTAAGTGTAGGTGCCGTCTATAGAGTTTCGACGCTTCCCCATGTCTGCCGCAAGCAACACTTCCTGAATCCATCGCCGTATCAAATCGTCAGCTTGGAGTTGGCCAACTCTTGTTCGATGGATCTTTCGATGGAGGAGCGTCGCTTGTGCATCCGGGGACTCTTTTGCAGTTCCTGAACCACACCCGCCCACCCCAGCTTGTGCCCGGGCTGCGTAGTCTCGCGATGACCGATAGCTTGGGTAGTTAGCCTTCGCAGCGGCGGCCGCTCTCGAATCTCCTCCGTTAAGGCGCGCGTCAAGTGGGCGTTTAGGTTGGTCATTGGGGGCGTAAAAGGGGAAACAGGTGTCTTTTCCGGGTCTCTTTGCGGTGTCGTTGGTGTTGCGACGGGCATTTGACGTTCTGCTGTGACGTTTGCCCGATCCGCGACCACACCCATGTATACTACGAGAAAGCGCATCCTCACGAGATCCAGCCGGCGCACACGCTCCTCGAGATCGCGGCGCTTGCTCGCCCAGAGAAGGCGGGCGCTCAGGCGTAGAGAAGTGGTGTCTTCGGAGAGAAGCAGCAAGTTGATCTCTTCACGCAGGTCATCGCCGCCCTTTTGGATCTCGCGCAGAAGTCGACCTAAGCGGAGCTTATCTTCAAGGCGCTGAACCTTGGCAACATCGCGATCGTAGCTCTCGTTCTCCTCGACCGAAAAGTCGACGGCATCGATAAAAGATGTGATCTCGTTGGGAGCGACACGATAGGCAGTGATATACGTTGTCAGGATCTGGGAGAGTACGACGAGGGAAAGGAGGAGCGCGGTCAGAATGAGGACGAACGTCCACTGGCGCGCTTCGTTCTCGGCCATGGCGGAGAGCGAAGCACGTAAGAGAAGAGTGTAAGTGGCGGGTCAAATGGCGAGAGACTATCGCACCATGATGCGACGGAAGGGTTGTTCGTCAATAAGTATGCGTAGGCCTACACAGGGATGTGATTCGCGACGGACAAAGGCAGTGTTTTCAAAGTAGAGAGACGGCACAGTCAAGATGTGAAAGGAGGGAGTAGGCAACGTTGATGACGGCTGAAGTGTGTACACGAAATCGGAGGGGAGGAAGGGCAAGGAGGGCAAGGAGGGCAAGGAGGGCTTCGCGGTGGTATTACTGTACTCCCGTCATGACCATCGACGGCAGGAGTTGGTCGTTCCGCTCCGCGCAGTGCTGTGCGCGCCAGTACGACGTTAGGGTCTGTAAGTTGGGTTCCAGATGCAGCGCAATCAAATAATGCCTCCTCTTCCTTGCCTTTTCCTGCCCCTCTTGGATGCGGCCTCCCTTGCATCTTTTTGCTCGTGAGGTGTAGCCACTTGGCGGCATGAGCCAATAAATGGCACCGAGGTCGCTCCTAACGGGTCCTGCTCGTCGACTGTGGGATGCGACGCTCCCATGGTTGGTGGTCTCCCCTGCAGCTGCATATTGGAGCGTCACCTGTCACTGGACAGACGAGGGTGAACTTCTGTATCCAGCATGGCTTCACTGTGGCCCGAACGTGGCTCGAGAACCGATCCGATGGGGCCGGTGCTCTTCTTCTGCCCTAGACGGTGGGAACTTGAAAGTCGAGGGCTGAGCTTGTGACCAACAGTAGCACTCATCATCGCGGCCCTCGTCTTCGGGGCTTCGTTGGGTGGATTTGTGCGTACCCACTGTGCTGCATATCGCGGGCAAAGTCCACCGACTGGTGTCAAGAAGAGGAGAAACCCTCGGGCGGATTGTGACTTTTGGCGGTAGAAGACGCGACGGGAAGGGCTAGAACCTGGAACCTGGAACCCAGCATTGCGGACGGCGGTGGGCGATGGGCGAGGGGTAAGTTCCATGATGAGGGGTTGTCTGGCGGTCAGCGAGCGAGACAAGATGAGACGACTGGGACGAGGCGAGGACGGAACGGCATGTCTGTTCCTGTTGGTGCTGGTGTTGGTGCCGATGCGATTTGCCTAGCCGAAAGCGTGATGAAGAGAAAATAAAAGGCATGGAAGACATAGTTACAAGTTGGTGTAATCAAAGTGTGCAGCTGCAGGTGTGTTCGCTTGTCTCCAGTACCTTGATTTCAGTCAGGTACCTTACATACTTTGGAAGCGCCATAATGTGCCATCCGAACACTGCAACCTGCGGGTTCTGTTTGGCTCCACGCACCAGCCATGTAAGAGGCTGGACACTTGTATGTTGAATGGCTTACTGACTTTTAACCCTTGCGCTTGCGCTGCGTTTGTTCTGCATTTCAGGTCAGCGGGGAGGTTTAGCTCACTGGATCACCGGTAGGTGCATGATGAGTGCTAGTGGCTAGCCAAGCCGCCACAACAATTGGATGCTCAAGGTAACCATTTGACGCTGCCAGAATACAGGTAGAAGTTCAGTTCGGGAGGGCAAGCCGAACAACATCGACATTGAGATTTTATGTGAAAATCAGTCTACTCCCAAACCTGCCCCCGGGTTTGCCATCATTAAGATGTGCAACATGAGACATATCGGAGCGAATTAAACCACCTAACCGACCTATCTAATCCCAGGCTGCATGGAAATACGGAGCAGTGGAGAAAATGTCAACATCCCCAGATCCACTTTCCCTATCTAGACCTTTCGATGCCAACATATTCTGGGGGTGCTTACTTTTGGATTGAGTTTGTAAGTCACGTATTGTCACATCAAAAAAGGTACGATCGAGTGAGGTTGATGAGTCAATTCATCTCTACCTGCAGGACTATCTGGGGATATGCATTTTCGTGCAAGGGGTATCAAATTCCATCTGCGTCCTCAATCCTGCCATGCTCCACGCCAATTGGCGCTGAATTTAGTGTTGTCTGGCCTCGGCCTGCTTCTGTATGTCATGCTCGGCACCACGCTGCTGAGTCTTGCCTGTGTCGTGGAGACCCTCGTAGTGTGCCTGGCCAGCCTTGTCGCCGGTAAGGCCAGCGACAGCACCGCCAATGGTGCCCTGGACACGGTTGCCAATGCCAGAGGTGTAATCGTTGAGCTGGCCCTTGGCTTCCTGCTCCTGGCCCTGGAGGTTCTGCTCACGACCTTGCTGCTTCAAGTTCTGTAGCCACGCTGTCAGCTTGCTAGATGCTTATGGAACAGGGAGTGGGATTTGTGGACAAGCTTACCTCGGAGCCGACAAGACCACCAACAGTCTCCTTAGCAGAGCCGACGGTCTGGTTCCAGGAGCCGCCAGCACGATCGGGGTCGTCCTTGGTCACACCACCAGCGGTGGCAGTGAAGCCGGGAATCTTAGCAGTAGCGTGGGAAGCATCGTGTTCGAGCTGTGCCTTGTCCTGCTTGGCCTCTCCCTTGTTCTGATCGGCAGTGCTGCCGGTAAGAGAGCCGAGGAGATTCTGGGCAGCGCCAGTGGCAGAGTCGACGTACGACTTGAGGGTGGAAGTGTTGTCGTTGTTGGCAGCCATGGTGGATATTGTGTGGTTTGATTGCTCTGATGAGTCTGATTGATTAAGTAATGTGTGATGCTTGTAGGTTGCGTTTGATGGATGATGTGAATTGTTGATGTGGGAGAGGAAAGACAGTGCTGCTGAGGAGGATGGATGGTATTTATGAATGTAGAGAACCACGTCCAGACTCCTCCACTTTCTTAGGCAGGGAGCATGTGAATCGCCATTGTTCTGGCAACCGCGATGACATTTGCCAGACGAAGCTGGAGGTGTGATGTCATTTTGGAGATGGTGCCTGTGGCTGCAAGAGCAGAGGAGGGGGCCACTTTGGGTCATTGTGGAGGACAAACGCGGGATGGAGGGGCAGCTTCGTACCCTGCGCACCTTCCATGATGTCATTTTGCGACTGCACGCCTTCCGGACTAACGACCACGCCATCGTCGCGGCGTCGCCCCTTTCCTCGTGCCCCCCAAATCCCCAAATTCCCAACACACTTTCAGGCTTCACGCTTTTCGTCTGGAAACATGAGACGCCCTGCATACTGCGTAAGGTAGGCCATGTGAGCCCACAACAAACGTAATGAGGACCAGTCTGGACCTTCCCTCTCCGACACATTACCATTTGAGGAATGGTTGATGATGCACATCTTCCGCCCGCCTTGGCAAGAGCTGTCCCCCCCAACTTGCAAGTTTGCCAGACATGGCCATACCGCAACGACAACGCCTATCTGCCTGCCTCCTAGGTTGTCTATGCCATCGTGGTTGGGCAAGTAGGGTATCAATATAGCATTCATGCTGTAGGTAGTGCAAGGCAAATTCATCCTTGCATTAGACCGCTGAAGAAGCCAGACAACCGGTGACATTCCGCTTGCTCCATGTAGCTTGCTTACACTGATCGGCGGTTTGACACAACGCACTCTTGACATACTTGATGTTCCTGCAGAGAACCGTGGCACCTGAGGAATCATGTCAAGGCTTACACAAGGTATACCAGACTGTCACTTGTAGGCGACACCGTCGGCCAGCACATGGAGCTTTCGCTTGCGTGTTTGTCCATAGCTCGAAGCTTCTCTATTGTGATTCATGCTGAGAGAAGTTCTTTTGTTGGGGTCGCTCACAACCGTAGTATACAGGCCAAATTCTTCATAAAAAAACAGCCGATTGCCACCGTGCCGGCTCTTGCCGGCATCTGGTCTTTCCGACCAGTATCTCAACTCTCCGTAGTCCCCGATCCCAACTCCAATATCCCTGAGCAAAAACGAAAGGCTGGCTGTTAAGGTATCTCAAATGTGGGTTTTAATACAAGCTACTCCGGGTAGGAAAGACTCGGGTGTCTTCCTGCAAAGATCCTCAACGGGCTCACAAGGGTCGAGTGCTGAAGAGTGCAGGTGTTGATGGGCAGGTGTGCATCATGTCGAGCATACTGCCCTTAGTGCTGGCTCCACTGGATAGTGTTGAGGTCAACACCCTCCTGCACCAACTCCCAAAGCGGGCTCAGCTCGCGCAAGAAGTCGACTCTCTCCTTGACTGCCTTGAGAACGTAGTCAATCTCCTGCTCGGTGGTGAAACGGCCAATACCGAATCTGATACTGCTGTGGGCGCTCTCATCGCTATTACCCAAAGCACGAAGAACGTAACTGGGCTCCAGAGAAGCAGAGGTGCAGGCACTGCCAGAAGACAGCGCGATGTCCTTCAAGGCCATCAGGAGAGACTCGCCCTCAACATAGGCGAACGAAACGTTGACACATCCAGGGTAGAAGTGCTCAGGGTCGCCGTTCTGGGTGGTGTGCTCCAGCGACAACAAGCCATTGAGGAGTCTGTCAGACAAGAACTTGATACGCTTCGAGTCGTACTGATAAAACTGTTAGCTGCTGTGTATCGATGCAAGATACCATAAACAGTGCAGAAGAGTTAGGATAGGTTCAGACAGGTTGCTATTTTTCAACATGGACGTCCTTGTCACGGGACATTCAGAAAGCCATGCATGTAGGAGCGAATCATCATATGGGTAGGCTGGGGAAAGGGAACTGAATGAAACCTTGAACATACCTCCATTTCCTCGTAGGCGATGCGGCACGCCTCGCCGAAGCCAGCAATCAGTGGCGGTGCGAGAGTACCGCTTCGCAAACCTCTCTCCTGTCCGCCTCCGCTGATGATAGGGTCAAGTCTGACTCTGGGCCGGCGGCGGACGTAGCAAGCTCCAATGCCTTTGGGGCCGTAGATCTTGTGTGAGGAGATAGACATCAAGTCGATGTTCATCTTGTTGACGTCCATGGGAATCTTTCCGACAGCTTGTGCAGCATCGGTATGGAAGAATGTTTTCCTCTCGCGGCAAAGCTTTCCAATGGCCTCCAATGGCTGGATAACTCCGATTTCGTTATTCACAGACATAATGCTGACGATGGCAGTATCCGGACGAATCGCTGCAGCTAGCTCATCCATGTCGATCAAGCCAGAGTTCTTGACCGGGAGGTATGTAACTTCGAAGCCCTCATCTTGAAGATGGCGGCAGCTGTCAAGAACGCACTTGTGCTCCGTCTGCGAAGTGACAATGTGCTTCTTCTTTCCAGATCTGCCAAAGAACCTTGCGACTCCCTTGATGCTCATGTTGTTGCTCTCGGTGGCGCCACTCGTGAAAATGATTTCCTTGGGATCCGCACCGATAAGCTTCGCAATGTGGCCTCGAGCCTCCTCGACCGCTTCCTCACTTTCCCATCCGTATGCGTGCGTTCTCGAATGTGGGTTTCCGTAGATACCAGTCATGAACGGTAACATGGCATCGAGGACGCGAGGGTCGACGGGAGTCGTGGCTTGCATGTCGAGATAGATGGGCCGCTGGCCCTCCTCCATCGTAGTGACTTGCTTCAGAACCTCAGCCATGGGGCTAACCATGACATTTGAAGCATCGGGAGACTGAGGGACAACATCGATGAAGTCTTTCTTGTCAAGCTTGATGGCCGTTTCGATGTTAACCTGTGCATTATCACGTTTCGTTTCCGAGACGTATCTGCGCTGCTGAGATAATCTGTGGGTTGGCGCAACCGCCACCCTTGATAATGAGGAAATGCCTCGTGAGGGAACACCCGGCACCTGCGTATAGCGGCAAAGGCGACCTGCCTGCCTGAAGGCGGATGATGTGATGCTAGCCATGATGTGTTTGATGTTGATGGCGTAGGGAAGAAGAGGGACGCGAGCTTCAGGGAGAGGAAAAGGAAAATAGAAATTCTAGAAAGAGGAGAAGCTACCCTACTCAGGATGGGGATAGTTTTTTTTCGTGACAAATTGCATCGGAGACCGCCTCGGGGTCGGGGATAAACACACGGGCCGTGATTGGCCAGATCGGTGGGATGACGTTCCCTATTCAGCTGCAGTCCTTTTTGGGAGGCGGTTTCGGCTACGGCACCTGTCAGGACCGACACCCCCGAAAAAGCAGCAGCCCAAGATTGGGCCACGCCTCGTAGGGTCAAGAAGCACAGGCGGGCGCGGCAGGGAAGCCGAAGGTTGCAAAGGGACGGTCCCTACCTGGTCCTTACCTTCCCATGTCATGATGTGCCTTACCTAACATGCCCTTACTCAAGGATGATTAGCTAAACAAAACGTAAACGGGCAGGCCTCCCAGGACTTGGACAAAGTGAATTGGGTCTTTGCTGAAATGCTGAATGCGGCCGGACTGGGGACGAGGATCTTTGTAGAGACGGGCTCTCGGAGTCGCCCTGCTCTTCCACCGCTTTCGCCGCGACCGAGCAACTGTATTCCACTTGCCTTTCTTCCTTTTGCATTGTTCAATTTCCCAAACCGAAGCTCCGAATATCCTCAAGTCCATCCCCTTCCTTCTCTCCAACCCTTTTCTGAGATTCTTTTTCTCATCCACAAATCGCAGCGTCATCATCGCGAAACATCTGTTTCCCACGTCGCAGTGCTCCGTTCTTCCCGCTGACCCCGCCAGGCACCTACTTTAGGTACCTTAGCTTCTGCATAGTAGCGCCTTAGCTCCTGTCTTTCGGCACCTCATGCGCCACAGCCAAGCGACACTGCGCAGAAGCTGACTGACACAGCCACGCCTACGTCGTCACCAGCGACAATCAGGTTGCGAGAGCCCACACCTCATAAGGTTGGACGTCGAATACCCTCAACTTTCAAGCAGCGACGACCCTCGTCAAAACCTTCAGCCTACGATACCACCTTCTCTGCCCTCTATTGGCACGAACTTTTCAAGTACCTAATCCGATACATCACCACCACAAAATCACCCCGCCATGAGCTTCCGGGGCTTCCAGAAAAGCGTCATTCGGGTACGTGTGTCCACTTAATGAGGGGTCCTCCCGTGCCCTCCGCGTGGTGACATGAAGACGGAACACAAAAATTGGCTGACTATTGATCTCCTTTTCTCCACGACAAACAGGCGCCCCAGCAATTCAAGTCGCGCTTCAATATCGGCGAGCACACAAAGGATGCCGTCTACATCGATTCCGAGCGCAGATTTCAAGAGCTGGAAACCGAGACGAAGCGATTGCACGATGAGTCCAAGAAATACTTCGACGCCATCAACGGCATGCTCAGCCATCAGATCGAATTCAGCAAGGCCATGACCGAAATCTACAAACCCATTTCCGGTCGCATGTCGGATCCCGACAGTTTGGAGGTTCGCGGCAACCCCGAGGGTATCCGTGCCTGCGAAGAGTACGAGGCTGTCGTCAAGGATTTGCAGGAGACTCTTGCGCCAGAGTTGGAGATGATAGAAAGTAGGGTTATTCGCCCAGCCAACGAACTCCTCGATGTCGTCAAGGTCATTCGCAAGTCAGCAGCGAAGCGCGAACACAAGAAGCTCGATTACGACCGACACAGACAAACCCTGAAGAAGCTGCAGGACAAGAAGGATCGGAATGCCAAGGATGAAAAGGCTCTGTGGAAAGCGGAGAACGACGTGGAGCAGGCGACTCAGGAGTTCAACTACTTCAACGATCTTCTCAAGGAGGAACTGCCGCGCCTGTTTGCGCTCGAGCAACAATTCATCCAACCCCTCTTCCAGTCCTTCTACTACATGCAACTCAACATCTTCTATACGTTGCACGAGAAGATGCAACACTGCGACATCGGCTACTTCGACCTAACGCTCGACGTACTTGAGGCATTCCACAAGAAGCGAGGTGATATTCAAGAGCAGGCGGAGAAGTTATCCATTGTGAAGTTCAAGACGACTGGTCAGAGACGTCCGGTAAAATACGGCGGCCGTCCCGCAATCGAGGGCAAGCCTCAACACCTGCTTACCGCTGGACCTTCTTCCTCCTCAGCTGCCTCCACAACCTCAGCAGCGCCCACAAAGTATGGTGGCTACACCAAGCAAGGAGAAACCGCCGACGCAAACCCGCCGCCTCCATACTCTCCTCCGCCCACGAACGGAACTTCTGGCGGAGGACTCGCCGCTATTGCCGCAGCAAAGTCAAAGCCTCCTCCGCCCAAGCCCAAACCCAGCCGACTCAGCGGAGCGCCCGCGGCCGAACATGTCACCGCCTTGTACGACTACGCTGCACAAGCTGAGGGCGACCTGAGCTTCAGGACGGGCGATGTCATCGAGATCATCAGCAGAACAAAGAACGAGAATGAGTGGTGGCAAGGTAGATTGAACGGAAAGACTGGGCAATTCCCAGGTGAGTTTTTGTCACCGGCCAGCACAAACTTGAATAGAGACAAAGACTAAGTTTCTCTGCGCAGGGAATTACGTGAAACTGAATTGAGTGGGAGCGACTAATAGAGACTCCCAACCCACCAATAACGATCGACACCCGTGATCTTCACCCAAATACACTGTGCCGCAGAGGCACATTAATGAACAACTGCTAGGGCATCGAAAGGGAAGCGCGAAATACTTGCATTTGGGATCTTCGGCGTACGCAGAAGGGACTGCCCCATTATTTCGAGTCGGAAAACACTTGAGAGAGGAGCGAAGGCAAAGGGAGAGAAAATGAGGGAAACTTGGATGTAGGGGAAGGGAGGAGGGGTGGGAGAAAGGCTGAGGAGAGACGTCGCTTTGATTTTACCCTGGGAGAAGTGTCCATGTGACACGAGTCTGTTGGTCGCCTCACTTTCATTTCTCCAGGTTTTCGGTGTAGAGAGACCGGCATCGGAGGCGGTGGCATAGCAAAGGATGGCCTTCTGATCCCATACCTACTACGCCTTTCTCAAACGATTCTGCAATTGTTGTGTTGTCAAAAATCACAAGAGCTTTCTCAATTCTGCGGGCATCATCGGCGTGCTGTAAGTATTGCGTGATTCCACATGAGAGACCTGCCCATTTGCTTTTTACTGGTTTGTACAGTTCCCAATTGTCTCATATCAGAAGTACAGGGAGGCGGGGGAGATCCGAGAAATGAGGCTCACTCTCCTCTTGGTATTTCACCCCCTTTTCTTTGAGCCTCGACAAACATGTTCGCTTGCGGCTCAGCCTGCCTATAGCTTCATGTATGATCCCGGCCGGCGGTGGTGTGAATGGCAAGTCTTTGAAGATTGAACAGTCCAGTCGTGGTCCACGGCGCGCCCTTTTGCATTGTAATTTTCAATTTGAGAAAGAGGAGCCCTTTCGGAATCGGCAGGGTGCATAAACAGCACTGGGATATATATGCAAGTTGTCGAGGTCTGGTAGAATTATATTTACGTATGCATCTATAGGCTGCCGGCCAGCGTGACCTCTTCTTCCCCAGGAGCCCAATACCCATGGAAGCCCGTTGACCCCTGACTCCGAGGGTACCATTGCGTCTTTGGCTGGTCATTAAGCCAGTCTCGGGGCTTGGGACATGCAGCTCGACCCTATCCACCCTTATGTTTTGGTTTGTCAAAGTGCAGATTCGACGTGGGACAACGGGGCGAGGCTCCTTGGGTGAGGCGAGCAGCCTATCGACGGGTTCTGCCTCAATCGGTCTGCTGGTATTTACAACTCCGTCTTTGTATCGGCAATCGACGGGAGAAAAATGGTTGGGTAGGCTAGCTGTCGTTTTCCTGTGGGAAAAGCTTTGTGTAATAAGATCTCAAAAGGAATATCAGCTCCCATGGTAGGTAGTATCGTCCAACGGGAGATCAGCTCCTGCTCAATCCCACACGCCAAGGGTTGGCCTCTCACCTGTCTCGCTGGCTGACTGATACCACTCGAAGTAACAAATGTAAGATACGGAGTAATTAATGAAGATAGAATTAGAATGAGGGTCGGGCTAGCTCGCTTATGGTGAGAGCCCCCCTTGGTAGAAACCGGGGTACTCCGTAGGCAACTCTACACTAGAGTCCCCATCGTGCGAACCACATCCTTCCTGAGCGGGGTGAACAAGGGCTTTTGAGCAGAAAACAAGGCAGCCGACATCCATTCCCCTGTCCAAATACAAAAGCAAAGAATCCAGGCGGACGCTACTGTGAAGCTCCAGCGGGCTGCCTACAGTAACTAACGATAGAAGATGGCGTAGGTGTAGTTGTCGTCGGCCGAAAATCTCCGTCCCACAACTTTTCGCGTCTTTGAATGGAGCAAAACACAAAATTTAATGCGGGATCGTCAGCTTGGTAACCCTGTTGGAAAAAGTACCAGCATGAGATCTTGCCAGTGAGGGATGCTAGTAAGACGTCTGGAACGTTTGATAGAGCTGCCCGCGGCAGGCTCTCATCAGCAACACCGGCACGGGACCGAGTGATCCTTGCAAAACGCAAAGTTGAAACCTACAGGACTCCCAAGAGCATAGATGGTTTGCAGGTATGCGGCCGAGGCTCTTCTTATCCATGATGGCGCGTCTGGCCTGCCGATGTCCGTCTGCACGTTGGCAGATGTTTGTGACAAATGAGGAATAGACCCCTCACTGAATGAAGGGTTTCTTGAACAGGGAGCAGACACCGGCAAGGACTGCGGCGTAGGATAGGGCCCCGAATCCCTCACATCGTCGCCTTCTGTCGGTTTACGGGTGCAAGGTGATCTTGTTGGGCCGCCAGGCCACCGAGCGAGTCCGGTAAGCTTAATGGAAGGGTCAAAACAAATGAAGACCAAAGGACGTCTGGTCTGAGGCCCTCTTTGCCCAATAGCGTATACCAATGAGCGCTCGTCCATTACCCCCGAGATGTTACCGAATGTACTCTGGCCTTTGGGACAGAGTATGTTATCCAGTGCGTCAAGGTGCACATTCCGTTGGCTCACGTCAACCTCTGGTGGCCAAGATGAGATCTCGTTAGGCCCATGGGTCTGGTGGGAGACCTGAGCAGAACTGTCAGCTGGTGACTCTTTCGGAACCCGGCCGGTTCCGCTTTGGGAGAAACGAGAAATTGAACGTATTTGCGGTCTTTGCGTCATCGCTTCGGTAGCGACTGGATCATTCACCAGGTCAACGAATGATCCGCAAGCCTGATTATAAGAACGTATAAAACAGTGGCTCAGGGTTATAGTCGGCAATGTTGAGCCGTCATCGCCCCTGTGAGCGTAGGTTGTGTCCTCTTTCTTCTCCAATGAGACTAGCTTAGTAGATGAGCAGCGCGGGGTTGATATATATGCGTTTTGGTGTGTGTCAGCTTCGGTATCTCTGTCACCAGGGTCAACGGGAGGAGTCGCAAAAACGAGTTCCTTTCTGTAGGCTGTTCTCGCGCTGGAAGATTCGTTGACAAGCCATTCTCTTCGGCATTCTGACACCATAATATTTCCCGTGACCAAGTCTTTCGCGAGCTGCAAAGTACTCCATCGATCATCTATCGGCCCGTCTTTGTGATCTCGTCTCAGCATAGATTCTTTCGACGCCAGCTGCATGTCTCCAGGCTGGGTACTGCCGACAGGCAACCGAAAACCGTAATAATATGATAGTGAGTCTGTTTCGTATACTTCGAAACTGTTCAGGCTGGACAAGCCATAGAAATAGCCATCGATGATTTCAAAACAAACGGTGGCTCCGATATCTGAACCAGCTAGGTCTTCGAGATCCAAGTGACCAGGTATCCATTGCTTGGTCTGTAGATCAAATCGTCGTAGGACCCATCGTTTGAAGCCATCATCCCCAGTAACCGAGTGAGTGCCGTAGTAGAGGTAGTCCTGATTGTTACGCACAAATAGCTTAGAGGTTGACTCGAGACGTTGGGTTGTGAGAAGCGTTCTCTTCTCCACGTTGATGACAACCAAGCGACTTCGACCTTCGTTCTTGGGTGGGCTGTAAAGACAAGATAATATTCCATGGGCGAAGTATATTGGACGGAACTTGTACTTATTATTGGCGAAATTCGCCCCCGGGACAGATTGTAGCAGCATTCGGGTATCGATGATGTCCTCTGAGTCCGACGAGGCATGCAAGTTGAGGAGACGCAGCACCTCGTAACTTTCCGTATAGCAAAGCGTGCCATTGCAGTAGATGAAGTCAACTGCATGAGCGACCAGAGCTGTGGTGTATGGCTTGGCAGTGGCGATAGCGTCCTGAAGCTTGACCAGTCGCCGCAAGCAGCGAGCATATTGCTTCGAGGAGCGGGCAGCTAGGAAATCAGCTGAGTACGGCGCATGAGTCTAAGCCACCAAGTCAGCGCGGCTCAAGAATGATTATAATCGTTGCTCCAAGACGATGCTCACCTCCAATGCAGCCCGGCAAATATCGTCATTGCTCACGAGGTACCTGAACTGTCTACAAGCGAGACTTAAGTTGAATATGTCGTGTAAATTCAAAGAATTTGCGATATAAGTCATAATCTCGATAGGCAGCCTTTGCATTCTTGCAAAGTCGACGGCTGCCATAAACCCGCCTTTCCAGCATTCGGCCAATAACTTGTCGTAAAAGAGCGAAAGATCGAATGCCAAACTTTCATCAGGCAACCGGGGGGTTGTAAATTAGGTAACGTAAGGTAACTTGAGGGAGGGGCGGTCATGTGCGAGACAGCCGGTGGAGGTGATTTGGTGCCACTCAAGACTGAGGCAACTGACTATGAGGCGACCACTTGTCATGCAGGTCGAAATATTCCTCGGGAAAAGCGACTGTTGCTTGTTTTAAGGTGAGTACCCGAGGGGCTCAACCAGCAGAGCCGCACTAGGACGCGGGTTCTATACACGTACACACACCCCTCCCCCCTCTTAGACCCACGAATCGGCCAAGAACATACATTGCCGCTTCCCCCTCTAGATCCAAGACAAATATACCTGTGTTTGTAATATAATCTCTTTGAAGCCAGGCTAGCCTGACGCCGTCGGACTGGCGTGCAGTCTATCTTGGTACGTATACGGCGACGCAGCAGAAGGGCATGTCCGTTGGGTGTCTCGAAGTATATTACGGGAACCTAAGGTCGTGGAGTCTTCTCATGTCTTTTCATGTGGATTTGTGCAAGAAGAGAGCATGGTAATGTGGGATTATCAGGCAAAGGGCCGAGATGGAGGGGGGGGGGGGGGCGCCCGAGATGTCGTACAGGCTCCATGGCCCCCTTGTATTGGCGAGCCCTGCCGGTCATTTCATCCCTAGTTCGGCAAACTGCAGACTCGAGAATGTGTCGATGTCTCTGTATCAGAGCCTTACCGAGCACGTTCTTTGATGAGCATGCGGCTCAAAAAATACTCGAAATCAGGCTGTCCCCAAAAGATTCCAGGTTGGACCGTACAGGGGTGGAGATTCATCAAGTGCCCCGGTCGAGACTAGCATTCTCTACTAGCACCTACATCCCTGATCGCAGCGACGGGTCTTAAGAGGATTCTGCCCAATCATAGGGCTTCAAAAGAGCCTCCATTCTCCTCTTTTCTTGAGACTGACATTCGCTTTCGCCAACACTTTCCTCACCAACTCCCTCATCATCTATTTGTGGTTGCACTGCCTTAACTCAGATGAGCTCTTTGTAACGGTAATCTAGATCCTAGAACCGATGCGGCTCTGCTCTACGACTTTTTTGAAGACCGCGCAGGTTAATGTTCCCTCGTCTTTTGCAATGAACACTCTCCGTGCCTACCTCCTCTATGCGTAAGGGAAGTCCGCCGAAGTCCGTCACTGCTCATATGACACGCTGCTCACGTGAGGTCTTTTTATAATCATATAAATCTGTTCCAGTGGAACGAATTAAGTATCAGCGACTCCATCATCTGCATGCCTTGGTCACCGTTCTGCTCGTATCGTTGCCCGACCAAAAAGCCACTTGGGAAGGCTAGGAATTCTTCCGAATTACATTTTACGCCCGTTCGTCGTCTTGTGCCGTTGGGACTACTAGTCTTTTGTCAGTCTAGAGGCTCAGCTGGTCATGCCTGACAGTTACGAGGCTGGCTCAAGACGACTCATGTGCTGTGGACACCCGCTTTGCATCGTCAGTGATCCACAACTTGCGCCATCGCGTCAGATGCGTCGATTTCCATCACCATATCCCTCACACGGCCCCCGAGCCTCAAAGATACCGGCCTGTCTGACCCATCAATAGTGAGACCACTTGTCCGACTTCCACCGGCTTAGACAGTGAATGTGGCAATGTCTTATTCGCCAGGCATCGTCCTACCAAATGGTGTCGTCAAGTGATGCATTCGGGGCCGTTCTAGCCAGGTCTCGCATTAAAGGGTGGTACTCTCGACTTCTCATGAACCGACCACGTTTCACTAGCGGGTAGATCGTGCCTTCTCGCTGATGCTGTTTACGCACATAAGTGCAAAATCCGACAGAACTAACAAGCCGTGTGCAGCGTGAGAACCGGTTTCTGCTGATGCCCAAAATCTTGGTGCTGGCTTGGGCTCTACCACGCCGATCTCTCTATACCTTGAGTCAAGGCTTGAAGAGCGAAGCGATAGCTGGATAGCTGAAGAAATCAAGTACCTGTCTAAGATATACCGCAGCCTCACATGACACCTTCGCATCGACTTTGAGGCCCTTAGGCCGTCTTCAAATCATTCAGATGTTTAAACCTGGGAAGACCAAGGGTAGTCGCCGCGAATCGAGTCTTCCTCCCTTCGAAGCCATCTTGGTTGCCAGTAAGAAAAGTCGAGAGAGTGCATTAAATAGGGGAAGTGTCACACGATATGCTTTTCGAAATGTAGAACGAGGAATGTCCGGCTACAGATGTGACATTGCGTACATCTTTCCCATCGTCTCACTTATATCACCAGCAGACGGCTTCGCCAAGTGAAGCCATTCCCAACCAGGTTGTTTTGCTCCGCCGACGCCGCTGACAGCCTTTCATCCGCCGGACCTAGCTTTCTAGCAGACCCACGACCGGTGCTTCTTTGAGTTTACAGCTGACAGCCTTACATTTCGATGAGGTCGAAATCGACGGGGCCGCAGCCAATGTCTTCAGCATTTTGTGTACTACCTTGCCCCCCCCTGCGTTCCCTGGTGCCGGAGCTGTGGGTCTTCCACGCCGGGGATTTGTCCGGCGAACCCCAGCACCTCACCACCTTAGTGCTTACGACTTTGGTACTTCGGTGCTATTGCCTGGCTTTTCAGATATTTCACGGTATTGACAATATGTGGCGCTCTTCATGCAAGATATGGTAAGCATCATTCATTATGTCATCTCCAAACATATCAATAGCATAGTTGCCTCGGAAAGTCGAACATAACTCTACCTTTTGGCCAATAATTCTCAAATTATTCTCATCGTAGCGTGTGATCGATAAGTCTATCTCACACATATTTCGGACGCAAACTATCTCATGTTTGCTTCTCAGGTTCACTGTTCGTTGTGGCGCAGCTATGAGGAAGCCTCTCTATTGCAAAAGATCCAAAACTCATTCCAGTGCTCCTCTACACTGTTCGATGCTGTGCATCAAGGGCACAGCTCATTACTGTGCGGAATGGCCATCCGCACGGTTGCTGTTAGCATAAAAGCAGCATGCTGCCGAATGCGAATTAGCTACGTAGGATCTTCAATCCTGGTTTGCGACTTTCCTCTTTCATGTTTTAACCCTTTTCAAGACACACAATTCTGCAGTTATTTTTTTCGAAACTCAACGGCCATGAGTCTCACTGAAGAAATTGACCTGTGGTCACCTTTTACCAGCGACACTCTGTTGGAGGTTCGCACCAGCGTGATGAAGAAGATGCCCGGACTAGAGGTCACGTCCGGAATCGACAAGGATTTGAGGCATGGCCCCATTCACGTATCATATCTCGGACTCGATGCGGATGAGCATGATCCAACTTTCCATGGTGGACCGGATAAAGCGATACACGGTTGTGAGTACATTGTGATGCTGCTTCAGGCGTTCTGCCATCATGACGCAGTTCTGAAAGTTTAGTCCAGATTGCTCCTCTCACTATTCTGGTTGGAAGGCAGAGCATCCAGTTGCAGCGGACAGATTCAGACCGGGAGCTTTTGGCGAAAATTTTGTCACTAGACACATGAATGAGCGCAACGTTTGCATTGGCGATGTTATCGCCGTTGGTGACGAAGTCATGCTCCAAGTCAGTTTGCCACGACAACCATGTTACAAGCTCAATCATCGTTTCCAGTTGAAGAACTTTGCGCCTACGACGTTCAAGTCTAGTAGGACTGGCTGGTATTATCGTGTTCTGAAAGAGGGAACAGTCAAGGCTGGCGACGAAATTAGGCTCGTCGAGCGCAAGTGGCCCAAGTGGACCATTGAGAGGGTTCAGGAGTACCTGCACCGGAACCAGACTGACGCGGCTATGAATGAGGAACTTGCATCAATTGAAGACATGGGCAAGGAAAGTCGTGGCGCATTCCAGCGACGAGTGGCCAAGGCTAAAGCTCAAGTCAAGAGGGAAAAGGGGGACCAGTGGAGAGACTTCAAGATTATCGAAAAAACAAGACAAACCTCGAGAATCTCATCTTTTGTCCTCGAAGCCATCAACCCGATCGAGAACCCAGAATATCTCAACGAAGGGGCTCACGCAAAGCTCAAGCTTCCGAATGGCCTCCTTCGGTCTTACTCCGTCATCTCTGGGGACCGCAACAAGTTCGAGCTCGGCATTGCTCTCGAGGAGAAGGGCCGTGGAGGATCCCTCTACATCCACAACTCTATGTCTGTAGGCGACATCCTTCAGGTTGGGCGAATGACAACCGATGTACAAGTTGCCAGTGCCTCAAGCAATCACGTCTTCATTGTGGGAGGTATCGGTATCACCGCCTTTTTGGTCCTTGCCGAGGCCTACCACGAAGTCCACTACAATTTCGAGATGCACTACGCCGTTCGCTCGGACGACGATATACCGTTTCGTTCTCACTTGGATGCTCTTGGGAGTAGTGTTCGATTTTACGACCGTAGTAAAGGCGAGAGGATGGATATCACCGAGATCATCAAAACGCTCAAGTGGAACAGCCACGTCTACGTTTGCGGACCTACGCGAATGACCGATGCTGTAAGGGTAGCCGCAGAGGATTGTGGTCTCGATGAGGGCGACGTACATTACGAAGCCTTCTCTGCCGATACATCGGGAGACCCATTCGAGGCAGAGGTTCTGAATCGAGGCGGCAAGATCATGAAGGTGGGCGAGGAGGAGACGCTGCTGGAAGTACTTAAGCGGGAGATCGGGGGCGATGTGGAGAGTAGCTGCGAAGTCGGTAACTGTGGAACTTGCAAAGTTGCGCTTAAGAGCGGTCGAGTCGATCACAGAGGCACGGCTCTATCTGGCGACGACAAACTTGAGTCAATGCTGAGTTGCGTGAGTCGTGGTATTGGAAGAATAGCAATCGAGATTTGATTGACCACCAGTCTTAACACGCTCTCTGCTAGATTGCTACAGTATATCCAACTTCACTTTGGTTTCACATCATATTTGATTCAAAATAGACAATGTTAAAGCCAGAGCGTTGTGTGCCACCGTACCTCAATTACTCCGAGAGTGCAACAGAAACAACCTTAGTACCTAAACTAAGTAAGACGGAGAGAGATCGCCCACCTCACCGAGCTCGGTGTCGATCGCCCTTACCGTTGATAAGAGTGGTGGGGTGTAAAGCACGGGCCATGCGGTTGGGTGAGGCCAATGATAGCAGCTTCTGATAATAATCAAAGACCCACCTTGACTTTTTTCTCAGGCTGGCTTCGATCCGACAAGAATTCTAGCTGCTCACTCTTACTTCCATAGGACGACAACATTTCTTCGCGTTGAGCCGATCACCCGCCAATATGTCAACCGCCGAGTCCCAAGGGGATGGCTTCCTTCTATTGCCAGTGAAGCTCCCAGCACTTCCCTCGTGCCCCATCACCGCTCTTCACGAGATCCGCGTTCGACGAAATGCGCCCAGGATCCCGACCGAGATCGATGATCGAAGTCTCTTTCTCAAGAACGTCCCCGTCGACAGCACCGAAGCTCATTTTCGCCAAGTTTTCTCCGCTCTCGTTGGTCCAGGTCGCTTCGAAAGCATTGCATTCGAGGATGATCGGAAGAATGCCGCAGCTGTCGACCCAGTCAACGCTGCGAAGATTATGGGTCTAGGCAAGAAGCGCAAGCGCGGCGAACAGGAAGCAGAAGAGAGAGCCCGGGAGGAAGAAATCGCACGACTGCCCGAGACTTGGACGAGAAGATTGCGAAAAAGCGGTAGCAGCGCCATTGCTCTCTTCGCAGATGAAAAGAGCGTCGAGCTCGTGCTCAAGGCTATCAGGAAGGCGAACAAGACGACAAAATTTCCCGTCTGGGGACAGGGTGTTTCCGAGGATGAGCCCGAGCTTGGATCCGAATGGGTATCTGCACACATTCAGCTGTCGCGCTGTGACAAGGCGGCAACGCAGAAGTCGGTTCACGCCTTCTTCAACGTTTTCAACCGCAAGGAGAAGGAAGCGGCGGAGATGGCCAAGAGGTTGCGCAATGAGCCAGACGAGGACGGCTTCGTCACAGTTGTCCGCGGTGGCCGTGTTGCTCCGGCCAACAAGAACGAGGCCGAAGAAGCCCGACAGAAGATGATCGACAGGGCCTCGAAGAAGAAGGACGAGACTACGGACTTCTACCGCTTCCAACTGCGCGAGCGTCGCAAGGCGGAACAAGCCGCTATGCTGAAGAGATTCGACGAGGACAAGAAAAAGGTCGATGCCATGAAGGAGAAGCGTGGCAAGTTCAGGCCGGAAACATGAATCTACAGAGGACGTTTCCAACACATTAAACAAGATACCCATGTAAAAAACATCAACTTCAGCGTAAGTGGTCTCTCCTCTTTCTCAGTGTACTCCCCTCTACATGATGACGCACGCGGGGCCAGCGGAGCACCTGTAGGCGAAGGGCTTGTCCCAGAGCCAGTGGTGCAGTGCCGACAAACACCGCGTTATATATATCTTCTCAACTTTGTCTGATATTTCGATCGGGGCTTTCTTCTTTCGCGATTAACGATAACGCTTGGAAAAAACAAAGGCTTACGCAATGCTAGACCACCAGATTTAGAGATCAAAGAGGCAGGCTCCTACGGCAGCAAGAGGCCTGTTGTTCGAGTCATAGAATCACGTTTGCGGAAACAGGACGGCTTCCGCCGAAGAGACTTGCCGTACACCTTCACGCCCTTTTGCCCAGGAGTGAGGGAGGTCGAGTGGGTGGAATGAGGAAACCAGTGCCGAGTCGAGTCGCAAAATAGAACCGCCGCGGCACAGATGACCACGGATTGGTCTGATATTTGCTACCGCCACGCCTCTCAGCGTCCTCGGTAGAAAAAATACAAAGCCACGTGTGCGGCAAGTCGATGTCTCCCAGTCATGGCCTTCTTTCCCAACGCAATTCCCGCAATCCTGGATTGAACAACGCGGCAGGTTCAGGTTCTGGACCAGTGGATGCCTATTGCTTAATCAAACGCTCCTCTGTGCAGCGCGTGGCGTCAATGTTCTTTTCGACAGTACTCCCATTCAGGTGTTGATTGTATTTTACTTGCTGCCCCTATGCCCCTCTACTTTTTCCCACCTCGTCTGGGTTCCAGTTCCGCCACGATGTTTTAGCGCCAGAGCCGGGGTATCATACTTCTCAACTGGTTCTAGTGGAAGAGTACTTGATGCCCCAGTGCTGGGCTACCACATGGCTGGTTCTCATGAATCGCGACGAGCGGGTGAACTGAACGAGAAATTTCATTTCTTCGGGGGTCACCAAAGTTCCACGGTTCAATATGTACATCGTCCACCGCTCTCTCACAACTGCTCTGCGGTGACTTACAAAAGATCCATTTCATGCGTATCTGCTTACTCTGTGCCGCACGTCGACGTCTAATTCATGAAAAGATCCTGGCACGATGCGGGTTTACGGCTATCGTCGCCGGGTTCACCTCACCAACAAGGGCTTGAATGATGCTTACTGCCTCGGCGTCTGTATCCGATTCGGCATAGGCCAAAGTAGGAAGAGAAGCCCCGCAACACCCACGAAATTCATCATGGGGTCACTCTGAGCCCTTTTTCCGTGGTGTTTATGACTTCCACATACCCACTCCTGAGCGCTGAGACCCTGCCAAGCATCGCCATACTCGCGCACCGATGCTTGTCGTCTTCAGCTACATCCGAGAATAGCATCGCAGTTGAGAATGGCATTTCCATCTTCGCCTGAAGTCTCTAGCGTGGGAAACAGAATCCTGCCGCTCGTCACACGGACTTTGACGCGATGGGCCGCGATTGCTAACTAAAGGATTCATGACATGCGAAAACCATGTAAGATTGAGCAAACGACTCAGGATCCAGTGGGTAATTAGGGATTCATACCGCGCCGCAGTCTACTCTTGTGAGCATAATGCACGGTACTTTACAAATTTGAGGAACCCTTATTTTCTCTCAGGATCGTATGTATGCATACCTATAGCTTATTCCCGCCTACATTACGTATAAACCAAAAGAGCGGCTGCATTGAGTCGAGGGGAGGGAATAACCTAATTAGCCGCAAAAAGCCACCAAGTCCAGCCGCACCTGGCTCCTCGCAGTAACAATAGTCGTCAACCAACATCCCCTTTGAGTTAGTCCATCGGCCGATACAAGTCGAGAGACTAACACCATAGCCGCATCGCTCGACGCCCCCGTGGCACCCATCGTGGGATCCCCCAATCACTGTCAATCTTTCCCATTTCTGTAATTTCCTGGGCCCCTTTCCCGCACCTGATTTGGCGTAGTCAGGGTCGACTCTCCGGCTGGTGCCCGGACCTCACGATGCTTGGCCTCGGCAGCCATCATGGGAGTCGTGCATACGAAGATGACTTCCTTTGCAAACCTCCTTCCCCTTCTGGGCCACACAGACACACAGACAGCAATGGCGAATAGTCCAGCACGACCAGACAGGCCATCTTAGACTCTGTTCAGCGGGCCCTAGAGGAGGATATTTTCGAGATGAGAACCTCGCTTAGCCCTTCAAGGACGTCTAGCCCGCGGTGCCGCTGTGCCTCTGGCCGTGTAAGTGGTCTGCGTACCAGCGGCGCGGGACAGATGCTCGAGCATCCAACGGGATGGCAGGACATCTTAAGCGGCACCTCGTCCGCCTAGAATGGGCTTCGTCCCGTTCACCTCACGCACCACATCCGCCAACAGCTGTGCCGTCCAGCATTTCCTAGAGCACTCTTGCTCGTCCAACGACGTATCTCACGTCAAGCCATTCGTTATTCTCTATACAGCCTAACAAAGTCTCTCTTTGGTTAATCATAATACAGCCATAATGGCACCTTCACTCTTTACCCTAGGCACGGCTGCCCTGGCCTTGGCTGGTGACGCTGTCGCCAAGCAGTTCGTCCTCGATGACACATACGACTCCACGAACTTCTTCGACAAGTTTGACTTTTTCGAGAGCAAGTACGGCACGGGAGATTATAATGACGTCGATCTCACCTCGGGCTACATCAACTATCGCACCCGTGTCGATGCCCAGAAGCTAGGCCTCATCAGCAATGCCGACGGCGAGGTCTACGTGGGTCCTGATGCCCACAACATCACCGAGTTCCCCGGTGTTGGCCGTTCAAGTGTGAGACTCGAGAGCAAGGCAATTTACAACAAGTCTCTCATGGTCGCCCGCTTTTCTCATCTTCCTAAACCTGTCTGCGGTGCCTGGCCTGCTTTGTAAGTTCTCCATCCAAGAGTGAACATCCACTTCTCCCTATACTAACATCATTGAAGCTGGTCCTACGGTTCTCCGTGGCCCAAGAAAGGCGAGCTTGACTTCTTTGAGGGCTGGAACAACGCGGTATGGATACAGCCTGCATGTTTGCACTCCAAAAGCTTTGCTAAACAACTACGATAGGCTGCCAACAAGCCTGCTGCCCACACCTACCTCACGTCCGAACAGGGCCAGTGTGTCATCAGTGAAATCGGGCAGACAGCCAAGGTTAACACAGCAAACTGTGATCAACTGGCTCCTGGACAATACACCAATGAGGGTTGTACTACTACAGCCACCTCTGCTGACCCTTGGGGCTCGTCCGATGGTGGTATCTGTAAGTGAAGCCAGCATATCAGTCTTGGGATGGTCTCAACTAATCCTTCGAAATAGATGCTGTTGAGTGGACAGACGACTACATCAAGTTCTTTGGTAAGGAGCCTCCAAACCCTACTTTTCAATGCGAATGTATATACAACAGGTAGCTAACATGGCACCTAGCCTGGACCCATTCCGCAGCTCCCAAGAACATTGGCTCCGACTCGCCTGATACCTCCTCTTGGGGAACTCCCTCCATGCTCATCGCCAATGATAAGTGCAACATCAACAGCCACTTTGCCGATCAGCGACTCGTTCTGAACATTGACTTCTGCGGTGTTCTCGCCGGCAATGAGTACATCTGGAAGGACCAGTGCGCCGCGTCCACTGGTCACTCTGTCTGCTCGTCCTATGTCGCGGCGAATCCCAGCGCCTATAAGGACACCTATTTCAAGATCAAGGACATTCGTGTGTTCAAGGAGGGCAGCAAAGCAGTAACGACTTCTGCGTCCTCTTCGTCTACCTCTACCTCTACCTCGACCTCCATCTCAACCTCTACCTCGACATCTGCCACAACGTCGTCTGCTTCGACATCATCTGCCTCCACATCATCCACCTCGACGTCTTCCGCCTCGACGTCTTCCGCTTCGACATCGTCTGCAGTCACGTCGACTACCATCTCCACATCGGCATCTGCTTCGGCGTCCGCCTCTGCTTCCGCCTCAACCTCAACGAGCGCTTCCATCTCTGCTTCTGCTAGCGGCTCGGTCACGGCAAAGGACACGTCTATCAGCGCCTCTGACTCCAAGACCGCCTCAGCTTCTGGCACTGCCTCTGGCACCGCATCTGCCTCCGGAACTGCCTCTGCCTCCGGAACTGCCTCTGCCTCCGGAACTGCCTCTGCCTCCGGAACTGCCTCTGGTTCAGCGTCTGGATCTGGGTCTAGGTCTGCCTCTGTCTCCGGCTCCAAGTCTGCCTCCGCCTCTATTACTCTCACTGGCCTAATTACCACAAGTGCCACTGGCACCAAGTCAGCTACCGCCAGCGCATCCGGTTCCACCTCCATCCAGTCCAACAGCAAGTCCGACGAGGATGTCTGTACCGAGAGCGACGCCACCAGCACCAAGACTGGCGTCACCAGCAAACAGACACAGGCGGCTGCGACGAAAACTCCTCCCGTCGAGCTCACGACCTCGACAGTCTACACCACTAAGGTGTCTACAATCACCGCGTGCCCGCCCACCGTCACCAACTGCCCAGCCCACATCGGCAAGGTCACGACGCAGACCATAGCTCTGTACACCACGGTCTGCCCCGTCTCATCTGTCCCTGCTCCCAAGCCCACCGAGCCGGTCAAGGGCAACGACAAGCCCAACGACAAGCCCAACGACAAGCCCAACGACAAGCCCAACGACAAGCCCAACGACAAGCCCAATGATAAGTCTAACGCTGGCCCTGGCACTGCCCCTGGCGTCTCGACCACCACCTTCACCACCGTCTATACCATTACTAAGTGCCCGCCCTCCGTCACAAACTGCCCCGTCGGTAGCGTCACCACCAAGATCGTCACAACATCGGTTCCCTCTGCCGGCACCTCCGTGCCCATCGTGACAAAGGTCGTCCCCACGGCCCCCTCGGGCCCTAACTCCGCCCCCGGCCTGACCAAGACCCTGTCCACGGTCTCCCCGTCTGGAGTCCCTCCCAAGCCCAGCGCCCCTGGTGGTAACAACTACGGCTCCGGCTCCGGTTCCGGCAACGGCACCATCCCCAAGCCTCCTACCGGCTTCAATGCCACCGTCCCGGTGACCAAGGCTACCACTCTCACTGCCTCCAAGCCCGCGGGGACGGCCCCCGGTGCATCAACAACTAGCTACTCTAGCGCCAGCTACCCGACCAAATCGGCTGTTGTTGTCAACGCGGCCGTTCAGGCAGGTGCCAGCTTCTTGCTGATGGCTATTGGTGCCCTCGCCGCCTTGGCTCTTTGAATGGCTACAACGCTTTAGTTCCTTTCGGCGATGTTGACGGTGTAGATGTTGAACAATGTTTAGTGTATACTGAGATGCTTGTAATTTGGTACAAAGAGATCGATCACAGTCATGGTCGTCCCTTTTGTTAATACTAGTACATGATCGGCACATCAACTTAGACTTAGAGACATGTTAAACTTAGCTAGCTGCCCGGCTGCTTTGCAACTCTTCAATAATAAAGGCATCGAGGAGCTTCATGATGTACACCGAGATTTCACCTACGAGAGGGTGGTCCCTAAAGAACTTAACGTCGGCACCTTATGTTTAGCATGTGAGAAAGTCCCATGATTGAGCTGAGTAATGACTATTGTCGTTGAGGAATTCCAATTTTTGTCTACTGGCTTTTTGACCTTCAAGGGCCTTTTTACTAATCTACATGAATGATGATGATGCGTGATACCCCCGTTCGCTTCCGTGAAACCCCCCCCAAACTGATTCCAGGGAACCGAGGAGTTCCCAAATAAGACAATTCCACGCACTACTTCACTGGGACCCGGCCTCTGTCCAACCGCCCACACATCTGAGGTAGTCTTTTTCTTCTTCATCGTTATCAAATGTCGTCCATTCTTGCCATCCCGCTCTCAATAGCAGCCTTCAAGCGGCGAGCTAGCTGTGACGTAGTCCCTAGTCACAGGGGCGGAAGGCCTAGTGCCATGGGCAGATGGACCCTATCTACCACCGCCCTTCTGCATCTTGGTGATTTCGGTCTGGTAACGGATCTTGAAGCCGTTGCACAGCGCTCTCATGTCAGGGTAAGCCTGCTTCAGTAACTCGAAGCCACCCGGAATAACGCGAACAGGCCACGAGTTGACACGAGATCCACGACTCGCCTTGAAGCAAAGCCAGAAGTAACCGGGATGCTTGGGGTCAATACAGAACGCATAAGCGGACCGGTTGGGATTGGCATCAATGTATGTGGTGAGCCATTTCTCTGTATTGCATGATCAGTTGTCGCTCATCTCAATAGTAAAGTACGGAGGCACCTACCAAGATCCGTCTTGGACCGCTTCTCGAACTTCTCATGCTGCATCATCTCATCCACTTTGCGAGACATAGCCTCGATGTGTTCGTGGATCAACTCATCCAGATCCTTGTAGGTGAACTTGCCACCAACCCTGAGAAGTTTGCCGACGGAAAACTCTGTCTCTTTTTGGAGCTCAAGCACGTCGACATGTTGGAAAACACCATCGGCGACCTTCCAGGTGATAGCCAGATGGTCGTTACCTTTTGAGGAAGGTCGAATGATGACCTCTCCGGCGGCTTGGGTACCAAGCCATTGCTCAGCTTCCAATCCGTTGAACGGCTTGAACAGCGGGTGCTTGATGACTCTCTGGGTGCGTCCAGTGGTCTTGTCCTTTTCGCGGAGTTCTTCTTTATCAGCTGCCTCCAGTCTCTCGTCCCACTGGCCATGGCCATGGTATAATTGACGCTTGTAAGGGCGTTTGACTTCGGCTTCTCTTGCAGAAAGCTTGGCCAAGAAGTCCTTGTAGTTTACCTCAAGAACCTTGGCTTGCACCGTCTGCCCGGTCGTGAGAAGACCTCTGACGCGAACACCATCAGGGCCGTCGTGCGACTCGATGCGGCCCTCTATGCCGCAGTCAAGCTTCACTATGGCGAAGTCATCTTTCACCACTCGGATGTTGACGGGGATGATCATGCCCTGAGCGAGTGTGTCCTTGGTCTCGCCAGTGAACATTGTGAAAATCTCGTTCGGACCGAGGCTTGAGAAGTTTCTGCGCAACTCCTCGTAGGGGGCTTGAAGTTCAGCCCGAATTGTCTCGAGCGTAGCGCGCTTCCGCTGGCTGTAGTTACGCTCAAGTTGCTCCGCATATTCCTCGAGGATAAGCTCATTAACCTTCTCTTGTTCGTCTTCCTTAAAGAGTTTTCGAACAATAGCGCCAGGTCCATTGTGATCCGTCTCCGCTTTGACGTCCTCTTCATCAAGTTCAAGGGCGTCAGCTGCCATCTTGCGACCCAGCTCGTAGTCCTCTGGGTGAACACGGGTGTTGTCAAGGGGGTCTGAGGCGGGGTTGGTCGCATCGTAGTCGATGAAGAGGAAACTGGCGCAGTTGTTCCAGACTCTTGGGCCCACAACTGGCAGCTTGCCACTGTCGGGATCGCCAACCAGCTCATCTCTGCTGCCGACAGCTCCTCCGTTCGCGTTGATGGCTTTGATGACGCTTGTGGCCTTTCGGGGGCCGAGACCGGCGACATAGGGCAGGAGGTTCGCTGTGTAAGAATCGCCCACAGCCTCGTTGATGTTGACACCACACAGATTAACCATGTCAACCATCGCGGACTCGAGGTGCTTGAGCAGCTTCTCTTGGGGCAGCAGGTTTTGACAAGGATGGAAAGCTAGCGATGCAATGTCTTTACCAAGAGCCGCATACTCCTTGAGTGGGTTTTGCATGTAGTGCGCCAAAGCGATGCAATATCTTGTGAGTGAACTGAGAGTAGGGTGCTCTGCGACTGCTCTAGGGCTGTCCTTGTAGAGACGAGCCACCTCGTCATTTACCACGATGACTTCGAGAGGCTCAGTGCGATACTCCCCAAGCTCAGGGTCATCGAACTCAGGCCCCATCAAGCCCTTCTCGCTGATTAGACTTTCCAGGTCTCTCACAAGCTTCTGCGTATCTGCAGACCATCCGCTGATACCGATGGCATCCGGGCGGCGCCTGTTGACGATCTCGACAAATTCTTCGCGAGCTCGCTCGTCACGAGCTAGATTGCCCAGCTTTCCCTGCTCAATGACCCGGCCATCTTCCTCAACAGAAGCCCAGAGTGTAGGGTCGCGAGCTGGATCGGCCATTCCGTTGGACAGAGTGATGATTCGGGGCAGTGTGCCAAGAATCATACCCTTGGGCTTGTATGGCGCTTGATCGAGCCTCTTTGAATATTCTTCGCGGCAGGCTTTGAGAACTTCTTCTTGGCATGCAGTCCGGAGAGACTCCTTGACGCCCTTGGCAATGATCTTAGAAAGCCGTGGAACAATGAGATCAAGTACCTTCTGACGTTCATCGTTCCATCGATCCGCGAGTTCACTGTAGTTGTCTGAAATGAACTCTTGGCGCAACGAGCGCTTAAAGCCCTCGTCGTTCTCCAATGTCAGCTTAACCTCGATGAGACCCTCTTCCTCGGCCTTCATCATCTTGAGGTACAGATCTGGCTGGCGAGCAACGTCGGCGATTGTCTGGTTGATGAGATACTTGACCTCGTAGAATGGATGTGACTCGTCAATCTTCTTCAAACCCTTCTCTGTCCGGCGACAGCTGATTTCGCCCATCTGATAGAAGTTGACTCTGAAGTGCTTCCGCATACGAGGGTTGACAAACAGCTCCTCTGCGTACATCTGGCGAGCAGCGTACATCACAGTATCACCGGTTTGGAATTCTTCATCCGTGAGGGAGTCGGCGAGGTCGTCAGGAAGCTGGCTGTCGTCGTCGGCCCAAACCTTGTTGCCCTCGCGAAGAGTATTTTGTGCGAACCGATCCGGTGTGATACCGTAGGCACGGACAAAACCGATAGCCTTGCTCCTCCTGACTCTGTCGACAAGATTTGATTTGGAGCCTGGGCGCTTCATCTGATTGCCATTGCCGTTCATGAAAGACAAATCCTTGAGCTCGTTGGTGTACTGGAAGTGGAGGTAGTCCTGCAAATCTTGCAGTTCTTCCATGGTCGCAGCTTGGGGAATCATATCTTCGAGTACATCGTCCTTGATGCTAGCAGCAGATTTGAGGTTCTCGAGCGTCTTTTCCAGAGCGTTCCGCTTTTCGATCAGTGAGCGGAACTTGATATCAAGCTCCAAAATTCGCCATAAGTCGTCCTGAGTAAGAAGCTTGTCTGCGCTGACAATCCATTCAGGGGCGTCAGGGTCGTCACGATGGTCGGGATTTTTGGTCTTCTTGGCATGGATCAGGTAATCCTTGCGATGCTGAAAGACGTAGGGGACCTCAACGTCGTCAACGACAAAGAACTCGAGGACCTTGCCAATCGCCTTGGTGAAGGGTCCGTGTAGTTCGGACTGGAGCAGCTTTTTGGGCCACATCAAACCCGCAATCCACCGGGCCTCTTCCTTGAACTGCTCAGCGCTAATTTGCAAGTGCTTGAACGGTTTTCGATCCAGCTGGAATCTTTCAGGCTCGTCTGTGAATCGGATCTGGTTGTCCTCATCGGTCAAGAGCTTCTCCTTCAACTGTGAAGGCTCAAACACGTCCTTGAGCTCAATGACCTGCTCTTCGCGTTCGCGGTCTTCTTGCTCTTCTTCCATTTGGAGGGCCCACTCGTAATCCTCGCCATTACCGAAGATAGCCTCCATGTCCTCCAAGGCGTCTTTATCGAGGCCGGAAGTGTCGACGACGCCTCCAACTCCTCTGTCGCGGGGCCGAGCGACTTCGGCATCTTCCTGCTGACGCGCTCGTTCGTCCTCATCCTCCGGATAATCTTCCTCAATGAAGTCTTCGAACTCGTCGGCCTGGGGGCGGTAGTTCGATCGGCCGTAGGGTTTTTGATCGTTGGCTTCCTCGTCGTCATCGGAGAACATGTCCTCTAAGCCGCGTCGCTCGGGGCCACGGTCGTCCTCGTCCCGATGTCCTCGTTTGAGGCGCTTGAATTTAGGCTACAGACACGTTAGTACATCCAGTAGCGATAGTCCATGGGGACATCGTACCTGTGTTGGTGCTCTGCGCTCGATTTGTTCCCCGATAAGTTCCAGGTCATCCTCGTCCAGCCGCTCTTCTTCTTCTCTGTCGCGATGCTCCCGCTTCCGCTTTCGCTCGTGAGCATCTTCGTCCTCACCTACTTCCTCTTCCTCATCTTCGTCGACAATAAATCCCTCGCGAATCTGAGTGGGAGAAAAAAATTAGTCAGTCGTCAACGTGATTTGAATATCCATCGCCTACTTTGCGCGCTTCCTCCTCATCTTCATCGTCCTCTTCCTCTTCGGAGGAGTCCTCGGGGGCCGCATTTCTTCTGCGCGCAGATCTAGGGTCGGCATCCTCATCCAGAGACTCATCATCCTCATCATCGAGCTCGGCCTCGCCGTCGACGAAATCCCGCATTGAGGCGCTCATCTTGAAGTTGCCTAGAATCAAAGTCGCAGCGCGTGGTGAAAGTGACGCCTTCGTCGGTGGATGATACCTGGTAGGCGCGTTGCGATCGTTGAGAGAGCTCGACTAGACTTAGAATTTGATTAGAAAAGAAAGTATCGTGCCCGGACTAATGAATCGATGTCGAGATGGGTTCGCTCAAATTCGGAGGAAAGAACGTGGGCAAGAATTGAAGGAAGGCGTCCTTGACCAGGCAATTTTCAGTTGCCTCTCCAGCACGCCTGCACTTGGAATAATTGAAAGCTTGGACCTCCCTCCAATGGCTCTCCCAGCGCGCCTCGTTCGCTGACCCGACCTTCAGCCTCGGACCCGGAAGGTCCACTGTGGCTAGTGATAGTTATTCCGGCTTCTGGACAGAGCCGCTTATCTTATCGGTTTATCCGCAATATAGGTATCCTTGTACCTTAGGTACTCTGTACTCCGTAAGGTAAGGAAGGTATGCCACCTGCGATACCACGTGCAAAGTGATTCTGCGTCCCCTGCTCGCGATGTGAATCCCAGATTTCCGAAGACTAGCTACCCTAGGCTGATTTAACCACAGCCCGCTATTCTAAGTCGCCGTTCATGACTCTATGCACCCGACACGGTCTCGTTGAGAAGAGTCACTGCATCAACTCAAGCATCCTTTAGAGAATCATGAAGCTTCAGTGACTATTTCTTGGGATAGCCGCCAGCTCAAGTAGCTCAGCTGAATAATGGGAGGCTTCTTGCAATGATCGATACTAGGGGTAGACAGCAACCTGTGTTAGTCTGTAAGCGTTTGGCTTAAACGGCTTGAATTGGCTTGCCTGCGAACAGCGTAGTCCTACTCTTTTCAGCTGTTCCTTCACGAATGCAACAAACTCCAGTCACTTGCTAGTTGTGCGGAGGCAGAAGGGATGCAAAGAATCTGTCAACCCTAGGCGATATTACTTCTATGATACTATTCCGAAATCACAACTGGCATAAGCAGCATAAACAGGAAATCGCGAAGGAGGATCCTATCAAGAGTTTTCATCTTCGTCTGTCAACATGACACAGACGTTGGCGCCGCAGGGAAGCGCATTTTGCAGCCAGCGACAAATTAGCAAGCCATGAACCCATCATGCAGCACATCATGGCACAATCCCGCGCTTGGGCAGCCATCTGGAGCCTGTCGGGAAGCAGAACTGACCAGACACTCAGACATTCGAGGCTTGTTGGTAGGTGTGGGAGGGGCGATGTGGGCGGGCGGCAAGACACTGAGACACCAGGCCATTTTGCGACTCAAGGCCCTGGTACAGAACAAAGTGGGATTTCTTCAATGCCTCACCACCGTTGGCTCGAGTTGCCTCCATCACACCCAGCGTGGCAGCCCACCGGCTTATATGAAGTGCCCAGACGACTCCTAGCCCCTGTCATGGACTTGAGTGACGGGTTGAAAGGGTGACGGAGACAGCGATGCAATTGGACTTGACGGCTTCTTAAATGGTGAATGGATGAATTGTGGGCCATCATGGAAGGAGGGTACAGATAGTCGTAGGAGCGGATGGGAGTAGATAAATTTAGAGGCAGTTAGATGTCTTTGATTGGCGTGTAGATCTGCATTCCCGTACTGCTTATTTTTTAATGCGTTGCCTCTGCCATGTTATGGCAATGGTTGGGACCGATGGTGTCAAATGCAGGCGGATACAGCGGCAGGCCAGAGAGTAAGGTACCAGTAGCCCTCTCCAAGTCATAGTCGAAATTGTCTTTTCGCCTTGTTCGCTAACGACCTGCTAATGTTGATGGGAAGCTGAAGCGTAGACTCTAGAGGAAAGGATAGCCGTTGGTCCCCGGCTCGTATACACACTTACTTGTAGAGTAAGGTACCCCATAGGAAGAGTGAGGTGGATCGAGGCGGGCTCTGGGCTTTTGAGTCTGTGCTGTCGAGGAAGAATCACGGATCCAATATCTTACGTTGAGTTGAGGTAAAATAGGAGGTCCTTCCCTGGACGGACCAGTCCAGAGACCCGTCAGTCGCCAACCCAGAGTTGTCGATGGCTCCACGGAACTGCAAGGTCCCCTGGAGGATTCTCACGTTCTGCTGCTACTGTAGCTCTAAAACGTGCGTCAAGTCATCTCTATCCCGTACTCCGGAGCTGGGTCTCGACGTCTCTAAAACACTGGCCCGGGCTAGTGCTGGGCTGTGGCCCGTTTGGGTCCTCTTGTTGTTCTCCGTTGCTGATCCCAGCCACTCTGCATCTGACCTTAGCTACCTAAGGCACGTTGGGAACTCTGGGTACTTGGCTTTACTAGTGTAGTTATTGGTAAGGAGAGGTATCCGTAGCCTTATTCGGATACAGTACCGCAGACGTTGGTGGGGCGCTTCCATTTGTATCGTATCCGCCATTGTCGCAGAGAAAGAAACAGCGAACTGCAACACTAAAAAACCACGAAGCCGACGAACCAAGAAGCCAAAGAGACGTCCAGTCTCAACTCGTCGAGGTAGAAACGATGTAGCGTAGCGTCGGCTGGCCAGCAAGGAAATCAGTGGAAACGACATAAGTGACCAAACCTGCCCTGACGGACCGAGACCAAGGTGGGAAAGGCCTGGAAGACTTCACGGACGAGTAACCGTCGCTCTCGCTACTAGAGCGCGGATTAGAACCTGGAGGGGATGCCGCCCCCGGTTGGTCCCAGGTTCAGGTCTTAAACAGATACAGCCGCGCTGTGTGATCCGAAACCATTTCTGAGCCCTCATTTGTTGACTCGGGGTGTGCTGGAGACCTGCGTCTCGACACTAGACTGGACGGGACCGGACTGGACCGTGATTCTTGTGGGCTGTTCCTGCCACCTCGTCCTCCTTCCACGGGTAAGTGGAGGTAAGGTACCTCACTTCAGACACCTGGGCACCATCACCTTAGGTACCTTTCCCCCTCCACTGGGTGTACCACTGCGCTCCAGTGGGGGGTCTCCCACTCCATCACACCCGGGCACCTCAGGTCTGTTCTACTTTGGATGTTTGTGTGGCAGAACGAGCCTTTGTTTGATCTGACACCACTTATTACTCTTCACCTCTCAGGTCGACTACTGCACCTGCGTCTTGATCTCCAAGCGGTCGAAACTGGTCCATCGTTCTATTGCTTTACTTTCTCTTTCATTCATTCATCCATCCATCCCCTCCCCGTCATCCTCTTCTTAACCATCCTGACCCGCGACCCACGTTCCGCCCGTTTACCTATCGAGAGCAACCTCGTTTACTTCTACGAGGCCCTCTCATTTACTCCTATCCAGCGACACGGAGCACGTTGCCTATTTCTTGCTCGTCTACCCCTCCCCCCTCGCCATTTCTCGGAGTCGCCTCCCTACCTTACCTTCCAACCCCACCTTGGCCGAAACGGGGACGCCATCGAGAACAATCACACCAATAAATTTCGAGTCGTTTACGCCCCTCTTCCTCCTTCTCCTTTCTTACACGCAGTCGTCGACCTCAGATATCGTCCATCGCTTCTTCCGCCAAAGCGATATCAAACTCAACCTCGGCGCGCCGAGCATTAACGAACCTTCGCAGCTCGCCTTTCCCCCCTCCTGTTTCCCGACGCAACCCCGATTGCTCGATTCCTTTACAGTGACAAGCCAGTCTTTGGTATTTGATTACACGAGACCGTTGGTTCCAGTCATCTGTCCTCGGCACAAGCGATTCGACCCAGTCCAACTCGTGTGCGAACGCTACCCAACACGCGAATCACAATTCCTGACGATCCGAGACGGCAAAGCATAGCTTAAATCGCAGCGCAGGAGACCACACACACACTGGAGGGTGTGGCTATTTACTACAGCGTGAACAGGGCATGACATATACCTGTTCGTTGTTGTAACTGCTGGCGTTATCCATCTTCACTTTCGGTTTTCCGATTACGAGTCTGTGACGGAGACCTGTTAGCCCAAAATGGCTGACCCTTTCGCGCCTCGCTCTATGAAGCGCAAGAACGTCAAAGGCCTAGCCTTGACACCTGCTGCACCCAAGCCTCCACCGACCGCCGAGACCAGCAGTCACCGCGATAAGGACGGCGGTGACCAGTCGGCACAGCTGGAGATTGGCATCGAGTACAAGCTGGATCTGCGACCAGAGGACCTAGAAATTCTGAAGGAGCTCGGTTCAGGAAACGGAGGCACTGTCAGCAAAGTCAAACATGTTCTTACCGGAACTGTCATGGCACGAAAGGTTGGTCATTGTTGATGCCCTGCTCGGAAGGTCAAGTACTCACCAACACAGGTCATCCACGTGGAGGCGAAGAAAGAGATGCGCAAGCGCATCGTGCGCGAACTTCAGATTATGCACGGCTGCTCATCCGAGTATATCGTCAACTTCTACGGAGCCTTCCTGAACGACCACAACGACGTCATTATGTGTATGGAGTACATGGACGTTGGGTAAGCGAGTGTCTGATATACTTTAGCAACCTTGGCTAACGTGTCTCTCAGTGCTTTGGATCGGGTATCCAAGGTCTTTGGGCCTGTTCGAGTAGATGTTCTCGGAAAGATTGCCGTGGCTACCTTGGGAGGCTTGACCTACCTCTACTCGAAGCATCACATCATGCACAGAGACATTAAGCCATCCAATATTCTGGTGAACTCTAGGGGAAGCATCAAGCTTTGCGATTTTGGCGTGTCTGGAGAGCTCATTAACTCTGTTGCTGATACGTTTGTGGGAACTTCAACGTACATGGCACCCGAGCGAATCCAGGGCGAGAAGTACACAGTCAAGTCAGATGTGTGGAGTTTTGGTCTGACCATCATGGAAATGGCCATTGGAAAGTTCCCCTTCAACGCAAGCGAGCAACTTTCGGACGGCGAGTGCGCACCCGCCGGCATTCTGGACCTTTTGCAGCAAATTGTCCACGAGCCTGCGCCCAGGCTACCCAAGAGCGATGCCTTCCCTTCGATTTTGGAAGACATGATTCAAAAGTGCCTGTCCAAGGTTCCTGACGAGCGGCCTACTCCTCAGGAGCTCTTTGTAAGCATATCCCCCAAATATGAATCAACCTTGCCGCTAACATTTTTCCCACCAGGACCGTGATCCGTTTGTCCAAGCTGCCAAGAGAACACCAGTAGACCTGAGAGAGTGGGCGGTTGGTATGATGGAGAGGGACAATCGCAAGTCTCACTTGGCGCCCCAGCTTTCTCCAGCAACACGCGATCTGCTCAACTCCAATGATTCCCCAACATATCACGGGGGTTCTGGAAACGATCGATCCCTGGATACGCCTACTTCAGGAGAAATTCCTATTGCCGGCGCTGGCATTATCTCTCCGAGAGAGCCCGCCAGTCACTCGAACCGCTCTCCCACTAGAAATGGGCTCAACACAATGAGCAGTAGACAGCCGGGTGGCCATCCTGGGATGGGACAGAGGATTGTTACCACCAACTCGATCCCCAAGGTTGGCGAGTATCCGAATAGTGCTGGTCCGGTGAGCGCCAATGCCGCGTCATTTAGCCTGCCTGTTCGCCCGGCCCCTGGCGGACCTCTACCTCCGGCCCCTCCTCGAAAGGGCACACCTGATGATCCGAGAAGAGAGAACCGGAGACAAGCTACCTTTGGCATGCCTCCGGCGCCCAGAAGCTACGCAAGCGACGTGTACAACGGCACCTCCAACTAGTCGCAGGGGGGCTTCGACTATACACATAGCATTGGGCCTCAACCCCACCAAGCTCACCAACTGCATAACAGAGCATCAAATCGCGCCATTTCGCCACAACAGCCACATCCATCTTTCAGCCAAGGACCAAGAACTTGCCATATTTCTACCCAGATGGCTTTCCAACCAGCATCGACGAACGGGTTCAACGGGCAATCGCATCAGCTCCGCTTTACTCGTCTCAGAAGATGGATATGCCCGATAACAGAAGCCGCAGGACGCGTCGTGATGACAATGTCGCCGGCTTAGAAGACCCCTTCATCTAGACGCGTAGAAAAGCTGGGGTGAAGCCTCGTGCACCAAGTCCCAGCGGCGGAATGTGTCGACTCGATCGTAGGGAAGCTTCTTACCCTCTTTTCATCAGCATCACTCGGCGCATGTATGGACAACGTTCTCCTGCAGACTTCGGGAACTTTGGGACTTCACGCACCCTGGGAAGGCATATCGGTTAAGTCTTTAGAAAGCTTGTGGAGAGTATTCATCATCGATCGTGATCAAGACAGGAGGGATATGTCGACACAAAAAGCCTTTCATGTAGCAAACTTGGAGGATGGGTTCAATGGTGGCTGATATGCAAATGAGACAGAGACGAACGATTGAGCAGTTCGTCCTGCTTGTCTAGACCATGGTGTCTTATACTCTCTTGAACTTTTTCTAAATAGATATGAAAGTGACAGCAGACAAGTTGCCGTCTAGTCCCTACTCCTGCGTCTCTTTTATGTCGATGAAACTGGCTCCCTGCTGCTAAAACCATCCTCAAGGATAGGAATCAGCTCGTCTAATCGGCGAATCACCAAGTCAGTGTGCTCGTGGTCGACCAAATGTACATTGACATCGTTGGCAAGGAGCACTGTCGCCGCGCCAGCTCTTCGCCCAGCTGTCATGTCATCGATCGAGTCCCCAACCATGATCAACTCACTACCATCACCGACGGTTGTCTCCTTTGCATCAGTCGAGGTGCTTGCTTCTTTGACAAGACCCCAGTTTCGCGCAATATGCAGAATCCCTGCGGGATCTGGCTTAGGCGGACGAAAGTCGCGGGTCACGATAGGCTCGAAAAGTGACCCCTCGAGGAACTTCCCGAGAAGGTGTGCCACAGGCGCGTCGAAGTTGCGGGTGCAGATGCCCTTGCGGACGCCGTGGCTGTCGAGGTAGGACATGAGCTCCACGAGCCCCGGCTGGGCCACCTGAGATGCCATGGCCGTACGCTCAATGTGGCGAATGGACTCCATTGCTGTCTCTTGTTCCTCCTTTGTGGGGAGGGAGTAGACATGGTCGAGGATGTCTACTTTCTTTGTGATGCCGAGGGCTTGACGCATCTCGCCGAACATGTACGTTTGAGGTTCACTTGATGCTAGTCAGCAAATTTCGTAAGAAAATATATGCGGCTTGTAAGAGTATCTAATAAGTTTGTGAAGATGTGAAATGTGTGGCAATTCATGGACTCTTGTCTGAAAAACCACCCGCTCAGGATGAAGTGATTCTGCTTTGCCGGAGGTGCCAAAGTTGGGATTCGAATAAGATACAGAATGAGAAAGTATGATGGCTACAAGCAATGAGACACCTGATCACGTACCATAACGTTCCATCAACATCGAACACAATGCCTTTGAGTCGAGGTGCAGTTGAGTTTGCTGCAGCGCCTGGCTTCAATGGGGCGAATTGCCGGGGAGCGTGTGTAACCATTCTCGAGACGAATTTCTTCATGGGAGAAGATTTGGTGTTGATGAAAGCTTAAGACCAACTGCAAAAGACGACGCTCAGGATTTCCCGACTTTGAGATAGAGTTTGCGGTGGTTGCGATACCTTCTATAGAGGAGCACGAGGAGCTGTTCCGATGAGTCGTTTAACCCTCAACTAAGACGGAAGAGTACGTACACACCCGCACCGGATCGATGACCGCGAGTCGGGAATGCGTCCTGCGGGCTTAGCTAGTGTAAGATAGGTAGGCGGCGATTGCGCAAAGCCCCACACTGGGCTGGATGGGCATTCGGGGAGTGGGAACACAGTGCCGGCTGACTGACTGAAATGTTGCACAATTCCGGACCCCAGCCGGCCAGATGACATGGGTCTAGGGATGCGAATGGTCGGCGCGAATCTTCGAGGCAAGAGAGGTCTGCTGTGCTGCTGCTGGTGGGAGGAGCTTTCCATGTGGCGACGCCCAACCTGCAGCAATTTAGACCAGTGCCAGTGTGTCGCGGATGCTCGGTCGTTGGGAATTTTGTTTAGACGCCTTTGCAGTTGGCAGTAGGTCTGTCTATGTCTGACAGCTATAACCTACCTTTTTTTCCCTTACGTACAACAAAACATCCAGAGGGCACCACAAGTTCATCCCTATTGCTGCAACCTAGAAAACGAACCTCTATTAGACAAGCTTCTGCGAGCTCCCTTGCTGAGCGCAACCAGACCGACTGCTCCAACACGGCTGACATTTGGGTGATGCGCAACACCCAACCGTGATGAGCTCGTCGAACAGCAACCAATGGCCACCTAGGCGGCCCTCGAAACGGAGCGTGAGTTGAATCGGCTATCGTCCTTTTTCGGTGAAGCTTGTTGGCTGGTGTTGCGCAAATCGTGGCTGACCGCACGGTGTGATTCTAGAAGCTCCGAAATGGCACCTTCATCGTCCCAGGCACCGGCGAACGCAGCCGCCGCCAATTCTCTCTCCGCGGATCGAGCATCGAGATTCCTCAGCCCGAAGTGAACGGATACCGATCCCTCTTGGCCGCCGAGTCGACGGGCGAGTCTCTCAATGTGGTCAAGCATAATATCAAGACCAGTGCCCTGCACCTCTGGGACTGGCTCATGTCTCCGGCGGGCAAGGGCGTGCTGAAGTGTACCTTGGCATACCTGTTGGCCAGTATGGCGACGTTCCTCTCGCCCATCTCGGCTTTCTTGGGGAAGCCTGATGGGAAGCACGTCGTCGCGACTTTGACGGTCTATTTCCACGCCAGTCGCACGTGGGGTTCCATGGTCGAGGCCGTCGCCATCGCCACCATAGCCGTCCTGTATGCCGAAATCATATCCTGCCTCGCCATGGCCTTTTCCGTTGTGGTAGGAGGCCAGCTCGGCCTCATCCCGCTGTCTCACGTTCTCATCTTGACGTTCTGCATCGGCGGCGGCATGGGATTCATCGGGTGGGTGAAGCAAAGGCTGAACAACCCCTTGGTCAATGTGGGATGTACCCTTTCTTCGATTGCCATCATCGCTGTGGTCACTAGAGAGGAAGCAATCCACGAAGGGCACTTTTCCGAAGCTAAGATTGTACAAGTACTTAAGATGTTGGCTATAGGCATTACAATCACGGCAACGGTCAACTTCTTTGTCTGGAGAGTGTCGGCACGGGCCCTTTTGCGTTCCTCGATGAACTCGGCCGCGGTATCACTCGCGGACATGCTCTCGATGATTACTCGTGGCTTCCTGAATGGTTCTGAGAACGAGATCATGTCGGGAGACTTTGGCCAGGTTGCGAGACTGTACAAAACGACGTACGGGAAAATGACGAAGAATCTTAGGGAGTCAAAATTGGAACACTGGGTTCTTGGACGGGAGAAAATCTATAACCTGGAAAAGAATCTCGTCAAGTCGTTGGAATCACTCTCGCAAGCCATAGGAGGTTTGAGGAGCGCGGCGAACACGCAGTTTGCCTTGCTCAAGGAGATGCCGCAGGATCCCATGGGTGGACAGCTTTCTCCCGGAAGCACGGTGTTCTCACCAACGCTGTCTCGCGCCATGTCCCAATACCTCAAGGGTGCTCGGGATCGGTTCGCGACACTGGCATCAATCGAGGAAGATGACGAGTACGACGATGATCTGGATAGCCACCCAAGCCCTGAGGCAACCCCAGACGGCCCTCCGGCGCCACTGCCTACTTTCCGCTCACCGTCAGAGATCTTTGAGCTCTTCATAGCGCTGCTGGGCCCCTCGATGAAGTCTTTGGCATACACTCTTTCGGAGATCCTGAGAGAGCAAGCTTTTGCAAAGGGAGCAGACTCCAAGATTACAGTCAACCCTCATTTTAAGCATAGTTTAAAGGACGCCATGGCGCTGTACAGCAACGCAAGAACTCACGCCCTGCAAGAGCTCTACACTAGTATCGAGCTGGGCCGAGCGAGGTCAGAAAAGATTCAAGCAGACATCGAGGAAGTCGCGGCCGCCTGCGGACATTTCAGTTTCAGTTTGCAGCACGTAGCAGAGGATATTGATGCATACTTGACAGCCTTGGAAGAACTCAAGTATAATCGTGAGATGGGCTCCCGCAGCTGGAACTGGCTGAAGGTTTGGAAGTACTTTTCCTCGCCCGCTCAACCCAAGGAATCCGATCCTAGCAGCATGGATACTGAGCGTTTGCTGCATCAACCTATGGAGCCTCCGGAACAGCCTGTTCGTGCCATCAGGAAATCGGCTCTTCCCAGGGGTATTCCCGACACGATGATCAAGCGCAGAGATACTTTTAGCTGGGATGCCGCTCCCAACGCGAGCATGATTATGAGATTTTTCTCGCAGCAGCTTCTCAAGGGTCTGAGGGTTTTGGCTCGCGATGACAGTAAGTGACTGGTACTCAAAGAGTGCTTAGGCACAGCTAATGATTTGGGCAGTCCGATTTGGTGTCAAAGTCGGCTTTGGAGCGATGCTTTGGGCAGCATGTGCCTTCATTCCGGCAACAAGACCGACGTATCAGCACTGGCGAGGCGAGTGGGGCTTGCTATCTTTCATGATTGTCGCGTCTATGACTGTCGGAGCAGCCAACACCACGGGCACTGCAAGGTTTATTGGCACCATTGCCGGAGCTACCTTTTCCTTGACGGCGTGGGCCATCAGCCAAGGAAACGGGGTCGTCCTCGCGTTCCTGGGCTGGATGGTCAGCTTCTTCAGTTTCTACATGATGCTCGTCAAGAACAATGCCCCCTTCGGTAGGATTACGCTTCTCGCCTGGAACGTCACTGTTCTCTACGCCTATTCGTTGTCACAAAAGGTGGATGATGACGATGACGATGAGGGAGGTTCCAACCCTTTGATGTTTGAAATTGTCTACCACAGATTTGTTGCGGTGTCTTTGGGTATTCTATGGGGTATCTTTGTTTGCCGGGCAATCTGGCCCATCTCGGGCAGGAAGAAGTTCAAGGAAGGTCTTTCAGTACTCTATCTCCAGCTTGGCCTCATCTGGAAGAGAGGACCGTTGGCTATTCTACTCCGAAGCGACAACACGAGGTCGTACATGAAAGCCGGAGAAGAGCAAGCACTGCAACGCTATGGTAAGAGACTTACTCCCTAAACTCCAGCATAACGCATACCGCTGACACAGAAAATAGCCTTCAAGCTTGAAGCCTTGCGTAATTCCGCAAAGAGCGAGTTCGAACTTCGTGGCCCTTTTCCTGATGCCGCCTACGGCCGCATCATGCAGTCTACCAGCAAGATTCTCGACGGATTCCACGCCATGCGGCTCGTGACCTCCAGACGGGGGCAGTTGTCCGCAGGCGAACGAGCTCTGCTCGAGTACACGGCACCAGAGCGCGCGCAACTTTGCGACCGCATCTGCCACGTGTTTCAGGTGCTCGCAAGCTCCATGATGCTAGAGTACCCGCTCACCGACGCGATCCCGTCAGTGGTGGGCAACAAGGACCGACTGCTGGGCAAGATTTATCAGTTCCGCAAGGAGCACCAGCCTCCTTCTCCCATAGTTGGGAATGACTTCGGGGAGCAGCGACAGGAGGAGGGTGGCAACGGAAACGGCAATGTCGGCAGCAACAATAGCAGTAGCAACAACAACAACCAAATTACCAAGAATGGTGTGGTGTTGGAAGAGAAGGACTTTGCTCTGTTGTACGCATACACCTTGGTCACGGCCCAGGTCGCGCAGGAGCTCGAGTACGTGCAGAGGAAGATTGAGAACCTCTTTGGCGTGCTCAACACGGAAGCGCTCTTGCTGCAGTAAAAAAAGTTCCCCAATATACATAGAAGAAGAAAAGGATGTTACTGGGTAGAGAGGTGGCGGTGGCATGCTCGCAGTAGAGATTGAGACAGTGAATATGAACCAAACAAAAAGGGGTGACTGGACGGACTGACTGACTGATTGACTTGACGAAACAGGCATGGCGTTTGGTTCCAACACTATATACATATATTACTAGGGATACCTTCCAAGGGGCTTTTGGGCTCAAGAGCGACGAGAGCATGGGTTACAAGGCATACACACATACAAGTAGTCGTAGTAGTAGTCATTGAACACTTTTAAACCCACTCTCAGCTGTCTCTCAATTGAAAATCGCCATCATGCTTCTTCGACCGGCTAGTCGATTCTGATATCATGTGATTTAGTTGTATTGTAGTATTGGAGTCATTGCTATTCTAGCTGTACAATAACAAGAAAAGTGTAGATTTGCGAGCTATCCCAGCTCGCTAGGCATGGCATCAATCATGTCCTTGACGGCAACGCACGACGCTTTTCCCGTCTTTTCTACCTGACAACCCAATCTGATGAGCCTCTTTTCCGTCGCCGACTTTCACTACATATCGAGCCTTCATAGATCGTCAGATGCCAGGGGGACGAAAGAAGCATGCAACCTGACGCCATCTGAACGCCATGCCATAGATAAAAAGTCGCCTTGTAAACGCCGAATAATAGACACAACAACACACGTACACTGTTTGGAAAAACAGTCTTGGACACCCAAACTCGCTGCGTCATCTTCGTCAAAAATAAAACAAATAGCAACGTATATAGAACCATGGTAGCATCAGATATAACGCCTAGTTCCAGCCATGCTGCATCCGATCGGCGTCTTCGTGGATACGAAAGCCTACGCCTTCGTCGGCGCCAGGCACTTGCCAGCCACGCTGTGTGCTAGGATACTCGGATGGCTGGCTGCTCACCTCCGAGTGAACGTCGTCCTCGATCGTCGGCGAGAAGAGCGGGTCAATATTCTCGCCGTCGGACATGTGTTCCTGGTCCTCGATGCCGGGCCAAGGCTCATCCTCAGGCAGATGGACCTGCCGCGAGAACGATGAGTCACCCTCACGCTCCGGTGGCACGTGAGCTACCATCTCGATGCTGTAGTCGCTGTCGTCGTCATCGTCGTAAGGGTTGGTGCTTCCGTAATCCGGATCGAGGTTTTCGTCATCGTCGGCGGGAGAATCATCCACCACAACGCCCGTACCCCGCGGACGGGTCTCGCCTAGCGGTGCGTTGCTGTATGGGGTCGCATAATAATGGGGCGTGATGCCACGGGTTGACGGGTGACGCTCATCAGAGGGAATGACACCGGGCATCGGGCTTGGCGATACTGTCCATCGAGGGGTGTTGAGAGGGCGGCTCGGCGAACGAGTCGTGCGGCGCCGCTTGTAAGCAGTCGAAATGTTGGGAGGGTTGGGTCGGACTGGAACAGCTGCCCTCTGGCCAAATGATGATACACGGCGCTTGATCTGCGACGGCGACATGTTGGCGGGGACTGAGGGAGGAAGCGAGGCGGTGCGAATGTACGGTGGCTTTGTAATCCTTCCGTCTCTCACAGGGGTTTGCCCACGGGCTGCCATGGGACTAGATGATCGCATCGAAGACTGAATTGCAATATGATGCAGCGAAGGGGATGCCGAAACTCGCTGACCAGCTTGACGCATACTCAGAGAAGCTGGCGCGCTCACAGTCTCGTCGAGATGGTCATTCCACGTCCAGTGGTCCTCTTTCGCGTCGGCTTCGGGGACCTCCTGAGTAGCCTGAGAATCGGGGTAGAAACGGCTCATTTCGCGGAGGCGTTGCCAACTCCAGCCGCTCTCATACGATGGTAGATCTTGGAGATAGGCCTCAGGCTGCGTGATGAACAGACGCGGCTCAGATGATCGCATAATTACAGAGTTGAGAAACGACACGTCCCAGAGGGCAGGCGTTACCATCTCTGCCGGCGTCAAAAACCGGAGGCGGGAGTCTTTGTGGATCTTGCGGAGCGGTACCCATGGTTGCTGCAGGCCCAAAAAGCGACTTGTCTTATTGTCGAGGCTGCGTCGACGTGAGGCTGAACGATTACCGCCAGAAAGTTCGGTGAAGGCGGTGCCGAACGCAGTATGGATCGCTGCCTGGACACTTCGTGCGTCTGACCCTCTGACAGATATAGTTCGCACTAGGCCGCGGCTCTTGAGTCTGCTGTTGATGATGCTGGTAGGACTACAGGCCTTTGCCATCAACCACGCGTAGTCATGTCCAGGATCAGCCCATTCTGCGCAGAAGGGTGACTGTGCTCTGAGTGTGTGAGAGCTCATGGTGTTGGGCATCTGAGTCCATTCATCTAAGCTCGAATTGCCATCGGATTTGAAATCCTGGAGCTCCACCCAGACCCTCCTCAATGGGAAAGGCAGATACACGACTTCAATCTCCCATGGCCGGGTAAGTGTGGGAAGCTGCGACTGAAGTTGGAGGATCTGAGACTGCAGCGTCTGGATCTGGCTGAAGATTTCGCCAGAATGGCCAGCTCGTGCGGTAGTCGTACTTGTAGCGACTGAAACAACGCTGTTGGTAGATTCGTCAAACGTCTGTCGGTCGGCGAGGCGACCTACAACACTGCCGTTATCATTAATGAGCTTCTCCACTTCCTCGAAGCGAACCTCAAGGTCGGTCACTCTGAGATCCGTGGCGTCATGCTTCTCATGACACTCATCGTGCCCGGCAGCGGAGAATGAAACATTCTCGAGTCTCTCGAGACGGTGTTCGTGACCTTGAACTGTATCCGATAGATGGCGAAATGTATCGCGAGAAGGCCCGGCAAAAACAGCATTCTCCTTCCGGACGCAGGGAGACAGAGCCCTCGGAGTGTCTGCACCATGATCACTGTGGACAATCATAGCGCTGGCGTCGTCCTTGGTGGATTGGTCCTGTGGGACAGAAGTGACGATATCCTGGAGTCTGTCCTTCCGTAGAGATTGCATGTTAGAAGTAGCAACACCACTAAGTGTTTGGAGACCTTTCCCAGAGAACGGACGAAGATAGCGAGCCTGGCTGGAAGATGTTGTCGAGCTGGGCTGAGACTGCATTAGGCATTGGACTGGTATTGGCGGTAACGAAGTAGAACCATTTCCGGGCTGAGACTGAATAAAGTCGCCCCAGCTTAACGTATCCTGTAAAGTAGACTCCGGGCGCTGGCTAATGTGGTCCATATGACGGGGCCTTGGTTCCTCGGGCTTGCTCGGAGATATAGCCATGGCAGTATCCAGGTTCATGAAGTCCATTGTCGGGGGGTATCCGGTGGGCACACGAAACGACACATCTGGCAATTGTACCGGGCTAAGCGGTTCCCTGGACATCCTTGGTCTCTCATTCTCCTGGCGAGGAATGTGGGTGGTGGGCGTGGGCGGAATCGCAGGCACAGGCGCGGGTGCTGGAGCCTCGCTCGCGGCGCGTCCGTCATCGTGGAAGCAGGCGTGATGCGAACACATGCACCAGACGGAGTTATCAGATCCCAGGCTATCTGTATACGCCTTCCCGGCGGCGAAGCGACTCCAGAATCGACGGCATCCGCACTTTGCTCCATTGGCGCCAGGTGTTAAATCCACATAATTGCATGCTCCTCCAGGAAGTTGGACAGGGTTGCGCTGGGCAGCGCCATCGTTGTAGATGTCGAAAAATGAAGAGCCCGGCAGAGGGGGATCAAAAGGTGTTGTTGCCATCGGCGGCAGCAATGCTCATCAGGGGGGTCGAGGGGATGTTCGGACGGCGATGGGATGGCGCGGGAGCTTGGGTCCCGGTGAGCTGGGATGTGAGGTCGACGATATTGGTATCGTAGGTCGGTGTCGGTGTGATGGAGGAAGTTGATTGAAACGAGACGAAGGAAATGCCTACGCGGCCCAAACCAGGGCCCAGCTGGGTCGCAATCCGAGAGACCTAGAACATTGCAGCTGCTGTGGTAGTTAGCCCTCTGTCCTCTGTCCAATAATAGGAGCTATGTCCTGGATTGAAGCTGGCACTCGCAAGCCAACTGGGGAAACCCTCAGGCCGTAGCACGCACCCGCGACGGAATAGATGTATAACAAATCGGGAAGGGGGAAGTCGGTTTCGCGAGAAGCTTCGTCTTATTTATATCTGCATGCGCCGGCTTGGTGAAGAAATGCACGAATCGAGCAATGCAGCAGGCGGACGAGACTGGCGAACGATTGAGTGGTGGGGGAGATGTTGTTGATAGAAAGTGAGGCGGTTACTGGATTGGGCAGCACAAGCACGACCGAGGGACCTGGCGTTGGATGATGTGCGGATGGGCTAATCGAGGCGGAGGAAGTGGGAACCTGGAACAGCACTGGAAAGGAAATGCGCGACAAGTAACCGGGAACGAGGGAGAAGGGTAATTAGGAACGAGGCATGCGAAAAGGTGGAGAAGAGAAACATGAGTTAAAGCAGCAGGGCAAGCTTCGCTCAGGTTCACGGATATCGTTTGCTCGAGGTCACAGTGTATTAGCGAAGCAAGTGGGCTTATGCAAGTTGGCAGGAATGACTCAAAAAAGGTTGCAGGGGTCTTTGATTTCTCGGCTGCTGTCCTAAGGCTGCCGTTTGATATCTGTTAGAACAAGGTAAACGCTCTGGGTATTCGTATAAACCGTGGTGTGAATTGCATTTAGATGGCGGCAATTCAAGCTATGATGCGGCATAACACTAAGTGACTAAGTGCTCTAGGTGTGTGTGTGTGTGTGTGTGGGTTGGTGTGCCTGATGTCGTAGGATTTCGCTTGCATATGGATATCCCATGCTGCGCGCCATGTCGTACAATACACAAAGGCCCAGTGGACGCCTCTCACTCTGATGTGGTGGGCATCAGTGTCAGTCTGAAGCTACCTGAGCGAACCTGAAAAGCTGCTGTGCTGCTTGGGCGCTTCTGCCGCGCAAGATCTTAACCGGCCAGGCCCGTTGCAGGCCTCCATAGCAGCATGGGAACTTGCCTGGGAGGCGACGGGATGGATGCCCACAGCAGGCGCGAGAGCAGACCAGCAGACCAAGAAGCAGGGGGAAGAGACAGCAGAAAAAGAAAGATACAAGGATCAGGAGTGATTGGATGTCGACGGCCAGAAACGCGTCTTCGTCTTGCTTGCCTGCCATGGGTTAAAGTGGTCGGCGTGAGGCCCCGCCCGCGTATCCTTGCAAGCTCCGCGTCCTCGGAGCCCCGATTGGCATCCAGCGGAAGTATCCCATTGGCCCGACGCCAACTTCGAGCGACTCGGCCCCCCTCTTCTGTTCCTCCCATACCACAGTACGGAAGAGGTACTTTCCCACGCCAGCCTCTTTCCCACCGCAACTCTGCATGACCGGGTTTCTTTGTATCTTCTCGAGTCGCGACTCCAACATTCACAGTGTTTTTGATACCATCAACCAGGAGTCGTTTCTCTTCCCGTGACCTTCTGATCAGCCCCCAGTCCTGCTTCTTAGTTCCAAACAACGTGCTCCACTATAGAAAAGCGCGAGACTACGATGAGCATTGAGCAAGGGGTATGCCATTGTGGAGGGGCAGGGTCAAAGAAGCAACGATTAAGATGGCCGTTCCATTCCAGAGATGGAAGGACAGAATCCGAGCCATTATCGTTGGTTTGACGCGGTTGGATCGACTATACACTATCCGTAAACACTTCCTTTTCCCAAACATTTCAGCACAGATCAGAGTCCGGGGACGGCGGCAAAGCACAGCAAAGAAGGCAGCGAAGCATGCGTTTCCCGCGTACCTAGTTGATTGCGCACTCGATAAAGGCAGACAGAACGTATGGACGTGATGGACGTGAACGACACAGACGGACCGTAGGATAGACAGCAGTACCCTGGATTTCCAGATCCTGGTGTTAGTCGCTTGATGGGCAGAACAGACCAAGCACACAAGACCACGCTAGGCTGACGCTCAATGATGCTATCCATTCGCAAACCTGTGAGGCGTCCGTCCGGGGTCCCGCACGGCGATCCCGCCCTGTACGCGAGGCGCCCTGATCAAATGACTGGCCTTCAGGCAAAAGCAGCATGTGGGAAAATCGCCCGCTAGCCTTATCCAAAAGATTCAGGTCGACGTTTGTCAAGGTTGTGCAAATCTCAAGAGTCAAGCCTCGCCATGCGTCGTTGGCTGCAAACTGAGTGTAAGCCCTTTTCTCCCTATTGCATGGGGAGGTGTACCCCAGGAAAGGAAACTGTGAACATGGCTTTGGGAAATGGGAGTTACAGCCTGGCGCCCATCTGCATCGCTGACTAGTCAAAGGTGGAGAATGTGACGAGCCTTGAGTGATATAATCCATTGTCGATCCTTCGTTTCGCGGAGTCGAGACAAGTTTTGTGAATTGCGAATGGTTTGTCGCACACTCACTTTCATCTTCCATCTGCCGCGGACAGTGGACTAGGCTGGTAGGCACGTATGTAGGTTGGTACTCGTCGGCTTGGCTGCCAAGTTTGATTGTGTCACTCGACCCGTCCCGCCCGGGGCCAAGGATCCACATATGCCGCCGCCTAGCCGGTCCACCGGCCAGAGTTCCGGAAGACTGGTTCGTTCCTTTGCCGGTACGTCTTTCTCACTCTTTGATGCAAGCGTCAATTCTAGGTCCATAACTCAGTGTACGCATCATCCGCTGAGAGTATCATCAGAAAAACGAAGTCCTTTGATCTCCAGTGATATCACGCAAGTAAACAACTTGAGATGGATAGCCCAGACGTTTCAATTACGCAAACTCAATAATGTTTATATGATCTGTAGATGCTCAGCAACTCTAAGTCCCTTACTCGTCATGATGTGATATGCTAATGCTGTGCCCAATATCCGTCAAACAAGCGACAGTTCTCAAAAACTCCCGCTGACCCAAATAGTAATACATCTATTGTAGACAGACGCCCGTTCATGGCCGGTAGCCGCCGGTCGCAGAGAGTAGAAATAAGACGAACGATTCTGCCCGGCTGTTGCTGATGATCTCGTCTACTCAGACTTCGCCCCAGCTGCCCATCGGGCCCACCGAAGCGATGACTGATCCCGTTCCGATAGAACCTCCGATATCCCAATAGTGCCGTGATGAAACGCTGCTCCGTCTCGCCGATCGTCGCGTACTTTGACTCGCACAGCTGGAGGCGTGTCTTATAGCGGCGGGGCTAGATGGTGTCGTCGCCTTGAAAGTCCTCCGCTCTACCTGTCGGGCCCGGGAGACGAGCGGGTGATGCTGGCGCACCCGCGCGGCCTTAGCTGCTGTATCTGGCGTGCTTGAAGTGGCAAGATGGGAAGTACCGGTTGTGAAAGTAGATGAAGGCGTCGACCGCGAGCTGAAGCGGGATCGCAAGTACCTGAAGACGAGGTTGACGTCCAAGTCTTGCTCCCATTCCTCTTGGGTAAAGGTAGCAGGCAATGGGGTTGACTCATCCCTAGTCAAAGTGACGGGAGGATCCAACTGGGGCCGGGTAGCGGGGATATTGATGGGGCGCGCGTGTTGAACCATTGTTGGCTGGAATTCAGGCATCTTGGTCGATGCTTCTCGTGCTACGGGAGCCATTGCCGTATCAGCGCTCGACTCTGGTATAGCTGGCAGGCCTGCGTAAGGAATAGGCATTTGCTGCATGCGAGTGTAAGTTGAGAAGGCACCAGGATGATTATGCGGCGAAAGCTGATTGACCATCAGGCCAAGCTCTTTTGCGACACGATCCAACGCCCGCAGCTGCCAAGATGAGTCATTGGACTGTTGAGTGGGTGTGTTGGATAAATCTGCGCCTGTCTTGGGAGTTGTTGACAAGTCATCGTCTGACGGCAGTTGTTCTCCGAGCAAGATTGAGAGTAACCTCTCGTCGATGCCCAGGTCGTTGAGAACCTTGTGGGTGATCCTGGCGAGCAGGCCCCGCTCATTGTCCTGGGTGTCAGTCGACTCGTAGTGCCAGTCCATGCTGTCAGCATCGTCTTCATTTCCGATGACACTCAAGCTTGCAACATCCTCGGCCTTCTTCTCTTCTGTCGTCACCGTTGGCCTGACTGAGACCATGGACTGCCGCCGCCGTCTAGTCTCCCTACTAATTTCCTCTAATAAGATGCGACTCTGCTCCAGTCGCCAAGCTTCGATTCTCTGCATCTTGTGTGTCTCTTGCTCCTCCTCTATTTCCATCTCAAGCTGGGCTAGCTCAAGACTCTCGCGGCGCCTTCGTACATGTCTGGGGTTGAATCTCTCAAATGCATAGAGCTGCTCCTGGACCTCGGGGTTGTCTAGCCTGAACGAGCCCAGGCCATCATGTGTGGGGAGTACGGGGACACTTTGCGCCCCAGCAGCACCAGCAGAATGTGTGTAAAGGCTTGGGATCGTCCTGAATTCGGGGAGATGGCTGTCGAGGCTGTCGAGCTCAGCATCGTCCTCGACTGATTCTTCATCGATGGCACTTGAGAGGACACCCGACTGCCGGGACTCTGTGTCGCGGGCCGAGTGTAGGAACGTGTTGAGGCTACCTATGTCACTGAGTCTTGATCGACCCGGTGTGGGAAGTGACTCTTCCTCTTCGCTGAGGTAGGAAGAAGCTGTCGTCGTGTCATCGGCCGGTTCGAAGAGTACCCACGAGTGGGAGGCATCGGTAGCAGCAGGGTCTTGAACGTGGAGTTGAGGAATGTCGCGATCCTCCTCTTGCACAGGGCGGGCAGCACGCTGCTGCGAAGGCCGCCGGGTAGGTTGATGGAAAGCCATGGTGTTTGTGATGTTACCAAGTCGTCGATCTGGCACAAACACAAGCCGAAATGGTATGTAAGTAGTTGAGTTGTGTTCGTCCGATAAAGGATGGGCGAACAATCACGATAAGCCCCCCCAGTCGCGGTGTCGCAGTGACGCCTCGATAACGGCGCCCCGTATTAATAGCGTGTTTAGTTCAAGTGTTGTATGTTTGTCGTTTGACAACGTCCCAAAGTCGGTGAAGAGAAGGACTTCAAGGTCGAGGTCGATCAGGCATTCATAATAGGAAAGAGGTCAAGAAGTGGTCGGATACAGGCCACACACAGCATATATGTGGCAGCAGTCTACTGGAACCAACAGCGGACAGGAAGGAAGGAAGAAAGCGGGATAGATGATAAGAAGAGGATAAGGGGGGTGTGAGGGGTGGATCTCTCCTGCTGGACCACACTGGATGACGGTGAATGGGTCTGTCACTGATTAAGGCGTCACCGACTAAAAAGGGCGGGTGCGGGCCAAGTACCTCAGTACACAATACTTACCATTTCGGTCATGTACCTTACACCGCGCGCCGTTACGAGTAACCCCGAAGAAGTGGGCGTACTCGGCGGGACAGCGGTACTCTCAGACTACAATCTCAAGCCGGGGAGACACAGAGACATACAGAGAGCCCAAGGTAAAGGCAGATTGGAGGAGCCCCAAATGTGCACTACGGCTACCTACTGGAGTCTGGAAGGGGGCCAGGCGGGTGAATGGCGCAGGGTCGGAGTGAAATGGGGGTGGATGATGTGCTCGCGTGCGGCGGGCAAGGGATCCAAGGACAAAACCACCACATCAACTCCATGGAACCTTTGACTTTGATCCATGACTCTGGGACATTCCGGTTGTCGGTTGAGCAGATAGGAGAAGAGGAAGAAGAAATAAACGCAAGGTGGGGATTGGAGAGGTACCCAAGTCCCAGGTTCCAACCGCTCAGCAAGCTTTGAGGAGGGGAATAGGTACAAGCTTTGGACTACTGGTTTTTTGTCCTCCGTCCCGATTTGAGGTGGTTTACTTGAAGGGAAGGCCAGAGATCACCACGACGTCCATCCACCATGCTTCCCCCAGGGTGTCAGAATGCCTGAGCGCCCAAAAAGTGACAGCCGACTCACCCACCTCATACATGGACAGACTTGAGAGCTGGGCTGATTTGACTTATGAGGTGCTGATGGCGTTAGGGCCCTCTTAGAGACTGGCTGGCTCGCCGTCTACTGGCTACGTGGAGGGTCTGCCACACCTTTCCCGTATGCAATAGTTCAGATGCGCCCTGAGCGGCGGACATGATGATTGATGAGACATGGCGGCAACACTCGAATGGAGGGGGGCTATGAACTCTGTTTTGTTTTCTTCCCTGGTAAACGCAAGTTAGAGCGCCTCTAGAGCGGATACGGGCACGCCGGGATAGAGAGAGAGAGGTCAGGTTATGTTGGTGTCATTTCTCGGAGCATGTCGAAATCGTACCGCCAGCTTCGCACGACGGTTGCAGATACGCCCAACAGATGGAGCCAACATCATCCCAAGAACACCTTTCAAACTGGAGACTACGAATTATGGAGCATTCTCTCCTTGGCCAGTTCTTCCTGTACAGTAGAATAGCATCCGTCTCGTACGTAAAGCCACCGAGGGGTTGGTGTCACGTTGGTGGCTATCTGTTCCCGACCAACAAGCAGATCCATGCTTGCCATGATGCCTTCTTTGCTAGTCGCAGAAGTCTAGGAAATCCCATCGAAATGGAAGACAACCGCCCAACAGCTTATCACCGAGATCAATGCCCCTCCCAGCTCCGAGTCTACTTTAATATGCTAGGGTCCCATTCAGCATCGGAAGTGGTAAGGGAAAGGAGAGAAATTTTGTCCAATGTGTCACCCATTCCACTCTGGATGCTCTGAAAACTGACTCTTTTCGCTCATTTTCGGGTAGTTGGCGACCTTCATGCCGACTTTCGGAGCAAGCTTGGGGAGGTTTCTCGAACCTCTCACGAGTCGTAAACCCTCAGGAGTCAGAAGGTCCCAAAGGTACTTTCCGGTCTCCTCAACCAAATAACCCGGGAGAGTCTAGAGCCTAGGAAGACATTTCAAACTTCGCGGACCGGTACCTACCTCCCTTTCCCAACGTCTCTCCAAGGAAGTCTTACACCGAGCACCATCCGAAATCCCGATAACGTCATTTAGGTCACCTGGGATCTCGGTGGGACCTGATCGCCGCCCACGCTGCACCACCACACCGTCCCTCTCCTGAGTCCTACTACTGAGAGAGTTGAGTCCGTCGGCTCGACCGCCTGCTTGTTCCAGGTTCTCCGTTGGTCGGTGTCTGCACCCCAATCTCATTCCCACCAACCAGCCCTTCGCCCCCAGATCTGATGTCGGCCTTTGACTGGCGCGCACCCATCCCCTCGCCCTGCGCTTACACCTGCTGCTGCACCTCTGACAGGGCGCTGCTGTTCAGGCGGTTTGGCGGGCTGTTCCTGCACTGGCTCCCAATACTACGATACATGACCGCAGTTACGCAAGTAAGATGCTATTCTTGCGTACTTTGTCCATACGATGTATTCAGGACCTGTGTCCGTAGACTCTCAGCTCACGGTGTCTGATTCAGCCGTTGCGCTTACGAGATCACGGTCACTTTCCGGGTCCCCGAGAGAAAAGGGACAAAAAATTTTTTCCCTTCCTCTCGTTTCTTCTGTGCATTTCTCAGCATGAATTACGTACTATTTGCCTCACAAAGGCTCCATCCCATGCAGCATCAAACCTCGCCACTAATTTTTTTTCCGTGAAATTAGATGGTGGTTCCCTCTCAGTGACTCCTGTCAATGTTAAGACATCCCAGGCGAAGCTGAGCAGATGATGGTTGGAGGGGTTCGTCCGCGTGACCCAGCTGAGGCCGTGCCCGCCGCCCTCGTGGTGTCACACTCTGCTGCGGGTGATCCACGGGCTCTAAAGAGTCTGGCACGGCATGTCACTTTAGAAACTTACCATTTCAGGTTGACATCATCCTTGGTTCAGCCTCACGTATCTTGGCTCATCTGCAGGTCTCAAAATGATGGATGGTATCTGTTTTTATTTCCCGCTAGGCTCGATCATCAAGCGTCTTCTAAAGCCCAACTCATGAAGCTAGTACGCAGTTGATAATCCCGTTCCCATTCGTCATGTAGCATAGAGGCATGATGTTGTGAAGTGTCAATGATTGAATTCCTATCTAGAGTCTGCCGCGGCATGACTCTCATCATGTTGACATGCAACCACTTTAGACGCCAGCCCGTAGAAACCCAAATCCCAGAAGAAAGCCGAAACCACTAACTTAAGCCTCAGAGGCGAAAGCATCGGGGAAGCGCTTCATGTTCTGCTCGAGGGAGCCGTGGTTGGCAAGGAACTGAACGTAGGCACCATCGACCTTGACGCGGCCAGCAGCCTTCTTCTCGAGGTACTCCTCGCGGCGAAGGGGGGTGAAGCCCCAGTTCTTGGAGATAATGATTTTCTGGCGACCAGGGAACTTGTACTGAGAGCGGCGGAGGGCCTCGAGGGCAACAGCCTTGTCTGTTTGGTGTGTTAGTGACATCGTTTTTTCGTTGGTTTCTAGAGGGAGGTATAACGTACTGGAGTCACGAGTACGGATGGACATGATGATCTGGCCAATGTTGACACGGGCGACAGTGCCGTTGGGCTTACCCCAGGCACCACGCATACCAGTCTGCAGTCTATCGGCACCGGCGCAAGACAACATCTTGTTGATACGGACGACGTGGAAGGGGTGGGCGCGGACGCGAAGGTGGAAGGACTCCTTTCCGGCGGTCTTGACGAAGTACTTGTTGGCGCAAATGCGAGCGGCCTCGAGAGCCTCGGAACTCAGCTGCTCGTACTCGTTGGAGACCATGTGGATGCAGAGAGGGAAGTCATCGACAGTCGCCTTCTTGCGGCCAAGATCGAAGATGCGAATCTTGGGGTCGGGGACACCGCGGTTGAAGCGCGACTTGGGGTACGGCTGAAGAAATGATCAGTTAGTATGACGACCGATGTCTGTATGTTGCTCCCAAGCCTGCGATAATCCCCTCCATCCCACTTCATCAAGTGCGTCATTCCGATCGTCGAAAGTCAGAGAAAAGTTGTTGCCGACTTCTCCGTCAATGTGTCGCCTCTTCCCAAGCAGTACTTCGATCCTCCTCTTTCGATGCACGGGATTTCGTGGGATGTCGGAATTCGCGGGAGTCCAGGATTTGACAGGAGTCGCTCACCTTGTTCTTGCAGTACCGGTAGCAACGAGCGGGACGACGGGCCATTTTGACGGTATTGAGATCTCACGGGATCACTCGTTACTGCTATGTGTTGGTTAGTTGGTGGGTTGGAATTCGTCTCCAGAACCTGGGCGTCACTCACTTTTGAATAGGTTGCGGCGATTGCGATCAGACAAGGACAATACGATTGATTTCTCAGCAAAGCGGAATGAGCAGGTGGCCATGCTGGGATCCACTTTAGGGTTAAGAGCGCGGTGAATACGCAGCGTTGATTGGATGCGCCTTGCCGAAGTGACTCCCCGGCGTGTGGGGCTTACAAATCGAAAAAATAAACTCCAAAACTCCGCGATCTTTTTTTTCCCTTTGAGAACGACAACGAGCCTCAACGCCCAGCGACCACCAGACCTAACCACCCAGCCAATTCACCCGACAAATCATTCGCAATGGCTCCCGTTAAGAAGGCGAAGAAGGACCAGAACTCCATCAACAGGTATGCTGACTTGCATCCAAAACGTCTTGCTCTGGTCATGGTCTAACCCTCCCGTAGCAAGCTTGCTCTTGTTGTCAAGTCTGGTCGCATCGTGCTGGGATACAAGGAGACCCTCAAGACCCTCCGCACCGGCAAGGCCAAGCTCGTCCTCATTGCTGGCAACACTCCTCCTCTCCGCAAGTCTGAGCTCGAGTACTACGCCATGTTGAGCAAGGTCCCCGTTCACCACTTCGGTGGCACCAACGTAAGTTGTTCTCGCACAGAAGGGAGCTGGCACTGCCTCGCTCCCGACCTTCTCTTGCTACCGATCTCGAAGACCTCCAGTCTCTTGGTCAACCCAGCGAAGAAGTCTCTCAGGCTTTGGAGGGTGAATAAAGCTAACTTGCTACCCCTCTTCAGATCGAGATGGGAACTGCCGTCGGAAAGCTCTTCCGCTGTGGTACCTTGGCCATCATCGATGCCGGTGACTCCGACATCCTCAGCGACCAGGTCGCTTAAGTGGATTGAGTCCGGTCTGGCTGGTAACGGCGTTGGGGAATATGGTCGAAGGAAAAGAAAAAATGCATCCCGCAATTCGGGATCGCGGCTTGGGATATGCCGCTATGATACCTCGGGATTGTCAAGGACATGACTTTATGAAAGATCATAGGCACTTTGAATCAAAAAGGACTCGCCTGTTACTCAGCCACTTTACGATGTCATTCGGTGTTTCTGGATTGCGTGACAACTCAACGAACCTCCTTGCCATGCTGGAATCTGACAAGACGAGGTGCATTGTTACATGCCAGCCCCAAAATCAAGATGGCAGCCAAAGGCGAGACAGCAACTGACTATGACTGACACACTGAATAATCCCTAATTGCTGGCAGGTGAATGTTTATTCCGACATCACACTTCAACCCGGCCTCGGCACAAGGGACTCTTTTATCATAAAGTTGGCTACCCACCCCGCCATCCCTGTGCTCGGAAGGTAATCAGCATCTGGTCGTCGAGTCTGTCGAGCCCAATGCTGACCATTTTACCGGCTCATGGTCAGGAAATTAGCTAGAGATCTGACAGGGCTTCTGGGCCTTGAACCTGAATCTGGAAGGCCGTCAGAAGTTTTGCATTGATGGCAACATGAGAATAATTTCACGGTTCCCACCACGGTCAGTTCTGGCCGGTCTCGTGCAGAGTGCCGTCCAATGACTCGATGGGATCCCTGGGTACAGAGACGGGCCGAGCCCACTAACATCGACGGGCTCCGCCTTCCAGCTGCTCACCACGGGGAGAATAGGGGTGCAGGTTGCGTGAGACCCTTACCCGTTGCATGTGCTTCGCTTGCTAAGACAGCTTGGTGGCTGTCTACTACTGACAGGTACCTGACTACCAGTGCTCCTGACAGTCGACCAGCAGACGACAGGAGTACAGGCTAAAGTGAAGCGAACGTGACCAAGAGCTACTCACCAAGGGCAATGCCTGGCTGTCTGGACAGCGAACGAGGGTGTTTCAATCGAGAGCCAGAAAGCATTGTGATCCTATTCGTTCATGATGGTTCTTGCGGTCTACGTGTTATTGTTATTGAAAACGCGATGGGCTGGTATCACTGGAATCGGTCTATAAACGTGTTTAGTATTCCTCTATTTCATACCGGTCGTCTAGAAGCCAGCTCCCCGAGTGACCCAAGAACTCGGAAAGAAACCAGACAGCAAAGAAGGTTATCATTCATCCCATCTCAACCAAAGACGAGACGGCGTCTGCAGCACCACATTCGCAGCGCTGGCCACTGCCTGGCACTGCCGTCATCGCCCGCCATCTACTCAAGCTTCGAGCACCGGGTGACCAAGAGACGGGACTGAAACGAGAGTTACCTCGGACGCATCCCAACGAGTGTAGTCTCAGCTCAGCGCAACACAATACGGGACCGAACAAGAGCCTGAAAAGGCAGCGAAAGGATTCATCGAAAATAGCACGCCAGAGAAGGTTTCCGTTGCCTGACCTACCACACTAATTTGCGCCGTCAAGAAGGTGTCAAACCACTCGAGAGTTCCACGGTGACCTACCCGCAAACTATCCCCAGGTACCTACGGATAGGCTTGCTGGATGACGGTCAGTCTACAGAGGCGTTCGCAGGTAAACTTAGTTAGTGCGTCCACGGCATTCCCGTCTCTTTTGCAGTCTGCACTCTGCAGGGTGCTCAAGCAACAAGCAACGCAACCCGGCGAAAACGTTTAGTGGCGCCGGGGTTGGAAGGGTGAAGAGCATTGTTCCCGTTCCATTCCTCGTTTCCTGGTTGGCCCACGTCTTCCCCTTCCTGCACGGGCTAGCGAATTAGACCCCCTGGAGCAGCCCCGAAATATCGGAAATTCACTGCAACCTGTGGACTGGACAACCGACACCGACACCGACACTCGCTGCACTTTCCCCTCGAAAGAAGAGAGGAACCCAACCTAAGTGTCTACTTGGGAACACAAAGTACTTCCATTGTCTGAGAGGCACTTCCTGCTGGGCTGACACCGTCTGACTTAAGCTTGCAAAGCTGCTGCACACCCTCCCGTTCTGCACCGCACTCCTATTTGGCTATCATCTGCCTTTCGCATATCTGGGGAGCCCAACGATCGACAACTTTCCCGCTGTTGTGTGTTCCGCGTCACCTGTTCCAAGAATAAGCAACTACATACATTTGGTGAGATAGCCTCTTCTCTCTGGAACGGAACATCGTCACTACAGAAATAACTTTCCGCACTGCCCTTGACCGCCAACTCTTTTTTTTTTCCCTTCTTCCCTTCTCGACGAGTCTCCTCGCTTACCTCCGTTTCCCCAGGTAACCCTCCGCTGCGAACTGCAACAACAATCATCGCCACAACAAATCCTCACCGCGATACCATGTCCGCTGCTACAGCAAAGAAACCGCCCGCTGCGGGCGTCGGTCGCGTTTCCTCGACAGATTCTGCATCAACCCCTTCTGCTTCTCCTGCGAGAACGCCGACGCGATCCTCCACGCCCACGGCTGCATCTGCTGCGCGCAGAGCACCAGCTCGCTCAGGAACTCCCGTTTCCGCTCGTGCAGCTGCAACAAGGCGGGATTCTGTCCTGAGCAACAGCAATGGCAACGGTAGTTCTGAGGCCGAGGAGGCTGCGAGAGCCGAAACCCTTGCGCTATTGGACGACCTCAAGGAACGCCTTTCCAAGGCCGAGATCTCCTCTGATCAGTACAGGAAACAGGTCGAAGTGCTGCAGACGAGATTAGACGATGCAATCAAGGAGTCTTCCAAGCTGGAGGAGAAGGTGCACGAAACTGAAGAGCAGATTGAGTCGCTGAAAAATGAGAAGAGAGATGCCGCCAAGAAGATGCGAGAGATGGAAGCAATCTACGAGGCCGAGCGAAGCTCCATGACCAAGGAGAAGGAAGAAATGTCCAACAGAGAGGAGGAGATGCAGACCATCATCCAAAGACTGAAGGACAACTTGTCGCAGCGGAATGATGAGGAGGGCCGTCCTTCAAGACAATGCAAGTTTGACCCTGTCAAGCCAGAAGGCCCGAAGCTAACAATTCTTCAGCAGCAGCAACATCTCCCAACGTTGACAACGGCAGTTTCGCCCCTCCTTCGTCCCTCAACCGCAGCGATTCACGAAACAACTCGAAGCTTTTGCTCCAGAAGGATAAGCTGATCGAATCACTGCGGCTTGAACTTGCCGAGGCCCAAATCAAGCTGGTCGAGTCTGAGAACCAGGGTGGCGGCAGACTGCAGGAGGTTGAACGCCTGCTGATGGAAGCCCGCATGGCCAATGCCCGCCTCATGGAGGATAACGAGAGCTACCAACTGCTTCTCCAGGAGAAGACGCTCAATGGTGATTTCTCTAAGAATGATTTCAGCTACATGGGTGTTTCCGCCAACCAGGATGCGCTCAATGCGCTGGAGGGCCGGTCCGGAGGCGCAAGCTTGGCAGATGAGCTGTCCGAGGATGCATCAGATGCCGGTGGTAACGACAACGAGCATTCCCGCCGCCTCGAATCGGAGCTCAAGTCCATGAAGGACCAGAACAAGGCATTGACCCTTTACATCAACAAGATCATTGAAAGGCTTCTGCAGCACCAAGATTTCGAGCACATCTTGGATACCTCCACCGAGATCAAGCCGGCTGCAAACACCAACAAAGATCTCCCCGCTCCGCCGAAGGAGGGCGCGTCCGGAGCGTCGCTATTGCAGCGAGCCAAGACCATGGCCGTCGGCCCAAACAAGCCCAAACAAAGGCCCATGTCTTACATGCCTTCGGCCCAACCAGCCAACTCGGCACATACGGACCCAGAGACGGCGCCTCGCATTCCTATCGGGAATATGACCCGTTCCTCCAGCACCCGCCGTGCGCGCCCGATGAGCGAGCAGTTCACTGGTGTTAACCTCGTCAACCAGATGTACAGGGGACCGGATGGACCTATTTCCCCGCCCCTCGGCTCCCCTCGTACTCCGCGAACGTCGCAGACCTTCTTCGGTGGCAACCCCAACGCAGCCGCGCGGGCACCCAGCGGCCAGCAAGCACCCACAGCAGGTAACTTCCCGGGCATGCGCAGCGAGACCTCGAGCACCAGCGGCGACTCCAATGACCTCACTGGTACGCCTCCCTCGCAGTCCCCTCCGCGGTCTCACCACGAGAAGCAGACCACTTTTGCCGGCAACAAGCCCCGTCCTCTGCGCCTGGTGCAGGAGAACAACGAGGCCAAGCAGGAGAACAATAAGCGATCCAGCTGGATGGGCTGGGCCTCCGGCTGGGGCAAGAAGGAAGAGGGCGCCGCTGCCCCCGGATCCAACGAAGCCATCCCCGAGTAATCGGCACATAGTGACGCCGTTATGTTTATGACCTCCTTTGCTTTGCATCGCATAGATTTCTTCCCTCTTATCCAACCTCATCTTAGTACCGGACTTGGGCATTGTTGAATAAGGAAAGCAAAAAAGATACACGACGGGATACCCCCTGATCTGCGCTGCTTGGTTTTCTCTCTGCACACGGGTTCTCGGTTGGCATTTGCGGGTAGTGTACGACGAAATGCTGGGTCTGGAGGCGCTGTCCATTTTGTGGATATTATTGTTTGGCTTCTTTCCTCTTCTTATGGCTATATGTTTATGCCTTTTTATATTTTGGGTACTAAACACTACACTATATCTACTCTTCAGTTTTCACCGGGGAAAGGGAGGCAGGCAGAGACATTTGTATGGACTGCTGGAGATGGATGTGGATTATTGACATGGAGAGGGGAAGCTTCCCTGGCGGTGTTTTGCTTCTTCTTCGATCATGAACAGGCAGCATTACCTTGAATGGGTGCTGGAAACTTGATGACAAGCGTCTGCTACTACGATATGGCTTTACGGATGTATGAGTCCTTTTGGCTATGGCCGGGCTAGACGCAATGTTGGATAGATACATGAGTAATGCTAAGATGGCTTGACGTTAGTTAGACTTTTGTTTCTTGTCTCTCGCAATATCTGTGATGTCGTGAACTGGTAGCCTGCAGATCCGGACCAGGTTGTATGATCTGTAAGATCTCTGGCACGAGAGGAGGCTTGACTTTCTATGAGGTTCATCGTCAGGTGCGTCTCTCATCAAGCTCGAAGTTGAAGATGACAGGAATAATTACGTCGGAGGTGGATAGTCATCTAAATCTCATAGAATCTCAACCTCTCCAGGCTCTTCCAAGGAATACCTCCTGCTCTCCATTCCCTTCCTCTCCAGATTTCACCTCAACCGTGACCCCATCTATCTTGTCTCTCTTCGACTCCATCAGACTGTCCGACTACGCACATGCACAGACACAACTCCCTCTGGAGGCCGACTAGACAGCCTCTTCAGTAATCGGATGATACGGAGTAGGGGCCCGACCCCATTCTCTCGTTGGACAAGAAATATGCTTATTTTCGCTCAACTGTTTACTCAATTGCAGAAATCCGGGTGAGCCTAGAAATACTCCAGGCTATCTTCAACTGTCCATTTCCATAGGAACGGAACCATTGCTTACACAAGAGTGGTCTAGACTTTCCATACTACCGTGATCTCGTCTTCGCACTTTGCTGGCTCTATTGTGATTCACTGATAGGAGGACTTGAAAACCCCTGCTCTAGAGTATGCTGGTGTTTTGACTTCACTTTCTCTTTCACTTGATTCTTTATTCATAGGCTATCAGTGCTTTCCAAGCGCTTACAATCGACTGCTGCCGCTGCCGACAAAGGCGTCAAGCTTTTTCTGGTCGTAGACGTCCGCCTCGACCAGCTTCTCCCACCTCTATCATTGCATTGATTAGTAAAGGCCGCTATCCAGTCTTCTTCATGCAGAGTGCAGTATAGTAATCGCGTACCCCGTGAGAAAGAGGGGGACTGGGGAATTTCGGAACAAAACAGCAAATGACGTACCTTTTCTCCTGAGACCTTGATGAGAGTAGGCAGGTTGGTCACGTTGAACGGCGCCTGTCTCCACGGGTTCTCCTTCGTTCTCCATCTGCCATGAAAGTAATCATCAGCAAAAAAATGTCATTTTCAACAGTCTCCTTTCTGAGGGAATGATTTCCCGCAGATGATACATCAATATGGATAAAGAGCGGCTTTTGTCCGTGCAATTACTATATTATACACGAAGCGGGGGGGAGGGGGGGGGGGGATCGAAAGTGTCAGGGGAGGAACAGGTTCAACTCACTCATCGGGCAGCCCCGCGTAAACAACCCGGACGGTCTCTTCGCCGCCGCCAAACTTCTTCTCAATGTACGGCTCCGCGGCTGTACAGTCGCCGCACCAAGACTTTCCGTTGCGGTGCGACGCGTAGACGACGAGGAAAGCCGGCTTGGTCTCGCTGGCCTCGGCCACGAGGGCCGCGGCGACGGCCGAAGCAGACTCCTTTGTGGTGATGACGGGCATGGTGTATCTATGTGTTGTTTGTTATCGTTGGGAGAGTTACGTTGAAATGTGAAGAAGTATCTAGTTCAAAGCGAGTAGAAATCAGCGCCTCGAATGCTGTTCTCGAAGTGTTATATGACTCGGGAAGAAGGGCGGGCAGCCAGCGAATGGCATAATACACTCAGTCGTTTGCGTTATTTCGGAGGGTGTTCACGAATACGCAAGATGGCATGTCCCGAAGCTTATCCGACTGCCTCACACAAAACGTGCTCTTCTGGAGCCCGGCAGAAAATCACAAACGCGTCTCGTGTGAAGTGAAAATGGGCATCTCTCATTACCGACTCTGGCTAGAATGAGGTTTGCTAGACGTAAGTAAGCTATCGCACTTGCAAAGCTGGATTCTCGCCGGCCCGCTTGAGTGTGAGAAGGACGGAAACCCTACAGCACAAAGTCTAGTCTAGTAAAACCCCCCATGGAACTGTACGAACATTGTAAACACTCCAAATTGTCTGACAGATTCACTCTATTGGCAAAAGAGAGCAAAAGATTTATGACAACTGTGAGATTCGAACTCACGCCTCTTTCGAGACCAGAATACTCCCTGGTATCAGGGAAGATGTACGTCGTTTTCAGACAAACCTGTTATCTTGAGTCTGGCGCCTTAGACCGCTCGGCCAAGTTGCCCGTTGCCGGATCACTTGCATGATCTCGAGTGGATCAGATGTGGATGCCAGGATTTGGTGCAGAGGAGTCTCAATAACCCTCTTCGTCTTATGAGTCTCTCGTGCCATCGTGACCGCCCCCTCCATCTCCACCAGTAGATAGCTCTGTCTCGACCGATCTGACATATTCATCGCCGGGTGCCCTGTACTGAGAGAGCCAGTCTCCATACTCTGTTCCATACTCCACACTCTGCACACTACGTACGAACAATCCGAGGGCAATCCTTTGCACTTCGTACCGCAGTACACAAAAAGCAAACAAGAGATGTGCACAAAAAAGCAAAGATAAGAGGATTGCGGTGGGCCCGGCCCGCCTCCGATCGGAGAGGTCAACTTCCAGGGTGCCCGGGCATCAACCCCTCCTAACCCCCCCACCCCACGTTGCTTGGGGGATCTGTTTACTTTTTACCCACAGATCGTCCCTTGGTGATGTAAAAGCGGTCAGTGGGAAAGCCCTCGTCCTTTTGATGAGCTGCCAGCTGGCAGGGTCATGCGAGATGCACACAAACATGTTTCGGGATGGGATGAGGGCCTTGAGGTAGTCTGTACATTCCTCAGATCTGCAGGCTGGCTGGCTGACTGGTGGCCAAACAACTGAGGCTCTGCCCATGTCATGATTGCCAACGTGTGGGCCTCATGAGACGGAGTAAATACATAGCAGGTAGGCATGCTTCATGGCAAATGAATGTCCAGTCTCAGGAGAGCTAGTATCGGCATTCTCTAGCTGTCTACCTAGCTCTGGGCTACCTTGTCCATCACGAACCTCGCTTAGACTGCACAACCTCCATGTCGAAACTGACTTTCTTGTTTTTGTCGCGCACCTCTGTGGGCGGACCTGACTCCTTGTCTTCTGATCTCCTCTGTTGGTCGTCAAGTTTCGTTACAATTACAACAGCGTAGTTGCTACTTTTCCCTTTCTAATGAACCCAAGAGCTGAAAAAGGCCGTCGCAAAGAAGATTCCCATACTGATAAAGAAAGCAACGCAAAACCCAAATGTCCTAATCCTTGCCCCAATATGAAGAACGGTCCTGTGCCTAAGTGAATGCGTTTCGCTGTCCTGTCCCGTGATTTGCTGTGCCGAGGAATGGCATGTGGTCCACCAAAGTCGTGGTCTGGCTGGATGAAGAAAGACAAACGCAAGAAACAAAAGCTGCGTGAGAACGCTAGCTGGAGATACAAGAGTCATCGTGGTCAGCGATGCTCTCAATAAGAAAAGTATATACAGTTCGCTTTTGTCTGTCTTTGCTCCGAAGCATTTGTTGCTGGAAAGCCTCGCTCAACGCCGCTTTTCCCCGAAATACTATGCTATGCCATGCACGCTCAATATACAGAACAAGTTGACAAAGAAAATGATCGAATGTGCCGACCTCCAGTAAGGGAGATACCCTACGGTTCAAGACCAGGTACTTCTCCAGGGAGTGTTGTGTTTGGTCGGAGAGAAGGGTCATTAGCCGAGTTTGGCTTGACTGTTGTTCTGCCAGAAATTGGTGCGCTTCTAACCCGCTGGCTCAACGGTAGAGAATAACGGACGACACCTTTGACGATCAAGTCGAATTCATCCTGGATGATACGACCCCATCGCTCAGAACCTCCAGCAGAGTGGTTGCCTGGAAGATGAAGTCTCATGGTGCCTGTCGATGCTGATACACCCTTATTGAAGAAAGACCCCTCAAAAGATAGCGGGCTATCAAACTCCATGATGGTTCCGAGTCGCATGTTCGGAGCATTGTCTTCGTCTGGTGGATCATCGGGAGGATCGTCTCGAATATGCATGTCTGGGTCTCCCAACTCCCCTTCATGTGGCCGCTTCCACCAGTCAAAGTCGGTGCCCGCGTGAGGCGACTTCGCAAATATCTCCAGATTCGCCTGATCGATAGAGACGACCACGATGTTGGGATTGTGGGCTTTGACCGTTAGGTCGAACATCAATTCTGGGTCACTAGCCAAGACGTTCTTGACAGAGACCAACTGAATGTCTGTCAGCGGCTGCGAGGTCGCGAACATAAAGCCAATCGCGCCAGTAATGACGAGGAGCAACATCATAGTGACAACCAAACATGCTGCAAATCGATTCAGATAGGATGGCTGCTGCCTGTACGTCTGTGATTCGAGGTTCCGCAAATTCGCAGGTTGACGTCTGCTCCTCCTGGAGGACCTGACTGTGGACGTAATCAATGGGGTGCGCTCGTCGTCAGCGCCAGTGGTCGTAGTATCGTCGGCTGCATCATAACGAGCCATCTGAATCGACGATCGCTTTCCGAGCGCGTGAGGTCCACCTCTAGCGGAGCTCGCAACCCTAGGACTAGGAGGGCCGGATGACTGTCTCGAGGTGTTGCCCGAGAGCTTAGATCGAGCAGCATTTGGAAAGAGGGATTCGTTGTCGAAAAGTGAAGGGTGTGAGTTTCCTGGCTGTCGCCCCCAGCGACCAAAGTGATTGTGGTGGTGATGCCTACTCGTACCTCTGCCCGATCCTGGGCCTACACTCCTGCCGCTGCCCTTACCATCTTCATCGACGCCAAGGCTCTCTGCTCCATTGCTGTTAAACGTGTTGACGAACTTCATGCTCTTCTTCAGCCCGACGGCTGCAGCGGCGGCGCCGCTGCCTTGCAGAGCCTCATGAATTGAGCGCATCCCCATACCGCCAGGTCTGTCGGCCTGGCTAATCATCGAAGTAGCGCTAGGTGTCCGCGAGTGAAATCTGCGCCTGTCGACATCCGGGGGGTTACTATCGTAAACGAATGTTTCCTCTGAGTCTGACGTATTCGCCTCGTCAACGGCGCTGGCCACTTTAGCCTCAAAAATATCTGCTTTGGAGGATGCTGATTGAAGTCTAGTCAGTAAACTGCTCATAAATGGTAATTTTTATATAACGGGCAAGCTGCAAAGAAAAATCCAGATGCGATATCGGAACTGCCGCGGAGAGCGCACCATCTCTGCTCGCGGTCCCAAAAACATTGTTTCGAGCGGCTACAAAGCATCAGTTGCTGCAGACACTGATCGCAGACTGTGCTGGTGATGCCGAAGGGTCCTAGAGGAGTACAAAATTGAATCTGGTGTCTCACCGTTGCCAGAATTGACCGTGGGTTGCTTCCGGCTCGTCTTCTTCTTGTCTTTCTTGGGCCTAATCGTCTCGGTACTTGGCTTCGCCCTGAGTGTGCCGCTGCCGACTTCCAATTTAGAAGCAGGTGCCAATGCCACCTGGGGAATAGACGACACCGTTTCCGTCTCGACTATGAGGGAAGATCCTTCTCCCGTTGCTTTGCTCTTGCCTTGCTTGTTGGACAGCACACTAGACTGTCGCGTGACCGTCGGGGCAGGAGCGGAGCTCTGCGATCGCACTCTGGGTATCCCGTTGTCGCCCATGTTATCGTGAGCCTGGAGGGCTCCCCTGCTAAGGCGGATGGTGCGATTGTTGTCCACTTGCGTCGCTAGGCTTTCGGCACTCACAGCAGCCTCGTGGGCCAACTTCTCGTTGACCTGCTCCAGCGTAGAGTCCATTTGCCCTGGCGAATTCGGCAAACTTACTTCCTGTACTGTTTCCAGAGTCGAGCCGTTGACGGTTACTGGGGTTCGCACGCCAGATGGTAGTTGCGAGTCGTCGGTTTCGCTCTCTGACATGGAAGGGAGGGGGTCCGGTTGTGGAGTCGGAGAGGCTTTCGTGAGATTCACCCTCGGGGCTTCCTGCTCGCCTTTTCGTGTAGTGGGCGGAATGTGAGGCTTATTGAGCTGAGGAGGGGGCGAGCGCAAGCGAGGCGACACAGGCCAGCGAGGGCTGTCTCTCGTTTGAGCTACCTCAGTATTGAGGGGTGCCTTCTGAGGATTGATAGATCTAAGGAAGGATTCTTGGGAATTCGGGAGTAAAGTAGGAGTTGTCGCTGCGGAGAGCGTCCTGGACGACGTCGCTGGTCCTGGTATGTTGGTATTGGACCTGGGTGTCCGTACTGCAGTCAAGTCCTGTTGGCTGCCTTTGCGCGACCTCAGGCCGGGGGTAGATGCGGATTTGGGCGCGTGAACGGGCTTCTGTGCCTTTCGTGACGGGGAGGTGTCGCGGGAGTTGTATGGTGATGGTGTTAACGAGGTTGTGGCGGAGGATGGTTTAGAGTGCGGTTGGGTCTCGGCGGCGTTGTTTGAGGGGGTAGTGATGGACGTCTCTGTATGTTCTATGCGTGACTGGCTTGCGTCAGAGGGCCCGTTTCTGGTGCTGGATGTCTTTTCCATGGCCGAGGATTTTCAAGTGAGACAGCAAAGGGAATGGAGCCTCGTCTAGTCCTCATACCAATCGAATGTGGGTATTGTTAACTCGGGAGCCGGCAATCGTAGTTCGGAAGCAGGCCTATCATGATGTTCGACAATGCGACGTGGTATAGGATGGATTTCTGGGTGGAAGGTAGGGACCCTGTCGGGGATCTGGAGATATCGTCTGAGTGGTTGTTGTTGTGTTGCTTTGGGACCGATTTGAGGCAAGACGAATGCGCGGTCGTGTCTAGGTTTCGTGGGTGACGGGGTGCTAAGCTACTGGCGATTGGGCTGCTGTGGAGCTGTTTGACAGGAACACAAGAGTGAGAGTGATTCGCAGAATGTTTCCTGGGTAGAAAAGAATACGGGTTGACAACGAAGAGTAAGAAGCTCTAAATGAGGGGATTGGAGGGGGGGAAGAAACCAAGTGTGGTGGTGTAAGTTGAGAAGAGGAGTGTGTGGTGTGTCTGATGTAAAAGACGAAGACGAAGACGGCTGGAGGAGGAGGTGGTGGTGGAGGTTGTGGGAGACCAGACGGGAATGAGGTCAGTAAGGTCAGTCAGTGCAAACCTAAGGTAAGCCAAAATTTGCTGAGTGCGCTGGCACTGGTGAATGGATGGATGGCGTCGGTGCTGATGAGGAAGGCACTTGTTGGTGCTGGCAACTGGGTGATTGGGGAATGGGGGGTGGACTGGGCTTTGGGGGAGAGAGACAGAAGGTCGGTCGGGTGGTGTGTGCTGGGATGGACCGGTCGGTAAGGAGCGGGCTCTTAGCGTGTGACGCCTACGACCTGCCCAGCGAGAGAGTCTCAGAAAGACCTCAGCGGCCCAAAGTTGGGAGAGAAAGCACCTGCCGGAAAGTAGTGCCTTGTTTGCAGGGGGAGCAAGGAAGGCAAGGTACCTAGGTACATGGCTCGTCATGCGGTCGGTACGTAGTTGCAAGTAGCCAGCCACCCGTGAGGACCCATGCGCCTTGTTGTTGCCGGGGACCGGTCGCAGTCATGAAAAGGGCAGGTACGAGGATACATCTGCGACTACTTGATTCGAAGTACCCAGCTCGCCCTGCTCTGGCTGAGGTGCTCTGTGGCGCATTTTTGCTGGTACGGAGTACTTGCGGTATGATTCTCCAGAAGGCATGCACAGATGCTGCCGCTGCCGTCACTTACTCCGCCGGAATTGAAGAGAGTTGATGTTCCCTCCGATGATTATCCTCTACTACTGGACTCTCTCGCATTATACGAGGACATGGCCAAGATGCCATCGAGATTCCCTTGAGCCTACCTACCTACGCAGTAAGCGTAAACGAGTATTGTGTACTGCCGCTTCCCGTGCAATCGAGCCGAATTGTCTGGACACAATCCTACGTAACCAACGTATCCATCATACACAGCTTTGGTATCAAACCATGCCCTGGAGCTGGCTAACCAACCACGAGGCAGGGTGTCTTTGAAAGGAACGGCACGGATATGAAGCAAACAACCGTTTTGACAGAGGCTCATCAGAAAGGCTGCCCTATCATCGATTCTGTGGGCGACGTAACAAAGACATGGCAGGGCAACGAGTAAGGAGCAGCAAGACAAGTGGCAACCAAGAAACCCAAAATGAAAAGGTGAGGGAGAGAAAAATTCAAAAAAGCAAAATTGAAATGGCACCGATTCATGAAGGGAAGGGCGACCCTGATGCGCTGCCCCTAGGCTCCTTTGACTGCTTGATGTCTCTTAGTAGCACTCGATATCGCTTCCGTCTCCCTCCATTCCCCGCCTTTGTCTCCGTCTCTACCTTTCCTACCTCTGTAATACTTTGCACGAAATTTTCTCTCGCCTCCCAGCTCCATCCTGGCATAGAAATGTTTCTGCTCATCTTCGGCGCCTCTTGTAGAGCGTAAGGGCCAACGGAGACATGGACAGGTCTAGGTCTGAGGGAGCTTGGTGCTCGAGGCACCGCGGAAGCGTTCCTGAATGTCCGCAGCAATCAGAAGCTTTTATCTGGGACCCATCAGAACAAGTCAGCAACGAAGCTTTTCCCGTCTCAGCCGATTCTGTCTTTTTCAGTTTCTCGTGCGGTGTGCCATGGGCAGAAGGGCTCAAGCCATGTGCTCGACGTATCGTCTTGTCCAGTCCAATCCAGTCCTGCCGGGTAACGGATTGCGTTTACGGGTCACGGTGAGTGGCATCCTGGGCTTCTCCTCTCCTCCGCCGAACAGAAAAATCGGATCTCTGGAGACTGGAGACTGGAGAGGGGCGGCGCAGCGGACGGATTCCTTCAGCAGCCAACGCGAGAAATGGATCCGATTCTGCTGCAGGTCCCAGCATAGCGTCGTACAGGGCGAAAGGCGGAAGGCCCGGCGGGCGAAGGAAAGGAATATTGCGACTGCCAACTGACACTGGACTCTGGGAGACTGCGACTGTGAAGAGGGGGCAGAAAAAAGAGGGGAGGAAGACAGGTACCTTGGGTCTCCAGTCTCCAGGTGCCAGGCCAAGCCGGTGCCAGGCACAACGTCAACACCGCTGCACCAGTGACCAGCATGAGGTGCCCATCGCCCAACCTCGGAGTTTGCAACAGTCGCGACCGGCCCACGGTACGTACCTGTCTACCTTGCTCTTCATTCCGACAACGCGGAGTGACCTTCCCGGGCGAATACTTCAGAAGTTCTAGGTACGTTTCTTCGTTGCCGCTAGACATGGACCATTCTGGCGGGGGAGGAGTCCCGTCTTCCAGGATCCTTGGAGGTAGGTACAAAAGGAGGCACGGCTATCCGTACACAGGTACGAAGGAAAGCACCCTTTTGCCCTTAGTCTCCTGTCTCTTCCCATCCAGTAGGTTGGGAGCTGGTGCTGGGTTCTGCCTCACTTCTTCTACGGAGAGGTACTAAGTAGTCAGTAGAGTTCCTTCTCCGTCCAACAAATTGCTTGGGCCGAATAAGTTTAGGAAGTTAGGAGATACTGCGACCGGCAAACCCCCTGAAACCACGCGGGATGCCTCAGACCGCAATTCTTTCCCGGATCCTTTTCTCCATATTACCACTTTCTCGAGAATCCTGTCACCCACTTGCTCTAAGGTAGGTACTTACTACTCCGTATTTGAGTCTGCCCGCTGGGCTGTGGGCAAGAGTGGATGTCAAATGCAGCCCAAGTCTCTGGCCCACGACGCCCAAACTCGCCCATCCGCAATCTGGAACTTTTCTGGATGCAACTTTCATCGTCGGCCCCCCTTGCCTTCCCCCGGGCTCCAGGCAAGGCAAAGCCAGGACACACGGCGCAGCTGATCTCCATCCAGGAATCCACCCTTCTTGCTTTTGCCTTTGGCCTACTTTTTCTTCTCTCCCATGAGTACGGACTACGGAGTAACATCGTCCATTCTGTTGCACCGGCGGCCTGTCACCGACCCCCCGGGAGCCATCACCGCTGATTAGAATCGGGCATCGTGGGACCTCGGGACAGCTTCCTTCCAATCAAGGCCCCAGGTCTTCTTCAGACTTCTTGTCACCATCCCCTGTTCCCAGGCAGAAGAATCCGGCTTCTGCGAAATACACTATTCGTACGGATACAAAGTTACAAACTCATGGCCGCCATCGAATACCGCTCACAAGGTACACTGCCACTAAGCTCTTTCTCCTCTATCAGCAATCACACTCGAGCTTCTCGAGTCTTCCATCTTGGCTGATGTACGCTGCTGTGGACGCAGTTTCCAGGGCTAAGGGTCGCAAATGCTCTAGTCAGGAACTGGAGGACCGGGACCATGGCCGGGACCTGCAGTCTGGTGCATCTCTTGCTTCAAGATTTGCCCATTTCCAAATTTCGGGAGCCAAGTTCTAGGCGGAAGAACCCAGTGATATTCAGCAAATTCCTAACGAGTCGTTTGATTGCTGCCATTTCGCTACCATACAACCTGCTTAGCTTGCAGTCAACAACAACTTGAAATAGAGTCACAGGACAGACAGACAACAAACAGTCATGCTGTGGCTTTTGGTACCCTGACGGGGGACGGGGACGCATGCCACTGCTCCATACGGGGTACTTTGCAAACAAATCAAGGGCCTTTACGTGGGCTTCGGACCTGGTGCCGAAGCACTATTGAAGTTGACGCATGTCTCTTGAGGCTTCTACCCTATCTTAGTCAACCAGGCACAACTTACACTTCCGCCTTTGCCACGATTTACAAACCATAAACCGTAACGCCCGCCGCGATCGGGTGCCTGCTTGCTCGCTTCCAACGGTCGACCGTTGAGGTCGAAATGGCGGTGTTATGTCAGAATCCCCAATACGGAAGGTTCTTGTCGGGAGCACACTACCCCTACGAGACGAGGCATGGCTTCATTGACTCGGAATGTGGTATTTGGCAGCATTTTTCCTCGTTAAGAAAGACAGATAAAACTTTCGTCAATAGGAAAGGGTTGGTACCAAGTGTACACCGTTCCACTCCGTAATGTTTTTGGCACGTTCTCGTCTCTACCTACGGATACGGCTGTCGACAAGAAATCTGTCTTTGCCAACAACGGAATGTCTGCAGGTCAGCAGATCAAGAAGAAGCCAACGTTCCTCCCACCAGCTTCCTTGAGCCTCTCACAGACAGCCAAGTGGACGACGTGGCAGGCACACGACTGGCTGCATCTCCCATGTGAGCCAACCTTGGGCTCTGGTTTTAGGGGGCCGCCATCTCAAGTGCTTGGGTTCTGATCCTCTGGATAACCTGAGACATTTCCTAAAGCGAGGAAAAGTTGCACCGACCCCATGCTCCCGACAGAACGTCACAATAAACCCACCCGTCCACGATGCCCTGATGGTACCGAGCTATTGGGGGCTTTTGCGACGTTCGATTGGTCGTCGGCTGTTCCCCTCGGATCCCCCAATCTGGGGACAGGCAGAAGAAAACAACTTGAAATGCGCGGTGAACGTTACCAGGTCGATTTGACGTTTCCCGCATCTGCCCATTACTCACATCGCATAGTCATCGCCGCCTTCGCTGCGATGGTTGTGCAAGTGTGGGATCTGGGCTATGTCAAACGCTGCCATTGCTGGTGCTCTCTTCATCGACGCCAATCCCTTTGCGGTCTTGGCCCATCGACCTTGACCCATCGTATGATGGGCCGCGGCGGCCCCCACGAGACAGAATGACAGGCTCCGTTCCCCGCCCAGACCGAGGTGCTCACCGGCCACACTGAGCACCGAAACCCGACGAACGGCTGATCTGGCAGCTGATGCTGTGCGACAGAAGCGCGAGCAGGTCGCTCCGGCGCTGACAGGCCGTTCTTTCGGTTCTTCTCCACGTTGCATCGAAGACGCTGCCTCCAGCCTCCAGCTCTAGGTAGCCTCTGCTTACCATGCACGGGAGGGAAGTGAGGACCGCCAAAGGTGTGGCTCAGCCAGGCGTAGAGGGAATAATGCTCCGTACCAAAAAATAGGTACGTCAGAATATACGCTGCAGTAGTACATGTTCCATCCGTCTAAAAAGGGTGTCCGGGAGGATCGGTAGGCCTGGCAGGTCTCACCCTCCCGTGCGATGGTGCCGAAGTGGTGAGCCCTCTCTCAAGCCGCGGGGCTCACATACCTAAGCAGTCATAGACTTGTAGCTTAGAGAGGGCAATATAAATCAGGGAAACCAGGCTGTGGTTGTCTGATGAGAAACACGGCTCGCTCTGCTGGCTTTCCCAGTCCAAGCTGTCCTCCCTCTGTCTCTTGCTTTCCATTCTCGCATTACTTGGCAGGCCGAACTAGATGCCTTCCTTAGGCCCCCACACACAAAGACAATAAGCGTGAAAAAAGAGAGACAAAACCACGTCAACGTCTCGTACGGCTTTTGAAACCTTCATGTCCGGCGCGTGATGTTGATTCTTCCAAGGAATAGAAAAGGTTCTTTTCCAGAATCCACCTACCGAATCCCTCCAACAGCCCCCTTTCCCCCGCGTGTCAGCGCGCCGGCGGCGGGCGTTGATCATCTGCGCAGGAACCCGGAAGTCTATAGGTTGGGACAGTCGCAGTTTAATATGCAATGACGTTCCACACCTCTTTGAAGAGGTTCAGGTTTCGAGGAGGTAGGTAGGTAAGGAACGTTCTATTAGGCAGACGAACAAGTTCAAAGCCCAGCCAGCCTACGCGCAACCCACACCCAATCCCACTGGTAGGGTAGATTATAACCCGCCATGGTGGGAAAGACAAAGGCTGGCGCCTGTCAGATGGGACGGGCCTTGTTCGTCTCGTCGCGATGCGCTGACGGGAACGCAATCCGCGCGGGTAAGGCAGCCTTGTTCTCTCCCTCTCTGTCTAATGCTTATCACCCGCCCGACAAATCAGTACTTACATTACCTATGCATCCTTGGGCGGGAGTCTTTGGCCCGGTCACTTCTTGGTGGTGGTATAAGGCGCAGTCGGATTGGGTGAGCGTGGGCGTGGCCTGTTGTAATTTGTTCATATTCTTTGAAAGAACTGACTGCATGCACAGAGCCACGTTGGCCCGCCCCTCCATTCCCCTTCTCACTCCTATTAATTACTTCGTCTCTCTTGATTTCCTTCCGGTTTCCCACGGTGGTGATGTACCTGCTCTCTGCCCCCTTCCAAATAAGGTGTATCATGATACTCTATACTTGGTTGCGGAACCGGGCGAGGTGGCTAAAGTACCGTTTTGTCCCGTTACGCTTCCCTTCCTTCCCGAAATAGGGGCGATACTTCCTCTTCCATCGGTCCAATTCGGTTCAATGGAGAGAACTGGTGCTGTGAAGTCGAGCACGCATCCGCAGTAAATGAAGTTCCCATTTCGGGCGAACAGCCACAATCTATGCCTGACGTAGAGTGCTGATTTGAGAAGCTCATTGCTGACAAAAGGCCCAATCTCTTCATTCTGGTAATGAGAGCATCAGTTGCAGTGTGACTGACTCCCGAGTGGGCAAGACGGCTTCATGATGACTGCCTGACAATGATGACTCCTAGACCTTTCGGCGATGGTTGGCCCGGAAGCAACCCCCCTGCCTTCTTCCCACGGATGAGACTGCGTCGGTGATCTTGATTGGGGTTGTATGCCGTGATGGGTTACCTCGGTAAGGGAAGAGATGGAAAGAGACTAGTATGGCTTTAGAGGTCTTCTAGAATCCGGATGGGGTGCTTCGAGATGAGACGATGTGCCTCGGTGTCGGGGCTGTTGTGTAAGTCATGCTATCGGGTGAAATGCTTTCGATGTATCTTTGCCCAATACGGCTGTGGTATGAAGCTGCTGAATGAATAACGGTTCAAACCGAAGCTAGTTGAGATCCAGCGTATATCTTGCCTGTCTATTATTGATGCTACGACGTCTCCAACAACGAGAGAAAGGACGGAGGTCTAAACACCTTTTGGAGGGGCACCAGAATGGTTCACAGGTTAGACAACCACTCGGGCTTCATGGGAAAAGCACAGCAAATCTTCATTGAATGTGATCCACAGCCTTCTACCGTCATATCGTTTCCGCAACCTGATATCTCCTCTCATTTTGTACGCCCAAACGCCAGGCCATGATTGCCCGTTCTATAAAAGAAATTCCATCAACAGAGACCGGCCATTCCGTGTGAAGACGGACATCTAGGCAAAGTGGATGCCCTCCGAGTTGAGAGCAGAGAGCAGCTTCAAAAAATCCGTCTCGTCGCACAACCGCGCTCTCTTCTCCATGAGCTCGGTGCTCTCGAGCGCGCGTTCAATCTTGCTCCGCACGAGCGCCGCAACCTTGGTCTTCTTGCGCTTGCTCTTCGTCTTCTCGGGCGCCTTGGCAGCTGTGGCGTTAAGCTCCTTGAAGAACTCGGGTGTGTCGTCGTCCATGGGCTCGGCATCGTTGTCATCGTTGCCGCCGGCGTCCGCGTCATCGTCCATTTCCATGGCGTCGTCCTCGTCATCCTCAACAAGAGAGTCGTCCAGGGGCACGTTGTTCATGGCAGCCCATGTACGGTAGTTCTAGTAGCAGATCAGTACCTCTGTCCTTCGGAGGCACACAACCTCAAAACTCACCTTCTCCAGCATCTGGAGCACTTCCTTCGTGCCGAGCCAGCTGGCTCGCATGGTCCTGTTCTTACGGTTGAAGCACTGAATGGTTTGTTAGCTGCGAGATATATGAAGTGACAATAATACTACTTACAACGCGGAGGAGGCCGTCGAATTCCTCGAAGGCGATGGTGGGACGCTCGGCTCCCTGCTTGGGCACGATGCGCACAACGCAGGAGTCGACCTGTGGCGGCGGCCTGAAGTTGGCCTTGGACACCTTCATCTATTGCAGAGTGTCAGAAGACCGTCGGCAAAGATGCATTCCCGAGCATCTTTACTCACCACGTTGGAGCATGTTGCCCAAAAGTTGGCGTTCACGCTCAGTCTACCATAGAGCTTGTCGCCGGGCTTGGCCACAAGTCTTTGTCCGAACTCGAGCTGGAACATGAGAATCGCTTGCCGCGGCGGCTTTGGCATCGCAAGCATCTTGAACACCAGGGGCGAAGAGATCTAACGACAGGTCAGCTACGCCGGCCTTGCATCGAAAGCACAAAGGAACGTGCCTGGTAGGGTGTGTTTGAAATGAGAACGTCGAAAGGAACCCATTCGACTTTGATCGCATCTCCGAGCATGACATCGAGCTTGCGCTGCTCCGGAGTCCCTTGCACACGCTGTTTTGGGTCCCGTCAGCCTCCGAGTATCATCCTGAGGGCGTTTTGTCCAACCTTTGTCACTTCGGCCGCCATTCGAGGGTCGAACTCGATCGCAATGAGCTTCTTCGCCTTCTCGAGAATTCTCACTGTTAAGTTACCAGTTCCCGGACCGATTTCGAGTACAGTATCCGTGGGCTTAAGTTCGGCTTTCTGTGTAGACGCACTTAGTGTTTGGTTCGTTATGGACGGGGGGAGTCTGGGCGTACGTGAACAATCGCATCCGCCACACCGGGGTTCTTCAAGATATGTTGACCAACATTCGTCTATGACGGTAGTTAGTCAAAGTTCCAAGACGTATTATAGAATGCGACGCACGTTGAACTTGAAGACATTGTTCGTCTTCTGAGAAGGTCGAGAGTACGGGCTTCCCGAGGAGGCGGCGGCGGCATTCCGCTTACCAGCTTTCGCTTTACCCATGTTGCGTATGTGAACTGTCGAACTGTCGCGCTATACCAAAGAAACCAGGTTTGTGGGAAGCTGTCGACCTCTGGCGTACAGTATCCGGTAGCGCAAAGTTTGAGACCCAGAAATCTTCGCGATGTCGAAGTCTGCGGTGAAGATGGAGGGGCAGCCTTTTGGAAATTTTAGTGGACCCTCGCCCCACTACGACCTGGCGCGACAGGGATTGTGCAGCTCAAAAACTTTAGTACCACTTCAGCCTTGCGCGACCGGTTCCAAGCATAGAGTGAGGCCAAACCTCCCTGATTGCCTACAAATACCCCATCAGGCGCGCCCTCTTGATCTTGCTGCCGCACTGAAGAGCCACCTGTTCAATCGCCAATATGTCGGGCAGGCGCGACTTCCTGAGCCAACCGGCTCCCGAAAACTACGTCGCTGGTCTTGGTAGAGGTGCTACTGGCTTCACTACGCGATCAGATCTGGGTCCTGCACGCGAAGGACCGACTGAGGACCAAATCAAGGAAGCGGTCGCCAAGCGCGCAGCACAACTCGGCTTAGGCACCGACGGCAAGAAGGCGGAGGAGAAGGACGACGACGATGACCGGTTCAAGGACCCCGACAACGAAGTCGGCCTTTTCGCAGGTGGCGTGTACGACAAAGATGACGAGGAAGCCGACAGGATATGGCAAGAAGTTGACGAGAAGATGGCGAGAAGAAGGCAGAAGCAGCGAGAAGCGCGCGAAAAGGCCGAGCAAGACGAATATGAACGGAAGAACCCCAAGATCGCACAACAATTTGCGGATCTTAAGAGAGCGCTTTCGACGGTTACCGACGACGAATGGGCGAACCTTCCTGAAGTTGGAGATCTGACAGGAAAAAATAGGAGAAGCAAGCAGACCTTGCGACAACGCTTCTACGCGGTTCCAGACAGCGTTCTGGCTGCTGCGAGGGACTCATCAGAGCTGGGCACCACGGTTGCGGATGACGGAGTAGCATCAAGCTCCGAACAAGCGGACGGCACGATGACGAATTTCGCCAAGATTGGTGCTGCCAGAGACAAGGTCCTCAAGTCTAGGCTCGAGCAAGCGTCACAGGACGGAACCGAATCATCAGTCGCCGGTAGCGCATCGAGTATCGATCCCAAGGGCTACATCACAAGTCTGAACAAAAGCGTCCTCAACGAATCGCAAGCGCAAGTCGGCGACATCAACCGTGTACGCGAGCTTTTAACATCGGTGATCAAAACGAACCCGAATAATGCGCCGGGTTGGATTGCTGCGGCTCGCTTGGAGGAACTGGCAGGCAAGACGGTCGCTGCACGGAATGTGATAGCACGCGGATGCACACATTGCCCCAAGAGCGAGGATGTCTGGCTGGAGAATATTCGACTGAATGATGGAAAGAATGCGAAGATTATTGCCGCTGAGGCAATCAAGAAGAATGATCGATCTGTGCGTCTCTGGGTCGAGGCGATGAGACTGGAGAATGAGCCTAGGGCGAAGAAGAAGGTCATCAGACTCGCTCTGGATCATATATCGGAATCAGAGGCACTATGGAAGGAAGCGGTCAACCTCGAAGAAGATCCGGAAGATGCCCGGTTGCTGCTCGCCAAGGCAACAGAGCTTATACCCCTATCCGTTGATCTGTGGTTGGCTTTGGCAAGACTGGAGAGCCCTGAAAACGCTCAAAAAGTGCTCAATAAGGCACGAAAAGCAGTGCCTACGTCTTACGAAATTTGGATCGCGGCTGCTCGACTGCAGGAACAGCTTGGCCAGGGTACGAAGGTCAACGTCATGAAGCGTGCCATTGCAGTTCTGGTCAAGGAGTCCGCCATGCCCAAACGCGAGGAGTGGATTGCCGAGGCAGAAAAGTGCGAGGAGGATGGCGCTGTCATTACGTGCGGAAATATTATCAGAGAAACACTTGGCTATGGTCTCGACGAAGACGACGACCGCAAGGACACCTGGACGGAGGACGCCCGAGGCAGCATCAATCGCGGCATGTACGAGACAGCACGCGCCATCTACTCATATGCGCTGCGTGTTTTCGTCAACAGCAGAACATTATGGATGGCTGCCGCCGACCTGGAAAGAAATCACGGAACAAAGGAATCGCTCGCCCAGGTCCTGGAGAAGGCTGTCGAGGCATGCCCCAAGAGTGAGGTCCTGTGGATGATGTTGGCCAAAGAGAAGTGGCAAGCCGGCGAGGTCGACAATGCCAGATTGGTACTCGCCAGGGCTTTCAAGTCTAACCCGGATAACGAAGACATTTGGCTTGCTGCTGTCAAGCTCGAAGCCGAGAACGGAGAGACCGAGCGCGCTCGTAAGCTACTGGAGGAAGCCCGCGACCAGGCCCCCACGGATCGCGTGTGGATGAAGAGTGTGGTTTTCGAGAGAGTGCTGGGCAACAGCGATGCGGCACTGGATCTTGTCCAACGGGCGCTGCAATTCTTCCCTGCAACGGCGAAGTTGTGGATGCTCAAGGGACAAATCTACGAGGACCTTGGAAAGGTCGGCCAGGCACGCGAGGCTTACAGCACAGGTGTCAAGGCGGTGTCAAAGTCTATTCCATTGTGGCTGCTCTATTCTCGACTGGAAGAGAAGGCCGGGCTCGTCGTCAAGGCTCGCAGTGTTCTCGACCGAGCCCGACTTGCGATACCCAAATCGGCCGAGCTTTGGTGCGAATCTGTCCGCATCGAAAGACGCGCGGGCAATCTCAACCAGGCCAAGTCCCTCATGGCCAAGGCACTCCAAGAGGTGCCCAAGAGTGGACTCTTGTGGAGTGAACAGATCTGGCACTTGGAACCACGGACTCAGCGCAAGCCGCGGTCACTAGAGGCCATTAAGAAGGTGGACAACGACCCTATCCTGTTTGTAGCTGTGGCCCGAATCTTTTGGGGCGAACGCAAGCTCGAAAAGGCACAAAATTGGTTCGAGAAGGCGCTGGTGCTGGACAGCGACAATGGCGACACTTGGGCTTGGTATTACAAGTTCTTGCTCCAGCACGGAACAGACGTAAGTAGCTGTCTTGGTGACTATCGATTTGACGTTTGTAAGCTAACTCGATCCCAGGAGAAACGAGCGGATGTCATCAACAAGTGTGTCTTGAACGAGCCACGCCATGGCGAACACTGGCAAGCGATTGCCAAACAGCCCGCCAATGCAAGGAAGGGAACCGAGGAAATCCTGAAATTGGTTGCTGAAGTGTTGGAGAAATGAATTATGTAATAGCCTGTGTATCAAACATCAAGGGTCGGTCGGGAAGGATAGAGGAGAAAAGGTCACTTTCAAAATTACCGAGCAGGCAGCAAAGAATACCACGAGGAAGCCCTGTGGACTTTCAAGTAACTGAACATGAGTCAGATGATTATAATTGATTCGTATTGCGACTCCTAACCCAGAGCTGAGAAAGCAAACCCGATGCCCGTTGTCATGATTGATCCATTACGTAGAAAACACAAGAAAATGATCGCCAGAGTAGTCGTAGGGCTTATTTGCCGCCGAACCAGCTGGAGATGCCGCTCTTGGCCTTGGCGGCTTCGGTCTCGACGGTCTTGTCAAAGGCGTCGACCTTCTTCAAGGCTTCGGCCTTTGCGTCCTTGGCGTACGCCTCGACGTTGCTCTTAGTGGCAGAGAACTTCTTGTCGGCCTCAGCGACCTGGCGAGATTGTCAGCGACGATTGATCATTGAAGATGTGCTGGAGGCAGGCCGGGCAGAGGTGGGCAAAGATGAACTTACGGCCTCGTCAAGCTTGGCACCAAATTGCGCGCCCTTGTTCTGGGCGTCGGGCGTGCGTCCGGGAAGATGAGACTTGACCTCGGCGGATGCCTTGTGAACGTCACCTAAATAACGTGGGTCAGCCTTTGCGATGATGAGAAGGCAGCGATGCGACGGGTAAACATACTCTCGAACTTCTTCTCCGCGGCGGTAGGGTTTCCGCCAGCGCTGTAGAGGTAGTAGCCGACACCGCCAGCGGCAGTGAGACCGAGGAAAAGGGGAGCCTTCTTGGACATGTTGATTGGATTTGTGTGTAGTGTAGGGTGTAGTAGAGCTGATTGACGTGTGACTTCTGAGCTACGATCGGGAGAAGCTTGAAGCTATCGTCGTGATTATGTGATTTAATTGATTGAATTAGAGAGAGGAGAAAGAAAGCAGTTTTCGTCACGAGGAAGAGCAGGATGGCATGATCTATTAGTACCTTGCTATCGAATCACTGGCGCCGCAGCTCTTGTCTCATTTCTTGCGCGGTTACACTCCTTCCCACACGCCTCCTGGAACCAAATCACACCAGTGAGCTGCACTACCGACATGCCGTCGACCTGGGGCAAGCAGGCGAGGAACATTTGGAGCTACGAAAGCTCCGGTTGACGTGAAGGTGTGAGGGATACATGACGTAGAGCAGCATGAATGCGGGGAATGGGAAGTAGCTTCCCCCCCAGCCGCTCCTGGCCGAAGAGCTCCACCTGGGACCGGGACCACAAACTCAGCATGCACAGGCCATCACCTCCAGAGGGGACGGACACGATACCTTGTGATCACGCGGAAGCGGATGGAGGAATGAAGTATTTGTGACGTACCTCTTCAGACCTGATCCTGGTAAGAGTGCAGCATCCACTGGATCTCCAGCGTCACCTCAGCTTGTCAAAGCTCCGAAAATCAGCTGTCACTTTCGATGTACACTATGCGTAGGGAGTAATGTTTTACGCTATTCATCCAGGTCTCCTTACAACTTCCACTGAGCGCAGATGGACCTCTCAGCCGACGATCGTGCCCGTCAAACCATTGCCTGTGGCTTCACAGTGCTCCATGTGCTTCAGAGCCAGGTTTTGCACGTTAGATAGCATGAAAACACCTGTTTGAGCTGACTCTCTGGCACGCAAAGCTGAGGTGGTGGCTAGGGGGGGCTCGACGCTCGCTGGAAAAAGCTGGGACATTACATCATCGCCGGAGCTGAGCACGCGACACCTCGCAGGCTCCTGGACCGACTGACTGGCCCGTGAAGTGCATGAGCCAACCCGTGTTCAGCTTTTGGGTGTAGGCCTCCACGACCAGCCAACGCCTCCTGCTTTCCTTTCGTTATTGTTGTTGCTGCATCGTGCTAGCCTTGTTCAGCGTCCTCCATTTGGCCACTGCCAGCCGATGGTGGTCTAGCCCACGCTAGGTCCGAAGAAGAGGTCCCAATTGACTTCCCTGAATTCCTCGCTCGTCGGACCATCGACCTTGTAGCCTCACATCGGCCTTCTCCTTCTACGGCCTCTTTTCTATTCCCACCCGTCGACGGGGCGCGCTTGGAAACATCATTTGTCTGAGTAGATTCGGCACAATGTTCAGGTAGCCCACTCAGACTACGCTTCTGAATTCCACCATCCCAGGGCGAGAGCCGCCAATCACCCCCGAGAAGGAAGCTAAAGCACCTCCGGCCCGGATTCCAATTCTCCCCCCCACCAACGACGAACCCCCTTTCACCCTCAAGGGTGCCGTTCCGGTCTCACTCCGGCATTGAGCCTCAAGGCGGGCATCAACACGGAAGCTCTCAGACACCGGGCGAGCGAGGCTGCGATACAGCGTTAGAGCGATGCCTTCCTTTCGAAGCTCTCGTCGGGCCACCGGCTTGAAAGATAGTGATTATGACCACGAGATCAGCCTGGTCAACCATGACAACCGCGGTTCACCGAGCACCGAAAGCCTTAGCAGACCTCCTCGCGCGTCAACCGGTTCGCAGTTACTCCGTGATGAGGACACTACTGGGAGTCACGATGCGGAACCGAATGGGGACCGCAGTACGGAACACGATACCGATCAGGATGCCAGTAGGTCTGGACGCTTAGTAGAGCCAGAACAAAGTCACCTGTCGAAGGCCGCTGGGCATCGGAGTGCTCCCACGCTTGAACCCCAAACGACAACGGCCACCACAGCACCGTCTATCGAAGTCGAAGGTAAGAGATAGCCATGCCCAAGTTATGGTGCAGGTTCTGATAGTACATATTGAAACAGAACCCACGCCGATGGAAGGCACAATGCCCGGCAGAAGCAGCAGTCAACGACGGAGGCCAGCCACGGCGGATCGAGAAACAGCTATTGATGTGTTGTGGGAGAACGAGCGAGGCTTCTTTGTTTGCCGTGTTGCCCTATTTTCCGGCAAGGCTTTGGGCAACCTCGACCCATCGCCTTGGACGAACCAATTTCACAAGACGAGTCCGACCACGATCAAGACAGCACAAGTACCCGATCCGTCCTGGGAGTGGGCATGGCCTGAGTGGAAGATACATCGCGAAGAAGGTGTGGCCATGGACGAGTTCGGCTGGGAGTACTCGTTCATGTTCTCCAAGAGATATTCCTGGCATGGTCCGAAATGGTGGAATTCCTTCGTTCGGAGGAGATGCTGGGTTCGCAAGCGCATCAAGAAGAAACCGGAAGACATATCGGAAGACCCGCACATGCTGAACTCCGACTACTTCACCGTTACGCCTGCCAATCACAGCCGTTCCTCTAGTGTGGCACGTAGCCGGCGAGAAAGCGTTAGCAAGGCGAGTGTACAGACCAGTGTGACAGAGGAGAAGCAAGACATTGAAGACGTGTGGACTCTTATGGCCGTCCTTCGAGGCTCTCGCATCGACCGCGAAAAGATTGAGGCCTTTGAGAATTATCTCGCGCATGCCAAAGACAACCTCGAGCACTTACAGGAGGAGATGCACGATGTTATGGGCATATTTGTGTTTCAGGCCTCGAGAAGACTGCTGTTGAGTCGCTTGACCCAGATTTATGATGAAGCGGTCGCTGCAGACGAAGAGAAGCACGAAGATGCAGACAAGGCAAAAGAAAGAGAAGAGAGAAGGAAACACCTTGCAGCGGCAATCAAACATGCAGACGAAGAAGTCAAAAGGCTTTCGTATTGGAGCGATGTCAAGAGGCTTGCAGAGAATGGCGAAGCCAAACATGCTGTTGCAGAAGACGAGGGATGGAATAAGGGGTGGGAAGGTGTTGATCAGAGTGGTCCTGCGCAACCCAACTCGGGTGCCTTACCTGGTTCGCCAAAGAAGTAATAGGGACGGTGTCGTAATCATTCTTTTCTTGTATACCCGACTTCATATATCCAAATTTGCTAGTCATTGCCTGCGGTACGGATACCTAGCAGTGAAGTAGTCGATGAACAGTGCAAAATAGTAAGCTCAGTGTCGCTCACACTGTTGTCGGCCGGCAGGGGTCGGGTCAAATTTCTGGGGCCGAAAGACCGGGATCAATCGGCGCGAAGTGGAAATTCTTCTGCGGATAGCTTGCCCGCGACTTCAGCGAAACTGATGGCATTCGTTCCATGACACCAAATGCAACAAATTTCAAGCCCAGCACACAACATGGGCCATTCATAGCAAATGTCCCTGGGAATCACGCTATCATTGAGAGTCCGATCTCACCGTATCGGCTCTTCTGGGATCTCTCCGATTTCCAGGGTTCCTCAAAGATGGTCTCGGGCGCCTCGAACTCAACTACCACTTCCTCGTCAATGGGTGCACACAGCTACCGATGCAGCCAGGCCCAGCGCGGTTGAGACTCCCACACCGCGATCTCGAATCGAAGACGAAGAAGCGAACCATGGCACCAACCCAACCTGCGATACTGCCGTGAGTCCTACCTTGGAAGGCCCGGCCGTCGAAGACGAAAAGATCAAGACGTCACTGAGAGTTGAGGACTTGACGCTGGGTGACGGTCCGGACACAAAGCCGAAGGAAGCACGCAAACCTACGACGTTGCATCCACTTGATACCATCAGCGAGCGTCGTAAACCTTTTGAGCATCTACTTAAAGATGCCAGCGAACGCAAGTTCAAACGACCGAACAAGACGGGCTCTACCCAAGTACAGCATGACTCTATACTCGTTACGCCGACGATACGTTACCAGCCCCAGCGAGAATCGCGAGCCAGTGTTCAGCGATTCCACCAAAGCATAACCAGGCAAATCTGGCTCGAGACGGTCCGACAGGTCAAAAAGGGGTCATTTAGCAACTGGCGCAATACTTTGGACCTTCTTCGACGACAGACCCGGCCTGTCAAGGGGCCCTGGCAGCGCAATGTGCGTAAGATCACAGTCGGGGTTGAACTCGCATATACGCTCCTTCACGATGTCGACCAAACTATTTGGGACATACACGAACAAACGAGATGTCATATTGAGATGCGATGGCCAAAGGATAAAGAAGGGACACTCAGTGAAGTGGGATATATTTTCCTCTCAGGCGACGAGGATGCCTTGGAACACGCGAGCCAAGAAATATCTAGACTCGCCGCTCGAGCCGACAGCACGATCAGTATAGAAGGAGCCATCGGCAGCAACTTCTCTACAACACGGCGTGACGAGGTAGCTGGAGCAAAAAACGAAACTGTGTGGAAAAGTTCCGAGGAAGAGCAGCGTCCAGCGTATATGAAGGAATACTCACACAAGCACAAATACGAAAGTATCCCGAAACCGAAAGAATGGACGCCTGATTCATTCTTGGCCTATATAACCGCCATCACAAACGCAAGGATCACTACGCATGACAAGTACAAGATGTACGGTGCGGGCCCTGCCGCCGACAACGCGGCTCTCAAGCTCCTTTTCAGCGCGTTTACAGATGAGTCTTCAAGACATGCGCGGTCGAGGCGCGCATTCAAACAAGCTTTGCGATTTATTGAGCTGCGTGGCAATGCCTATCGTAATCACGCCCGGGACCTTTTCCAGAGCCAGCGAGATGCACCTTTTTCGATGGATACCGGCGTCTTCAACATTATGCTGGAAAACTGTGCCAAGTTGAAAGATCTTCGCAACTTTCACGGCGTGTTAGGGATGATGATTAGCTATGGTTGCCAGCCAAATGCGAAAACATGGGCGTTATACATGGAGATGATTGAGAGCAAACAAATCATTCAGCATGTTCTTCGACTCATGCACTCGCTCGGCCTACTTTTGGACCCCGGCGTCGTGCCACTCGTCACGAAGCAACTCGTCACGGAGGACATGCGCAAGCTGGAACACAACTGGCCTGGCATCCGCTCATTCCTTGAGACCCTGACCGCCAAGTACGGTACGGGCTGGTCATCGAGGCCAGTCATGCACGCCATTATGAACGAACTCGGACGTATGGGCAATTTCGCCTCGTGCTGCGACCTCTGGGACATCATGGCCGAGTCTCGAAATACCTTTCCTACCACGCTCACGCTCAACACGATGCTTCAACATGCAAAAACCCAGCGCCATCTCATATTCGCCACGGCCGCTTTGGAGAAGGCCCACAAGCACTTCGTCGTGATGAACGAGCAATCATACCACATACTCTTCTTCCTTGCCTTCAGGCTCGACAGGCCCAATGCTATGGGCATCATCTGGCGTTATGCTTGTGTAGCGGGCAGGACCAGCTCAGATATGCGCAATCAAATCAGCAACTGGCGGTACGGCGTCAACCCGGAAAATGTTCTGCAGCACGCCATCGAGCCGAATCCCAAAGCCCACGCGGCCCCCTCTGCTCTGCCAACCTGGTTCGATCAGGACGTAACAGGGGCGAACCAAGTCAACGGTGCCCGGATCAGCAAAGCCACGCACGAGTATTTCCGGGAGCACAAAATGCGACCTTGGTACCCGCTCCATCAGCTCCTCTCGTGGGCCTGGGAAGCCGACGGGAAAATCATCGCAGCGGTCAGGAAGGCCAAGCAGCAGAGCCTGCAGCATTCTCCTCCCACGCCACTGCGTACCGTCACTACGCCGGGAATCATGGTGATGTACCAACGGAACGGGCGTGGCCTACGGACGCATCACATGCAGTTGAAGATTGAACATGTTGCAGCCACGGATGACTTGCCACCGTCATCTGTTGATGGAGACGACCAGATATCATCATCATCGTCCGTGAACGAGGACAAGACGACAATAGTAGTGCCGACTGAAGGTATCACAATACCGGTAATGAAAGACGGCCAGCCGTCGTCATCGGTTGACACAGACAACCAACCGTCACCGTCTGTTGACAATTACAAGACAACGATAGTGCCGACTGACGCACTCAGAATACCGGCAACCCAAGGCGTGTAGGCTCAAAATGGGGACTAGGGTCAAAGTCTCTGCATAGGAAAACAACCATCTTGCAAAATTATTTATATTATAGACAACTATGTATAACAAACCCCCCTTCTTCTTGTAGGATAGCTAAGAGGCAGCTGGGACCGGGGAGTGCAAAATACCCATAGAATTCTGTACAACAAGACATACTTTTATGACAATTGTGTTCCAAGATGTGAAATTGCATCCTTGAGCATGGCTAAGGTAGCTGGTATGAGGTAAGTGCACTACTGTTTTCATCCAGTCCATGTCTTCGTTACTAGTTTCCAAGGCATACATATATCGATTCTCTGTGGCCCATTTTACTCACAACTGGTCCAAAAACAAGACACGTTGGATCTCTAGAGCCCAATGACAGAGAAAGACCCCTCTTCTCAATAGGAGGAAGATTAAGAAAGTAGCAAGTGTAAAAAGGCGTTGGTGGGGTTATGCAAATGATCATAAGTAAGCGTGACAACTAGGTAAGCCCGCAGAGGGCTACTACCTTAGCTACAGCACGCAAAGATTGAGTCTTTTGAACTCTCTCAACATGCGGCCAGCCCTCTCTCTCCCCCTTTCTCCCCCATTGAGCCGCCGCGACTGCTGTTCATCATCCCCACTATGCCTAATCACAATCCTGTCAACGGCCTCCGGGACACCCAACATGATGAGGAAAACAACACGAGAAACATTCATTCATCCATTCCAGCCAAGCCATTGAAAAAGTCTCTCAAGCCTTCTTAAAAGTCATACGGATCCGTTGAGTCCGGTCTCTTCCAGGCCCGAGTGCACGCCCACGTCATTCATCAAGGTATAGAAATTTGATATTCCCGGCCGCTGAGCTCACTTCTCCTTGCCCTCCTCTGTAGACGCGGGAACTGCGGCCGGCTTTGACTCCTCTGCGGTCTTGTCCGCCGCCTTGGCCTGCTCCGTCTTCGGGGCTGACTTGTCCTCAGCCTCGCTATCCTTGCTGGTTGCCGAAGAGGCCTTGGAGACCTGGCTCTCGAGGTCCTTGTCCTCCTCAGCGTTGTCAAACATCTCCGTGTCGTCAGAGTCGGTCAGAACCTCAGTGCCGTCGCCAAGGAAGATGATGCGGCCCTTGTAGCCACCAATGCCGAAGGGTTTGCCCTTGTTCTCCACATCCACGTCGTAGCCGCTGTCACTGTCGTCGAAGTTGTGGTGAACTCCCGGACCGCGGAATTCAGCTAGTTGCAGGTGATGGATCAGCGCTCCTCCTTTGGAAAGAAATTATGGAACACAAAAACAAACGATGGCTACAAAAAGGGGGATAATGGTTGTATTATGGGGATAAAGAGACTGGTCTCATGATAGTGCAGATGGAGGTCGGCGCGCGCTCAACTCCTTAGGAAGATGTGGATTCGGACGTGGATTCAGTCGTACCGTATTCGGGAGGGGCGCAAGGTCCGTCTCCAGCAGCAACCCGCTTGGCAATCTCCTCGTACCACTCCTCCTTGGTCTTGCCGCGCAGAAGACCAATGATGCACATGGTCATGTTGTCGCAGCCAACACCTCCGGTCTCCGAGTTGGAGGCCAAGCAGTTGTCCATCATGTTCTCGCAGATCTTGTCCAGCTCCTGCTTAGCCGCAATGCCACGACGGACGAACTCGACAACAGCCTGAGAAGACTGGCAATCCCAGATACCTAAGAATACTGTCAGCCTGTGATATCCTTCCTCATATCCGGCGCTTCCAGCTTACCGTCGCAAGCAATGACCAAGAACTCATCGTCGTCGCTGATCTCGTGGGTCTCGACGTCAGGGAAGGCGGTGACGATCTGGGCCTCGGGCGAGAGCTCTGCGCTCTTCTTGAACTCGAAGTCACCAATGGCGCGGGAGAGAGCAAGATTGCCGTTAACACGGCCAAAGTCGACAAAGCCACCGGCGGCTGTGATACGGGACTTCTCGGCTATGGGGGGATTTCAAGTCAGCTTCAGGTATTGTTGCCTTTGCCATGGCCTAGTACTCACCCTCGAGCTGGGGCTTGTGGTCCTGGGACAGGGGCTTAGCCCGTCCCTTGATACCAAGAACGCTTCTCGAGTCGCCAGCGTTTGCCTAGTCGCGGAACGGTCGGTAAGTAATGCGAATACATCGCGCAAAAGCGGACGTAAGCAAACTCACAACGTAGATCTTGTTGTCCGAAATCAGGCCAACGCAGGCAGTGCAGCCAGAAACCTCCTCTTCGTACTTGGGATCTGGTACACCCCAAGGTTAGCTCATGTATGCAGCATAGGGGGCAACAAGTGGTGAGGGCCAGAACTGCAGCACAGCTGAGCCTCCAGGTACTGCCGAATCCGAGATTGTGAATTTACCGTTAAGAATCGCCCGATCGGTTGCCAAGAAGCCATCCTTCAACGCCTGTTCGTAGTTGCCCTTCTTAAAGGTCTCCTGCTTCTTGATGATGTCGTGAATGTTCTCTCCAGCGAACAAGGCTACTTTGTCGCCGCCATGTCCGTCAAAGACTCCAAAGAAGGAGAGTTTTGACTCGTGTTTCTTGGCTTCGTCGCTGCCGGGGGTGAGAAGGTCGAGGATGGTGATGTGAGCATCCTCCATGCTTATGCGCCAGCCCTGCATGGCAGAGACGCCGTAGAGAAGGCGCTCATCTTCGCCCTTGGCCGAGGACTATAATTGTGAGAAGTAAAGTCAGTAGGTTGAACCAAGAGGCTGTTGAGTTGTAGAGATACGTCATCGAGTGATCGTTGCTGCGAAAAACAAATCCAAGCCACCTTGCTGTGTCGCCTGCCCGCGCGATATCACCGGCAGGAACGGCCAAGGCAGGCGAGGGTCGGAGGGGACCCCGGGGCTGGCTGCGAACAAAGAGGAAGAGGCCGCAAAGGAGTAGATTGAGTATGAGGGTGTAATGATGGGCATATCGAGGGAGAGCAGCGCGTCTCGGGGAGAGGTGAGGGTAGCGGTAGATTATGACATACCTTCTCGACAACGGGCTCGGAGAGAGTTTGACCCATGGTGACGGATGCAATGAGTCGGCAGCACAGCTACCGGGTTTGACTGGATGTCTGGTCGGTCAAATCGTAGTCGGAAGCGTACGTCGATATCGTAAGGTTGCCAAAGAGAAGAAATTTTTTCAGTGCCAGTCGTGCGTGCGCAAGAAGGCTGTGAGGAAAAAAAGAGGCGAGGTGACAGGAAGGTGGTGCGGTAGCAAAAGGTTCTAGATCGCGCACACTCGAGAGGAAGCGGGGTATCCGAATCGCAAGGGAAATGGGCAGGGGACAGGCGTCGATCCCTAAGAGATGTTGGGTCTGCTATCACAGGTAGTAGAGGGTCGAGTTCGGGGTGCGGTAATGCGAGGAAATTGGTCGCGCCAAAATTGTGAGGTTGCGCAAGAGAAGTGAGGGAGGTAGAAGGAGGGAAAAAATGACCCGAACTCAATCGTAGCTCGGTGTGGGTGAGGTTGTGAGTAGGAAGAGTTTTCTGGATGGGTGATGAACAGAGACCAGGTCGCGTGTTGTGGTGAGTGGTGAGTTGGTGTGTTGTAAGGCAGAGCGAGAGCGTGTGTGGTAGTGGTAGGTAGCCCCGGGGTCAACAGAGTTGCTGTGCGATACGGAAAGCGCAAGCAACGCGGGACAGGACAGGGCAGGATAGGACAGCCTAGCCGCGGACAACAACCTAAGCTGGGGCGAGCAGTTGCTTGCCCGGATTGCTGGCCCCGACTTGCTCTACCTAGGTAGGTACCTGGTAAGGTAGGTAGGTACCTTCCATATCTATGGAAGGGTAGTAAAGTCGAAGTGTGGTGACTCCGACGCTGCGAGGAGGCGGTACGTACTACCAATCTCGACCATCACAAAGATACTACATACCTTACCTTACTTACTTACCTACCAACTATCCTGATGTAAGGAACTAAGATAGCGCATGGCAGGAAAGGGGTCAGTCTTGCATATCCGTTCAAAGGTCAGTTGGCGACAGGACTATGAGGCGAAATCGGGTACGGATAGAAAGGCCACGCTACGGATGCCTTCTCTGGTAGTGCCACGTCTGGGTATGAGTCTGGGTCTCTTCGCGGCATCCACTGCCTTGCACCAACAACAATCAAATCTGTACGAGGGGTTGGTCACATTACCAATGTCTCCTCAACTCAGTTTCTTTCAGCAACATCGTATGTGGGTATCTATCAACCTTGCCTACCTGAAGTCAGTCACCTTGAAAAGTTGTAAGAAAGATCTTGTTTACCAAGAACGTATTTCACCGAGTGAACAAACTTGACCCGAAGTTCTAGCGAGCCTTACAACGACGATTTGACGAGGCGAAACTGTGTAGGTAGCCAATTCCATAGACCAACGCAACGTCTCCGGCCGGAGCGGGATTTGCTTGCGCCTCTCATTCTTACTTGCATATGTCGTCCCAGTAAGACTGGCAACGGCCGCCACGTAGCCGATACCCAAGGAGGCACATTAACCCTCATGGAGGCGGCAAGTGCAAGAACTTCGTCGTCATTGCCCGCCTCTGAGTTGTTCTGTTCCCAAAAAGAAAAAGCCCCAGCAAGGTTTGCGTGCTACGGATCCGATACGGAACTACCTGCTGAAAAGAGACGAGTTTACCTGCAGTTGCGTCATACCCGACGTCGCGAGCTTACCACAAACAACCTACCGTATCATGCTACCCAGGTGGGCAAATTTCCACACAGAAGCTAAGGTAAGGCATTTGGAACGAGGTCCAGGTTCTATTGGACTCTCACTGCCGATGTCCATGGAGTTGACCGGCTACGAGAGTTTGGATTTCAGACCATGGGAACCAATGTTGAACTCGGTCAGCACAGGTACAATTATCTGCAAACCACAACCAAAGCCTCGAGAAACACACAGACTTCCATCATCGCGTTTAGTCAAAGTCCAACCTACCCACCTGCCATATTTACGGAACCTGCACGGTTCTCATGCAAGGGCCTCCCGCCCCTCTCTCGCTCTAACGCCAAAACAAAAGAATCCCATCTCCCCCCTCCCCTTTTCAGGCCCTCTCCTCTCCGCCGTGCTCCTTCTTTCCCCCGTCCCCTTCTTGGCCCGAGCGAAGCTAGGACCTGAACAACCAGACATGAATGGACGGTAAATGAGGTCCAAGCTCTTTGCTGTCGCTTCGGGGAATCCGATCTAAGTGACTAGTATCAACCCCAGAGGCCGCTTTTCCCTAAAATACCTACCTACCTATCCAATCGTGCCAATCCAAGGCTGGGGCACAGGACAGCCAGGGGCCCACGAGGGTGAACGTTCTCCACTTGGCTTGCTTACCTAAGTAATTCATTTTGCTAAGCATCTGCCATTTGGTGCTGCCGTAAGCGTGCCGTGGGCGCGATGCGAGCCAAGTTAGCCAACCCCACAACTTACAAGCCTTTCCGGAAGCACAGACTCAGCGGGATTTTGCTAAACAGACACACGAAAAAGGGGTCCGCCCTCTTAGATAATAAACTTTTGTGGCATCGCCAATTCAACATTACGGTCTGGGTTTACCTGGACAGGGTTGTGGGTGGTGGTCTTTATCTCTTCTCCATACCAAAAAATTACTAGATCCTCATATCCATAGTTCCCACGTTCCATCGTCAAAGAACGGACTAAATCAAGTAAAGAAAAACACTTGAGCAAGCGACTCTGCTCGGGGCGGGTATAACAAAATCGCAAAGACGCTTCTGAACGAAAGACAAGTTATATCGCGGGGTAACGAGGTGTGGCCATCCCGCCCACCCTCGTCACCTTTTCTCACATGAACACGCGGAAATCCTCACTGCTGCTGTCTCGCCGACTCCGAGGACCCTTGTTCCCCACTGTTCCGGCTTCCGTCACCCAGCCAGATCCCTCCGACTCGGGCCCCGACGAGTATCGCGCCAGCCCTTTCCCCTTGCCCAGCACTTCGCTGCTTGCCCTTGATGATGCGTAATCAGGCCGGTTGCCCGAGGCACGTCGCTGCATGAGAGAGTCCCTGTTCCAGCGTCCGGCCATGATGTTGGAGCTGGATGATGATTGCCGTGACAGAGGAGTTTGCTTGCCTACCCGGCTGTCCCTGTTCACCGGCCCGCTCGAGTCTTTCTTGATGATGCTGAGAGGCCGAGGAGACAGCGATGGCGTGTGTCTCATAAAGGGAGAGCTTCGTGTCAATTCCTCGTAGGCGATGCCGAGCGAGTCTCTCGGTGGCGGTATCGTCCGCCAGTTCTCCGTACCCCTGGCCGACTCGAGGGAATCAGAGTCGTCGCTGTCCAGAATGTACCTGTTGCGCGAGGGAACGACTGAGCGACCGCCGAAGAAGGGACTTGAGTCAGACTTCCTGCTGATCGGTCGTGAAACTGAGCCATGACGCGAATCCGGCCTTGAATCCTGCCGAACGAACCTGCCCCTTCCTGATCCCGATCTCGAGCTGCGAAGACTGCTTTGTGATCCCAAGTCACTCATGATAGGAAAAGCTTTCCGTGGTCGTTGTGACGGCGAAAACCTATTGCCATTCGTGGGATTTGAGCCCAATGGCGTTGGCTGTTCTGGGATCGAGGCCAGACTTTCAGAGCCAGAGGCGCCCGGTAGCAGCTGCGACCTGTCGAGGGTCAATCTGGATGGCTCTCCCCACGGGCTCGTGTAAGCAAGGTCAGGTGTTGCCTGGATACTACTTGTTTCCGCATTTATAGACGGGATGGTGACGTCCAGCACGCTCCGGAAAGAATCATCTCGTTGACCCTGGAGAAAGCCAGAAGATCCAGATAGCACGTCACTCGGGCCGTCGTAGGTGCTCGTCGATCCCTGATGCGTGTGCTGAGGGTGAAACAGGACGCCCTCTGTAAGCCAGGACGACGTGACGGATGGGGATCTCGGCGTAGGGCTTCTTTCAGATCCCCTCCAGTATGATGAGCGGTTGTTCGTATTTGACTGTGACATACGAGAGCCGGTAATGGTTGAAAGCGTCCTCGATTGTCTCATCTTTTGTACAGCAGAGTTGAAATAACCCCTGCTGCGTCGATTGTCCTCAGGCTTCTTCAAATCCCCAACCGATGATCCGTCTCTGCTGTGAGCCCCTCCGTTCATCACAAACGATCCTGGTACTGGTTCCGATATGCTGTTTTTGAAGTTCTCGTGGATCGATTCTCGCTTTTGCCTCCTCCGGCAACATATGATTAAGAGGACAACAATGGCGAGGAATAGAAGTGGTAAGAGAATCGCCAGTGCGATATAACCAGCTTTCAAGCCTTGTTGCGGATCGCTTGTAGGCGCGGGATTTGTTGGCTTAGTAGAAGATGTGGGAGAATCGGTGGTAGTAGTGGCTGGTAGAGGTAAGACTTCCAAGTCTGCCGTCACCGTCTCGGTCTCCTCTGAGCTTTTTGATGCCGCCTTGACGTTGACTGTAATATTCTCGGGGGATGTAGTCTTGGGCGGCATTCCCGATATGACCAAGCCATCGACATTGACCCAGTCTGCTGAGGAGTCGATACTTAGATCAATGTCTGAAGGCGTCCATAGATACGGTTCCACGTCGAAGGTGAAGTTCTTTCCCGGTGTCGCCTCGATGCTCAAGTTTGTGTTCCGGAAGATTCGCGTAACGACGGACACCGATAGAATAATGTCAAGAGTATCAGAGTATACATCCCGGAAAGTGAGCGTAGAGTTTGAAGATTTTGCATCCTCAGGGGGATTACCCTGGATTTCGAAAGTATTATTATCGACCGAGAGCCAGCTCGGAAGGCCGGATACGGTGAGGTTCAGCTCGGATGGCGTTGTAGAATTCCCATCCAACCTGATACTACCGGCGAGTGCCGTATATGACACATTCGTCCCGCGCGTTGCGTTGATTTCGATTGTAGGCGTGTCTGTTGTCAATCTGTGGGCACCAACAACGATGGAGAACACAACGGAAACAGCCGAGAATCCGATAATGTCAGAACCAACGAGGCTGAAGTCGAATTTTTGGGGCGGCTGGACGAGAGACTCGAATGGTGGTGTTTTCCCGGCAAATGTGAGGCTGCCAGCGTCGAACTTGATCCACGAAGGCAAAGGGCTGCTATCTGCGGAAGTGGCGTAGTAGTTTAGCCCATCTCCAGCATAAGAGAACGTGTCCTTGGCGAATGTGAAGGAGAAGTCGGAGGCGGGAGAGGCCACGACGGCAGATGGCGATGATGTATCACCGAAATTCTTAATTTGCTCTGATAGCGGGATATTGAGCTTGGGTGTAGGCCTCCTCGTCACCACGAGAGTGGCCGTCATCGTAGCAGACCCAGAATCGTCCGTTGCAACGATGTCCACCGGGATGCCCACAACTTCTCCTGCCGGAACATCTTTGTCTTCGGGGATTCCAGAGAGCCGGCCGGTGCTAGCATCGATCGAAAGCCATGCCGGCGAGTTCAGGAGGCTGTAAGATAGTCGGGATTGCGAAGAAAACGTTTGAGGTGAAAGAGTGTACGAAAATGGCTCCGATATCCTCGTCGCAGGTGGTAGCTGAGAGTTGAATGGGAAGTAAACGACTGGTACGGCTCCTGCAAGCGCAGCTAGACTCAGGAACACAGACAACATCACGTACATTGCCATGACTGATGCGTTGTACGAAAGGAGCGGCATCTGCGAGCCAGAGGAGCGGAAAACAAAAACAAAATCAATCAGAGAAGACCATGTCAAACAGAAGGTTATCTCATCAGAAACGAGAGAAGCCTAGGACGATAACTTTACCCGTAGAGGATATCCTCGGCGCGAATCTCGTGGTCCATGGCTCTCGTTTTCTGGTGCTACGTGTCTCCCTTCGTGCCAGTGATCACGCCCTGAGAAGGGATTCGTGGGTGGGCGCGTCCTCCCCGAACTGCCGCCCTTCCATGTGGTCGGTCAACGGAGGGTACTACTTCACTCGAAGAAGCAATCGTTTCAGCGTGGCAAAGGTTCACTTGCCATACTTGGAGTGTCAGAAGGCGACTAATCGAGGACTGCATTCCAGCGGCGGGTTGAAGCGCCTCAAGGGTGTTGGGGATAGGTTAGGCCCTGAGGCATAGAGGGAGGCGGGATGAGACATGTCCACTCGGAACGTGTGGTTCGACGAGGTCCGGAATGTATTAGGTTTGTTCTGCGGGTTAGTTCGAGGGTTGATTAAACAGTCCATTGCTTTACATTGGACAATACATTCGTCAAGCTTATTCGGTCTTGTGCTTGACAGGAGGATAAGATGGTGTAATCGGGAGTACTTGGGAGAGGCAGGAGGGCAGGACATGTGGTTCCCTTTTGTTAGGTAAGCCCTGCTTGGGTATCCCGCAATACCGGAGCGTAACGAAGGCTTCTTCCGATTTCCACCCACACAAGCCACGCTTCTACCCAGTCAAGTGGGTGACAAAATTGATTTCCGCCTCACACATCCGACAAGCAGTTCCACCGCTATTATCACTAGCATTAATACCTATTAGGCAGAGTATATTCCTCTGAGTATATACCTCAGAAGAACTTTAATATAAAGGGTAGTAATTATGATATGAGCAGTGAAAGGGGTACTTATGAAGATGAATAGCAGGAAATCGATTTTGTCACCCGCATGCCAGTGAGGCTCAAATCAACCGTCGTTGCCAAACAAATTGGAAAGAGCGGAGAGTGCAGGACCCTGAACATGGTTGAAGCGGAAAGCGCGCAGCGAAGAAGGGGCAACCCCGCTTGAGGCAAAACGCACCTCCCCTTATCGGAAAGTCTAGATTGTCGTCGGCCTCAGCAAAACGGACGTTGAAATAAAATAAAAATAAAATCCCATGCAAAAAAAGGCCAGCGATACCGCTCTTCCGTGCCCGCCATTTTTACTTCTAGCCTCCAGTCTTTACCTTAGGTAGATCTGCACCGTTTCCCGACAATCACTGCCTGCCTAAGTAGAAAGAGCACCGCTTAGCCGCTTGTGTCGGCCTACTGCCAATAAGCTCAACCTACTTTGCCTCGCCTTATTACTTCAAGCTGTTTCCGTGCGCTCCCTGGGCTGCTTCTCACACACAATAGCATTATGCGGATTCTCAACAACCCCCTCATACCAGAGAAGATGGAGTCACTCGACCGCTCTCCCTCGCCTGAGTTTTCGCCCTTGGCCATTGGCGAAGACTTCACACCGCTCCCCACCTACAAGGCCGCAACTACGTCAGCCTATGACATGTCCGGCCTCCTGTCAACTCCCCTTCAACTCCATGAAGATCTCGCCTCGGGATGCGGCGGTCAAACCTGGCCTGCAGGCATGGTGCTTACAAAACACGTGCTGCGCTACCACCGAGAGAACCTCAAGGGCGCGAGAATGTTAGTCATTAAGCCACTTCTATTGCGTACCTACTGCCACGTCTGCTTCTCTTCTCGGCCTCGTGGTCTGTCATGTTCTACTACTGGTTATACCATGCTACATGATATCTAGTCCTAGTCCAAGCGCCGTCATCGCACGAGGAGACATCATTGCTATGGACTGAGCTGACTCGGGGCTTTTCGGAGCAAATAGACTTGAGCTGGGCGCCGGTGGCGGACTCGTCGGACTGGCTGTGGCTTTAGGTTGTGGATTGCAGGAAACGCTGTACCTCACAGACCAAGACGAGATGTTCGAGCTGATGGGACGGAACACCAAGTTGAATGGCCTCGAAGACAAAGTTAAGCCCATGATCCTGAACTGGTGAGTAATTTACCCCCAGCTCGCTTGATCCCAGCCGTGCGCATCCATCCCCAGAGGTCCCGTCCGGGAACGCCACGGGGGCCAGAATGTCTATGTGCACGGTAGGAAGCCTAGGGTGCTTCGAGATCTTCGAGATGCTCGAGACCCTCGAATGGATTCAAACTCACATGGTCCACATGAACGTCCGAAGGTGTTCTTCTGCAGGAAACTCGAAGGGACTCGAGCTACCGTTCGGCTGATGTACGGATGACTGATCAATACCATAGGGGCGAACCGCTACCGCAAGAGGTTGTCGATTTCAAGCCCAATGTCATTCTGGCAGCCGATTGCGTCTACTTCGAGCCGGCATTTCCACTCTTGCTGGAGACTCTGACCAACCTGTTAGCGTTGGACCCAGACGCGATTATCTACTTCTGCTTCAAGAAGAGGAGACGTGCGGACATGCAGTTTCTCAAGAAGGCACAAAAGGCGTTCTTGGTGACGGAAATCGTCGACGAAGATCGCCCCGTCTTCAGCAGAGAGGGCCTATTCCTCTACACTTTTGCAAGCAAGAAGCCGACTTCAAACGGGAACCGAAAGTGATTAGATTTGATGTGATCTTCGAATGGGCGACCCCATTTCTGGAGCGATAGAGCATCGCGCCTCGGCCGCGGGACACCAGATGTTCCTAAGCGCGAGAGCTCCTCATCAGTTGAAGAGACTCTGCTTCTGCTGGACGATGGCACATCTGCCAAAGCCAAAGCACTCGAGCCATGAGTAAGTCAACAATAGAGGGAACATAGTAGCAAGCAAAGTTCAAGGTGGCCGTCGGAGATGATACAAACATATCGGAGACCGTCATTCTGCCATTCAAGTGGCTCACCCAGCGGCACAATGACAGACCGCAGAAGAGCTAGACGATGGCCAAGCTTGCGAGTGGTTCCCTGATCGCATTACGTACCCCGGCAAGCAAAGACCAGCTTGCGGCATTTCGAATGGGTGATGTTGAGCGACGGTAATTGTGCCCCGGAACTTACGTCAATATCAACGACGGGAAGCAGGGAGTTCCATCCGTGTCGTCAATGAGATGGAGAATATTAGGATCAATAGAAAGCAATTCATTTATGCACCATTAATAGTTCATACGCCATGATGATCGTTAGGAACGGTGGAGACGATGGAGCGGGACATAAAAACAACCCGGACTGCGATATTCGACCGCTTGTTCTAGGCCATCACTCTGCACAAATATTACTCGACTTGCCCGGGACCATCAAGAATAATGAGATACAACAGTTGCTGCGGCCGATGTTAGTCTCTCTGGTGACCCGGTCAAGTATCACAACTTCAACGTCCAACACACTGACAACGGGAATAAAAACAGTGTGAGGGGTTTTCTTCCCACCTTGACCTTTAGCCAGCTGAAGGCTCCTGCACGCCTTTAAGGGCTTATCCAGTGAGATGCCAGAGTGGAGTATTTCTGCAGATTTGGCGCTCGTGGAACGTGGTCCGACGTGTTAGAATATCCACCGACTACTGCAGGTTGGTTGGCAAGTCCGGAAGTGGCAGAATAGGCCCTCATAGAAGATGCATGTCGTGTCAGAGCTGAGGAAGAGGGAGGAATTGAAGGGAACCAACAAACACAGTTCCAGGGCAATGGCTTGCTAGAGCTGGCTGCTGGCCCAGTGGGTGGGTGAGTGGTTAAAGTGATGTGGCATTGCCTGAGCTGCTGATCGTCCGGGATCAGAGCCGGGCCAGGGGGCCAGACGGGCTGTGAGGGTTGCGCTGAGAGAGGAGGCTCAGGGCAAAGTCTAATTGTGATTGGCGCGTACCTTGCAGCTGCAAGGAACCCGTGCAGGCTGGGTTTGCTCGGAGCCGTGGGCGCTGGACGTCGCCTTGTTAGGTTCTATTGTTGTATCGTTCCTGGAATCCTGTCTGTTCGTTTCTCCTGCCATTTTCTTTCTCCCCCTTCGGCCCTTCCCCAAGCAGCCAAGTTCCCCCCTTCCTTCCTTCGGGCTGGCAGGTGCCCATCTGGAGCCTCAGGCACACACAGTATACCTTCAGAAGTCTTGTTGGTGTTACCCTCGGTCTCTCTTCTCTCGCGAATTGATGTTCCAACGACGGCCCCTCGGCACTGGCCTGGACTTCAGGAACAATCCACACCTGCGCTGTAGTGTGGTGCTGACGTTAGGTACGGATACAGATACCTGCCGCGTGCGATGATGGGGGCAGCCGCGGCGTGGCAAGGTAACATCCCCAATTTCTCGACCATTGTTTCTCAATGTTTCCATGGGCGCACAGTTTGTTCAATGTTACATCGCAGCCAGCCGCCATGGGCGCTGGACACTGCTTCATCCGACCAAAAAAAACGAAGAAGAAGAAGAAGAAGATGAAGCAAAGAAACACTGGAATATTTCCTGTCTCTCCAGCGCGGCAACGAGCCGTCCACATTCCAGCAATACATCGCAGGCCTCCGCGCAGCACAGAGTGCCCTCCCGAATGTGCGAAAAGATTGGCGGCTGACAAGCAGGTACCCGTCCTCGACTGCGGTACTCTCTGGGCCCCCCGGAGCCACCGGCTGATCGTCATTCTTTCGCATCCAGGATTCCCAAGGAGGGGTGTTCAACGGTGTTCGGACCCTGGCACTGTCTGGGCCTCTTTTCCCCCTGGACTCTTGACTAGCGAAAAAAGCTGGAACCCTTTTCCCAGTTTCCGCGTGTTTCAAGGAACAAGCACCTGTCCGACGGTTCGTCCAATCATGCAATGCCGGGGAAGGAAACAAGATGGCATTGTGACAAGCGACAAGGCAAGTTGGACAGAGAGATTTGAGTCCGTGGAGAGACGAAGTGAAAGGTTGGACGAGCGGGCAATAGCAAGGACATGGGACGGAGTCACACAGTCACTGTCTGCCGCGATCAAGCGATTGTCGCGACAAAATAGCAGAGCACGTCAGCTGGCAGAGACCAGACAGAACATACCTACCAAACCAGCCGCGAGGGAATCGGTCTCGGTAAGGCCCTAGAGACATGTGATGGGCTCAATACTTGGCTATGTGATGCTTGCTGACTTGGCAAGACTTTACGACTTTCGGCTACATCCTGCCGCCCCCGAACTCCCAGATCCATGGCCTGCGCCTCGCTACCCACCTTATGTTGTCCGATCTTCTTTCCACTTCCCGACAACCCAATTGCCGTCCATACGACGATGATTTCCTCTCAGTCCCAAAACGAGTCACGACGTTGGCAGTTGCTGGTTCACTGACTGGCCAAAACGACGAACGGCTTACGTTTCCTCGGCACCCAGTTCCGCTTGTCTGATGTCTGGGTTAGTGTGCAGTAGTCCGCCCTGCTTACCAGGACTAACGGCTTGACTTCCAGACAACGACAGTTTTGGGGTCCTGGGGCTGTTTAGGCGAACGGCCAGCAAACATCAAGATGGTGGATCGATCGAGCCTTGTTGGAGGGTCAAGAGGGGGCCATGCCCGTATCAAGGAGTCGAGTCCATCCCCTTCAAGGCTACGAAGCAAGCCCGGCCCGCCAGAAATGGCCCGAAGCACGTATTTTTTTTGTGAGGATTGTCCCTTGGTGGGCCGGTGCCAATGATGCAGCGAGCAGGTCGGTCAAGACTCCCAAGAGGCTGCGCTAACGGATCCAACGGGCTATTCTCGCACCTCCATGGACCGTTCAAGTTGCTTCTTCTGTCTTGGTACGTTCTTTTTTCGGACGTCCAGCCCCAGAGCCAGGGTCAGCGAACGACAGTTGCCGTGAAGTCAACCATCTCAGTGCCGATTGACGACTCGCTCAGAAAACGCAGAGAAACTGCCTCGGCCAAGGGGGAGGATCTCCAGTACTATGGGGTTCTTCTCTTTGCACCTCGTCCTAATGACTGCTATTCTCAGTGGAGGAAATGCAGTCATCCCCCCACTTTTGCTGTTTATTCCCTCTCGGGGCTTTCGCGACTTCTGTAGGACGCTACCCGTCCCTACGGTGCGGCCCTGGTTGTGCCTGGACAGCGCTTCCATGCTCTCTCAGGTACCGAGGGCACCGTCAGCAGCTCCTTCGTCACTTGGTTGGGCGAGAGGGTGGTGGCATTGGATGAATGGTGCCAGCGCTAGCAAGACCTGCAGGCCTCCTCCTCTTCCTCTACCACGCACACCCCCTGAGCCCTGCTTTCCGCGCCCCCCTCTTCCCACCTCGCCCAGTCTCGCCAGTCCCGAAGTGGCTCACCTGTGCCTGGCCCTGCGGCCGGCCCTGGATGTTGCTGTCCAGGACTCCAACGTCGTGTTTGTGTGCCTGTCGTCTGGTGCAGTTTTTGCCTGCCATACAAATCCTGGTCGACATCCGCTTCCCAGTCTCGTACACTTTTTGCGATCTTTCTTTTTTCTCTCTTTTCCTCATCCAACAACGCTCCCTCTTGTTTGACCACAAACCCATTCATTCATTTTTCTTGGACCCTTGAGCAGTGCTCGACCAACTATCAGTCCCACCAATTCATTCCTTCACAGAAGACTGTTTCGAGGTTCATCCAAACTACCAACCAACGGATTCGTCCCGTCTTGTCGTCACACAGAGAGTTCAGTGAACTCCCTTTTCATCCCAACTCTACAGAATCAGTCTGCCTCCAAACATCAAGTACATACCAAGGACTGCTCCGAGCTCCCATCGACAACCTTGAACCCAACCAGGCTTCCCACGCTGTAGCAAGCACATTCCCTGATCAAGAGGCTTAGCCCATTGCATTCATTTCGCTTCCAACTCCACCTTGACGGAAAGGACGATCACCAACTTTACTATCAAGAGGCCGTATAAGTCTCCTGGATCACACAAACCAAAACCACTTCGACTACCAACACAGTCTTCGACAAGCCAAAATGAAGACCGCCGCCTTCCTCTGCGCCGTCCTGGCTACCACTGCCATTGCCCAGCCCCATCAGCATGGAAGCAAACGCCGCCATGTCCACGGCAAGCACCAGAAGCGTCACCTCGTCACCGAGTGGGTTACCGAGACCGCCTACGTGACCGAATATGTTGATTCAACCTCCACCGTTTGGGTTGAACCCGAGGTCTCGTCCACCAGCTCGGCGCTTCCTACCACCTCCGTTCCCGCCCAGTTCTTTGAGCCCGCCGACCAGCCGTCTTACACCACCTTGTCAACCTCCACCAAGCCTTCCGCGGCTGCTTCTCCCATCAAGGAATCCGTTCAGCAGCAGGCGCCAGCTCCCATCCCCACCACCACATCTACGCCCGTCCCTGCTCCCCAGACCCCGACTCCCGAGCCCGTCCAGACTTCAACCTCTGTCTACGTTGCTCCCCCGCCGGCTCCTACCACGTCCACTACTCCCGCCCCCGCGCCTCAACCTACTACCAGCCAGGCCCCTCCCGCGACCACTTCCGCTGCTTCTGGTGGTTCCGGCGGTGGTTCTGGCGGCACCACGCACACTGGTGACCTGACTTACTACGCTGTTGGTCTTGGCGCCTGCGGTGAGGACGACAGCGGCAAGGACAACACCGAGAACATTGTTGCCGTCTCTCACTTGGTCATGGGTGCCCAGTCCAACGGCAACCCGTACTGCGGAAAGAAGGTCCAGATCACCTGCAACGGCAAGACCACCACTGCCACCGTCCGCGACAAGTGCATGGGCTGCGAGGCGGATGCCATTGACGTCAGCGAGAAGGCCTTCCTCGAACTCTTCGGCAGCCTCGGCGTTGGTCGCGGAACTGTCGAGTGGAAGTTCCTTGACTAAGAGGCGCACTGGTGCGCGCTCTCGCTCCAGCTTCTCTGGGGTTCCGCGGGTGCTTCATCGTCTTTTGCCATGCCGCTTCCCAATGGAGGTGCCGCGCTGATCACCTATCATGGCAGTTTCCCAAGACAGCCATTTTTCACTCAAATCTCAATAACAATTATGGTCACATTTCACCTCACTTGAATGAGGACGGCGCCTGGTTCACAGCACGGGACTGGATTGGATAACAAAAAGACTACGAACAAAACTACGGTTTTGATGACGTGATGACGAATATCTCTATACCTGTGTATGCGTACTCCGTTCGTGGGTCCATCCTGGGCGGATGCATTTGGTGTTCTGTTTGTGGATATGCTTGTCCACCGGTCAGTTTCTAAACTTAACTTTCAATGTATATATCTATTAGGGGTGTTACCACCATATGGTATCCCCGAATGGGCTATTGGGACCAATGTGGTTTCCAGGACAAAAACAAAAAGTAGAAAAATCCCATTATTGGAACTCGATCTGCAATCCCACTCTCCGCGTTTCCTGGACAATCGGCCGAGTGACTGCCCTCTTCCACATCTTGGCATTCTTAATGTCTGAGAACCCTCATGAGATTCCCCTCGAGACGCAATGATATTTGACGAAATGTTCGCCATGGTAGGCAAAGGAGGGGCAAAACCTAGCCTCCCACTGGTTTGCAAAATGACACAGTCGAACATTCCAACGACCAGCTCAGGTGACGTCCAAACTCCAAAAAGGAGAGAAAAAGCAAACATCGCCCAGCCTGACAGAGACATTCTGCATCGCATCTGTTACCGTGGCTGCATTAGCCGTCGAGCCCCAAAGCCCCCTCGCCCCCTCTTCTCTTGCCTCTCTGGAGTCTGCAGAGGCGATTGTCTCTGACACACAGGCTTGTACGTGTCTCGCTCCGCAACGATCCGGATCGTCCTGGGCCAGTCCAGCGAGCCGGGCGGCGGTTCAGCATTCCTCGTCTGCCTGCGCCTCAGTTGCCTTGACTTATTTGGTAAGGGTTGGTTTCACGAGCCGAGGACGAGAGAAAGAGAGATGGCCTAAGTCCAGTCCCATCCTCGCAATGCGCCTTGTCCTCATTGTTGTTCCATTTTGGCTAGGGAAACTGTTCACAGAGGACCGATATCCCGATATCTCGTTGAGTTGGAAGACGAGGTCTAGATGATCTATTCATTGCCACAGACTGGGGGCTTTTTTAGCTGCAAGAGCTACCTATGCTGTACAGAGGATGATGTCGAAAACTCGCAGAGGAACTGCACCGTTTACACACGCCCCTATTCCGAAGTTGCACAGAGATTCGCCACGACAGGCACCTTTGTCTACAACAAGAACATATCCAAGTCATCCATCTCCTTGATGGAAGGCAAAGCCCTCGCCTTCTCAGCCCTCTCCTCACTAACCAAGAACTCAGCCGGAAGCTCCTCCTCCTCCCCATCCACGTCATCCTCCCTCCTGCTGCTGCCGTCGCCGCCGCCGCCGATCATCATACCCACCACAGCCCGCCCGCACAGCGCGGCTTGCGGCATCCCGTGCCCGGTATACCCGGCGCAGACCCACAGCCCTTCCCCGCCGCCGAGGACGGTCCCGGCGGGCACTTGTCCCACCCACGGCCTGCCGTCGCGCGAGAAGGCCATGATGCCCGTCCACTCGTGACTCGCTTGTAGCTCCTTCTTGCTATTGGCGTTGGTGGCGCTGTCCTCTTCCTCTTGCGCCTCCGTCTGCGTCTGCCCTATTCCCGTGACCGTATTAGTGCGACCAGTGTCAGTAGTGCGAGCAAGATCAAGATTTCTCGCCCCAGCCCGCCTCAAATACGAAGCAACAACAGGATCAACCTCGTCATCGTCAGAAATACCCACCCCGCGCAGCGTCCCATTCGCCCGCCCACCGCCCAGAATCATCTCCAGCCCGGGGCTGGGCCGTTGTATGAGGTAATCATCCTGGTTCGGCTCACCCTTCGCAGCGTCGGAGCTCGCCATGAAGACATAGCTCCTCCCGAGCTCGGCGCGCGGCCGGGGCGGGAAGAGGGCGGCGACCTGACCTCGGACGGGGACGACGAGGTCTGCGAAGCGGGGGAGGAGGCGCGAGGTGTAGGCGTTTGAGGCGAGGAGGACTTGTGCGGTGGCGATTTGGCCGCGAGGGGTGTGGAGGATCCATGATGGTGTGCCGGACGGGGTTGAGGGGGCAAGGTGTTGGAGGCGTGTTACGGGCGTGGAGGTCTGGATGTTGAAGGAGACGCCTTGCCCGACGTTTCCCGTCAAAGTGTCCACGTCAGCCTTGTCCACTCCGAACCTCCGCAGCAGATCTTCAAAGATCCACGACACGAGCTTGTAGGGCCACACGCTTGCCGCCTCCTCCTGCACGACGGCGCCGGCGGCGTCCGGGATCCTGAGGTCTGCGAGCTCCTCCGCGTCCGTGACGAGGCGCGCGAGCGACGCGAAGCGGGGCGGTAATGCGGCGATTTGCTTGCGAGCGGCGTCGACGAGATCGGGCGTCAGCAGAGCGTGAACGCCGCGGAGGGAGACCCAGTCGCAGGGGATGGCATTGTTGGCGATGAGGTCACGGATGTGGGCGTAGTTTGCGAGCTCAAAGGTTGCGATGGCGGTGTTTGGGCTGTAAGCTACCGGCTGGCAGTGGCCGCCGTTCTGGATTGTCAAGTTAGTTCTAAAGGTTCCTTTTTAAGGTAAATCGGAGGGCTTGGGATGTTGGCGGGGATAGATAGTATGGCGTGTATGAGTGAGTGAGACGATGATAAGGAAGTCACCCCCGTCTAAGCCCTTCCAAACAATGGAAGAACCTCCATAACGAGACATTCTCAAAATACACAAGAAATTGAAAGAACTCACCCGTCCAGTAGCCCCCCAACAAACCTCCCGCGCCTCAAGCAGAACAACCCTCTTCCCCTCCCCACCAGCGCCGGCACCAGCCCGCTCCAGCAACTCCTTGGCAGCGAACGCGCCCGTGATGCCGCTGCCGACGACGACGACGTCCGCGGTCGGCGGCAGGTCCCGTGTGGTCCGGTGGCCAAGCAGCGTCTTGGAAGGCTCGCGGTGCCAGTACGACGCCGTGCTCTTGGCCGAGGGCAGGTCGGCTTGGCCCGGCTGGAGGGTTTCGCCTGTCATTGCTTTGCTTGTTGAGGGTTAAGTTGAGATGCTCGGGGTTTCTTATCGGGGTTGAGGGGTTATTGATAAGCTTTATAAAACCGCGATGTGCCGTTTTTGGAATGTTGTGAATTATATGTTAGAGACTTTTACTGCAGCCAAAGTTCTATGTGAAATGCAGTCGTCAATGTTGGTATTTATGTGATGTTGGTCGCGTGAACTGATCAGTCATGTGCCTGGGCGAGGAAAGTGGTGGTGGTGGTGGTGGTGGTGGTTGACTATAGGTCGCCGCACATGTGAGGTCGGCCGGCCTTGCCCCTCCGGCCCTTGCACTCCTCCCACCGTATGAAAGCCGAAACGCGGCATCATCGACACACGTCCGCGGCCTGCGTCACTGCTGTCGTAGATTTCCACAGACTGCTGGTTACTGCAGATACGCGTGTTCAAAGAATGCCGAAGACATGAGCATCATCAAGAAATTTGACATTACTGCCCGACTACCGTACCAATTTTTAAGGGTGGAAACGCCAATTTTCTCTATTGTGCCATCAATCCATTGGCCACCCGGAGCGCCGCAGCTGTGAATGCCGCAGTGCACACTGCCTGGGCCAGCGAAGGTCATATCTACAAGACAAGAGTACGCTAAAGGACGTAAATAGCGTAGAAGAAACACCTCTCCAACTCTTTTCTCGTTTCTGGTCCGTGGGGTCGTAATTTGGTTGTCGTCGCTTAACCCTGCATCTTTCTTCTCTTTCCGATCTGGGCGGAGAAACCGGTCTTGATGGCGGTGACGGAACGTCTCGAACCGCAAGAGTTGCAAGTAATGAAGTACAGACGGTTCTCTCCCTTGGACAGCTCGGTGTCGGCGGACTTGCCTGGGGTCGGTTGTCAGTAATCGCAACGAGACGCAATGGTGGGGTATTTTGTTCGTAAGCTTACAGGTCTTGCAGGTGACGTACTCGACTGTAGGGAAAGAAAAGAACTTTGGTCAGCATCTACGCGGCAGCAAACGTCAGGGGCACCGAGCAAAGACTCACTAATGTACTTGCGCAACACGTTCTCAAGCTGCTTCTGCTGGAAACGACCCTTGATAACAAGGCGTCTGCTGCCGTCGACGGAACCGCTGGTACCCAATTCGGAGAAGAGGTAGGCTGTGACGTGCTCCTCGGTTCTCTTCATACGCTTGCAAATTTCGGCAATGTTGGCAAAGATGGTCTTCTTGTTGCCTTCACGCATGCACTGCGGGGGCGGGATCTTGTAGCTCTTGGAGCCGCTCAGAGCGTGGTCGGGGTTCTTCTGAGACAGCTGGTGGAAGAAGCGGTTCAGGAGCAGGCTGTAGCTGAGGGCCTTGGTCTCGTCGTGCTGCCAGATACCGGTACCTTGGTCCATGTCGCCATCGTCGGCAGCACCCTCGGCCTCGGCGCCCTCCTCCTTGCCCTCGAGCTCCAGGGCCTTGAGCTTAGCGGTGAACTCGTCCTCATCGCCGTCCTTGGGAACCTTCGTCTTCTTCTTCTTCTTTTTGATCGACAGGTCAAGACCGCCGTCCTCGCCAGCGGCAGCCTCCTCAGCGTCGTCACCTTCCTTGGGAACCTTCTTCTTCTTCTTTTTCTTCATTGACAGGTCGAGCCCGCCATCTTCAGCAACATCGGGGACAGGGGCCGTCGCATCTTCGGCTCCAGCTTGAGAATTGGCATCAGCATGTAAGGCTTCAAGGGCTGCGGTAAGCGGCGGCGTACGGGGCGTGTGCGACTGGGCTGTCTCCTTGGGTTCCTCGGTGGCGTTGACCATTGTGACTGAACCGTCTGCGTCGACTACTACTTGCTCGTCTGTGAAGGCGACGGATTTGCGCTGTTTGCGTTCGGGGGCGGGAGTGGTATCCTGTGGGGGGAGGCACCTATGTTAGAAAACGATATTCAATGGTGTTTGGGTCTTTTTTTTTTCTCCGTTTGAGGAATTGAAGAGAAAAAAACTGGATCAGTAGAAGAGGGGACGGGGGGTCGAACAACGGTCAGGTGGTGATGATGTCCAGCAGCTCGGGCGGTTTGACAGAGGTTGAGTCACGGAAAATGTTCTGTTCAATTCGTGTCTGGTTCCGGTTCGCAGTGGGGTAATCAAGCATGGGATTGGTGGAGGGGCCAGTGGGTGGTGGTGCTCAGAAGTGCGCATGAGGGAGGGCTAGCAACGGTAACTTACTTCGACATCCATGATTGCGGCCTGTGTCTCACTGAACCGAGTCTCGGTTAGGTATCCTGGGGCGGCGCCTGGCGAATTCCTTTGGGCTGGTATTAATCTGGGCTGGTCCACGGTGCGACTGAATGAGTCTACTGTCGGCGCGATATGGTGCAGAAATCCCGAACGACCGGTCTGTGAAATGGCGGAAGGAGGCTGTCTGTGGTCCGTCACAAAATGGTTCGGTAATGCGAATTTGTGAGAGCAGAGATGAGAATTGGCTGCAGCAGTTGGGAGATTTTCTTGAGGGGGTGTGACGTGAGGGTGGAAGACGACTATCTTTGCCCACTGTAAGGTAGCGGCTGCGCGCCCGACAGGTGAGGGTGGGCTGTGACTCAGTGATTGTACGTCTCACGTGACCGCAAGGTGACTCTTTCCGTTTGTGCCCGTTGCCGTCTGTCACCATGCCCCCTCGCCTGCAGCGTTAGTAGGACCCATCAAAAGCGACTTGCAAGCCAATTACAATCGAGGTCCCAACGTCTGCGAGTGGCCGTCCTGATTGCCGTTTCTGGTTGAGGAAACGGGGGAGAGAGAGCTCCAGGCGTTCCGATCTCCGCTGTTGGCCCATTCAAGCTGCACCGGCATTAACCATTGGAGAGACATCGCGGACCTTGAATCAACCGTCCCCTGCGAACGCCCATCAAGAGGGTCGTCTTGTATCACAACAGCTACGAACATCAAGCGGACGCGTGCAAGGGACAGACCCTAGCTATTTTCGAGAAGCAGCGTGCCGACCGAGTTCGATACCCTCCTCCCCCGATTCATTCAACGCACCTGAACCCAAGAACCGAGCTGCCGACGACGCCTGCCTGCCCCCGACATGATGGCATCCACCGACTCCTTCATCCTGCACGACGACGTCTCACCTTCCTCCGATAACGACGAGATTGACTCCCTGCCTTCAATATCGAGCAGCGTGCTAGACTCCGAGGATGAATCAGACGCCCAGGAGGAGTGGGAGCGTAGTTTGGAGCAGGTCCAGCTCCTCTTGACCATGGTCATTGTTCCCTTTGCCGGCAAATACTTTGGTCGCAAGTTTGCATACTGGAGTAAGCCTCGCCCCGGTCTCTCAAGTCTCTCGTCATCGTTCAAGATGCTGACACGGTATACCCACAGGCTGGTCACGATACATGGAATGGATGCACAACGTCGAGGTGCGGTGGACGAACAAGGGCGCCTTCAAGGCCGCCGGCGCGGCTGAGGCAGCGGCAACATTATAAGAAGCGCATTTTGGGGCTTACTGGGCTCTTTGGAAAAACGAGACTTTGGGCATTCTACTACCAAGCCCGCAACATCCTGCATGGTGTTCGGCGTGTATACATGGTTGGCGTTGAGGGCAAGCCGTCATAGAAGACCAGGCGGCACATATTGAGGCGAGGCATCCAGCCCGGTCCAAAAGACTAGATTTAAATCGAACGTTTGAACGAATTTATCAAGCATATCTCGATGCCAAGGGGGTCAACTAGCTCGCGATCGCAGTATGCTCAGTATCGATTTGGTCAATCTCGGAGGTGAATACATAATCCATATCCTATAATCCTATATGGGTCACGTGTAGTAGGGGAAGGGTAAAGTCGTGGAATGGTATCAATTCGTTGTTGTACTACAAAGAGCTGCTCATGGCTCCATGACAAATGCCCCAGCTCCCAAGGCATCATAGGCCCCGCCGTATCCCTGACAAGATATCCATGTCATCCCATACCCATATCCAGTCATTCATTATTACTACATGCCATCGTGAAAGGTAAAGTTATCAATAACCTGCCGCCAACGCCGTCAGGACTCGGTGGTCTTCCTGCAAGTCTTGCGATGACCAAATGTCCTACCCAGCCGGCCCGTCCAATTCCATACCCCGTTTGTACTCTATTTCATTTTGCAGAGTCTGCGCCGCACATAGTTGAGAAAGTCGTAGACTTAGACGCCGACTTGGGCCATGCTAGGGCGAGAGCTGCGGACAGAGCCACCGCCGCGACGGAAGTTCATGAAGGTGAAGAAGCCTCCTGCGCAGAAGCTAGCAAACAGGAACCACATGAAGACGGTGCTGGCCTGAATCTCGCGGCATCGCTTCTCATCGTCGCCGGAACCCCAGACGATGTAATCGCTCGGCAGGTTGCTTCTGTTCAGAGAGCCGCAGTTGACTGCGCGCAGCTTGGCCGAGAGAACAATAGCGTCGATGAAGGTGAAGAGAATGGCTGCGCCGTCAAGGGCCAACAGCACAATGGGAATGGCGATGGCCGAGACAAAGGCAGCGGCAAGGCCGTACAGAGCCGCCAACCAGCTGAGGACGGCGACGAACATGGAGAAGTTGATGGCGGCCATAGCGGAGCCGGCGCTGTTAATGTTGAGGGCGATGACATTGCCGATCAATGCTGTGACGAGGAGGACCCAGAGGATCTGTACACCTCGGACGAGGACCTGCAACATTGATTCCATCATGTTGGGCTGGTTGTGTATCGCTTGTCGTGAGAATTCGGCAAGAGCGATTTCAGGTATCTAGAGAGCTTGAAAAAGCCGAGAGGACGGTTCTCTATAAGCACCGGAATGTGTAATTGGTGTCGATTTGTTTATAGCTGTGTCTAAGACGAAGCTGGATGCTGTGGCGTGACTGGTGCTTGATGACGATGGTGACTCTTTGCTGTTGATATTGTCAGACAAACAACGGAATGTTGATTTCGGACTGTAATTGTGTGTGTGATGTGGAGGAGAACAGGAGTCAAACAGAGTCTTAAGGGGTGGCGTGGGACAAATAAGATAGTTCTGGATCTGGACTTTGGTTGTCGGGTGATTAAGGTCGTGGCGGAAAGGCAGTCGCAATGAGCAGCAGGCAAGGGTATCTTTAATAAGTTGGGAGGGTGGGCTGGGATCGGTCGAGGAGGGTTCTTCCCAGGTTAAAAAGTCAGTCGGACATGGATGGGAACCTAACCTAAGCCGCCTCTACTGTGTAAGGTGAAGAAGAACTCTTTCGGCACCGGGCATGGAGATTGTGCGCTGCTGCTACGGAAGCTGCGCGCGGACAAGGACAAGAGGGAGATAGAGCTTCGATGATGGATCGGCACTTGCGGGAACTATGACCTCACCAGCCAATGTCTTTCCTTCACGCGCGCAAAACACAACACAACACCATCAACACTAACACGGTACGTACCTCCCCCCACCTACCTACCTCAGTTCCGTGCCCTATCTACTGGCATCTGAGCCTCGATGTACTTACACATGCGCACACGCAAGACACTGTACATGACACCGTTCGGTAGGGCGCGAGCTTCCACGCATTGCTTTGCAGCTTCAAGCTTGATGTTGCTCGAGCGCCTGACATGCCTAACGCGGTCCAATGGCATCATCCAAGGGTCCAAGACGGCTCCGACGATGCCGCTAGACGGCTTGGACGAGACCGCGTTCAGCCCAACGAATCCCTGGGACATCCGCGACCGTCATACATTTCGCGCCCACCGACCTGCCCCGTACTGACGGATAGGGCATATTCAACTGGCAACAGCTAGCTTCTGAAACCAAGGCAGTAGAACTTTGCAGGGGGAGTGAGCAACTCGGAGCTGAGAGGGAAAGATTTCTTACAGATGGTGGCGCGTTTCTGGTGGCGCCTCTCCCGACGTGCCCGAAAGCCGTGGACCACTGGGCCCTCTTCTCGTTCAACTTGTGGACTTGTTGGGAAACTCTTGGGAGGCCGCAAGCAAAAGGAAGCAAGGCCGCAGCGCTCGTGGTTGCGCGGCTCTCATTGGCAATTGTGGCTCTGTTTTCGCCCTTCCTGCAGGGTTCATGAGTTTCCCATCCAGCTTTTCTGTGGTAGGGATGGAAGGTGAAAAGACTTTTCTCGGTGCTCTGAGCCCTGTCAACTCTGTCAGACCCTCTCCCTACCTTCCCCATGAAGTACAGAGAACCCCTACATGCTGCACTCCGTAGGTTGTTACCGGCGGGGTGATGCCGGTTGGCAGGTGAAGAGCCTCGCAGTCCCCCTCCCACTTCTCTGGGAAATCCTCTTGCCCCTCCTTCTTCGCCTTGTCTGCCGTGCGTTCTCCGGCCCCTGCAGCAAATCCCCCTCTCTTCCTGGCGATTCGCTGTTGCTTTGGGGGAAGTCGGCCGCAGCCCAGCAACCACCCCTAGAGAAAGCATCCATTTCGACCATCCACAACACATCTAAGCCCCGGCTCATTGTTTCTGTACCCTTGTTACGATCGCTGTCGTCCTATCGAACCTTGTGCGACTACTTCGGTGAAACAAGGTGAAGCCAGCATATCCCGCGCTTGGGAAAGTCTGTCGCGTCGAACTTGAGCTGCCATCCATCTAGACCCTCACAGATATTCAGCCAGGAGTCATGATAATCAAGGTAAATAACAGAAAACGCAGGAGCAGCAAATCCCCCGGTGGCTTCCCCACGGACAAACAGTCACACCCGCGTACTATTCAACAAGCTTCCGGCGTGGTGAACTCACGGTCATGATTTACACCCTCAAATCAGCGCTACCAGTCCACAGTCCCCTAAGTCCTGATTAACCTTTTTTTGTCGCTTGAGAGCGGACAGTATCTAGCTACAATTATCATCACATGAACATAGAGGTTAAGAAGATCTCTTTAAATCTTCGTACATCTCCATTCAGTCTCTTGCTCTCTAACTTTCATTTAGTTTCATTAGGGACATAAAACGGAGCGATAAGAGACCTCAGCCGCTCATTAGTGGCATTGTAAGTATCATGGTCTTTGTTTCTCCCTCACCAAAATCGACTCTCAGCTTCTGAGACGTATTTTGCCGCTATCAGTGAAGCAGCCATTGAGACTGGCGGCACCGACAAAAGAAAACACATTCATCCAACGTAAAGGGCTTGGCATCACCCTGCAGCTCTTTCGTCTAGGTAGCTTGCTCTGCCAAGCGATCATCCATTCTTCATAAGCCCTCTGATGTCCCATTTCTAGACGTAATCAACTACTCATCTGTTGTCGCCTTCAGAAGCCCCCTACCCAGGACCGAAGGCGATTCTGCTCGCCTTACACTACTGCCCTGGATCGTGACGTTTAGGACACTTACTCACACTCAACTCAATACCCAGATCCAAAATGTCACGCGTCACACTTCTAGATCCCATGGCGTCATGGCTACCGAGCCGCTGTCAAGCTACTGCGGCAATAGAAGAATTACAATTTCTCTAGCGCAGAAATTATGACCTGCTGTTACTAACAAGTCTAGGTAGTGTAGCAAAGCAGAGCAGACACACAGACACACGCCGTGGACTCAAAATTAGCCCGAAGCCAAGCCGGGCACTTTCGTCCTAAAAAGTACGCCAGGAAAGGAATCATGACGTTACTCGAGTGCAATGGGTTTACGCACGGTCATGAGATATCGACCTTTGGTCATTCATTGACAAAAAATTACCCTCATCTAATCATGTTCTTGACGAGGGGGGAAAAAAAAGTCCACCGCTGATGCGTATCATCATGATGTCTCCCCTGTTATTGACACGAACCCAACGCCACAGCCGTAGCTAATCCGTTTTTGCGCTCCCCGCGTACTCCGCGTGTCTCTCAACCTAGAAGTTGGAGAAAGGAAGGAAAATTGACCACCGCCCCGGCCGCCCTAGATTTTGGAGAGTTCTAGAGCAACTACATCATGTTCTTCACCGGCTAAAGTTCAAGAGCCCCTCAATATACTTCCGTGTGTCAATGCCGATCCCCGACGCAAGACGGCCCGCGCCGTCACCGCCCCACCCAGATCCCGTCAGTCCTATGCCGCCCTCGGCGAACGACGAGCTGACGCCGCGGTAGCCGGCGTGATCGCTCGCCCTACGGATCAGGATAATCTCCTTACTGACCGTCGGGCTCGGCGGCGTAGGCGATGCCGGCCGCGCTGTGCTGGATCCATCGCCGCTCGCTGGGGAAACGTCCCTATCCGACGTCGACTGGGCGCCGTCCTCGTAGTTCTGCGCTGGCTGAAATGCTTCGTCGCTCGTGGCGTGTCGATTCAGGATGCGCTGCCAGACGACCCACCAGCCACGATTGGTCTTGCAGGTCCTCTCGAGCTGATTCATTTCCGGCCTGGTGAGGTTGAAAATGTTGAGTAGTTGCATGTGTGTGTTCATGGCCTCCACTCTTGACCATGGTAATGGTGCGTTTGATAGGAATGCTTGTGTGTGGTCCGGAATATTTGGTATGGTCGAATGTACCGTCATAGCCTCAGCGTCCCATACGAGATCGTAGATGTTGGACGATGAAGAACTGGACTCCGGCCTATCTGGCCGATATTGGATCGAAGATAAAAGTGGCTTTCGTAAAGGTGCCAACTGGAAATGAAGAGACTTGTAGAACGAGTTCCAGGCCAGCGAGTCGGTCCTCAACTCAAAGAGGAAAGTAAATATGAAGGGTTTGTTTACGTAAACGACGACGCGCATCTTGCTTGCTTTGTTTGAGTCCTGGTTTCCAAATGTCGGGTTCGAGCTCACAGCGTTGGCTCCGAGAGGCGTCACATCGTTCGTGAGGTTGCCGAGGTTCCTCACGACATCTGCTTCTAGGCGATCCGTGCCAACTTTGTCAAGCTCAACGTGGACGGTGCGTAGCATGGTACGAGAGTTCGATTCGGGCTCAGCTGCCTCATCTGAGGCTCCGTTTTCCTCGTCGCCACTACCCTCCTCGACATCGCCCATCAGGCCGATGAGGTAATGTCCCTCGTCATCTTCCATCTGCTTAGGTTTCACATGCGGGTTCACCGCAGCCTTAGAGGACTCCCCAGTTTGAAACGCAGCAACGGCAGATAGTTGGCTCTTAAACGCAGACGAAGAAGTATCCGATTTGCCGATTGACCAATACGTGCCGTACCCCAACTTCATGACCGTCATAAGTTTGTCCATGTGGCCATCGCTCTCTCCTTGAGTTGGCGTAGCGGTAGAGCCGGTAGCGGCTACAGTGTCGGCTTCGGTGTCGCCGATCTCGGGAACGGGGGCCGAATTGCCCTTGGTGTCACTTGGCCTTTTGGCTTCTTTCACCGTACCAATATCAAGCCCACGCCGCTCAGCCAGTGTTCTCGTCGAGGTCGAGCTCCCAGAAGCAGAGCCAGAATTTGATCGATGATTGTTGGGGCGAACCGGCGGCCGTACTGCTGGCTTCGTTGTAAGCGCCGGGGCTGGTGCTGGTTTGGATTCCGGGGCCGGCTCAGATCTCTTCACCCGTCGGCCAGCGCGAAGAGATGTCGGACTATCAATGACGCCGTAGGCGTTTTCTCCCCATGTATACAAGTCTTCCATCCATAGGGTGATATCTCTCACGGACTTGCGAGATAACGCTCCTGTCCCCAGAAAAATGGCACCGTCTTCAGGACCTGGATCTTGTCCTGTACCCAGCCAGGACCTCTTCGGCTCCTTCCCGGTTTTCGATTCCCCATCGGCATCCAATGATCCAAATTTTGAGACCACCAGGTCTTTAAGACCCTCAACTCTAGTGACGAGCCCTTCCAACACCTCTCGTTCCCCACTGCCCCGCTCCTCTTCGCCGACGCCAATGCCCAGTTCGCCAGACGCAGCGATGTTGATGCCTCCAAATACTGTGCGAATTGGGTTCCCTTGTAACATTACGTTCCAAGTTGACAAAAATAGGTCCCAATACCGACCAAGCAGGCTGAGGAAACTCATTCTTCGGGAGCGAACAAACAGGGCACTGAGTGAGGTGCCATGATGAAGCAGAAAGATAGTATGGGCACGGAGCAGATCCTGCAACAGAAGAGATGACGGCTTAATCTCCTTAGATGAATACTCGACAACCTCTTCTGGGGTTTCTTCTGCTTTCCCTGTCTGAAGCTTGGGCGGCAAAGGAATACGAGTAAGATCAATGGACTGCAGGCAATCAGCAATAAGAAAACAAAGCAGTGTAAGGAGAAACGTACCGCAAGAATCCACCAGTCTTGCTCCAGCTCATGGAGGATCACACGTGTCTTGTCCGTGTCGATGGAGTCGACAGGCTGGCCGCCAGAGAAGCTCTTGCTGAACTCGACCATGCCCTGGGCAAGACCAATCTGACGAAGACGCTCATTGCGCTCCTCTTGAGACAGATTCTCAGTTGGCTTTGCACGTGAGCGGTGACGCCGTTTATGTCGTTGGGTGTTGACTGAAGAGTAGTAAACAATTTGATCGTCAAGAGTCTCATCGGAATGACCCAACGATGGGTTGAAGATGGCAAGGAAGCCTAGCTGAGCCGAAACGATGCCACCCGGTGACAATGCCATGGCTTTTTTTGATTGCTTGTGATGGTGTGGTCCTGCCAACGGCGGTTCACTGAGAGCGGGGACGGAATGCCGTGATGTCCAGACCCATGAACTTCAAAATAAATGGGTGCAACGTCGGTGCGGCGGATTCAGACGGTAGGTAGCAGCAACCGCTGACGATGGTAAACAAATGGTAGGTCCCACGGCTCGTGAGGTGGCGTCTGAAAGGCTCGGAGCGTTTCTTCTTACGCTCTAACAAGCGTCAAGAGCAGCAGGAGCGGCAGCAACAATCCGAGCCGAGATGCAGAAATAAGGTAGATTATTCGAAAACGGAGCTGGCGTCACCGACAATGTCAGTCAGCAAGGAAGAGCTTGAGGCCGAGGCTGCCCACACAACCTGGATGGCAACGCAAGCGCGCACGCAGTGCTGGCGAGTTGTGTTCGCGATGCTGGCGAAAGCCAAGTCATTCAGTTGTGCCTCCTGCGTCGTCTTGGAGGAAGATCGGCGGTCGAAACTGCCCGGGGAGGCCGAATGGGGCTTTGGGCGGAAGATATGGAAATTCTGTGAGATCTCGATCGAGATTCCCCACGATGCAGGGCGTGCTCCAGTGGCGCCCAGGACAAGGCGATGCGAGGCGATTGAAGGTGAGTGGTCTGCTGCTGACTTGATTGGGCCGAACCGGAGCACTGTATTTTGGAAGGTATGCTGCGAAGGAGTGGAGGCCAGACCCGGCCGAACTTGGCGTGGGTACGGAGCACTTTCTCGCTTATTTTAGCCCGCGGTCTGGGCCGCCATGGACTTTCATCTCTTGTTCTAAGGTATTTTGTTCTTCCTCGATAACAATACACAAAGCCAAACTGTGTCTGGGTGAACACAAACGGATAGTGTTGGACACTTGAAATACGCTCGCCGGGACCACAGCATACCAAGGTACCTCACGGTCGGGTCCGACGGATGCTAGGACTTGAGACGGAAGAAAGAAGGGATAGAGGGACAAGACCATGGGGTACCTATCCCATTATGGGAATGTCGACCAGGGTAGCGGTACGTGCTGTTAGTGCACGCTCGAATTCGATGGACAAGCTGGGAGGGAGTCGCAGAAATGTGTCCAAGGACGGGAACGAATGCCGCAAGAACACCCAGTACGTGGGCCGACTTCCACGTTTTGGTCAACTCCGTTTCAGCAGCGGTCAAGCGCAAACCAGGTCTGGGCTGCTATGACTGGCTGGAGTCTGGAAAGAGAGTGTCACCTATCTTCATGTTACGCAACCTACCTACCTTACTCTCTCATGGCTATCTCCTGCCTCCGGTGGTCTAGCGGTGCGCTAAGCCAGGAAAGTTTGCGTGGCGTGACAACTCACGCGCAGCTCATTTCTCCCGCGTGCTTGGGGAACATGCTTCTCCACGTGGAAGTGGAACTTCAACCTCATGCCTTGGTGATCATCATGACCTTGAGCTTGTACCTCTCGAACTCTGTATCTAGAGCCGGACCCCAATGTCAAACCTTTCGAGCAGCCAAAACTGTGCTAGGAAACAGCGTCTTCGAAATGGCCATATCGGGTGCTGCGTTGCTACTTGCGTAGAGCCAACACAGCCAATGAAGCCTATGAAGATCGTCAAAAACTTCCCAACCAGGATTCAACCAATGATGGCCTCTGATCAGGCACAGGAAGCATGCTGCCATATCTATCAACAGTGACGGACTCCCCAACTTGGGAGAAGTATCACTTGGTAATCTTATCTTAATTAGCTTAAGAGCCAATACGTCCATCTCCTCGGAAGCCATCGCCCCAGCCGTAGAACACTGGAGAGAGAACTCTAGGCTGGTGATTATATGCCCATCAAAGGATAAAATAGACACAGAGTAAACGGCATTTCATGTGCAGATTCATCTCATCGTTCAAGGGACTTGTCTTTCCTTGAAGATGGTGGTATCATTCTCAACCCCAATTGCCAACAGCCCTTATTAGGTAGCCACGACTCCGGCCCCAAGTCTATTGTATTGTAAAACACAAAGCCGCTATGCTGTAACTCAAAACGTCGTCTCCCGTAACTTGCCAATCTTGCCAATCTCATACTCTATCCAGCGACCGACTCGCGTCCGTCCAGGCACAAGAATGCTGCCCGGGTTCATGACATGACACCCCTCGTACGTCACACAAAACGGTGGCGCCGTCGTGTCTACAAGGACCATTGATGTTGGCAAAGGGTAGAGGTGCAGAGCCGTCGCATAGTCCCAGTGCACTGGGCGGGTCGCTTGACGGAAAGGCGACAGATACCCTTGGTCCAAGATCGTCTTGACGAGCTTCCGCGCCGCATGGATGTCTTGAGGCAGGCTCGAATTGACCTCTTTTACAGCGGGCTTCTCGCTGGGAATATCAACGTCCATAGCCTCATCTGCTTCGACTTGGTCGTTCCCTGCCATATTGACGTCGTCTACTCCGCTGCCGTCTTCAGGAGGCTGGGTCTCCTCATCCTCGCCGGCATTCTGTTTCGATGACTTGAGGCGGACTGCCGTGCGGCGGAGGCGAGCTGAGATATCATCTCGGAAGACGACAACTTCGTGATTCGGACCGAAGAGTGTCAAACGGCTTGGGTTCGACGTCCAGATGGCCTCGCCATCGCTCTTGGCCCCGAGCTCCGCATTTGCCGCCGCGAAAACGCGTCTAATACGTGATGTGAAGACATCCGGTGCACCTTTTCGAGGCAGCGGTGTCGCAGCGCCGGCAGTGAACGCTGACACCCAACCGTCGTTGTCTCCAGGAACGAACACAAATGTAGACGTTTGGAGGAGCGTGGGGTAGTCGGACAGGGCCGAGGCCAAGGCGTCAAAATATTCTTTGTACTCAATGCTGCCGCCGCTACCACCCCTGGCAAGAACAGCGTGCTGCGTGAAATTGCCCGTGACAACGAAAGTCATTGGACTTGAGCCTTCGGGCTCAGCTGCATATATCGCAAGTATCCTTCGCAAGGCTTGCAACGTTCGTGGTTGGTCAAGGTTCAACTCGCCGATGATCACCATCCGCCCTCTACTAGGCACCTCCTCGGCAGAGTGGCGGGGCAGTAACCGCTGTTCAAGCTTCCGCATCTTGGGTCCGACGGCTCGTTCGCTTCCGACGCCGAGGAAATCGATCCAGCCGAATCCACCTCCTATGGTGTGATCCTGGCCGCCATCGGGACCACTGACTCCTAATGTGGCTCTCCTCTTCTCGCATGGGGGTTGACCGATAAAGAAGCCTTGGAACCTGCCGCCTAGTGTTCCTCCGACACCGCTGCTACCACTCAGTCCCTTGCCGACGGACTCCTCTTCTTCCTCGTAAACACCATCCACGAGCACAACCATTCCAGGAGCGAACCAAGCCGAGTCTTCGGGGATTGCAACAGCTTGTGACACATCTAGGGCAATAGTGGCCGTCAGGTCGCTAATCGCGAGGCCTCCCGCAGGCAACACATTCAACATGCCCAAAAGCATGTGGTGGCTACCGTGGCGACCTAAAAGATTGGCGATTGGGGTAATTTTGTGGTTTAGTTGGTTTGATGATGACCGTTTGCCCGAAGGAGCTCTCGTGCTCGCAACTGCTGACGTCTGGAAGGACTCGTTCCTGAGCAATCTCTGGTGTATGACATTGTACCTGTTTCTGAATAGCGCAGTTTTGTGTGATGCTGGCGGTAGGAGTGAAGGTTTTGAGGTTTCCCTGCTCATCGTTAGCGAGTAAGCTCCTGCCTCGGGCAGAACCCATATCGTACCTCTCGAAATGCTTCTTGGCAACATTGTAGGAATATCTTGGCTGATCGTAGGCATCGATGACGTTGAACCACTTCCGCGGATCCTTGATACTCTCGTCGTCCTCTTCTTCCTCGACGCCCAGACTAGACATGCCAAAGCTCTGTTGGCTGTCCTCTCGAGCCAACGATGCCTGTGCCGGCCGCAAACCCAATCTCGCATTTGACATGTCAACATCTTGCCCCGGTTCGATCAGAAGACTATTCTGTCGACTCAAGCCTCTGGCGCCGGCCACAATTTTGCCCCCGCTCATATTTTCCTCCAAGTTTTTCAGAATATCTTTAAGCTCTGGGCTTGCGCCATCGACGATAACTCCACCATTGCGGCTTTTCCATGACTTTGCCACCTCCTCCAGGACCTTCTCTGCGAGTCCCTCCTCTCGCCATGCGGATCCACAATGCCGGCCGATGAATGTAGCCAGTTCTTGTAAGGCGGAGGAGGCAAGGGTCAGACTGTGTTTCTTTGTGAAGGTTCGGAATGCCAGTGGTCGTAGTGTGGCTGGAGGTAGAATGATGGGGAGGATCGCGTGTTTCGTCGGCGCTGAGGCTTTGAAAGGCTTCAAAGGATGGACTGGGGTGCCGAATGCGGGCGAGGACGAGGGTATCGCAGAAGATGGAGGGGCAGGCGTCCTTGCGGCAAAGATGTTGGCCATGGGCATTTTGCGCTTAGGAGATATTGACGGTGGCGGATCCATGATTGAGACGTTTCTCTGTGATTTGAATGGTATGTAGATGGCAGTGTTTCAAAATTCGAGGATCTTCTTCGGAGTGGCGGTTGTCGCACTTGTCACAGAGTGGTTGTCAAGAACAGTCGCGAGGGACGCCAAAGGCTTAATTGAGACGCGTCCATCACAGCGAAACGCCGCGTCTTGGTTAATTGATCGCGCTCTCTTAACCCAGCGCCACAGTCAGCCGAAGTGGGGTTGAGTGCTGTGGCTGTGGCTGGAGCAGGTGGTGGCTCAAGCTTCCTTGACTGACTCTGGGCAGCTGGGATGCTGTCATCGAAAGAAATCGGAGCTGTCTGTGCCAAAATTCGAAAAGACAAAGCCTCTCAATTGCAAATACGCCGCTCCTGTCTTTCGCACCCTTCCGAACAATATACTCACAATGCTGGCACCAGTAGCTCGACTCATGCCGAGGCATGTTTCTAGACTCAATATCTTCCGTCCCATGTCCAGCTTGCCGTCCAACCCGCGCATTGTGAGTTCCTGTCCCTCTGCCATGCGTGTCGATAAAGCAGCTGACCGTTTCTACCGCGCAGAAAGTCTTCCCTGCGGATGCATCACGAGCCTCTTTTCTCCTATCCTACCTCGAAGATGAGCCTCCGAACCAGAGAATAGCCATTGGCTTCTCTACGACCGATCCTCCGACGCCACGATCGTTTATCGAGAACCAAACCTTTACCAAGATCCTCTATGAAGTTCTTGCGGAGCATGCGCATAAAGACAAGGACCTCTCAGCACAGGCGCAAGCCTTTGCAGGGCCTGGCGGAGCCAATCTTGGCTCTGGAGGGGCACTCTTTGCCCAGAAGAACAAGAGGCGTTCGTCGAGCAAGGTCGGTGGCGGCGGCGGCGCCGGAGGCGGTGGTGCTGGTGGTGCCAGTGCCCAAGGCGGCGCCGGAGGAGGCGGGCACGGCGGTTACGTCCACCTTAGTGATTCAAGAAACCCTCCAGATTTTGGTCGCATTGCCTGGCCTGAAGATATCCTGGGCAGCGTTGAAGTCGATCAAAGCGGCAACATAATTGGTTCGCTCGAGCCAAGTGGAACATATCGAATTATCACCAACGAGGGAATGTAAGTTGCGAAGCCTCTGTGAAACAAACTAGACAGACAGACTAACACGAATAGTCTTGGGTTGAGTCCGTATCTTTCAGAAAAGCTCGTTGAGAGACTTCGCGAGGAAGCCGATAAAGACCACTCGTAATCGCCCCGCAAGTATCGGAGGACTCTTCGGGGGGGGGGGGGGGGGGAGCTAGCCGACCCCCGGATGCGCGCTGTGAACTTGTACGCTCATGTAATAGTAGCTCACCACTTTACGACTGCATATATTGACGAGATTATGTTAGTCGGTTTCTAGGATGAACATTAGGTTGCTTTCTTCGCCGACAGGTACCTTTTTGGGGTCGAAGTGCAACTTGGGAGGAAGAGGGCTAGACGAAGCCTACGCGAGTTTGAAGAACCCACCCACCTCCACTTGGTCTTTTGTTCGAGCAATTGGCAAGGAACAAGCACACGGAGGGGATCGTGAGCTTGCTCCTTTAACCTCGGGAATGGAGTTGCTGCAGAATCTTTCGTCCTGCAGACACGGTTTCCCCCCACAACCCCGTACTCGACTCCCGCCATAATATGCACATGGACGAAAGGAGCCCAAAAACAGAAGCGGGCACATGCACTGGATTCCAGACCGCCGGTTGATGTTCTCGGTTGAGTCAGTTCGGGTATGTTTTACCGACTAACCCTGGAATTGTCATCAATAGTCTTGAAAGATTTTGATCCTCGAATCTTTGCATCTCGATAGTTTTCCAAATGGTACAGATACCTGGGTCAGAGGGCCGTTGTTCCTTTGGATGGTAGGATTGATCAGGGTTGTTTAGCCGATGCAAGCAGCTGCAGCGCCTTGATCCCTGGGTGGCCTGAGTTGCCGGGCCGTCCATAGGATGACATGCGGGCGGGTAGCGATGCCAGCGATCAGTTGGGCTCTGCTTCCTTGAGTCCAGGGCGAGGGATTTCCTATGGCCAAGAGCCCACTCTGTATCCAAACCCAAGGTAGTAATTACTGCGTAAGAGGTTCTGTGACCACCGGCGCAGTATGTGAAAATGATACAGATACACCACCAGAGTATGCCTCGAGCCGCGATCCATCTACTGGTCAGGTCTAGTCACTACTTATCAACATCAAATGTCTTGTATCATTGTGTGTAGTTGGTGCGCTTGAATATGACTCGGGACGAACGCGTATTTATGCTGATATAACCTGACGGAGAGTAACTACGGATACCTGATCCTGATATTTGTTTGATTCAATGCTGACGAATAGCAAGTGTCGATATCGTCAGGCGATGTTCGATCCTGCAACGGCAGTTGTGTCTGTCTGTTCTCAGAACGAGCGTAGCTATCATGTAGTCATGAGGCTACAGCCACCAACCTTACCGATGATGCGACCTGATGTAGTTGGACCGGCTCACTCAGCGGTATGATTATGAGCTGTCACTTATCAGCGGCCGCCTCACACCGCAGCCTGGGGTAATGAGGTATATGATACCCAAGGTGAGTTGGATTATCTATCTAGCCATTATCTGCTCACCCTCCTTAAAACTCTACTTGGATTTCCATGTTGGGCCCAATGGAACGGGGGTTGAGATGGTGTCAGGAGGATCATATCAATGATTACCTTTCTGGGCTACCTTGGACGCGTAGTTTCTAAGAATGATAGCAGCGCTACTGAGTAGAATCTTTTTTGCGCTCAGCCTGCAGCAGTATCTGCCAAAGGTAATTCGTGATGATTCTTTCATCAGGTTGTGGTGAGTAATAATGGCCTGTAGGTTGGGGCACCAATAGGTATGACCTGGAGGGACGGGACTCTTTGAAGCACAGACCAGAGCGCACTTTCTCCCCACCATTGCGGGCAAGAGTCGGCGAATGGCACCTGGCATGGGCAGGCAGATGGAAAAAGAAGGGGGGGGCAGGAAGCCTGAAGGTGCAGAACAGCCTGGCACAAACCAGACGAGCCAGGGAGCTTCTTGGCAGCCACTCCACCTCACCAGTCCATGTTCCCCTCCACAATCCACCTCCAACTTCGTCATGCCCACTTGAGTGTGGTCCAAAGGCTTGCTCCGGCCACAACCCCATTCAAACAAAAACGACCTGAGTCCCCCCCATCCCCCCTCCCGACCGACAATATGGCTTCCGGTTTCGACGAGGAGGAGCTTCATATCAGTCTCTCGCCCTCACAGATCCGACGACGCTCCCAGCAGCACGGTGCCGCCTCCGATGCTGCCGCCTCCGCCGCCGGCCATCACGAACTACGACCGCCTGTGCCCGGTGCCGTAAACATCGCCAATATGGGACCGCCCGTCGATACCACCGCCCCGCTGCGGGAGAAGATCAAGACGGAGCAGCGCATTGGTGCCTACAAGATCATCAAGACCCTGGGCGAGGGCTCCTTTGGAAAAGTGAAGCTGGCTATCCACAATGGTACCGGCCAGCAGGTTGCTCTCAAGATCATCGCGAGGAAGAAGCTCATCAGCAGAGACATGGCTGGTCGCGTGGAGCGTGAAATCGAATACCTACAGCTTCTGCGACATCCTCACATTATCAAATTGTATGTGACATGTCTGAGACGACGCTGGCTCGCTTCAGGCCTATCGCTAACTCAAATTAACACAGATACACTGTTATCAAGACCCCCAACGAGATCATCATGGTCCTTGAATATGCAGGCGGAGAGCTTTTCGACTATATAGTGCAAAACGGCCGAATGAAGGAGCCCGAGGCGCGTAGATTCTTTCAACAGATGCTATGCGCCGTCGAGTACTGCCACCGACACAAGATCGTGCATCGAGACCTGAAGCCCGAAAACCTTCTTCTGGACGATAACCTCAATGTCAAGATTGCCGACTTTGGTTTGAGCAACATCATGACGGACGGAAACTTCCTGAAGACGAGTTGCGGAAGTCCAAATTATGCCGCACCCGAAGTCATTGGTGGCAAGCTTTACGCTGGCCCAGAGGTAGATGTGTGGAGTTGTGGCGTGATTCTTTACGTCCTGCTAGTGGGCAGACTCCCCTTTGACGATGAGCATATCCCCAGTCTCTTCGCAAAGATTGCACGCGGCACATACAGCATACCGCAGTGGATGAACTCTGGTGCTGCAGGCCTCATTAAGAAGATGCTGGTCGTCAACCCTGTGCAACGTGCCACTATTGATGATATCCGTCAGGACCCCTGGTTCATGACTGACCTGCCGCCTTATCTGGCGCCGCCGGTCGAGGAGTTCTTCAACACAGGCGTGGACCCTAACAAGGCCATCCAGAAGAGTGACATTGCACCCAATGCCCCCCCTAGAGTCCAGGAGAAGTTGCACAACGAGGTCACAGAGAAGATCAGTAAGACCATGGGTTACGGAAAGAAGGACGTAGAGGAGGCTTTGCAGGCTGCGGAACCGTCAGCGATTAAAGATGCGTACATGATTGTTCGCGAGAACAAACTCATGCAAGTGAATGGTACGTATCTACCAGTGAGGGCCTGTCCACATGATGAATCACCGTCTAATATTTCAACAGAGGCCATGTCATCACTTTCAGTAGATCAAGATGGCTCTAGTAGTCCACTTCCTAGTGCATCATCCGCGAGGTCGGGTGGCTCGACAGTCGGTGGGCAACGACCCTACATCAGCAAGATCGGAATTCTGCCTAGCAGTCTGCCAACCTATCACAAAGAGTACATGGAGCGTGAGAAGGCTGGCCCCGAGGACCATCCAGCGCCAACAATCGTCGTCAACGAGCCAGGCTCATCCGCCCGCACGGATGCAGAAAGGGAAGAGACAGCAAGGCATCTCAAGCCTCACTCCAGGAACAGTCAGGTCAGACTCGACGATTCCAGCAAACGGCCACAAGGCATGACGCCCGTCGTTCAGGCGAAGAAGACAAAGCCTGTGAGGTGGCAATTCGGTATCCGCTCGCGCAATGCGCCTTGGGAAGCCCTCTTGTGTATTCACAAGGCCTTGAACAAGCTCGGTGCGACTTATGTGCCCGACGAAGACTATGAAAAAGTCCACGGCAATGAGGCCGATCAACCCAGCAACGACGGTAGCTTCGTCGAGGAATACGCTCCTCAGGGGGCCAATGATTCAACTAGCAGTATTGATCCTCTCAAGAGATATAAGCTACCAGCCGACCCATGGCATATCAAGGTCCGATGGGAGACGTCGAGTAAGTGTTTGCATACTTCCTGATCTAGGGTTTCCCACTAACCAGACTACAGCACTGCATCAGGCCTCAGGAACTCCCACAGAGGGTAGTAAGACCCCAGATAGCTTTCATGTTGTTGGCGATGATGAGGGGAAGCGAGATTTTGTAGCCTTGCACGTGGACATCCAAATATACGAGATGGAACACGGCGTCTATCTCGTGGACTTCAAATGTTCTGGCTACGAGACGGCCGACAAGAGACTGCTCGAAGAGAAGGATGTCACAAGTCCTTTCCCTTTCCTAGATATGGCTGCTAGGTTGATAATGCAATTAGCCGAAGCAGACTGAAGATCCGTCTTGGTTGATCCGTTATCCCTCGGGAATGTTTACTCCCCTCCGTTTTCTTCAGGGGTTTAACTTGGGAAATACTTTGAAAACGGTGGGCTCAGCGATAGACATGGGAAGACATGCCGATCGATCGGTCATGTTACAGCGTCAGGTTATGCGAACAAGGGAGTTTTGGTACGGGGGAGAGGGATGGTGTGTGGTGTTCTTTTTGGTTTCTTTTGGGGCAGTACCCAGCGGCAGCAGAAGGGCGTGGCTCTGGTCCAGTCGTCTCAGCTGAGGCGAAAGTGGCATCGCGTGTTTCCACACCACCAGGTCGAGATCTAGAGGACATCGGGTTGTACTCGAAACGAGGCGTGGGGGTGAATAGACACACTATTTTGCATCACGAATAGGAGTTGAATTCGTTAAGCATCATATCACCACGGCGCGACCACGGCATCATTACGAGAACTTTGTCCATCTCGGAGACCAGCTCAAGCCCGAGACCCCTTACACCCAGTGTATCAATCGGCGGCCACGGCACCGAAGCAGAGCCTCACGACTTTAGAGTCCGGGATGAACATGCCGCAAAATATGAAGCTCCAAAGCGCAAAGGCGGCGAGGATCTTGGCTCAAATTGGCAGCCAGCTCCGTGGTGTGTGTCCTGGAGATGATCATCACTTTCACAGACCTACGGATCCCGCACTCTAGATCGAATCGAAATGCTGACCCCTCGGGCGTGTTTTAGCAGAGCCTCATGGAAACGAGCGCCAAGAAAAGGATTGAACTTTGAACTTTGGAGACTGCCCTTAATTGTGTCCGTATTTCGTACACGGGGGACGGGCAGAGGAATGCAAAAGTCGAGACCGAATCCTTTTCTGCTCAAAGCAGAATCCAGCTCCGTCCGCAAGTCCTGTGCGTTGTGCCACGAGAAAGTCAAAAAAGAGGAAGGCAGTGGGCAGGGAGACAGGCAGCGGCAATGGACCCTGAAAGGGGTAAGTGTCAGTTTCAACGAACCATGACGGTGATTCCTCTTCCAGCCCAGGTGGGTGGGTGAATGTTTATTCGCTCTGGATGGAGGCCCTGGACAATTGATAGAGGCCCTGGATGAGAAAGACGGCCCCCCGCCCACGGGACTCGGGTCTTGGGACGTCGCGGACCACTTCAGACGATACACTCTGGGGCTCGGGACGGGAACTCCAGACGATACATACGGAATGGGGGGGGTTGATTACGTACGTCCCCTCCTGTGCCGAAGGTGGGATATTGACGACGACATACAACGACCACGTCGGCCACCACCGCCACCTAACGTCCCGCCGACCGAGGGCGCTTTTCGGCGAGTTGTAAGTTTCGGTGGAGATTATGGAGCCCTTTTTACGGCAACGGTCGATAATCTCCGGGACAGCCGGCCTTTGCCATCCCGCCGGAATGCGATTGAGAAACCGGCATACCCGCCTTTTGCTTGCGACTGCGAGTCGCGAACCTGCAGAAGCTCACACGACACAATACCGGACGTGGAGATGCCAAGCGATGGGATGCGGGTCACTTGGCAGCAAGGTCAATACTGAGTATTCGAATACTCCCTGTTTCTCTTTCGCTCTCGAGGCTCGGAGGAATACCATGCTTAGCTTTGAATCGGCTCTTGAGGAAACTTTCTGCCTCGGATCGGATATTTTTCTTCCATAGTATCGTATCCGTGGTAGCAGCCGCAGTCGGCAGCATTGATCAAGGCAGGGCGCTTGCTTTTCGTCTTAGTGATGCTGACAATATCACAACTTACACGTATTCCTGGTGCCGCGCATCGCGCATCGCCAAATCACGGACTTCTCGCCGTTCAATCTATATCCAAGCCAACGATCATCGTCCGTGTCCGTGTATCCATACTACGGTACTACCGTACGGATAGTGTAGGGTTCCCTTGGTCCCCCTCTTCGAGGGTCCATCCAGTGCAAGATTTCCCAGGGAAACAATGGCCGCAACTCTGCAGTTAAGGACGACACCCAGCCGATATCAGGTTACTAAAAATGGTCCAAAGGAGGGATGGGCCCGGGACGGGAAGGGGGCGGCGAAGTGGCAGCGCCAGCAAGCAAGTGAGGGCGGGAAAGGGGCACGCGCGGGGGAGGGGGAGAGAAAACACCAGATGTAAGATTTGCAAAGTCACCGAAGATCAGGACAAGGACCAAGGGACGACCGAGAAAGCGACGAAACGTGCTCTATACTTTGCTCTTTTCTCACTTTCTTGGCCACAGACTCCGAGTGTCAGCACACCACACCGACCGAGTTCTACAAGTTTTGAAAGTCCCATTCTCATTCTGTTATCCCCCATCCCCCGCCCTGAACCTTGTCTCCATTTCTTCTTCTGTGACCGCATCGTCAGATCGAAATTTAGAGTTTTGGTTATCTTGGTTGGTTCATCCCGCAACCAGAACCCTTACACCACGCCGCTGGGGACCAACTCGAAACGCAAATTCCAGACACCGCGAGACCCGTGGGAAAGGCAGGATAAGGGGTTTGTTAGGGTTCGGTTTGGAAGTGCCGTGTGGCGGTGGCGAGGGAGGGAAAGCCAAAACCAAAACTCGACACTTGCGAGGAAAGTTGTGATGGAAGTGAGGAAGGTTTTCCCTAGCAAAAGAGCTCAGCCATTGAAGAAGAAACACACACACACGTACACACACCGTAATCTCTCGTCAGCTTGTTTTGGCCCTTGCTTGTGCGGGTTGTACGACCAAGAAAAAGTCATTGTCTCTCTGATTACCCATCTCTGACTACAAGACTACATGACCACTATAATCAGATTTATAGTTTACTTGGACTCTTCAGCTCGGTTGCGCTGAAAAGGCACCACCCCGCGATAGCAAGAGCGCAACGGGGAAAAGGACAAAATAGCTCTTGTCGACACGCCCCCCAAAATCCCTAGTGTACACACAGTCCCATCCCCTCATCCTCAACTTTGAAAGCCATTATCTCCCAAATATCCAAGCCTTCATCTTCCGTTCTCAAAACCGCCTAGACAACTTTACGAAATCATCCATCCCCCGTTGGCCTGTTGTTTTGACAACCGGAATCTACTCCGGAGAATTGTTGTTCGTCCAAACCAGCCCTAAGCCACGCCACACTCACCTACATACACACCCTTCTGCAAGAGGACTACGGCAGAAGCCCGGCCATTCTCGATGACAAGACAATAAGGCATTGCTAGTTCCTACCGCACTTGGTTACGGCCGTACGCGTGTACTTTCTCCACGGCTCACGCTCACGCCCCTCCCACTTTCCCTTTCCTTCAAAATACTTTCCGTATCGTCGCTACAACGGCCCTGAGAATCCCTCTCAACCCTTCTCGCTGTCCCCCCTTGAATAAGCAAACCTGTACGTACGCCCCTTATCAACCCAGCGATATTTAGACTCTGGTGGTGCAGCACGGCACGGAATCCCTCTCAAGCCATGGTAGTACAAGACTGCCCACGCCCCGACAAAAAGACTTGAACAATATCAAGAACGCATGCTAAACTTTTTTCCAAACCTTGCTTGGCCCTTGAGTCCCCCCATCTTCACGCCCCTGTCTGCCTCCCCCTCATCACCACCACCCACCTCCTCACGCCCCTGCTTTGCATTCCCCTCACCGGTCGAAGTCATCTCCAATTTTTCGACGCCTCACAAAGCAAAGATCTTTTCCCCCCTTTTGCCTGCCGGTCTTTTCTGGCTGTACTATGTACGTCTTTGCTATGCCGTGGCACGGTTGGGGGAAACAACCATGGTTTGGGAATGTGGGAAGTGGGGCCAAGTGCGAGGGGGCAGAATTTCTTCCTGACTTCACACATTGGTTGGTGAGCGAACAAAGGCAATTAAGGTTTATATCCCACATTCAGGTTTTCATTTTTTTTCGTTTACCTTACCTCACCGCCGCAAAAGAATCGACTCAACTTGCGTTGGTTTTTTTTTTTCTGCTGAAAAAGAAAGTCTCGTCCCCGTTCCTTCTGACTTCGTTGACAGGCCAGGGGGGAGGTGCCGTGAGAAGTCAGGCCGATATGCATGATCACATCGACCTGAAAGCCGCATCAAATCTTGTAAACAAGAAGGTCCTCTTACAAGTTACACAGGAACGTGCTCTGTCGTGGTGCGGAAGTTTATTATCCCTCTTGTCCACTTGCCTCTTTGATTCTTTTGCCCTTGACACGTAAATTGAGTCCAAGACCTGCGCGGTCAAAACTATAATCTCTCTCTCCCTTTCTTTTTTCCCTCTCCTCATTTTGCCCAATCTGCTCGTCCGACCACAGTCTTTACTCTTGGACGAGACCGTGGACCGAAGATGTAAACTCTAGTAGTGACGGTAAAAAGAAAAGAGTAGAGTTTAGTTGCACGGTCAAAAGAGAGGCTTGAACCACCAAGACCAAAGCTCCCCTCTAACCAATTGTGGACTCTCGTATACATGCTATTTCATCTGTAGACTTGTAGGTTTTTGTGCAAACTTTTGAAGGCTCCCGGTTGCGAACCGAACTTACCTACAGACGATGGAAATCCAAAGTCGCGAGTGCGAACGGAAAGACGTCGTCGTCGTCGTCGTCGTCGTCAGTAGGTCCCCTTAGTTTTCGCAAATCCCTAAAAAGTCTATTATTAAAAGATTTGATCCTGCTGACAGAGACGAACGAGCGAGACACAAGTGACAGCGAGGAGGGGGGAAAGAAAGTAAAAAGAGAGCTTTGACAGTGAGTTGCCCGCCCGCCCGGACGGGATGAACATGTCAATCGGCAAATGTCATGCATCTCAGCGCCCGCATCTCTTTTGCCTTGCCAGTCAAAGACGTCCAACACTTCCACGGAGAACCTACTACTCAGCTTACGCATCTTGTTTTCCCGTGGTTCGGTTGACGATGATGTCGATCACACCACCCTGTCCCCCCCCCCGTTTGCATTTGTTGATTCACTGCACTTTTGGGCAGCAACGAATAGGCGTACGCTAGATACGGAGCTTTGGTTGGAATGAACCTCTGAAGCCTTGTGCTTGCATCAAATGCCCGTTATGTTTTTCGATTTTCAATCTTGCCCTCTTCTAGGGGTGTGCTGCGAGACTACACATGCTTACGGCGGTGACGGCGGGTGGACGGCGGCGCCATTTGGAAAAGAGAGTTGTAACTTGTAAGGCGAGAAGGTGGACGGAAAAGCGTAGTGAAGAATGGAAAAAGAGCATCCGCAAGGTAGGCGTGAACGGCGTGAAAGATGCCACGCGATACGCGATACGCCTTATTCGGTGGTGCAACGCTAGATCACCAGACCCCCGGGGAAAAGGAGGAGGCGTGTGGGAGGTTCGTCGTCGTCGACGACACCGGATTGTCTACTACGCAATATACTATCCGACCGCCCGTAGCTAGCAAGTTCAGTAGTCTTTCGTTTGTTCCCGTCAGCGGCGACTATTACCGTGATTGCTTTGGGAATTACAAAATTGGTGTGGTGGGATGCCTAGACTCTCAATCACATGTCTTTGCGACTAAGGAACCCAAAGAGACGGGATAGCTTCCCTTTTCTCTGTAGCGGACTTTTGTAGAGGGTGTGTGTATGTTAGAGAGAGAGAGAGACACACACACACACATAGAAAAGAGAGAAGGATGTGTGGCTTGACTTGTCAATGATGACTACAGCCCACCAACCGCAAAGGAGGCTAGAGCAAGAACGCCAGAGATGCGGAATTCATGTACGCGCCCCTTTTGGTAATTAAGGTTTTCCCACCTGTGGCCCGTCCCACCCTCTTCTTTGCTTCTTCCCTCCGACCCTCCTCGGGCATACGCCGCCCTCGTGCTTCTGTTCTTGTTGTTGTCATCGATACCTGTAGCAGTCACGGTACCCTGACCTCTAGGGGAGTATACGTACCTAAACCACACTTTTCTCCCAAATTACTCTCTCCCTCTTTACCGTCCCGTCCTGTTTTCCTTTACTGCGTAGACACACCCAAAGGGCCTAGGCCTAGCTATGGACGGCATGGACCAGGCAAACGCCAGCTGTCACACCATCTACCCGATACCCCTTTCAGCGTTTTGGTTTTCGTTCAGCAAACTTCATGGAGAGTGTGGTTTTGGTCAGTTCTCTCCTGCGACAACTGTCAGAATGTGGCTAGGGTAATCGTTGCGGTGTGCATATACTCACATACTCCCTCCCTCTCTGGAATAGGCAATAAACCCAACGGCTGAAAGTATGCAAAGTTCGCGCATCGATGGCCCATGGCAAGCTGTGCTCTCGGCGAGCTCAATAGGTGACTAGTTGTAGGTGTTGTACCTAACGTGCCGTTGAGCCATATCACCACACCCCTTGGACAGCTGAACCGTCTGAACGGTGCAACACACCGAGCAGACAGAGTTGGAAAGGAAATGAATGGGCGAAGCAACCTCCCGCTGCATCAGCAGCATCCATCGGTCACGATCGGTTGACAACTTTGACACTGGCATCGGCACATCGGCACCGACACCGGCAGTAGCAATTGCATTGGCGCGCTTCATTTCGTCGATTCGCTTCGCACCGAGATCACGCCCGCCCAGGTGCTTCGCATCGAAGCCATCAGGCGACGACGGCCCTGCTGTTGCCGCCGCCGCCGCCGCTGCTGCTGCTGCTGTGCCTGAACCTATTCGTACCCCGCCATGCTGGCCTACCCAGCAGCCTGTCGTCCCTCGCATGCCCGCAGCCCCAGGCCATGCTTCTGCATGAGATGCCTCACTTTGAAGCAAGGAAGAGAGAGCCACGAATTTTTCGTCCCTTGTAGAGTTTACCCCTTGCTTGTGTTGTATGGCATCAATAGGCTGCAGCAGCGGCGGGAGCATGCCTCACTCCATACGCAGTATCGCGGCATCGCCAAGTTCCAAACGTACCTGAACCTAAAGGTTTCCCCCAGTACAAGTCCGCAGGACGTTCCGTAGGGAAGTGAAAATAAAAATAAAAAAACGGCACATGGCCGAACCGGCCTAACCCCAGTTTGCAGGCTGCAGGATAGGACCAGCATCGCAGTAGTTCCCAAGAAGAGAAGATAGGATACGGAGTACTCCCACCTTCGACTCCCAAGTCCAAGAAACCTTCTAGAACAAAACATACGATCGAACAATGCCCAGCGCAACCACAGCATATGCTCTTACAACTCCACGACTTGTTAGACTTTTTGACTTTTCGGTTCTCCAATTCTCTTGCAGGGCGTGTGGGCGGCCTGACAGGTCCTAGCTACGTGTCTCTCGTCTCTCTCTGACAGTACCAAGTCGGTCCTCGCCTATTGAGTTCGACTCTGCCTCAAGCTTCTAATCTGGCCTCGCCGAGCTGCCTGACACTCGCCGAAGTGCCCCGTATGGTGTCCGTATGCTGCGCCGTGAAGAGGGTTCGTAAGGTGTGGCCTTGTGATGCTGACCATAATCACCTGCCCCAGCCCTGTATCTCGCTGAGTGGCATAAACATGCCGGCCCGGCGACGTGCGGTGAACTCGTACCAATACATCTTCAAGACGCACGATTTCTTTCGCATCACAGAGTTCCCTGCCTCCAGCCCCCCGGCCGACGTCACGCTGAGACTCCGCTGACCTCCGCGCTTCGCGTTACGTACTGCGGTACGCTCCCGTGCGGTGCGTTGCGGTGCGTTGCGAATCCATGGGACAAGAACGGCACAAAGAGAGACCCGCATCTGCACCCACGGCGGCTCTAAACCTTCTTTTCACTGCCCACCCGGACCCCGGGCCTAGGACTGCTTATAGGCTCGGAAAGGGCGTGTAAATGGAGTCACGACTGGGAGATCTTCTATGGGGACGACAAGTCTTGAGACGATCCTCCAATCACCGCCCCCGGTTCACCTCAACTTGGCAGTTGATGTGCTCTCTAGGTAGAACTTCGGCTATTTGTAAGGGGGTGGGCGTGAGTCAAGTACCGTACTCCATACTCGACCATACAACCAAGAGCCAGGCCTGTCAAGGAATGTTGGAGGAAAGCTTGGCCATCTCGGCCGGTTAATGGGCGACAGCGCCAAGGAAATCCAGCCCGATTTCTTGCGACAAATAGTCGCGAACTACTCCGTACGAGTACGGAGTACGAAGACACGAGGCGCGTCCCACTCCTGGAGCTTGAAGCCAAGCCAACCGCCAACCGCCAAAGCGGCTCCCACGAAGACTTACTCGCTGCGACCTTGCCATTCCTGTACAAGAGGCGGCCGCCCCGTAGCGTGGTATTCTCGACTGGAGACCACACTACCGTGATCGATCGCCCGGGCACCATGTTCGATGGGGAAGCGCGCAGCAAAAGGCAACTGAGATGGTGAGCAATGCTCCCAAAGCCTATCTGCGACGGAGTGGACATCTGACGATCATAGAGTTTTTGGAGGATGGATGCGAGTGCGCGCAGTGTCCGAGAGAAGATGAGAGCCAGTCAGTGAGAGTAAGAACAACACCGGTAATCACTAATCGGTGGCCAAGGCAAAAAGGAATATTAAGGTTTCCTGATAGTGTCTTTGTTGTATATCGACGATCAACATGGAGCTCCACGGCGATGACCCCTATTTTCGTTACTTCAGATGCGAAAGAGGAGATGGTGTGGGAATGGAACTAGACCAGACCGACACAAGCGCCACACGCCCCTCCATAGTTTGTCATTCCCGCGCCCTCCTTTGAGCTTTTCAGTGAGGTGTGCGGCGTGCCGTGTGTGCGTGCTTGGGGATGGTCCCTCTCTCCCAGACTGCCGGGCTTCCAGTGATGTATGAGGCTTGGATCGAGCGCTTGCAAATCTCATTAGGCTTTCTGTCCAAACGTGTGTAGCTGCTGAGAGGCTGGTGCGGCGCGCTAGCCTCCCTCACTGCTGGGAAAGCCGCGTAACTGCGTAATCTGCGTATCGTCTGTGGTTGGTGTGTTTTGGACAGCCGTCTCGCGTGCACGGGATGGAATTGGAGGAATGATGAGATGGACGACAAATCTGCCCAGGTGGAGCATATCGTCCGGGAAAGGCAGTTCCCTTCGAGCCCCCCCCCAGTATTACATAGTATCCGTAGGCGAGACAGAACATGGGATTTGCGATTTGCCGTGGGATTTTTTGGGGTCTCTTTAGACTTTGGTAGTGCATGACATGCCCTCGAGCCCTCGCACAGGGACTGGTTCCCGTACGAGAAGGAGGAAATGTCGTGCCATGAGCAGCAGATGAACAGCCAGTCACCCTCCAACAAGCTTCCCTAGCAGAAAGTGGAATTAGCATGAAGGGTCGCAACGAATGGCCAACAACGATGGAAACATTGCTGGTCTCGAGATCATACAGCACCTTACTACTTGGTATAGGCACTCCCTGGTCTTGCCAGAGCGTGATGCGATGTAACTCAACCTGCCACCCAGATTCGCTGTAGATCGCTGCCGGGGAAAGGGGAACGAGATTTGGCAGGCGCGCCGTAAAGCTTATCCCGAGGGATGTAATCGTAGGCTGTGCTAACTCTATTCCTCCCTGCCTTGCACGCCTGGCAGCAGGCTGTCTTTTCGTCGTTCAGGCTGGTCTCTGGCTACCTACTACGTAGACTCATTAGGGGTAGCCAGGTAGCCTATGGCCCTCTGGCTGGTCGCCTCTGACCCTTGCTTTTCCATCTCCGTACCCCGGTCGAGCAGGCTGCACCGAAACATGGCTGATCGGTTTGTATGGTGGACCGCGTACGAATACACTACACTAGACCGGGGGGGGAGGAGATGACGGCTATTTCGCCGTTTGCTTCTAACCCCGAAAGTTTAAAAAGCAAATCCCGATTCGACAACCTGCCAACTTGCCAACGGCAGTGTAAGGTGAGACACTTTCTCACCTCTGCCACAAGCGGCTAGCAGACCTGCCAGTGCACTTGGGCCCAGCTCAGTAGTGCCAGAGTAGCCTGAAGCCTCCCGTCTTTTCGTCCGTGCCAAATTCCAGCTGGTCGGTGTAATCCGGAGTCCGACATGGCATGTTTGTCCATGTTTGTCCATGTCTACTCAGCAACTGCTCACGGCTGGTCTCAAGTGCCTGATACTAGCCTCTTGGAAGTTGAAACTTGAGAGCCTTCACCTGTAACTAGTGCACATTTGCCGATCTTAATTGGCTTCTCCTAAAGGGTTTGAGGCGGTCAAAACCTTCTCACGCCCATCGGCGGACTTCTCTTCGTCAGAGAGCACCGTGTTGTTGCTTGCTCTCACTCTCCTTGTGTATAGCTCCACGTCACGTGCACCGTCTCGACCGCCGCTGAACCGGAACACCTGCCGAGTAGTGCCAAATGCTGAGCTGCTCTTCATATCTGCCGGCATGTTGAAGACTGCCGTTCCGTTCCGGAACGTTGAGAGTTTGGAAGTCTTGTACTGGCTGCTTTGTCCCTGCCTGTTGCGGGTTGGGTTATTGTAAGCCTCAAGCCCGGTCGGGTAAACACCGACACCTTCGACTTCCAACCTCAATTCTTGGAATAGTGTTGCGTCCAGGCTCAGATCACCATTTGCTGACATGTTGGCAGTTTGATTGACGATCAGGGGGTACGAATATGTTGACTTGTATGTGCCCATCCCCGTCAGTTCGTCTGTCCCGGTGATGATGAAGTTATTGAAGCCATTGCGACCAAATTGGCCTAGCGTCGCATTGTTGGTATAGGATAGCTTTTGAGTCCATTCAGGATTTTTGGTCCCTTTCTTGGAGACTACTTCGCCTTTGACAGAGATCATCCTCGTCACATCCAGATTGAATGCAAGAGTTTCGTTGGCGCCTGTAGAGTTCTTTCCTAGGGCCCGACCAGTGATTTTGATATCAGGGTCCGAGATTGATACGGTGGGCGGTTTCCCGGTCGTAATGGAGCCCTCTTCGTCCAGCCATAGGAAAACTTTGCCAGACACGACCCAGAAGTTGCCAACCGTCGTATTCACAATCGTTTTTTGTCCGTCATCCGCGAGGCCGGCGATTTTGATCTTGAATGTGTGCTCCTTGCCATCACTCAGAACCGGGAGCCATGGCGAGATGTCGATCTCGTGTTCCCGTAAATCGTAGGCATCAAGGCCTACAAGCGGGCGATGGAAACTGGGAACCACGCCTCCAGTGAAAATAACAGGGAACGGCCATTGAACCCCGGCTAGCTGGTCATCAATGATGACTTGCACCTCACGCCACGGGCTGCCATCCGGAGCCATACCGACGGTGGCATTGAAAGCTGCAGCATCGCTCTGAAGTACATTGCTCCACCAAAATTCCTCGGTTCCTTGGCCATTGGCCGAGACGGAGAAGACTGCTCGATTGGCATTGCGTGGAAATTTGACAGTGCTCACGGCTTCACGTTCAGGCACTTGCCAGGCACTGCCTGTGTTGGAGGACGCGTTCCGTGATGAGATGGGGATGATGAGGTCAGCCGGGGGTGCACTGTCGGTTTCGACGTCGCTTTTGAAAAAGGTTGCGGTCAGGGTGCAGTTGAAGGGCCCCGTAAACCTGTCGTCTTGGCGGCGCGTTAGCCGTTTTGGCCCCCACTCCGAAGTCTCCGAGGGAAGGATTCGGGGATGGCAGGTCACTTGGTTTTGGAGCCTGGAGGAACTGGGATACGGGACATGGGCTTACTTACCGATGAGGTTGGGCAAGTCGAAAATGATCTTCTGAGGAGTCTTCCAGAGACTAAGATACGGGGTCATGTCTTTCCAATAGGTCCAGATGATTCCGGGCGGCGCTCTGGGCTCCGCAGTGGATGTTCTCCATACCTCCGTGTCACCGAAATACAACAAAGCCAGCCGATCCAGTTGGCGCCCTGCAGAGGTGGCAGTAAAGTTTACAATGACGCGGTTGAAGTCGCAGCCAGGAGGCTTGTAGTCGCCTATCAACTCCAAGTCAGGATACCTATTTCCGGGTTATCCACCACGCATTTGATTTGCGTTGGTGGTGGTGTGACGAGATTGCGATGCCACTTACCGACAAAGGGCTTGTCGAAGCTGTTACCAAAAGAGTGGTCCATCAACTGCACCTTGCAGTCTTTGGGGTCTGTCGTCGGAGATTTACCCTTGCCATCATCAAAGCTGCCCGTCAACGCCTGGTACACGGGGCCTTTGGGACCCAACACTGGCTGGGCGACTTGAAAACAGTCGAGCGGCTTCTGTTGTTGGCCGCCCTCTGCATCTAGCAAAGTGCCCATTGGCGCCGGAGTATCGGCAATAATTCCCTGCTGGCGGGTGACATAGCCTGACAAGGCCGCCGCTGGAATCAGATTACGTGAAGCCACGTATCCCGTGTTCAGCAAGAGAACAAAGAGAGACAAGGCAAGCGCCTGAGTGACTGGCCGAGGGAGCATCGTGGGGCCCCGTGGAGGGTTCAGGCTTGACGCCTCACTCTGCAGCCTCGAGGAGGCCCTTCTGCCCTATGTCTCTGGGTTGGGTACGGTGCGTGTCTGGTGGTTGGTGTCAGAAACCGCGTGACGGAAGAGTAGGTGTGAGCAAAACGGCGCATCGAGTAAAGCCACCACAAATCCCAGAGGGTCGGGCAGGGAGAGGAGGAGTGGAGACGCATGGGAGGAATGCGAGCGAACCCGGTGAACGCCACTCAAAGGCAAACATGAGGAACAAGCGCCTGTACAAGCAGCTGAGAGGCACTAAGAAGTAGGCGGCGTCGTGCGCCAGACGAGATTTGGTAGACGTAGGGACGGAATACAGTACGTAGATCCGCATCTATTGGAAGTAAAACGGTTTGGGCGGCTGGCTGGCAAGGGAGCGGGGAAGGCTGTAGGCCGAACCACAATTGGCTTGGTCTCTGATGTTTGTGGACGTACCTTAGCTGCTGCTTACTGAGATGATGATAAGGCTTCGAGGCGGTAAACAAGGTATCGAGATGATGAGGTGGAATTGGTCCGACACTCCGCGCGCGGCGCTGAGGCAGAGATGGAGAATGTATAGGTAAACGCCGCTACGAGACAATCCAGCCTCAGCAATGTGGGTGACGATTGGCGAAGCGATAAGCGCCGTCCAGAGGTAAAAAGACGGCGAGCTGTGTGCTATGATGTTGAACCCGATCAAATGAGCGGTAGACTGGGTCGATGAAGAACAGATCCAACGTCGGAAACCGGGACCAAAAGGAAGGCTTCTGTCTGGACAGACAAAAAGTTGGTGAAATTGGCTGAAGTAGATGTAATGTACAAGTCCACCGCTGGATCCGGGAAAAGGCAAAGCACTAGAGTGAAGCCACCATTCGATATTGAGTTATGCTTTGACGAGGCTGTTTCGCGAGGAAGACATGCTGGAGGGGAGCAAATCACAGATGAAAGAGCAAAGGCGGAATCCGTCTGGTGAAGCAGTGGGGAGCCCAAAGAAAGCCAAGAAGCGCGAAGCTGGAGAAATCTGCTGTGGCTGTTGTCGTGTGGTTGGCTTTGGATCTACCTTTGTGTATGTACCTGTGTGTTTGTGTCTAATGTGTATCAACTTTGGCCTTTCCTCACTTGTTGGCTAAGTTTCTTCCGCCTGCCATCTTTCAGCTCAGGTACCTGCCTCAAACCATGAAGAAATTCATGCCGAACTTTGCGGCAGTAGCTGTCTTCCACATCCGAGAGAGAGGGAAACAGTGAAGAGGAAATCCCACCGGACAGGAAGGAGAGACACCGGATGGGAAAAGGGCAAGAAGCCGAAAGAAAATAAAATCTGAACCTTCTCAAACAAAAATGGTGGCTGCTTTGCTGCAGGAAGCAGAGAGCTCTTACAAGTTACAGGTGCTTTCCTTGCTGGATTTCCTGTTCTGTCACCAAAATCGCACCCTCCGCACCTGCCAGACCATGCAAGCCAAACAAAACGCCGAATAACCTTAAACGCTGCAGGAGGGCAAGAACCAGCCCGGGATCCAAGCTGACCTGAGGCAGCCACTCCAGCCTACCTCATGCGCTTGCCTTCCTTTCCGTAATCTGAATTTTCGTACCTTTCCTTCCACATTCAGACACACGACTAAGAGAAGTACAGATCATCAACGGAAGTAACGCCTGCCACATAAATGAATGCGTTGTCACTGAACACAATCATGCATAATTCACGATACAGATGGTCAAGTACAAGTAAATGATGAATGAATAACACAATTGTTTCTCCCGTGTTTACACTATTTTCCAGAATGGCACCTGTCTGGAGTATTGTCTATGATACATGAAAAATACAAAGATGCCACGTCGCAATTGTCATGCTTGCGTATAAGAGTGAACATGAGTAGAATAAAAAAAGGAATTTAGCCTGCGCCAAAAGTGCAACTCGAAAACGTGTGATGGGATCACACTTGCCCATCTCTTCTCCGGCGATCGCCCCATGATTGCTGTCCCTCCACACTAAGACATCTATACGTCGCTGCGTATTCTCAACAATAATCCCAAAGTTTAAACTGACACACAGTATCGCTCATCATCCTTCTGGCCCGCGCGGTACCCCGATCCAAGACACTTGACTGGCACAAATCCACTGTAAAGTAAATTGATACCATACTTTGTTGTGTCATGGCAGCGTCTTAGCGGCTCTTCACATAGGCGCCTCGAGCGCTGGCCAAGCCACACTTGAATGGTAACCAAAAAAGGTGTGGGGAGGCAGCATAGTCGTACAATGTCTGCGGTGGCTTGAGTGGCTATCGGCAACCAGTGATCCGAAACCAACGAGTCGTCCCTTAGACACCGCCAGTCCAAGTCATCCCAACTCGAAGCGATGCTGCCGCTGCCAGGCCAGCCGTGTGGTAGGACATGCTTGACCGTGGCAGAGTATCATCGCTATGCGAGTTACTGCAGTCTTCGTCGTCCGAGTGACATTCATACGACAGCGGAGGGGTCGTTCGATGTCTGTGCAAACGTGCTCTCACCAGTGCTGTAGAGGCGCTAAAGGATGACCAGACGTGCAGTTCAACGTCTTCGCATACTCTCTTCCTTCGAAAATCAAGCGAGCCACCACAAGGCAGAGGCTGTGGGAGAAATGGTAGGCAGCAGTATGCCTGTAATCGATTCAAGACATAAACTCGTCGGGCCTCTGATTGAGCCCGCCCATGAAGTGCTGACTAGATCCCGGGCCCGAGTTGCCTGCCGGAGCCTTTCCCATGCTCCTCCCTCTCCTAGCCAAGTGCGGGCTACCGCCTGCGCTGTGACGTCCGCCGCGCTGGATGTTGGAGAGCGCGGAGCATTCTTAGGAGTGGGATTGGTGAGATGGTGGAGGTCCTTTTTTGCTCCTGCCTTGGAGGAGGAGGATGAGGGAAAGGGGAGTGAGGGGACGCTTGGGCATGACCCCACTTTTTTCCTCGTTGTTGCAACGCCCCGGAACAGGGATTTGGGCTGATGAGTGGGTGCTTTTCGGGTATTAGAACGGATATATGCGTCTGGTGGATTTGTTGGTGGGCTGATGAGATTATGGGACGGATAAGGGGACCGAGGCGCGCAGACAGCCAAGACTGGATTCTCGGGTACGGCAAACACCTACCAGGGCCCTGACGGAGTATGGCGGAATCGGATGCATGCTTGAAAGTACAAGCTGTGGCAAAGACGAATGAGTGCCATGTCCTATTTGGCTACTTCTTCCACAGAAGAAGATATGCGGGCGCAGGCTGCGAATTCCCGAGAAAGTGGGCAAAAGCTGCATCCACTGCGAGATGTACCTCCCAAGACAGAATGAGAGTCATAAGTCGTGTAAATCCTCGAGGTGTAGCTCCTAAGTGTGTATGCGGTGCTTCCCGTGTACAACTCGAAGGAAATGCCAGACTGGGAAAGTGAGGCTCGCGGTTGGTGTGGGAAAGGATGTGCTACTTGCAGAGCTGGAGCTTCATATACAAAGCTCTAGATGCCGAGTTGCATCCCCGGCCACGCGCAATGATTAAGTTGCGCAATAGACCAATATGCATGGTCCCTTAGCAAAGTCGAGGGCCTGGGATTCATGCGCGGGCGTTGTCCCAGTAGCGCTTGCGGGCGGCCATGGCGATCTTGTTGCCCATGAAGCGGTGCTGGAAGTAGTTGAAGACGGCGAACTCGTCTCGGTTGAGAACGTAGGACTCGGGCTGAGCGGCGACCTTGGCCCAGATCTGGCTGATAGCGCTCTCCAGGATGCTGCTAACAGTCGGGTCTGAGGCTCCGTCTTCGCTCTCTCTGGCGATCTCGAGGGCCTGCGCAACGCTGGCTGAGTCCTTGAGCGAGGCTGGCGTCACCGAGGCGGTGTTGCCGACGTGAAGGCTGTGACCCATACTGCTGGCGAGGCTGCTGAGGAAGGGTAGGTCGGTGCAAGGACGGCTCGAGGAAGACAACGGTCTAAAGGGAAGGTAGAGGGACTGCTGGTGGTGATCTCCCTGGGGTGTGATGGACAGCATCGTAGTGTGTAAGAGACGAGGTGTGTTGTGTGTATATATAAGATGGCGAAGGCGAGTGTTGATATTTGGTGAAGAGGCGAATATAGCCAAGAGAGTAAGAAGGCTGGGGAGGATGAGAGATGATATATAATGTGATGGGCTGATCCGATCTGGTCTAGGTGACGGGGAGGGGCGACGATATTTAATGAGTAGCGGGGGGCAAGCAACGAGGTGTAGGTTGTAGGTACAAGAGCCAGAACCACGGATGCTGGGTATCTCCAATAAAGAGGCGCGCACAGTTGTTTGACGTTGTGCCTTGGCTTGCGTTGTCTATTGCAGGGGAAGGGCTGGAGCTGGGTCTTGCTGTGGATTCGATGTGCGATACAAATGCACCGATCCGAATAGGACAAATCCAACCCCGGATTAGACGGTTCTCTTATAGGAACTGGCCTTGTCACCACGGATGAGGGAGCGGAAGGGCAGCTCAGGACAGGTACGGGTATGGATAGTCAGGCATGGGTTGAAAAGTATAATCGTCCGTATAGAGAGTACGTATCTGGGAGGGAGTGTGGGATTCTAAGTTTTAATTGGGGGAGTGTGAGAGAAGAGGTTTCGGGGGAGTGTACTAAGATAAAGTGACAAGTGCAAAGAAAAAGAGTGTGCGAGAGAGAGTGAGAGCATGGGTGTGGGCGAAGGCGTGTAAGGTAAGTAGGTGTGAGATCAAAGAAGGACGGGTGAAGGGTGAGTAGAAGCTAGGCCCTGGAGTGTGAGTTGAGAGGCGTGGAAAGTGGGAGTGTGTGGTGTGGCGTGTGTGAGAGACAGAGAGTGGTGTGCGTGGGTATGCGTGTAAGTCATCAGTCAGTGAGTTGAGTTTCTCAGAGGGAAAGGAAGGTTGTCAGTTCCAGCCCAGTCTAATTCAAGTCGTGGGCCGTGGCATCAGCAAAACGAGACGAGGAAACAGATGTGCGGGTCACTCTCCTTCTGGCGGTTGACAGTCAACCTGGACTCGCAACAGTAATGTGACCTGCATCCCGTCACCAAGAGACTGGGGCCTCCGTTGCAAGCATCCAGCCGCCATGCAAAGTGTATAACGTGGCGGCATTCATTAGCCTCGTACTGGGTCTTGGCATCAAGAGGATAGACTGGGTAACTGCTGGCTGGTTGTAAACGCAGAAGTGACAAGAGGAAGGTGGAAAAAATAAAAAAGGACACAATTTGCATGGGGGTGAAAAGGACACCTCCCAGTACGGAGCACATACGCCGTGGGGATGTAGTGTGGAAAGCAGCGACAGATCCCAACCCGCGAGGGGTGGAGAGATGTGACGAGGTAGGTAGATGGTCCTCCCATGAACATGGAGAAGGGAGGGCGTGTAATAGAGCAGTGGGGATCTGGAAGGGTGAAAGTGAAGGGCAAGGGACAGAGGTGTTGGGGGAAGAGGGGGAGGGGTGTGTGAATGTGGTCCAGCAAGAGAAAGGTTAAAGAACCCAGTGAGCGGCGATGAGGACGACGAGGACAATGACAACTTGGACCGACGGTATTTGACTGACTGACGGAGGTCGACGACGAAGGAACTGAACTCTAAGCGAAGCTTGCCTTGACCGGGAGACCTTTGGTGCCTCCAAGTTAGTCACGAGTTGAAGCAGCTTGCTCTCAAAGTCCCTTAGACTTGCAGCCACCCGCGAGCCGTCAAAACCGTAACCGGCCAGGAGGAACTACTTGCAGATAGGTGTTATTGCAATGCCGTGACCCGGGGGTACGTTACTGGAGCCGATGCTGGCGCACGAGTAGGTACTGAGAAGCAGTGCTTATGCCCCTTGTTGTGCGTGGTATGAAGCGCGCAGTCGAGGTCAAATGATGGTAGTATCAGTACTCTACATAGTATACCGCAGCAAAGCACAGCACAGCTCAGCTCAGCGCGGCATGGCTTTACGAGGGTAAGTAGGACGCGAATGCTAATCACCCATCAAGACCTAGATCGGGATGGAACAAGAGAGGCGTGGGTGGACTCCACATGGCCAAAAGTCTCTTTGACACATCACCAGAACGGAGGTATTTCCGTTTTGGTCCAAGCTGTTTGGGAATGCGATTGACTGAGTGTAAAGGCAATTCTGAGTTCCCGACGATCGCTCTATCCAGTGTCTGAAGGCATGTCGGAATGCGCGTGTGATGCTGATAGTTGAGACGGACAATAGCAAGCACAGACTTGTGCGTACTGGAGAGCCACGGTATGATGCAAATATGCGGTATGTGCGTGAGTTGGCAAAAGCCTATGTTCGGCTGGGCCGTGAAGAGTCAAGACGGTGTGGCGAAAAGGCAGGAGGTACGAGTAAAGACGACGGCGGACAGAAGAGCGCGACGGAGGAGTGGATGTCAAGGTTGGCGTTTACCGCGTATAGGCATGATTAATGAGGCCCGGTGAGGCCAGTCAAGGCTGAAATGGAGGGGGTGGGACAACGGTTTTTTCTTTGGTTTTTTTTCTGAGGGGGGGAGGCCGAAGATAGTTCGAAATACCTACGGGCTAAGAACGGTGACAGGCTCCTCTGCTTCAAGTTGAGTTGCTCCATGGTATTCGCAGGTAGGCTAGTAACTGTTAGTCAAGAGAAAAGGTCTAGAAGCATGCTCCTCATCGTTTCGATGCCGTCCTAGCATAAGTGGGCGAGCAGAAAAAAAGGGGGCAGGGCTTGCTCTGGCAAAGCTGCAGCAACAATTGCAGCAAGTGGGAAAAGCTGTCAATTGAGCAAGTCTGTCTTGGGGTTTCCATGTGAGCAGAAAGACTGCCCAGTGGCTGTGAAAGGGAGGATGTAAGGATGTCTTGGGAGCGAGCATGTTTGAGAAACAGGGCGTTGAGATGACACTCCTGACTCTCGAGTGTTCTGCTGCCATTGGACTCCAGCCACTAGTGCCTAGTTGCAGAAGTTGGTGTATTGGTAGCCAGTCGCCTGGCAGGAGAATGAATGTGGCTGCGTATGACAAGCGGTAGTGACAGTATCCATAGGGCAATATGCGAGAGTGTGTATTGTGTGTGTGTGTGCTCGAGCGTGTGGTTGTGTGACACCGGTCGTGTACAGAGTATGTGTGTGTGTGTGTGTGATATGGCAAAGTCGACAAGGAGCATGTCTGTATGAGAAGGAGAGAAAAAGCCCAGCGACAAGGCAGCTTGGGAGTCAGGAACCAACCAGAACGAGGCTGGAGTTGATGCAGCGTCACTCTTGCCCTTGGAATGGTCCATCAGGGCAGGCAAAAGGTGGGGCCGGATATATGGCCCAGATACTGTTCCGGACCCGCTTTTACAAACCCGGGCAAGGGGTGCGTTAGTCATGCTGGTGTACATTGACTGACTTGCAGTAGTCAGGAGCTCGGGGCTCCAAGACTCTCAAGAGTCAAGACTCAGGAGCAGATGCTACGGGCCTCACCTACCTTACCTTTCTACTGTGTATGTAGGTATCTCGCTCTCACCTTCCCTACCAATACAGCCAAAGGTGGACGAGGGGACGGGAATCTCCAAGGGGGCATCGGAACGGTCCAGTCCAACCTCGCTTTACCTCGCTTTGGTGTACCTAGCCGCACTACGCTTGTTGCGCTCCGCGGTGCATAGGCGCATAGACATCCCAGCTAATCACCTGCCTTGGCCCAGCGATATTACCTTCTCTCCGGGCCTGGCTACCTTCCTTACCTTACCAATACGGATACTATGTACTTTGTATACGCTCTAAACGTACGGATACTGCGTAAGGTAGGCAGGTAATGGACGAGTACCCGTACCCGTTCCGAAGTACGTACACGGAGACGCACCCGGCGCCTCTGATTCGCTGAAATGTCTTTCAACTGACTTGACGCTGAGCGGTTAATTGCGACTCGTCCTAGCTATTGCAACCTTATTCCGAGCCCTGTCATTATTACCAACTCGATAACCACCGGAATGGAGGCTGTCGCGCCTGATTTGGCTCTTGTTTGTCTCGAGGTACTAGTGGGGGTTTTCTTTCGTTTTTTGCCTTTCTTAGCTCTGACTCTGCCTCAGCCTTTCCCACGTCTTGACCTTGGCCAAGTATCATGAAGCCTAAGGAGGGCGGGCGGATGGCACGAATACAGGCAACCGCGCGAGAAAAGGGGGCTTATGATTGATCCATCATCATTCACGAGATTGGAATGGACCTCTTGAAGACAATTAGAATCCAACTTACGCACTCCCCGCCGTATCATCCGTGGAGCTTACCCATCCACTGTCCAACTAAACTCGAAGCTATCCCATGCCATTGCAATAACTCTTACACCCTAAAGCATGTGCCGCCATGCGAAAAGAAAGACGTGCGGTTGCCCGAAGGCTGAAGACAGGTAAGCCACCGGGCGGCCGCCCCTCTAGGCTCAATGTCCACCCTCTTACTCCCTTTACCCTTTCCACACTATCCGCCCTTCACCTCGCGCCTTTCTCGCGTCTTCACCCCCATGCGGCGACGCCCATCCCATTGACCCATGAACCGGGATACACACAGTTTCCCTGTGGCTTGTGGGCTTAAAGGGAAAAAAAAAAAACGTTCTCTTTGCGCTAGGTACGTAGGGGCCGCGGGAAAGCATGCCCTCAGCAATCAAACGACCAAACAATTAATCTTGGGGGCCTTGCCAGGCCACGCCCGGCCTAGCTGACTTTTTCTTTTCCCCCCTCGCACCTATCCCAAGCTTCATCATGATGTTCTGGTGGGCTCCGCAACATACGTAAGTCTGCATTTCGAGGAGTTTAAAGTGCGGATACCCTGGGTTCAAGGATATGATCCATCACATCAAGGAGACAGACATCCCCATGGCGCCCTTGCGCAAAGCATTACCGTGTTCGATGTACGGGTATGAACCAACGGTGGAACGATATGCATGCTCTCTATTACAGCAGTACGTAGAGGAATACACGTAACACATTACAGAGACAATACGTTGCAAACACGCTTGTGTATCCCTCTTCAGACACTGGACAGGGACCAGAATCCTCCGAACGTTCGCCCTGAAGTTGCCTGCCGTAGCACAAGGAGGTATCGTATCGGACTTTGGGCACCTAACCGGGTCCCTTGTTATCACTTCGTGCCCATGTCTTGCCTGACAAGCCATCACATCTATTTCCCTCAGGTCTCACAGAGGAACGAACCGTCTCAATGCCTCACAGGTTTGACAGGATACTGCAGATGACCATGATTTACAGTCTGACAGTCAAGTATCAGATGTAATACTCCCGAACGGTGAAAGAGAAAACATTCACAAAAAGAGAAAAGGATCTGCCATGATCCGTCTCATCCCTGGCCCTATGACACCATAGCGTGCTAATCACTGGAGGTTGGGGGCCGCCCGCGTCGCGGTTGATTGCTTGATTGTCTGATTGCCAGCCGGGAGTCGTAATTGTATGCGGTACGTACATATCGATATCCCGTTGTGCCATTCTCGACTACGGGGTTGCTCTCCGTTTTGGCCCCCTCGTGCAGCAGCTTTCGCACTAGTGCCCTCCCATCCCCCATCCCCCGTCCATCAGTCTGTAGCCACAAGGGACCGGCACGGGACCAGAAAACCTCCCAGCTTCCAGTTTACTGGAACTGTCGAGCCAGGATACCCGTCCCCTTCTCTTCCCTTGTGTTGAAAAGCGTGTGTATCTGCACTGAAGTATGAATGGTGGCGGTCCAAGGTACGTGCGCGGTTAACGCTCTGTGCTCCTCTCGTGTGAGGAGTGGCTTTTCCTCCTTCTCCATTGTGTCGTATTTAATCAGCTTGTCAGCGTATTATTCTCTTCTCGACGACAAGGTTGTCTAAGTCAGGTCAACCGACCCCTTGAGTATCCGTACCCGTAGCCGTAGGTATTCGTAGCTTTGCCCTTGCTATCGCCAAGGCTTCCCTCCACCCTTCACCCTGGGGCATGTCCTGGCATCTACAGTACAGACTGCGGATACAACCCTTTCTTTCCTGCACCCTCACCCCTCGGAGCACAAAGGTGAGGGGCACCTTGGCCTAACTACACGTCTCTCTCGGGCTAAAGTGCGAGGGAGGTGACGCCGCAAGGAATGTGGAAATTTGCTGCCTGCATGGACAGCGAAGTGCCTTGTTTTACAGTAAACTCTATCTTTCCGAGTTGCTGGGAGGGAGCGAGCCGACTTCCGACCCGGGACTGGCGACTCGCGGGACGGAATACCGTAGGTAACTTGGACTGAATTTTGGGTTTTTTTTCCTCATTGGGGGAGTGGTCCTACGATCGAACGACGGCTGAGAGCCAAGCTTCCATCCCTTCCCTTTCGCCCTTCCCGCTCTGCTGCCCACAGCACCCTCTGTCCTTCGCCTGTCTACAGCTGTGTGTGGATCGGGATGGGCAACAACATCGTCATGGCTCCAGAATATCTAACTTTTACAGTGTTTTCTTTTTCCTGTTCGTGACTCCCGTTGTTTGCGCCATCCCGCCAACATCGCGGCAGCGCCCCTTCTTCGCCTCCCGTCCGAGACGTTGTATAACCTCATCCCGAGGCATGGCAACTCCGATCCTCCAGGACAGGCTCCCGAATAGGGCAAGACTCCCGTTGTTGTATGGATGTATGGATGTGCCTTTCTCATCAAGAGTCAGACGAGGCCCTGCTTTGATACAAACTCTCTTTTGATTATCATCATTCTCTAATTGAATCCTCCGCCTCTATTTCCCGCGTTGGCACCGAACTTGCTACCCATTTTTAACCATCTCGGCCCTTTCGTAGCCTTGTTGTTCGACATGCCCCAACGTGCCAGCCGGGCCCAGCGACTGTCATGCTTGCTTTCGGTCGTTGACCGAGACCGGCCCCATGCGTGCGATCATCAACGCCTCACGCCCAGCACGACGCTGACCCATTCGCTGTGGCGTTGCAGCGAAGGTCACTCTAAGCAGGGAACCCCGAAGTTGCGAGATTCCGCTGTAAACTCTCAGAGAGAGCTACCCCAGCTCTCCATCAACCCGTACCGCCCTGCTACTTGAGCACCGAACTGGTACAACTCCCTGTTGTAGATAGTGTACAACTGCCCTTGACGCTCATTCCCCCGCACGTCCAGTAATTGAGGGAGAAAAAAAAAGCTCTCTGTCGCTGTCTGATCATTGGACCGTCGCGATAATTCTATTCGCTGTATGGAGCCTATTCGTCCCTTTTTGGCATATTTGTTGTCCAAATTTACCTTTGCGCGGACCCTGAATAGTCTCTGGAGACTGGAGCCTCCTTGCCGGCACTCCGCTTAAAGGCTGAAAGCACCGCCTTACCTGACTCTCGTCATCCAGACATTGACCTCAACTCACGGTAGAGATTGGCTGGTTCGTAAAGCTGGAGTTGTAGGATCTTCACTAGCTCCCTGTTATTTGACCGTCTGGGCCCCCGGCTCTCAGTGACTCTCAAAATCACCACGTAACGGCAAACCCCTACAACCAATCCACTGTGGAGTTTCCCTCTAGGTTGTGTCTTTCCGCCTGAGCTCTTGGGAACGGTCCAACAGTGTTCAGGACAGCGGAGAAGTAATCTGAATGGGGCCTTGGCTTCCCTACGAAACCTCGAATCCATTACCGCACTTAGTCGACATCTCCGTCGCTTAGCCTAGAATGAATGGTACCACACCTTGGGCCGCCGTAGTAGACAGAATATCAGTAGCTACGTACTCGATCCGTGCTGTATGTAACGGTATTAGCTTACCTTGACCCCTTACTCTTCCCGGGGCGGCTCTCGATCTCTGATCTAGCCGACGTCTCGGGCCCCGCAAGTGCCATAAGCCCGTTTGCTAGATTGCTAGGTGCTAGAACACGCGCTATCTAGAGCGCAAGGATTGCTGGAAAACCCCGAGCCACCGCCAATGAACGACTTGATACTTGTAATCATCACCAGCCTCTGGGTCTTTGTGGCAAAGCAAGAGCAACTGTGTACGCCCTCCCGCGTTCAACCAGATCTATGTGTTAGTCCCGAATATTGCGGAGTGGCTGGTGCCCTGAAGGGCTGAAGAACAACACCCACGGAAGCATGCAAGAGGTGTCTTTTTTGGCATACGTCCGTAGCACTACGAACATCAGATGGCGCAATACTCTGAGTCTCTATTCTTTGACCCAGAGCCCGCGCGGTCTCGACGACGGCGCCAACGCTACCGGGTCCTCCAACGGCGATACAAATTTCGTTACTCAATAACGAGGTAATCCGTGGAATTGCGATGACGACTCCTGGGGCCAGTCGAGATTGTCGTGAAACAGACCTGACAACTGAGCGGCGGTCGCTCACCACGGAGGTGTGTCCCAGTTGGGAAAATGCTAGTCGCTCCTCCGAAAGGCAAAACGGAATCACAGCAGCGATGAGCACCACAGGTGTGTCAGGCAAAGGTTGGACTTTAAGAGCTGGGCCGGGTGCGGCACAGGGGGGCTGCTATTGCTCATCTTTAGCATTCCTCCGCGGATTGTCCACCTTCTACCCCCATTCAGAGTTTGTCTCTGAGCAGCGGCTTTTCCGGACCGGTTGTGGATCGACCATCGTCTGTTCTGGCCTGCCTGTTCACAATTCCACCGCCCTGCTTGTGGTGAGCTCCGGATGTGCCAGGCACGGAACGGCACAAGTAGGCGGCTTGGTGATGGGGGTCAAGCGGAGTTGGGGTGCGCCGGTCAGCATGGCACGAGACACCCGGGCCAGAGCATCAGCCAGTTGCAGGTACTGTTCGACACGGTTTTGGCAGAGGGTGCAGTAGTGAAGGCTGACCGTGAGGTACCTGAATGGAGTACTGGTCAGTGATGGGTGAAGGGCCGAGGGTGGTATGAAGTAGGGGGAGGCCAACTTCAGATCCCGAGGTTGCTGGGGGACCCCCCAGGCCCCGCGTAAGAAACAGAGTTTTGATCCAAAACCTAGACAGCTTGTGTGGCTTCCACATGGTTATCATTTTTGGAAACCCCATCTCACTCATTGCTGACAACGACCGACGACAAAAGTCAGAAAGAAGGGCTCTGCTCCGTGGAAAACCGGGGCGAGTCAGGATTCGACGGCCCACCGGTTCCCACCTGTTCCACCGGTTGGACGTGCTGCCCTGGGCCTCTTTCTAGAAGACCGAGAACTTTAAATTCTGGACAAGTACGGAGCCGGGCTGGGTGATCATGCAGAGGCCTGACAAGCAGGAACCAACAGTGCCACGGCAGACGTAAGGGAGGGACGCTGTGGGTGTTCTACCGTTTGAGGTATACGGTCAGGTCCCGGTCAGGCGGCGGTGAACCGAATTCCATCATTGAGCAACCCACTCGGACTGAGCAATGAGAACCAACCCTCGTCCGTTACTGAGGTGGCCAGTAAACTCTATGCTCCCTCAACTCTCAAGTGCGGAGAGTTGACGGAAGACATCACCGTCAGGACCCACGCGAGAGTCTCCAGGGGGAGCCAAGAGGCGAGTCGCGGATAGGCAAGGCAAAGCGAGGCAAGAGGCCACCCCATTCAGTGCCGTGGCACCGTTCCGCACTTCGATTTCCGCTCACGGGGTAGAGATTCGTCTCAAGGGTCTGGATGGCTCTACAGACTTCGGGAGATTGTGGGCGGGTCGGCTTCGACGGGAAGCACATCGCGGCCACCGACCAAAGCTCTCACCATCGCGTGGCCAGGCCCGGTCAACCAGCCTTCGATCGGCCACATTCCGTTGTCCACTATGACCAGCAGCCACTATCACCACCCGGTGCTTGGTCCAACTACGCCGCAGTAAAGCCGTGGCCGTGCCGGAGACCTGCGTCACCTTATCAATCTGGGATATCATGACCGGCTGGGAATCCCCTCGCGGAGTCGGTCCAACTAAGGCAGTAGCTCGGCCATGGGGTTTTGACGTTTGGTGCTCAACCACAGCCCTGTGCGCGCCACCAATACTGAAGCGCGGTCTCTTTTAGTTAGGGAGCCATGAATCGAGCATGATTCTCGAAGCCCGGAAGAACATTCAGTAGCGCTGTTTGCTACATGCGCTTGGACAACGCTTTGCTCCTCGCTTGTCTTGCATCCGCTGTATGTCAACAACAACTCTTTCATCCGTTCCAGTCTCCACGCCAAGGCCATCTCCGGGCCCTTGACTTCGGGCATGACGTTTCGACGATGGCAAGATTCAGCAAAACTTTGGATCATTCCCACACACTCGGGAGTCACGGCTCGTTGACAGCCCAGCTTCGATTACAATGCGAAAACACAAATAGTGCCGTCTGTTGGTCATCATGCCGTTCACATCCGGTACCATTTTGTATCGAAGCAAATTCTATTCAGCCAAGCCAACTGTATTATACAATTATCGGCACAAAGTTTACAACCTTTGCGGAATGCTGTTGGATGCTGCCATGCTGGTCTAAATGGTGAGTGGATCTATAAGTCGTCAATAAGAAAAAAAAAACAGGACCGATTCGCATGCCAATCCCGAGAATAAGGCGAGCGTCTCGTTCAATTGATAATACATTAAGGAGGTGCCCGGCATCCCAGGATCTCCGACCCACCAGCCGAGCGTAGGCTGGACGGGCCCCAGATTTCGGCTTATTTGCTCCGCCGTTTGCCGATCTGCCATCCCCATGATCTGAGCACCTTGACAACCTTTGGCGTAACCGCGGCGGTCAAAGGCACTCTGAGGAAGATGAAACTTTTGTGGATTGCATATGCCAAAGCCAACTGAGTTCCCAAGCCTACAACAAAGTCAGTTCGTGGAGCTTTTCAACCCTCGACCTCGAGAGTTCTCGTATTGCAGTTCATGTCGACTTACTGGCTTCCGCTTTGTTGGCGCGCTGAGCTTCCTCGACTCCCCATGTTGCCTTCTCAACAGCATCGCTGATGTCGTTGTTTCCCAGCTGCTCGGTTTCGGCCTTGCTGAGTGCGGCTCTGTATTCGGTCCACCAGGTCTTGACTGAATCAGGGATCACTTTTTGAACGTGGGACACTACCCAGTGCTCCAGTTGACCTACAACCTATGTGTCAGTACTGACTCACCACACTTAGACTCGCATATATTGCTCACCAATCCGGTCGGTTCCAACGATCCGCACGAGCAGGAAACAAAAAGGAAAATCCAGAACGCTCAAGGCCAAATACACGCCAACGGCCGACCACCCATATTCGCGCGAAAGCTTCTTCAACCTTTGACTGAGCGAAAGCGACTCTTTGGCAGCACCGTCTGCCAAGTTGCTCTGCCTGGCGGAGAACCGGAATGTCCGGCGTGATGACCTGAAGATCGTTTCGAGCCGAGACGTGATCCAGCTTGAAGTCTGACTTTGCGACCAGCGGAATTGGGTTTGCGATGCGCCAGGTCTTTGATATGTTGCTTGCGGGGTTGTTGTCTTGAAACTTCTCGTTGGTGCAGTGAATTGCTTCCTCCACAGTGCCTCTGTTGCATTTTGCCTCGCTGCCGGTATCGCACGGCGCGGTAGGGTTGCCAATTGGAAAGCTGGTCGCATCATCTTGATGGCTAGCACGATTACGCCAATTGCCCCTAGACACAGATTGTTGATTCTTATGGCTCGTTGTGGTATGTCTCGACTCGAGTCAAGGTTGTAAGGTCGGTCGTGAGTGATGGGTTGCGATGGAGACGCGCCGAGCTAATCAAGCTTGCGTGCAAACGGAATTTTTCTTTTGGAAGCCTGGGTTCCGAATCGCCGTAAACTCCGCGTGGATGACGACAAAAAGTGTGTTTTGCCTCCGATACGCCGGTCTCCGATGGTGCCGTTGTCGCCGAAGCTTCCAGTCGTCGGTGTGCGCACACAATCAGCCCAAAAGTTCGCAAAAAGGCTCGGTCGTACTGATCAGTGCGGATGCTGCTTCGGTGGCTTACGCGCGCGGCGAAAGTCACGTTGGTTCTCGCGTCTTTGACCCTGGATGTTGAAAAAATCTGACGAGAAATGGATCTCCTCCGACGAACTGCCCAGCTGTGTCGTGGGTACCCGGTAGAGGCGGCACCCGCGTGCGGAACATGCCGTCAGAGATGTGGCTGGTGATATGGTGGCGTTTTCATCACGTGAGGTATATCGGAAAAAGACTGGTGCCGGTATCCGACCTCATCTCATCACTCGGAAGTCGGCCCGGGTCAGTCTCAGATACGAACGTGTCTGCGACAAGCCACAAACTTTACTCTTACTACGCATGCGCTGTGTCTTACACACCCCATGATAACTTCACCGCCATCACAAATCACTCGCACTGACTAGCCCGTCCTCTTGGCTCCAACAACGGGCAGAAATTTGGAGAGGTCTGGAACCAACATGTTGGACTCATCGCTCATTAAAAGTCAATCTGCGGAATGTGTTAGCCTCAGCGCATCGCTGCGATATTCTCCCATTCGCTCGCATCAAATTTACGAGGTCCTTCTCAACTCAAAAGCGTATTAGGCCGTTAAATAGATTGTCAGCAGGTCTGAGAACTGATGCGATCCCTCGAATGGAAAGGTTTGCCTGCGAATACGCACCATTTTCCTTCAGGATCTCTGCTTTGCCCCACGATCTCCTCTAGGTTGAGGGTTATAGGGAATTCGTCAAGGGTGTGGGACAGGGGCTTCCACTTTGGAAGCTACCTAATGGCTCAAGCTCCGTAACACCTCGGAGTATCGATAGGTCGGCTGCGCCATCCTCCGTCCAAAGCTTCGTAGAAGTCCTCGGTGTTTCTCTGGCAGCAGTTTCTCTTTTCCTCGCAACTTTGTACGTGGTGATGATGCAATTAGCAATGATTTCATCCAACGTTCACGGTTACTACAGCAGGCAACCAGATAATGCAATACAAACTCTATCGCAATAAATGTCAGTATTCAGGTTTTCTGCCAAACTTTGGAGCGCGCTTCGTAATATCGAATAGGAAACGAGAGGTTCGGAGTAAGCCCGAAGATTATCCAGGTGGACATTCATCGGATTTGGGCCCGATCAGTATTGGCATTACCACCCTGGCATCACCATGGAGTTCAACATGAATGTGTCATGGACCGACAAGGGCCGGCAGGTTCAAGCTCATCAGCCCCGATTGCCGCCTATAGCTCCAGCCGCCGTCGTTATCCAATTCCACCAACCGACCGCACTTCCGTCCCCGAGACCCGGAAGACGGTGGGCGGAGAGGTCGGTGATCCCGGACTGCCATGGCTTCGATAGTGCTGCTTGGGAGTTTCTTATATCACCTTGATAAACTCAGAATTCTACCGAATCATTCAACCGAATCATTGAGCGTTCATTATTGGTGTTTCAGTTCAGCCTTGTTGACCGCTTCAAGTACAACCAAACTTTGCAGGCAGCAGGTGATCACGGTGATCTCTCCGTCCAGACAAATGAATTGGAGGGATATCAATAGCGCAAACTTTCTTGAGGACCCTTCAACCCCGTCCAAGTGTACATAGTATGTAGAGCACGCTTGCGACGACCGTGCGGGGCGCGGCAGGCAGAAGGGTCCTCCACGGACAAGGTTTGCTATACAAGTACGAGTGCTTGTCGTCAGGGATGCGAAAGTCAAATTCCCACCAGGGCCCGCCGGGCTGAAAAGTCAGGATGCTTTCATGGTTTTACATTACACACAGCTTACATCTCACGGTCTAGCGGTCTTCAGTCGCACGATGTGCTATTGGGTGGGAATTGAACAAGGCCACAACATGCACCACCAGTATGCTTGGCACCCCGAGCTCCTCCGAAGTCGTTGGCGCACTTCGGGTCCGGCTCGTGGTTCATGGCGAGACCCTCTGAACATCTGGGTCCCCTGGTACGATGCCACCCCCACCACGGATATTTTGCTTGGCGTCTCCCAGGATCGAATGCATACCTACTGTGGTACATCCTGGCGGTAGCTGACTTGTGGGTCAGGGGGTGAACGTAGGGGTGATCAGTGTGGGTGGGTGTGCGTTTGTCAAAGCGTGTGTGTGAGAGAGAGCGATGCGTACCCAGAGACGTGAGTGACTTGCAGCTCTCTGAATGCTAGCATTCGATGACACAGGCACATAATTCGATAGTTCGGATGGTCTATTCTCTGAGTGTTTTCCTCTCTTCCCTTTCCAATACCTTTTTTAGGCGTGGCCTCCGCGGCTAACGCGGGAGTCAGGAGCCCGCGATAGTTTTCTCACATAGACTTTTTCTCGAACTTTTCCAACCTTCTTGGCGTCTGAGTCCAAAGGCCTCCTCCAACACCGGCGTCCGTCGCCTTCACCGAGGTCTGGAAGTCTAAACCGTACGGAGACAATGCCTTGGCGGCATGCTGCAAATCGTCCACTTTACGCACATCTTGCGACTCGTTATCCCAATTCGTACTTACTCCTTCCTTTCGTCCTTTTTGCGATATGTGCAACATTCAACGTCCGGTCCACTTGGTGGCGGGTATCGTGCATCGTATTCGATACTTTAAGGAAATGTATACATATCCCTGCATCCCATCGATCCATGATTCCACATGGCTACGAGTTGCCGGCCAGATGCCGCTTCCAGGAGCTGGAAGAGGCGGGTGGCTCTGATTGGCACACCCCAGTTTACAGGCTGCCGTGGCTGCTCCGCCTGAGATGGTAATCCTACTAGAATTGACACAGATATTGCGATAATGAACCTCGGACTCGAGTCAGGAAGAGCCTCGGAATGGGCCTCGTTGCGCAGTACATGATTATCAAGCGTCCCAGCGGCCCATTCCGCAATGACTAACGAGAAGACCCGCCGTTTGTTACGCATAGAAACGGTCCACCTCCGACTGCTGTACCAACAATCAGAAGTTCCAGGGCGATAGTGGGCTGTCGTCTGAATCAGCAACCGGGCCAGGTCCGACAATAGCATCAGGCGGGGCCCCCATGGCTTTTCTTTCCGAGGCAATCCCGAGCACGCCTTTTTCTGCTCAAAATTGATGTTTACTGAGGCGAGAGCCCTGACAGTGAAGCCTTCCGCCCTCTGACTCGTTTCTCGGGGCGTGGCCTAGAATGGCAAGCTTCCAGAAGCATAGCACGGTTGGTTTCAGGTCCGTATTGCTGACAAAGGGCCAAGAGAAGAAGAGAGTTTGTTGCTGGTTGGGTGCAATAACCTAAAAGGGTTGTCACGAGTTGCTGAGTTGCTCAGAATTGCTCCTTTGGCTCTGGACATCTTTTGGACGAATTACCGTAATCGTAATATGTCCCGAAGCGAACATGGAATTTCGTAAAGAAGAAAAGGAAGAAAAAAAGATCAGATGGGTTTGTTTCATATCGTCTGGAAATTTCTGCCCAGGAATGTCGTCAAACAGACATCATGGGACGCTGCTGCCCACGATTCGCAAGTGGCTGCGTGCGGACCGGGCGGAAAGATTCCCGGGATCGATCCCCACTGAGCACCGTGGAACGGTAGCTGAGATGGTGTGTGGACGTCCAAGTTTGTGTTCCCGGCCGTTGCTCACCCGTGCTTCCACGTGTATCAATAGAGAGTGGCCATATCCTGATTGACGTATGCAGGTAGAGTCAAGACGAGTGTACAAGGACCTCATGACACATCTCGAGAGTGGTATCTTCGTACGTGACACCCCTCTATAAACCTAAAATTGCGGTTCGTGTATCGGGCGTTGACCGTACCGTGCCTTACACGTGTAAAGTCCCTTGATTCTCGCAAGAGCCCTGCTCCCAGTCTCTTCACTGAACAAGCTTTCGATTTAATCAAATCAATCGCCTGCCCATTGCAAATTTGTCCTTTTTTTGAACTCTCTATGCCAAGACATGTTATATCGCCAAACGAGCTCGATATTAGTTGTCTGGTCTTCTCTGATGGAACACTTAGGTCATGGCGCACTTTCTCCGATACGAGAGTTGCAAGCATTGTGTTGACTGCGGGATTCAGACGTAACCCAAGCAATGACATCCACCTGACAGCTGCGACAGATTTGTCTCTTTCGGGGCGCTACCTCTCAGCTCCCTCCCGCTTCCCGTACGGAACAATTCTTCTGAGGTCGTGAAGTGGGCGGGCTTGGGGGTTGTCCGGAATCCCCTTTGGGAGAGGCGAGGGAGCATCAGCCACCCGAGAGGCGAGGCCGTCAATGGAAGCTTCCAACTTCTGGGTGGGATCCGTGGTCGAGAGTCGTGCCGGCCGGGACAGTATTCGTGGAAACTGGAGCGGGATTGCGTGCAGCTGCCAAAAGGTTAAAACACCATGGTGGTGTGTAGTCAAGTACGGGAAGGTGTGCGTGCGTGTCAAACATCATCATGTGTCACTTGATCAAAGCCCGTAAAGCGTTTTTTCAAATACCGAAAAGCTTAAAGTACTAGCTTTGATAGCTACTTGGCTGTCCCATTGTGCCTATACAGCCTTTCCGAGTGCGATAACTAACCTAATGACGGTGTATATTTCGTTCTACTTCTGAACTTTCTGTAAATTCCCATAATTTTGTCTTTGGGCTGTCAAGAAATGCATGGTCACCAATTAACAAGTCTTGGAAGAAGTCGTGGTTACATTGCTCTCTGTGAGAGTTCAGAGTTTCGTTAAAGCAAGTCTTGCTGCGCCACAAACTGAAAGCGACAGTAAGGAAACTTGTTTGCCCGGTGTTGGATTATCTCTCAGTGGTAATTCTGCTTCATCGGTAGGTATTTTGTCTTTTGGTTGCCAACTTATCCCCCGAACTCTCAACTCCTAAAGCTTTTCGGCGAGACCGAAAGCCTATAGATTCCGTGCAGAGCGTTGAGATACACGTAACCTACACGCTGTGACGTGGATCGCGATCAGCCAGTAAAATGACCTTGACTGCAGAGTCAAAAGGAAAAACCTGCCCCTCGAGCGGTGTAATGTTTGCAGTCTATCCATGACGGTTGCATCTCAGTCAGAAGTCATCCAGGCAATCGTGTGTGTGTCGTGGAAGGGAAATGCTTTCTATTGCCGAACTTGGAGATTGCCGGCTCACTGACTATTCTCTCACCCCCCTAGCAGCGAAGGCAATGGTTAGGTCTTCCCGTCACAGCTATCTCCAAGGGCCCTAGCTCCGGAAGAGTTCATGGTAGCAATTTGCTCGCAGGATGGTACAATAGCAACAGACGCAACAAACGGCTATTGTGTATCGTACCACGATGATGCAGCTAACAGCAGGTGCAAGAGGTTCGTCACAGATGGCGCTGGCGGAACGGAGGGTACCCGGTCTTGGCACGGCTCGGGAGCGTGAAGGAGGGGCTTCGAGAAAGTCGGGAAAGGTTCCGTAAAGCGCTCCCCATCGGATACGGGACGGCTGACCAAGCGGTGCCTGAGTCGGTAGGAGACGATGTCCCTGCCCGTTTTGGAGGGAGAAACAGCCAACCTCCCAGGGCTTGCGTCATAGTTCCACCGAAGATAAATACGAGATATTAATGGGCAGCAAGGCACTGGGCGATAGGGCAAACTATGTAGCAGCGTGCAACCGGCAGGCAAAGAGCTCCTGTCAGGGTTTTCAGGGACCAGCTAGATCGATCCCCTTAGTCAATTCCCTTGAGAGTTGACAAGTCATTCAACCCTGCAAAAATTCGGTGCTCTGTCCGGGAGAATACAAGTCCACCGACCGCATACTCACAACTTTTTAAGGTTGGTGATAGCTCCACGCATCTACATGAACAGCTCCACACGTGGTCGGTCAGTTGCGACTCAGTACGTCTTCTGAACGTAATGATGGTGTGAATATGACGTTAGAATAACGGCACAGCAGATCTTTTTTTCAATTGACATAGTTGTTTCCAGTTATATCTGGATATCGCAACTTCTCGTGACGTATTAATGTCCAATTCGCCATGTACAGGATGGGGAATCCGAGTTGCGACACTCCAGAGTCTTGAGTCCTTGTTGTTAAGCCCTTCTTGAGAGTAATTGCAAGCGCAGTGTTTTACTTCCCTGACATACAATGTGACGGCGCTTGGCGCTCCCTCGTCTGCCCACGCAATCCCAGGCCTTTTCATGCCTTGATGACTTGTGAACTTTGATTTTATCTCATAATCGAGAGTCAGGTCTTTAAGCTCAAAGTGCCCAGGCTGATCGTAATGACATTTCGATGTTGCCGAATGGAGGGGTAGACACAGCACCTGAAGCTTTGCTATTATGAATCACGAGAGTTGGTTCTAAAATCGTGCAGTGAGGCTGACGTCGAAGCTCCAAATAACTTCAGAAGACTGACTTGAGATGGGAGCATAGGCCTGTAAACACTGGGCCTTCTCGTGGTATTCAGCCCGTTCTGCCCAGTGATCTGCATGGGAGTACGGATAGAGGTGAACGACTCTTAGGACGAAATTAGCATGCAAATATGGTCCTTGCCATGTCATCTATCTGGTAGTTCGGGGATTTTGGCTACGTTGGTAAGACGTCGGAGGGTATAGCACATCTTGGCGTGTCCCCGTGAATGGCAACAGTCGCGCAGACCTAGTCTTCTGACTTTATCAACAGATCACTGTCCCCAAGAATTAAACCTCAGAGGTAAAGATTGAGCGGTTTATCTGAAGCGCACTAAGGACGTATTTGGGAGAATAGAAACTGCGTATGTCCGGTGAACTCTGCTACTGCTGCCAAGATATATATATAACATACACCATCGGCGTTGGCATTAGTCGAAATGTTGAGAACGAGGTCAAATGTGAGCCGAGAGCTCACAGGCTACAAGTTAGTAGGCAAGATCGCAGAACGGCAGAGTTTCTTGGTCTTGGAAATGTACCTGCGGGACTACAGATCAATCCCCGGATCAGCAAAGCGGTGTGATAGTGTGCGATGCCTCAGAGGCTATTACCACGTCCGTTCAATTGCGCTATTGGAACCATGACCAGCATCGAAACTAGCTGACGGATGATTCAGAGTTGACAAGGCCGTTGGTGACAACAACCCTGATGACCCGCGTAAGCGGCAGACTGACAATGCTGGTTGAGACCATTTTGTCAGATATCCTAATCTACACGACAGCCTAGGTCCCAATCCCTTCTTGAGGCAATTCTGCGAGTTCAACTTACCTCGCAATACTATGGATAATGTAACTGGACGTGGTGCATGATGAACCGAGAGAGGGAAAGCGAGCTCCAAGGGGAATCGGCTTATTGCTCTTGACTTTCGTCTATCGCTTGACGATTCCGTATACGCCTTTCTGTTCATCCCTTCCACACACCTTAAGACATCACAATCAAGGCGCATATACAACCCCTCGACCTCACCCCCTTCACTATCCAGGCGGCGCCCGTCTAGTTCGACGGGTCAGGACAAGCCGAGTGGGGTGGTGGTGGAGTGGTTGAAGGTCAACGATCAAGTGCGCCCATAACCTACTCGAAGCTAGGCTCTGGGTCAGAGGTAGATTCCTAGCATAAGTGCTAAAAGGTATAGCTTACCCAGATGAACTCCTTTTGCCCTTGACGATATTTTGGGCGGCCGTCTATTCCAGTTTCTCCCCCTTTTAAGGGGCCGGGCACAAGAGACGGGAGGGTGAGATTTTACCGAGTGAGCTACGGTACAAGTATAGAGACGTTCAAAATAGTCGAACGAGAATGCGACTTACTATCGGGATACGGTAGGCCTCGTATGCGCAACGCGAGGCTCTCAACTATGGACTACGTCCTTACACCTCCTTTCACACGAGCCTCCAACAACCATGGGGTTCTTCAAAAACGACCCTATAACCTGAACGAGCTCAAGTAGATAGTCAAATGCCAGGTCTTGTTTACAGCTATATTTATGAATTTCGCCAGGGCGAGTCAGGGAAGAAGACGTGAGGCTTTCCATGAGATCATCTTTCCCATCCTTCGCGTTCTATTAGAGCTAAGAACGCAAAAGTCGTCGTTGTAAATCCATCAGCTAAGAGAATGACTCGGAGAGCACTAGTCATATTCTCAAGATTCGAGTCTGCGCACATTCTCTTGCATATAGTCTTCTTAATCATCATCTTCGTGAAGTTGCTGGCGCCGTGCTATAATGTTCTTCTCTTGAGGAGCTCTCATGCTCACCTCACCCCATTGAGTATGGGCTTGTGATATAGACAGCCGATCTCCGTGCTTAGCATCGCTTCCACTAATGCTGTACTACTTGTTGCAATCATACCTCTTCATACTAGCTGCACTATAGCCACTGCCGAGTGAGGCCATACTAGAGGAGTTTTGTGACTATGATGAGATTCCATGTCGACCACTTTGCCTAGTAAGGTACACGTCGCTAAGTGAATAAGAATGTTCCTGTGGTTCTTGAAGACACTTGTAAGGGTATGGATCGAAGAATAGCGTGGGATTGAGAGCGCCTAAGGATATCTTCTCGTCGACTGCCAATGGCTTATAACACACCACACTCGACAGATCACCGCTAGCATGAATGGGATGCGAGGAGGCTTTACTGTGAGAGGAGACACTTTTATCGCAAACAGGACCTTTAGATCTTACCAGAAAGACATATTTTCATCTATCATAACGTCAAGAGATGATCCTTACGAGAATGTCCCGGAGTTATGAGTGCCTTGAGTAGTACCTTCGGCCCTCACTCTGGTGCTATGCCCCTTGACGTTTCATATTCAGTACTGCGCTCCTTTGCAAGGTCCAATTATACAATGTTAGTTGTTGGAATTCATGGAGTTTCCACAAGTATGGTTAGTGGGGAGGGATGCATTCCTGCGGCGAGGTTCTCATATCCTGCTGAGTGCTGACTTACACCGACTTGACGAAACTCGCATTATCACTCCACCAACGTATCAATGCAAACAATATAGGCCCCTTCTTGATGACCAGGTCTGCGAAAACTATATCCTCAGAGCGACGAGTCTGATGAACAGATAATCCCATGGAGCAATGCTCATTGATGTGGGTTTCAGTCGCCTGTCCTGGTGCATCTCACCCTCATAGACCGATGAAGGCTGGTCGCGGGCCGACTGTCAAGAACTGTCAAACTGACGCTTCACTATGCAAAGCCACCCATATATCCCCATCGAGTCGCATACAATTCATCGTCGTACGGGCTGGAGACAGAGACGATGTGAGATGTCTCGCAGCTTTGCTACTCGCACGCCACTCTGAGTTAGCGGCTTTGAGCAAGACTCTATGGTTCCAGAGGCGACGAGGAGTCACCTAGGCATCCCAGGTACACGAGATACTAGAGTGGCTCAGGGAAATCGCGATGTGCAGTGTAAGCATTGAAACGTGGAAATCCACAGATCGAATTGAAGCCATTACCCAAGAAATGAGTGAAACTGGATCGATGCTCTGAGTGATGTGGGTGGATCAAATACGATGCAGTTGACAGACCTCACGTATGACCATCTCATAGGTATATAGATGCCGTTAGGGTAATCACATTCATGATTGCTGGTGACTGACTTGTTGAGTAAGTAAATTCAAGCTAAGTATAAACGAACTTGTGGCGAGGGGCCATCCGACGCAGCTCGTTCATGATGCTAGAGACATTGATGGCAGACCATGATCAAATGAGGTGGAATACGAAATGACGCTTGGCATGGACTCAGTTATCCACCTAACTACTCAGATGTTGTGAGAGATCCTTGCTATCAATGACTCGACGGTGCAAGAGATATCACTGCTGGCCAAAGCGAACGCTTGGTTTCGAGGGCATCATCAACCATGGTTGCGAGAAAGTCAAAAAGTCAGAGTTTACAAATGTGCAAACTAGTGGCTTTGTTACCTTCAAAAACAATTAAGGGGTCTACAAAATATCTTACCACATAGCTTGTTATTGTGGTTGAGTAAAAGTCGGTGTTGACTAGCCCTGTGCGTATAAGCCACGCCACATTTCTTCCCTCGGATCCCGAGGACATCAACTCATTAGCAAATGCTCCCCTTCATGTCCGCAACGTGAAACAGCGTACATCAGTACTATACACAGAAAATGAGTGATCAAGGCTGAAAACGGTCTCAGAGTCTTAGCCAGACCTCCTGATTGACACCATCAGAGGGGTGAGGGGGGAAGGGGGTTGAAGAACCACGCTTCTTCAACAAGGTGGAGAGCCTTGTCCGAGGTGAACTTGTGTGCTACCACACTAGGTTCATCGAAGTTTTCAATTATGTCAGCCGCTTCCGAGTTTCTTAATGTGACTGCAAAGCTAGCCAGTAGTTCTCTTGTCACATTTCGACAACTCTTTTGCGATGTCATTGAATATCATCCGAGTGTTGCGGGGCGAGGTGGAATGAGAGTTGAGTGTTTGGGGAAATTGGATAGTCATCGCTGGCTGACGACAGAAGAAAAAAAGGAAGAAACAAAAGAAAAAGCAAAGCTGGGAGCCTTGGCGGCGAAAAGTCCGTTGACAGTTCTTGGGGGAGCTTGGTCCGGATGAGGCGACGCCATATTCAAGGGTCTCAGAGTCCGCGGGGTACACATTCCTACCCCAACTTATGTCATGTTCCACCGGGCAACGGAGACGGATGCAAGTCTTTTGAGGAATGTTGTATGAAGCTCAATTGATGTGAAATTTACGGAGTAAGCTGAGCGAGTGTAGAACTCTGTAAGGTACTTCTGCCCGAGTATCAGGTACTGGTGAACGCGAATTGTCGTGATACAGTACTGAATGGACAAGAAAGCTTGGGCCGACTGTTCAGATGGCTTCACGTGACACGAGGAGCTGGAGCGGAGAAAGGCCGGGTTTGGTTGGATCGAGGGAACCGGGGTGGGTCGGAGATGGCCCGAAGACAGTTGATTGGCTGACCAGAGGCTTCTGGCCCACGCCTTACCCGGCACCTCTCACCGCAGCGTGCAGCGAGGCGAGAAGGATGGGGGACCGGGCGTGGGGGAGACCGCTGGAAAAGCAACGTCTGGCACGATAGCGTCATTGGGACCCGACTTGGCTCCATTTAAAGAATTGGAACCGGATTTCACACAAGAAAGAGTGCAGTTGGTATCCGTACAGGCTCACATAGCTCTGGAGTTCTTTCCCTATGACGACACAGGAAATTACATAGACACGACAGAGAACCCGAACGAACTTCACTTTCGCATCTCCGACAGCTATTCCGTCCCACGTCGGAGAGAAAAGTGTTGCAGCCTCTATTAGTACGAGCGCACATTCTGCAAACGTAAGGTACCAAAAAAAGAGCAACAGAGCAAAAGGGTGCTAACTCGTTGGTTGTCAGCTGCAGAAAGCTGTGTACCTTGCTTCAGCTGCAACCCTACCTACCCGTACCGACCGATACCTCTCTCCCACCTTCACCTACCTGCTTTTCTGCCTGTTGCGCCTGCCATTTGGAGGTACCCTGATTGCTTGGCCCAAGACCTGAGACCGCATCAGCCAACACATCCCGCACGCCGCCCTTGTCTCTTCCCACTCATATTGGGGTCCTCGTGACACGGATTCCTACACACATCAATTTCCCCCCATTCTCTCATCGAGCCAACTCCCTACACCGCCCCAATCCTCACGTTGCCGAGTATCTTTTTTTTTCCCTTCCTGTCGTTCGATACTCCTACAAGTTCGACTCCGGCCAGCTCGGCGTATACCCTCGCTTGATACCGATCCAGCGACCTACATCTCCCGTCACAAGCAATTGACTCAGGTCTTTTCAGCTTTCCCACCTTGCCAGCGATCGCCGCGAACAACCCCGCTTAACCCGCGCACAATGACTTCTCCGACGAGTCAACGCCGCCCTCGCGGTGGCAGCGAGGACCAAGGCAATGGTGTCTTCGACGATGCGAAAACCTACTATACCTCAGAGGAGCGCCATGTCAACCGTGCTGGACCTCGAACCAGAACCTACTCACAGGTACGTTAGCCACCCCTGCTGATACCGCACGCCTGACCGCTTGTTGTCACCCATTTGGAACCATTTGTAGTAGATACTAATTCTATTTTCTCTCTTCTTCAGAACAGCTTGTTCCAACAATTCGAGCGCATGGGACTTCGCGAGCCCTTCCGAAGAGGCAGTCACGGTCAGTCCACTCCTGCTTACTGTTCTTTGGGCTGCTGATATGCTGACTTCCGAATCCTCTAGACGAATCCTCAAACCTTGCGAACCGAAAATTCCTCATTCAGGTAGACGAGACGCTCAAGAGCTTGCAGGCTCAAGAAGATACCGATGGAAACATGCAAATCACCATTGAGGACAATGGTCCCAAGGTATACCTATGATTCCCGTCGCCCACTGTCCAGGAGGAGACAACGAAGCTAATGCTGATGCGACCCAGGTCTGGTCCCTGAGAACTGCTGCCTCCGCGGGCCACAACCGTTTCGATGTCCGAGGAACCTACATGCTTTCCAACCTGCTGCAAGAGTTGTCGCTTGCCCAACAATACGGCCGCAAACAGATCATCCTCGACGAGGGCCGCCTGAACGAAAACCCCGTGAACCGATTGTCGAGACTTATCAAAGACCACTTCTGGGAGGGATTGACGAGAAGAATTGATGCTTCGACCGTGGAGATTGCAGCTAAAGATCCCAAGGACTGGACCGATGACCCCCGTCCGCGTATCTATGTTCCTGTTGGAGCTCCGGAACAGTTCGACTTCTACACCAAGGTGGCTCACGACCGCCCAGAGATCCGGTTGGATGTCGTCAGGCTTCCCGAGGTCATTACGCCTGAGCTCGTTCGCGACATGAACGCCAAGCCCGGCCTTCTCGCCGTGGAAATGGAGAAGATTAAGGATCCCAAGACGGGCGAGGACACACTCAGGGGTCTTCCCTTTGTGGTGCCGGGTGGACGCTTTAATGAGCTCTATGGCTGGGACAGCTACATGGAGTCGCTTGGTCTTTTGGTTAACGACAAAGTCCATCTGGCTAAATCCATGGTGCAGAACTTCTGTTTCTGTATCCGTCACTACGGCAAAGTTCTCAACGCTACTCGCTCCTACTACCTCTGCCGTTCTCAGCCCCCCTTCCTCACCGACATGGCCCTCCGCGTCTACGAGAAGATCAAGCACGAGCCTGATGCCAAGGAATTCCTTCGCACGTCTATGCTCGCCGCTATCAAGGAGTACCACAGTGTCTGGGTCGCTGAGCCGCGTTTGGACCCCGTGACTGGTCTCTCGAGATATCGGCCTGAAGGATTGGGTGTTCCCCCCGAGACGGAGGCAGACCACTTTGTCCACATTCTCGAGCCCTACGCCGAGAAGCATGGCATCACCTGGCAAGAGTTTGTTCAGGCCTACAACCACGGCAAAATCAAGGAGCCGGAGCTGGACGACTACTTCCTGCATGACCGAGCTGTGCGTGAGTCTGGCCACGACACCTCCTACAGACTGGAGAAGATCTGCGCCGATCTTGCGACCATTGACCTGAACTCGCTTCTCTTCAAGTACGAGACTGACATCGCCCGCACCATCCGGAACGTCTTCAACGATAAGCTCGTCATCCCTGACGAATTCGCTGTTGGACCGCTCAAGGCTGGCGAAGTGGTTACTTCGGCAATCTGGGACCGTCGGGCGAAGCGCAGAAAGCTCGCCATTGACAAGTACCTCTGGAACGAGGAGGCGGGTATGTACTTCGACTACAACACCGCCAAGAAGGAGCAGTGCGACTATGAAAGTTGCACCACTTTCTGGGCCTTGTGGGCAGGCGTCGCCTCTCCCAAGCAGGCGGCAGCCATGGTCCAGCAGGCCCTGCCCAAGTTCGAGGCCGTCGGCGGTCTGCTATCAGGCACAAAGAAGTCTCGTGGTGAAGTTGGCCTGGAGCGACCTAATCGCCAGTGGGATTATCCCTACGGCTGGGCTCCTCAGCAGATGCTTGCCTGGACTGGACTTGTCCGATACAGCTTCAACGAGGATGCTGAGCGTTTAGCGTACAAGTGGCTGTTCATGATGACCAAAGCCTTTGTTGACTTCAACGGAGTGGTCGTCGAGAAATACGACGTTACTCGACCAATTGATCCTCACAGGGTCGATGCAGAGTATGGTAATCAGGGTCTCGATTTCAAGGGTGTCGCCAAGGAGGGGTATGTTATTTGTGTCCGTGACATTCTGTGATGATTTTGCTAATAAAGACTAGTTTCGGATGGGTTAACGCAAGCTATGTGTATGGACTGCAGATTGTCAATGCACACATGCGGCGTGCTCTTGGAACGCTTACCCCTTACGAGACCTTTGTGAAGGCCGTTGAAGAGAACAATGAGAAGCAGCTTGCCGAGCTTCTCTGAGTGACTCTGGCGTGGTCAGGAGACGAACCTACACATGACGTACACGATGGGCCATGAAAAGCACGACGAAAAGCTGGTAAAAACGGTACAGGACCTGTTGTCGAGTCTGGGTCGAGTTGGATTGGGCTGGAGAGGGGTCTGCATTTGCCCTCATATCTTGCCGCGGCACGTCGGATATTGGAGGTTGGGAAAGGAGTTTGCAAAGGACTGACGTTAAATGGAAGATGCATGACCATGCCTTTCGACTGCATCGAGACACGACTGCATCGAGACACGAATGAAGGGATGGGCAGGGTCTGGTAGACTGTTGAAAGAGGTTAGACTGGCTGCAAAGCCAAACCAGATATCCACCCAATGCGATCCAAACTTGTACAAGTTGACGTGACAAGATGGTGATATGGGACGAAGTGACGGGGAGGGATACGTTCGGCACGTGTCGATCGGACAAGTTCCGTGACAGCAGGCAGATTGATCAAGCCTCATTGTGCTTTTGGAGGTATGGCAAGAGGTTGGCTTGTGGTGCGTGGTGTGAGGTAACCTGGTATTAAGATAGGACATGTGACACAGTGAGTGACAGTAATGTAGGAAGGATACTACAGGTACTCGGTAGGTATTGAACGACTCAAGGAGGAGGGTAGGGAGATTCCGGAAGCATCTTCGCAACGGCGGCTGGATTCGGCGAGAGGTACAGAGTCGACCTAAGGGCCGAGGTATCTCTCCAAGTCTTTCCCGCGAGTTGGAGAAGCTGAGGCCAGAAAGTGTGACGCACGCCAGGAAAGCGTGATCAGCTCTGGGTTAAGCCGGCGCCAATGGAATGGCTGCCGACTCCGGCACGGTTTCTTCACATGCTCGAGAGCCGCCGCTACCCCGCGCAACAGATTTGGGGGAGAGTTGGCAGCAGCTTCGACTTTTGTACTCTGCACTCCAAGTAATTACCAGACGGAATTTGTGTTTTTCAGTTATGTTTATGGAGAAGAAAAAAAAAAGGGAAGGATGAATCGGAGCACTGATTACAATACCAATAACAGACGGACGGAAGCATGGCGTTGCAGAATCTCGGGAACCGGCAGACGTACGGAAACTGCGTGCAGTCGGGTTGCAGAATGTTTTCCCATGGCCCGGCTGTGTTGCTGCTGCTGCTACTGCTGCTGTTGCTGTGCTTTCCCCAGAGCCCAGCGTCCCCAGGTACGGCGGTACGGTACAGTAGCGGGAGGAGGGCATTGGTATGGCGGGGCACGGCGGGGGACATGCAAGGAGCTTCGGCAACTCGGCCAATGACGGCAATGAGGAAAGACTGGCTGCGTTTCGCCCCAAATCCGTCTTCCCCTTTGAGCCGAATCCAGACCTCTCGCCCGACGTCACCCCTTTCTCACACTGCCCGGTCTTTAGTGCAGGTACACTTACAGATTGACTGTCAGACATTCCGCTACCAATTCCTACCTACAGTATGAGACCATCTCAGTCAGTTGGTCAGTCAGTCACTCACTCACTCACAGCGGAGAGCATTCATTCCGCTCCCCCACACCAGGCACTCCAACAAGGAGACGCCACCATTACCTATTCTCCTCTCTCTCTCCACGGAACAGACCACGAGGAGAAGCAGGGTCATTCAAAAGTATCTGGTACTTGCTCCAGGAGCTTGTTCCGAACTATTTTCAGCTTCCGAGGTTTGTTTTACCCACGGTCCTGGCACCCAGCCAAGATTTCGTTCGCCCTACCAAAGACCATAGACACACCACTCACCTTATGCTTTCCCATGCCAGCAACCGTACGTGACTGGCTGGGTGAATGGAGGGCTGGGCGAGTCACCCTCACCGCGTAGAGCGTTCTTCACACTGTCCATTGACTGGCCTGGGCCAGAGGTCAGAGGTACAAGCCTCGAAACAGATGTAAGACGATTGGTCCAGGAACGCCTTTTGGCCGAACACTGCCGATGGCGGCCATGGCCTAGCTTCTGCTTGCCTACTTGCTTCTTTATTCTTATGCTCTGCCGTGACCTCTTCTCTTTTTTTGCTTGTGACTCCTCCAAGATTGACTTTCTTTCTCCTCCTCTTCTACCTCTCCAAGCACCATCATCTCTTCCCTCGAACTCGTTGATCACTTGTCAATTGAGTTGTGAATAGCATCATTAGTCTGGTGCTACATTGTCTTGTTCCTGGCCTGCCAAATATCTAGGTATTCCTGTCCAACCTCGATTCCTACATACCCCTCCATCTCGAAGCATATCGTCGCCGAGAAATCTCCGCTACAAACCCTCACAATAGCGTCATCTTTCCCACAAGTCTAAAGCTACACGTTGCCCATCATGGCTGCCAGCAACATGGTCAACAACGCCGTGGACCCGAACATCGAGGATGACCTGTTCCAAAAGGAGGTTGAGCAAGTCAAGAAGTGGTGGAGCGAGCCGCGATGGAGACACACCAAGCGATCCTTCACCGCCGAGCAGATTGTCTCCAAGAGAGGCCACCTCAAGATTGAGTATCCGAGTAACGCCCAGTCCAAGAAGCTCTTTGAGATTCTCGAGAACCGCTTCAAGAACAAGGACGCCAGCTACACCTACGGCTGCTTGGAGCCCACAATGGTCACTCAGATGGCCAAGTACCTCGACACCGTCTACGTATCTGGATGGCAATCATCGTCAACGGCCTCGGCCTCGGACGAGCCCGGCCCGGATCTGGCAGACTACCCTTATGTGAGTTCTCTACCTTGTCAGCCACTGTCCAAGGAAATACCCATAGCTAACCTGCCTTGACAGACCACCGTTCCTAACAAGGTCGCCCACTTGTTCATGGCCCAGCTCTTCCACGACCGGAAACAACGACAGGAACGCCTGAGCGTCTCTAAGGAGGCTCGCGCCAAGCTCGCCAACATCGACTACCTGAGACCCATCATCGCCGACGCCGACACGGGCCACGGCGGTCTCACGGCCGTCATGAAGCTCACCAAGCTCTTCATCGAGAAGGGCGCCGCCGGCATCCACATTGAGGACCAGGCCCCCGGCACCAAGAAGTGCGGTCACATGGCCGGCAAGGTCCTCGTTCCCATCCAGGAGCACATCAACCGCCTCGTCGCCATCCGCGCCCAGGCCGACATCATGGGCTCCAACCTCGTCGCCGTCGCCCGCACCGACGCCGAGGCCGCCACCCTCCTCAGCACAAACATCGACCCCCGCGACCACGCCTTCATCCTCGGCTCCACGAACCCCAGCCTCCAGCCCCTCAACGACCTCATGATCGCCGCCGAGCTGGCCGGCAAGACGGGCGACCAGCTCCAGGTCATCGAGGACAACTGGCTGAAGCAGGCCAACCTCAAGCGCTTCGACGAGGCCGTCGTCGACGCCATCAAGGCCGCGCCTCTTTCCAACAAGGACGGCCTGATCCAAAAGTACACCGCCGCCGCCAAGGGCAAGAGCAACAACGAGGCGCGCGCCATCGCAAAGGGCATCCTCGGCGCCGACATCCACTTTGACTGGGACTCCCCGCGTACGCGCGAGGGTTACTACCGCCTCAAGGGCGGCTGCGACTGCGCCATCAACCGTGCCATCGCGTATGCCCCCTACTGCGATGCCATCTGGATGGAGAGCAAGCTGCCCGACTTCAAGCAGGCGCAGGAGTTCGCCAAGGGCGTCCACGCCGTCTGGCCCGAGCAAAAGTAAGTACACAAGTCCAGCCTCGGAAAGAAAGAATCCTCTTGGTAAATAGAAAAATTGGGTTTACTAACTTTTGGTCTTCTCCAGGCTCGCTTACAACCTCTCGCCCTCCTTCAACTGGAAGACGGCGATGCCCCGCGACGAGCAGGAGACGTACATCCGCCGCCTCGCGTCGCTCGGCTACTGCTGGCAGTTCATCACCCTGGCGGGCCTGCACACGACGGCGCTCATCAGCGACAAGTTCGCCAAGGCGTACAGCCAGCAGGGTATGCGCGCGTACGGCGAGCTCGTGCAGGAGCCCGAGATGGACTCGGGCGTCGACGTCGTCAAGCACCAAAAGTGGAGCGGCGCGACGTACGTCGACGAGCTGCAGAAGATGGTCACTGGCGGCATCAGCAGTACCGCTGCCATGGGTAAGGGCGTGACGGAGGATCAGTTCCACTGATTTTCGTTTGAACAGGGGGGTGATGGAGATATTGGGTTGTGGTGTATGTATGGGGGAAGAAGAAATGGATAGGAGGTATCTAAGATGCAAGGATGTTGTTTCTGTTGGATGGCAGGTGTACCTATTCAGAATGGGTTCAGGGTCGGTAGCACGTCTATGAATTGTTCGTTTTTAAGTCCATGATGTTGATTGTGGTGTGGTAATTGTTGGTGATGGGATGCAATAGCATCTACTCGGCAAGCGGTCCCCGGGCAGAAGCCGACTGGACCCACAACAGGGACCACCCAGCGGGCCAGCACCAGCCTGTCCTGCAAAGAGAGGCCCGTAAATTCCAGTCCCCACAGCTCCGACTCCGGAAGCCCGACATGACGGCATCCAATGGCACCAGATTGGCAAATCCGGGCCTCAACGGTTCCCACCTCGGTAGACGTTATTCTCCTTTCTCATTTGCTTTGCTACTTGTGATGAACTCCACGCAGCCCCCACCCAGGCTGTTGGATGTGGAAAATGTGGGTACGGAAACCGGTCCGTCCCCACACCAGCTTGTATCCCATCGGACCCTGCGCCGACGTTGATTGTTGAGATAAGTTGATAGGTATAACATGAGAGAGTCGCACGTCGTTGAAGAGCTCACTCATCTTGGAATAAAATCATCTTTGATTACTCTTCTAACTCTATCATTGTGAACTAGAGACAAAGAAGTGAGGAACTTCAGCTGGCGTTTCCCTAAATCTTCTCACAACCTTACTGCATCTCATCCACCATAAAAGCCACACATCTTACACAATGGCATCCAAAGACTCACCAATCCTCATCGTCGGCGCAGGCGTCTTCGGGCTCTCCCTCGCCTACGAACTGACAAAGAACCGCGGCTACTCCTCCGTCACAGTCCTAGACCGCTTCCTTCCGCCCGTCCCCGACGGCAGTTCCGTCGACGTCTCGCGCATCATCCGCACAGAGTACGCGGACCCCCACTACGCCGCCCTCGCCACGGACGCCTTGCACGGATGGCAGACGTCGGAGCTGTTCGGCCCGCACTACCACCAGTCCGGCTTCGTCATGATGGCCGACGAGCGGGAGGGGCCGAGCGCCTACTTTGACAAGTTCCGCAAGTGGGAGAGCGGCGGGAGGCCGACCAAGGAGTTTTATGCGCCGCCGCTGGTGGATGTAGAGGTGAAGAAGCGGTACAAGGGCGTGCAGGCTGACTTGAAGGATTTCACGGCCACGTTGAATGCTATTGGTGGGTGGGCTGATGCCGCGGGGGCGATTAGGGCGCTCGCGGGGCAGTGTACGCTTGCGGGCGTGTCGTTTGTCACGGGGCGGCACGGGACCGTCGTCTCGCTCGAGAGGTCTGGGAATAAGGTCACGGGCGTGAAGACGGCGGCGGGGACGACGCTGTCGGCGGACAAGATTGTTCTCGCGACGGGGGCGTGGACGAACCGCATCATCCCCGGCATGGGACACGCCATGTCGGCCTCGGGCCAGCCCGTGGGTTTCATCCAGCTTTCGGCCGAGGAGGCGGAGAGGGTGAAGGATATGCCCGTCATGATCAACATGAGCACGGGCGTGTTCTGCTTCCCGCCCACGCCCGGGACGAACTTGCTCAAGCTCGCGAGGCACGGGTGGGGATTCGCGACCGAGGTTGAGGTTGAGGAGGGCGGGGCGGGGAAGAGGACGATTTCGACGCCGCGGTTGAGGGAGAGTAATGCCGCGTCTGGGTATTTGCCGCAGGACGCGGACGAGGATTTGAGGGAGGGCGTGAGGTTGTTCTTCCCCGAGTTTGCGGAGAGAGAGTGGTGTTACAAGAGGATGTGCTGGTACACTGATACCCCTGAGGGAGACTTTATCGCGGACTACCACCCGGATTTCGAGGGCTTGTTCTTTGCGACTGGTGGTGCTGGACAGTGAGTAATTTTCTCTCCTTTGGGGTTAACCCCTGATTTGGTGTTGTTTGCTAATGTTGAGGAACCAGTGCTTTCAAGTTCCTTCCGGCCATTGGTCCGCAAGTCGCTGATAGCTTCGAGCGTAAGCCATCTACAGTGTTGCGAGAGAAGTGGAGGTTAAGAAGGCCCACCAGCAGCGAGCAGCCGTTTGGGTTCTCGGGAGATGGTAGCCGCGCTGGGCCGTTGCTGCGGAAGCTTTCGGTACAGGAGCAGTCCAAGTTATAAAACAAACGGCTCCCTTGTCTAGACTTGTCTAAAATCTTTATTCACGTCTGATTGATCTTGGAGTATAAGTCATAATTCATGCTAAAATCAAAGACTGTGCTCTCGATATCCATCTATTATTCATCATATAAGTCGACGCCTTCCGATTCGCTCAACCGAAAGCGAACTTCGTCGCCCGTGAATGCGCTAATTCGAAAAATAGGCGTCTCACCTTGACTGGTGCCTCCTTTGTTTTTCATCACCCACCGGTCGACTCTGTCCAAGTACTTGGGCAAACGTCCTGGCCTTGAAACTTGAAGGTAATTGACTTCAAGGAGAAAACGACGGGTTGGAAGATGGCCGCTTTGGAGAGCAAGATCTGCGGGCAGATTTCCATGTAGATCGCGCTTATCCTCCCTCGCCCCAGACTCGAAGAGAAGCTTCACGATGGACAAGTGTCCTCTCTGAGCCGCATGAGACAGAGCAGACTTCCCGTTGCTATCCGCCTCCTCCAGGCGGGCTCCCCATGCTATCAACGCGTCCACTACGTCCAGATGCCCGTTCTTAGCGGCTATCACCAACGGCGTTCCATCTGGCCCCGCAGCGTTCGGGTCCGCGCCATGCACCAAAAGAGCATTCACGACTGCTGAGAAGCCCTTCTCTGAAGCCACGTACAGTGAATTTCCTTGGTTGGCGTCGCCACCTTCGACTAAGAGATCAAGAAGACGGTCTTCGAAGTTACTGCTCGCCGCCGATAAGACCCTCATTGCTGGGTCCTCCCTCTTCGCGGCCATACTTTCCTTGAACTTGGTAAGAATGAGTTCTGTAGTTTTGCTTCCGCTGCTTGATGCGATTTCCAAAGCCGTCTTGCCCGAAGAGTCTGGGAGATTAGGATCGGCTCCTCTGTGTAAGAGGTTATCGACTATCTCTTCAAGGCCCTCTCCTCTAGCCGCCAACACAAGAGGCGTCCCATCAAGACTTTGAGCATTGGCATCCGCGCCATACCCCAAAAGCAAGCGAATAGCTTTCGCATCTCTGACTGCGATAGCCAACTCCAACGGTGTATGGCCTGCCGTCGTTCTTGCGTTTGGGTTGGCTCCGTACCCTAAAAGAACACTGGTGATACCCCATTCACCGGCTATAATAGCCTCGAATAAAGGCGTTTCGTCGTTAACGTTCGGGATATTCGGGTCCGCTCCGTGAGATAGCAGGAGACGCACAGTATTCTCGTGGCCTCGTTCAATAGCCAATCCCAGTGGCGTTTTGAGCCAAGAGTTGACTGCGTTGGGACTTATACTAGCCTTCAAAAGGGCGAAAACGATTTCGTGGTGCTCATTTTCCACCGCCGAGCACATTAAATTCTCCTGATTACCCTGCAGATCTTCGTTCGCGTGAAACTTGAGTAGAGTCTCGACGACGTGTACATGACCATAGCGGACGGCCGTGTGAAGAATTTGGCCCAGCTTCAATCCAACTGCCATCTGGCAATGGGAAAGACTTCTCCCTATCGCTATAGGAATATTGGTGACCATGAAATGTAGGAGCTGTTCAAGAATGACTGTGTTGCCACTTATCGAGGCTAGGAAAATCAATCTAGCTTTGGACTCATCTCGCAAGAAGTCATGATCTTTTGCAACCTCAGGGAGGATCTCGATCACGATTTGTTGGAATGAAAACAGCACCGACAGGTGAAGATTGACCCATTTCTCCGGAGCTGGCTCTCCAAGACTTACTTCGTTGGCCGTTAGAGCTTGATAGGCCGCTTGTGACTTGGCCTCGCTCGCAAATAACCGCATGACAGTCTTGTAAATTCTGCTGGCCTTGAACCTTCTGGGATCTTTAAGGCGCATGAAGGCAGTGACTGCGTTTCTTCCCCAATGAAGAGCTGCGTATTCATAGAAAGGATGCGACTGTAGGCGCATCTTGTATTCGGACAGTGTCGAGCATGCTCCACTTTCGAACGCGTCAAGCGAAAGATATTTGCAGCACAGCTCTGCCTGTTCACGGGCGACGTTCAAAAACCATTTTTCCTGGTTTTCGAGGAAGTGTTTGAGGCCTGTGCTGTGAAAAAAGCGGATAGTATCCTTCTCGTCTACTATAAGGAGCCCGGCGCAGGATGATATGATGCTATCCAGAGATGGTTGAGACGATTTGTTAATAGGCCGAATATTGTCCATGAATGCAAACATAGCCTGAGCTTCCGTCGTTGTAATCGCTCTCATAGAAAGGGCGACCCAACCTAGGAGTTTCACGGCCAGCTCTGGGTGTTGAGAACGCACAACTCTATCCACTTGCCTTGCGTAGAAGTGGTTCAGTGGATCTGCATCCCATCTATCCCACGTGGAGTCCGTCATGCTCTGTAGGTGGAGGTAAAAGGTTGCGAAGAGAAACCTATAGCTGTGAGACTCTAAACTAAAGTTTCAGTCAGAATTGTCAAACACTTACACTCCTTCGGAATATCGGACTACTTGGCGATCAACGTGCGCAATGGCCGATGGTGTTAGTGGACGGAATGGCGAGTTTCCTTCACGAACCCATAAAAGTATGTCGTCGGCCTTGCTGTCGAATGCGACAATTGGCCAACCTTCCATGTCTCTTAACATGTGCGGAATCGTTCTTGAGGTTGTCAAGACGCCAACTCCCTGGTCATTGAGTTTCTTTAGTGATCGCAAAAGGGACATGCGTGTGTGATCTTGGAGTTGGTCGAGTCCGTCGACAATGATGTGCACCCTTTCGAATTCAGCCACAACATCTTTGAGGGCTTCTAGTATCTCCTGATGGCTCGGCGAGTCTTTTCTCTTTTGCCGCAATGGGAGGGATCCCGCAGGCCGGCTCGTAATACTCCGACTTAACTGTTTCAGCAGGCTAAGTAGAAGGGCCTCTTCCGTATCCGCCGTAGATTCGCCGTAACAAATGAGTGTGGCGACTCCAAGTTGGACGGTGTTCGCAAGAGAGTGGGCGACAACTGAGGCTAGGACTGATTTTCCTACGCCGGGGACACCATGAATGAAAAGCAGATGCCCCTTTTCAGATGACCAAAGTTTAAAATCGGCCGAGGCTAAGAACCAAGCCAAAGTGCCAGGGTGCCATAGCCTAAAGAAGACATCCCTTGAAGCCTCATAGTCGTCGAACCTGGACGAATCGAAATACCAGGTATCTGAATCCGACTCTCTTTCGATGTTTCCAGGCGTGTCCAAAGACGGGGCACCGCCAGGCCCTGTTTTATCACTCAAACCCACTTGACCACTTGTATGAGACTCCACCAAATCCTCGTACGAGAAATCCAGACCAGCGGATCTCAGAGAATCGGCAGATAGATCGCCAATAGTGGCACCAGAATTCGTCCCAAGAGAATCTCCTTCGGGTTTCTCTCCAGCACTTCTCGATATGGCGAAAGTAGCAAGTTCTTCCATATGAAATGCCATATGGTTGATCAGGTCTTTCTTGAAGGGCCCGAATGACAAGCAAAACGGGCAAGCTTTTCGTTCATCATCTCTGCTGACAACAGAGAGTTCTGAGATACTTTGAATCTGAGCCACGCCCAGGTCGCAGTGAAAGCTCTCTAAATGTGCTGTCAATGAGTCCTGCGAACTAAACTGCATGCCATGTTCGAAGCAACGCCAAATGCGGCGGTGGGCTTGTGATTCATGCTCCGTCCATGACGCTCGATTTATGAACATGACGTCTGCATCGGCACAATCAATATAAGTACACATGTACGGCTGAAGATCATGGCGAATGTGTTCTCTATGGAAAGTTAGCCGGCAGAACGCCCTTCGCAGAGGGGAAACACCTACCTCCAACGCTTGCCTTTGGCTTCTTTGGAAGGGCAAAGCACATGGCAGTACGGACAGAGAAACTCGTGCTGTCCTGTGATTATGGAAGGAGGGGGTGGAAGTCTACTCGTGCTTCCACCAATGTCGAGTGCTGTTGAGGCATATGACACAGTCGACACCGTGTCGTGTTCGTCCATGTTCTCTTCGTATCTTGTTGCGTCCGTTTCTGATACCAAAGGAGGCCCCACAGAGTTCTCCGCTCTTTGAATCTGGGAAGCAGAACCTTGTACTTCTGAGGGGCGTTGAACATAGGTTTGCTTAGTGGCAAGGATGAATGGTCTCAGGGGAACGTGCTTATCCTCTGCCCTCTCAGGCGGCGCTGCTCTAGATAATTTGAAAGCATGTCTTTTCCAGTAGGAGAAAAAGCGCCGTCGATTAGTAATGGACTTGCTCCAACGATCTATCAGCTGCTGGTCTAAATGATCATGGTAATGCCCCGACTCTCCAAGACGATGTGAGACGCGGAAAGCTGATCTGGGATCCATCTCAATGGTGTATTTTCGGAATTGCCGGAACATCTCCTCGACGTGGAGCCGGTCAAAGTCGGAGTACGCCATCAAAAGATCGCCAGTACTTGTATCGTTGATACAGATTGATAATTTATGGTTGAAGGCCTTGTGTTGAAGCTGTGCCGTCCTACTCAGAGGCTGTCTGATCTTGAAGGAAGCCTTCATTAGAGACGACAGGATTTGACTTGTCTCGGTTGCGTTTTGCCCCAGCTCAGTCCGGTTACTGAAAACTCTGTCGGTGTTTTCGCTGCTTGAACTATCACTATCGCTGAAGTCTTCCAAAGCTTCGCCTAAATCTTGCGCCAAAGCTTCCTCTAACGGTAATCTGGATCCCTGTACAATCTCACTGCCTAGAAATGCCAATCAGGATAGTTGCTTAAAAGACGAGATGATGGATACTTGTAAAAGCAGACAGGAAACGTTGGGACAGCTCACTTTTTGATAGCACAAGTCTGAGTTCGTTCAAAAACTTTAACAGTGTGGATTTCATGAGAGAAGAATCCATCAAGCGGAAGTCTAGTGATGCTCGTCCATGGTGAAGGGCTCCAAGATTTGCTGCCCAGAGTTTGAAACGATCGTACTGGTTTTTGAGGGCGAGAGGAGATATCTGCTTTCGAAACTTCTCCTCGGCATGTTCCATATTGAACACTAGAACATGGAAGGATTCTATGACCGATCGTGTCGCTTCCATCAAGGGTGCAGGCGGCTGAAAAGACATTTCTGCGAAATTGATCAGGCTTGGTCAAGCTCGAATGAGTAGCCCTGATGGTTTCCTCTCTTGTTTGGCGTGTCTACATGAATCCTGCTCCTCGAAGTGAGCCAGAGGTATCGAAAGACTTGACAGTATTCTACTCTTCAACGTTGTCGCCTGGAATTGGCGATAGAGATGCCAAAGTAAATCCTCAGTTCGGTGATTCGACGCCATACAGTATGTTGGCATTTTCTAGATATGAGTGCTGGATAAGAGTTGCTCACATCTTCTGACATTCCGACTTCCTCATCTGTTATATTGAGGACTAAGAGTCTCTAACGGCATTCTGGAAGCGGACTGCGAGACATTGTGGCACGACTACCTAGTTGTCTGATGTGTCTAGTCGCAGACTCACATGATTGAGTGCAATGAACTAGAAGAGGGGTAAGGAAGTGCATCTTGGGTAGGATACTGTCTCACAACCCCTCCTTTCCAAGGTCCAATTATGAATCTAGCTGCGAGGATCCCAGGGCTGCGACCGTGACCAATCTAAGCCAGGCTTCTTGTCTACTCATGCAGGCTGACTGGACATGCAGAGAACATGCAGCGAAAAGTAATGGGTGGCCATGTTTGCTCAACATCTCAATCTTTGCAAGCTCCTGAGATCACTACCCGTAGAACACAGGAGACAGGAGGCATTTGTGCATCATCAGAAACATTAGAATGGCAGAGGTTGCCGGTCTCGTCCTCGGGGCTGTGCCTCTCGTAATTTCAGCCTTGGAGCATTACGAAGACATCATCGAGCCCGCAAAAGCATTCTTCCAGTGGAAAGGCCAGCTCTCGCAGATGATTCGAAAGCTTTACATGGAGCATACCCTATTCGAGATGAATCTGGAGTTATTACTCAGGAGAACAGTAATAAATGACGACCTCTTAGAAATGGTCGCAGATCCCCAGAATGAGCTTTGGAAGTCGAAGGAGCTCGTTGCCGACTTGAAAAGGGACCTGGGCAAGGCTTACAATCCGTCAATGGATACTGTCACAGAGATGGCTTCAATCATGGTAGCCATAGCCGCCAATCTGAACATCAAAGGGTCAGACAAAGTTCGGCTACTCACCCTCTATTGATGTACTAGTTTCTTCCGGACTGATGCAACAATATAGGTGACCAACGAAGGATTGGAGGCAATAGTCTATGCGAACATACCAAGGCCAGATCCAGCTGACCGACGGAGAAGATTCGAATTCAAGGAGCGAATAGCCTTCACAATGAAACGGCGCGCTGTCAATGAAAAGTTGGACCAGCTCAAGAGCTGCAACGAGAGACTCGCAGTTTTCCTGGAGAAAGCCGAAAAGATTCACTCTAGTACTCACGACGGGGACGAAAGTCTGAAGGCACGAATACAATTCGTCGCACCCTTACCCAGCATTCGGGCCAACGCGTCAAGAGTTCACGAGGGCCTCCACAAGAGGTGGTGTGCAGATCATGACTGCCACCAGGCAGGGCTGCTTCTTGAGCAACGACTGATCAGAAAAAAGAGGAGGAACCGCCGTGGTGCGCTCAGTGATGTGGGGAAAAGGGACCGTTTTGGTGTCTCGCTTTGGCGGGTCACAGTGATGGCTTGGCTCGATACCGAATTCCAGGTTGATGACGATGCTGTAGCTATCTCGAGGTATTCGGCACACCCACCTCAAAGTTCCCTCAGACATACGGAGACTGACGCTATTCACAGTTCGCATAATACTCCGAAAGTCAAATTCTCTGTTGCGGATATTGCACATGGCTTAAATGAAGCTCTAAGGTCCAACGCGGCCGAGATTCAAGATATATGTATGGCCATGGAAGAGGTCTTGCATCCCAATGCCGGCTTTGCTATCGACTCAGCGAATGTCATGCGACGGATGTATGATGTGAAGTCTCAGGAATGCCACCTTATCGACAACCATATGACTCTGAGCCAGTATCTTCCAACGATGAAGCGCAAGGAGTATGTTTTGGCAGACTTCTACTGCTTGGCTATAACACTTGTTTCATCTCTTCTGCAACTTGGCGAAACCACATGGCTTCATCAAGCTTGGAACGGAGAGAATATTGCATTCATACGCTCTCATCAAGAAGACAACTTGACGATAGATATAAAACACCCCTACTTGACATGCTTATACACCTCAGGTAAGATCATCCATCCTGAGAGCTGCAGCGGGCACATGCTTCATATCAACCCCTATAGCTATGATGAGCTAACACAGCACAAAAGATACACCTGCCTCGGCGGCAGCGCCATATGAACCATCACCGGATCGCAAGAACATGCTCGCTCTTGCCGTAATGCTACTTGAGATGAACTGCGGGAAGCCAATTGTAGATCTCAGACAGCCAGAAGATTTGGGCCCAAATGGCGAGGTGAACGTGGGAACCGATTTATCTACGGCAAGGAGGTGGCTTGACACGCAGGTGCGGCTCGGAAACCTGTCCAACGGCTTTACGAGTGCAATAACGTACTGTCTGCAAAGCTACCTTGATCCCACAGCATCCCTCGAAGATAACCATTTCCTACAATCTGTTCAGAATCGCGTGCTGGAGCCTCTTGAGCGGGAGATGCAACTTTTGTTATGGGGAGCGAATGTTTGAGGGAGTTGTGGGGTAAGATAGCAACTCGTGCATCATGAAAGAATAAAACATAGAGGGACAACTTCTTAGTAGAGACATCTTTCTCATATTACCAAACAATACACCGGATGGTTTACCTCCACCAGGCGCTGTCTGTTGACTTCAAGGCTCAACTGAAGTGCCGAAAATCTTCCCCAATACATATACGTGGGTTTCATGACATTCACATAGTGAACTTATTTCTTCGAAAGAGTTTACTCATTTTTTTGTCAAAGCTTCGTGCGTTAAGAAAGTATCTATTTACACAAGTCCAAGGTCCTTCTCAACCATACCACGGCAAATGGGGTGGTAAAAGTCCCTGTTCTTCTCAAACGTCTTGAGCGCAAGTTGCCTGTCAACCTTGTTAAGCGACCGGAACAGCGGCCTCACAAACTTCATGCGACCGACGTGACCCAACAGCTCCGCGGCGCCCTGATACGCAGACGAGTCCTCGGCAGCGAGCGCAATCTTGTAGTACGCCGTCTTGAGCTCGGCGTTGCGCGACGAGACGAGGTCGTACACTGTGCCGAGCAGCTTTGCGCGGTCAGCGGACAAAGGAGACGGGAACTTCTCGATCGTCTCGAGGAGGACAAGCTTCTGGTTCCCGGAAAAGGAGGCCACGTCCTCGGCGGAGGGCTTGAAGGACTCGTCCTTCCAGTTTTCGGCCAGCTTGTAGCACACGTCGGCCAGGGTGGTATCGAAGACGGGCTTGGGCGGAAGACCGGGTTGGTAGAACCACGTGTCCCAGTCGATGGAGGCGACCTTGTTCTTAATTTCCTCGTCGCCGAGGCCGTTGAAGAAGGTGAGGAAGGTGTCCTTGAACTCGAACGAGTCGAGGGACTTGCGGGACCACTTTGTAAAGTAGTGGGGAATGAACTTGTCGAAGGCGTCCATGCCGACGAGACGCTCGAGGTAGTAAAGGAAATGGAAGCCCTTCTCGTAGGGGACGGTGCTGAAGGCGTCATCGGGGTCGATGCCCTTGTGGTTGATGATGAGCTTGGTGAACTCCGAGTCGGCGCCGTTGAGAGCAACAGCGTCCTCAAGGGCCTTCCAGCCAATGATGGCGGAGAAGTCGCGCTCAGCATCACCATGGACAGCCATACCGATGCGACGCTCAAGATACGTGGTCCAACCCTCATTCAGCCAGCTATATCACATCGTCAGCTACTCCTTTATCACAATGACAACATATCGAAATCCGACTTACAAGTGCTCCCAACTGCAGCTAGTCACCAAGTTACCACTCCACGAGTGACTCAGCTCGTGTGCAATAACGTCAACATTCTGCTTGTCACCGCTGATGATGGTCGGCGTAGCAAACGTGTAAATCGGGTTCTCCATACCACCGTAGGGGAAACTCGGCGGCAGAACAAGAACGTTGTACTGACCCCACCGGTAAGGAAAGACAAGCTTCTCGGCAACCTCCATGAACTTCTCCATGTCGTTCTGCAGCTCCCACTGCGACTCCTTGAGCTCATCAGGTCCCGTGGCAACGATACTCCGCGGTCCGATAGGCGCCGTGGCGATATCACCCGAGGCCAGAGCGAACAGGTACGACGGGATAGGCACCTTCTGCTCGAACCGGTAGACCGTGTTGTCACCCTTCTTCTCATCCTTACCGGAGCCCTCAACGAGGACACCGCTAGCGACGACAGGCAGAGGCGAGGCGAGGACGAAGCTGTACGTCGACTTGACGTCCGGTGTGTCCTGGCAGGGAAATAGCGAGCGGGCGTGAATGGCCTGGCACTGGGAGAACATGTACGGGTGCTTCTTGTTGCTCGTCTGCGCGGGCGTGAGCCACTGCAGGGCGGTGCACTTGTCCGTGGTAGCGAGGTCGACGTCGACCTTGACCACCTCGCCCTTGGCGGCGCCCTGGGGCACAAAGACGTGCAGAGGGGCGCCGTACGGCTCCACGCGGTCCTTGAGCTCCCATGTCGAGGTGGCGGCGTTGACCTTGACGCCTGAGATGGAGAGGAAGCTCGAGTCGAGGATGATCTCCTTGCTCTGGCTGTCCGTCAGGGACTCGAGCTCGAGGGTGACGGAGCCCTTGAGAGACTTGTCCTTGAAGTCGATCGTCAGGTTGGCGGTGGTGTGCTTGGTCAGCCACGCGCCATAGTTTGACAGGGTGTTTGGGTCTCTGTTGGTCGAGGTGGTGGACGCCATCTTTGCAGTAGTGCCGAAGGCGGCTGCGCGGCTCTGAGGGCTCGTGAGGCGGGTGAAGCTTGTTCTGATAGGAATTGAACCCTTTGCAAGAAGGGATCGCCACATGTGTGTAAAAACTTGCTGACTTTGCGGAGCTCCAGTTCTCCAGAAATTTGATGTCCTTCAACTCCTCCTCTCGTGATGTTGTTGGTAGCACTTGCCACATTCGGACTAAGGTAGAGGGGTAGCTTCAGCCACACGTGGGACATGAAGTTCAGCCACAGACGGTTAGTTCGGCAACGGGGCAAGCCACATACCTCCCGCCACACTTTATCTGGATCTGTCATGGAAGCCACGAGTGCTACCTTGGAGAGGGCGACTGTTTCTATCCAGCCCCCACCTCACGTTTGTTTCACCAGGTGGTAAACCCTCGTAAAGTAGTCTTCAGCATTCATCCCAAACGTCCCAAAGATGCAAGAACTAGACAGGCCAGGCGGACGATTGCTTGCCATCTCTCTCCTTCTACAGAGTACGAAGTGCCCTTCTCAATCGATCAAATGCCGTGGCTTGAGCACGACATCTAACGGCGCCATCGAGATGGCCATCCCTCATCACTCAAGATGAGATCCAACACCCACATCAAAGGCCGGACCATCGGCTCTCCTGGAAGCCTTGGCTATCACACTTGTCTCTTAAACTCCAGGCACTCCAGGCACACCGAAAACTCAACCGTCGATAAGCTCACGCGAGCCTAGCACGGGGTATCTTCCGTATCAATCTCTCTCTCTCTTGGAAGTCTTCGAACTCCACACGAACCTGCAAAGCTGCAGACCCCAGCCAGAACGGAGCTGAACGAGTGAACCACGACCAAGACCAACATCCTGAAACGGCGCTGCCTTTCCCCGGGGATGGGATCTCCCTGCGTGACGTATCCGTACCTGGGAGAGAATCTCTGGGCCGTCTTCGCACTCCGGGATACGGGGATTGCCCAAGCCGTTCCTTGTGCCTGCTCGCCGCCATCCCGACTTATCTTTTCCCTCTCCGCCCTGGCCCCTGGAGGCTTGTCCTGCGTTTCTGTTCCCCAAGCCACCCGTCACCGTCCACCCCTTTCTTTTTCGGTGCTGCCGCATGAGATCATACACTCCCACATACCTTCGTACAACACTGAGAGAGGGTTTGTCGACAATGGCCTGGAACAAGAAAACTTCTCTCCGTCCTTTCCGGGGTGAGAAACCGGACGAAAAGTCTCCTTCTCGCCCACCCGGCTCAGACCTCGAGACCTGGACCTGGAAGTCGATAACCCCCTTACTGCGTAAACAGTATCCGTAGATACCTCGACAAGCAGTTCGTTCCATGTTCCGTGTGGCCGATCTCCCTTCTCACGAGGGGTTTCGGAATTCACAATCAAACAAACTGCTCTCAGCGGAGGGTTTTCTTCCACGTGCGTGCATCAGGGGAGAAAAGAGTGAGAGATAGAGGATAGAAAGGCAGGGCTCCAATAGCCGATGATGATGCTGCTGGGAACAATCCGACAATGGTCACGACTCCAGGAGGGCTTCGTGTCCTCCTGAAGCTGGAGCACGACGCGTCAGAAATACAGCCAGCCGTCGTTTGAATGTGGCCGTTGCTCCCCGATTCAGTTTCCTCCTCGCGATGCAAGAGGTCGTTTCTGCTCATGGTGTCGTGGCAGCAGACCTTCTCACCTCCCCTTTCCCGTTCCCGTCAACACCCTCCTTTTCGTATTCCACCCGGCCCGATCTTTGTATCCGTAGACCCCTTCCCGCATCTGGGCTGCATCTGCATCTGTCTGCATCCGCATCTAAGACAAGAAAAACTGACACAAAGTTCTTCGTGACTGCAGAATCTGAGATGGTGGCGGGTCTGCAGCCTCACCTTCTTTCTCTCTTTTTTTCGGCCTCCTGCCTGTTTCCGCTTCCACCTCGTGAACAAGGTGGCCCAACCGCTCATTCCCCATTCGCCTGGACCGGTTCGCACTTCTCACTCCTACTGCGTACTGTGGCACAAAAAAGGCGTTCCCAACGAGGTATCGCAAGAGGACAGGGGTCGGAACCGTGGAAGGGGTTGCTCTGCATCCGCGGCCGTGGCTACTGCCCCTCGCGGTCACACCGGCGGCGCGGCATGGCGTGAGTTGTGGATACCAAGAGGTTCCAAACCCAGCTCCGGGGGTTGGCAGACTCGAGGAAGAGAGTGGGAGAGAGTCAAGGGCTCCTCCTCCCTCCGGCTAAAATGGGTGGATGCGAGATATGTGACAAGACCTGCATCGTGACGGTTGCCACGGGTATGCCTATCGTTAGGCGAGAAAAAATCCCACTGAGAAAGCCCACAGGTAGAGGCCGCCGCCCAGCAAAAACACCACCTAGACCAGTCTCGTAGTGTACTTTGTGCGAATACGGATACCCAGGTGACAGTCGTTACGTATCCGGGTATAATCGCTTGAAGCCTCCCAATACGTAAAGGTAGATACTGCCCGTCATTTCTCTTTTGCAATATCGCTTCTTGCGACTAAGGAGAAATAAAAGATCCATCCTCGTACTGGGCGAACATCTTCAAGGGCGATAAACTTTCCCGAGTGGAAAGCTTAGTATAGCAAAGGATATTGAATATTCTGCATCTTGAGACCCCTCCCCGAAGGAAAACAGACCGCCAAGCTTGCGGATACCAAACGGCCTCTCAATCTCAATCGCAGAGATCCATGCCTCCATCACCAATAACGGATCCGTCTTATTCATTTCCTCAGGGCCCTCGGAGCTTGAGCCTTGGAGGGGGGAGCTGGGAGCCGTGGGAGCTTGTCCGGCCACCCTTACCCCACACTTGATGGGGGCGCGCTGTCACCCTGTCACAACAGGAACCCACATTCTTCTGGAAGCCCGTGTCCAACCGGAGTCCAAATAGCCAGCAGGGGTCTCGCTCGTTTCTTCGGTGGAAGGGGGAGGGGGGAAAGGGGATGGTTGGAGATTGAAAGGGGCTGCAGCAGTTCTTCGTTATAGCGCTATATGTGGCGTTGCCTATGATAAGATGCGAGCTATCGCGCTGGGAATATCCGTACAGTTTGTGTAATATTTGCCGATATTTGTCTGGGCTTCCTCCGGCCGGGGGGGGGGGGGGGAGAGCCTGAGAGGTTTGTGAAAGTTCAGCCTGGGATGGGTCGGGCTGTGCAAGAACAGGTGCGCTTCCCTCGTGCCGTCGTGAAACAGCCCGAATGTATGGCTACGGGCTTTTAGACAATGCAGTATTTGGTCACGGTTGTTGACGAACAGGAGATGACCTCGTTCCTGGAAGACGGGAACGATTGTCTCGCTAGCCCAGGCTGGTGCAATGGGCGTTGTTTGGCCTGGGCCCCTGGGCTTGTAAGCTCTGACAAACGAATGCTTGGAAACTCACTGAGCAGCAAGTAGGCAAGGCAGTGCAGGGGTGAGGCCATGAAGGTTCGCTGAATGCTGATTCTATCAAGGCCTAGAGGCTGGACTGCTGAACTGCTGGAGGGCATGCTCTAACCTGTGAGTCTGTGAGTCTGTCGCAAGCAGTGATAAGAGCCACGAACAGGGTGTGAAATGCAAAGTGATGCCGTTTTGGAGGGCCAGATTCCGCAGCGAAGGACTTCGGCCACGGAGGATGCGCCGGAGGATGGGCACCTTTCGAGTATGGACGCTTCCTCCCCGACTTGATCTGGCCCTCTCTGTCTACCACGTTGGAGGGATCGCGGTTTCGCACCACTGCAGGTGCGTCGTGACCTTGCCCTTGAAGCTTCATGGACCAGCAGCAACCGCGGAGCGCACCCGTTGAAGCCAAGACCGGGAAAAGGGGGGCCAGTCTGCCAGTGTCGGCCTGCCCCTCCCAGCCTAGCTCATCTTCATACATATTGGTGGTAGTGGTGCGGCGTGGCCGAGCTGTGACTGGATAAGGGCCCCCCCAGATCACGCTGGATAGCGTTTTCCCAAGCAAGAGGGACGCTAACAATTCAAGCTTAGCAGGGAGCGTTGCCGGAAGCCAGGCTCAACGCGTGGCTTTTCTCACTCTTCCTCTTTTTCTTTGCGTTGGGGCCCGAGGGGAGGGATTGAGCATCGGTCTTGCTCCGAAGCGGGGGTGGCCGGCCGAGTTCGCCAAGAGAGGGGCCAGGAGGACGGTGCTTCTTGCAAACCTCTCTAGAGACCGCCAGAGACCGGATCGGTGCCGAATGACCGAATACCGGATATGAAAGTGTGGGAATACTGCCCGAAAGGTTAGCCTTGATCCTGCGCCGGGAGGGCTCGGTCTGGCACCGAGAGCCATTGCGAGAGGGCCGTATGCGTGGTAGAGATGTCTAGAAGGCTTACACTGCTCGTCGGAAGAGGCCCGTGTTTGAGCGTTGCGTGCTCTGTCAACTCATGATGATGGCACGCATACTGCTACTGCAAGCCGCGGTCTGTTTGTGCGTTGCCGTAGATTGCAGCAATGCAATGTAAGTGAGAGCCTTGGTAGGACAAGGGCCGGGGGAGCACAAGTCCGATCGCGTTTTCCGCGCTAAGAATTAATTGAGGGGCACCGACAAGATCTTGACATGACAGCCTGGGAACGTTGGCCAAACTTTAACCTCGGGTTAGTTTAAGGCAGCGAGAGAGAGGAGGGAGAGTGTGGGCGAGTCCATGGTATCCGTAGCTTGAGGATTGAAGGGTCTCGCCTGACGTCTATTCCCTTCATCTCCACTAGCCTCTGACAGTACTACAACTCCCACAGCGTGTCATGGTGATTGCAAAGCGATGAATCTAATGGTAAATCGACATTCCTGTCATGGCTGTCGTCTATCGAATGCAATGCCTCTGCAAAATCAGCTTGTCTTACGGGTTACGAAGTCGTTGCGGTGTTATTAGTTGACAAAGAGAAAGGGCCTGTCAACCATGTGGCTCCGGCATTTGCGCTGCTGTAATCGTCGGAGAAAATTGGAAACTTGGATGGGATTGACTGCTGATCTCTCCCGAATATGCCCGTTGACATGCAGGTCCCGAGACGGGTGCCAAAGTCAAAAAATATACGACGAAATAATACTCCGCATGTTGATCCCTTTTGTCATGGGCCACCCGCATCCATGTCGGGACCTCTCAGGAAATCTCCTCAACTCTTCAACGTGTGGTAATCTCGCCAGGTTAGCATCTCTAGTCCGAGACTGCGGCCTACCAGGGACAAAGTTGTAGGGTTGGCTAGCCGCTCAAATCTGCGCCCAATTGCAGTTTTGTCAAGGGGTTTGCCACGTTTTGCAAGTTGAGTCTTGACTCTTGTGCCATAGAGTGATGCTTCGCCCTCCACCTTTCGTGACAGTGTTTCTAGGGGTCGCATCCCCCGGCTTCGCAATTGCCCCCCCCTCAAGCAGCTCATGAATACTACCTTCATGTGTTGGTAGCCTGGGTCTCGGGGCCTCGAGGTGACGCCGTTCGGGGGTAGATACTCAACATTAGTCGTTCCCCCATCGTTAGCCTTGCCTCTATCCAGACGCCTTGAACCGTAACTACGGTTGTGTGGCTTCGCTTCTGACGGGGATGAGATCGGCCTCCTTCCCCGTATCGTAGCTGTTATAGAGAGATTATCCGCACTTGTGATTTCCTTGCCACTGACGAATAATAGGTTGCAGATGACTACCAGGTCAAGTTTCCTGGATGAAACGCTGTTTCGACCCCGCACTTGAAGCAGGCGAAGGCGTGTCTGCCACCTACTACTCGAGCCTCGGAAACGCTAGAATAGAACCTCTCTTTAGGGGACAATGATGCTTGCAATACCACGATCAGACATACTGTCAACCAGAAAAGTGGCAGGTCCTATGTGATATGACGATTCGCTCTTGCGTCGGAGGCTTGACCGCTGCCTATTACAGGAACCTGGTGGAAGCGAGAATTGGCAGAGGACTCGCCCATGGTCCATGATTGCTTGGTAGTTTGGTCTAAACAGTTCGCCACAGAGTTGACGCGTCTTCGAAGTTCTGTAAACTGTCTATGATGTGAGCGAATCCACATCCTCCTTTTGTTGCAAGGTTGCAACCTAGTGGCGTATCAGTCAGCGTGCGAATAGGGGCATAGTGTTGTCAACGTGTCACACGGTCCATCGTTGAGATCAACTGGGGAAGAAACCAGGCTTGATCGAGCCAGAAAGTCGTTGAGAGGGCTTTGGTATAGACCTCTCTCTATGTGGGATGTGTGCAAACAGCCGTATCCCGAGACTGTTGTAAAGCGAGTTTCGAGGGAGTTGTAAGCGATGTGAGGCAATGGCGCTAACCATGGGTCTGCGACGAACCAGACTCTAGTGCCTGCCATTACTATGTGTATTATAAGCTTGGTATGCCAGGAATATCGGAACGATGGCAGGTTGTCTCAATGTCAGATCCTTACTTTGCTTGGTGTAGCTAGGTCCCGTGAAGGAAGATGCCTGCTGTTGTGTCCGTACTGTGTTGTTCCTCAAGAGCGTGGGGGCTTTCAGTGCCTGAGATTACAATGATTGCTGCCCATACTCGCAATGATGGCGCCCTACTATCCCCTCACTCGAGGTGCCACCACCTTATCTCCACTGAGGTTGTTTAGAAAGCTTGTTTCCGGCATATGAAGTTGCTTCCTGGTAGATGGATGCCGGCTAACAAGATCAGAGGTCGTCTCATCATCGTCAACGGTCTGCGGCCGGACATGATAGCGACCTGGACAGGACGACACAAGTGAACCTCGACACATCTGAACGCGTATATCGAAGGCTGTATGGGCGGCGTTGATTTCTCAGGAATAAGCTACACATAAGCCTGCTGCTGTGGTTTCGGTCCTCATTGACGTGATGCGGCACTTGGAAGTTTGCAGAGTTATCGGCACTTGGTCGGTGGAGAATGACTGACCCAGACAACGCGAGATAAGATGGAAGAGTGGATGGTGCAGTTAGCTAGCTGGATCCAGATAGCGAGAGGATAGACGGCATTGTTCAGCGTCAGTGTTTCACTGGGCGAAACCCTCAGTTTGCTCAATACAGCGCCAGCTCAGCAGATCTCACAAGATCTTCGAGGCCCGGGCCACGAGTTCTTCCTGTCAGTTGTTGACGTAACTCTAAAAACCCTCAATTTTGGCCGACCGCTGCGCGCCAACACAGTATCCATTCGCAGTGCAACATCTGTATCATGGCGTTGTGGTTCATTTTCTTGTCTGTTGCCGCTGTTCCGCTGAGGATTTGCCTCGTGGTCCCATGACTATGAGAATGGTGAGTTCCGAGTGCGAACTCCTGAGAGTACCGCAGTCATCTCCACCATGCATCATTTCTCTATGAATTTTCGTGACTCGTTTGCAGCATAAGCGATGTGAAAAATGCGACGTCGTTGCAGAGATGGTCCTAAGTGCGGGGTGTAAAAAGTCGCCCCAGTCCGTGTGAATGTGACGACGCTGGAGCATCGCAGCGCGCCAGCACGGTCATGAACCAGGTTGTAGCCGGCCGATCTCAACGCGGATGCGTCCGCGCACACTGACCACCAGACCTGGCTATCTCTGGCCCTAATGAAGGCGGAAATCCCAAATCAGGTGAAATATTGATGGTTTCGTGTCAAGTATGCCGATGATGTGTCCTAGCCGCGATTGTCTTTATGAGCCGAGCTTTCGAGATGAAATATTGGTCTCTCTCGTCAAGTTGTCGGATATGAGGTTCCTCAACTAGGCGAATATATTCTACTGAGGCCCGTCTTACAATACAACGGTGCGATATTGACATCACTCAGGATCCACGACCCCGGCGCTCTGCTCGTTGCAAAACGGTAAACCCAGTCGATTTCGATATTGTCCTGCCACCGCTCTACGGAGTACACGTGCGAGGTGAGTAAAGCCCCCCTGCATTAATGAACGGCTGGAGCCTTGATATCTCGGGGAGCCAGTGTCGAGATGGGTCGTCGACAGGGGAGCTTCGTTGGGAGGTAGAGAGGCCAGGGGCCCTAGCAATTGCTCAGGATAGGGGAGTGGCTAGGGGCGGAGATCAACCTATTTCAGACATGTATGCTGCACCTTCAAGGATACCTGGTTCCACCCAGGTTCTCATCAGTCCCACCGAAGGATGGGAGCCTGAGGAGGTCTCGACAAGTTGATCTTCGTCTCAAGATGGACGAGTGTTTGTGTCCCGTATCCGTACTCCGTACCTCCATTCACCGTCGTCCAAGGTGCAGTGAGTTGCTGTACAATGAGAATAACCATGAACATCTCCGTGGTGGCCTCTCTTCTCCCAATTTCGTGACATCGCTGATCATAGTCTGAGATATTCCAAAAAACAGACGGTGCTGTGCAAAACCATTAGAGTGTGAACCCCACGCCTCATAGTGCAAGCTGCTTTCTTATTCCAATTCTTCAAAGACGTCTCAGTTCCGTGTAAGCCGCCTCGTGCATAAGTTATTGGCAAGTTGAAGAAACCCCGCGTTGTTCGGATAGGCGCCGATGCCCGTCAGCACACGGTCGTCAAATTGCGTTAGAGTGCTATGGCTTGAGTCAAGTTTGACCTCACTTAACTCCTCATACTCTCATATGCTCCATCATACCTATCCGCGCCGCAGAAACTGACGTTCGGGCCACTGAGAGGAGACAGAGACGTGGAAACCAGGTTGATCTTAATGGCAAGGTCGCTGTTGGGCTCGTGGAAGATGAACCAGGGGTCCCTTACCTCGGGAGCGAAGTCCGGCCAACGTGGTTACCTAGACTTCCTGGTCGATATTCGTAAAGTGAAAAATATTTGGTACTCCGTCAGTCCGTACGGACAAACGTGTAAGGATCGGTAGGTTCGAACGCTTTCAAGGGCTGCTCGGACAACACCAAGACTCTAGCTACTAGCGGTGTGATCATTGTTGAAGGCGTTCAAGACACCCATGCGAACTCATGACCGGAGCCGAGATTCGCAGCCTATTTTTCACGGAGATTGCGGCTGGGTCGAGACGGCTCGGAGCGCTTCAGACTCAAGTGCGCAGGATGCACGGTAGTATTCGTCAATTGCGGGCACGTCGTCCGCACGTTGCTCTGGTCCAGGATGAATATAGAATGGGCTAGTGGTCGATCCATCAGCCTTCGCCATAAGCAACGATGAAGTGAATAAAACGCTTTGACAATTGTGACCGGCTCAGCTGTCATTTTGAGCATGGCGTATTTTTTCTAGGTCCTGTTGTTTCCGCCCCTAAGAACGAAGAGGAGGGGAAAGGGGAGTCATAGCGAAAAACGGCAATTGGGGTTGGCTGTGTTTGACAGACCGGGAGGATCCTAGGCAGCTCAGCGATCCAAAGGCGCCGTTGTTTCCTTGAGCAGTATTGGTGATACGATTAACGTCAAGAACGTGGAGACGGGAACAAGTGCTGGGCCGCTCATAGTGCTGGACCAAAAAAAGCTTGGCGACTGGAATCCGGCGAGCGTTCCGAGCGGGAGTCGTAGGTAAATTAAGGTGAAACCAACTTCCGATGGTGAGGTAGGAGCTGTGGGATACAACCGATGACTAGACGAATGGACCCGTTGACCCAGAGCCATAGGTATGCAATGTTGCTTCAACGGATGGAGAGCTGTGTTTAACGCTGCCCACGTCGATGACGCTGGGCTGGCGGATTCGTGACACTCGTTGGCATGTCGCCATGCAAGTGACAGAAGTCTAAGCAGCCGAGAATCGAAGCCACCGGGCGCAATCTAGAAAGACTTGAGACCGTCTGTCGTGCCCTAAGGACAAACTTTAAGCCATTGGTGCTGAAGGGTCTATTCTTTCGAAGGGTTTGTCCACGGCCTGTGTCGATGTCAAAGCTCGAAGCCCCAACGTCAATCTCTTGTTAGTGCCATCGGGACCGAAGGCTTAGTTTGACTCGCCGCTTCCCGAGTCTCCGAGTGAACAGGCTTTGACCTAGTACAGCACTAAACGCTCTCCTGTTGATGAAGCCATAATTATAAGTGGACTTCCGCCTCGTCGTTGATGAAGTCGAACATACTGGCTACTTTAGCTGTCGGATTTACCACTGTCCATTGCGAAGCGATAAATTCAGATTTTGGATGGACCGCAGAGGATGATACCTGAAGTTTCGGTACCATTACGTCGTCGATGGTAGCTCTCTCGATATGCTTGTTTGGTCGTCCAATCCTCTTCGTCCGTTGGGGTCATCATTCATGCGACTTCATGCAAAGCCTCCCCGCTGTGTGCCTGTGCGAGTTTGACATTCGGCCAATACCGTAAATTCTCCGACTCATATCATTGGATTGCCAGGGCATCCCCTCCCGACTAAAGCGGATGCATCCTGGCAAGTTCTTTCCAATCGCTGCGAGCTTGAATACCGAGACGGTCCAGATCAGCCAGCGAATCGCAGCTGATGGCGAATGATGTGAGGCCTTCACGCAGGCTCTTTAGCTGATGCGCTCTTCGCCTAGCTGAAATTGGGAATGCCAGAGCGTCCACTTGTAGTCCACGTGTGATTATTGCTGGACAAAGTCAGTGTCAAACATGAGAAGTAGCTCGATGCAACGGTGCCGAAAGATCAGTCTAGAGACGCCATCTATCCTCAATCGTAAGGGTGGCTGGAAACGTACTTGATGGCATGAATCTTTTCTCTGCTGTTCTCGCGCTTACACGAAGCTAGAAACAAGAATGGCATTAAGGCGATAGCGTTCGTTGGCTCGCGGCTCGATCAGCAAGCAAGTTTCGTTCTTCCGCGGGTGGTGACATCGGCTGCGGTGAGAGGGACGTGCGACCCAAAGAATGGCGCAGCGCTTGATGCGTGCTGCGATGCAGCGAGAAAGAGGCTGTGATCAAGAGAGCGAGGTAGGCGCGAGTGCAATAGGATGGACCGGTCGAAGCATGATGTGGTAGCAGATGTCCGAAATGTTTTGCTTAAACGGCCGTTCGTCACCTGAGGGAGACGACGGCGTGACTTCTCACCATGGTAGCAGAATGAGACAGTACAACAAGGTGGCCCTGGAGCACGTCTGTGTTGTTGCTTTGTGGGATGGTGAAGCAGACATCCACTAGAAATTGATGGTGTTGAAAAGGCAAGATGAAGTCAAGCTTGCACTAGAGGTAAGGTAGGGTGGGTTCTCGTGTAAGCGAATGGTGCTATTCGTAGAGGGACGTTTTTCGTGATGATGATGATCGTCGCTTGGGCACGCACATGGAGTGTGGAGAGAGTCATGGATTGGTAGTCAGGTGGATTCGATTGCGAATCTGACTTTGAAAGGCGCATTGCGATAATAGATTTTTGGAAGAAACAAGCCGGTCGTGAGGCCATGAGTCGGTGTTTAGCGCGTTTCTTGATTCTCGTGTTGGTGGCGGTGGTACCGCGGATTGCCCATAGCTGAGAGGGGCAAGACAAGAGACGACAAAATGACAAGGATATTGTTCGCACAGAGACGATGTTGAAGACGGCTGACTGCCGCACCACTGTGTTCCCGTACGTGGAAATGGCACATTATGGGAAGGAACCGAGTCAACTCAGCCCCTCAGTCTCTGTGTCTCCGCGCTGGGACTTGCCAGAAGCGCGAGGCATCTACCTGGTTGAAAGAAGCAAGTGCGACTCGTATTATCTGGGTTGGGAAAGGTCGAGGTCGTTGCAAGCAGGAACAAGAACGGTCCAGGCCTCCAAAGGCAGGGAAGTTGGGTGGTCGAGACTTGAGAGGCAATTCTGAGGTAGTAGCCTAGTGTCCATGTGCTCAATGCTACTATCTCATACCTGCCCCTCCCTATTCTCATAGACTGTAGACCGTAGCTGGCAACTTGAGCACAGATGAACTTGAAGAGACAGACAACCTGAAAGCGTTCCAAATTCACGAAGACGTTACCCCTTGAACGGAGACTATCTTGAGATAGAGCCAAGTAGAGTCGGAAACATCACGCCAGGGTATTCTTTCGGTCATCTCCTGTTCCGGTAACTTGTTGGACATCTAGACAATCACAAACAGGTCCGAGTGCTTCAGGTTATTAGTAGAAGCGTTACATTCACAACCTGATTTCTTGTACGCAGTACTGTGTCTGTGGCAAGTGGTGGCTTTCAACCCACTGCTGTGGCGACGCTACCTTACTTCACCCTGAGGTGTGCTGCAAAGTCCCTGGCAAGCCGCAGGAGAGAGACTTGAAGGCGAGGTGGACAAGTCTGGGTGAAGTGTATATAGATGGTGCTGTTGGTGTAGCAGAGAACCCTTGACTTACCACCCGCCCGGTCTACTCCCACCACCAAAATCTTGAGAAAAAAGGTTATCAGACGGGTAATATGAACTAGCATGACGGGCATCGGTTATTCGGAGAGGAACATTGAAGAGGGGAAGGATGCCATGTGCGCCAGTGCGTCGTTACAAACGCCATCGATGAGGATTCCCGGTAAGGTACGTATCGCGCTTACCTTTGCAGTTTTCCATTGCTGGAGCATCCCGGACGAATAAGGTGCAGTTGGAGTGGGGATGGATGGATGGATGCTGAGAGTGGGGTGACGGAAACCTTTGCAGTCGAGGGCTCGAGGCAAGCACGGTACGTATCTCTAACTGGCACACTCAGTAAGGTGCCTTGAGGTAAGTAGGCTCCTCTGTGCTCCGGGATCTCGTCACTGTCCGTCCAGGTTGACGTTCTCGCAGAATCCCAGGCACCGGAATCTCCATATTTTCCTGAGTAGGACCCCCGGTCAGAGAGAGTGGATCCTTCCCACCTCATTTTCTGTGCTTGCAGTAGGTAGGTACGGACAGGTAAGTACCTCTCTCCTTCGCGCAGACGTTCTTGCTCTTTTTCGCCGTTGTTCTGAACTTTTGGCAACTACGAGCCAATCCAATGGACCGCCCCTGCCTCTTGACACTCGAGCTAGTACTTGGTCTATAGGGGTAAGTTTAAACTCCCTACCAGGTAGCGTGGGTCTGGCCAGGGTAGAGCAGTGACTCTCAATGGCCAAATTTGTGTTCGACGTGCACAAGAATCTCGAAAGTAATGCTGCTGATGTAATCTCGAAAAGCACGGGCGAAGATACCTGACAAGGGGGTTAAACTTTGGCCTGATACCGTAGTACATAGTGGGCGTGGCTTTTCTGGTTGTGCGGCGTGCAGCGTGCTCAAGCCGTTTCAACTTGTCCCCGTCCTAATGTCCTTCCCTCCCACTTTTCACCATTTTTACCCATGCAACCTGGAAGCTGCAGAAAAACCACTTGCACATGTTGCAGATGCACCGCGACGCAACAGATTGCGGATGGGGATGGTGCACACTCTCTGCACATCTTTTCCCACTTTGCACATCTGTACCTTATTCGCACTTCGACCTCTCCACCACCTCCATTCATAACCGTAAACACTACTCCCTACACAGCAGTAGTGCACACTATCCCACATACTCACGACGACACTCTCGAGCTTTGTGAAGACCTGACCTGAATACACACCCACGGAGTAGTCGTCCACGCACAACACAATTACACTTTAAGTTCCTGCTAGCGTGACGTCCCTCTTCCTCTGTTCCACACCCACTCTTCTCCTTCTCTGTCTTGGACTTGTCGCCATCCACTTCGTCCTACGGCGTGGCCCTTGTCCATTTCTGGTTCCTTCACCCCTACTTCATACTGCCCTATTCCTAATTTTGCTTCTTGTCCGGCAGTCGGACATAGCTTCCCTCGTGTTTCGCCCAGTTCGTAGGACTCTGACTGGGTCTCAAGTTGCAATTTCGGTCCTAACCTGCTCTGGAGAAGCTTCAAGGAAGCACGTTGGAAGCAACACACTCAATCACTCATCGTCTCTTCGAGCCTTGGAGGTGCTTGCATCTGCATCACGGACGGTCACTCCTCGACTCGACACCTCGCCGCCGCCATGTCCTCTCCTGTCTGTTTCCTACCTTACCCGTTGTCCCCGTTGCGGCTTGCCTTCCTTGCCCCCCGTCCTGCAGTAGACAACTCCAGCTGCAGACTACGGAGTATGCGTACGGTGGCAGCTGCAGCAGTGCAGACATCAAAACTCCACGTTCCCGGCTAGTACCTTAGACACTCTCGCTCGCACTGCCCAAGAACGTTGCTTCCCATGGGACATCCCCGTTGCCCGACAAACGCACTCTGGTAGTCTATCTGGTGCTATCCGTTTTCTTACCACATTTCCTGCCTTTGATACTGAGAAAGACCATCCGTACCGTCTTCTTTTTCATATTCTTACTTCTTCTTCCTCTCATATCTACCTGAATCCTCGTAACTGAGCTACGTAACGTACCTTGATACAATCGATACTCGCATCCTTCAAACGCCCTCCTTTTGCTGCCTCCATGCTGGTCTAAAGATACCTCAAGGTTTGTCTTCTTCCTCTGATCTTTACTCTTGTCCGTATCGTCCTCGACTCAGCTCCGTCACCTTTCTGTTTCTATTCCTCACCCCCAGTTCGCCCCAACTCGTGCCGTCCCCCCCCACACCCCCTGGTCTCTCTTCTCTCTCTGTCTTTTCCCACGTCTGCATCCCCCCCTGTCATACTGGCCCAGGGCCCAGGGCCCAGGGCCCATAGCCTCCCGGTCGAGAAAGAGTCAAGGCTCCCTGTTAGAAAACAGACCGACCTGCATATCGAAGCAACCGAAGGGGACCCCCATGTCAAGTTCAAGTCGAGCTTTTTTCTTCCCTCTTCTCCAGTCGGGTTCCTCTCCACTGCATAAGACATATATAGCCTCACTGCTCGACTTCTTCGTCCAAGGTGCCATTGTTCTACTATAGCGTGGGACCTATAGCTTCCCTGTCCTTGGCTATAGCTGTGCCAGATCTACTCCTGACCTGTACCAGCTGTCATCTATCCCTCACCCTCAGAACCCTGTCCCTTTTCTCTCAATGGCTCACATCGCAAGCTGTATGCTCGATGAAGGCGAGTCCGCCAACCCGCCGTATATAGTGAAGCCGCCCTCCCCACTACTCCCAATGGATTCGGTACGGACATCGCTCTTTTATTCCAACTACCTACACGTCCTCTATACCTATGAGTTATTCTTTAGCTGACCACGTCTTGGGATTCTCTCAGACATCACAAGCACCACCATTGTCATCATCATCAGATCACAAGCCCTTCGTGTGGAGGATGCACCACCCAGACACCCGGAAGTACCAGCTCTTCCCAAAGGATCGCCAGCAACGGCCACCAAACAAGAGCCTCGACCCCGAGCAAGCCTTCGCCCTCGCCATGGGACAGAACGACAAGACCGAGAAGCCCTGCACCAGCAGCGGTTCACTCCGCCTGCGCATCAAGGAACACAACCTCATTAGACGGCGTAAAGTCAGCATCCCCGAATTGGGCCCCATGACGACTGTCCAAGAGGTTCCCATGGATTCACGTAAGTATCTGCCCTTCAGCTTTATCAAGCAATACATAGCTAACAAGCTATAGCCACTATTCCGGGACGTCCACCGCTCCACGAGAGATCTGTTAGCGCACCAGGACACCACATCAAACAGCACAAATCGAACGGATCCGTCTCATCGATAGCCGCGGCCGACGCCGATAGATCTGGTTGCACCACTCCAGCCCGCTCACCAGACCGACACCAACGATCTACCTCAGAGAGCCAGACTCCCCGCCAACCCGCCTCGCCGAAGCAATTGGCGCCTCTCGTCATTCCTACCCACATTGGCAACGTGCCGCGTCTTGCCAGACAAATCTCCCACAACCGCATGCGATCCGGCAGCACCGGCCAAGACTCTTCTCAGTATTCCGCCCGCGCCGATGATTCACCTAGATCACTTGCCCGAACTCCGTATACGCCTTTGACCGCCTCCACCGCCCTCACGACTCCATTGTCCGCCTGCCCAACTTTTATGTCCGCCACAACTCCCGTGTCTGCTCCCATTATGGAGGAACGTAGCTCGACGAAGCCCTGGGAGTTGAACTACAGCCAAGACGCATCCACCCCTGTCCAGCTCAAGAGCGAGAACTCTGCGTCACCTGGTAACGACGGCACACAAAGGCCGTTTGTTCACAGCCACAGGAGAGGTCAGTCTGAGTCTGGCAGTATCATGGACCGGGGACGGCCACGGAAGCGAAGCGAATCACGAAACAACAACGTTCTCATCCCCAAGCGAAGCTGCTCAACAAGAAATAAGAGTGCTGAACGCCGGGCTTTCGAAGAGCTTCCTAGTGGATTCCGAGCCGGCGAGGCACCCAGCCATATCGAGCAAGACGAACTGGCAGCTTTGCAAAAGCAGGCCTTCGGACAGGCTTCCCGATTTGAGGTACTCAGAAAGGAGGATGTTGAGCTCCTTTCAAGGGTAAGGGTCATTCTGTGCCTCATTATCGAACAGCGAAAACTGACAGTATACACAGGAACTTCGTCAGCTCGATGAGCGCACCGAGTATCTGCGCCGCACCTACAACTCTCTGCGAGCTGGTCGGCGCAATCTGCACTCTCGTATCTGCCAGTATCTCCGCTCTCCTCGTACGGCTAGATTTAGCACAGACTCGATGCTTAAGCAAGAGGAAGCTCTCGCTGAGCTCGATACGTCGATCGACGATTGGGTGAACAAGCTGGAACAGGCTGAGAACCGTCGTACACGGGTACGCCAAAAGCTTCTGGAACACGTCGCTGCTGCAGCTACCCTCCCCACTCCCGCCGCGACGGCCGCGAGCGAGTCATTGCAGCTCGCCATGGGCATCCGCCCGCCTCCACCAGTGGGTGTTGGAAACATCTCCACTCCTCCTCGAAGCCCCACCAAGAACTCCTTCTCTTCGCACACTGCTAGCAGCTCCCCTTCACCACAACGGGTCGTTGCCCAGGTCCCCAGCACCATCGTCGAGCAACCCGTGATCGAGGAGTGCCCCGTTGCCTCGGTCGACAAGCATGTCTCTTCCTTCAGTCACCGCCGCACCGGCATGGAAAGCATCCGCATCTATGCCGACAGCGACGTGTACGCTCTTCTGGCCGACGTGGAGAATGAGATCACCAAGATGAGCGCTGCCGCAAACCAGACTGAGGCCACTGCGGCCCTGTCGGATGACGAACAGAAGGAGATCCATCGGGCACGCAGTCATGAGGCTCTCAGTGGGCTCGCAAATGAGAAGCCCACCGACGCCAAGGACACCAAGGACACCATCCCGTCTCCTCGCGCGCCTTCCCCTCCAGCCAAGGATAGCCCGGCCGACGACGGAGCCATCTTCCTCACTAGTGCCGTTTTCCGAGGCTAGGAGCCAGCCAGCCTCAGCTCTACCCCATCTTGCTTGTCCAATACGGCAGCAGCAACTATACTGCATTCCATTTCATCTCAATCTTGTTCTGTTTCGAAACCGTTATTCATTTAACGCTTACGCTCCCTACGTCTCAAACGACTTCACGGCTGACCCATTACCTTCCTTTCCCGAGAAGTGCTTTTATTTCTTGCTACATTATCATCACCAACTTGATACCCGTCCGCGACGCTCCTTTTCTTCTGTTCTATTACTAGTTGTTTCATTTATTGGCCGGCGCCACATTACCACCTTCCCTTCATCACATTGTCGTTTCCCTATACCGAAATTATATATTGCATGGTCATCTATTGGGTGTTGGCGGTGCGATCCTTTTCTTGTGGGAAAATGTCTTGGCCCCGGCGTGGACAGACAGCCATTTCTTTTCATGTTACAATACCGGTTGTGTGCAACCTTGTAAGCTAGATCATCACGGTCAGTGGCCGCAGTGTGCCATCTGTACCGCAAAGTCCCTTCCCACGGGAAGAAGCGACAATCAAAAGAAACAAATTTCCAAAACCCACAGTCACCAATTCTGCAATACATTAAACGTGATTCCGTGATGAGCCTCATCACAACAACACTCTAACAGGGTTTCCGGGTCCCTGCCTCGGCCTGTCTCACTTTTTCTTTTTCCGTTTAACGGGTGTTCTTCAACAAAGCTGAAGCTCTCCAGTGTATCCACATGAGGATCTCCAGGGACCGCCTGCCCCCAAAAAGCAAAGTCCCATGGAAACTCTAGCACACTAAACTTTATGACTTACATGATGAGGCGTACCTTATCTTGACTGAACTCCACCGACGACACTTCAGGCGGGTCGAAGGAAAAAGATGATTTGCGAAATGGAACAGTCACCGGAAAGTAGAGTTTGAACAACTTTGGAGACTGTCAATTACGTAGAGTTGACGTCGCTCCGATGAACGGATGATAGACTATCGGGTGATTTACGACTGCAGAGTTTGCGCGTCGTACCGTTTGATTACCGTTCTATTCTACAGACCGTGTGTATTACTATGTGGGCGGGTGGTATGTGTGTTGTGCGACGTCGTGCCTTTGAGTCAAATACTACAGCTTCTTGTCTGATTTAGTTCCATCTTGAGTTCTTCTAATGAGATATAGATAGAAAAAAAGGTCAAGACACAGGACACATTTGGAGTCTAGCAGGCAGTGGTGATCTGTCATTGACTACGGCCGACGGAAAAGACGCTACCGCAATTGCGCGATAGCGTAGGTACGTGAGTGAAGCCGCCGCCGCTGCCGGTGCCGCAAGGGTGCCAAGCTCATTTGACGTGATTTAGTCGCATCCTAATCTTTTATTAGTTGATCCCAAAGTCTTGCTATCAAAAGATCAAGCAGCGTTTAAGCAACGCCAAGCGGGGAACATGATTTAGCGTTTTTCCCAGATCAGATCATGTTTCGATGCCAAGGACGTTCGGCGTGACCGATTTTCCTCCTAGGGTGTCGCGTTGTATAGATGAAATGCAGCGTGACAGCCAAGTTCGTGCATCCGTATCTGAATATCCTGCGTATAAACACCCTAGAAATGATGATGTTCACGGCGACGGTAGAGTTGCAGGAGCGCAACGACGATCGGTGCGGGTTCGTGGGGCTGGTGCGACTTTGTCATGAGTCGTTTCCGGCGCCACGATACAGACGGGCTGAGTGATCCTGACTTGAACCCAGAGCCATGAGGACGCTGAAGGTTCAGAGGCGGCGGGAACGGGATGGTGCGCGCGCGCGCGCGCCCACGCGTGTAACCGTTTCTTTGGTTTAGCACGTTCCGCAGCAAAGTTGCTAACTTGGCTTGGCTGCGCTGCACTCGTTGTGGGGAGAGACCTCCCTCCCACCAGGGGCGTCACTATAAGGAGAGAGTTAGGTTGCGGCTGCCCGCTACGCTTTGCCAAGCAGCGGGTATATCAGCTAGGTTTTCGGTTCATGGCAATCTCGTCATTTGATGTTTGCGATGTTGCGCTGGTGGGTAGTGCGCCCCCAGTGCACTTCAGGTTAAGTCTTGTCTGTTAGAGCAACCTTGCGGCTACTACAGTGCCTGTCGATCCTTCAGCAGGCACCGTTCAGTCGTACGGACAAGGTGCTAGTTTCCGACCACTGTATGGAGGCGAACGCTTCGTAAGGGGTGATCTGGTTTGGTTGGTGCCATGCCCTGGAGTGAGGGCGAGGTTCATGACGGTTCGGGGCAGCCATCTAGTTGCTTCACATAATGTGACATGACGGCACAAAGCTTATTGCTGCAATGCGCGGGATACAAAAGTCTCCGTACATAATCCGGGGGTGGCGATTCGAAATGCGCCGCATGCAAAACGGGAGAGACGCCCGCTCGCAGCCCGCCTTCGGGGAGGCGCACACGCCGTTTGAGAACCGTTTACCTTTTATCAGTGCCAGTAGCCGAAGAAACGGCTAGGTCATATTCCAGTTGGATCCCCGTTTGGTGGCTTGCTCCCGGGATTTTCTTCGCGAGAAAAAAAAGAAAAGAACGTGGCCAACGGCGTCGCGCCCGGATCCGGCACGGATGAACCGGAGGGATTTGATGTCTGTCAGAGAGACCTGGAGGCTGGAGGGGGGAAACTTCGAACGCACCCATGTCGATTCGCTAGTGACAGGCTGACAGGCTGAAGGAATGTTCTAGTCAGGGGGGCAGAGCGTCCGTACCTCGTGACGTGCTAGACCAAGTACACGACGATCACCATTCGGTTCTAGTTCGTTGCCCGTAGTGAGGGAAGAAACTCGCCTAAAGGCTAGGCAGAAACGGCGAAACGCTAGCGTTGGAAACACCAACGTCCTCTTTTCTTCTTTTCGCATTTCTCGTTTGCCGCATTTATCTTGAAGGTGGGCGGCCAACGCGAACGGGTCGCGTTTTGGCAGACAGGAAGCGGAGCTGTGCAGCGTGTGGCTGACTTGGCCTTCCCAGGATCCCGATCCCTTCAAGGGATTGTGTTTAAAGCAGCTGCCAGTCACAGACAGATGGCCGGAGTATCCGCCACCCGCACGAGGTGGCAGAGATGATGGAGAGCTGTTGCGGTCGAGGCGGGGTGCCGATTCCGATTGTGGCTTTCCATGGTGAGGTCCTTCGGTGTTAGTGTTACGGATAGTGTTGGTCAAGTTGGCGGGCATGTGGGGGGAAAGCAGAATCTCGACAAGCTTGTTCTGGAACACTGGGGCCGTTTCTTGATGAACCGGGCCTAGAGTTGCCCGGGTCCGAGTTGATGAAGCGCAGCCCGCCTGTCTGTAACTCTATGCCTTTGTGACTCCGTCACCTCCCGGACGTTCCATCCGGTGCGCCGGCTTGAGTTGAGGGAGGGATCTCAAGCCTCTGAGACGGGGCGACACGACGTAAGAAGGGGTTCTAGAAGGGTTTTTTTGGCACAAGGTTAGTGGGGAAGGGGCTTTTTGCAGTCTTTCGTGCATTCGCGTAGGTATATCTTGTTCCAGACGAGTGGAGGATGATGACAAAATTCTCCTCCTTCAGAACCACCCAAGGCTGACACTCGGTTGGTTGTTTTGTAGATCCATAGTGGTTTGGGCCCTTGGCTCTTTGGGGGCTGGCTGTCGGGCTAGGGATCAAGGCAGAGCCTTGTTGCCCGCGCCTTCGTGTACCGGGGGATGTCGCCGAATATGCAGGTTCAAGCATCGGATATGGGGGGGGGGGGGGGCTGCAAAAAGACTTGTCTCGAAGGTTATCTTCGGAGTTTTGTTTCGAGACCCGGGGAAAGGGGATGTGCTCCATCTCAAGGGTTCGTTAGTTGTCGCAGATATAAAGGGCTTCTTTCGCAGGGCAAGCTCCCTCTGACCTGCCTAACTTGGGAATAACGTCGTATGCCCGTAGCTCCTACTGGTTGAACAACTTGTGCTGATTTGTGCATAGTGCAGATAGTTGGCTATTTCAATGAGATCATGTTTCCGTAGAGAATCGTTGATGGTCGAACTAGGCCGATACGCCGAGGATGATTCAAGAGTGACATACCAAGGTGTCACGCCATGTGATATGCCACTGCAATTGGACTCGCTCTGTTCAACGGAGTAAAACGAGGCACGGCTAGGTGATCAAGACTTCGGGGCCCGATTGATTCTCCCAACGTTGGGTGGCTCTCTGCTTCCTCTGTGGCGAAAAGAGCCTAGTTCGGCCTGCAGCAATAATGGTGGTTGGAAAGACGAAGCGACGTCTTTCTGCAATATTGCAATTCACACGAAGAACCAGGTGTGGTTGGCACAATGGGCGATGTAAATTGTAGAGGGCCAGCAAAAGAGTTTCAATGCTGTCGCAATGGTTCTCTTGGTAGACACCCGATTTGATGTTGGTTGGATCTTGTAAGTTGATTGGACGAACACTTGTTCGCATTCAGCCTTAGTCGAGTGACCCTTGGGACCGAAGGAAGGCTATCGTTGAGTGACTTATGCTGGCGTGTAAAAGCGGTTAAGGTGATCTTAAGATCATCGAAACGACCCCGCACATGAGATGTGCGATCCTGCCGGAACCCGCCCGCTATTCTGCGCGTTGAAGAATTCTAGTTCGTAATCAACACGATCCCGCCGTCGTAACCGCATTCTGTTTGTTGACTTGACAGGGATTGGCCAGGTGATGGTACCGCAGATTGGGATGAACTTCTGCCAGGCAAAGACGGTACTGCAAGTATGCAGATACGCAGATGCTGGGAGCTGAGCATAGAAGACTTCAAGGCGGCAGAAAGGGTTGGCCAATAGGTAGAGTCGAGAATGACTCCTCCCCAGCAACACATTGCTGGCGCCGATGAGGAGGCATGCTAAGACGATATTCGCTTGCAGATGTAGAGAGAGAAATTGCCCGAGGCACTTGCGTTCTTGAGTTCATTGATTGTTTCAGTGGTTGAGCATTGCTGTAACTTTAAACACTTGTCAAAGTAGACAAGGCGGGGGAAGTGGATCTGTGGGCTCATGAAGGTGCATACTGCAGTAACCTCGGATCGATCAGTGTGATAGATTAGTAGAGAATGAAACAATGAGCAAACAACGTGTTGAAAGGTGATGTTGAATCTTCGTTTGCATTGCAAATTGATGTCTAAGTTACCTAGCAGCAGAACGTTGAGGAACGCCGCGCCGGGGCCATGGTTCGCCTGGCTTAGTCATCTGCTATTGGCGTACTGGGGCGCACCTCCCTCACCAAACTAAACACTGAAATGTGGCACGGCTGGTGGTCGTCACCCTGCTGAGCGGATTGGCACGTGAAGTGACCCTGACCAAAGCTAATTTCCGGCCCAATCAGTTCCCTGCAGAGGACCGTCATGCAGTGCGCGACCGCGTCCTTTCCGAAATTTGTTGACATCGAAGTACTCCGTACCCTTCATTTCGCATCCCGCTCAACGACAGATCCCCTTTCTGTACTACGTGATCACGAACTTAACACGCCGAAACGATTCTGAATTTGTGCGAAAAGACGCTCTAGTTACGACCGGAGAACTGCTGTCCGCCATCGGACGCAACGACATCGTTTGCGGGGCCTGTACCTGTAGCTGCATCATTCCAGGAATACTTAGCCATCGAAATCGAAAGAATCCCACTTGACGATCCCCCGGTTTCGCCCACCGAGACCGCCCGCCCCCTTCGACGCTCGGATGATGGTCTAGGGGCAGCTCATGAAGGCGCTTTCAATACCAAAAGCAGACCATATATCGACAATCTAAGCTTTACCGCTGTTTCGTCAGAAAGAGTGGCCGACGGCTGTTGGACGATATCAACGAACAGGCTTTGGCTGAAGGCCCGCCATTCCTACAATTGGCAACCTCTGCCTTGAAGTTGGGCGGCAGGTGCCCCAAAACCAGTCGCAAAGATGGCTCCCGCAGGTGGTGGAAACATTAAGGTGGTGGTGAGAGTGAGACCATTCAATAGTAGAGGTACGGATCACAGTTGCGACGTCTCCGCGTACCCCTTGAGCGGGTGCGCGAACGGGAACATGCGGTCGACCGAAATGCTGACCACTATACAGAGATCGACCGTGGCTCAAAATGTATTATCGAGATGAAAGACAACCAGACCGTCCTTACCCCGCCGTCCGAAGCTCACGCGAAAAACGCAAAAGACGCTGGCCAGAAAGTGTTCGCCTTCGACAGATCGTACTGGTCATTTGATCGCAAGGACAACCATTATGCCGGCCAAGACAACCTATTCGACGACCTTGGCCAGCCCCTTCTCGAGAACGCCTTCGGCGGTTACAACAATTGTATCTTCGCCTACGGCCAAACAGGTTCCGGAAAGTCGTATTCCATGATGGGATACGGCAAGGAAGTTGGTATCATCCCAATGATTTGCCAAGATATGTTTAGGAGGATCTCAGCCTTGCAAGAGGATAAGCACTTGCGGTGTACGGTCGAGGTCTCATACCTCGAAATCTACAACGAACGAGTGCGAGATTTGTTGAATCCAGCAACGAAAGGAAACCTCAAGGTTCGAGAGCATCCGTCAACTGGCCCATACGTCGAAGACTTGGCGAAGCTGGTCGTTGGCAGCTTCCAGGAGATCGAGCACCTGATGGACGAGGGAAACAAGGCCAGAACTGTCGCCGCAACAAACATGAACGAGACGTCAAGTCGAAGTCACGCAGTTTTCACCTTGATGCTCACCCAGAAAAGATTCGACCCTGATACAAAGATGGAAATGGAAAAGGTCGCCAAAATTAGTCTGGTTGACTTGGCTGGTTCAGAAAGAGCTACATCAACTGGTGCCACAGGTGCTCGACTGAAGGAAGGTGCAGAGATCAACAGATCACTATCTTCCCTGGGTCGAGTTATCTCAGCCTTGGCAGATATTTCCGTTGGGAAAAAGAAGAAGGGTCCCGGTGGACAAGTTCCGTATCGAGACAGTGTTCTCACGTGGCTGCTCAAAGACTCATTAGGTGGAAACAGTATGACGGCCATGATTGCAGCCATCAGTCCAGCAGACATCAACTATGACGAAACCCTCAGTACCTTGCGATACGCCGACTCCGCGAAGAGAATCAAGAACCACGCGGTTGTCAACGAGGATGCCAACGCCCGTATGATCAGAGAACTCAAGGAAGAGCTTGCTCTGCTGAGAGGTCAACTAGGGGGAGGGAGTGTTGGGGCAGGCGCGGTTGGAGGAGCTGCCGGCGGTACCGTCACGTCAGAAGAGGTCTATCCGGAAGGCACTCCTCTAGAACAGCAATTCGTGTCGATTACATCTAGCGATGGCGCTGTGAAGAAGGTTTCCAAGGCCGAGATTGCAGAGCAACTTAATCAGAGTGAAAAGCTGTTGACAGATCTCAATCAGACCTGGGAGCAAAAACTGCAAAAGACGGAGGAGATCCACAAGGAGCGAGAGGCTGCACTCGAAGAACTCGGTATCAGCATTGAAAAGGGCTTCATCGGACTTTCCACTCCGAAGAAGATGCCCCATCTGGTCAACCTTTCAGACGATCCGCTACTTGCCGAGTGTCTTGTGTACAACCTCAAGCCTGGTTTGACCACGGTTGGAAATATGGACACCAATGCTGACAATCAAGCAAACATTCGTCTTAACGGGACTCGTATCATGCACGACCATTGCGCTTTCGAAAACGGACCCGACGGTACCGTCATGGTCATTCCGAAGGAGGGAGCGTCTGTCATGGTCAACGGCAAACGAATCGAGGAGCCTAAACAGCTGCACTCCGGTTATCGTGTTATTTTGGGTGACTTCCATATTTTCCGCTTTAATCACCCTATGGAAGCCCAAAAGGAAAGAGCAGACAAGAACCTTTTGCGTCAATCTGTGACGGCTAGTCAGTTGCAGAATCTCGAAAAGAGCATGCCGACGCCAGCTGTCAGCCCGCGACCAGGACACGAACGGAACTGGAGCAAAGCTGGTTCAGACTTTGGCGACAGTCGGCCAGACTCTCCGATACCGTTTCGTGCTGGACGTGACAACGACTTCATGTTCGCAAGACGAGAGGCAGCAGAAGCTATACTGGGCCCGAACCAAAATTTGGCTAGTCTCACTGACGAGGAGCTCAATGCACTATTCGAAGGAATTCAACGAGCGCGTGCCGAGCGTGTCAACGTTCGCGATGGGGATGATGACACGGAATCTGTCACCTCATATCCGATTCGAGAAAAGTACATGTCGACTGGCACAATTGATAACTTCTCTCTCGATACCGCCCTCACGATGCCCTCGACTCCAAAGCAGGGTGAAGTAGACGACAAGTTGAGGGAAGTGCGAGAGGAGATGCAATCTCAGCTTGACCGACAGAAAGAGGAGTACCAAGACCAGCTTAAGACAGCTGAAGCGGCCAACGTCGAAGTGGAGGAGATCAAGAAGGAAAAGGTCAGGATGGAAGAGACCTTACAGTCACTCAAGGAGGATATGCAACAACAATTGGAGGTGCAACGTCGCCAATTCGAAGAGAAGCTCGAAAAAATGGATCCCTTGAAGAGGCCAAAGGCAAACCCCAAGCTCTCCGACGAAGAAATCGAGACTGCAAAGCAAGTCCTGAAGGTGTGGCGGACTAGGCGCTACGTTCGTATGGCAGAAGCAGTACTGCAACACGCCTCAACTTTGAAGGAAGCGCAGATCATGAGCAACGAGCTTGACGAGGGTGTAGTTTTCCAATTCACTGTCGTGGACCTCGGCCATTCCCTTTGCTCTACCTACGACATGGTTCTGAATGGGTTGACTGGCGAAGGAGACGACATCCCCCTCGAAGAAACACAAAAGCCATGCATCGGCGTGCGCGTTGTTGACTACAAGAACTGCGTTGTGCACCTTTGGAGTCTGGAGAAGCTACACGACCGGGTTAGACAAATGCGGCAAATGCACCAGTATCTTGACCAGCCAGAGTATGCTCAGCACTTGAGTCTTGATAACCCGTTCATCGAGACTTGCATGCCGCAGTATACGCTTGTAGGAGAGGTCGACGTGCCGCTAAAGGCTGTCTTTGAAAGCAGGGTTCAAGACTTCGCCCTGGATATTCTCTCTCCTCATACGTCCCATGCCATCGGCATGATCAAGCTTTCGCTGGAGCCATCGCACGCTAGAGCACCATCCAACACGCTGAAATTCAACGTTGTGATGCACGAAATGGTCGGCTTCGCCGAAAGAGAGGGCACGGAGGTTCATGCTCAACTGTTCATCCCTGGGGTCTCGGAGGAAGATGGCATCACCACCACACAGTGGGTCAAAGATTTTGACGAAGGGCCTATCCGCTTTGAGAGCGTACATAGTATGAGCGTTCCTCTTTTCAGCCCGCAAACCGTCACCCTCAGAGCAGCTATTTTCGCCAAAGTTTCAGCAATGCACCTGGATAAATTACTGAGCTGGGATGACATGCGCGATGCTGTACCATTGTCCAGAGGAAAAGGCAAGGGAGCGCGCATCGCCGAGTCACAATTTTTCACCGAAGAGAAGCACGACGTATTGGCAAGGATACAGATTCTCGAACTGAACGAGGAAGGAGAGTACGCACCCGTTGAAGTAGCACAGACGAGTGAGATGGACGGCGGTACTTTCCAACTTCACCAAGGGCTCCAACGCCGCATTGCCATCAACATCACGCACAGTTCTGGCGATGCTCTGCCCTGGGACGACGCGATGAATCTGAGGGTGGGTAAGGTTCAGCTTCTCGATCAGTCAGGAAAGTCGCCAGATATGACGTCAACGTCACCTACCGTCACCCTCAAGCTCGCCAACAAGCCTGCCTTCCGCGATAACGCCAACGGTACTCGAAGCATCACGCTAACCGGCCAATGGGATTCGAGCTTGCACAACTCCCTGCTTCTGGATAGAGTCACCGCGGATAAGTATCGTGTTCAGATGACGGTTGCCTGGGAGATTAGTTCCAGCAAGTTTGCGGAACCGATGAAGTTTGCGATGCATGTCTGCTGCCAAATCATGTCAAGATCATGGGTGCGACAGACGTCAATGTTCTCCTCGCTGTGGCAAAGCGTCCGTTTCGTTCATGCAACCAGTGCTATATTCACACTGTCGATGCGGCCGGCTCCTATCAAGAGAATAGGCGACTTGTGGCGGATGAGCAGCCAGCACGACTACGTGAAAGGAGAAGAGCAGCTCACTACCTGGACCCCTCGAGGAGTCTCCCTGGTTAGCGACTTCATTCTTTCTCGCAAGAAGAGAAAGCGAATTGCGGAAATCGGAGCAGTGCAGACCCTCCTCAAGAAGATTGGTCTGCCAGAGCCGAAGGTGAAGGCGACAGAGGAGGAGACACCAGAAGAAGACCTGCCGCCTCAACCCACGTATCAAAACGACGATGACGATCTGTTGAACGACACACCAGAGAGCTCGCAGGTGCCAGAGGACGACGAACTTCTCAACGGAGACGGGCAAGAAACGCCACAGCCAGAGGGGGAAACTGAGGCAGTGCAAACACCTCAAGAACCAGAGATACCTGAGCGAGAGAAGCACATCCTTGAGAAATGCATCAAGCTCTGGAACAAGTACCCTGATCCGCTGCTGCAGATTCTCAGCCCAACGAATACTGATCCGCCGACGGACGGCTCTGCACCGGAGGCTTCCGCTCCGCCGAGCCTGATCCCTACGATTATCCGAGTTCCGAAGAACCCCAAGGTACTCAAGGGCGGCTATCTGCTGATTCCTAACAGCAGCTCTACGAGATGGGTTAAAAGATTTGTAGAACTGCGACGGCCATACCTGCACATCCATTCTGTCACTGATGGGGATGAAGTGGCCATCGTCAGCCTACGAAACTCACGCGTCGACAGCCAGCCTGGCGTTATCGGGCTCTTGTCGGGTGACGACGATGACACGGGTTCGCAAACCAACGGCAGTGTAGAAGAATTCCGCCCGAGCCATAGACGAACTGCGTCTGGACGTGTCATCTCAACCATTTGGACAGGCACCGGTACAGGTGGCGCAGCCAACGGGCCTGGTGGAGGCTTGCAAAGGCTAAGTGAGCGACTGCAAGCTGGAGTTTTCGCGATTTACGGCACGGACAATACTTGGCTGTTTGCCGCACGTAGCGAGCGGGACAAGATGGACTGGATCTTCCGCATCGACCAGAGCTACTTCTCGAGCAGCGACAGCGCCAACGGCAGCGGATCGGGCACCCCCGATAGGTATGATGATTCTCTCATCGGCGGGTACTGATTCTGGGGACCAGTCATGAGTTCATCAACGAACCTCTTTTGTCCTATCTTACCAGTCTAGAAAGACGAAACCCCAATTTGAAACGACGGCATTGCATGAGCATTGGGCTCACGCTCATTTCAACCACATTTTCTCTTTGTTCCGTTTGTATAACGCACGACACGACTTGCAGTATACCCTCTATGGCTTGGAAAATAGGATTGCGGAGGGGAGAGAGCAGGAGGAGGAAGAGCTGAGACGGAAGACGGAAGTCGGAAGACAGCCGATAATTGTCTTTTGGTTTGGGAGAGGTTGGCTATAGACGAGGTGGACGGACACGCAGGAAAGAAACCTGCGGCACAACGAATGACACAAAAATCTAGACAGAGACAGAGAGCTGCCCCTTGGGAAAAGAGGGGGATGCAAATGAGGCCAGCCTGAGGCAATCTGCGCTCGTTCTTCTTGGCTGCTACGAAGACTTGGACCCCGGCTTGTGGCTAGGTGAGAGGGCTTGCACGATGTTATTCCACAGTCAAGCTGCTTGGATACTGCATATAGTTTTACGAAGATATATCTAATGATTAAATGGTTCGAAGCAAGATCGTCGAGTTAATGGAATTAATTTCTGGGGTGTGGGAAACAAACGTCTATTCTGGCGTACACATGGCTTCAAAGCCGTTTAGATGTCTACGTCTACCGTCTTCGCCAATGCGTTGCGGCATAGCCCATCCAGAGTCTCCTCCGCACCAATCATACGTGCTCATCCGTCCCCGAGGTTGGTGATGTACGACGAAGTTAGCCGCTCTCTACACCCAAAGAGGTGTCGAAGCTGCCCGGGACGCAGAGGTCTCGCGCGCCCTGACGGCATTGACTCTGCACGAATCAGCTGAACCCATATCCATGGATAGATCCCACAGCCCGTCGAATTCTACCCAAGAGTACTCGGGGAGAGATCACGTTACTTCGTCCATGGCTCGCTCCCCATTGCGCTATAGAAAGAAGGCCGAAAATAAGAAGCAAATGCTCAATACAAGAACTGGTACATGAATCCGACTGGAGTTAAACTAAGAATGAATGTCGATTTAGGGATTACAACTTTGCGCTCTCGGCGACTTCGCCAATCTTGAGCTTGCCGCCGTACTTTTCGAGCACCTTTTCGTTGTGGTACTTCCAAAACACCTTTGTCGCGTTCTTGCCGGCGAAGCGCTTGAGGATCTTTTCGCCGCCTGGGTGCTCTGATTGGAAGGCTGGAAGAAGTTTGTCAGCATACGGAGTAGATCATGGGTGATGGCGAGGAAGCGTGTGTGGTGCGAAGAATGAGAGAGAGAGAGAGCGGGAGGCGATCTTGGCGGAAATTGGGGGGCTAACTGCGGCCATGATGAGGATGCGTGAGTGGTCGCCGTACCTGTGATGTCGTAGACGCCGTTCTCGACAATGAGCCACATGTCCTTGTCGGTCTTATGCTGGGCGACCTCTTGAGTGGTGAACGTCTTGGACATTTTGGCGGTGTTTAGAAGGGGTTGCGTGAGGGGTTCGGTAAATTGCGTTATTGTAAGCCGAGTGTTGACAGGCTACTGATAGTATTGCAGGTATAGGTCGTGAGATGCGTGGTGAGAAGTTGGTGTGAGGTTGAGGAGACTTGGAAGTGAGTCGATGAAGAGGAAAACGACGGAAATGGGGGAAGCACGGGGTTTGGTGTTGGCGTTTGTTCGGTGTCGTCGCAGCGGCAATGCACCACACGCTGAACTGCACTCACCGGTCCGAGTGCGTGCGGTGCTGGGCGCGCGCGTGGTTGTGTGTGCCGTCTCACCTTTTGTCGAGTCAAACTTACCTCGGCTCATCTAGGCGCGAACAACGGGGCGACGTCATTCGATTCGTCTGCTGCTGATTGGGGGTGGGCGACCTGACTCCGCCGGCACTAAAGGCCCCAAGGGTGAGGGGAGCACGGGAGGAAACCTGGAGTAGCAAAATGCGGGAGCAAATCACGAGACTCGCATTTCTCATCGGCACAGCTCAGCTTGCAAAGATCCGAGGCTCCGCTGGAGTTTGTGTCCGTACCACCCTTGAATAGAAATGCTGGTAATGCTGGGCTCTTGGGTGTGTGTGACCTTTACTTTTCTAGCCTTTTTTTGTTTTGTAATTACTCCCTGGGCCAAGGGTGTCCGGGGTATTGCTGGGGTCGATCAGGCACATGGGATTATGGGAACGATGCCGAGGGCAGATAACAGCCTTGTTGGCCATACCGGGTAGAGATCATGGTACGCGGATCCTTTCTCTCTTACTACCTGCACACATCTATCAAAATGATGAGCGGCGATGTTAGTGCAGTGCAGAGGGGAAATTTCGGACAAGAGAAACGAAATGCAGAAGCAAATCCACAGGAGAGCCATGCCATGACCAATCCCGTCTAAACCCCAGCGCCAAAAACACCTAGCTAACTATGCAAGTGTGCTCGCATGCCCATGAGGGGAGAGCTACTCTAAAATTGTACAATCATGCTTCCTTTATCCAGCGCCCGTCTAAACATGTTGGCGAACCCAGCGTTTCCCTGGCAGTCGCTTGCCTCGTACTTTTCTATGGCCTTGGGCATCCACTTCCGGTAATCCTCGATTCGATGTTCATTCTAATGATAGCTGTTAAAAATGGCCAAAATGGAAGGGGGAAAGCTTGCGGCTCGAAGGAAAAGTAGATCAAGACAAACGCAAGAAAAAACATACCGAAGGATGCGTGCTCATAAACTCTGGGACCTCTTCTGCTTGCCCCTGCTTAGCCGCCATATCCATACGCTGCCAAAACGCAATGGCCTCGCGCGGGTCGTAACACGCCTCCGCCATGAGCATCAGCCCAATATAGTCCGCCTCGCTCTCCTGCTTTCTCCCCATCGGCCGCGCAAACATGAGATCCATGAACCCGGTGCCCAGGTACTGCACGAGTGCCATGACCGGCGGGAACATGCCCGAAAGTATCACCATGCTGCCGAGAAAGATGTTGGGCCCGATGGACTGCGTCCAGCGCTCGCCGACGTGCTGCGCGAGGTTGTGCGCGATCTCGTGGCCCAGCACCGCCGCCAGCCCGTCCTCGTTGCGCGTCAGGCGCAGGATGCCGCTGTGCACAAAAACTTTACCGCCGGGGAGCACGAACGCGTTGAGGGTTGTCGGGTCGTCAATCACGCGGACCTCCCAGTCCTGGTCCTCGAGCCCGGAGACGGGAATCAGCCGGCGCATGACGCGCTGCACCATTAGCACGCGCGGGTCCCACGAGGGGAGGAACCGGCCGCCCTGGGACTCGACGTCGTAGATGACGCGCTTGACCTGCTGGGCCGACAGCGTCTCGACCGAGGCCTCGGAGTAGCAGTTGAAGCGCCTGCGGCCCGAGACGGGGACGGTCTGGGTGTTGAAGTATACAAAGGCGATGCCCGCGAGAACGGCCACGACGGCGGTGCCGGCGAAGCCGCGGGACTTGAAGAAGCGCCCGATGTCATCGACCGTCATGAGAGGCTTAGCGGTGCGGATGTTGTATTCTCGGAGGACTTCGCGGTGGGCGGGGTTGCGGGGGTCGTAGCCGCCGGGCCCCTTCCCCGCAGCCGGCCGCCGGATCGTCTGGGAGAAGAGTCGGGGATATTGTTGTTGTAGCCGGGCATCATTTCGTATTACTGAGAAGGGAGGGATTCGGACATGCTGTCGTGTGGCGGGGAGGGAAAGGCCGGCGAGTTGACGGGGCGCGGCGCGGAGGGCGGGCGGCCGCAGGAGAGCGCGGAGGGTGAACATGGCTGCGGGCGCAAGGGCTCGCGCCGGAGAAGCGGGCTGGGCCGGAGGATAGGCGCTTCTTTCGTTGCCTCGGCGTAAGAGCCTTTACGCAATTGACGAGCGGATGCAGCTGTCGCAAGCGGGAATCGAGCTTGGGATTGTGCGATGTGAAGAGCTTCGTTGATGCTGTCATCATTTTGGAGTTCTTCCACGGAAAGACCTGACGACGGCGATAACGATAAGAAGTGTGGCGTCGGAAATTTTAACCCAGCCACAGCAGGGTCAATTCTTCAAGGTAGCACTGTTGGTACGCCGTCCACAAGGATTACAATCCTTCAACTTTTGACTTTTGGTATTGTAAGCATTCAACCATCTTGCGCCATGGGCTGTCTAGGCATCATTCGTAGCTTCACTTCATGTCGCCTGAAATCATCAATGCCATGAAATCTCTTTGGGCGCCACCCTCAGTAACGCCAGTCTCAAGCGAGCATCCAGGTTCTTTAGCAGAGATGACGACTTGTGAATAATAACTGGATTGGTCCTCGGTTCTGTTACCTTGCACATGGCTGGCTGTTCCTTGTCCACGGGTAGTTGTCGTGAGGATCACTCTAATTGCTGACCTGCTAGAATGGGTGTTTCATCCGCTCCTTGTGATCAATCATCCCCGGTACCCTGCTAGGGTCAGTAGCTCAGACCGTCAGCTTATGGGAGTGACAATTCCCTCACACTTAGGAAGATTTTGGTAATGCGCTGGAATATTGTGGAGATTTTTGATTCCTTGAGTTCAATATCGACTTGGTTCTGGGTTTGCTCGAAATCTTAGACCAGTTTACCTTTTGACTCGAATTTTCTCATAGACCTCATGTTCCAAGACTCTCTGAACACGTAGGAACCCCGTAACATTCAATAATGGGCTCCATCCCTCTCCCAGATCTCTCCCACCTATCCCCCTCCGCCCTACCCACCCCCCACGATCCTCCCTCCACCGCAAAGATCGTCTCAGCCCTCTCCCTCCACGCTCACTACGAAGGCGGCTTCTACATAGAGACAGACCGCGCCCCAACCTCGATCCCCTCCCCGTTCCCAGCAACGCCCGCCTCAGCCTCGAACGGGGCAGCACCCTCGACCAACGATCCGGACTACCCTCCACTGACGACCGAGCAGCAGAGGCGGGCCCTCTCGTCCGCGATATTCTACTACCTCACCCCAACTTCGCCGATAGGCCACTTCCACCGGAACCGCTCGCGCATAACGCACTCCCTGCACCGCGGCCGCGGCCGCTACGTCGTCCTCCAGCAGGACGGCGTAATCGAGAGTTTTGTCGTGGGCGGCAACGTCGCTGCAGGCGAGAGGTTACAGTGGACCGTCGAGGGGGGCGCTTATAAGGCCAGCTTCGTGTTGCCGGACGAAGACGAGGGCGCATCGTCGTCGTCGGTGGTGTCTTCGAGTGAGGGGTTGCTGATTACCGAGGTCGCTGTACCGGGGTGGGAACCTTGTGATCAGAATTTTTTAACGCAGGAGAAGTTGTTTGAGTTGGTGGGTGAGGATAGGGCGAAGGGGCTGGAATGGTTGATCAAGAAGGAGTAAATCAAGACTCTGAAAGGTAGGAAAAGGAATAGATTGGGGTATCGAACGCTAGGAAGGAATTAAAAGAACAAGTATGGTATCTTTTTGTGCTATGCAGTATGTTTCTAAAGTCGTAATCGTACAGGCCTATGTGCGCCGCTCAAACCGTTGCTTCGTATCGCGTCTGCAACTTCTCGCAAGTCTGTATGCACAAAAATATCGTAGCGAGCTATCTTGAGCTCTTATTGCACGCGTGCTGGTGGTTCTCGTTTGAAGCACGGCCTAGTCTAAATTGTCGTCTGACAAGTTTGTCGTGGAAATCAGAAAGGAAAAAGCGGGAAGATAGCCTAAGACTCCGGCTTCGCCCTACGTAAAGAACGCCCCGTCTATTAGAAAGTTCGTCAGATCATGTAACTCGCTTCAGTCGGTCATTTCCTTGTTCTCTGACGGGCTTTGCGCAGGAATGGCTTCATCCGGGTATGGTTTGCGACCCCATACAACCCAGACATGCTGATAAGCATGTATTTGCATGTTGGAAATGTCTCTGCGGACATCGACCAGAGAAACCTATGTCGCAAACTGCATGTCAGAAAACAAGAATGGAATATCGAATAATTCCTCTCGAGTGAGACTTACCTGCACCTCTTCCTGCTGTCTTTCCAACACCTGCGTAAAGAGTGCCATGCTGAATCCGCTGAGGCCGTCCAAGAAATTCTGCTCCCAAAGCCTCCCGACATGCTTGTGCCTGGGGTGCTTGGCCCAGCCGTTGATCGGGATCTTGAAGACGCGCTGGTGGACGTCCACAAAGCCCACCTCCTCATACCACTCTCGCAGCATGTGTGCTCTGGACAAGGGGCGCCCAATCATCTCACTGGCGAGGTTCATGTCGTCCACCCAGCGAGATAGAGGTGAGTCGGGGGCAAGTGTGTCGTCGTCGCTCGTCGCCTCGAGGTTGAAATCCTGGGACTCGAGCCAGCCGCCCGGGCGCAGGGAGTCGAAAGCCTGGCGTATGACTTCGTTTTTGAAATCGCCAAATGACCCGAGCAGAACGCGGGTGTGGACGTAGTCGAAGGGTTCTTCCCATTGCCACGATTGTGCGCTGCCGGTAGAAAGGTCAGGACAGTGTGTACAGGGGGGAAACCGTTGTCAGATGAAATGTCACAACACTCACGCATCTTCGATGTAAAAGTGAACGTTTGGTGGAACGGCGTTACTTTGGATCGGTGACAGGTCGATACCGACTATCTTGGCTTCCGGGTACACATCTCCCATATCCATGGCCCATGCCCCCGTACCTGTGCCGACGTCGAGGATCCGCTTGGGACTCCCTTCGACGGCGATCGGGGCGAAGTGTAACCTGCCGCTGAACAATTCTGTGAGTGCAAGCGATTGAAGGTCTAGACGCTCCTGCTCTGCAGGGTCGTTGGGGAAGACATAGGCTGGATGGAGTGTGTGAGCTTCTCGAATACGAGCCAAGTAGAGGGTAAAGCTACGGAATACTTACAGCCTGCTCGATACGCATGATACGTCCTGCCGAAATGTCTGGGAAAACACTCGACGTCGTCGGGTAGTGATTCAGTCTCCCTGCACGAACGTTGTTAGTCAGTGTAGATGAGGCTAAAGTAGTTCCGCGTGGCAGGCATTACCCCTCATGAGGATCGGGCTGGTGGAGTTTGTTAGTGACATGAGACGAACGATGGGTAATTAGACCTAGTTTTTTTTGGGGAGATAACATAAGGGGTCCAAGTCAAAACGTACGTCAACTTCAATGTGGCTGTCGTGCAGGGATGACTTGTCGGGGATTGCCTCAAATGTAAACTCGAAACCATGAAGACGACCGTCGGCGACACCTGGTGGGAGAAAGGACATGACTGTGGTCTGCGACATGAACAAGGTGACACAAGATGAGGTGCGAAGCTCGAAGCTCGAATGGCGGGCTATGCTGGATACTTTAGCTGGGCGCTATGTATCCGCCTCCCGGAGCTTTTTTATCTGCGAGCTAACGTTGACGGATTCGGAACGACGGTTGTTCGATTCCGGTTGAGCGCCAGCCTCATGGAAGACTGGATGGAACGAGTGGATGCGATTGTGTCGGCTTCTTCGCGATCGATCGCCGACGAGATGATTGGAACAAAGGAGAAGACGCTTCTGGCGTCGTTCTTGTAACGCTGCGGTGGAACTTGTGCACGTGTCTTCGGGGAGTAAAGTTGAAGCGTTTCGGTGCTGCTGCTGATGATGATGATGATGTAGTTGCCACCCTCTTCGCAGCTATTAAGACAATTGCGAATCTGTTGTAAAGGAGCGGGGGATACAGTTGGACATCAAAGATGAACGGCGAAGAATCGAACGACCTAGCAGATAACGAGGAGAATCGGAGCCGAGAAGGTTCGCAAGAGCAGTGGCAAATAAGGGCGAACACCAGACCAGATCCCGATGGAAAAACAAAGTTTGGATTATTGAGCTCGAGGTTGAGGTTGTTGAGGTAGGTGGAGGGCGGGAGGGGGGAAGTGTATGAGCTTTGTGTGTGAGTGAGTGTGGGTGAGTGTGAGTGAGTGAGTGAGTGAGTGAGTGGGTGGATGAGAGTGTCAGAATCTCAGGGTGAGCGAGCGATGGACCCAGACAGCTGGGTCGGTCTTGGTCGGTCTGAACCCGCGAGGGCGGGAAAGGCGGGAACGAAAACACGGGGAGACCCAGACACCCAGACTTGCCAGACCCAACGGGTTGGAACTTGGGACTTGGGTTGGTGTGGTTGTTTGGAATTTTGGTCGTGGTTGTTTGCTCGACTGAGTCCTCCATTAGGACTATTGCTGCGTCGTCTGACTGACACGATAGGTACCCACGAACCCGGGGACCCTGGACCCTGGGACCTGGGATTTCTGGCTCGGCGGTCCTCCCTCCCTCCCTCCCCTCGCCTCCCATCCTGCTAATTGATTTAGTCTCTACAGATACCTTACCTTAATTATTCGTTGGAGCACATGGGCGACTAAGCTTCCGAGGTTACTCACTGGCCAAAAGCCTGCGTGAGATTGACAGAAAAGAACCCCCTTTCAGAAGTGTTTAACTTTGGGACCTGGCGCTTTCTTCCCCGATTTGCTACCGGATGTCGGGACGTTCTCAAGGAGGGGAGGGGAGGGGAGCAGCAGGGGTGGAGAATGGAAGACGGCGAATGGCCTTTTTATCGGCCGATAAAGGGGAAACCTAGAGGAAGGGGGGTCACCGAATCGCCGGGACTGATTACTAGTTACTATCAAGAATCATCTTTCTTATTATCTCTCGAACCTTTACAGGCGTTTCTTCTTTTCTAGTCGTAATTTCTGGCGTAATTCTTTTCCAAGCCCTTCCATCTAGCGGGTGTGGGCTGCTGCATGAGGAGGGGTAAAAGCAAATGGATATATGCACAACGTTTTCAGAAGGTCAGAACCAACGAAGTGTTTTTTTTTCTTCTGCTTCAGCCATGTGCAAACGGCTGCAGAAAAGGAAAACAGGGTGCCACAGCTGCGGGAGAAGATGGAAAGAAACAAGAAGCGGATCGCAGGTTCAAGAGGGAAAATAAGCCCGAAGTTCCCCAATCGACTACCTATCGTCACCAACCGGAGGTCTTTAGAAGCAAGAAGTGACAAAGAGATGCCAGTGTGACATCTGACGCGAGAAAAAGAGAGAGGGGCGGTGGGAAGAAAAAGCTCCCATGTGGCTCGGAACCGACAGCCTAGACATACATGTCCAATACCACCACCAGGCTTTCCCTCTCCAAGGATCAGAACTTTTATGCAACCATGCGGACCACCGTATGCGGTGGGAAGCTGCAAAAGTAAGTTGGTTGGCATCGGGACAAAGAAGAGCTGGTGGAATGGAAGAACGTGATTTGCCTATAACAGGTGGGGAGAGCTGGAGTCGCATCCTCTAACACACACTTTACGAACGCATGCCTTCTTCATACATAAACAAATGAGAGTATCTTCTTGCTCAGCTAGTGAAGCAGATGCTTTCTCTATGGCCTCTCACCACCTTAACCCAAGGTAAGTAAGTTCCAATGATTGACTATCCGCAGCCTCACGTACCCAACGTTGGAACCGCCCGAAAGACGGTGTGACGGACGGGTCCACGGAAAGGAAAGGCCCAGTCTAGGCAAATGCAGCGGGGCGTGATGTGCATGTGCACTACACCAACAACAACTTAACAAGCCAGCCTGCATGGTTGTCTGTCCCGCCCCTCGGAATCTGAATGGGCGGAAAGGTTTGGCACTAGTTTTACTGTGCCGCACAGAAAACGCCCAGAGCTTAGAGGCAAGAAGCTGTCCCCGGTTCTCGGGCCCTGTTCCCAGCTTTATGCTCTTGTTGAGTAGGAAGAGACATGGATGTATGAGATAGGTGAGAGTGTGAGTTGCGAGTTTGTGAACCAACCACTTTGCCCAACCATAGCCCAAGGCAGATTGTCTGCCCCTTTCATCCGACACACATACCTCTCTAGCTGTTTTTCTTAGTTTCGTTTGAAACCAAGACATGGGAATTCCTCCTCCCGGGAAAGACATAATTTTGCCCGTCCCAGAAGGCTGGTTCGTCGTGTTCTGTTGTGCTGTGTCGTGTCGTGAGTGAGCATGTGCGTCCGTGTTCTATGTCTGTGTGCCCTGCCTGCACTGCACGGCCGGAAGCTGATATGTCACAAATTTGTTCATCTCTTGCCAGGTTACAGTTACACAACAGAAATGGGCATTTTTTCTGTATTACCCTATCGGCACTCAGCAGCTTTCGCTCCATCACGCACGCACGCAGCGCTGTTTCTTCTCGACCGTATTTGTCGAGATGCATCGAGGTAGATGTCCATTCGCTTCCCGCCTAGACCCAGATTTTGGCGAGGCGAGGTGGGTTGAAGTTGTAGTGAGGGGGTATGGACGATCATGGGAGACACCGAGGTCCGGACACAATTGCCCGGCAAACATGAATTGTGTTTCGCTCCTCTGCTTCACGTCAGTTCCATGTGATGATCGCCGGCGGTACGGATTTTTCATTGAATACCGGTATTCAATCAGGCGTTGGAGAAAGATCCAGATCAGGTTTCAGTACGGAAAGTTTGGTGATCGTTCATTGGCATTCCAGTGATGGAATCATGCTTTCGCTATCCGGTCACGTTTGACTATGTACCGCTTGCTGCTGCTGTCCGTCTGAACTCTTAAGACTGCCCGAGACTCGCTAATTTCCGCTGCCGATCAGACGTGCGGATAGTTTGAATAAGAAACCCTGTCCAACCCTGTCAAAGGCCATGGGTATGCCCGAGTCACCAACCTGTTGGTTCCAACAGAAGTATGTAAACCACCCGCGAGCATATAATAAGAGCTGCGGTAAACTCCGTTGCTCGCCAGAGGGATGTCGTTCGTCTGCTCGAGTCCCAGGATGTCGGAACCACGGGCGCCAGGACAGAATGGAAACCTGGGCAAGACCCCCCACCATCCCTGACCCTACGTATAATGGGGGTGACTGTCATGAAATTCCCAGCTTCGCTTTGATGATTCCTTTTGCCAAGTCAACCCTCCGGCAGGCAAATACTTGATCAGCGTACGGAGGTAATCAGTACCTTCCGGTCTAGGCATCTCGCCCTTCCCCGGAGTTCCCACATCCAACCAGGCAATAGGTGCCAAGGTGGGAGCCGGAGCGCGTTTGCGCCGAGGCGATATGCGTCTATTGCGTGCCGAGAACCGCGTAAGCTTGGAGCTTTAGTCCATGGTCGATTATGGTGCAAAGATCCTCTGCTGTTTCTCTTCTCGCCAAATTCCGGTCATTTTCTTAGCTGTCTTGACTAGCGGGGTTTGTCTCGTTGTGATGTTTGACTCGTGATGCCCGGCATAATTTTCTGTCCGGTGAGTGGTAGAGGTCATTTCGATAATCGAGACTCGGAGGTGAGGCTTCTTGTGGTCTACTTCGTTGACATATCCGCCCGTTTCCCACCTTCCCTTCTACTCCTCCAAGACCCTCACAACATATCTTGAGTGAAATCCTAAGGACTATTGCAGAACTCAGCTAGCATAATTCGGTGATGCCTTGGTTAATGATTTCTCTTCGTAAGGCTTGACCCCAGGTCAAGCGTGCCTTGGACCTCCATTTCCGTTTCCCTTCGTATCGTTGTGCTCAGGACCAAAAGTTCGAAGTGTATTCGCGACATCCGGCTTTGGATCCAATAACGAGGCTCATTGGAAGCCGAAATCGCATAGATCCTGTCCAATTTCCCAGGTGGGTGCCACAATCTTCTCTCCTTTTCATCTGAGACGTTTCACCTTGTCATATGGCCAAACTCGGTGATAAGTCGCGCGAGCGCAAAGAAAAGATTCAGACGGAGAAAACTCCTCCGCCTCGCCCTTTTCTGGGTTTTCGTTGTCGTCGTCGACATACGTGATATTCTCACCCAAAAGCCACGCGGTAAATCTTTCAATGACCTCTCTTCTTCGCCCTTTCAGCCCGCACGATAAACTCCTCAAAGCTCACCGCGTCAGCACTCTTCCGGCCAACATCATCGTCAACGCGCACGACACGGCCCCAGCCCTTGATAAGAGCCCGCCAGTAACACACCTCCGCGGCAGGGCTAAGATACCCTCGACCAGAGAACAACGCCCGCTGCCGTCTCGCAATCCCGCGCGCCACGTCCGGGTGATCCTCCAACCACCGGACCGTCGCCTCCAGGTCCGACCAGTCCGGCTTGACAAAGACCATGTTGGCTTCCTCTGCGCGGAGTGTCGTCGGCCACTGCTCCAGTGTTCTTGGTGAGAGTTGATGCTGCTGCTGATGTCGCTGCTGCTCATCCCGCGGCTTGGCTTCGAAAGAAGCAGTCTCGGGCAACTCTGACTGGCCTCCTAATAGCAGGGAACTCGAGTACACCGGCTCAACGAGGTGCGTCGTATGCTGCATCCACTCCAGCGGCGGGCTCAACACCACGCTCTCGCAAAGCTGATGAAACTGCAGCCGGCCAGAGTACGACACGCCCCCGGTGTGGATAATGTACTTGTACCTGCAAAAATCTTCAATCGCCAGCGCGTTCGTCGCGTTCTCCCCGTTGTTCGTCCACTCGAGCGCCTGCACGTCGGCCCATCCCGCGTCCTTTGTGAGCTGGATGAGGTCCTGTCGGGATCGCGGGTTCGCACTGGCGCCGTTGTTGAACCACGACGTGCCGCGCCACACGGCCCGGGCATTCTTCTTTTCGAACGGCAGGCTGGCTTCAATCTCGGCGATGGCGGAGGCTGCGTGCGGGAGGGAGCGAATGAAGGGCTGGGTCCATGCCCAAAAGGAGAAGTGGGGGATGGGGAAGGTGTGTCGAGGGGACGAGGAGGAGGAGGACGAGGTCCGCGCCGGACGGCTGTGGGACCAGGTATGTCTGATGGGCGTGTCCTGGATGTAGAGGTTAAAGTAGGTGTCTGGTAGAGGGGTTGGTGAGGTGAGAATGGCGCGGTGTAGCTGGTGGAGGGCGGCGCTTTGTCGCTTGGTCTTTTGTGTTAGTTTCTGAGATTCAAGATCTTTCCATCTCCCTCTGCTTGGAGGTGGAAAGTGTGTAGCATTGGAGCGGAACTCACCTCGATCCATTGATCTGACATGTCCACAGGTCTCGGCGCCTGCAGTATCAGTATTCTATCGTCTTTGATCTGCCCCAGCAGCGAGGCGGAAGCGTCGCCGAGTCCGAGCTGGAACTCTCCCTCGGCCGCGGCCAGGTCAATCTCCTCTGTCAGGCCGGGGAACGTCGCCTGGCATTGTTCCTCGTTTAGGTGGAGGTGTTCGAAATCAGATGCCGCTCCCGTCGCAAGGCCGGCCTTCTTTTTCCAGCCAAATGACACCGCCGTGGAGTGATGTCCTGTTAGGGGATTCCAAAGCCTCTCTCGCGGATAAAACAGAACGTAAGTGACAAGGACGAGAGTGGCTGCCACGAAAACTGGCCCTAATCGCCGCGCGGCCTTTCTTTGGCGCATTGTTCTTTCACTTTTCTTTGCTTCCTTCCTGGAACGACGGACTATAACATCATCTCAAAGTTTGGTTGAAATGTAATCGAGAGAGAATGGAAATTGAATCTGAAGCAATGTGGTCTGAAGTCGGTATTTCAGATGGTTTGACCGGTCACCTCAAACCGAGGTCTCCCCTGCTCTCAACATGCGACACTGCTGGGGAGCGGGGTCTCCCGCGAAAGAGAGTTTTGCAGCATATAGACGAACCCAAGTGTTAGGAAAAGCAAGTCACTGTCGCTCAATCGGAGACTCGATCCTATGAAGTAGGACCAAACACCTACCATGCCAAGAATCATTGGCTGTATCGGGCGGGGCCGGATATTCGGCATGCAAAGCGATTCGAAAGACACAACTCAAGCTTCCCTAAATTGTGCCGCGGCGACAGAAAGGACCAGGAAAGACTTCCGTACGAGGAAATCAGGAACGTTCGGGGCCGAAATTTTGACTATGGCCTGATTCATCCCCGCCAAGCCGTCAGCGAATCTGTGGCGGGAGTTTGGGTGGCAGGTCCTCCCTCAAAGGATATGCCTTGAAGAGAAGGAGTGTTGTGTTCGGGCGGGGGATCTCGACGCCAATTGGCCTGGAGGTTACTTTCCCCAAACACATGCTCGTCCTAGTCCACCAATCATCTTACACATTGATATTGACCCGTTGCAACGTCCCCCGGATTTCCGCTAGACTGCCGCTCTCCCGGCGGAACCGAAAACTCATTGACATAGCCACGGGACGAAGCGCCTTGAGATTTGAAGCTTGTGGTGGCTGTGCCATCCTCTGCAGTCCCGTGCTGATGGCAGGTTTGACCAGGTATGTCGCAAGTATACAGGTAAGAACAAGACTGGTCACAGCTGCCCTGGTTGACGAAAGGAGGAAAGAAAGTCCTGCCGTGGGGAGCTCTGCGCTGGAACCATCGGCAGCACCGGTAGCACCGACAGATCAAATTAGACCTGGCCTAGAATTCGCCGAAGAAACTGAGCTAGGTGAGCAGAGGTTTTGGCATCATGCCTAACTCCGTGCCGTGCACTGAAAGTCACGAAATAGCCGGCAACTAGCGGAAGCTACGGCACGTTCTCCACCTTTGCCGGAGCAGTCTACGGCGTCTTCCCGGTCGGTTGAAAGGACAACATGCCGTGGCCCCGACTCAGTGTCAACCTTTGGAGATGTCTCAGAGTTCTGCCCCAGAGGAAATGCCTCAAGTCCCACGGGTTCTTCAATGTACAGTAGTTTTATGGCAGTTCTTCGTAACCTTCGCGGTTATACATAGCCCGGCGGCCTTCTGGGTACCATCGCAGCAATGACGGCTCCGAACACCGAGAATGAGGGGCGTACTTGCTTGGGTGACACAGTGGGTGGTTGTTTGCATTGCTCAGCATCATCTCGACAACAGCCATAATCTCCTGAAGACCTAAACTTGGAGCAAGCTCACAGACCATCGCTAAGTCCCGTGCCGAATCCTGCAGGACCCGAGCCTCATCTTCAAACCCAACGTCGACTTTAACATCAATTTCACCTCCAAGGTCTTCCTCATCTTCAGTCTCAACTCAGCTGAACTCATCTCAACTCATCTCAACTTCTATTCAGCAGATTGGGCACGTGTTTGAGGACTTAGCAGAACATCATGCATCTAGGAGATTGGTGGGTCACACTGGTGGAGTTGATGAAAGAACAACGTCATAATCAAACAAATGAATTAGAATCGTTGTTGCTTTTCGCAACAATACGTACAAATATCTTGCGCCTGCATAGAAAAGGATTCATGGTCCTTTGCGGCTTTTGTAAAGCAGCACAGTCAGCACCAAGACTCAACTCCAAATAAAACCGTTTCCATGCCGTGTTATTCACTGTTCAGAAGCCGGGGACGCCCGTACCCTGGGTGTCATTGATAAACTAACGAAATAGCGGCCAAGCCATACATCAAATCTAGTGCTTCATGCGAATTAAGAGCAAATGCCCTTTGGATATCGTTTGTACATCCAGCAATAGCTGGGCCAATCTTCATGGCTTCAGTTTCTTACAACAGGAAGGCACCGAACATGGTGAACAGGGCGGCCAGACCGGCAACAGCCAAAGGAGCCTTCTCAATGGGGCTGCCAAAGGTCATGCCAGGAGCAGCGTTGGAAGAGCCAGTGGCGGAAGCGCCGCCGGAAGCACTGGCAGAGGCAACACCTCCGGTGGTCTCGCCGTCTGAAGCAGAGTCACCAGCGGTCTGGGAGCCATCGCCACTGAGACCGGGGCCAGTACCAGCACCAGCGGTCATGTACTGTCGGTTTGTTAGCGGCCTACTCTTCCCAAGGAACAGAATGGATATAATTTACCTTCTCGGCAGCGGAGGGGATGGTAGGGATCTTAGTGGGGTCGACCATCCAGACGGAGTCAGAGGTAGGGCAAGCGACAGAGTGGGAGGTAGCGGCGGCACCACCATCACCAGTAGGGGCGGGATACTTGGAAAGAGCGCTCTTGAAGTTGGCGTACTCGTCAAGCTCGGAGACAGTGCTGCCGCTGATCTCGACGATACCGTACTTGTTGGCCTCCTGTGAGTACTCGTACATCAGACCACCAGAGTAGACGCCGGTCATCTCAGAGTTCATGAGAGCCTCCATCTCGTCGAAGGTACGGGTGTTGGTGTTGCAACCGTACTCGGACAGGCTGTATCATTGGTCAGTTTTAGGAAAGCAGACGGGGAATGTTCGTGTTGCTTACAAAATGGGAATACCGTAGTCGGTGAAGTTCTTAACCTTGACGTCCCATCCAGACTGCTTGAAGCTGGAGCTGCACCAGGAGTAGTCGTTGAAGGCGAAGAAGTCGGAGCGGGCATCGTCGCTACCGCAGTTGAAGTACTCAGCGGACTGCATGCGGTTGTCGGCGACATCGGCGGCAGAGTAGCCGACCGGGACGTGGCGAAGGCCGCGGGAGGCCATGTAGTTCTTGATGTCACGGGTAACAGCCTTGACGTAGGGGGCGGTCAAGGTGGTGTTGGCCTCATCGTGGATGACCTCGTTTCCGGAGAAGAAGGCGAGGGTGTTGTCGTACTGGGCGAACTCCTCGACGGTGGCGAAGACGCTCTGGAGGTAGACGGCGTTGTAAGAAGGGTGAGGGTCGGCGCGGTTGATGGAGTACTTGGGGTTGTTGACATCGGCGACGAGGTAGATGCCAGCGTCGGCGAGCTTCTGCATGCACTCCTTGTGGTCCTTGGAGTTGTCGACGGAGTAGACACGGATGGTGTTCACACCGAGGTCCTTGAACTTGGGAATGTCACGACCGCAGATGGTGGTATCGGCCAGGGGGTCGACGTTCTCTGAAGAGCCACCGGGCTGGTAGTCGATACCACGGACGTAGAAGCGGGTGCCATCAGCGTAGAAAGCTATTCATGTCCATGTCAGTCAATTGGGTCAGAACGATGCGATATTTGGTGATCCATACCGTTGCCGGAGGCGGAGACTGCGGGCAAGGAACGGGCCTTGATGGGGGCCTCGCGCTCAGTAGCAGTAGGCTTGGCCGAGACGACGGACAGGGCCGCGAGGGCGGAGATGGCAGCGACAGACTTCATTGTGAATATGTGTGCGAAGGAACCAAAGTGAATTCCCAAAAACCCAAGTTGATGATCAGAAAGTGCCAAGCGGTAGAACGTTCCGAAAGAGTGAGGAACAGTTGAATGTGAGCTGCGAAAGGGGTGAAGTTTCGGAGTCCAAAAGGGTTGTTGATTAAAAGGGTTGGTCGGTTTAGTGAAAGGTAGATGAGGAAATAAAGTCAACCAAAGCGAGGGAGTTGACGTGTGGGTTTATTGAAGAGGAAAGGGAGGCGCACTCGAACCCGGGGAAAATGGCAACGAGAGGTCGGATGAGGATTTTGAGAGAGAATAACGAGAAGGAGAGAAAAAGAGAGGTCGGGCGGGAAGGAGGGAGGTGGATGATTAAAAAACGGCGTGATTGACGGTGGTGGTACGCAGTACTTCGCACATTACCTGGGTTGTTAGTGTATTCGTACACTAGGTACTCCGTACCAGTTATTCGTACGAGCGAGTAACCAAGAAGGAGGAGCAGGGCAAGCCGCAAAGTGGAATTCGTTCTTTGCAACCCACACACCCCCCAGACTGTGGGAGGTGAAGGTCTCCACTGCGCGCCCTCTTTCCCAGTCTCCGAGTCTCCTCCCAGACTTTGCGGCCCTGGTCCAGATTTCCCTTGCCTTGCCAGCTTGCCAAGGAAAGGACCGACAGGAGTCGTGGACGGTGGACCACGCCGCCCGGGGAGGAAAGGAAGGGGAGGGAAGGGATCAAGGGGGGAATAGGAGCAGCAGCCGTTCATTCGCCTAATTGATTCTAGTGTCTCCTTGTGTCTGTCAGACAACCGCACCATCGTCCTTCACTGGCTGGATGGCAGCTGTTCTCTCTTGCTTGGACGTTTCTCCTGGGAAGACATTTGCGAGTCCAATTCAGGGGACGGGAAGGGAAGGCGTGGGTCACAATTCTCCATTAATATGAACCTAAGAGGAAAGAGGGGTGTGGCTGCAGACAGCGGAAAGGTGGGATGGAGCTGAATCGGGTTCCCGGCAAGCAAGAGCAAAACTCAATTGGCTGTTGAGCAGGCACTCAGCCGGTGGCCCTTCTTAAAGCCACACCCCATCTTGCTCAATTTGATCAGGCTGTGTATTGTAAACACGGGCAGAAAGATTATTGGTGATGTAATTCTGTCAGGTCGTCCAGCGTCCGTCTCTGGGCGCGTTGCACCGGCGCGTCTGGGCACAGGCTTTTTGTCCACGTCGTCGACAAACCACCGCCTTGCGACTTGCCGTGGCCCGTTTGGCTCTCTCACGCTCTACTCCGTATGGGTACCAGAAAGAGAGGCAGCACATTTTGCTCTATTCCCCATCCGTCGCACCTTGGAAACAATCCTATTATTCCATCCCCATTGCTTCAAGTCGCCTGGTCGAACCCGCTGAAACGCAACAAAAACGACGATCGCCTTTGGTACCAGCCTTCTTCGAGGCACCGAGACGCTACGAACTAGTAGCACTACTTCTCAGCATGCCTTGCAATGCCGCTGAGCCGCTTGGCCGTCACGCCGCCTCCCAGTGCCAGTCTCACTCAGCAATTCGTACCTGATGTGTTTTTTCTTTCTTTCCGGTTTGGCTCGTATCCCAAAAAACTCTTGTTGAGTATCTGTGCCTTTAATCGCCACAGCCATAAACACGCCTCCGGACGAAAAAAGAACACGAATTTCCCCACACACCATCGAAGCACCATTGCCTTTTACTGCTGCCGGCTTGCCGCTACTATGTACTTGAAATTCCAACTCCACGAAGCAGGGCATCATCTATCCATCTGACGACAATCACGATAACAAAGACCCACCGGCCAAAATTCAATCCTCAAGGTGGTACTTGGCTACAGTACTCACTCAATCCCATGTGCTCATGGCCCCAAGCATGTCCGTCTCACGGTCTCACCCACCCTACACCCCTTTTTTTGCATGCCGACAGAGACATTACGACCCAGCCGCCAGTCAGAAAGTGGAGATCAATCCCCATTCTTTGCCCCAGTCAAAAACGACATTCCATGCACTGCCACAGCGATCAATGGAGGTAGGGAGCGCCCCTGCCAGTCCCTGTCTTCCGATTCCGCGTCCTCTCGTCACCACCACCACCACCACCACCACAATCCACTGGCACCACACCTGCACACCAACTGCAGTCTGCAACTAGTTCTCGACCTTCTATCCAGTTTCCTCCACTTCGGCCACCGAGAAAATCCTCAAACATCTCCTTCAATTGGCCAAGACAGACCTCCAACGCGAGAGAAATGATCCCAAGAAAGCTCCAAGAGAAAGACCATGCAGCTAAGAAACGGCCATAGCAAGACTCACTTCGCTTCGCCGGCGATCTAAAGAATGCCGCGCCGCGAAGTCCACGTCAACACTGCCACCGCCCACCGAGACCCAACCTCCACCCCGGCCCGGTCTGGTCTCATTCTCAGGTCTATCGCATCTCTGCTGCCGTTTGATGCCGAGTAGATTGAACTTTGAAGCCCAGACGCAGAACGGTACTGCGTACACCAATCTGCTCGAGTCCAATCCCTTTGGCCTATCTGTACGGATCAGGATACAATTATCACCATCCCCCGTTCGGACTGCGACCTTCGAGGCTACGACCACTCCACGAGCCCATGCACTGATGCAGACGAGAAATTATCCGATCGATGATCATATTTCGAGTCCAACGTCGTGGGTTCCACTACGTCAGTCCCGCCCATTTCAAGGTGCCCAGTTTCAGACCAACCTCGACGTGCTACCGATTAGATTGAAATCTTTTGCCTGGGTCTTTGCCTGATCGTTGTTACCAGAAAAAGAACACATATCGCGGCCAATCAATCCAGGATTGGATACAAATAAACTAAATCTCTCTCCGTTTCTCTCTGTTCGGTCCGTCTGCCCACTTCCCCCGGACATGACGCAGGCCACTTATCCAAGTTGAAAAGGCGGCCAGCCATCTCTTCAAATGAAACGGCGTCTGGTCAGCTGCCTCCATTCAGTCGCCTCGTCCGTCTTCCCTGCTTGGAACTTTGGCAGTGAACCTTGACCGACTTTGCCTTACAGCTTGCAGGCATACGGCGTTCAAGCCGCCAAAATTTCGCAGTCGCAGGAAACAAATGCAGCCCTTGGGCACGAGAAATTGCATCCTCGATTCATCCCAAATTACCCCCCTTCACCCCTCCATCTTCTGCACGCAGCACCAATTCTGTGTGACACCCTTCAGCGGGTTTATCAGGGGTTATCCGCCCTCGACTGTCATCTGATTGGTGCTTGGCCAGTGCTTGGCCCGTTCTTGGGGACATGGACTACTCATGGGAGTCCTTTTCACCTTTGGCCTGACCTTGGCCTCGAACTGTTTGCTTTGCTTTTGCTTTTTGGGAGACTCGGAATCCATGCCAAGTTGCCAGACTTGGCTCCTGCAGTCTATCCATACACTTCCAAGCGGCACAGAAGAAGTAAAAAAAAAAATCTCTCAAGAGATTACGCTCTACAGAAGCGACCCTTGGCGGATTCTTGTGTAAAGAACACTCCAGTATCTTCTCTGTTCTCTCAAGCCCAGGCCATTTCCCTCTTCCTTCTTTACACTTACTCGTCGGGCCTCGTCATCCTCCAGGTCACACCCCGCAAAAGGCCCGTGGGCTCTTGCAGCGAACTGGAATGGCCATGCCCTGGCTGGCGGGTGCCCGCGTTACTGGCAGCGGGAGGGCCGGTTGGGATCTCCCCGATCCCCTTTCCCCCCCTTCTGCTCGCTCCCCTTTTGCCTTTTGACCGCAAACGGAATGGGCCACGATCTCAACTCCTGGTAGGGGAGACGATGCCGCCGAGTCCTTGCAGAGGGGATGAGAATCACCAGTGACGCCCTGAATTTTTGGATTTTTGGTGACACTGACAGGTACATTTGACGTTTCTGTCTAACAAGGTGGTCAGAACACTTTCATTACTGTCAAACCTAGCACACGTACACGGTGAAACACCATGCGAATGAATCTATTCGCAATGATGGGGGCGAAAAACAAGAATGCTTTGCTATTTTCAACTACTTCAAAAAAAAAAACCCCGGAATTGAGCCCCCTCCTGATGCTCCAACTCGACTCCCGCCGACTTATATGTAGAAAAAAGAGTACAGAGCACTGAATGTATGCACCTTAACCTATGCTACTTCGTTCTCTCGATCTCCGATACGCAGCGACATCGTCCAGCTTCGATTTCCGCCGCTCTCTCTGGCTCTGATTCCGCTTCACCAGTCGGACGCTGGTCACGCGTTCCGGGTAAAACGTTGCCGCAGGATCCGCTGCTCGAGGCGGCTCTCGATAACCCTCTCTCTCCGTCTCAAACCCCTTTTGTTGCGTAACGTGCTTCTGCGGCATCTGTGGAATGTCTCGCAGCACAATGTCCTCCGCCGCCGCCGCAGCAGGCGGCTTCAACGTCCTATAACTTCTTCGTCTCTGAGCACACGACTCCTAGACTGCCTGGACGTAGCTTGCAGGCACGCTCTTCGTTGCGCCGCCCTTTTCGACTTCGGCCCAACCGTCGCCCGGATCGTCCTTGATGAGGACAAATCTCTCGCCCTCCGTCATGCTGTGCTCTGCGTCGCTTTGCGCCGTGTACTCGTACAACGCCTCCACGTACTTGAGTTTCTTGGCTCCGCGCTTCGGAGCGACTGCCGGCCCCTTCTTCTTCGGTCCCGCTGTCCCAATCGAGGAGCCAGAGTTGGAGTACGTCGACTCGGGCCGGGCGGACGCTCCGGTGTTCTGCGCGACCATGGGCGATGGTGGTGCCCAGTCGACATAGCTGGCGGGCACAATGCCTTCTTTGTATCCTGCGCGCACCTTGACCCAGCCAGTGCCATCTTTGAAAGTTTATTAGCAAATGGGAGTAAATCTGGCGAGGATGAAAACATACCATCAGGTTCTAGCATTGTAACTTCCCGGCCTTCGACTACAGATACTTCACCGTCGCCACTAGCCTCAAAGGTGTAGAGCATCTTGCCCTTCTGCTGGTCTGGAGAGCCCGACCCATTCGGCGCGCTACCAGGTAGTTCGCTGATATAGGCCGCTGGCGGCGGGGCCATGACCCTCTTACGGGCCGTAGTAGAGCTTACGGTCGACGCAGGAGCAGCTGGGCGGGGTGTCGATGGCTCAGGAGGAACCTCATCTATCGGCGATGTCGGGCCCCCAGTGATCGACCGACGTGCGCTATGCGCGTATCCTGAACTCAAGGAGTTCATCGTATTCGATCTCGTTAGGGTCGGCGAATCTGTTGCGACGGTTGGAGAGGACGCGGTCGGTTTCAACAGCGAATTGGCAGCCTCTTGGCGTTCGGCCTTGAGCTTCTTTCGTTCATCCTTCGTCTGCTCGCCTGGGCAGTCGGCTGGAACCTTCATCTCGCACTTGTTGTGACACGTATAGCCACAGTCCCTGCAGTCAAAGCCTTTGGCTGATAATCCCCATATTCTTTCACCGCAAAGGTCGCAATTTGTTGGAATCTTGAAGGTTTGCGCCTTGAAGTTATGGTTCTTCGCTCCAAGTGTCACATCTCCCACAGCCGAGGTAATGGTGGACGTCTCGACTTCAGCGGTCACTCTCCGCCTGTCGACGGCGTGGAGATCTTCCTGCAAGGCGAAAATTTGCGTAACCACAAGAACTTCATCCTTCTTCTCGGTGCCCTCTCGTATTCTTTGCTTTATACGTTTGATACCCTCAACCTCCCGTCTTTTCTTGTCAACCTCTCTGCGCAGGTCTCCGAGATGAGCTTTCGATTTACTGAGTACGTTACGGAGATAGATCTTGGCGGATTCGTCTACAATCATCAAGTCGTCGTCATGCCATACGGGACTAGGCTCAAAAACCTTGTCTGGTGGCTCGTGGAATGCGCCGAGGTTGTGACGGATATACATCATAGAGTCGAGGTGAGGCTGGTTTCTGGAAATCTCGGTTGCAAGCTTTTGCATCAATCCTTTACTGCTCTCCAGCATAGCCGCTTCCAGTTGGGATGCGACCGTCCACAGACCATTCAGCTTCATGGTACGGAACTCAGCCAAGTCCTGCAGACTGTCCATGACCTCGGGAACGTAGTCATGGTAGTACCGCTCTTTTTGCTTGTTAGTGACATTGATTGCGATCAAGTATGTGTTCTTGACGTTATTCATGTCTAGAATCTGCTGCTGATAGGCGCTCTGCGCTTTGGCCTTGTCAAAGGACGATTCAGACTTTTTGCGCTTGCTTTCCACTTCCTGACAAGCAGCATCGTATTTGGCCTTTGTCTTGCGCAGGTCCGCGTATTGAGAGTCCCTTTCGTGTTCGAGTTTGCCGGCATAGTCGGCATGGCGCTTACGCAGCTCTTCGAAACGGGTGCCGAGGAACTTGAGGGGTTCAGCCACTTGAGAGAGGAGGTTGTTGCCGTATCGATCGTGTTCGTCGGCTCGGGATTCGAGTGTAGTAAGCTGCGTAGACCAGGTAGTCAAGGAAGCGCTTTCGAGAGAACCTGGTGTCATGGCGGGGGTGTCGCCGACGCTGAGAGGCGCTGACTTCTTGTTTTTCTTTTCGAAGTACTTCTTGGCCAAGGCATTGAGCTTCGCAGCATATTCCTTTTCGATGGCACTCCTTTCGCGGTAGAATTGCTGTATTTCGTCGAGCCAGGATATGCCGTGAGCAACCCAAGCGTTGGCGGGCTTGAAGCCATCCTAAAGGACATGTCAGCGTCTGGAGGGGCCAAGCCAAGCCGCGGGGGAAACTGCGCGCGGAATACGGACCTTGAGCTCAGCGCCGAAGGTCGGCGCAACATCTACGTCCGCCATTGCCCAGACTTATGCTGTTGAAACAGCATGCAAAGGTTGGGGATCCAACAGGTCAGTCTAAACTGAGTGCGGCGGCCAGAGGTATTGTTGGGAGGAGGCGGGAGAGGGATTCGTGATGGAATCCTCCGAAGGAGCGAGAACAAGAAGAGGACAAACCGCCAACGGTGGGCTGCGGCCCGAGCAGGAGGTCGGCGGTGGGGGAGCAGTCGTATAAGGCTAACCCCGCCAAAACGGTTAAAACTGGGAGAAAACTGGGCAGAAAGAGTAGATGAATGCTAGCAGGAGGCGAGGCCGCCCGAATGATATGTACAGCGAATACCTGAGATAAAGGTGTATGCCTCACCTTGGTGACACGGGTGGATAGAGGTTCGGCGAGACGATGATCTTCATCAGTGACAAAGGGACAGAAGAGGTCAGGCTGTGCTGTGCTGCGCTGCTCACGCAACCAAACCTTGGAAGAATTTCGATGTATCACTGGCGAGTGTATTGGCTGTAGAGGTACATTGAGGTCGGATGCTTGGGGGCATTGGCATCGGACGGAGACGTCGTCAGCTCTTCCCCTTGGCCAACTGGAACCTTCCTTTGCTGCACTGGTGTGTTTCTCCGGCTGCTCGGTCCACTAGGTAAGGTACCTGGAGGCTGGAGGTTTGGAGGGAGCGCAAATGCTCTGGGTGTTCTTGCACGCTGAAGAGGCCTGTGGTGGGGTAGCGGACCAGTCGCCTGCTGCGAAATCCACTCATTGGTGCCATTGGTGCCTGAGTACAGGGGTTTCGGATTCGGGTTCCCCAAGCTGCACGAAAGTCTACTGGGTTTGCTATGCTCGATGGATGCGCCGGAGATTGAATAATTCCATGCCGTGTGCTGGTATTCACCTCAAGGCTCAATCAACATCACACACTGCTGATTGCATGAATGACGTCGTACTCCAATGAAAAGAATGGCCCGTGAACAGGGCAACCCCAATGACCTGAAGCTCTTGGGCTCAAGTATGTGTTTGGCCGTAGCAGATCGGAAGTCATGTCACGTGCTACGCCCAAAAACTATGGAAGGTACATCAATGATCAGGTACCTTACCTAAGGTAGAAGAAGCCATGACTTCTGGGTTCCTTCCTTTTGCCTTACCTCAGCCACCTACCTCCAACTTCAGCTAAGGTAGGCGCACTCTTGAGCCACCCTTGCCGGTTGAATGTCGGTAGGAAGGTGCGCTTTCCGTTCCTGACTCAGGCCTTGGTTGTTAGGCGACAAAAATGCCCCGCGTAGCCCCGCCATCGGTTTGGAGTGCTCAGTCACAGGCAGGAGTGACAGACGACGTAGCTTCCTAGAATTAATTTTGGTTTGGAAGCTCCAAATCCGTCATCGCAAAACAAACTAAATTCCCCGACTGAACTGCCCGGTTTACACAACCACGCGAAGGAAGACCAGCCCAATCGCATGTAAGTCAATTCATCGTTCTGCTTCCGGCCTTCTCTCTCCCCAATTGAGTTTCCTCTCCAGATTCGTGAAGTTGCCATTCGCTAACCTGCTGTTGAAGCCGCACAGGTGACGGCTGATCATACCGCTACTTCCCTTTGACTGCCACCAACCCTCGACAAACCGCCAAGTAAGACTTTCGACTATTGCAGCTGGCTATATAGTCGATTTTTAATGCCTCTCCTTTAGAACTCACACTTGACCGCGCCTATCCTCAGTCACGATGGCCGACCTTGCTAGTCGCATCACAGAGCCACCGGCCGAGGGCGCGGCCCCGGAAGCTACTCAGGCAGTCCAGGAAGCTCAGGAAGCTGAAGTCCCTCAGGCCGACGGAGCTGCAGACTCTGGCCTTATCGAGAATACCTACGATGTCGACGTCAAGCTGGGCGACCTCCAGTCCGACCAGAACAGTACTCTCTATTCGGTCTCAACCTTTTCCGAAATGAACCTGTGAGTGCACAGTCGAGTCGAATACTTGCAGGTTTCTAATACGCGATTGTACAGTCGCGATGAGATTCTTCGTGGTCTTCTTTCCCTCAACTACCAAAAGCCCTCCAAGATTCAGGAGAAGGCCCTTCCCTTGATGCTGACCGATCCCCCTCGGAACATGATTGCCCAGTCGCAATCTGGAACTGGCAAGACGGCTGCCTTTGTCGTTACTACCCTGTCGCGAGTCGACTTCTCACAGCTCGAGCAACCTCAGGCACTGATGCTGGCTCCCAGTCGCGAACTTGCTCGTCAGATTGAGGGCGTTGTGCGCAACATCGGCAAGTTCTGCGAGGGTCTCAACGTTGCTGCAGCTCTTCCTGGTGCTTTGGAGCGCAATGCCCCTGTCAGAGCCAATGTCATTGTTGGAACACCTGGTACCGTCATGGACATCATCCGTAGACGTCAGCTGGATGTCTCCAAGCTTCGGCTCCTCGTTATTGACGAGGCCGACAACATGTTGGACCAGCAAGGTCTGGGCGAGCAGTGCCTCCGTGTTAAGAAGTAGGTTGACCTCTGAATATGTCTATTGAGAACTGGGCTAATGATAACAGCATGCTGCCCCGCGACATCCAGATCCTTCTGTTCTCCGCCACTTTCCCTGACAAGGTCATGGGCTTCGCTGAGAAGTTTGCGCCCAAGGCTGATCAAATCCGTTTGAAGCACACCGAGCTCACCGTCAAGGGCATTTCTCAGATGTACATCGATTGCCCTACCGAGCAGGACAAGTACGAGGTGCTGGTGAAGCTGTACGGTCTCATGACTATTGGCTCCTCCGTCATCTTCGTCAAGGTAAGACCGACGTAATCTTGGAAGCTTGAGCCTGACTAACCGCACAATGCAGACTCGTGAAAGTGCGGACGAGATTAAGCGCAGAATGGAGGCAGACGGCCATCGTGTTTCCGCCCTCCATGGTGCCAAGGACGGCCCAGAGCGCGATCGTCTCTTGGAGGAGTTCAGAACCGGCCAGTCCAAGGTTCTTCTCACCACCAACGTGTTGGCCCGCGGTATCGATGTGTCTAGTGTTTCCATGGTCATCAACTACGATATCCCCATGAAGGGACGTGGAGATTCGGAGCCTGACCCTGAGACCTACCTGCACCGCATTGGCCGCACAGGACGTTTCGGCCGTATCGGTGTGAGCATCAGCTTCGTCTACGACAAGAAGAGTTTCTATGCCCTCAAGAATATCGCAGATTTGTACGAGATTGATCTCGTCCAGCTCGATGCCAACGACTGGGACCAGACCGAGGAAGATGTGCAGAAGGTCATCAAGTCTAACCGCGCCAAGGCTGCATTCGCACCCAGCGCGACCGATGCCAGCGTCAAGTCTTAGTACTGATTGATCGCTCAATGGGTCGTTGAGGGAAAGGTAGTGCGTGATATGAACGGAGGGCCGCGGCGGATAAATCTGGCACTTCAGACTATGGAGGGCCCGTTTTAAAATGGTTGTCAATCTGGGACAGGGTGTAAATGTGGAAGGCCTCAGATGAGGTCATAAGCCTCTCAGCAGAGGCTACGAAAAATGAGATACCATGAACGGAGACAATGGAAATTCCTGAACACTAGTAATGATCTTTAGGCTGATCATTCTGATCAGCCGACTTGCACCCTTCGACCCTGCGTACCTGGTGGCTTCGCTAGAAATCAGCTAACAAACACCAATAGAGTATGCGGTTCTTCTGGAAACGATATTCACTGCAATCATGCAGTGGTCTGATATCAGCGGTTATAATGGGACCATACATCAGACCTTCGGGATGGTCGGTAGGATGCGAGGTTGCGTTGGGGGTGGCTAGCTTGCAGCAGTTCGCATCACTATTCGGCCGCCGCGATGCTGCGTTCTACTCAGAAATGTAAGAGCTGAGTTAGACAAGTGCAGCGACCCCGAGAAGGCTTGGGGTCTATATGTGACTTCAAGTCGGTATGTCGCATCAATGCCTCATGGCGGATGTTTATGTTGGAGGAGCGTGTCAAGCTCAGTCGTGGTACCCAGTCATGAGCAGCAGGACTCGCTCACGTCGCATGAAGAACTCTTGTTGTCTGAGGACTGCAGAGTCAATCACATCCATCAATCTCAAAGTTGTGATTTTCGAAACGAAGGAGGCAGTCACACCATGGGAAGGGTATCGAGAAACAACTGGCCAGCGACTACATCTGACACTTGGCTACTGAGTCTGGCTAAGTGTGATCATTCATTGGTCTGCGATGGCTATGACCTGCATCACGTGATGTAATCGGCCGTTTTGGCGCCCGTTTTCGGGGCGGTTCGCTTCAACGTCTTTTGGTTTCTTGTTCGGCCTCCGCGCTTAGGAGGAGACTGGGCGCTTAAATTCGGGGGCGATGTGGGAGCACCTCAGCCACTCAATGTACATGCATCTGTTCAACAAGTGCATCTTCATTGGGTACTCGACCTTCTCGGTCTGGTATGATGGTATGCAGCAGGGGTTACATTCTGGCCTGGACCGCCACACAACTCTGGATCTTAGATGCAGCTTGCAAACCTCCCCCCAGAACGAAAATAGAGCGACTCGCCCAACCAACCAGCTGGGGTGCCACCCGCCCGAAACGGAATCGGATAGGCCCCGAATTGTCTGGCCTTCGTCATTTCAACGAGATCTCCAGCAGCGGCTCGCGAGCAGACCGGGCCGCTGTGGACGTGACTGCAGGAACCGCATCCAACCCTGCAGGTTGGCGGCATAGTGAGGCAGGGCATTGGACTACCTACCCGTCGTCCACTTTCGTCGCAACGAGATTATGGCGTTTCCGGATGAAGTCACAGGAAAAGCGAAGCGAAGCGCGGTCGAAGTCGAGAGCCTCCAAGTGAGCGGTAGCGTGTCTCTTTGGGGTATGACGGAAGAGGCACCAGTGTTCCCTTCTGCCCGCGTCAACCTTCTTTCTCCTTCTTTCTTGGGACCGCCTCCATTCATGTATGAACAGTTACATGCCCGCTGCTGAGCCCCCAAAGCCGTCTGTTCTCAATTTTAGCTTTTGCTCAGCTTCTTCTTTTACACACTTTGCATTTTGGTCGCATGGAATAGCCTCTTTCTTTTCTTGTCTCTTCTTCTCGGCTGAATCTTTCCGCAGCTGATACTCTTGGAATAATCGGGTGATACTCTATCCACAGTACTTTCTTGACTCTCTCATATTCTATACGATCTTGAGATGCGGGTCGTCTCTTAATAACCTAATAAGGACACACTCTCAATAGGTTCGTTCCCCAGTTTGTCGATCATCCCAATCAGGCTCATACACAGTCTACTCTTGAGGCTGTTGATTTCCAGACCTTTTTGTCTACCCGCATCTACCATTCACTGACGCCTCTTCAGACTTAGTTGGTTGTCAACAGACCGTATGAAGGATGGGACCTTCATCCAAGTAAGCAACATTTTGTCTCTTCTTACATATAGCGACGCTGACTTGGCTTCTTAGATGTCCTCCCGTACAATGGCCCTCAAGCCTCTTCTTTGGACACTCTCACTCATACTACCGGCCTCCCTCACCACGGCGACGTCGTTTAACCTGTCGAGCGAGATTACGCGATTCGTACCAACGTGTGCCCGCGAATGCTTCCGTTCTCATTTGACTGCCAACTACGACCTCTCCACCTGCGGCAGTGCTCCCACTCTGCAATGTCTGTGTGCCAATGTTGGCTTCTCAGGCCTCACTTTAGGGGAGGGTGCTGTGCAGTGTATCGTCGCAGAGAAGGGCATAGGTTTCTGTCGCGAAAGTGATGCGCCGCGTACGTAAATCGCGTTCTTGATATCGATCATGGCACGAACTCTAACAAGCAGTAGAGACTGTGATCGACGCAGCATACCTGATGTGCTCGAACCAACCGGGAGCTGTTCAGCCCACACGCACAGCCATCATTGCAACGTTGATTATTCCTTCCTCTGGAGGTATCATCCTCGTTCCCCCAAGGACAACCACAAGGGCCACCTTATCAACATCGACGAGCCATCTCACGACTTCGATTCCGACGACTCTTATCTCGGCAACAGGCACACCGTCCATCCCAAATACGTCTACGACGTTGGCTACCTCAACTGTACCTCAAGCTTCTACTACGGATAGCATTGTTACACCACCGCCATTGCCGTCATCATCCACAGCGACACCTTCCGCATCCGCAACTGCAATCCCAGGAGCTGAGGGCGCTGACGCCGGCACCTCCAAGAGTTTGGGCACCGCTCAAGTGGCAGGTCTCGCAGTCGGTATTGCAGCTGCCCTCGGGATTGCCATCCTCGCCATATGCTTCGCCCGCCGCAAGCGCAGAAAGGACTATCCGGATGAAAAGACGGGCTTCTTCCCCGTGCGAGAGAAGGACTCTTGGGAATTCCACCCGCAAGAGGGCCCCGCCAATATCTTTCACATTTCTCCGCCTGTTCACCATGCGCAATCACCTTCTCCGCCACCGTTACGCCAGCCACCGGCGGCGCGTACCCGGACAAGCGGTCGCATGAGCTGGTGGCCCGGCGCGATCGGCCTTGCCGTCTCCCGGCCTGAGAGCACATCAGCTGCCTACCGTCCATCACCTCAGGCGCAGAACCGCCCAACGTCACGTCTCCTCCCAGCCAAGCCTTCTCTCTCGTCGCCGAAGCCGGTACTTTCCCTCAAGATTCCCGAGATAGACCTCACACCGTCATCGCTCCCTCGGGCGGACCAAAGCGGATCTGCACCGACAAATTCCCAAATTTTCAAGACGGCCAAGCTCACAGCGCCTCCAAAGAGCCACTACAATGCCCGCGAAAGCACAATGACGGAATTTGAAGAGGATGGCGCTATCACCTCGGCGCGCTCGGCTCGCTCAAACAACATTTGGAGACCGCCCTCGGCAACAGTGGGAAGCAATAACAACGTTCCCAAGTCTGCCACGTACTACGTAGCTGACAAGAACGGCAATTGGGTCCTAGGGGACCCCAAGAGCGCCACGCACATGGCACAGATCGCCGAGCTCGATGCTTCGGGTGCGAGCCAGGGTGGTGGCGCCAAAGCGAAGCCCTCCTATGCTGAGTCTGCCATGCTCGCTGCCACGGCCACGACTGCGGGCATGGGCCACGGAGCCGGAAGCCCCGTTGCTCCCTCCGGTCCCCGGATGATGCCACCACCCCCGGTTCTTCTTCCGCCTGTCGAGATCGCTCGAACCGGTGCCCTTGCCGCCCCGCCCGCGGCTCACCAATCCCGAACCTCGAGCGTCTACTCGCCTGCCACCACGAGACCCAACACAGTTATCCAGAACAGCGCTCTTCCCCCGTCTGCTGGAGCTCCCCACCCGGTGCCGAGCATGTCATTCTCTCATCCCGAGCCTCCACGCCGCCGGAGTAACTCTCTCGGCCGCCGCAGCTCATCAAAGTCGAAATCCACAGGGTCCGCCACTGCTCCTTTCCCTCCTCCCGCTGCATCAATATCTACAGGCGCTGGGAATCCACCGCATCGGTCTGACAGCCATGACTCCCACGCGTCAGCCACGACAATCGCGTCCTCCGTCGCGAGCGAGGCCGAGCCCGTGATTGAGCAAAGCGGTCTCTCCCCTGTCGTGGAGTCACCTGCCTCAAGGGGATCCCCAAATATCGGACACTCACCCGTCTCCTACCCCGTCATCCCCGGCCGCACCAGCTCCAAGCCTGGCTACAACAACCTCCGCCTGCTGGCTCCTCCCGCTCGGCCTTTTGCTGCGTTTCCCGCCGGACAGCCCAGTCCCACGCTCGGGATGATGCAGCAACAGCAGCAGCAGCAACAGTCCCGAAACGGACCGTACATGGCCAGCCACGACGTCCCCCGTAAACCCGTCGGCCCTCGCCCCCGCCCAGCCGGTCCCGTCATCGACCCCAGCAGGATCGCCACCGGGTCGCCCTCGCTCCGCCTTGTGACCCCGTCTCCTCCCCGTTCTTCCTCCTCCGATAACAGGAACAATTTCCAAGGCCTCCAGCAAGAACCCCACTGGGAGCCCGCGCAAACCCAGAGGCCGCCGCAGATGAGACCCCTCTACCCGCCGCCTCTGAATCCCAAACGGCCCAGGCTCGAGCGCAACGACGACATCCACCCGCAACCGCAGGCCGCGCAAGTCCAACAGGCGTCACTTCTTAACCAGGAGCCTCAGTCGACTTCGATCCATAAGGCGCTCTGGGGAAACCTCCCTCCTCGAGCCCAGCAGCAGCAACAGCAGCAACAACAGCAGCAGCAGAAGCCAGCTCCCTACTCTGGTCTCCCATCACAGCAGCAGCCTCAACCTCCTCAGCAGAGACAGCAGCAACCCCAGCAGCAGCCCCAGCAACAGCTAAACCAACAATCCTTCCAACAACGTCAACGCCGTCTCTCACAGCAACAACCAAGCCGCCAATCCATCCAACAACCCCTCCCCCCCAAATCCCCGCCCCCGAAACAGCCCCTGCCCGATAGACCATCCTCCGCCTCCCCATCACCGCACCACATCGCAACGCAAGCCATCCGACCAACCTCGACAATCCTACAACCACCACCACCGCCAACAATCCGCCCCCCCTCCGCCTCAACAACCGCCTCCCCCACCGTCGCAACCCCCTCAACAACATCCTCCCTCCTGTCCAAACGCCTCGGCTCCGAACGCGCCGCCGCCCTCACCCTCCCCAACGCCGGCCTCCGCCACAGTCCCAACTGGAGACCCGTTCGCCCAGGGGGTAACGGAGACGGAACGGATATGCTCCTCTCCCCCGACGCCGCTCTCTTCCCTACACCTCCCGGGTTCCCATCCCGGACTGGCGGTGGTGGCGGCGCCGGGCGCGGTGGTCACTTGCCTGCTACGCCGACCTGGCAGCCGAGGCTGACGCCTACTCGACGGGGCGACGACTTGTTCTTAAATGTGCAGTGATTCAAGGTTGACAAAACTTGCATTTCGTGCCACCTTGGACGAGAACTACAGGAAAGGATTATAACCATCATTTTTTTTCTTTTTTATACGTGACGAAGACAAAGAACCATCTATACCCACACTCTCTACGATATTTATCGACATTTTCTTTTGCATATCTGTATCCGTAGCACCTTCCTTTTCACTACTCTCTTTAGATCTGATAATATTGATAAGATGGACGGAGGGCGAATGTAGATGAAGATACTAGGCAGATGGGCTTGCATTACCGGAGTTGGTTTCCGAAAAAAGGATTTTCATTCTAGCTCTAATATTGTGTATACTAAGGTACATTGACTATGAAGTTTTGGTCTTTCTTCCGTCAAGAGTGTCTGCTCGTCATTATAGGTGCTCTCATGCAATACCGTCCTGGAGACGGCCTCTTCTGCTCGTAGGAAATTCTACATTTATCTCATACCGAAGCACTGCAATCTTGTCCCTCATTCTTCCTTGACCATTTGACCTCTGAGGCATTCTCGTTCATTGTAGACATCCTCAGGCAATCGGGGCCGATGCCCACCTGACATGACGTCCTCCAAGGAGGTCATCTCAATAGAAGAGTGTCCACTTCCATCGCTTGTCGCACTTCGATGGTTTCGCCGCGAACGTGAGGTTCGGTTATGCTGGCTTCGCTGGCTCCGCTGACTCCGTTGGCTTCTTTGACTCCTCTGACTACCTCTTCTCACAAGGTCTTTGACATCGTCAACGATATCACTCATGACATCGCTGATTTGGTCGTCAAGTGCATCTATCCCAGCATCGAAAGCTGCTCGGTTCAGGTGCTGGTTAGCGTCTATGAGTTTGTTCCTCTTCCTGATCTCCGTGAAACGTGACAGACTACCGAGCTCGAGGACGTTGACTCGTCGTGTTTTGCTGGTGGGATTACCAACAATAAACGGGCGCCATGGCTCTTCTTCAGCGATGACATCTTTGTCATCCATCACCCCAGTTGGCATCGAGTCGCGGCGTTTGATAGATTCTCTGCGCGCAGCTGTCCACCTATCCATCGCCTCGGTCTTGCTCTCCGGAATGATCGTGACCTCCTTGAAACGAATCAGAGTCAATGTCAGTAGCAGTGTCAAAATGAACAAGATTCCAGCTACAACTCCCGTTGCTGCTCTCTGACCGAGGTTACGCTGGGCCATACCGCCTAATGCAGTTGCTCCAGCAGCGAATATGAACCCCAGGGTGTGACAAACGGCAAATCCTGCAGTCACGCGAGGGTAGGCGGAGTAATTTTTCCTCTTCTGTGCGTTGTCTGAATTCCCCCGAGGCCGACCAGTCATACCAGACTGTAGATCCGAAGTGTCAAAGGTCTCCATGATGAGTCCATTGCATTCTGAGATTGCCAGGCACGAAAGAAAGCCGATTGCAGCGGCTACAATGGCAGGCGCAATTGGATGCATCGGTGGGCCAGTCGAAACCAATGTGTAGACGATCCCAGCCAGTGGGAGGCCAATGGCGAAAATGGATCGGCGAAGAAGGTGAGATGTCCATGTTACCTGTTTGTCGAATGTCATACGACTGGTGTTTACCTGGGTATGTCTCGCTCTGGAGAAGTAACTGGCCTTCTGGAATGGGATAGCAGCGAGTGCGCCAAATGCTATCGCAGAAACCATGAGCCCGACAAAGGGTGACCGCATTCGGTAAAATCTTGAAGTCAGGGATCCTAGCAAGACGATGATGAGAACCACCTGGGCGTAAATCCAACCAGAGTAAATGGCCATGACAGCAAAACCGGGTTGTCGAAGCATCCCAAAGCAGAGTGCGACACCATGATACAACTCCTCGCCCCACCACTTGGGTCCCGTTTTAACACGATGCATCATGATTTCGCCGCGAGCAACACGCCGGGAGACATCCGTGCCAGTTCTGACTTCCACGACTGATCTTCGGAACGCCGAACGACGCACCTCTGGACATAGAGTGTTCAGCAAAAGGGCTATTGCGGTCAGGGCGATACTGATATAAAACCCGGAGTCTGGTGGGAGTTGATCAATCACCGCGGCGCCAATGAGGAAACCAAAGCCAAGGGATGCAATGTAGCAGCATGTCCAGATACCGAGCCAGACACCCATACCACCTCCGTGCCTCCTTACATCAGAGTCATCCACAACCTCTTGATGAGGATTGCTGCTCATGAGAGATGCGCCGAAAAGGTCTGTAAGTATTGAGTGAAAATTCATGCTTGCGAAACCGAGGCAGATACCCATGAAGCCTCGCGGTACCAACAACACCATTCTCTATCCAGTGAGGCTGTAAAATCTTTGAGCGCTGACAGCCAAAGCCTGAGGGAAAAGAAGTGGCATGGATAGAATCAGCCCAGTCGTGATGTATGGCTTGCGCCCATGAACCAGAGGAAGTGGCCAGCAAAAGAATGTGGGAATTGCCATCCCAAGAAAGCAGCCCACATTGCCGTTGATGATCGAGTGGCTTGTGTCTAGAATGTAGTATTGCAGTGAGGGTACTAGACCGGCATAGATACCGACAATCATACCGATCAGGGCCGTACTGATGCAAGCCACAGCCGCGATGGCTCTCTTTCGGACTGGTGACCAGTCCCGAGCAATGGGTTGACGTCGTTTCGACTTGGCTAGACTGAAGGCTTGTACACCACGGAGACTGACATGAGACTTGCCACGTAGGCTGATCCCTCGTGGATTGCGGATCGGACGGCCGCCCAAGTCCTCCTGAGGAAGATTGTCCTCGCCTGTGTTGCGGGATAAGAAGGGTACCCGTTTCGTGCTTGCTCGAGGTCGAGTTGGCTCGCTGCTTCCTTGAGCTTGATTTCGAGTCGGGAAGTTGACTGCAGAGGAGTCATTGGATCCGTCCATGCTAGACTCTGAATCTGTCGGGAGTTGCTCGACAATCTGCTTCGGCTTTGTGCGCTTCGATTTCTTTACGCTCTTGCTTCTCTTCCTGCTCGAAACTCTGTCTGGCACAGGTCCAGCTTGCCGGGATCGCGATTTGCGTCTACGTTTGGTTTTCTTGACAAATGAACTCTTCTTACGACCAAGCATGCTCTCGAGCTCTGCGGTCTGCGGAGTGAGAGAAATAGTACGATAGAGATTGTCTACTGCACGGATTTCAGGCCGCCCGGCATGTGGAAACGTAGCAGCGCGTTTGTTTCGTGGTCCTTTTGCTTTACCGTCATCATCCAAGTCGATGTCAGAGAACTGAGAGGCGTAATCATAGGGGATCGCTTCCTTTGAGACAGCATGCGGAGATTGTATAGCCTCTGGAGATTTTGCCTCTTCGTCGTCAGCAACCCGAGAAGCCAGTGCCAAAGCTTCTTGAAGGAGACGTTCTAGCTCCCCGAAAGTGCTTTGGAAGAAATTCTGCTCAACTTCGGTAGTTGGAAGCGTCGGTTGACGGGTCATCTTTCGCGACACTGGACTTTGTTCCTGAGAGTTCTTCAAAGAAGCATAGAACGCTCTTTTTACCTTGGATGGTCTTTCCGTCAACTTGGCCGTATGAGATTCGGGATTCTTCAGTAGATGCCGGAGCCACTGAGCAGTTCGCTTGTAGTCTATAGTGCTTGCTCGAGAGCGAGTTGTACTCTCCAAACGTGGCTTAGTGACTCTGCCGGGCCCCTCGGTTGCCGACTCATCTGACCCGACAGCAAAATAGGCATCCTCGTCTTTTTGGTTGCCGTTATCAGATTCGTCACTGAAGGGCCGAACTTTTGACACTCTTTGATGTCCAGCATGATGATTCAGCTCAGGGGGTTCCTGGGCAAAGGGTCGGACTTTGGAGACCGGTATATTGGTTAGCTTGTCCTTGCTCTCTTTGATTTCGATTTCTGTCGGTCCATTGATATCCCCTTCGGGCAACAAATGTTCCTTGGCTGGGTCAAACGGCCGGATCTTGGAGACTCCAGGAGGAGATTGCTGTTGGCGACCTATATTGGGGTACTCAAAGATTGGTAAATTGAACGCTGGCCGAACTTTCATGGCATGGCTGTGTCCATCGTGCTTTGGGACGGTGACTTCGACTGTAGAGAGACAAAGATCATCTCCAGTCATAGCTCTGCGCACCTTGGCAAGAACAATTTCAGCCTCCGAAGAGGGAGATGACGAAGAAGAAGAAGAAGAAGAGCTAGATGTCCTGTTCTCAAGTTGCTGTGGAACAGGTTGTCCAGGCACACCGGTGTCGCAGAAGTCAGCACCTTTGAGAATACCACGGTGGTGAACCTTAGTATGTGACTCATCCGGATGGATCAGAGGATCAACGCAGATGGTTTCCCGAGGAAAGTAAGGGTCGACGTTGGTCGTGGTCTCCATGAGACGTTGACTGACAGTAGGTACAGGATTGTCTTGCATCTGGGAAGGCGAGTACTTTCTCGATGGAATGGCAATCTTTGCCTTGTTCTCAAAGCCTTTTATGTCTTCTCGTGGGTTCTGCAATTGGCTTTCGCTGACTTGTCGACTAAGGACCGGGGGCACGGGTAAATCTTTGTCAACCAACAAGGGGCGCCCGGAAGCGGTCTTGAGGAGTGCATGTCGAAATTTACAACTTTTCGCCGAAGAAAAGCTTGAAGCGACGTCCTTTTCGGTTTTCTTCAGGGATATGTCCATCATAGAAGGTCGAGCGCTAGGAAGAGGTGTGTCCTCGAAGTCTCCTCTGGTTGCGTTGGATGGCTCTCGATTTCGATGTACGATATCTTTGGTCGGATGGAAGAAGTTGGATAACATCGCAGGCTTCTCCTTTGGTTTGGGATTCAGTACAAGCTCGGCCTGTGAGGGGCAGCAGAAACCGAGTCGGAAAGTGGTCGGCGGCGAATCTGAAGATTGAGAACTGACACTACGAGGTCTGCTGCCAAGCTTTTCTGCGGAATTGTAGCGTCGCAGAGCCGTTTGCTTGTAAGTCGACGTTCTGGGGTCCGTCAGCCGCTGGACTTCGGTCGATGGCGTCAGAGACCGAGTCCTTGTGGCCTTAGACATGAAGTTCAAAAAATGGGATACATGAGCATTTGATAAGCGCAGTAATGATAAATCCTCCGTGTGAAGGGTGGCGTGATTCTAGGAAAGTTCCTTTTGATAGGAGGTCAAGGAACTGGGGAGGTTGTCGAGAGGATAATGGTGCTGACGACAAAATCGGAGGGCCGATCTATTGACAGCGCATGTAGTCATTGTCACTCTTCCTTGTGCCTTCTGCAAGCACCGAAATTTGGTCGGGTAGGCTCCTTCCGCCAAGTAAAAACGATGACAATCTGAAGACGAGAAAGGGGTACCTGTTGAACCGTACCTTCCATCCCCAGCGTTTGAATCATGTTGTACTAGGTACCTATCTTGCTCCAAAGATCTGAACAGCAATGAAGTACATGTATGCTTTTCTGGAGATTGATAGTACATGGATACATTAAGATAACAACCCTCATTGCGTTCTGCTGTTGTATCCCACTAATATGATACATGTATACTATTGTTGATCATGCACTACGTTTTCACCCGATGTTTAAGGTGCTCGGTGATTGCCATCTCGCAACCTCTGATGGCAACAATAGACGTGGGACAGCCCTGCTTGGACAGACGAGCATTGGTTCGTTGACCGGTTGACTCATACGGCGAGACCCTTGGCTCCCGGATCCGACCCTCCACCAACTATTCAAGTCTTAGTTTACTGGCGATACCTCAAATCAACCGGGAGAGCTTGTGATGTAGCCACATGGACAGTCACTTATATAAAACGCCTTCAAAGCGCACCTTTGACATAAAATTACGAGGGGCACAGCAATGAGTCCATCGAAGAAGTTATTGAGGAAGGTTAGTGAGCCCCGTTCCCTTCCCATACATGAGATACTCCAAGAGATGATGATAATGGACATTCACTCGCCGTACTGAACTTACAATGAGGATATCGTGTATGGCACCGGTTTCGCCTCTAATCTGATTTCCTGGATATTCAGACTCTGTACTACTTAGGACATGGCTGTATAGGAGACTGGTCGCTGACTTGTCTTCAGGTTCTGCTTCAAAGAACACTCAAGGCTCGGCATAAGCCTTACTAGTATTGAACAAGCAGCATATAGCAAAACTTGAGTAAGTAATCATTTCCTCGAGACTTTGCTCTAGTACTTGGTCCAACCTCCCTCTTCATTTCCATATTTCAACACGAGGACTCTTATCAAGGCCATCGATGTGAGGAGACGGCCTCGAATATTGTTGTGTACATCCTATAAAACGCCAAGCTATTGGTGGTTTGGGGTTGCAGCGTGAGTCATCCGGCCAGAACTCCCACCCAGTGATGTAGTGCTAGCCGACTTGGTGAGGGGCTGAGGCAGTTTGGCACCCCTAGAAAGCGCTAGCATGGTTGATGACTGCGGCTTGACTAGTTCACGTCGTTTATTCATCCTAGCAGATTAGTTCGAGGATGATACAACGCAATGGAATCCAACGAAGCTTGATTTCTGGTTAAGAGATGCCCAGCAACCTCCTTTAGCTGAGCCCGGAAGGTGAAGTCAGCCGCGCAGATTGGACAACGAGACTTGTTGGTAGAATGAGCCGAGAGCCGAAAACCAACTATGACTTGATAATCAGATCAAATGAAGGGCGAAGTCTTCTCATTCTAGAGGGCGCGACGCTCATTGCCTCGAGAAGGCCGATTGAGCACAGCCGATGTTTCGAAGTCGAGATATAGGGAAGACTCATACATCCAGGAATTCGCTCCGAATGAAACCATTCACCTAGTTCAAAAGATCCATTGACACCCGAGTTGAGATCCCGCCTCGAACAGCAAGAGACCTCGAAATGTGTACATTACATAAGATCACTTTGTGTTGTCAGAAGCAAAAAAAAAAAAAAGAAGTGCAATCAATAACCCCACCCCGGCGTATGTAGCGTTTACCCCAGATCAGGCGGGGCCACCCCTCGGTCGGGTCGGGGAAAACGCCTGCGAGACGTGCCTCGGCAACTCGGCCAGCCCCCCGTCCAGTCAGCCTCTTCGAAACTTCATCATCGCATTCGCAACATCCTGTCATCTGTACATTTGAGTGAGATTCACTTTCAACTCTACCACGCTCATCCCAAGCATCGCCGGGTTACGAACTCAGGCATACTCACATAACCACCCTGGCCATTTGCGTACCTTGATTTGAACATTTTCACATTGGTAGTCTCATCCAGCTCTCCGCCTCACCCCTCTCACCACGAAAACCTCACCAAGGGCAAACCCTTCCGCTCACTCACCTCACATCACACATACATAGGCCTACATACAAACAAACAACACAATGGCACCCTTCAAAGACTACACCTACACCCACTTCCTCGTCACCTCCCCTTCCCCCTTCGTAGCCCACGTCGAGATCAACCGCCCGCAGAAGCTCAACGCCTTCTCAGAGCCCGTATGGCGCGAGTTCGCCACCGTCTTTGACCGCCTCAGCCATGACCCGGACGTCCGCGCCGTCGTCCTCTCCGGCGCCGGTGACCGCGCCTTCTCCGCCGGCCTCGACGTCCAGGACGCCGTCAACAGCCCCCTCGGCGCGGACCTCGGCGGCGACCCGGCCCGCTACGCAACGAACATGCGCCGTCACATTACCGAGTTCCAGGATGCTATCGCTGCCGTGGAGAAGTGTGAGAAGCGTATGTAACCTTTCTATTTGTTATGTTTGAAACTCTGAGTTGTACCTTTTATGGCGCAAGGTCTCTCGTTCTGCTCGTTTTTGATATGGCCTTGATGGTTCTTAATATGAACGTGGACATGCTTCAAAATACCCAAGTCCAAATCCACGCCAGTCTACGAGAACGATAAAACATTTAAGCTAATACTCACCCCCCAGCCGTCGTCTGCGTCCTCCACGGAATCTCAATCGGCATCGCCATCGACATCTCATGCTGCGCCGACGTACGCATCGCCGCGCGCAACACCCGCTTCGCCGTAAAAGAAGTCGACATCGGCCTCGCCGCCGACCTCGGCACTCTCAGCCGGCTGCCCAAGCTCGTCGGGTCCACGTCGTGGGTGAAAGACGTCTGCCTCTCGGCGCGGGACTTCTCGGCCAACGAGGCGCTCGCCGTGGGCTTCGTCAGCCAGGTGCACGACTCCAAGGACGCGGCCGTCGCTGCGGGAACGAAGTGGGCCGAGTTCGTCGCCAGCAAGAGTCCTGTTGCGGTGCAGGGTACCAAGGAGCTGTTGAACCATGCGAGAGATCACTCTGTTGCGGAAAGTAAGTTAACATTCCATTTTGGGAAATGGCTATGCCCATTTATATTCTCCACTACCCTGAATTGGGCTTTGTTTCTTCATTGACTTTGCTGACTGTGTGGCTCTAGACTTGCGGTACACTACTATTTGGAACGCTGCCATGCTTCAATCAAGCGATACCAAGACTGCCCTGATGTCCGGGTTGCAGAAGAAGAAGCCTACTTTTGAGAAGCTCTAGTCAGCTCCCTTTAGGTAGACAAACGTGTGTCAACCCTTCCCTTTTGTGGGACTGCCACAATGATGCAGCCTCGTGTGAGGCAATTTGGATTCCATTCCTATAGACAGTCCCGGGTCAGGGGACGGATCACGATCCCCTCCTACAAACCATACATTATGCACGCGCCATGATAGTCAAGATGACATGACAGAATGCTGCTGCGGCGGCGAAAAGCACAGCGATAGGCACATGGCAGCCAGAATTTGGGAGACGATTGTCTCTAGGACACAGTAGAAGAGCAGTCGGAAGCAAATGAAGGCATGTACAATAAAGACAATTGATACACCGACTCCGTGGGCGCTCAATCAGAGTCTGAACTCTCATCGGGCTGCTGGGTCTCCTTTAACCTCTGCAAGTTACGTGTGTCAATGACGTGTCTGATATATACACATATGATATGTTTGTGTGTATGTAGAACAATAAAAGGGGTCACTAACCTCATCAAGCTGTCTCTTGAGCAAACCAACCATGTTCTCCTTGACAACGACGTGCTGGTCGTCGAGATCCTCAATGATGTAGTCATGATTGTTGGAGTCGATATTGACGATGATGGACTTGATGGAGGGGTCGCACTCGATGAGTACTCCTGAAAAGGCGGGGCGGGAATGTTAGTAGGCCAGGGGAATATCTGGGGAAGGGCGGCTGGGCAGAGAGGGCAAGCATGTGGTGGGAGACAACTTACCTCTGATGGCGCGGGGCATCCTGGCGGTTTCGTTGGCGAGGTAAGCAAGGGGTGAAGTGAGTTATGTGCCGACGGAGTGACGCTATTCACACATATCTGTGTTGAAGCGGGCCTAACGTGAGGTATCCTTAATTACCTGCTTTGCTGATGAGGTGGACGAAGCAGTGACGATGAGTTGCCTGGAGTTGGCGATGACATTTGGAAGAGAACAAGTGGGGCACTGGTCGACCAACCAGGTGTCTTGCTTTTGGTGCCTGGTTTGCCCAGAATCCACCAGTGTGCTTGCCTCACAGCAGCCTCAGGCCGTCGAATCCAAGTCAAGCTCTCCATCCGGTCCTGATGTGCAAGGGCCAATTTAAGCACCCCTGTCCGGACCCTTGACACCTCATCTGAACCCTCTTTTCTCTAGGGTCGCGTGAACAGAAGCAATCAAAAACTTGACTTTGACAGATTTTCTTGCGAGTCGCCAGACAAAGTCTTTTGGAATTGACAAAGAGGGCAATTGATTCCTGGAATGCAGGAGCTGACTGTTGGCCGAGTATGCTTTGCAAATTTTGCATCCAGTGACTGACTGTAAGCTGCAGCTCGCCGTCAATCGAGAGCCTTTTCCTCATCGAATGCTCAACGGTCAACCGGGCTCAACCTGGCCACTCTAATACACATTTCCCAAACGGAATTACCGAGGCGAGTTTAATGAAGAGGCTTGAAGCTTCGGGTCGCAGGCAAGACAAGGTATCGTGAGTGCGTTTGCTGTGTGGTCTTTTTGTCCCTCAACTGTCTACAAATTCCCGAGTGCGAGTCGGTCGAACTGGATTTGAGCCTGCGGGCTGTGGGCTGCGGCCGCCCCCATCCCAGTCGAACGGATGTTTACGGACTCTTGAAATAATGCTAATAAGGTAGAGGAACTCCTGCATGTGTTTGTGTTTGCATAATTGTTTGCAAAAGTTTAGATTTTTTTCTTCTTTCTTTTTTGCCTTTCCGTTTGACATGCGGTAGGATATGCGATTTGGAACGAAGCGAGGAGTCTCTGAAACAGCCGCGATGTGCGAGGTGTCAGCGAGTCACGATGGAGATTGTGAGAGTTTCCTTATTTTGGCCGACGCAGCACGCTGAAGGAAGGCGCCCGAGGAAGGGAAAGTGGGAAAGCCAAGTCCGACGGATTGCACCAGCTGCTGCACCTGGGAGGAGACGGAGAACCTCGGATGTGGGTACCTCACAGAGCCGCCATGCAGGGCGGGCAGAAGAGGTACCTGTCCCGAATCTCGTCCTGGGATCCCAAACTTCCAGGTCCTGCAAGCATCCAACTGCCAGATGTGAAGGGCCCGAGGAAGGTACGAATGCCTTCGCAATGGCAGAACACGTAAGCAGCCGACGTATCCGTGCCCGTCAGATGCAAGAGCGACTCTACACACACCTTCCTTACCTAAGGTATGTTTCTCTGTTTCGCCGTTTCGCACTCGGCCGGTGGACATGTTCATCTCTTCAACAATCGATGCAGACGTTGCCCTGCTCAACACGATACTGCGACCATGTTGCTCATGACGTGCGATCCCCAAAAAAGTAGCCAAGACTGCCCCTAAGGATTGGCATCGCGTCGTCAGGGGTGCCTCCTGTTTGACGGGGGGTTGAAATCTTGACTTGCTTGACTGGCTCCTCGTCGTCGCAGCCCCCGTTCTCCAGAGGAGATGCAACGCTGATTCCCGCGTCCACATTTGGCATTGCACATGCAGCTGTCCACTGGTTACGGAGTAAATTATCCTCACCAGCTGCATGTAATCACCCTCGACACTACACTTGACACTTGACGTGCAAATATTTGCGCGGCCACTACGAAAGCATCCGTAGTCATAGCTTACGGAAATACGCACATAGCATCGTGAACGGTGAATCTGTAGCTCATCAATAGAGTCCAGCCGTCGCATCCCTTCGTCCCAAATACATCCTCCCATCTGCTCCCTCCCTCCCTCTTCTTTTCACCCCATCTTTATCCCTCGGCTGTCGTCTCTTGAAGTCCTAAACCCTTGGTTATCCTGTCTAGTTTTACCTTTTATGCAGTGCAGCCGCCAGTAACGCACCCTTCGCAATCGCACACGGGAGCCGTCCGCATTCGCACGCCGTTCCCGAGGTCGTCGGCCATTCCTCTTGCGCCCTAGGCCCATCGCCGTCTCGTCTTTTTTATCCATTCCCAGGGCATCGTTAGCCTACTCCTCCTCGACCCTCCTGTGCCTGGCTACCGTTCTTTAATTAAAAGTAGCTTCCCTCCGACCTTGTATCCGCGAGCTATCGGATACGAAAATCGCACATCCAAAACCCTCCTAGGTACTCCGTACGCATACACTACCTGGCCAACCTTGTCTCGCCCTACAGAATAACCCCAACCTAACCTTGGAACACCAGCCATTTCCCGGCCTCACCACCACGACACCACCACGCATTTGGACATCCAGCCAGCCTGCCTTGCCCGCCCGCGTTGCTTCATTTCTCGGGTCCTTCCTCCCAGCCCCTGCACTGCTGGAATTCCCACTTTCACCTACTCCGCTATTGAGTCGTGTTTGGCATTTTACAGCCAAATATCCAATATCTCCCCCCGCCACCATTTCTTCTCAGAAAACACTCTTCTCTCCCTTCAACTTTCGCTCTGCTTTTCCTTTCTTTTCTTTCCAATCTTTTGTTACGCTGTCTCTCCCTCCCTTGAACGTCAAACTTCCAACCAATCGATCTCTCTCCAGACATCGACAGTGCTGCAACGATCTGCATTCCCCCGGCGACCTGTAATCAAGACAAGAAAACAATTGGACCCGACTTATCCACCAACCAGTGGCGATACGAACCCCATTAGATCATCATAACCCGCAAGCTCCCTCCTTGCTTGCGTCAACCACCAACCCATCAAGCGCCCGATCTCCCCGAACATCTCGAGTCCAGCCTCCACGTCTTCCCACCAGCTCGTCACCTTCCCGTATCTCCCGGCCTGGCTCCTGCAGCTTGTTCCGTTCAATCCGCTCCACCGCACCTGCCATAGGCTCACCAGCTGCCAAAAAGCTTGCTGGATCGAGACAGCACTAGCGAATTCCCGCCAAATCTGAGCCACGCTATGATGACGTGAAAGACCAACGTCTCGCCCTTGCACCACCATAGCTACCTCGACTATTTCCCTGTTTCGACATCTACGCCTTTGTAGTTCCGTTCAATACGGCGCCAAGGATCCTTCCCTTCGGTCCCAAGAATAGTCAACGACGCAAAGTCATCTCGGCATATCGAGCGAAAGAAAAAAAAAAACTCTCGTTCACCACAAAACCCATCGATTGGCAGTCATCGCTCCTGCCACGCCTACTTGAACCTCCAATCGCGGATCTCCGAGCTCGACGATCTCTGGTCATTCGCTCTCTTCTACTCAGCCAACCCCTCATTCGCTTTACCAACCACCAACATCCATCATGTCTTCTTCTGATGGTTCCCTCGGCAGTACGGGCAGCTCATACTCGCTCTCCAACATGCCTTACACTTGGATTCTCACGCCGCTCATCGTCTTCCTCGCCCTCGGCATCATCGCAACTCTTGTTCAATTTCAACGCCGCCGCCGTCTCCGCAAGCTCGGCCTGCAACGTCCCTGGCCCCGCCGCGACTTAGAAGCGAATCGCCAAAGAGGTCAGCGGTCGTCGAGAAACGGCCGCTGGGCCTGGACCACTCGTAGCGATGAGGGCCTGGACGAGTTCGGTGAAGCCCCTCCAGCCTATGAGCCCAAGGCGAAGCCGGGTCAGGCTTACGCTCGTGAGGGTAGCTTCGAGATGGCACACCACGTCGAGCACACCGCGAGAGGTGCCATGCCTCCGCCCCCGCCCATCGGCGGCACAGCAGGCGTCGGCCGTGGCTCTCTGCCTCCGGATTACGGCACAGCTACCGGCTCCACGTCTTCTTCGACTCCGCCGCCTGCCGTTACCAGCCCGCCTACGGCGATGACTAGGCACTAATACCATCACGCACCCACCACCACTGGGAGTTATCAACACCGATCAGCTCCCACTTTTCACCACTTCTTTTTTTTTACTCATCGGCGTTACAACGAGGCACCAAAAGGGGCGTTTAAGGGAAAGCACAGCAATGATACCATGTTTGAGTTGGGAATGGGTCCTATTTTTTCATCAAAGTCACAGAGCATACAAGCGGGGGGGGGGGGGGAATCAAAAACATCATTGCATCGACTCATTACGAGAGACGTTCGACGTCTAGGATACGGGCGGGAGGACGATTGGGGGATGTTAAAACAGACCAGTCTGTTGCGAAGGCTGGGGAACAACTGAGGTTTCCCAAGGATCTTTGGTGGAACACCATCCATTCGCAGACAGGATGCCACAGTTGGTGATACTAAGGCTGAATGCTGCATATTTCATGTCTATTGTAGCCACTACAGTATTGGTAGCCAGGACTCGAATAAAAAAGAGATCAAATCACAGTCGTACTATGGCGTTTGTGACCATGTCCTCCCTGTGCTTCATGTTATCGTTAACCCTAAGTCGGAATAGTACTGAGTCTTTTGCGTCACGCAGGGGAAGCTTGAGATGAAGGTCGCTTGAGATGCTGTTTGCTCGGGCATAGAACTGATGCGTCCCGCCTGGTGCGAACAGTTGTGTTGCCCGGTTGCTTCCAAGGGCTGAGATCGAAGAGGGAGGCTGAGGCAATTTGGTCTATGGAATCCAGGCTGTCTCTGAGGGGGGAAGACCTCCCTTCTTTCCAACCTCAAGCCGTCTCTGTTCAAAAGTCTGCAGGTTTCTCGTGACTTGGCCATTGCAGCAGCTTCCGCGGTCTCATAGTGGTGGTGTGATTTACATGTCTGAACGAGGAGTGCTTGAGAGGGGGAGGGGAGCGAACAGAGAGAAATGACTGGTAGAGGGAGTCAGGTATCGAGTTTGCTCTGTTCCAGGAGGCGTCTTGACTTCCACTCGCAACGTATCGAGGTATTCGCGAATAGAGAATGACGACGGCGGGGGCAACGCAGGATTCACGATGAGTATCTTGAAGGGCTACGGGGACGAGACAGAGAGACCAGTAGGCCCGTAGGGGTTTCTTTAACTGCAACCTTGCGGCGGAGGAGAAACGACCCATGAGGGGTATGAATACATTTACGAGATAGCCATCGACGAGTTGTTCGCTCAACTGGTCCAGATTCTTAAGCATCCCGGCAGTGATGACAAAATTCGCATGCTGGGTGGTCTGTCTGCTCAAGCAGAGGATGTGGCTCCAATGAAACCACAGAGAGCGGGGAAAGAACATAATATCAAGTCAGTAGGTCAGTTTTCGTTGCCCATGGTTCATTGATTATTCAAGAGGGAATATAAAGTGAAAGGCAAATGAGAAGGAATATTGGGTTATATATAGGTAGGTATATCGTCAAGCAATGTCACAGGACAAGTCGTTGGCCCTTGAGACAGCCGGGCCTCTTATCTATATCAAACCCAGGCCGCAACTCTCGCCTTTGCGGGCATAATAGCCGGGCGGCCTGGGACTGTGTCCAGGACAAAGACAGATGGAGGGCGAGATGTAGAATGGGTACGGCAGGACTCATTATATAGTATCCTTTTCGAGACGAAGAGATACAGACGAGTTGAAGAGAGGGAACTCATTAATTGCGAGGCTATGCTCCTTCATCGTAGATACCATAGAACTGACGCGCTTGAAAGCTGTGTGGCATCGCTGTTGAGGCTCCAGGCGCTACTAAAGAGTTCGAAATCGTAGCTATGCTTGCGTTTCTGTTGAAGCAGACAATGCGATACAATACCATACGATTTGCGAGTTAAGGTAACTTGGTTAACTGAGATCTCGCACCTTTAGTATCTGATTTGTCTCGAACTACTGATAGGCAGGCAGTGAGCTTCAAGAGGCCGGTTTGTAAGCCTCTCGAGTCGGCTTGTCTTTTTGATATTGCCAATCGCAAGGATTGAAGGTTCCGGAATTCAACCAACGGATACGTCCGATCAGCTCGTAGGCCTTGTCTTTTCCAAAGAAAACAAGTGATTTTTGGAGTTGACCAGAACCACAGAGCAGTCAATAGGCATTAACGGTATCAAACGTACTATTTAGCTCCATCTGCCATTTATTTCTGATTCCAGGTTTAATGCAATGTTAGTACTGATTATAGCCTAGAGCCATCGCAGTGTGTCTTGCACTTATCTCAAAGAGATTGGACAAGGTCCGGTCCCTCGTCTGGTTGGCCGGTTGTTCCTGTCAACGCTTGACGATTCCCTTCGCAAGCTGTCCGATTTACGCCCACGCTGGACCGAGAGCATTGAGAGCGTATGAAAGAAAATGAAGGCAACCACAGCTCTAGGCGGCAGTCGTTTGTTCTATGCTGTGATGTCACAGGTGGGCGAGTGGGTTTAGAAGCTGAAATGCTGGATTGTTTCGTAGCGGCGTACCTCCACCTCGGATTCCAGTTGAACTTACTTCGTGATTAAGGAAGTGGTGTACGGTAACAGGAAAAGGGTGAGGATGCGCGAGCAACGAGCAACAATACCAGAAGAACATGCAGCTGAATTGTCGATCTCAATGGGACTAGTTTTACGAAATGGTCAAAAGTGTTCGTTGGAGCCGTGTCAACTTATGCCCCCAAGAGATAGCCTCCTGACCCCGAACACGCGCCGCCGTTGTTGTGAGTTGTTTTCCGTGATGCCCTCTGGTCCATGAGGTTGCCGTAAGACGCCATTCTATCGACACGACCAGAGGCGGATTCCAGGGGGCTGGCTTTAAGTTCTGCCGTTCATTGCCCCGATTCACATCCTCAACGTGATTCAAAGACGGACGAGGGTTATGTCTTCCCGTGGGATCTTGCTCAGCATCAACAGCGATGAAGACTCTGCCCTGCTTTTTAGGTCAGAGAGCAAGGAATCATTGAGCGCAGTCGCAACAGGTTAACAAGGCCTTCTTGACCTTAAACGTCTCCTAAAATATCTGTCTTAGCTATGTTTTTCGCGATGGATGCATTCTCGGAGAATAATCGGGCAGTCATACTTGTAAACGGACATATTAGAAGATGGTATTGCGATAGGTCTCTACTAGTTGGTTCCGTGTAGCCCACTGGTTTAAATCCATGAAGCCAATACTAGGAGAGGCGTAGCGAGTTCTAAGCATGGATGGAATCCGAGTTCCCATCTTCGTAGGCTTTAGGAGTGGCCCTGGCGGGCCAGTGACAGTAAGTGGTTGACCCTTGCATAGCCTGGCGAGAATCCCTGTAGAAAAGCTGTCCTCGTTTCTTGGATCCAAAAATTCGAATTACTAGACCAGCTCCCGCATCGTTGATGGTGTCTGCCCGGGGAGAGTGAGGTCACTCAAATGTCTATACTATTTCAAGCTACGTTCTTCTTCACCACTTCTGTTTTATACTCCGAGGCACAATACGGCAAGCGGTACCTGAAAGGCATGGAATGACTGTAAGAGGGTTATGTTACGAGAATAGAGCATTGATACCGTGTTATCCCAACGGTTCGGAAATCGGATATAAGTGTCGACCATAGAGAGGCAGCGATTCATGAGACTGGAGGTGAAGTCGCCGTCCTGGTGAGTATATTCACTCGTGTTCGAGCAGAATGCCTCCATTCTGGGAGACTCAAGCCAGTTTCGACTGCCGAGTCTCTAAGTTAAAACATAAAATCCACTAGATCGCTGCTCATCCCTTCCTCTCCGTCACTCGCTTTCGTCTTAGGATTATTCGACCAAGAATACGGACAATGTGATAAGTTACTCTAGCTTCTGTACCCTCACCTCCGCCCATTTCTGCAGCCCCACAGCCTTGTCTCGATTACCTCTCAAGCAGCTCAATAGGCCTGTGGTACAAACGCTAATACATGACTACGCAGACTGGGGGCGGCCTGAGGGTCGTGGCTCTGGAATTCCGGGAGAAATCACTGAGGTGTAACTACACTTGCACTTTCTACCGGACGTAGGAACACATCTAGCAGTCATCCCTTTTCATCCAGCTCTTGCCTGTAATTAAACAACGAAGGATAGCAATAATCAGCCTTGAGAACGAAATCGACATGTTTTCTCTCTCTCTCTCTCTCTCTCTCTCTCTCTCTCCTGAGGAGACAGCTGCCACACGTCTCGGCGCTAATAGACTGGACTAGCGGCTTAGGTTCCTTTGTTTATGATTTGAAAATGAGGAAAGAGTCATCTTCGGGAGAGTCAAAGGAACTTGGCATGGTTAAGAAGAAGGAAAAGAAGGATAATAGATAAAGGCTATAGAAAACCACATGTCTTTCATATCAGGAATTCAAAGCTGCTACACGTCAACGACAAGTGGTTCTTCGCGAACCTCATTGTGGTAGCAATATGGCCCTTTTTCGTAGAGAACTCATGGGTCCACGTATCTTAGTCTGAATACCAGCTAGGGCGAGAGCGAAAGCCTACGTTCACGGGATGCCTCAAGCTGCCGCTCCCTCGAATTCATGAGGTGCATCGAGCAGAGGGTTTACTGGTCATGGATTCGAAGGAGGGAGCACTTCCCCGGTGCGGTTCGAATCGGCCGTGGCCACGTAGCCTGGTAGTTAAACGGGTAGTGAAGAAAATGAGGCGCTGGGTTTTCGTAGAGATAGGGTTTGAACTAAGGCCCGAGACCTTTTACTGATTTTCTCTAAGTGTTAATTCTCTGAGACTGGAGGTCGGGAGCATCTGTTCGGGAAGTGTCAAGACGTTGTCGATTATCGAGCCTCCACATCGCAGCTTCAATGATGGAGGGGCGCAAGAAAAAGCTCAGTGGTATGTAGTAGTATTGAAGCGACTCGTACTTTTCCCAGTGGAGCGTTGGTGCATCTACACCAAGACGGGTGAGGTTAATTTATTGGCAGCGCCCGTATTTGACACCTTTTACTTCCTTCCATATTGGGACGTATTCTGGCTGCGTCAACCATCGTAATTACCCCTTATTCTGCGCGGTATATGTGGAGGCGCTACATGATTCAGGGAAGATACGTTTTGTTTACATAGTCCCGTAAAGGTGATCTTGCCCAAAGCGGCCTGCTAACGGCCTCTGAGATGCTCTCGACGCGGAAGCTCATGACATCGGCAAGAAATGTCGGGTATTACAATGCTCCAGGTCTTCAGGTTGGCCCTTGTCACTCAAAGGTAAGTGGGCTGGATAGGCCAGATATTCATTTACTGACCGTTTCCTCTCAACATGAGTAACCTGCTCCGGTGGGTTTGTGAGGCTGTCAAGTCTGAGGAGGGTACGTATGGGCATACCGCAGACTGGCTTAGACACTCACAGTTTTTGCCTCGGTTAAGTACAGGCAGTCCGTCATCACCCGCACCTCTGAGTTTCCACACATCAAGATGAAATGACCCTATAAGTTACTGGAAAGATTGACCACTGGACCACAAGAGAGAGGCGCCGCGAAACATATTCGCCAAGCTTCGGAGTCGGTGCGCCCGTAGATCATATAGACGCCGATGTCCTACTAGCCGTGGCATGACCAAAGCCCCATAGAAACAAAACATTTAAGAGCAAATATTATCGACAGGGCCGTGCAGACGAGGAGGCGGGCGCAAATGAGTGTACTTATGTACTCTGTACTGACCACCGTTGCAGATCCATATGTGAGGTCTCTTAAGAAGGTCCTCCGTGCTTCAGATTTTCGTGTTTCTTTTGTAGATCTGCCGGGTCCGGGGCCCCTCGGACATCCATGTGACCCGTGTCGAGTGGAAAAGCACCGCAGCGTCCGGGTCTCCTCCCCCAGAGAAAGAGGGGAGGCCCACGCGGGATTCGGTTCCCGGCAAGATGAAGAGAGAGAGACAGAGCCAGTTCTTCCTGAAACCAGCGGCGAATAAACGAGAAGGGTTGGGCCGCATGAGATTTTCGGATTCGGGTACGGAGCTGAACCTTCGGATGTGAGTACTCATCACGGCCGAATACTCTGATGAATCGCAGACCAGGGACCCAAATCTTTCATGGTAATAAGTCCAAAGAGGAGTGGGCAGATAGTTGGAGTGGCAAGAAGACTGGACACGTTTGTTGGTTCAAGCTCATCTATACACGCACTCTCCTCGTGGGATCGTTTACAATTTGTCATTCACAAAAACAAAAGGTACAATATGATACATGGCGAGATTTATATACGCCCATGGACGCTCGCTTGCTCGTGAACCCCATCTCACAGGACCGCTTTCTATACACAGGTGGCATGCCAAGGATATCGATGATTCGTAAAGGAAACATGAGACTCGAAAGAGAGTCTTTGCACGGCCAGCGTAGCAAGAAGTTGGTTGAGCCCGCAAATAAAAGCAGAGGTTTCCGCCCCATCCCGTCCCATCATGCGTCGTGAATGTTCGTCCGTACAAATACATAACAGTAACACGATTTGTACAAAAGCCAGTGAGCCGCCCATTCATTTTCCCTTCAGTAGATGACCGTTACTCTCTTCCGCCGACGAGTAGGCTTCTGCTCGGCGCCCATCATGGGGGGTCCGGGCATGGGGTATTCAAGGTTATCCTTGTAGATGTTGAACTTGATACCCTCATCGTTGGCCTTGTACAGCTCCGTCGCCTTGACGCCGGGGGGCTTCTCGGACCCGCCGCCCTGAACGTCAATGTTGAGGCACTGTGGATAGTTCTGCGCGCCGCCCTCCCGGCCGGCCTCATGCAGCGCAATCGTCTCGTGGCGGAGAACGTACTGGCCGGGTGCGATGCTTGCCGGAATCGTCATCGTCCACGACTTGTTGTTGGATAGCATGTCGTCCGAACCCCACTTGCCGGGCGCTTTGGCACCGTCGACGACGCCGACGGCGTCAATCTTGAAGAATTGCAGATCGGCCTTGTTGACCTTGGCGCAGTCGCCATTACAGGGGGCCAGATAGTCCATCATCGGCCCGTGGTGCGACTCGGGCCAATCGGTCCAGAAGACGGTGACGTTGGAGCCCGCTGTGACTTTTGCGGCGATCGGTGCCGGTTCCGCGCCGACGTGGCAGATGATGTCTGCGTCTGCGTACTTGTCTACGGCGACGAAGCCGTTGGACAGATCCTTTGGGATGGACCATCCTATGACTTGTGGCGGGGGCTTCTTGTACTGCATCTGAGGGCTGTAGCCTTCATAGCTGGAGGAGGAGGAGCGGGTCAGCAAGGATGGACTAAAAGTGACTGAGATATCGAACCCGGACTTACAAGACTCCATCTGCCATAAGGCCGTTTACTGTGCCATGGGCACTAACGGTGTAAAGAGCGGCCGAGGCTAAGAAGGCATACTTCAAGGCGAACATGATAGAATCCTTGCGCGTATTCGTAATGTGTGGCTTCTTCAAAGTTCCGAGGTTGCGGTTTGGACAAGTCTGCGAGATGGAAAAACTAGGGTTACGTTTTAAGGATTGTTGTGACTTATATGTTCGTTATCAGCGAGGGGTCAGCGACTGTTTGTGGGGGAAAAGGAGCGTAATTAGTCGACCAGCGCACTAGAGTATCAAAGAATGTGTAAGTTGCTTCCCAGACGTGACATCGGTAGCAACGGGGAAGCTCTTGGGATGACGGTTGTTATATCACACACCAAGAAAGCCGCAGGGAACGCCGCGGCTGGGAAGTCTCCCGGTCCCGATTCATCCGTTCAAACAAACAAAGTCTTCAGCTTTCCCCGTGCGCTGATGTTGAGACCACCCACAGCGCAAAAAGAAGGTGCAAAACATCAGACACAGAGAGTAGACGATGACCTCAGGTACCGGCCGGGATTCGAGCTACGATTGGCGGAGATCGGATCTTCACCATCCAGAACGTCGGTTCAGAGTATCACTTGGTCATGTTCCCTGTTTCAAGACTGGGATAATCCATTGTTCCATTCGGCGGCTCTTCTATAGGAGCGTCCGTGCAAAGCACCCTTCTCAGCCTCATAGAGTTATCTTCCGACGACTCTTCACGTTTTCTTGTCTGTTGTGGGGGGAGGAAAGTTTTGTTCCGAGCTGGGACTGCATGGCCATCCTGGACGAAGTCGGGATTCCCTCTTAATCTATTGCGCTCTTTTGCGAGTCGACTCTATACAGTTGCCCGGCTTCGTCTCAATGATTTCCCGATTCGGTAGTGGCCTCGGCTCTTTCGTTCAGGCCTTCCAGCCCTCGTTGTCATGCGATAGTCCTGAACTGATATACGTCCCAAACTTTGCGACCGTTTCATCCGTCCACAAAGTGTTCATCTGCTCGCTCAAGGCAGCGCAAGCCCGCAGCATGACGTGCTTCTGCGACGAAACCTTGAGATTGGCTGCAGAGTCTTCGCGATTCATTCGTATTTCATCAGTATACTTCGGATCTGATGAGCTGATAGAGTCGAAAATAGGTATCGGTTGATTCATTTTGAGGTTGGGTTCGCCAAGGAACAACCTCAAATGTAGGAACCTTCGTCTACCTACTTGTCGACAAAATGTAATTGCGGCTGATGGTCTGTTCCGAGGACGTCGCCACATGCGGGTGAGTGCCAGCTGTCCGAGTTGCTTGATCTTTGCGCATCGGGCAATATGCCAGCAAAGGGATTTCTCCCGATATCTCCGCCAGTCCAGATCGTCTCCTAAGCCTCAAAGCTGACTCAAGGCCCGTCACGCAGACTCTGCGGAATGCGATAGGTCAGATGTTTTCTTTCCCCATGTCCAGCCCCCTAACTCCATAACACCTCCAAATATTGCACAAAGCCAAGTCCCACCATGACGGCAAGCCGGTCATCCGAAAGTGTATCGTCCCGTCTACAGCAACTCGAAGTCGTCCAACTTGTCGCGATACTTCATGATATTCCTCTTGACCTTGCTGCCCACGGTCCATGTAACGAAGTCCTCCATGCTGCGAGTAACCAAGAACGCGGGATCGACACATGTTTCCGTGCCCACACGAACATGTCCCTGTTCGATGAGCTTCGTTGCTGCCTGTACGGTCTCGGCCATGCTGCGACATCTACATTAGCATTATGCCCAAAGAAGCAAGCTGTGAAAGTCTCCTTTTTCATACCGAAGGCGAGTCATGACGACGGGGAGACGTCGTCTTGCAAAAGCGCTGACTGTGACATTGTGTTCGATGGCCGAGAGCTTCGAGGCCGAGGAGAGAACACCCATGTCATACAGCTTGTCGAGGAGCAGTTGCTCGTGCTTTCGGCGGGCCGCGTTTTCCGGAGGCATCAGGCTGATCCTATGCGCCAGTTGACGGATGGACTGCGCATCCGTGTCAATTTACGTCTCGATGTGTATTCGACCGCAAACTCGGGGAGATATTCGGAGAACTTACGCCGCATAGCCTGTTGTATTTGTGCTGTCAATGTTAGCGGTGGTTCATGATACGGGTGTCAACTGTGTAACTCACATAATCCTCGGGCTTCTGAATCATGTATCTGCGCACCTGTTCGCATGTTAGATTGTGTCGCGCACATCTCTTCTCGTGGAGTCTGCCATACCACTGCGGCGTCTCGGTGGTCGCCATCCTGGTAATTCAATGTTAGCACATGCGCCTCGGGCCACTGCGCGGGCGAAGTGCGGTTGATCACGGTACCTGCTTGTATGTGATGAAGTCGTGCTTCCGCAGGAGCTTCTGCTCGTGATACTTGAGTTTGCGGACCATGCTGGGCTATTGACGTCGCGGGTTCCCAGTTCGGTTTGGCGATTGACTACCGTAACGAGTGGTCGCGGCAGAAGAAAAAGTTCTGGAGCTGGCGGGACAAAATTCCTTATCGCCGCTAACGCTTATCGGACGAGTGGGGCGGGAGGTTCCGTCGGCCTACCAAAAAATTCCCGTGACAGCTTCAACATCTCGCGACAGATCACGACTCGCTGGGATATTCCAACAACTCCTCACAAAACCAGCAATGCCTCCCAGACTACCACTCATTTCGGCCATCAAGGCACCGAGCGCCTTGATGGCCCGGGTCGCGCGCCCATTCTCGTCAACTCCTGCAGTCGCCCGTACGTCAATGACCCTTTACAGCTAGCTCCCTTATCCCCGTAGCGCGAAAGCTAACGTCAAGCTTTACAGAGTCCTCCAGCTCCGATCCGATCAAGAACCTCCTGAACCTCGACGAGAAGCCCAAGGTGCACTCTGCCGACCGTATCCGTGGTCTCATCAACAATGGAAGCAAGGCCCGCTTGGAAGGAGCTGCGGCTCGGAAACGCACCATGCTCGAGTCTCTCCGCGAGAAGAAGGTTAGCGACGACTATGTCAAGCAAATGCCGCGTCGCTGGCGTACCGGTGAGGTATACGCGCCGCACGATCTCAGTCCTCTTGAGATGGAGAAATGGCGCAGGCAAAAGACCGTCACGGTCGATGTCGTTGACTTGTTGGGGATCAACCCCCTGGACCACTACAGAGTATGTTTCACCGGTACCTTCAAAACGCTCTGTCTGCTAATTCTGTGTTGCAGAACTTCTCGATGATTTCCGAGTATATGACAAACTTCGGACAGATCAGGCACAACAAGGAAACGGGACTGAAGCCGACGAACCAGAGGAAGATGGCAAAGGCTATCCGGAGAGCGATTGGTATGGGTATCCACCCTAGTGTGCACCACCACCCCGAGCTGTTGAAGAAGAGATTCCGCCTCAATGCGTCGTGGAAGTAGAGACTTTGGAGAGGCTTAGTGTTTGGAAAGGCTCGCAGGGCCTGTGGATTTGTCTGCGGAAATTGGGAGTCTCTCCCGTGTATGAATTGTACAATATCTTGGCGTCTATTATAAATGTACAGATACAAGAAGCTCCTCCAGTACTTATTGTACACATCATGCCTTCAGCACACGCTGTAGCTTGAACTTCTTCAGTTTTTCGGGAGTGTAATAGTAGCGGAACTTCTCCACCTCCGCCCACTCCTCTGGGAACTGCTTCTTGGCCCACGCCTCGAACTCCCGCTGCAAGCCTTGCCCAGGCAACGCGTTAAATGGAATGCCAAGCCTGTACAGATGTTAGCTATGAAGTTTGACAGAGATTGGAGGGATGAACTCACGTCATGGCATCAGGCCCATACCCAACAGCTCGCTTCATGGTTCTGATCGTGCTCTGGACCTCCTGCAGATTGCCATTGCCTGCCAGGCCACCGCAGTAGGAAGCAAAGACTGCCGGTGGAACATCGACCTCCATCTTCTCGATTTTCTTCCAGATATCCCTGGCAATCTGGTCGCCAAAGGCCTTGATTTCGCAGAGTGAGAATACAATCTCGAGACTGTTGTATGAAGGGCCTTCCGAAGACCTGACAATGTCCTGCCAGTACTCCAAGGCTATATTCGGTTTCCTGCATGCACCATAGGCAATCATCAAAGCGTTGAAAATCTTCGTGCTGGGCTGGATTTTCGTGTCCATCTTCAGCATGTTATGGACCAACTTCGTGCTGTCCAAGTCGGGACACCTGCCCATGCCTTCCAAACATTGAATGTAGGCTTCGCTCTTGGGGTGGAATGTTGGGTTGACATGCTGCCGCATGTGTCCGAATACGTGGACGGCCATGTCGGAGCGGTTGCGGTTGAAGAATGCGTCCATGAGTAAGAGACGGCTCGCAACACTGGTCTCCTGGAAGAACTGACGAAGGATGCAATAGGCGTCCCATACTCTCGCGGTACTGTTTTTCTTGTCCAAACAGTACGCCACAAATGCATCTCTGATGGATCGCCGTTGTTCGTTGCTGTGTTGAAATACATTCAGCGACAGTGTGTCGATAATTTCGAATTGCTGGTCATTCTTGAGGAAGACCGTGCATAATGCGACCACTGTCTCTGGGTCTAATGTGACAATTCGGTCCTCCAGAATATCCAGCATCTCGCGTATCGCCGTGGAATTCGGGGTTGCTTGGTAGCATAGCGCTTGGAGATACTTGTTGATCAGGGGCAAGTCGTCTTCTCCGTTCAGCTCCGCCTTGGGGAGCTGCATGTATGCCGCCCTGGCCCCTGACAAGTCCTTTGCCCGGATCTTGAAGTCCATTTGGAGAAGGTATGTTGTTGCATCAGGCCGGATGTCGAGCTCGCTTGCGAACGAGACAAGCCTGTCTGCCAAATAAGGGTCGTTCTTCTCAATAGCAACCTCCAGCAGCCCATTGATCGTTTGGGTGTCTGGTAGAAAGGCGCTGTCGTCGGGGTTGTGGCGAGCAACAACATCAAACATGCCTTTGATGTCATCAAGCCCTTTGCCCATGGACAGTACTGCCCACTGATAGATAACATCCCAATGCTCCTTGCTCGGGTTGGCGTCAACGAGCTTCTTGAAGATCGGCGCTGTCCACCCGCGTTGGTTGTTTCTCACTGAAAAATGCAAGATTTCTTTGAAAGACCTGGGGCTTGGATGCTCGATGTTGTGAGCTGGCCTCAGAAACCACTTCTTGGTCTCCAAAACGTTATCCTTCTTGGCGAAGAAAGTTGTCATAACCTCATGAAAATTCGCCGTGAAAGGCAAACCAAGTTTCTCGGCCTTTTTGACAGCTGCCACAAGCTCTGCCTCACGACCTTCCTCCGCCAGCCCCTGCAGGACATTGACCCAAAGATTCTGCGCGCCAGGTCGCTCTGCTTCAGATAATTGGGCCCAGTGTTCCTGCAACGCGATAAAGGCTTCGGGAGATGCTCCAAATAATGTCAAGGCAACCAGGTACGACTCGAAGTCCTCCGATGCCCCAGGATCTGCGGGATCCAATGCCCGTTCTTCCTTGATCGCATCGTATAAGAGCCTGGAGAACTCCAGGTGGTCTTTGGTATCCTCTTTCGGCAACTTCAGCAGCGCTTCCCGCGCGTTCGTCAACTCTGACAGAGTCAGACCTGGACCCGGCTCGTCATCCTTATTTTCGAGCAGGTATTTTAACAGATTACGACAGTGCAAGGCCTGAGTGCTGTTGACGACGATGTTGAAGCGCACTTTGTACGAAAACAAATCCCTAAACGCCTCGACCAATTCTGTTCTAGACGGCGGTCGAACGCTCTCCAAAAGGCGATTTCTCCATGTCAAGACCGTTGTCCACCCAGGCTCATACTCTGGCTTCTTGATTTGTCTCGGGGGCTTCTGCAGGATACCGAAGAACGTCCTTCGCTGGGACCGTCGAGAGAGGGATATCGTCGAAGGTACCGGGAGCTGTGTATGGCGACACGCTGGGCGAGAAAGAATCGAACAGGCAGGGACGCTGCCCCTAGGAACAAGGACCCGTCGGCAGACATGGCGGGCTAATTGCGCCCTCATGGTGTGGGTTCAGTGCTTTGCGCGAAAGGTTCTTGATGGCGATCAGTTTGGAGATTATTGACACATGGCTTCAATTAAGCGTACCTGGGCATCTCCAGACCAAATCAAAGTAAGCGCGGCATGTGGTGAAGCGCAATGCCGATATTTGAAGCTCCAGAGATTTGCGAATTGGAATTTGGGGACACTGGAGCTCCCAGGACTTGGAAATCGCGGTAGCTGCCACCAAAATGCGACCCGCGCTCGTGGAGGACCCGCAGATTACCCGTGCTTAGTCATAATTTTGTTCACACCCGGCAACTTCGGTGTCAATGACCTCAATGACATTTAGAACCTCAAGAATCTCTCTTTCGTCAATGGAACTTGAAAGCTACTCCTGTTTCAAATTTACATTGCGATCACTATAGTCTACAAGCTCTCTCTCAATTCTCAATTCGAAAACTGCGTTCTGTAGCAGAGTGCGAATTACACAATATGGTAGTTCCCTTCAGTTCTTGAACCAATCATACTTTACCCAATTCCAAGCATCATTATCGTCAACAGTGGATCCCAATGTTGATGGTTATCCAGGTTGATCTGGATCACTTTAAAACGACCGGCATTTTATTTCAAATTGCTTAGCAAGCGAGTTAATATCACGGTCCTAGTAGGCTTATAGTGACTGGAACCAAAACGGGATGGGAGCTAACAGCGATATCCAGACAGACCAAGACCACCGAGGGACCATTCGGCGCTGAATGGCAGAATTGGAAACTCAAAACGGACCGTTTATGAATGATGATGAGATTCTCATGTTATGGCAACCGTTGTTGTACCGTTGCTCTCTGTGAGCGGTAGGAAGATGCCGATGGGAAGAGTCCAGACGACGCAGAGAACTAATCCCACTGCTCATGAAGCAAGAGAAACGAGCGTGTGTGCGCTCAAATCCGGGTTATGGCCAGAGTTGGCACCTCGGTGTCAAGTGTTCTTTTTCCATTCTTCTTTTCTCGCCGGGCCGCATGAAGCACAAACACGCTCAGACCCACGACGAAGTCAGTGCGGAACCTGAGCTTAGCTACGATGTCATGGCAATTGGTTCATTCAAACTGCTTGAGTGAGAAGCATTTAGAGTGCAAGTGCGCCCTGCGAATTTGTTTTCGAAGGCATCAGCTTTCACACTCTGCAGTTGCAAATTGGTTGTAGAAACAGAAAGATCAAAACGACGACGAACCTTGAACCGGTAGTTAGCTCAAGACGTTTACGTACCGTTTTTGTAAGTCCTTGTTAGCGCGAAGCTATGCCTATTGACCATTGCTTACCAAAAGTAGGATACCTGAGAAGAATTCGGTACTTTTTATCCCGCTTCGGAGTGTAGTCCGACCTAAGCCGCCGGGCGGGCTGATACCCCGATAGCTTGACGACATACCGCCCAACTGGCCATTGAATCCTCTGACCTGCGCACTTTAGACCGACGGCGATATGTCAAGATCTCGTAGCTCCAGCCGCGGGTCTCTTGCGAAACAGACAGCAACACCGCCGCAAAGGACGCAACAGCCCAAAAGGAAAAATGGTGGCAGAGATGCCCAGTGCTACTTCTGTTGCTGCTGGTGCTGTTGGATAGTCCTCACCTTAGTCGCCTTATCCTGTGGCTCCGTCCTCCTGATGGCTGCCTCTCTTCCATTGCCGGATTCGGAGCCGCTCACCTCTTAGAACGAGACCGAAAGCATAAAATCCGATAACTCCAGTTTGCCAACGACCAGCTTCATGGCGGTTATCCTCAAGTCGTAACGCTGTAGGATTCCTGCCTCGGTTCGGCAGCCGTGAAGGGCCTTTCGTTGCGTTCCAGCCCCCGACACAACCACTTGAGCTCAAGGAGGATGTAATTAGTTGTTGCCCGATCAAGTTGACCTTGGACCTCCGCTCATCCAGCAGCTTTTCCACAAGCCCTTCTTTTCCAATCTCTTTCCATCTTCCTTCGATGAAGATGTCCACCATGCCAGACTTAATCAAGGCCGTTTCCCAGGTCGTTTTATCCCTCGTCGTTATCGGAAAACCCCTTCCGGCGATGGTCCAATCAGTGCCCCGTCCTGGCCCAGGAGAGGTCTTGATCTGCGTCGAAGCCACTGGTCTTCTAGCCCTTGATCAAAAATTCCGCGACTTCGGCGTTTTCAATATTGCCTCTCGCCTTCCCTTGGTGCTCAGCATCGATATCGTCGGCATGGTCGTCGAATACGGGATTTCGATCGCTCCAAGTGATGTCCCTTTCCCACCTATCGGTACGCGTGTCCTCTTTCAGGGGAATCTTCGTCGACCGCATGCCGGTGGCTTGGCCCCGTACGTTCTCGCCGATCCTCGACTTCTGCTTCCCGTCCCAGTGGCAATATCGTCCCTTCAAGCTGCAACGCTAATCACCAACCCCTTCACCGCGGCTCTTTCTCTGTTCCACTCATCTGGCCTGGAGTTTCCCTTTCCTAACACTGATACGACCTTCGAGTACCAAAAAGCCCATCTCATCGTCCTTGGCGCGGGCACAAACGTCGGCACTTTCATCGTTCAACTTGCGGCGATTGCGGGCATCGGAACCATCATACCCACCTCTTCCAAGGCCTCCTTTGCAAAACTCCGAACCCTTGGGGCAACTCATGTCAATGACCGGTCCTCCTCTTCCATTCGGTCCGATGTTCAGACCATCCTCGGCTCTCCTCCTTTGCAAGTCGTGGAGGCATATGCGTCTGGCCATCCCACTCTAGCCGCCTCTCTTTTCGTTCCCACCAATGTTTCGAAAGCCATCGTCATGTTGTCCTCCTCGACCGGTGCCGACATTGATGCCTTGGCTGAAAGGGGCATTTCCTTGCGCAACATCTATGGCTCCTTCGAGGCTCATCCTGATATGTTCCGATCCTGGGCCTCGACTCTTTCCAGGTGGTTGTCGTCTGGCCAGTTGGAGGCACCCTCTCATGTCGTAATCCTCAGTGCCGACCCGCACCTCGTCAACGCCGCACTCGATGACATCGGGAAAGGTAGTGGGGTAAGGTATGTCGTCGACATGGGAAGAGAGGATGATGTGGGGGAGGACAGAGGAGATATATAGACGAGAGAGCGGAGGCAGATGGGGTGGACAGCGGGGGGGCAGACCAGAGGCACAGCAAGCTAAGATGCCGGGGGGTTGTACGAGATCCGTCACTCTACGGACGATCTTGTCCCATCATCGCCTAACCTGCTGCCGTCGTATATCGGACGACAGCTCGAGCCAGGATGTATATCCCTCACTCTCTCTCGGTTAAGAAGAGATCACCCGATGACCGAGAAGACCGGCCAAGAGAAAAGAAGGAATGAAAGGACGAGGGAGTGCATAGCAGGGGGCTCAGAAAAGAAGACGAGAGATCACCGACTTACCGCAATATAGTCACAATATGCTTCTTCGACCCCCCGCGGGATTCATGTAACACTTTTCTAGTCCTCCCCTCTCATTTGTCCAGTTTGCTAGCGACAGAAGTCCGTTCTAGACTTGCATTGGCTCCTGGCTCCGCCTCTCTCTCTCTCTTCTCCTCTCGTTGCCCTGCTTCTCTTTACCCCAGCCCGTGCCATGAAAGAGTCTAGTTGCTTTACTTGCTTGGAAGCTCTCTTTTGACTTGTCTATGTTTCGAGTCCGCGCGGCATCGTTGATCACGGGGGCGTGTATCAGAGTCCTGTATGGCTGGATGAATACGGTTGATTTCCATCAAGTCCCACGGCGGCAGGACAAAGTGGGTGTGGGAGCATGCCTCCTGAGGCGTTCACGTCTGCGTTTCAGAGTCGCAAGTGCAGCTTGCGCTGACTGGCTCTGGTCGACTTTCGGCGCACCCTCTATCTCAACCTCATAGGACGCCGGCCAGCTCCGCGCTCTATGTTTCTTCCTGGCGCCGGCCGGCCCCATCCAGTGACGGGTCTCAGATTGACGTCGCGTTTGCGTAAGGCTTCTCTGAGGTCTGATATCGGGCGAAGAGATCCTAGAGTTCGTCGGAATGCATTTGTCTGAAGAGAAAGAAGAACAAGAACAGATGGAATCAGAATCGAACGCCGAACAGGAAGATGATCAGAGGGGGGTGCACTCGGGGGACAGAAGAGGGGGATTGGAAGAGGCTAAGCCTAGTGCTGCCATCTGAACATCATCCTGATGTCGGTGATCCGAGGGACATTTGATTGACGGTTGACGTCTCGACCGTGCGTCGTCGTCCACGCTCTTTCCAACACCCCACGATGGAGCTAAAGGAAGAGTTCGGGTACGGACTTGCCCTCACATCACCGAGTCGACAAGGCAACCGGCCCACGCCAAGAAACGCAGCTACCGGACGAAATAATAAAGTGCCAACCGGACTCATACGAGATTTTCGAATGGCCCGGCAATATTACCGGCCAGGATCATCACCAGATGGGACCAGGTTGTCGGCGGCCCGGAGAGAGTTCTATTTTCAGTCTGCTTGAACTACAAGCTGATATACTCTATACACGGGTCAACACAGAGACGGTGTGTCAGGAAAGGATCCAAGGAAATGCGGATAACTACCGTGGTCAACTGCACGCGCGTGGCACGAAATACGCAACTCCGGAACACCGCACCGGGGCCTGCTTGCTGCAGTTGAGAAGAAACAACGACCATGTTGCCATTCACGCAAACCCTTCCCTTCTCAACTGTCAGCCGAATGGCGTTTCTCTTCACTCCGTCAGATCAGGGGAACCAAAAGGCAGGAACAAGGTTGACAAGGAGGGCCAGGCAGGGGACAGCTTCTAACCCCCGTTCCCCGGAGCCGGGGTGGTTGCAGGTGGACAAGATCGCCCAGGCGACGGACAGGAGAGTAACTCAATGGATTGAGATCCTAGGAGGTGTGTGATACACTTTACAGACATTGTTGCCCAAAAGAGTGAGAATGTAACAAGAAAGACGCTTACTGGCACGATAGATTGGTCAACTCGGGCACGACATCTCGACCATGACCGACTGCGGACTTGGGAACGTCTAGGCCGTAGTCGTCTATAGTGTCATGTCCGGACAAAAGAGATCTTCAGTATGAACGCGTTGGTAAGTATTGGTTTTCGGGCAACTCAAGTAACCGATGTTTAGAATACAAGATGTAGTGTCACAACTAGGAGCCTGGCTCAACTCCGGACTGCATCGCCTGCTCAAATCTGTATCGAAGACAAGCTGTATTACAGACACGTTACTTCCAATAATCAAGAGGCCGTTCTGAACAGAGATCCCGGTTCTTTTGAAAACAGGCAATCTACGAAGAGAACCCCTACTGAAGGATTCAGAGTTGGTATTCTATCACCTGGTCCTATAATCACCGGACGCCGTCGTCCGGCCCTGCAAGAAGCAGCAGAAGGAGCACTGCGCGCATAACGTCCGTCCGGAGGCGGCACTATTCCTACCCTGGACGTCCCGTTGTTTATATTGCGGCTCCTAGGCCATGTCCCAGACCTGACGATCAGCACGTTACCGAGCCGCGAAAGGCTTAGCCTCTTTGGAGGTACAATGACTGTCAAGCTTGCTTGATGTCTTTTCTTCTCTCACACGGACACTTTATTATTATTTCCGAACGTCGTGTATGTGAGTGTTCTTTGAGCCTATTTTCCATGATAGCTGTCAACTCTGAATCGTAGCCTGACTGACAGTTGTCACTTAGGACAAACTTGAAGTCGACGTCCATCGGAGACAACAACACTTCCAGACAGTCAAGACTGTAAGCAAGGGATAATAGACGGGAGTGCGGGATAAGCGTACAAACTTCCCGCTGTGCATGAACGACTTTTACAGGCAAACCGTGGGGCGTATTGAACCTCCACCACCGTCGCCCGACGATGCAACAGTGAGATTCACCTTGCCCATCTTGTGTCTCCCGCAGCTAATGTGACAGTCTATCCGGACGTCGACACTTTAGACAGACTGAACAATAGAAAAAGAGACAGAATTTTGGGAACTTTGGTGGCGTTTGTTCGAAGCTCTGCTCCCCCTCCGTCCGAAGCGCAACGACCCTTAGTTGGGGGTCCGAAGTTGTCAACTCCGTCGAATTGTCCGTGGGACACTACCGCACCGCAAGACAAGGAATAACACGGACATTTCGAACAAAACCTATCCCTTGATCTGCAGAGAGCCATTCCTTTCAACTTTGAAAAGAAATTTGCCCAATCAATTCGTGCTGCAGATACCGAGATCCCAATTTTTCGCCTGGCTGGGCGGTGGTGGGCAGTCTCCCCGCCCTTCGAACGACGTCGTTTCCCGCTTTCCAATATTTCGGTCTTCTCGGGCAACTCCTCCAGAGCCTCGCACCCGGCGCCCCGGCAGGAAGAAGGAAAACTATCTAGCAAAGGGACCCACCTCATCGGTGTCGGTCGGTCGGTCGGTCACTTTCGGTCGGTTTCCTCGGCGACCCTAGCAACGCGCACTTGCATCGTCGCTCGATGGAAGAAAGGGGACGTGGTGACGGATGGAAAGAGAAGAAAGGGCCTACCGAAGTCTCCCGCTTCAGCCTTGCGAAAGACGAAAGATCCAAATCGACAGACGCTTGCTCTCGGACGGGGTTCTCGTTCGGGGCATCAGAAGTCAAACAGCCCAACCCAGATCAAGCCTTCATTACCGACACGATGGGCTTTGACAAGAGATGGAAGACCAGCTGACAGCGGCAGGACGGTGGGAACAGACCTCAGCTTCTGTCAAGTCAAGTCAAGGCCATCATGATACCTGTACCTGTACCTGTACCTGTACCTGTACCTGGCCTGGCCTGTCGTTATCTCCCAGTCATTCAGGCTGCCCTCGTCGAAAGGATGCTAAGCCCTGAGCTGACATCCCCATCCATTCATCCATCCATCACGATGACCCCATCACCAGAAAATACCCGTAGGGCTGGGCTAAGAATTGAAAGCTGACGTGGGCAGCTCCCAAGGCTCGAACTGGGGTAACACAACACCAAAGGCCCAAAGATTTCCAAAATCCCAATAGACCAACGGAGGAACCTCACACAAGCGTACTGTAGCCCGCTCACCCGCCCGCCATCCCGCATATCCTTGGGTACGACCGTTACCCAAAGATTGTAGCGCCCCGTCACACACACATCCATGCACACCATGCCGGCCTCGGTCAAGCGAAAAATACGCCTCTGCAGAACACGCCGTGCATCGCCCTTCTGCACATCTGTACCTGTGCGGGTGCCACCATTGCAAAATCCAAAGAAAACGAAATCCGTCCCTTCGCGATCTCGGTACATGTCCTATTTCGAGAACCTCTTTCCTCTTTCGCGACGCGACCAGATGACGAGCTGACGAAGCGAGGCAAGGCGAGGTACGGCGCGGCACGGGACAAGGCGAAGGCAAAGGCAAGGCATCTCGGGACTGGGGGGCATGGGACTTGAGCGTCAAGTGCATGTATGTAAGACACGAGACGAGTCAATTACATCAACGCACATTTGAGTATCCAAATGGACGACGCAAGAGAGAGGGAACATGCGGCGGGGGAGAATATGCCTTACGATCTGCTGGAAAGCTCCTCATGCTAGTCAGACGAAATGGGCCATCCCTTAACGGGCTTCAAGTTGACTTGCCCGCATCCGCATATGCAATCTTTCGCAATTGATCGAGTCTATACGATAGGCAACCACAGATTGGGGGGGGGGGGGGGGGGGGGTTGTTACTTGCTAAGACCGTTTGCGATGAAAGACGCAATCCATTGAGCTCAGCAATAGTTTGGATGCCTAATGTGTGCGGGATCATAACGGGATCTTTGGTATTCAGGGACCTAAGTGGGCAAGGGGCATAGGGATCCAGGCCCTTCTCAGGATCTAGATAGAGTCGCCAAAGTGGCAATATGTCAGATTCTCTCCAATTACGGCAATATTGAGTCTTTAACGAGATAAGAGGAATCACGGCTGAAACTAAACCTCCATCCATATCAAATCCTTTCCTCTTCACAGCCCACACTCAAAATCCACAATGCCATTGATATTTCCACTTGCCAAAGTTCCAATGTCGATAACTGATTTTCTTCACTGTGGGGAAGCGAAAAGACGTTATCATTCTGCTCACAACTTCCTACCCATCCACCCACCCATCAGCCCCAGTTGTCGTCATTGCTTATTCTGCATGGCCGACCGAGGTGGTCAGCTTTCGAGACATGGTGCCCTGTTGGGCTGCGAGGGCTGCTAGCTTGCAAAAGCCCCACGGCGGGTGCATTCCCCTCCCAAATCTCACTCATCTCTTAGCACGGGAGACATTTTGGATCCAGACCTTCAAGAAGTCCTCACCGACAAGCGAACGAGTAGGAGGGTCTTCCGCTGCGCCCCAAGCACGCAAGTCTCGGAAAACGCAAAGCGTGCGCGGGCGATCCCAGCAGGAATCCCGGTAATGCGGGCCTCGGTATTAGAGCACCCCGGTTTGGGTGATGCGGAGCCATTTGTTTGGTTTACGTGTTTCTCTGGGCGCCTTTAGTTCGTACCACGTATCCAATTGTTGTAGATGTTCCTCACAACCCTGGCTTGGGCCAGCGGAGACGGCATAATGAGATGCGGGTGCGACATCTTCGTAAGACCTCGGTCGTGTCGGCCGGCCGGTCGGCCATAACTTCGTTTTTGGGTTGTGTCACAACCAGAGAGAGTTGTCACACAACCAAAAGACAACCTGTCACCAAGCTGTCTCCAATCCAACGGAAACATTGACAGGAGTCAAGTTGGCAGAAGAAATGGCGTCAGACTTCTCCTTGACACCACCAAAATAGGCAACCCCCCTTCAAGTATCCATTGCCACACCGTATCATGTGGTGTCGCTGATGGCAGCATTGTCAAGCTCTTGGGATGACAGGCCCCGTCTCTACACTCTACCGTGTCAAGCGTGTCTACCTTTTCCCACGGGGCACTTGGCACCACGCACGCTCGCATGGAGAAGTCAAAAACGGGCAGATAATCGCGCTTGTCGACAGTCTCTCCAAGGGTCCAACCCTGACGGGTTTTGCGAGCCGAGTACGCGCGCCGACGTTTGACGTGGTCCACGCAATGGGCGGATTATCGTGATCCATCCAAGAAAAAAAAGCCAATCAATTCTAACTTTCATCCTTTGCGATGCTCACTAATCCCCAACTCGCTTCGAGGTGCTTGGTCAAGTCGCACGCCCTACATCTTTAGCCTAACATATAAGTAAAGTGCTTGCAGAATTGCTCAAAACCCGTCGTTTGAAGTCCACGCTACTGTGCGTGTCTGCACGCTCAGCCCAAAAAGACTCATTATTCCCTCTCGCTGGTGGGATGAGGTTTTTGCTGGATTCTTTCTTATGAAGTGTGTGATCCGTCATTACGGGCCTGGAACTAGTCCACTGCGGATGGCATGGACGTCAACTTTTGGACGTGCAGGACGAGCGCTGACAACGACAAGACGACATCGTCAGTGAGGTCGCCGACTCATGCATCCAACGACTTCCCTTCCTGCGATGCCCTGCGAAGTAGCACGCACCATCATGATACCGTAGCGTATTCGTACGTACAATTCTCGCAAAGACAGGGCAGACACAGCAGAAATTCCAGCTGTTGGCGGCCTGGTAGCAGGGATAGATCCGTGTTGTTTCGTTTCAGCTGAAGTCCTTGCCTGGTAGCATCCGATCAGTGCCCACCCTCGTGTCTTCCAAACTATTTCCCTGCTAGGAAGGTCAAGCACAGAACGCAGCCATCAACGGCGTCCAAAGTGTTTCGACGTCTCTTGCAATTGCCCTATACGGCCTGTGACTGTGTCGTGATCGTAACTGGAGACAAGTGGCGGCTGTCACTTTGTCTGCTGGCCTGCCAACAACTTGATGGTGTACAGCTGTCTTGTCTAGGAAGTCGTTTGACAGAAAGGGAAACACTCGTCTGAGCGGCTCGTAGACTAAATGATCTATTTCCTCTTTGGGACACCAAGCCACAAAAAGGGTTTGGTGATAGCAACCCGGGTCGCCTGAAGCAAAGTCGTGGAGACCGGGAAGCTCGGTTCAGTTGACGGAAGACGTTACTGCTAAGCACAAGTGGATAAGAAAATAGGCTCGAGCTACTGGCCAGGTCGATTAGCTTAGGTAGATCGTAACCTGACACGCCGGCGAGGAGACTTAGGGTGATTAGTGGGTCAAATTATTTGTAGAAAGAAGGAATTATGTGGCTGGAAGGTGTCGAGAAGCGTGGCTCCGCGCCCAATGAAGATTTGGCGACAAACCAACGGTCGCAATAATTTCGGCGGCGTAGCATGATTGAAGAAGCCACCGGGCTTACGGGAGTCAAGATCGGCGCCGGGCTGAAGTTGGGCGTCAGGATAGCCAAGTTCCCGCCGATGGTTTGTGGATAGGTGAAGCCGCTGTGCCGAGTCCACCGAATATACGAACCAGCTCCGCGTAAGTTGATTGGATGTTATTGTTTCGTGAGGATGAAGTTGAATGTTGGAACTCGGCAGTCGGATCAACAACCTGCAGGACGGGCAAGCCACGTTTGAACATGCAACGGAACGAGATGCGACGAAAGATTACGATGCTGCAAGACTTGCAAAGCCGGCACCGTAAGGCGGGATTAGTGACGGCAGTGGTTGGCAATGGCTCATGGGCGCTTCGCAGTCTCGGGGACGAAGAAGACTGCGAACGTGAAGAGTAACGAAAGGCTTCCCAAGGGTGCGTGAAGGCGGGTTAGGACATCATCGGATCTTCGTTATCTGAGAAAACGGGGCTGCCGATTCCACATCGAGATGGATGCAGCGATGAGCGCACATCAGAGCGGCCGTGTCGGATACGGGAGAGTCCCCGTGGAATGGACGAGATGACGGCAGTTGAGTTGATAATCATTTGGGAACCGCAAATGCTTGCAGCATGGTTCAGATTGCATGGCTTAGAAAAAAATGGGAACGGCGGCTTCGTACTCAATGTTGTGCAATCCTAGGTAACGATGAAACGGTGTCTGACAGAGAGCCAAAGTTTCTGTCTCTATCGCGCGCTGAGAACTCGCATCGCATCAGGCCGAAAATAGGAAACAAGAATTGGTAGCAGCTTGCCTATTGAGTCGTCCTTCAGGCGTAGCAAGGTCACCGAGAGTGAACAGTGCAACCAAGTAGGTTGGCAAGGAACGGCCGACTCATGAGCGGCTCAATCGCCGCTTGTGTCCCTGTCAAGCGAGCCTAGGGAGGCTGACGGAAGACTGGTTGCCAGGGTTGACCTTGGCCCTCTAGGCCTCGCAAAATGCTGGCAATACGAAATCGCCGAGTCACCGTTTCGACCGTCAACCTGCTGTTCTGAGGGTCCTCCCTGGTGTGCCTGGTTCCTCATTTTCATTAGACGACCGTCCGAGCGGCGGTAGGCTCTGGCGTCATGGTGCAAGCGCTTCTCTTGGAACAGCGCGAAGAAGAAGGTGAGGCAGCCGTCGTGAGCCCGTGAGCTGCTTGAGCTGCTTGAGCTGTGGAGCGATATGGTCGGAGAATAACTCCTCGTCCCAGGAAGATGCCTGCGAAAGGCACCATGATTCGCCCGCTCGGTCCAAGGCGGGGGAGACGTATCTTGTCAAGAGGCGCCGAGACCGACATGGGAGAACCTTGCCTGCAGGTGTACAGTGGTAGGGTGACAAGCGACCCTGGTAACCCCAATCGTGCCCACCCCTGGGCGGATCAGTGGATACGACATCTATCTTCGCGTGCGGTGGGTGGACTATGGATCGTGGTACGGATGGTAATACGGGTGGATGATGCCAGAATAGGGGTCCAGACATTCGGTCTCGGATCAATCGTCTGTCGTTCGCAAATAACTCGGGAACGAGAACAAAAGACATTTGCCTGACCAACTCTAGCTCGAGCTGGCAAAAACGCAAAGCTGGGAATTGTCCCATAATGCCCCTGCGAGTACTCACATGCGCCAGAACTTCTAGCCGCATAGCAGTCGGGAGCGAGATAGGAGCGCGCTAGTAACGACAGAAATATCCAATCCCATCGCGAGGAGCTTATTTTTAGCGTGTGGTGGCGGCGGATAGCTGTCGCCGCTTTCTTTACTTGCTCGTCGAGGTTTTGCGTCCGACATGGCCTTTCTTATTCCTGGAGTGGTGACATGTAGACTTTGACTAGACTCTAGACTTTGGAATAACTCAGAGTTGGGCCAATGTTGAAGGCGCAAGTAGACCGAATAGAGGACTCTTGCGAATTGCTTCTTAGATGCTGTTGGACTGTGCTGCGACATTGGATCTCTCTTGTCTGGGCTATCGGGCTGCAGATGGCAAAGCAGGTCTGCGGCGTCTGATGATTGTTGTTATCATTGTTCCATATTCGGGTGCAGAAACACGACTCTCGCTGATTAGATGCGCACAGCCAGGGCTGGTCTGTGGAGATGTTTCTCGAAGCCGCTGCCGTCGAAGTGGCGTCTGTGGATTCAAGCTGCACTAAGCAGACATTTGAGTATGGGACCACGAGGTAACGCCATCGAAGATTCTTTGTCCTACCCACCGCCAAGCGAGCGGTTGTAGGGAGCCACGATCAAAGAATTGCAACTCGGTTGCCTGACAGGGAGGTGAGCCTCTCGAAGGATCTTTGGAGGTCCAGAGATGAAATAGAAGGAGCCGAAGAAGACTGGCCACTTCAAGAGCGGAGATGTGAGTGGGCACGAATCGAAACAGGTTGGTAAGGCGTGCCGCGTGTTGTGTGTGGAGGGGCCGGGGAGGATGTCCTAGATCTGATCTGACTGTGTGTGTTGACACGCCTTGCGCCTGCATTGAAATATCGATGGAGCATTCCTGAAAGACCACGAAGGTTTTGTGCGGGTTGTGCGGGTTGTGCAGCTCGTGGCTCGAATGCCCCCCCCCGGCTTCCTTTTTTCAGCTTGTGATGATGGCTATCTTGATGTTTGGGTGGGTTCTGATCTGGGTCTCGAGCAAATCTCTTTCCGAGATAAGGTGAGATGGAGGAAGCTTAGCTGGCTGTCCCGATGGTGTCGAACATGGATGAGATGGCTCCAGACAAGCCTTGGATAAGCAAGGAGGAGGCTGAGACGAGGAGACACGGCAACGCACAAGTGTGATGCTTTGACTGGCGGATGATTTGTTGTTGTTGTTGCCGCTGCTTGTTGTTGCTTGAAGTCGTCGTGTAGGTGGTTGATCATAATTCCCACAAAGTGTGCACGGATCTCTTCTTCTCCTTCCATCTCTCGAAAATGGGAGGGAGCACCACCATCAGGCTTAAGCCGATGTGTATTATGTCAGCTCGTGGCTGAGTAAGTTGCAGATGCAAAAGGGGACTCCTCCATTCTCCACTTTTAGCTCGATAGATACGTACCTTGGGAAGCACGACAGATCAGGACGGCCCGGCTTTCGGGAGAGGGCGGATACGTACCGCTAGACCCTCCTCCTTCAACTTCCCACACCCATTGCTCTGTGTCTCTGCTTTCCATCTTCAAACCCCATTGCCTTTCTCCAATCCCTCTCACCAATCCCGCTCGTCCACCCACCATGATCCATCTCTGTCGACTTCATCTCATCTCACACCCTTCGGCGCGGCCGTAACGACACACACCATCTCACTCATCTCCCCCATCCCCCTTGCTTATCCTTCTTCGCCGCGGACCTTTCCCTGCCTTAGGTGCGACCCTAGCGTTTCCTCCCGTTCTCATGGCTTGTCCCGTCTCCCGTACTATCTGCACCACAAATGAAGGATCGTCGTCAACCCGCAGGTTGATCGTTCACCGTTGATACCATCACCGAACCTTGCAGTGTTAGCGCAGCCATCGTCGCCCGAAATCGATTCGATTCCTTGGCGCAAATACGGCCCCCTTGAATAGCCTGCTATGTCCGTCAACATCAACTTCTATTCTTCACCAAATTCACGTCGAATTACGATGTGCAACGCTTGTCATCAATGACAGCGACATCTGCTTAAGCATCTGGTCCAACTCGAGTTATCGACGCCAGTCTCTCGCTTCGCAGCCAGTGGTAACTCGTTCAATGCCTTTCTTACATACAGATGTGTTGGCTATCGATTCTGACGGCTCCATAACCTTGTCGTGGCTTTTCGCCGGCCATAATCTGTCCAAGCACATTGACTTACGCATCTATCGCCGCACCAAGGCTCCCGCGCGCGATTTGGTTTACTAACCTTGAGACCAGCACCATCCTGCAGTCTTTCTTGGCTTCAGTTCTTCCCGCTGGTGACTGTGCTGCTGCCCGCTGCAATACTTGAGATAGTGTCTGATGCTGGACTCTGCGCCAACGTCTGCGCCAGCGTCTGATACTGCCTTTGCGCAGCCTCAGAAGCAGCATGATGCGGCTAAGCAGCGCAGACCACCCCTCGGCTTCAACGGCAGGGCCAGGTATTGACAAAACCCCCCCCTTTGTTTAGTGCTGTCAAATATCCATTTTAGGAAACAGCGGCGCCATTCCCGCGGGTGGAACTGAGGTAAGGTAAGGCAGGCCATCCCACACACTCACATACACACATATACATGATGGATGGGACTAAGGGAGACACACAGGCTCAGCCCAGCCTCCCACACGAACCGTGACGACATGTCTCCCACTTCATTTGCCTTTGCCTGGGATCCGATTGTCATGCCAGTTGGCACAGACCTGTCCAGTGTCGAGGCAGAAACAGATGGCACGCGCCAATGGCCACTCAGTCCTGGTCGATCTGCCCCGTGCCTTGAAACCCGGCAACCCGCAGCTTTCAGAGATATCCCGGCCAACCTACATGTTCAAAAATCCATGCCTCGGCCGGGTCTAGCCAGCAGCGTTCAAGCCCACCATGGTCGACATGGCTCTAGCATGGCTGTCTCTCACAGCGACTGCTCCAAGGTGTTCCCTAGCAAATCAGTTGGATGTTGTGGCCCAAGTGTCGATGACTCTCTGTAGACATTTCTTGGCTCCCTCTAACCTTGCTTTTTCGTACTCGTTCGGCCGGCAAAGATTATCTCTCCACCCACCCACACGCTTCAGTTAACCTTCTCTGACATTGTCTCTCATCTTCATCTCTTGTCTCGTTCTCTTTCGCTTTCTCTAACCACCCTGAGAACGTTCATGCTTACTCGGTTGTTGTCATCTTCTCTTCCACCTTCTCGACTCTTATTACTCGTTGTCTATCATTCTGTTTAGTCCATCCACAACTGGGTTGACTCGCAAGGTATCCCACCTCCCCGACTGCTCCTTCGGGATCATCCCATTTCTTGTCTGTGCCCTGGCGTTTCTGTTTGATCTCCCACCCCCTCCCTCTCCTAGTCTAGGAACTCCCACATTCATCCTCACGAATTTGTACGCCGTATCCTCACCGGCTCGCCGAACGCTCTCTCCCCCCTCCACCAAGACCCCCATGGCCGTCCTTTCTCTCTCCCCGTCGCCGCCGCCACGGCGCCGCGGCCCCTGTCAAACATAAAGCTTACTCAACTGGGTTAATCAGTACGAACGCACTACTCAGGTACCTCGCACCGTTCCCCCGCCGGTCTTGGCCGTTTTATTGTTGGACCTGGCTAGTGGATGGCTCCAATGTACCTACGCAATACGAAAAGCCGTGGTCTGCTTCAAGCAGAAGTACACACATACGCATACCACAGATCCCTCTTGATCCCATAGCACGCACTACTGTATCCTGTTATGCAACCTGGTGCCTTGCGTGCCTTTGTCCACCTCATCACCATGGTCATTCATGTCCATGTTATGCCCAGGCTGACCCAAAGAGTGTTGTGTGCGCCGGCCACAGACCTCATCGACTTGTGGTAGGTATCCACTCCAAGCATTACTATCTCTTGCTATGCTCTACTTCCAAGACCGATTCCATGGCGGCTGAACACGCATCGGCGCCGTTTCCTTCCTCCCCTCACAAGTCCCAGTGGAGTGCTTGATACCAAACATTCGAGCCAGTGCCGGGCCACCAAGTAGCCTTGTACCCTCGCTCAAGGATCCATGTTGCACATCTCCATGTGCTCCATTGTCTTGCGTTAAACGACTGTGCGTGCTCAGTCTGCTTTTCGTCCTGAAGCAGGCACCGCCTCGGCCTCCCAAGATCCCATCGCCCGTCACCCACACACTATTACCAACCCTATCCATCCAAGCTATTCCCACTCTGCTGGGAAGAAGCTGATGCCATGCCCAGACCGCTTCCGTATTCGCCGAGCTGACGGGTCCCATGCAACCCTTGCCCACTGCGCCCGGCCCTGGTCCATACATTATTCCTTTCTCTCCTCGACTTTGCTTCCGCGATATATTTCAAAACCGTCCACCCTTTCCGCCTGCTTCGTACCGATCCTGGAGGAACTCTTCTCTCTTACTACTACTCGTTCATCTTCTTCATCGCTGTTACCAAATTCGTAGACGCAAGTTCGTCCAGAACTATAATCCGCAGCGTCATTGCCTTATCGAACCCTACGCCTTAGACCATTCCGTCGGGTCCCTTCTTATTACACGGCAACCGCTCCCAATTCAGAGCCTCCCCTTCCACCTCTTCAAATTCGATACACAATTCTAAATTTATTTGATTGTCCCTACCTCGTATACATCATCGAGTACGTAGGATCGTGTGCCTCGCCAATTCAACCACATCGAACTTGATTACCATCACAACGACAAAGTCTGGCCAAGACATCGCATCATTCGCCTTGCAGCTTGATGATAGCTCCTGTCTAGTAACCTCACATCAAACTCGATCGCTTCAGAGCGATCCAAAAATACCGTCACAATGGTCTTCTGCGCATACTGCGGGAAGTCCTTCACCAGAAAGGAACACCTAGAGAGACATATCCCAAGCCGTATGTTGATTCTCGTGCTGCAAATGGTCGAGGCCGAGCAAAAACTGACTGTTCTGGTATAGACACCAACGTAAAGCCCCACCGCTGCAGTGCCTGCCAGCTTTCGTTCGCACGACGGTTAGTTCAATATGGAATCTCATCGACAGACATTCACTGACACACCTATGACAGAGACCTTCTGCAAAGACATCACTCAACATACCATGAGGCGCGGGACCCCATGGAGCCGTTGCCTGGCGGTGTTCCCACAGTAGCTGGCCGGACACCAATCGCTTGCCAAAATTGCGCCAACGCAAAGACGGGTTGTGATAAGAGAGTACCTTGCTCGCGTTGCGCAGAGAAGAATCTGCCCTGCGCAGCGAGATTCGCCCGGAGATCATCAAAGGCCGCGGTCAGAGCTGCCCAGGCCAGCGCGGCTTTCCAACAACAAATGATGCCGACTGTGCCCCAACCACCACAGCCAGCTCAGCCTGTTGCATTCATGGACCTCGATCCAACCATGCCCAAGCAAGACTCACCTGGCAAGATGTCAACTGGGTCTCCAATTGCGACCATGGACCCTCGCATGATGGAAGGCCCTGTGAAGAAGAGCTCGCCAGCACAGTCACATCCCAGTTCTGATGACTTCCCATCACCACACAGCCGGGTAGATGGGCTCGACGAGTTCATGCAGCTCAACAGCGATTTCATCACACCTGACACGAACTACCAAGATATGATGGTCTGGCCTGAGTACCCTCTGGAGCTCGACATGTACTCCAGTCAGCTCCCGATGTCGCGGCCCGACATGTCTATGCCCAGCTTCACAGAACTGAGCGACATGTCGTCAAGCTCAGCATCAGAGCCAATGACTGCCTCCTCTTCACGAGGATCTATCCACACGCGAAGTACCAGCATCATGTCCACAGCTGATTTTGACACTACAATGAAGCCAGCTGAGCAAACCGTCGGTATGCCGAGTGAATCAGCGATTCCAGAGTTTGAAGTTGTCATTGCCGCCGAGGACTCCTGGCCACTCGCTCGATGCAATCCGCCCATCTATTCAGGAACGTGCCCGAGGACGGCGATCGTGCACTTGGAATGCCTGGAAAGAAAGTCCAAGGAAGATGGTACCTGGAGCTCGCTCGAGAAGTACCTGGAGAACGTCGATTGGGACACTACCGATGCCTCCGTCGTTCCTCTCACATCTCGTACTCGCGACCGCATGCTGGCCATTACGCAGTCATTCCTCCAGAAGGCGCTTGACATTCACCGAAGCGGGCTCAGCAATGGGTACTCCAAGACTGGATACGCCACACCTAGCGAGTTCAACTTCATTGTTTTGCCGCCTACAAAGATTCTCGAGTATTTCCTCCGCAGTTACGTTCGCAGCTTGCAGTACTACTACCCCCTCATTGTCGCAGGATGCGTTGACCCCAATGAGATGCTGCTGAACAACCAGGCGTCGACATTGCTGCTTCTGTTGATGATCGCACAAGGCGCTGCGGCAGTGCCGATGGCTGAGGCACGGTACCTTGCTGCAGGTCTGACGGAAACCTGTCGAATCTCACTCTTCGATATCATCGAGAAGGATGTCGAGCTGTCTGCGGACCCCGTCGCCTTGAGATGTGCACTTCTCTTCACCCTCCAAGGTGCTTGGAGTGGTGACAAGTGGTTGATGGATATCTCGATGGGACAACGGGGAATGTACTTATCGGTAAGCAGCCACAATCCTCCCAACATGCTAAGAATAAGTTCACTGACGTAAAGCAGATGCTCAAACACGCCGGCATGTTGGAGCCTCAACCATCCATGATCCCCACGTTGAACAGCACAACAAGCACCGAGCTTCAGTGGCGGGCTTGGTTGCATCGAGAGATGCAGAACAGGCTTGTATACAACTGGGTCATGTGTGACCAAGAGCTCAGCCTGTTCCATGATACCCCGCCGCAGTTGGCCATCACCGACCTACAGTGCCCGCTCCCCAGCCCCGAGGCCCTTTGGCTTGCGTCCAACTCGGAGCAGTGGTTCGCAAATGTCCAGAATCTCTACGGTTGCACCGCGAATGTCAACCCGCAGCTTCTGTCCAGCCCTTCCCTCACTCCCTCTCTGTGCGAGCTATTCCAAGACTTCCTCCACGACAACCTCTCCCGCCGCCAAGCCGGCCTGTCTCCTCAACAGCTTCGCCTTCTCCTTCACCCCCTCCAGTCCCTTCTCTGCCACCTGAGGCAAATGCTCTCCTGCTTCTCCGATGTTCTTTCTACCCGTCGCGCGACTTCGAGGACTGTGACCAAGTCGAGCACCATGCTCCGCCTGGAAGAGGTTCAAGCACTTCTCCAGAAGTGGTACGAGCTCACCATGCTGTACTACAAGAGTAACCCCAACTGCACGACCACGCGCTGCAACCTGGTTCTCTACCACCTCATCTCCCTCAACGCCGTTACCAACTTCCCAGAGATTGAGCGTCTCGCCCGCCGCGACGGCTTCGATGGCTCCTACTGGGAGCTGAGCCTGCGCCACAAGCGCTGCGTCTACAACCGCGAGGAGGCCATCTTCCACTGCGGCCAGGTCCTGCGTCTCTTGCGCTCCATGCCTGCCGACCGCCGCCCTTGCTGGTGGGCCGCCGGTGTCTACCGCGCGACCCTTATCCTCTGGGCTGACAGCGTCGCACGCCTTGACCCCAACTTCCAAAAGGCCCAGCAGGCCCACCAGCAGTCATCGTCCCCGTCATCTCAGCACCAGGGCCAAAGCCCCGAGCATCTTAGCGGCGCTGGCGCCTCTAATGCTGCCGCGGGCGGACAGCACGGTAGCGGAAATGTCGTCGCGATCGACCAGGTCACACCGGAAGACCCGTCCGTCATCTCCTACCTGTGGAGCGGGGGCGACGGAATCGCCGTCCTGACGCGCCGCGACGGCACCACGCTTGGCTTGGACAAACCTGCCGAGGTGATCAACTACGGCATCATGGCCATCGAAGAAGGCGTCACATGCCGTGTCGGCGATGGTATCAGACGCAAGCTCATCACCCTCAACAACAACTGGAACGTGGACGGCCTCGCCAACACGGCTACCGCGTAAAGAGAGGTCCATTGTCCCTCGTTCTTACTCTGAACATCCTTCGAACTCAACCAAAAAGTATTTTATCTTTCTTGCTATGTTGTTTCTCTCATACACACTTGGATATATGGATCTTGTGGATAACCGTCCTTAACTCTGTACAATCTTCTCTTTGCATTTTTTCCAATCGGCGTTCATGGTTTATGATGACGGGTACATTGGGGAAGGACACATGAACATGATGGACGAGACACATTCTTCGTCAACAAACTGGCACAAAGGCGATCCAGTATGATGGGGCTTTGCTTTTTGGGTATATTTGTCCTGCTGTTCTATACGATCTTGTCCATTATTTAGATACCTCAGGCCGCTGGTCATGACATGGAGGGCCTTCACTTCTTAGCGACATGTACTTTAGTCACTTAGCAATTACAAGCTTTAACTTGGACACACAATCTTCCCATAATTAAATCGAACCAGTGTATCGAGTTGACGAGTTCAACTACCGGAAATGGTATGACTTCGAAGTCTTTAGTTACGCAACGCTGCAGATGAGATGAAAAGTCGCATGAGTTGACAAGACATTGACCTTTACACCACTTCCTTCCACAATTGGACGGAGGCATGTGATGTTGAGATATGACAAGCAGACATACGACACACCTGAGAAAAGCAAGCAACATGATCCTCGTGATTATGATGCTCTCGATAAGATTTGTCGCTCGCATGTGAGAACACCCAATGAACTCGCGCAATCTCATGTCTCATGTCTCATGTGTTCCTTGTACAGACTTGATCTAGAAATCCCTCCCGACGAGACGGGAAGTCAAACCTTAGTTGAAAGTGGAGGGCGGAAGGTGGATGATAGGTGGACGGGTAGGTGGGCATGCAGAGCAAGGACAATAGCAAGAGTTGCTTCTCTGCTTGGTACTTAGGCAAGAAGGTCCTTGCTCTCGTTCACCGCTGACATCATCTGTGCGCATCAAAAACTTGTTTGGACAACGAACACAGGTGAAAGCGATTGAGCCTTCATCCTACGACCCAGCAGATTGGGTGCCGTGAGAAAGGAGGATCGGATGATAACTCCGCGGCACGGAGAGGGCGAAGCTCTCCCTCTTTCTTGTAGATGCTTGGCGGCGCCGGCGGAATTCGGGAGTGTATTGCCAAGTCAAGACGCCAGCGAGACGTGCAGGGCACACCGCTTGCAGACTCGATACGGCGATAATGAGCAGAATTTCGATGCGTGAAGGATTGAGGGTTGTTAAGCTCGTTGTCAACAAGGTGTACCCTTCATCTCACGCCTCGTCATACCATCGACCTCCCATGCTCGGTTATAGATGAAGAGTACGAGGCATACTCTCACATTATGAAAACGGGAGATCTACGATGCAGAGCATGAACCATCATTGTATGGTATCAGAAAAGATATTAGCGTTTCAATGGAAGAGTCGATGTATGATGATGTTTGTTATGTTTTCTTGTGACCGCAGATAGACACCACTTCAGTAGCGCCAAGGGTCTTCCAAGGAACCCATCATGAAAGGGGACGCAACCTTCTCGAAGATCAAAAAGCTTGCTTCTCAATCGGCCGAAACCCGCGGGCGATGACTACCCATACGTTTCCAAAGTTGCGCGGCAGGCGTGGGATATTGGACGCAGTACGAGCGGAAACTCGGACGGATGGGGACAGAGGCGCCATCACGGGGTGACGGACTTATGTTATGAAAGTCAGAGTCTACAAAGTCTTGAGAGAGAAGCGCCCGTGCGAATTTCTTCCCCGAGACCGAGGGTAGCTTTCAGAGAGTAACGGTTCACGACAGCAAATGGGAGTTTCCGAAGAATGCTCCGAGTTCGAGTGGACAGGCTACGAGGAGGAGGGGTCATGCTGTGTTTCACAGCGTCGTGGCTGGTAGACTTCCAGCCCCTCTCTTTGATAAAGAATGAGATAATACCGTTTTTGACGGAGGACCTGAATGCAAGAAACGTTTGTGGGAGCGCTTTTCTAATGCGGTGCTCGCGATCGACAGGGCAAGGGGAAGGTCGTTCCATACGGTCCAATATCCCTACAGGGCGATGGCTGTCCTTGCTGGTAGAGTTACGAATGTTTCCCATGACAGGCACCTAGCGTTTTGCTGGTCCCTTTTTTGACATGAGGGTGTGATGGAAAGACAGAAATTGAGTAGTCTGAGCGGACTTGCTAGGGAATCCGACCCGAGGTCCCCTACATGAGGTGGCTGAGTCGGAACTCACTCCGGTAAGGGGTCGTCCTTGAGAAGCATAGAGAGAAGAAGGAGGGGAAAGCGGGAACCGATGATTTACTGCTCGAATCTTATTTTCAGCAAGCGTGTGTATGTATGTGTGTGGTGTTCTTCGAAAGAGTGACGCGCAAACCAAAAGGAAAGAAAAAAAAAAGTCATCTTAACTTCTGAAAGCCGTTGGGTTTGACATTCCGACTACGTAGCTAAGTTCTCTGCCTTGGTCTCTCGAGAGGGTGTGCTGGACGGAAATTCCACAGCTTGCCGACGGGCGGGCGAGCAGCGCTACTGGGAACGAGGCGACACCGGATTCTTCGGGAGGCAAGCCTTGTTCGCTTTCGGTGTTGGGCTATCGGACGACTTCTTGTGTAACTGTTTGATCAGATAGGGAGTTTGACGGGAAATTGCCAAGATCCGCCTTTCACACCGGGATGGCGGGAGTTCGGTATGAGACGTGGGCAAGGGGCCGGGATATCTATCCGAGTCGGATGAAGCTTGTTGGAAATGTTTTGCAATTGGAAGAAATGCTGCTTGCTCACCCAGTATTTACTGCGATGGGTTAGTTTTGTTTATCTCCAAACGCCAAAAAGAGAGTTTGGCGGCTCGCCCGGTCCATTGCTTGTTTGATGGTTTCTTGTCAAGGGATCGTGGTCTACCAAAACGATAGCGGACCCGAGAGTCTTCTTCTGCTTTTGGGCTGGCTACCAGAACATCGCGGCCGCGGTGGATCGTCGGAGGCCGCGTTTTTTCGGCTGATCTAAAAGCCATGTTATCGGCCTCCGATGAATGTGAGGCCGTTACTTTTGGCTTTGGGCTCGGCTCCATGGAGCGGTCGGTGCCCTGCCGGCGCCGACATGAAGCCGTCTCTGGGACCGCACCGCGAAAACTTTGGACCGCGTTGACGATGTTTGCTGTCTCGCTTTCTTCTCATCTTCTTGCCTCGTTGAGTCTAGTGTTCAGAGGCAGTGCTTGATCTCTCGACATGGCTAGGTAATCGCCCAACCAAGCATCGTCTGAACAAGCTGCATTGATCGGGCACGTCCCGAGAGCCGAGGCAGTAAAAGGCGATACCCAATGCCGCCATGTACCTAGGGATACTGATATCCGCAAGGTAAACATACATCCAATCAGGTTTGAAACGGACAGAAATATAGTTCTGTCCTACGATAAGAACGTGTGGTCAAGACCTCTTCCTGACGCCGAGGAATTGAATCTCTCGTCTGAAGCAGACTTGGTCACTGTTTGTCAGCTGGAAAGCAAGCCGACCATCTGCAACAATTTGTTTGAAGATTCGGAGCCATAACCAATTCAGAGCAGCAACACACGATGTACCAAGCCGGGTTGTCAAGAGCCCAGACCTTGCGTTCCCTTGACCCCGAGCATACGTGTCATGCCGGGGCTACCAAACGCCAGTCAAAGCTCCAGACCCGAGGCTGCGGATCTATACAATTCACCTCATGAAGTATTACCGAAACCTTGTCATCCTGATACCGAAGGCATAAACTGCTCATGCTACGGGTATAAAGGCGCTTGGAAACCTGGTTAAGTTGCGGTTTGCCACACAATGCTTGTAGTAAGGCCATGTAAATGATTCAATGCTGCATGTTCAGCCAGCGCAAAAGAGGCAGTCTATTGCGCGGGACCTCTTTTGCGCGGGAGTCTAAGTTTGAACGCATTGAGAATAGTTGTATGAATTTCAAGGTCTCGCACTTCGCTCTATTGGAAATTTTATCCCAATCTTCAAATTTTGCTCTTGTCGGCATTAATCAAAGAGGGGGTAAGTTATGGAAAAGCCGGCCTGTACTGTAGCATTCAACTTTGGGCCGGTATAGAAGATAGATGAAAAACGCATGGGCTTTTGCACATCGAATTCGCATTCCTTGAGTCTTGATCAGGCATTTGCAAGAAGTGTATTGAAACCCCCGGTCTGGCCCTGTCTCTCGTGGATTGAGTAGGGCCACCAGTCCTGGCCGATCTGGTCATTAAAACTAGGTTTTTCATCAGGTGATAGATTATATGTCAGTTCTAGTTCATCTCTCCTGTGTTCCCTCTAGCTGCCAGCCTATGTTGACGTCTGGCACGCTAACGGTAAGAAGTTTGGAGGGATCAGTGACCTTGAATGGCAACGAGAGAGTGGTACTAAGTCGATTCCGAAACCACAGCTCTATGAATTGCATTCGATCTAGTTGAGAAGTGTATCTATCCTACATTATCTACTGTCTTCCTTTGAAGGCATTCCCTGAAAAAAGGTGAAAGGCGTCACCTGAGGACGGGAAGAAACACCTATGCCGGCTCCTTCTCGACTGAAGCTATTGTGATTTCTGCAAATCCTCGAAATTTTACTACAAAACTGCCGCAGCTAGAGATTGAAACTATGAAACGTTGACCTGGTTCTCGTCTTGCTCCAGAGACGTCGTCTTCATTAAAGTCGTTCGTGAGGGAGCATCACGGGAACGTGTGGATACTCCCGGGAGACCCACCCACACACCCCTCAGAGCATGGTGACTAAGCAAGCCATGTCTTTAACATCACAACTGAAAGGCACATTGCCGTATACAGTTGGCCTCCACGATAGGATTCGGACCTTCGCGTTTATGACATTCAGCGCGACTCGAAACCCAGCTGTCTCTGATGATAGTCACAGCAACGGACGACCATTGAATGTCACGGGATTTCTGTATGGGATTATGGATGACATCCTTTGAGAGTAAGGTAAGCTGTGGTACGCTGGACCCCTAAGGGTACGTACCGATTTCACGACCGGACCTCCGTTGGGGGTTGGGGCCCCGCCGTGGCGGCGACGGGCGAGGGGCACCGGTTCCTGGCGCCGCGCGACCGCCCTGACATGGCTTTCGCCCGTAGGGCCGCTAAACGCGACGCTACCGCCGTTTTAGTCGTCGGATCACCATTGCGGGTTCAGTTGGAGCGGGAACTTCGTACGTGCGAGTGCTACGGCAACCAGGGGCGGACGAGCCTTCGGTGCTCCCCTTTCATGACCTAAAGATAGCCAAAGGAGAGTATACCTTACACAACGAACAAGGCTAGAGAGTCAGGAGGATCTGGTGCCATGCTATGCTCATGGTTTCCCACAACACAACCCGCTCTTGTTGAGTCTCCTCCAACACTCCGGGGGTTGACTCCGGGCTTCGAGGAGTTCCGACTTCAGAGTACCGATGAACTGTTATACTGCCAACCAGTGAGGATCTGGAGTAGCAGCCCGCCAAAACCAACAGTGGTCCAAGGAAGTTTCACCCACAATATGAGGTCACATTTACTACATTGCAACAGCGAAGTAAACGTAACGTTCTAGCGTTTTGCTACTGCTGCTGGAGCTTTGGCTGAGACTCAGACGTAGACCTAGACTCACATAGGTAGTGGCGTCTGATCTGAAGACGACGGGCTGTTCTCCTTCGCCGCTCTCTCGCGAAAGGAAGAAGCGTCGCCGGGGGCGCGAACGCGTGGACCTCCCCCATCCAGATTATCCTCTAGGTAAGGTAGCCCTCTGGCTTGCACTCCCTCAATGTCCCCGGGCCCCGATCCTAGCTGAACCCACACCCAAATGCAAGGCGTTTCGCTTCCCGGCGGAGGTGCGGCGGGCAACCGGGCGGACATGCGTTCGGTTCTTCGCCTTTAACCACAAAGCGTCAACTGGCACCTACACGCCAAACGCTGTGTTTTCATTCCTGTATATAACTTCCTCTTCTCAACCGCTCTAACTATCTTCTTTCTCTCTTATCCTCATCCCATCCTTTCCTTTCCCTTCTCTTCTCCTCGCCATTGAACTTATACACAATGGCTCCTTCCGCGACTGAGAACATCGCTGCTCAGCAGCCTGTCGAGTACGACGCGGCGCGTCCCTTCGTCGGCAAGGTCGCTCTGATCACCGGCTCCGGCCGCGGTATCGGACGCGGCATTGCCGTCGAGCTCGGCAAGCGCGGCGCAAACGTCGTCGTCAACTACGCCTCCTCGGCCGGCGCCGCCGAGGAGGTCGTCGCCGAGATCCAGAAGCTCGGGTCAAAGGCCATCGCCCTCAAGGCCGACATCAGCAAGCCCGCCCAGGTCGTCGACCTCTTTGACCGCGCCGTAGCCCACTTTGGCCGCATGGACTTTGTCATCTCCAACTCCGGCAAGGAGGTCTGGTGCCCCGAGGAGGAGGTCACCGAGGAGCTCTTCCAGAACATCTTTGACCTCAACACCCGCGGCCAGTTCTTCGTCGCCCAGCAGGGCCTGAAGCACTGCGGACGCGGAGGCCGCATCCTCCTCACTTCCTCTATTGCTGCCCAGATGGGCGGTATCCCCAACCACGCCCTGTACGCCGGCTCCAAGGCCGCCGTCGAGGGCTTCACCCGCGCCTTCGCCGTCGACTGCGGTGCCAAGGGCATCACCGTCAACGCCATCGCCCCCGGCGGTGTCAAGACGGACATGTACGACGAGAACTCGTGGCACTACGTCCCCAACGGTTACAAGGGCATGCCCATCGAGATCATCGACCAGGGCCTTGCCAACATGAACCCTCTTAAGCGCGTCGGTGTCCCTGCCGACGTCGGTAAGGTCGTCGCTTCCCTCTGCCATTCTGACTGCGAGTGGATCAACGGTATGTTTTGAGAATCCATCCTTCACAAGCTGATCATCATAGACATTTTTCTAACGCCTGCCATAGGTCAAGTCATCAAGGTCACCGGTGGCGGCACATAAGTGCACCCCAAATTGAGCCTCACTGGCATCTCTATCCGTGCGGGGCTGCCTCAGTGATATTTTAATGCATTGGATCGATGGGCGAGCCGGACGCCTGCTATCCATGGGTTTGGGACTAGGTCGGTTAATATGGGGGCTAGGAGTAGGGGATTTTACATAGCACCTAGGACAGGCGTACGTAGACATGATAATACAATGCGGAGCTTGACTAGAAAACTTCCTATTGCGTTGAACGTGCATGCTCAATATCAGAATCCCATTTGACTCGCTTCTCTCGTCAATCGAATAAATGAGACTTCAGGTGATTAATCGTGTGATGGCCATTGTGATATCCATGATCTGATGGAATTGAACTTTTGTGTGCTCAGATACCATAACCTAAGAGTGAGATATCTAAACCTCCATCATCAAAGTATCTCATCCGCTCTGTCCGCCTCAGTGGCCGCTACAAGCCATCTCCGCTCGGGGGAGGGCACTTGACATCTACGGCAGAGACGGCACCCAAGCTTCACGCCGCTATCAGTCGCTGGTTTTCAATACATGCTCAACCTTCTCCCGCAACCATCGGGTTAGACTGTTCGTAAAGATCGGGAAACTTCACACAGAAAGCGGGGAGATTCGCCAGATCCTCAGTGTTCAAGTGTTCTAGACCGGCAAGGTATCGGATACTTGGAGGCCAAAGTACCTCTTGTACACGATGGGAAGGGCCGATTTGGCAAGAGAAAAAGATCAAATCCCTGTTCTGGCGTCAGCATACCAAGGATCAGGTAAGTAGACTCGATTGTGTCTTTCTGAATTTGGCATCACGATGGTCTATGAAGCCCAGGCGGCTGGTTTTACGAGTGAGAGAATTGGGTTTGGGCACGTTCGTCCACTTAGTCACCCCGCTGCCCCCTCCTCTCCCCACCAAAGCTAGATACAACGACACCGTAATCATCTCGAAACAAGGAGGATCACGGACTTTCCCAGTAGGCTTCTCACGTTTATCCAAATACACTTGTACAGGAATCCAATGGTGTAGTCGAGTGGGGGCAAAACAACGTATGCTACTGGAAGCCATAACGGTCTAAGCCGGACTGCGTGTCAGGAATGGATGAGGCGCAAGCACAGAGGATTGCTTCCGCTGACAGCCCTCTAGTGTGTGTGTGTGTATGCGAATCCGCTGTCAACGCGCTGACGCTGGCACCTGTTAGGGGTCGGGAGTGATAGCTCCCAGCCTCTAAGTAAGCTTCTTATGCGGCATTGCTGGAGCTCTACCAGGAAGCTCTGAGCTGGCTTGACAGTGGTTCGATAACGTCTCGTCAGAGTCGTACCATGCAAAGCTGACGGCGTATTTTTTCCAAAGGAAGCAAGAATCTCACCCGCTAAGACTTCCGAATCCATCCGGCATTTGCTCTCAAAATGCCACCCAATGCCATGTGCTCGTCAAGCTTTGTTGCAGAACACCTCCGTAAGAATTCTGGAACGTCAGCCACTTCCATTGTGCTACGTCAACAGGCTGCCAAACGCTGACGATAGAAGCCGGTTCAAGCCCCGGATCTCGGCAAATGGGAAGTGCGCCGTCTTGAGGCCTAATATAGCTCCACTGTTTCCCGAAGGCCGGCAGTGGGGCACCGTCCGGCACTACGGAAGCCCCGATGTCACGGTCTGGGATACTGCCGGTACGCCGGTACTGAACCGGCTTGTTACCCTTTTGGGTAATAATACGAATGCCTATGTCTCTTGCAATCCATGTCTTATGAATACGGGAATACTGAAGCAGACATGATGAAAATTCTACGAGGAGATTGCCAGCGGTCGCCCCACCTGAAGCGCACTTCCGCATCGTTAATTCCTCTTCTGCATCGCTGCCTGCTCACATGATGACAAGAGTCTCCGATCGACGCTGCACTCCAGCACAAATATGTCTGTAGGTAGCGATTGTCCCCCTTCATCCTTGTTAGAGATAGGCATTCAACGGTGCGGCAAGTCACCGTTATGCAACACCGTTTCTGTCCCACCACCGTCTTACATTCAGCTGTGCTGATTTGCTGACTAGGATACTCCTCCGTCTTGCGGTCCGCGGTGCTACTTGAAAGGCTTTCTCTAGAGTGCAATATTCGTGTCAGACAACCTGGGACCTTCAAGCCCTATGCCTCCTGGCACATACAGAGCCTGCCATCCATCGGCCACCACCACAAAATTTCCGCCTGCTAGAATTCTGGATTCTGGGGACTCGATGCATTGCGGAATCTGAGGATAATTTCCTCTACCCATCAATCATGACGTCGACTACAGCGTGTCGTCCCCCCCTGCTAATGCCATGGTACTCTGACATACAGATCGCGACCCACCTTAGCCGACCCCTGGAGATTGGTAAGATGTACCGCAAGTTACCCCAAAGATAGATTCCACCGATCGACGAGAAATCGCCGTTGTGTACGATAAAGAGTGAGTACTAGGCTCATCTACAGTGGCATTTGATGTAACGAGAAGAACTCCGATTTGAGAGTCGCTGACCTTTCAAGGATTGAAAGCAGAAGAATCAACTTTTGTGTTCAACAGACGCGCTAGAACCTGTGTCTATGGATGCCGGGAACCGACAGAAAGTTTCACCATGAATTCGGAATCGACACTAGGAAGCAATGGTTTCTTCGCCTCGGTCAATTCCGATACCAGGGTGATGACAGCGGGAAGCTACTTTGAATGCTGCCAGACGCGATGATAGCCACAAGGTTTGCTGCAAGGTAACGCCACTAGAAAATGAAAACATTGCCCTCGGAAAAGCTCGATACAAGGGCTTGCGTTCAGCCGTCGAATCGGGCGAACCATAGCCATTGGCAGTCAGCGGTATCACGCAGTGTCAGCCTCGCTACTCGCGAAACTCTCCGGTCGAGGATTCGATCACAGCATGGCTCCAATCGCGGTGGCGCGTACTTAGGGCGTCAATGGGCAAAACAGACGTGGCAGCTCTTATCTAGCAGGAAGTTTTGCCTCTGGAAGCAGGCCTCGGTGAACACCAAGACGTGGATGATCTTTTGGAGATTTCAGGCAGCCAGAACATGGCCTAGAGCTGGGCTGCTCCCTGCAAGCAAGCCACTGCTTCCAATATTGAATGCAGAGCCTCCTTTGGGATGGCAAGGCGAGTGGGTGTGATGCGGGGCAACATGGTTTGCTGTGAGTTGGTGGGGGTTGCTCGATGGCCGATTTCGCGTGGGAGACAGAGCCATACTTCTGCGTCGTGTCCATCTTGCGGGCGACAAGCCGGGCGGCGAGAGTAAGCTCGTTCCTGGGTCGGGCGAAAGAAGCCCTTGCGAAGGGCACAATAGCTACGAGAATTCGTGCATAATCAAGAGCCATGGCTTGAAAGACGTTGGTTAGCTTGCGGAGAACCTTGAAATGAATACGAAGCTGCGCAGGGTGAGACATGGTCTAGGAGGGAGAAGGGATTTGAGGTTACACAAACATCGTCCACGGGGCCAGTCTCCGCGAAACAACGTTAACAGAAGAAAGCGGATAAGCAAATCAATAAATCAGGCGGGCCTCGTATCCATAGAATCTATGACGATCGATCTGATAATGAGGAGAAACAGAGCTTACAACGATGATTCCAAAAGATAGTGTTCACTGGTAACGAAGGTGGTGAATGATCTACCGCTTGGAGCTGTTGTCGTTCAAAGAGTTGCATGAGAATCCCATCAATGTATCGCAACTGACAGTCTAAGGTGGGATTGGAAAGTCTGACAACATCTCGCCCTGTCTTGTGGGCGGTTCATCTTTGTGCCGTTGCGGGGAGGATTGAGCTGGACTCGGGACCGACCGCACACCCACGCCGGAAAATTGGCTGCGATGCAGGCCACTTGGCACCGTTCATATTCCGAATTTGAGGCTAGATGTTGATCGCGGACATCGTATCCAGGGTCTAGCATGCCACGGAAGGTAATGAGCAGCGAATGTATGCCCAGAATTCGAAAGCTAAGCCCCACTGGCGTCCTCACAACACCGACTGGGGTGCTGATAGGTTACCTTTCGAGATGTGCATCGCGGAGCATGGCAAGGCCGCGGCGACTGGCCTTTGAGATTTGTGCGACTGGCGACTACCTTTGACTCTTTGCACGTCTGGTAAGGTCATCGTGATGTGCGGCCGCGGTTTCTCGGGCGCATCCCAATTCGTGAGAATCAGAGAAGAAGATGGTGTTGCAGAGAGAACCCAACAGGCTGTCTCACATCAGTAAGACGAACGGGTCGACTGAAGGGGCCAGCTGGGCCTATGGGGCCATGAGGGTACCTTTGAAGCCGTTACTGGAAGCTGATGACGATGATGAAGGGGTGGGACTGATTGTGGTGTGGGTGGTGCGGGAGAGGAAGAGCCAAGGGGTTCTCGCAGCAAGGTTGCACACCAATTCAACTCCATCACGAAGAAGTGACGACCCAATTGCTTGTCCTGCCACTCGAATTTTCCGGCAGAGGAGGAAAGAGGTGGGGGAAACACAGCAACAGTAACCTCCATTCCTCGCCCTTACCCAAGATCACCAACGCCGGAGATCTTGATGTTTTCCACTTCGTAGGTACTCCCCAGGCACTTTACCTCTTTTGGCGAGAGATAAGGCAAGCAGGCATGACTAAGCCTTCCTCCTTGGCAAGGTCCCGGCCGTAGTCCACGACTCCACGTATCCTTGGGTTGGTCTGGACTGACGTCCGTTCTTCTTTTTCCGCATTTTGTGCCATTTCCATCCTCCAGTCTCTGCATTCCCAACGTCTTCTCGTTGCCTCTCGTCCAATCAATCTCGAACACTGTCAGCACAACTATGGCCTGATTTAATGAGAAGACTTTGCTGCAAACCTCCTCGTCCGACTCCAAGATTGGAGCCTGGCCAAACATCGCCCCCGTCCAGCAGTCATGGCATTCTGCACGCCGTTGTCCACTCTTGTAAGTACGCGTCATTACAACTACAGCCAAAGATTGGTTCCCCTTTGCATAAGACGCCCATGCCTTGCTTCCCCGCTGCATGCAAATAGTCTGAATCGTTACCGACTGATTCATCTCCAGTTTGACGCTACTTTGCCTACACGTAATTACTACTAGTGGCTTGTTTTGCAGTCGTGCCTATGCTTGAAACTCGCCTGTATACGGGAGCGAGAATGGAAGTATCCAATTCAAACTAGTCAAGTCGAACTCCCATTGAATCAAAGGGAGGGGAGGGAAGGGGTGCGATCAGAAGTGAGATTCTATCACGAGGCCAACTCGAACACTTCTCCCCGGGCTACGACCGACATGAGAGACGTTGACTCCATGTCTAAACTCTTCAAAGACCGAGCACCAAAGCCAGTGCCTTGCGTCTTGCTCGCCAATCCAAACTTGCCGTTGCCACAGGATGCTGTGCCATTGTCTCCCGCAGTCTGACAAGTGGACCGTCCGTATGCAGCTGATGTTTGGAGGTGCCTCTCTCTCCATACTTTACACACGTCGAAGTCGATTATTGGTCCACAATATCAACTTACCTGGACCTTGTACTACACCGACAGGATTTATGGCTGATGGAGCAAAACTCGAATTCTCTTGGCTTCAATGACGTTCAGAAATGTTCCATTCGCGTTCTGAAAGAAAAGAGAACATAGCGCTGAACTCTCTATTTCGTCAAAACGAATGCTGACTACTGTCTGAAGTCGAAGCGCTAAAAGAAACGAGGTAAGCACGAATCTAAGACCTCCATCACAGCCATGAAGCAACATGGTTTGAGGATGCGGGAGGCTGCTTCGCCAACAAGCATCTCCGGATCGACCTGTGGCCGGCCGTTTTCCCGTTGATGAGTGGGGGAGACGATCACTTTGACGCCAGACAAGGGGCCAGAAGGGTGGCTGCGTTTGGCGTCGGCAGTCTATCAGGAGATTTGAATCAACGACATGAAGCGCAACTACCAACCGTTCGCCAGTTTCTCTTCGAAATTGCCTATTTAGGTAACTCAGAAGCTTCTTCTCCAACTCCCATCCCAGCATTTCGAGGGACGAACGCCTCTCACAGAACAGCAAAGTTGCCGTTTCGCCCTTGATGGTTCGCACCATCACAGACCTTTTCAGAGCACCGACTCTCTTCTCCTCTCTGAGATTCTGGGCAGATTACACTCGCCTGGATGGTCACCATTCTTTACATGTGAAATGTAGATATGCATAGATCTCACAGAGCTTTTCCTACGGCTGACACTTCATTTACTCCTTCCTAGACGGCTCATTCCCAAAAGGACCCCACTAATGTCGCCAAATTTATCTGTCACTGGATATTCCAGTTTGTCATCCACGACTTGAAACGGAATTCGATCAACACGTCCACTCCAAATTCAGTCGAGCGCTCGCAAATTCTTGCCCTGGTCTGAACAATTCGGCCGGCCACTCCCTCACCTATCGGAATCAGCTTCCGCAGCCTTTTTCAGTGTCTCCCCGCCACTCCCCGTCAACCGGTTGAAACCTCTTCCTATGAGAGTTCCTGCAGGATGAAGGCATCCAACGTGTTGGTCGATCAGCCCCTGAGGGGCCTAAACGGAGCTGGAAGTTCATGAAACGGGTTGACCACTGGCTTATTCCCACCCACGTGTTCTCGGCAGTACTCTACCCATACCTCTCTTCTTAATTTGTCCCCGAAGAGGTAAGTACGTCTCCAAATCCCAAGAATTTGGTCGGAGAGCTGACCAGAAACAAGAGGCTGCAGCACCTAGGGGGGCTCAGAGTCAAAGAACCCTTGGGACTGCATGACAAGATGGCCTTCGAAGCACCACAGAGCTCGGTCCTTGAAAGCTAATTAACCCGTCTCCTGACCACGCCGCTGCCTCACGCCCATGCAGGTCAGAACTTCAATCCTCCCATCATCACTATCCGTGCTTCCTTGTCTTCCGGGAGATTGGTTTGACACGTCCATCAGTCAGCAAAAAGCACTGTTCTACAAGATGAACATAGGGTACAGCCAGTGCTTGTGCTTGTTCTCATCCGTTTTCATTTGTCACCAGCTTTTTCAGCCTCGGCACCTGCGTCAGGTTTTTGATCTCAAATCGTCCGAGACCTCGCCTCAAGACACGCATACTCTACCAACTTCACTCAAGAGACTGGTACACAATACGCAGTCTTTCATCAGCCAGGTACTTTGTCAATGAGAGGATTCCCAGCGCCCCCCTCCGGAAGCACGGCTTGCCACACCGGATTTATCATGCCTTCTTCTCAGCTGGACCTGCTCAAGATAGCTTCAGACCGAAACGTCACACGGGATGTTTTGTGTTTCCCTGGCTTGCTTCGACGTCGAATCTTGAACCTGCGTCGGGGAATTATTCATCTTTCGATTCCTCTTTACCTGTCGTGGCGAAGTTTGTGTGGTGGCAATCGGCCAAGCCACTGGGGCTCAGTGTCCAACATCACAAGCCTTGCACTCTGAAGCTGCCCTCCCCACATCAGCCCTTTAGAAGCTGAAGTGAAGGGGGGGCAGTCAGAGAGGGATCTGATCAAGGCTCAAACGTCATTGGACGAGGCTGCGTTTATTCCCGCGCGTGAGCGCATAAGATAAGCCACGATTCCTTATGTCCTTCCTCGGACATCTCCAAACCGTCCGTGTTGTGGAGCATCATCTCGTCATGTCAGCCACAGATCACAAGCCTAGGAAGACACACTGAGATGGGAGTGGAGAAGCAGAGAGAGAAAGAGAGATAGATGCCCACTTGTCACCGTACACGCATCGGCACCAGGCACAAGGCACGAGTCGCCGCGACGCCAAAGATTGGTTGCATGAACGGAAGGGACGGGAAAGGTGCAGGAGAAATGAGAAGAAACGGCGCCAGTGACGTGGTGGACGAGCGGGTTGACGGACGGATGAAATCTTTTTGGTTCCGGGGTGAGAATGCGAGAGTCGAAGTGAGTCGAGGTGAGGATGAGGTGAGACAGAGAGAGAGAGACAGAGAGAGAGAGAGAGAGTGTGTGTGTGTGTATGTGTGTGGTGTTGTAAGAGGAGGAGGAGCGGGAGAGGGGGTGCCTGCGGCGGCGGCGGGGTGGGGGAACGGGGAAAATCAATCGGCCAGTGCCGAGAGTTGTGTGTGTGTGTAAGTGTGTACGTGTAAGTGCGTGTGTGTGTGTGAGAGAGAGAGCATTTTTGGATAGCCCGGCAAGGCTAATGCAACCACTTCGACACTTTTCGCAGAGCGACACAGAAAAACTCATGCAACCACCTTGACTCTTTGCCTGACTAAAATGCACGTGGTATCAAGTCCCAAGAGTCTACCTACCCAGCCTCCTCCTTCTTCCCTCAGGTCGTCCTTGCCGCTGCTCCTACCACGATTTGCTCCCCCCCCCCCCCCCACCCTTGTCTACCTTCGCATAGCCCTCGCATAGCGCACCCGCATGTCTTGTCAGACCATGGACGATTGCCTAGAGACTAGAGCCTCAGAGTCGAGTAAGAGACTAGAAGAATGCGTAACAGATTTGAGATTCTGAGATTTGAGAATGCGTAAGAGAGTGAGAGTGAGTGAGAGAAGTCGAGTGGACCCCACTTTGCGTCTCGGATTCTGACATGAAATTCGATCGAGAGCTGGCCTTGCGTCAGATCTAGATGCCACATTAGGAGTTGTCGATGTATGGCAAAGGGCCTTGGTGAGGCACGATGATGACATTTTGATGACACCCGACTTTTGCAATGATTGTGTAATTATTGGGATAATTCTGTCTGTGACAAGGAATCGTCTCCATTAGCTAACTACCTTACTGAGTACTGACTAGATACTGACTTTTGCCGTCCGAAGACTAAAAAAAAAAGCGTCGAAGCGCTGGACGGCGTGGTTCATGATGCTTCCCCTTCCGGATGAACTCCATAACAGATTCCGCTATGAGAAAATACATGGGGAAAAAAGCGAAATCCAAGCAGAATGACAAAGTTTACCTGAGAGGAAAGCTCGGTCGAACAAGGTTGTCCAAAGATTTGTGTGTGTGGAATTGGTGAAGAAACAGGTGGATGACGATCTGACGGTACACGCGCGCAATCATCCCTTTTTTTTGCCATTTGTTCCAGGTATCCGATCCCCTTCCTCTGCCTGCTGCCGTCCAATCCGAGGTTCTATCCGGTCTCCGCCGCCCCCTTCCCCTTCCCGATAGATGCGCCCAAAGTGAGTGAAAGTTGGCTTCCGCAGGGGGAAAGCAGTAAAAACGACAAGAGATGAACCAGAAAATTTACGCCTTCGTTGCGCCGTTCCTCGATAGAAAGAAACCAAAGCTGGTGAAATTCAGTAAAACGCCTGACAAGAATGTACAATAGTCGATTCCATAACTCTCAAAACTGGCTCTCTCTCTTCTCCCCACCGACCTATCACTCCCCCGTGTAAATAACGTGCCAAATCTTCCAAGAGAAGAAGGGTGAAAAAAGAAGTAGTGTATGCTCATATCGGTCGTGTCGAGTGAGCGCCGCTCATCCGTGGCAGCGCTCTTTGTGTGTATTCCAAATTTTTGTACTTTTCTCTTGCCTCCTCTGGTGTTTTTTTTTTTTTTTTTAGTTTGAGTTTGAGTTGCAAGGCCTTTGGTCCGAACTGTTGGGTCCCCTGACTAAGCATAACTCATGTCGCCCTTGCGATGGCTGACGACCTCGAGAGTCGTGCCAAGGTTGTGGCCGAGGTAGCCAATCATGGCCTTGCTGACTTCAGGATCCTCTGACAGATCAGCGCAGACCTCGCGGAACTGCGCGTAGACCTCCTCCAGCTTGCGAAGCTCGCGGTTGAGAATCTCGAGCTCGAGCCACCTGCCGTCCTCGCCGCCCAGCGTGTAGGCGCCGAGACTGACGCCGAGTCCGCCGCCGGGGCTGAGCTGGTTGACAGCGGGCACCATGCCGTTCTCAAAGTAGGTGTGCGTGGCGTTCTTGTAGAAGCTTGTGATCTTGCCAATGACTGTCGCCAGCAGCATCGCCGCCGTGTGGGTGCCGGAGCGGCTCATGCACCTGTTGCAGGAGAGCATGGCGGCGCATCCCTCGACAGCCTTGCGGTTGAGAGAGAGGACGAGGTCAAATGGTGGTGCCTGGGGAGATGAGGCGTTGTGCAGGGCCTGGAGGGACTGCAAGAGAACTGTGAAGCAGGTGCAGGAACCTCCGCCTCCTGACGATGAAGACTTGTGTCGGACAGCTGGTCGCATGTTGGGTGTTGTTGAGGGGCTCGGGAAGTATGCGGCGGCGGCCATGTTGCTTGGATTCTGCATGGTAGTATACGCCATCATATCATGCTGCGTTGGGTCTCCCCACGGTGTCATGTGGGCTGCCATGGCCATGTCCATGGACTGAGAGCGGCCGTGATGGGTGGCCATATGTGCGGTAGACATTGTCATATCGGGATATGGAGCAGCTGAGAAATCTGTGGGTGGTGTCCAGGGCATGCCGCCTCCGTACATGTCTGCTGTCGGATCTTGGTGGTCTCTTGGGGTTGTGTCGTCGACGCCGAGCATGGCGAGCCCAGAAGAAATTGATGGATTTCTGCTCATGGCCCCCGAGTCCATACTTGTAGGCGTATGCCAGCCAGGCTCCATCTTGTACATGCCGGGATGTTGGCCGAACATGAGGTTCTTTTCGTCCATGATGGGAGATAGGTCGGTCATATCCATGTGGACAGTATTTGCGTGGCTTGGTGCGCTGTTATCTGACTTTGGCTTGCCGGCTCTGCTTGAGGGAGAGTAGCGACATTCGAGACCGCACGCGAGGCATCTGGAGCAGATGGGTCTTGCTTTGGAGCACTTGACCTTGGCCAAGAAGCACCCATCGCAAGAGGCCCGGAGTCGGGGTTGGCGAGGTTTGGAGGAAGAAGACATTGTTGATTAAGGTGAGTTTCCCGAGTTTGCTTGAGACTACTCTGTGAGAAGAAGGAGATGGGGTATCTTGATCTAACAAAGCTGTATAGGTCCAGAGAATGCAATAATGGTGGAGGGGCAAGCTACTATTAAAGAACTGGACAACGGCGGAAATTATTAGAGTTCTGTAGGTGGTGCAAGAAAGATGTCTGTGTGACAATCGAAGGCGAGTGGGTACAAGGCGAAGGAGGATTAGCAAGCTCTATTCAGGCTTCGCGTGAGAGTGCGATGAAGTGCGGGAAGAGCTCCGAGGGCCACGGATCGAGGTTTAGGGCGGCAGCGAGCGGAGTCTAGCCGACTAAGGTCGACAGCAACGTGGATGAGAGAAAAACGGGGTTACGAAACAGGAACGGAAACGGTCACGGCCATAACCCAGAGTCCAAGAGGGACGAGCATGGAGTGAGAGTCCGGGTGTTGCTGTAGGAAGGGATGAGGGAAGGAGCTTGTAAGAACAAGAAGCATGCGACGCGGATGAGAAGGAGCGGACGTTGAACAGTTAAAAAGCGAGGGCCTGATTTAGATATGCTATCCATTGGCGTATACACTGTACATAACCATGTACATTGGGGGCTGTGGCCTTGAAAGAGGGCGTGGACAAATTGGTTCAAAAGTTGACCGACCTTGCTCGACTTCTGATTACCCACCCTGGAGGGAGACAGGGAAGGCAGAGAGAGACACAATCATAAGAGGTGAGAGACTGGCTGAGCATAAGGTGCCCCCCAGCATGTACCCCGTACCTGTACGTATTATGGTTGCTAGTGTGAGTGTGAGAATGAGAGTAGACGGAGAGGCAGTCTGAGGGAAAAAGAAAACGGCCCATGTAAACGCCCATTTGGTACGTTGGACTCGTCCATTGGTGTGGACATGGGTTGGTTGGCTCACTCGCACGCAAAGACCCTTGGGCTTCAAGTGCAAATGGCATTGGATAAGTCTCTCCTGAGCAGGCCAGAGCTCGCTCGACCGCTTGGACAAAGTGAACTGACCGGGGAGGTTGAGTACTCGGCAGCTAGCCGGCAGCGAGGTGCAGAGCGAAAGACAACAGAAAGAACCAAACCAGACCAATTCGAAGCATAGGCTTGAACGGTTTGGGCCTGATAAAGCCTTGTCTGGGCATGCAGACAACGTAGGTGGCACCCCTTTGGGACGATGTGGGAAGAGAGGGGAGCAGCTACCGAAGCCATTCAGATGGATATTCTACCTACCTGGCTGGTGATAGACGTTGGACGTTGCCACTTCTAGCTTCCCCAGCTTCCCCACGGAACTCTGGAGACAACGCAAGTGCTGCCGGCAATCACCCATATGGAGTTCCCCATAATGAGACCCTGATTTCTTTACTTCAAGGGTTGAGTGGACGGATGATGGGGGGGGGCACCATGACCATCCATCCACTTGGTGGGCAGACAACTAGAAAATCAAAAGGCAGAAAGCAGGGTGGGTTGAAGGAGACGGCATCTGTTGGTTTGTGCTGAAAAGCATATCCCAGAAACTGCGCTGTGCTCCGGTGTCGTGTTGTGAAGGCTGATGCTGATGAGGGTCATGATGGTTGCCATGATGGTGGTGGTGTGTGCTGAATCTAGAGCTTGGTGAGCTTGAGCTGGGGCCTGGTCAAGGACAGGATACCCTGCCCTCGGATAAGGCAAAGAGGTGGGACGGTAGTAAACGGTTCGTTCCAAGTTGGCGTGGTAAAAAGCAAAATGGTCAGAAACAGCGACTGGGACAAGGAAGTGGGAGCAGAGGGTGATGACGCGGGCTACCTTTACTGTGGATTATGCTCAGCATGCCATGTCCACACACGGTTTTCTAACTTGGTATGGATACAGTGAGTCTTCCAAGTGCCTTGTGGAAGGTGAAGCTCCGCAAGCACGGAAGATAGAACGGTACGGTAAGATTCTACAGCGAGGCAAAGCAAGGCGAGGCAAGGTGAGGTGAGGTAAGGCAGGGCAAGGCCAGAAGGGTCCAGGCGTATCTGTGGGCAGTAAGGTATCCGATCAGCTCGATCAGACCCAGGTCCGAACCAAGCTGGTAGAGTGGACAGTGGAACTGAGATAGGAACAAGAAGCCATGTGCAGGGATCAGGATAGGCCGTAGGTTAGGGGTGGACGTTGCTTCGGGGAGAAGAATCGAAGGCTCAAGAAGACGGGAATGTACCTTGATCAACAAAAGAGGGACGAGATACTTTCCTTTGGGCCTCTCCGTAGGGGAGTATGCCGGGCAACCGACGGCAGGCGGATGTGCTCGCACGCTGGGGCTGATTGGCTCGGCCAGTTGGAACAGACCAGGCATTGGTCCGAGGACGAATGTGTGTGCGAGGACGACGAAGAAGAAGGGCGAGCGGGAGGACGAGCTTGGAAAGACGATGGACAAGGGGGAACTCGGTAGCGAGGGACGGACTGCAAAGTTGAAAGACACGGTTGACACGGGGGCCGCGGGTACGGGCGAGAGGTGATGATGTCGGGGAGTTGGAGGTGAAGGTGGAGAGGCGGAAAAGAAGCTAAGAGCAATCCATGTCTTTGGGGTAAAATAAAAAAACATAGTTAAGAAACAGAGGAACAAACGAAGAGCGAAGGGCAATTGAGGTGAAGTGGCATGTCAGAGTCAGATTCGGATGTGTGAAGTCCCAGACTCCCAGTGGAGGTGAGAGAGGGTGAGGTGGAAAAAGACAAAGTACCTTTTCCAAGAGGGCGAATGGGGTGATGGGAAAGTCAACCGCGCCCAGAAGGGGGGCCTTGCCGCCTTGGGGCCTTGCCTGGGCAAAAAGATGACAACAGCGAACGGTACCTCGGGCGACGGTAGATGATTGGACGTGGGCCTGTGGGCTTAGGTAAGATGACGGTTCCAACATGTACCTCGTTCCAAGTACCGTTTCTCTGTGCCTCTCTCTTTCTCTCACTCTTTCTCTCACACTCTCTCTCCGTGTGCCTTATTACCCTCGCCATGACAGGCCGTCCGTGAATTCTCCTTTGAGAGGCACGTATCAGGTCGCTTACCTTCCTTACCTCACGGTAATAAGGTATCCCTACCTTACGGATGTTTGTTCTTCATCAATCGTTGTCTTTGTGATGATACCCACATACCTGATGACCTTGGTTCGGAACAATGAATGTGTAACGTGAGGAAAAGGAAGAGGCGGCCAACCGATAAGACCCAGAAACATGTCCGCTTCACCTTGCTCAAGGTGCTTAGCTGGAATTCTTCGGCGCCTTGTTTCGAGGAAATCTCTCCGTGTCTACCATTCTCCATGGCCATGTGACTCGACTACGAGGTCCTCCTCCCCCTCCTCCTCCTCCTCCTCCTACCCGTCTCTCATTGTTTCGTGGGATCACCGTAATTCTGCAGCTTTTTCAGCTGCAATGTGCCCTCATTAAGTCGCCGATAGCGTCTTCATATTGGCCCACACTTCCTCTAAATGTGCCACTCACTCATGCCTCATGCCTCATGCAGCATCGCGATATCTCGCTTGCCTTAGAGCTTCCACTGCCTCTGCCTTGGTCAGTGGTCTACCTTACCTTAGGTTAGGTGGTTCAGGTTGCTGTTCGCTGCCTCTCAAGTCTTCTTCACAACTTCCCATCCATACCTAAGGTACCTCGCACTCGTCCCCAGTTCTCCAAAAAGGCGAGGGTAAAGATAGGGTGAGGCCACGAGCCTAACCATGCACGACACGAGCAGGGGGGAACGAAGACCCCTGTAATTCCAGAGACAGGGGGTCCCTGAGTAAACGGTGCGGATGGGGTGAGATCTCTCCCCCTCGCCCTTGCCCCCCTGCCTCCTTTCACCGAGTACGTATCTTGCCTCCTCCTGCGGGAAGAAGCTTGGACCTCACACAGAGAGGCACGTAACCAGCAATTGGGCGGCTTCCGTGGTGTGTATTCAAGGTTTCCCTTCCCTGCCTTTGCCTCTCCCTTCCAAATCTTCGTCTCTTGCTAATACCTGACCGAGACTTGCTCACCTTGCTTACACTGATTTGATTTAGTCTTTTATTTCAGATACATGGATATACGAACTGCCTTGATTGTATGGAATCTTGGAGCACAATCTACAACACGCCAACGCTCTCGACATGACTCCATGGAACATTGCGTGACATGCAAACTTCAGACACTGTGCTGATAGCCATACGTAGTCCTGGCAAGACGGTACCCGAATATGCTGCCAGTGTCCAATGTAAGCAACATGCACGCTTCTTACTCTTGATGCACATGTATCCAATGTGCATGTGGTCTCCTTGACTACGGATCAGAGACTAGAGTACCTAGGAACAGCCGCCAGATGCTATTTCCTTTTCTTTCCCGTCTCCGTGACAGGCAAAATAAAGTACGACTGACTCCTGCAAAGCCACGGGTTGCGGACAAAGCGTTTGTTTCCTGTCTTGTGTCTCGCTCCGGATTCAGATTCGGATTCAGATCCAAAACCATGACAACTTGTCACCCGGTTCCAACATACAACGTCCTCATGTTCCCAGGCATAACATTTTGTGTATAAGATGCACGATTGTGTGCATAGACTGCTTTCTCCAGTTGACCAGCAAGCTATGTACGTACTCGGACAAATACGAGGCCCATGGAGAGACATCGCAGGGTAGGTTGGCTAGCAACGGTCCCATTCGTGTTGGACGCAAAGTACCGGAACATCGGCCGAGATAAAGCAAAGACTTCGAAGCTCCGGATAGCAGATATGATCAGAGACGAGGAGCTCACCCACCAAGTGGCGTCCACGCTTGGCGAACTGCCAATCTTACGGCCCGTTATCGTGATTCAGATTTCTTCGTATCCTATGAGCTTCTTGCAAAAAGAGTTTGGTTGAATGCCCTCTTCTCCGCTTTCCGACCTGAAGTGTGCTCGTCATCCATCTACGACTCTTTCTTTCTCAAACCTCGTCTTATTCATAACAGCTGTGGCCGTTGTAGTCCGAAGGTCCGAAGCCACTTGAAGCCAAGGCGCATCGTGTTTCCACGTTCTGCTTTCCTCTTTGAGACTATGTTCCTAAGTTTTCCCATCACCCCTAGACCCTCTGGGCAGTTTTCTTCATGGCGCTATCCCGCTTGCCTCCCAACATGATTCGGATGAGGCAGAGATTCAGAACTACTGCTGCTTCGACAGCATTGATGGCTGTCCCCCTCCTGTCAGCCAAGGTGGCTGAAGTGTCGCCGAGCAGAGGCCGCCTTCGCCGCCGCGCCCAGGGCGCCGCAGAGTTCCCAGCGTCTCACCACGACGATTGACGGGAACACGCAATTCCCGCAGTTCCTGAGACGAACAGGAGGAGACAAACGACACGTTGACGTCTGCCGAAACTCTCGCAGCGTACTGCATCAGTCAAACTGCTGGCCAGTGGCCCGGGGCTCCCGCACAGAGCTCAGAGCACCTCAGCTACCTTACCTTTACCTTGCCTTACCTTATCCGCGGAAATGATAAGGTACGGACAAGGGAGGTCCCAGCCCCCCGAGAGCCGCTTCTAGACTCTGGTGTGACAGAAGTTATGAGGTGAGTTTGCCGATTTCTAGTCTTATTCTATGGTGGTCAAAGTGGCCTTGGTATCCTGGGAAAGCATCGACGACGCAGGTTCGAGTCAGAATCGGATCCTTTGGAGACGGATTGAATTGCGTGGCCAAGTCGGAGGTAAAGGAAGCAAGGAAGCGGAGCATCCCAGTATCTACCTACGTTACACATATGTAAGAATCGCTCTTACCCTAGCATGAATTTGGGACCCAAGGCATGCATGGTGGTTCTTTCTAGCTGATCTCAGGACATGCACAGCACAGAGCTGATGCCTTGAGCACATGTCGGGCTGCCTGAAGGAGGGTGAAAAAATAGAAGCTCACTTTAGTGAGGTGTAGCAGGTGAGGTAGATTCTCTCAATGGTAAAAGGTAAGATCATGTACAAGTTACTTTACCGCGATGGGGGTTGCCTTAGGAATCACCCCAGCTGCACAGAGAAAATGGCCGAGACCCACTTGACACGGCACGGAAGCGCACCGCGGCCGTGGGAAAAGACGGAGCACAAGGAAGGAGGCGGGGCGATGGGGACGGCAGGAACGGCAGGGAACACCACACGACGGGCGGCTATGCTTTCCGTCCCCTCAAATGGACTGGACTTGCCTTACTGCGTACCTAAGGAGGAAGAGTCCTGGGGATTGACCCACTTCTTCCAGCTCAGGGCAGGCGCGGGCAGACAACCTGCCCTAAGGTGACCAGGCACCCCGACGGCAGGCACGTCCTCCGTTCTGTCCCCATCACGCTCGTGGCTCGCTCACCTCTGTGCCTTCCTCGTGTAGATTTTCCTGAAGACCAAGGCAGTCGCTACCTTACCGTAACTTTTTCTTCTTTCTTGGTCGATTCCATTTCCGGTAAGGTGCGCTCGCGCAAGGTCTCCCTTTGCGCTCCTTTGGCTCCTTCCACGTCCCTTGCCGTTGGGACTGAGGTTGCCTTTTCCTTACTCTCCCGTCACACCCGGACCATGCTCCGACACGACGGCACTGCAACCTGACATCGTAAATCAACCTACCCTCGATCGACTCGGCATTCTTTGGCTCCCATCAATGCTGCTCCAACATCGTCTGTGGTTCTTCCCCCCGATTTCTAGAATCCCATGTTTCGAAACACAAACTGCTGCCGTCGTCCCAGGAACTGCACCATCCTGTACCCGTGCAACCCGCAGCAACACGCTCCTCTCATCGCCTCACGGAACCACCATCAATCACCATCAGTGCCATCCATTAGCAAACGCCAACGGCTTCACCATCGATAGCATTGCCTCCTCCATCATCAGCACGAGCATCAGCTTGAGCCTGCCTTGCATTGCACCGCACGGCATCCCACCTCCCTCAGCTTCTGCCTACGCCTGCATCCAGACGCACAGAGCCAAACTCACGGCCGCTTCACCTGCCAAGTACTCCTCCCAGCGCCTCCGACGAGGATTATGTGCCAACTGCTTAGCTGCAACCTCCTCCTCCTCTTCCGCCCTGTACTTTCGTTTTTGCAGCTGTCAGGATCTCATGCTGCGTCAAGCCAGCCAAATGGCTACTTACGCAACCTCTTCGACCTAATGCACAATCTCGAGGCCCCTGTCTTTCCTCGGACCTCCGTTGGGAATCTTGGTTCGCTCGTCGACCTAGTCCACCACTCATTGGACGCCTGTCGTCTTGAATACTCATGACCAACTGAAGCAGGCGGTTCACTGCCAAGGTTGTTGCAGTAACGCCCAAACCCCAAGGCCACAGCACACCAAGGCCCACATTCGGATGCCGGATCGACGATACCCATGTGCCGAGATATCTCTTCATGTCTCCGACCAAGACGATAACTCCACCATTGTTCGAGACAGTGAGACACACTACCCTCAACAGCCTGTTTGATCTTACTGTACCAGATCAAAGCTCAACCGTCAATCGCTAATCGCCAATCGAAAGACCCGGTGTCTAAGACGAACAAATGAGTGCGAAGACAGCAACAATACCCGAGACCTCGACACCGTTGATCTCTCATCGCACTTCCCTGCTATTTGCAAGCCGCGTCTGCAGACCCCGTGCGACGTCACAATGCCACAGCAGCCATTAGGACCCAGAACGGCAATAGCTCGCCAACGGGCGGCCGATTGCGTCGATCGTTCAGCCAGCATACTGTCGCCATACCCCAGGACTGAGTAACGCCACTTCAGTTCTTCAATGGCACAAAATATGACAAAGTACAGAACATACTTCCCATTCCGTAAAGCCTCGAGTTTGGTGGCCGTGCACCTGGACTGGACGGCTTGCATGCCAAATGATGTCGGGAGTTGACACCACCGAAGACAGGACGCAGAAAATAGCAAAGCAGTGGCCAAACTCGCTTGTCTAGTTTTTTCCTCAATCAAGCCATTCCTTTTCTCCCTCTACTTAGGGAGTCATCGGAGAATTGGGGCAAGTGAGGCTGAAGATGACAGCGGTCCGGCATCTACATACGGCGACGATCGCCCTCAATAGTGTCTTGTGCCATTGCCCCGCGGATATCTCCCGAGAAGCGAGACAGCCAGTAAACCCGGCAAATGTTATATGATGACATCCCTGTCCTTATGAAAGCGCGTTGTCCTTCACCGTTCCTTACGACCCTATCGCGCTTTCAGCATACCAGCTTTGATTGGTCCCCCAGTCCCGGAGCTGGGTCAGCATCATCCGAACGGTGAGGTTGGGGGAAATCCCCCACTCATGGCTTCAAGATTAGTACGGTCCACGACTCTAATAAGACACCAAGAACCTGACGCCTGGACGTTAGGTTACCAAGTCAGTCATAGCGACCGTTGCTGATTAGCATGTCGTTCTCATACACCACAAAAGGAGCAATAGCCCTCCCCAAAGGGCAGTGATCCTCATTTCGAGCAGAGCTGAGAGATGTCAGCCACGGCCAAAGGAAACAAGTTGGCGTCTGGCGTGGTCTTCGCCCTTCCAATAGAATGGAAGCCCTTCCAGTCCAACAGTTCCTTGATAAGCTGCCGGTTCAAATTTGGGAACTCTTAGGTCCTTGTCGAAAACATATCAACAGAAGATGACATCATACTCGGAGTTATGGGCCGCGACGTGGCTCCCCGAGGTGTGTTCTCGTCCCTTTCCAAGCAACGCTAGAGCTATTCTGAAGCATCAGCCCTCAACGTTCGAGCGTGGCGTCGATACGTGGGGTTGAGTACGGATATCAGGCATACAAAGACTCAAAGCCTACCAATCTTAGCGCGCGCAAAGTTGTTTCAAGACACTGTCCAGTCGCCCAAAGACAGACAGCATGACATTCCGGATTAGGACTCTCGCAGGCAATCTACAAAGCCGACAACCAGCAGAATCTTTTTTATTGTGTCCAACAACGCATCTTGATTAACTGAGACACCGTTCTACCGATCCATCAACTAAAGAAAGGAGGGGTGCCTCATTGCGAAACAATTCTTTGGATTTCTTCGAGCAAAGCAAACAAGCTCAACGCTAAGTTCCAGTGGACTGCAATACAGTGGGGACCCATTAGTGTCCATACAGCGCACAGTATCCCGCAAAATCAGGGATTTTCAACAGTAAAAATAAGCATTAAGCATAACAATAAAAATAAAAATAAAAACATAATATAATATATTAAGTAATAATTTATTATACTAAAAAGTTATATTAGGTTTTATATTAAATTCGTTGTGTTATTAAATCTTTATTAAAATATAATAAGATGAATTTTACTTATAGTGGATTATAGGGCGTTAAGAGTGCGAATAATACTGTGTTTACTAGTACGTTTTTAAGAAATTCGGGTACTAGTTTTTTAACTATTAATTAAGTAATAGAGAAAATTACTAAAATTTTATAAAAATAATTTCATATTATTTTAATAGTAAAATATTTTTAAGAATTTTCTTAGTTATAATTATTACTTAAATAGTAGAGATATTACTTATATTAGTATAATGAAGTTAGTGGGTTTACGCTGACGCACTGGGAGGTGTATTGAAACTAATGGGTCCTCACTGTACCCCTTCAGCCCTTGTTCCTCAAATGCCTGCTTTCGGATAGAGACAAGTCGATACCATTGACAGCCAAAATCTCGCACGGGCTTCCACTTTGGCCAGTTCTGGTGAGATCTCCACCAAACGAGGCCTTCCAACGTCGATCATGTCATGTTTCGGACGAATCTGGGGACTCTGACAGCGCAAGGGTCAAGTCGGCCTTGAGACTCGACAGATCTTGCAATTTTGCAAGTGCGTCTTTTCTGATCCACAGATCAATGGATGTACTTTGCGGGCGCCAATAACCCCGCAACAACAACCCGGTTCCTTTGCTTGCTCCTGCTCCCGGTGGAGTCTGATCCATGCGCTGGCAACTCATCGCTATTACCGGCCTGTTTGATTGATGGTGTCTATGTTCAAAACACTGACAACAACGATATCGGCCCCGAAAAGAAAGATCCGACTGGGTGACGGCTCGTCCCTCCAAATCAATCGTCCTCTATGCACAATTGTTGCTTATTCCAGCAGACTTTGGCGCACCGGACTTTCACTATTGGCTGATTATTCGTTATTTACGCCCAACAACTCGACTGTCTAGGTTGCGCAACCAGATGAAATGCAAGCCGCCGCAGATCCGCATGTGGAGTTTGATGACAGTTACACCAAGAATTTGTGATGCTACTGTCCCGTATAGCGGTAAGCACCAGCAACTGGCCGATATCGTCTCTGAGCCCCGGAAGGGATCTCATTCTCACCAGCCTGTGTTTGATCCTACCCAGGGATGAGCGCACTGAGAAACGTCGTGTATCCAGACGACAGTGAGCGTTCAGGCACCTTATCTTCGGCCGCACAGCAACTGCGACATACGTGTTCTCGAACTCCCTATTCAAGGCCCAAAAAGGCTGGTGTGGCTGGAAATAGGACTCCCAGTGGTTCCAAGGATATAGTCATCCTAGCTCCGCGTTCCTATGGTTTCGACCATCAACAACAATGGGCACCCGGACGGCACAGACGAACAGACTACAGCGATGGTGCGAACCAAGTCAGTCAAGGAGGTTCACCAGGCACGTGATATTGCCCTCTCACCCATCGCTGTCCAGCCAACTCCTAGCACAGAAGCGGCCGATTAAACGCTCCCGTCCGGCCCCAAGCTAGCGCTTTCACCGTATCGCCGTTTATTTCAGTATCCTCCACCGGAGCGTACTAAGACCTTCGGGTGCGCTTAGGCATGCAAGGTCAAAAGAAACGACAAAGGCAATATCCTATTCTTCCTCGTATGACGGCAGCATGCTTTCAGATTATTTCTTCCAGCGGAATACGATGTGTTGCCACGCGCTCTAAGAGCCTTATCCTTTCGCGTGGCCTCCGTCAAGTTTGCGAGGCAAAGAGGCCTCTGTAGTTCGTGATCCTCATCTCGAATGTCGCGAACACGGCGTATGAGAACAAAGGCAAGCCTGAGGCAGCCGCTAACAAGCAGCTATCCGTAGCCCCTACCTGGCAATGCTCGGCCGGTCAGAATATTAATCTTTGCACTCACTCGGGGAGGGTACCGTCGAGCTTACCACCAAGCCAACATACGATTTGCGAACCAGCATGTCGATTTCTCGATGTTCCTTGGGTTTCTTCGCAATTGACACCTTGATAATCACCCCATTGCCTCATGGGTCGGCTGTGATATTCAATCGGAGACTTGAAAGGACGTTGTCTCGCTGAACGATACACAAACGGCTTGCTGCTCCAAAACTTCGCAGAATTGTACGGCAGTGCGACCGCCACATAAGTTCCGTGTAGGTTCCGATATCAGAGTCTTGTAGTCGAAGGCGAGAATGGAGCATGCAGAGAGAACCTATTCTGTCTCCAGACCGAGTGCGAGCTTCAATTGAGACGCGATATTAGGGCCCTATCTTCTCCGCGATGCTGGTGCGGCAGCGCCGGATGTAGGCGTCATGACGAGGACATTTGGCGAAGCGATGGGGCCTAAGGCTATCTTGCCATCTCAATTACGTACGAAAGGGAGCGACAGCACTCGCAGCTCGCGGTGCGACTGGCCATCCCACGATGCACTAGTTGCGTCGGTACGGGGGAATGCATTGGATCAAGACCGACGAGTGTCGGTTACATAGCACCAGACAGTGACCCGTGCCGCTTCCACGCCTCTACCATCCATTCGGTAGCGCCCTCGTGAAGCAAAGGGAACTGGTGTACCAAGGGTCGCGTTCTTTCTCTGCTGCAGCGACGTGGCTATCTCCCCAGGTCCCTCCAGCCGGAACTCTCGTATCGCAGAGGTGTGATACAACAGTCGATAGTCCCGGTCACAGGACTCGAGATGGCGACTTACCGATACTTTTGTGGCAATTTACATGGATTTTTACTGATTGCACTGGTCATTGACTGGCCTCATGGTGCTTTTGAATCACCTCTCATGTCATACAAGGAACCATATGACGAGAAATGAGATTGCTCTTTCTACCCGCAGCTTGGCGATGCTGTCGAATACAATACAAATATCCCGACCCCAAAAATGGGTTCTTGAAAAGGATCATGGAAGCGTTTGACATGATACGCGTTGTTGATGACCATGCTGTGCTGAATTGAGCTTGTGTTCAACTCAGTGGGTGCTCACCGACGGGGAGCCGCATGGAAGGGCCTCCATGTGGGCGGATATGATCGACCCGGCAAATGCGACGTCGATGTTGCCGCTCGCCGAAGGCGGGCGCCTGGATAAATCGCAGCCCCCCTCTTGGACAGGAGTAGTGTTCCTTTCAAAACCCCACGAGGACGATAGTGCAGATTGTACATGCAGGCGGAAGTCGACGGGTACGAGCGGAAGATAATCGATGCAGGTTCCAATGCGCAAAGTATTCTTACACGGCTAGGCCGGTGGTTTCTTTGGGCACCCGATCCCCTTGCCCTCGTAGCTACTGATGCCTGCCTTCGCGCCCGCATCAGTTGTTGCCACACCACATGACAGCTACGTCTTGAGGGGATCTCTCAATCACTCACACTTGCTGCTCCCTGCGAAAATGCAAGATGCAGGCGAGGCCGGGGCTATAGTCTGACCTGTCTCACTCAACAGGTCTAGGTCTATGTAATCATTGTACTCCGTACCATGGATGTGTTATGGCGAGATGACGAAACAAGACACAATATAGGAGTGTCCATCGAGTACAGCAAGAGACTGCAGCAGGCTGTGGTGAGGATCACTGTTCCTCGCGGCGCGATTCTGTTCTTCAGAGACCCCGGAGAGATATGTCTATGCTTACAAACGCGCGCGCACACGCGTGGTCATGTGCCTGGCGGATATGCACGTGGTATCCCTTCCAAGACAGTGTCGACACTCAAAGGCTTCTGAGACAGACACGGGTGGTCAGCGGCACTACGGCCCTTGATCCAGAACACTACCTAACCCCAGCAGTGAAGAAGGTGAAGAGGAGGGGGGGTAGGGAAAGTGAATGGTCAGAGGGAAATTTAGAACGCCTAGGTCTCGCTCGACATTGACTCGGGAGGGAATCCGGGGCAGAGTCGAAGGGGGAGGAAAGGGAGGGTCATGTGGCATTTGAGACCATCTTGTGGTATCGGGTACAGAGTGGCACATGTAGTGCCAATGTACCAATGGTACATGGGACATTGGAATGTGGTTGTGGTCTTTTCGACCACTTTGTCGGATACCATATCACGGATTCGGACTCGGGGTCGACAATGGAGACGAGTTGCAAGAATCAGAGAAGACTAAAGGTATGTTTACACCAGCTTGTTGGTTAGGATGCTGATAGCGCTCAGGAGCGGTGGGATGCTTTCTTGGAAAACGTAATTGTATTGGTAAAGCAACATCTCGATGTTACTTCGCGAGACACTTATTGGGTGGTTGGCACTCGGCCCTGAGACGGAACCGGAGTCGAAGATGTCTCCCGGCAATGCCATCACAACCGCGACCGCGTGCTGCTTTTTTTGGGGAGCACTGCTTTGAAAACACATACAGCGAGATCTTAGAATGGTTGCACTATCCGGTTTCCAGGTAGATTTGCTTCATTTCGTGTGGCCCAGCGCAAATTATCACGTTATCCGGTTTTCGTATCATGCATATGTCGCCTACAACCCAGGCCCGGGATTCGGGTTTCATTGGGAGGGCGACTCCTGAGCTGGCAGAGAGATGCCGTCGTCTTGTCTTCCGAATGGGATTCGCAGGCGTCACATTGTACGAACGATACGATGCGGATTCCATTCCAGCGGAAGATCGCGATAGCTACTTGATCAAAATCGGAAAACCCTGGGTCAGCACATAGATGAGGCCTGGATCTATCGTTCCGTCACACAAATGCGTCTCGCGGGGGGGATAAGCCGTACTTTAAAGTTTGTCGCCGTAATCGCATCGCCGGTTTTCGCTTTGCCTTTCGTTTTACGTCTGCCCTGCCATGACGTTGGCGGGTAGGGGAGGGAGGAGGGGCGCGGATAGAGAAGGAGGGAAAGACCAGATTTGGGTAATTGGGACGGGCGAGGATCTTCACACAAGAAATCTGGTGTGCCTTGGGGAGAGGATCTACGAATCGGGAGGGGGGCAAGGACATGGCTGTGTCAACTGTTCTTTGTCTCCATGCACGAGACGAGATGATTGCCGTGTATGGCGTTCTGGGGGGGAACGAGTTGGAGATGCTATAATGCGCGATGGGATCGGAAAGGGAAGTGGGTAGGTATGGACGAGGGTAGGTGGGTTCTGGGCGAAAGAGATATAATCCAAGGGTCCGGCCGAGCATCATGGATGATCCCATCTAGAGGAACATGCGGTGGGGCGGATCGGAAGTATGGGCATATATCTTGAAGACCATCGTCGAGATCGACGAGAAGGGGTTTGCTTTTGACAGAAAATCCCGATGGCCAAAATTGAACAGGAACGGGGTGTGCAAAACGAGCATCTCCTCGTCAAGTACAAGTACGCAGAAGATGGAGACTAACTGATGTTCTTGGCCCTTGGGAAAAGTAGGAAGTATGAGCATGGCGGGACAAAAGGCAAAAAGAAAACCTAGAAAAAAAAAAAACTTGTGAAGATATTGGGAACGTGGAATCGGAAGCAGGGGATGCACCCCCATCGTCGCAAGTATCTAACGCGAAAAGCAAGGAACACACGATGCGCGAAGTGATGGCCGCATTAAGACCGCCCTACAACCCACACCTCTCTCTGCTGGAACCTCTGGAACATTGGAGAACCCCTGTGACGGCGAAGTCGCAGCGAAGAATTAAGAGTGCGAAGTTGGGATGAGACGAATTCTGACAAGACTGGCAATTTCATGTCAAATTATTGGATGAAATAGGCAAGGGCTTTCCAAGGTCGATAGACTTGGTCAGCAAAGATTCACTCACTTGGCAAAGCGGTACGCAAGTTATTTTGACTTTGTGTATTAAACTCAAAGTACTGCTATCTTGTTGGTGAGTACGGCTGAAGCGTACCAATCTATGGACCGTTCGAAAAAATCAATGAAAAACACTAAACACCAAAAGCCATGTTGTGGTTGTAAGGAAAGACAAGACGATCGTGACAGATAAGAAAAAGGCCGAGCATTATGAGACAGTTACGCCCCTCGTAGTGTAAGTATCCTCCCCCCTTTCTTCCATTTCCCACCCTTCCAGTTATCCCTTCCCTTTGACGTAAATAAGGAATGATTCGTAGATGTATGCCGGTCGCACTTGTACAGGGAGCGGATATCAAATGTTAAGACAGAAAAAAGAAAAATGATGACAAGAAATGAACAATGTAGTAAAAGGAAAAGTAAAGTCAGTCTCATATCATGCTCGCGTCGTCATGTGATGTCCTGTGTCCCTTCTATACCCTGCAATGCGCGTATGCTCATGCTCCGCTATGTAGTTCCTTACTCGCAAACCGCTTCACGAATGAACTGTCCAAGTTGTTTGGCCTGGGAAACTTGGTTAGTTGATGGATGGATATGAGGTAGAGGACTATAGACTTACATAATCGCCATGCATCATGGAGAAGTGGTTGCCAGGCATGTGCCTGGTCCTGAACTTGTTGATGTCCAGGTACTCATCCCAACGGTTGGCACCAAAGTCGGTTCTGTTGTCCAGAAGGAAGAGTGCGTGACCCGTAGGGTAGGGGTCAGGGCGAGGGTCGGATGGCAAGTGGCAGACACCGTCCTCGCACCAGATGGCCATGACGTTGGGGCACTTGTCCTTGGGGATGGGCTCCGCAGTGTAGTTGCTAAGGGCAGTGACACTGGCGGCGAAGTGAGGAAGGAGCCATGAGGGGATCTTCTTGTTGTCGTCGTCACCCTCGCCGAGCAGGCCGATGGAGGCGAACCAGGCGTGGAGACTCTTGGGGAGAGGCTCAATGGTGATGGGGCAGGGAGCATCGATGATGATGAGGTTCTCGACACTCTCGCCGGCCTTGGTGAGCTGGTTGACAATCTCGTAGGCGATGACACCGCCCGCAGACCAGCCGGCCAAGGAGTAGGGACCTTTCGGCTGTCTTGCTTTCATGGCTTCGATGAACTTGGAGGCCATGCCGTAGACACCGCACTTGTACTCCTCGGGCGTCTTCATGAAGGGGGAGAAGAGACCCCAGACAGCCCACTGTGTGGAGACCTGGCTGATCTCGGTATAGGAAGTCGCGCAACCACTGCCGTCGGGAACCATCCAAAGGTTCTTGGTGGCAGTGCGGGTGCTGCCTTGAAGAAGGATGGAAGTCGCCTTGCGGTGAGGGTAGTTGTCAATGATCTCTCTTGGTGGAGGGGGCTTGGTGATGGACGCAGTGGTGTTACCAGGGTGAGTGTTAATCTCTCTGGTAGGCTCCACCTTCTCCCGCCGAGCGACAGGAGCAGCCTTTGCAGGCTTGGGTGCGGCGGCGGCCTTCGGCTTTGGGCCAATGCCAAGAGCCTTCTCGACCTCCAAGAGAGAGGGGTTTGTGACGAAGAGATCGTTGGGAATGTCCTGGCCAGACTTCTCACGGAGAGTGCCCAGGATTGACAAACTCATCAGAGAGTCCATGCCCAGAGCAGCCAAGTCAGGAGCGGCGATAATCTCCTCAACCTCGACACCCATCTCGGTGGCAATGGTTTCACGAAGGATGTTCTGAAGATCATCACAATCCTCCTCCTGAGCATCGCCCTTGACTGAACGGTCGCTCTCCTCGTAGGGAGTGGTGACGTTGGAATCAGACTCAAGCTCGGGAGTCTCGGAGACAGAGCCGCTAGAATCACCAGAGTCCTGGACGTAACTATCCTTTCGGTCCGGGCTCTCGAACTGGCCAAGGAAGATCTTGAAAGCTCCGATGGTGGGATACTCGACGAAAGCGTGAGAGTCAATGTCGATGTCAAGCTCCTCACGCATTCTGCCGGAGACGGTCAGAGCCATCAGTGAGTCACAGCCCAGATCAGTGAAGGCGATGTTGTCAGCGAGTTCATCTTGGGTAACACCAACTTCCTTCGCTAGGATGTCAAACACATCTTGGACGACGGAGCGCTTGGAGAGCTTGGCGTTGACAGCTTTGAGGTTGCTTGCAGTGACCTGCTTGGAGGCCTTCTCCTTGCCGCTCTTCTCCTTGACGGGAGCAGCCTTGGCAGGGGCAGCAGCCTTGGGTGCCGTGGCCGCAGTAGCAGGTGCAGCACCTGCCGCAGCACGACCACGAGGAGGAAGAACCATGTTAAGGACCTTGCGAGGGATGGACTGGAACTTAACATCGCCAGCAACACCAATGATGCGGTCGCCGTCAAAGACGTACGCATCACCAGCCATCATCTTGGTGCCCTTGACAGGCTGCATGCGGATGTAGGAGCGGTAAGTCTTGGTCTTATCGAGCTTCTCCGTGAATCTCATAGAGCCCCATCCGTGGGAGATGAAGACTTGCTCGCGAGAGTCAATGGCATCAGTACCGTTGATGATGAAGCCAGAAATGTGGCAACAACTGTCAATCCAGTAGGGGTTGAAGAAGAAGTCTCCATCTCTGTCGGTAGTCTGGAAGCTGACCTTGGCGGTGGCTTCACAAGTCTTGCTGTCAAGAATGACCTCTTCCATACCCTGGTACTTGGTATCGTAGTCAACCAGAGCAGTGAAAAGCTTGTAAGTCAGGCCACGGCCAATCTTAGAAGCCTTGCCTTGCCTCTCGGCCTCCTCAAGAGCATCGATGCGACCCTTGATGAGGTAGCTGACACGCTCGAACTCGTCAGCCCACTGCTCAGTGCTGCCGTACACGACCTTGCAAGTGGCGTGCTCGGTCTTCTTGGCACCCTCTCCAGTGTGGAAGCTGACATCGGCGTAGCCGAGCGTTGCGTTGGCAGTAACAGTGGTTCGCAAGATATGAGCATCAAGCTTGTCGTTGAAGATGAGGGTCTTGGGCACCTCGACGTTGGCAACATTCAATCCAATGTTCTCGGTGTCGGGACGAAGCATCTTGTAAGCGTAGTCTGCAACGGTCATGGCCATATCGGCGTAGAGAGTAGAAGGGCACAAGGGTGCGCCGTTGCACAAGTGACCCTCAACGAGAGGGCGGGTGTCGGGCCTCGACAGGTTGGTCTCGGTCTCGATGAGAGCGATATCGCCCTTGACGTCCTCGTTGGTGACAGCATGAATGGAGGTGGTCGATAGCTTGGGCCTGGCAGGCTCGATTTGGAGGGGAGCCTTGACAGCGGAAGGACCACGGTTCTTGGTAAGACACCAATCACCAGTGTACTGGAGCCAGTAGTTCTTCTCGTCGAAAGAGTAGGTGGGAAGATCCAGAAGACGAGTGCAGTTGGTGAAGTCGCGGTGGAACTCATCCCAGTCCAAATTGATACCAGCAGTGTGGAGAGCGCACAGAGTGTTGCTAAGAATCTTGTAGGTAGGCTCGTTGCGACGGAGGGTGGGCACAGCAATGGTGCTGATGCCGAAGGAAGACTTGACAAAGTTGGCAAGGACGGGGTGAGGGCCGACCTCAAGCCAAACAGTCTTCTCATCAACAGCGCCAGACTGCTGGGCGTGGACAAGGCCGCCAAGGAAGTTGACGGCGTCACGGGCGTGGTTGCGGAGGTAAGCAGCGTTGACTGGCTCGTGCTCGACCATCTTGCCAAGGAGAGGCGAGATAATGGGCACGCGTGGCATGTCGAAGCTCACGGAGCGAGCAAGGGTCTCGAAGTCATCCAAGATAGGATCAACCTGGGCAGAGTGGAAGGCGAAGGGCACCTTGAGCTGAGTGCACTTGAAGCCAGCAGTACCAAGGTACGAGGAGATCTCGGAGATCTTGGCGGCAGCACCGCTGAGGACGGTCTCGCGGGGACCGTTGATGCAAGCAACGTTGACAGCCTCAGCCTGGGCGCCAAGAGCCTCCATGACAGCCTCCACAGGGCCTGTGACAGCAAGCATGGCGTGAGTGCCGGCGGTGCACTTCTGGACCAAAAGCTGGGCGCGAGCTCCAACAAGGTAGATAGTGTCGCTGGCAGACAGGACTCCTGCGGCGTTGAGAGCAGCATACTCGCCCAGGGAATGACCCATGACAGCGCTGGGCAGAATGCCCCAGGAAGCCCAGAGACGGGTGAGAGCCATCTCGAAGCAGCAGAGGCCAAGCTGCACAACAACTGGGGACAGCTTAGTAACGTCGGGCTCGCTACCGTCGATCAAGGACAGGAAGCTGGGGAAGCCATGAATCTGGGCGAGCTGGTTGAACTCGTCGATGCTATCGCGGAAGACGTGATAATGGGCGTACAGGTCCTTGCCGAGACCAGCATAGTGAGAGCCCTGTCCCGTGAACATGAAGGCAACCTTGGGCTGCTGGGTAGAGATAGGAGTGAAGTTCTCCTTGAGTCTGTCCTTGAGCAGACGCTGGGCCTCAGGGAGGTCTGAAGCAGCAACGTTCATGCGCCAGTAGTGCTGGATGCGACGGGCAGTGGTGGTGTAGGCCACGTGAGCAAGAGGAGTCTCGGGGTTCTGTTCCATCCAGCCAACAAGTCTCTCGGCGTTGCGGATCATGGCAGCCTTGGACTTGCCGGTGACAGTAACGACCTGGACACTGCGAGGATCGGCCTCAGCATTGGCCGCAAGGGGTGCGTCCTCCAAAAGGAGACCAGTGTTGCCACCAGCAGCACTGAAGTTGTTGACGAAGATGCGTCTGGGCTTACCATCTCTCCTCTTGAAGGGAGTGAGGTGGAATGCAATGTTGACATTGCGCTCTGAAAGGTCCTTGGGGAAACCCTTGTTGATCTCCTTCTTGATACCGACGTGAGGAGGAATCGCGTTCTTCTTCATCATCATCAGCACCTTGGTAAGGGCAGTGACACCAGAAGCAGCTTCTCCGTGTCCAATGTTGGACTTGACAGCACCCAGGTACAGAGGGCGGTCAGCAGCTCTCTTGCGGTCAGCAGGAGCGAAGACGTTGGTAACTGAAAGCATCTCAGTGCCGTCACCGGCCTGGGTGCCAGTACCGTGCATCTCGACGTAATCAACGTCAAGAGGGTCAACACCAGCCTCGTCGAGAATGTGCCTCGACAAGATAGACTGGGTAGGTCCGTGGGGGTGAGTGATGGAAATGGCATCAGCAGAGTGGTTGGTCGCGGTGCCCAAAATCACAGCCAAGATATTATCCTTGTCAGCGACGGCATCATCCAGACGCTTGACAATGACGGAGGCACAGCCGTCAGCACGGCAGTAGCCATCGGCGCCGTTGTCGAAAGTGGCGCAGGGTCCGGTCTTGGACAGGAACTGGCCACGCGACAGACCTGCGAAAATATCCGGGTTGGTCATGCAAGACAGACCACCGACGATGGCGGTGTCGCAGTCCTTCACCCACAGAGAGTTGCAGGCAACGTTGAGGGCAGCGGCACTGGACGAGCAGGCCGTGTCGACGTTCAAACTAGGACCACTGAAGCCAAAGTGGTAGTTGATGCGACCGGGGCCGAAGGCTCTGACACCACCAGTAATGTAGTAGGTGTCGACCTCCTGAGCGGCGTTGATTTCACGCCAATCGTCAGAGGTCTGGCCGTAGAAAGTACCAATACGGTCCAATCTTGTAGAGGGTGTCCTGTTGGGCACATATCCGCACATCTCGAGGGCCTCGTAGGCGGTAGTCAGGGCCATACGCTGCATGGGGTCGGTCTGGAACGCCTCACGGGGAGACATGTTGAAGAAACGGGGATCGAAGTATCCCGGGTTCTCAATCCAGCAACCGTATTGACTGTGACTGGTGTTCACAGCCTTGCCGGTAATATCGTAATGGGTTGCGACCGGGAAACGATCCGCAGGCACGACCCTGTGCACATCCAGACCCTTGGAAAGAAGCTCCCATAGCTTCTCGTGGCTGGCGGCGTCGGGGAAACGACCGGCCATACCAACGATGGCCAGCTTGCACTTTCCGCTGGAGCCGTGGTTGCCAATAGGAGAGTTGTAGCTTTCTCTCTGGATTCTAGGTCCAGGGCGGACGGTAACGTCCAACTGTGTCTTGTCCTTGATCAACTTGGAAAGAGTCTCGGCATTGTGTGTGGGGCCGAAGGGGATAACGAGGCAAGTTGACCCCTCGAAGTCGCGAGCAGTCTCGATGCATCCCTCAATGCCTTTCTGGAATTGAAGCACATCAATGAGGCACTCGTGTGTGACGGCCTTGATGAGAGACTTGGTGTCGGTCTCGGCGAACCAAATCCCCTTGGTGCCTGACATGATGGCAGAGCGAGGCTTCGTCTTAGCCAGAATTTCGGCGACCTTGGGGTCGTTGAGGCGCAGGATCTTCTCGATATCTGCGGTACCGTGAAGGTGTGATGCGTGGTAGGGTCCGTAGACGGGAATAGCCGTCGGCTTGACGCCGAAGACATTCTGGTCCTCAAGGGCCTTGAGGGTAGCCGGCGGTCCTGAGATTGCCAGGCTTGATGCCGACACAGCGCTAACGTATGCTTGGCTGGCGACGGGGATATACTGTGGCAAGGTTAGAGGCCGTAGATGAGACGGGACTCTTGAAAAATGAGGCTTACATTAGATTCATGGAAATTAGTAAGTGCCTCTTTGGCTTCGGATTCCTTCAGGCCGGGAAGGATGTGTGTCCAGGGTTCAGATTGACCGACCGGCGGGCTAAGCCTCTCAGCCAACGAGCCGACGTGGGTGCCGGTTCGGAAGGCCATGAGGACTACCTGAACGGCAAGGGGTATCAAGGTAGAGACTGAAGGGGTCGAGGCGATAGCAGCGGCGGCGAAAAGCCCCGTGCAAAGACCCATGAAGAAAGTGTGTTCGTGGACAGAGACATCTTGCGGCTCCTTTTCGTGGCGGCTACACGCTTGTTAGTGGAGATGTCACAGAAAGAACTTTGGCTAGTTGTCCAGGCGACGTACTCGATGTAATGGGCCAACTGGGTGATACACAAGAGGGCGCTGTCGATACCAGGATGCTTGATGCTCTGGGCGTGGTAACGCTCGTTGAGTTGGCGGAGCGTCAGGAACGTGGGGAGCTTCGACCGTTCCAACTTCCCCAAACCATCGATCTCCTCCCTCAAAGCCTGGCCAGCCTGGTCGAGGAACGTCTTCGCAAGGGTGCTCGGATTCCCTGAACGGCAGAACTCGGCGAGAAATCCATGGGTATCAAGTGACTGATCTCCGAAGAGGAGATAAGACATCATGTCGGCCATCTTGAAGGGTTGTCGACATAGATTTCCTAGGGTGATGAGGTTCCGATGGTCTGGAAAAAAGAGTATGTCTGTAGGGGAGAGTCTCTTGAACTTATATGACTGAGATGGGCTCGAGACAGGACGGGCAACGGGTGTGCACACCAATCCAATAACAGACCACCTCCCGAGTTACTCAACCCAGCTGTCAATGTCATGGCTGATGGATAGTGGTATCAATCACAACATGCAACACATGCTGGTAAGAGAGGGAGTGAGGTAAAAGGGGAGGGGTGCGTGGACAGAATCCATCCCAAGTATCCGCACGCCCCCGTGCACCCCCTTCCCTTCGTTCGCACTAGGGCCCATCCTTCTCTCGCCCGGGTGGCTAGCGTCAGTCCGGCCCTGAGAATCCTCGGTGACCGAAGTTCATGGATGATTTTCAGTGTCTTGCCGCTTCGGTCGAGACCCATTGGTTCAGGGCAAGCGATCAAGGCCGCCACACGGGCTTCCCTACTCCAATTCATCTATGCTGAGTGAACGGGCAGCCGGACAGACAGAGGAAGGACCGCAATGGGCCGCAGCGCGGCAACTCGAGCGGAAGCAAGGCAGAGCGGAATTTGGCTCACGCTTTTTGCCAATGTTTCTCACACTCGAGGATCCACACGCCCAGGCCGGCGCCGTGGAGAGAGGGATAGAGAATGTACCGGCTCGTGTATCGATTACTCGTGACTCGGGCTTCTTGGATGGCACATATCTCGAGTTGGAAGTAAGCAGTAGTAAGTGTACCTGTCGGTGGAGCATGTCAAGTACACCTTGGCCAAACATGACGTGATGACACCAGGAGTGTTGCCTGGTCTACCTGTCCAGAAGCCATGATATACTACCGTATAGGGTAGGCAGGTAGCGCAGGGCTGTACAATAGCAGCGTCGTGAGTTACCTTACGGGACGAGTTTCGAGCAAGCTCGCATGGCAGTCGAAAGAAAACGAGTTTCGATCTCGGAAGCGTTAACAGCAAGAACACGATCGAAAGCGGTGAAACGGGTTTGAGAAGAAGACGGTCCGTTAAGGGTAAGCACCAAGATTACCTCGTTAGGCGTGATCGAGGGTGCTGGAAAGGCGTCAACCTGGGAGCAGGGCTGGCATCAGAGGGACGTCGAGACCGGACCACGTCGAGCCTGCACCAGATGTCATGAGGAGAGTACTGAAGAAGGTAAGCAGAGCAAAGATACGAAACATGGCCACGCAGGGCAGCAGCATACGGCACCATGGTAGAAACGGTCTGGTGAAACTGCGCAATACGAGCCAGGCCGGGTGCGCAGACTGGGTCTCTCACAGCTCGCGATGCGGCTTCCCCACATGGAGTTGAACGGCGTGTCAGGCAATTCGGCGGGCGGCAGGCCTGTCGGATTCCAAGAGAAGAGCTCGGATGGAGAGCGCGTAAACAGGGTGAATGGGCGTTGGGTAGGTCGATTGCGGATTGCGGGATGCGGACTGTGTGCGATTGTGGTCGTGGTTGTGGGGGTGGGCGCTGGGTCGACGCTTTGTCCGACGGACATCCCCATGGACATTGCCAAAGCGAGATGAACCCAGAGATAGAAACCAAACCGACACGCCCCACGCCCCCTCCTTTTTGGGGGCTTCAGGACCAATGGATGATCATGATTTTGGCGTTTGGAAGAGAAGAGGCGAAGGATTAAATGGCAATGGTTGCTGATGTGTCGGATTTAGATAGAATGCATATCGACGTTTGGTGATCTATCGCGAGCACTGGTGGATGGATGTCCAGTTAGAGATGGCAGAAGAGGCTGACGGGCTGGAAGAAGGATGCGAGACGTTGCTGGGTGAAGTTCGGAGAAAAAGACACAACTGCCCTGCCCTGGCTGACGTCGTCGGACTTGACGGTGGTGGGGGAGAACGGCGGCGGACGGGATGCGGGCAAGTGGTGGGCTGCGGCTTGCGGCTTGCGGCTTGCGGCTCTCAAGGAAGTTGGACGACGCCCACCACCGCACTCCATGTTCCTTCCTTCATCGATTGAAAAGATACGTTCCTGATTCCGATACGTACCAAGCTCGGATAGGTAAGCAAGGTGGATCGCTTCCTTCTTCCATTGCCCACCGTTGCCCCTTTTGGTGCAAGAGTGGGGTCTCGGGCCCCGGCAAGTAAATGGGCAAGGGGGAAGAGCACCACCTTTCGATCTCACCTCACCTCACCCCACGTCCGGTAGGGCCAACAGGTGGGCACGTACCGATCAAAGTGGGCACAACTTGCAAAGTGAGGGTGTTGTCGTCAAACGCCTTCCTCTCTTTTCCTGCCCACGCACCGTGGCACCTTAACACCGCCCAGCTCCTACCAATCCACCCAGTGCTATTCCCGTCCACCTCATCATGCTCATGTCAGAACAGGAGAGGAACGTACCGCCCCTTCACCTGAAAACTGTGGTACCCAGAATAGCTGTCTCTTGACTTACCTACCTCAGCAGGAAAGCGGATATTCTTGATACCTACCACGCCCTTCCGAGTAAGGTACTCCCGTAGTGTACCTATCCCTACATCGACATCCATATCCCTATTCATAGTGAATATGCAAGTTACAGCGCCCGGTACCGAGGAAGGTATCGTTATGGGAAGCTTGTTTCTCCATTCTTTAGCTGCATCTGGGAAAGCATAGACTGTTCAGCCGGTCTTTATCCAGAGAAACGGTCACTGATACTGGACTGTACCGTTCCCAAAAGAAACGAGGCCAACGCAGGTCCCCAAACACAAGTCCACTCACCTCTTATGGGTAGGTCAATCATCGCCTCTCGATGATGGTCGGTCAGCAACACGTACCTCAGTACACGGTCAATGTACCTTTGGCAGTACCTTACTTCGTACCTGGGAACTCCGGATACAGCCAGTAGGTAGGGTTGGAGTTGGAAGGCAAAAAATGTGCGGACGGTGCGGTGCGGGCCATGGATGTTCCGGGAAGATCCCTTTTCTATTGTCGCCAGGTCTATCGTTCTTCCCTTCCACTTCGTGAACCTGGTTCCGGTACGTACACGGCCACACGGCGAACCTTGGTCAGGGCAAGCGTGGCACTCGTGGCCTTGTCTCTCGGGGCTCGCATCCCCTTCCGCAGCCTTGCCTCTTCTAGTAAGGCGTCGAGGCAAGGGGTCCCATTTGGCGTCGTTTCCCCTTACGCTTATTCCTATTCTCTGGAGCCGGTTCAGAGCCTCGACCTCTTCTTAGTGAGAGGGGACTGCAGATCATCTCCTTGACTCCATCTGCCAGCTCCCTTGCCACGCCGTGCCATGGGCCGCCTCTCGAGCCAAATCTCCACTATCTTCCCGGATGCCGTGCTTCGACCTCGACCGTCGAACAGGCCATCGTCTATTGTGGGCATAGTCGACTTCCACCGTTCCACCGGACACGCGCGCGCGCGCACGCTGCACCTAATTACCTACACCACTACCTCCATGCACTCACTGTACGCCCTGGCGGAAGCTCTCGCGGAGCCTCTCGCAGAAGCACAAGCGCGGCGACGGCGGCGGCAGGAACAGGAACGCGCTCTGGAGTTTGAACAAACGTCCCCACTCGTACCACTCAAGCGCCACTCCAGTCGGCTTCGTCTCTACTCTAGGCCCTCTGTGTCTGTATTCCAAACATTCGATTACCAAACACAAGCACCGCTGGCAAAACAGCCTGCGTCAGCACGGTGCCACACGTCCTAGAGGACATCGCTTTCATCCGATACATGGCACATGCCGTTTGGAAACACTCGGATGGCAAAGACGGACAGTGATAGAACAGACCGACACACTCGTACGCATCCACGCACTCGCTCCATGCCTCACCTTACTTTCCTCTGTCTTGGGCCCTTTGCTCAGCTGTGCTGGAATTCAGATGCTTCTTTCACAAGCACCTTAATCGGCTCTCCCGGCTCTCAGCACCGACCTATTTCTTCCTTTTTCCAGAATAACCTGGAAGCCACAAGTGGTATCCGAATCAACGGTCCGACGGACAACGGCCAAACCAAATCCGATCATGTCTTTCATCGTTTATGTTTGCTCAGGATCTGGTCCAGGCAACTTACACACATCCTAGGCAATATCAGGCTGACGACCAGAACGACGACCGCAACACAATGATAAATCGCCCCAGAATGCGAAGTACGGTATACGGTGCTGCACTGCATGGCTTAGCACAGGACATTTTTCGATTTGATATGCAGTCCCAAATTCGCTCTCGCTACCTTATCTTACTTCATTCAACGTTTGCAGGCTTTGAGATTGGCCGGTACTTGCAACGGCTCATTGCCTGCCTCTTCAGGCTGACTCTGACAAGCTTCAGTTTCCAGAATACCATGCTTCCCTGCTGTCTTGGCTTGTGAACTCCAGCATCGCTGTGATGAGAGGGGCGTGGGCATTGGCCACCGTGGAGGATGGAAAGGGCGTGGTCCTAGTCGGCCCGTACGCCATATTCCTCGCAAAGACGTTCAACGCGGCACATATGTGGAATGCATGCCTTATCTGGTCATTCATCCCAATACCTAGCGCCTGCCTCTGTTCCGCCCCAGTGGGCAGTTGGGCAAACGAGAGACACTCTTGGATGCGGCGTCTCGGAGCAGGTTGTGCCCCAGTCGCGGTCAGTCAGTAACCTGGTCCACTGTCCATATCGTGCTGCTGCCAGATAAGTGGTTGGGTATGGACGAGATACGTCTAGTCGGTGCAATGCTCACCTGAAAGTCGGCCGTCTTGAGCAGCGGGGACGGACGGGCTTGGTGGCGCACAGCCAAGCTCAACCGGGCTACCGCGTTAAGCCTCTTCAGGCCACCCAGACCCAACGTTGGTCGGCGCCCCATGGTCGACGAAGACCATGTTCGACTGATATCTGAGGCGATAGTGGTACTTTGCAGAAGCCCGTATTTGAGACGGATCTCGACGACGTTCTGCCAGGAGGAAACCATCTGCGAAGATCCTCATGTAGCTATCTAATGAGGATCCGATGCCTAGGCGACAGTCATACATTGTGCGGACGGAGCATTGGGCGGCCACCGAATGCCCGAGTCTCGAAATCATCCATCTTGACGGCAAGCTAGAAATGGATGACTTGCAGATGCAGCAATATCAGGTAGAATTGTATGCACACGAGAAACAAGCTGACCTTCTCGTTCTTTTCCTGGTATTGATTGCGATGATGGACGGGCCGCCATGGGATATTGTTCGTCGATTCGCATTGCAACTGCTGTCTTGAATTGCCCAGGCCTTCGGGATCCCACATTGCACGGCACAGGATATGGTCAGAACAAGGACATTGTTCGAAATAGACCTTCGTGATGCTTTCCACAAGGTGCGAGCTGTCGTCTTGTTTGTCTACGGGCAAGGTGAAAACAAGGACGACAATGGAGATGTGGTGGGATGCTCTAGCGGATGTCAAGTCGTAGGTGAACCAATCACAAAATCGCCGGCGAGTCCGCGCAGCCCAAATGGCACCCTAGAATGGAAGTTCTGACCACTAATCCAAACCTCAGTAACTGGCCACAGGCTCTTCTTAGGTGCCTTTCGCTCTTCTACTGCAAATCCTCCACTAAGACCACTGCTTCACCACCGAACCTTAGCAGCCAGCTTTATCCGAGGGCGGCCCGCTGTCTATGCTATCCCCGTTGCCACCAGCGACAAGGGATTCCTTCTTCATGGGGCAGTACAGAGTACAGTGGTAGCAATGGGTACTAGTACACAACACACGATGTGGCTTTTATCGACTCACAGCGCCTAAGATACCTTATGTTGTACGAGCCCAGGGCACTGTCGCATCCTCCCGGCGCCCAAAACCCAAAATACGGAGGGAAGGAGGGGAGGAAGAGATGGTGGGGGAGGGCTCACCAAGCCCAGGCTCTCGGAGACAAGGACAATCCTTTCCCGGCCGGCGCTCACCTACACTGGACGTGTTAACTCACTCTGTCCAACAACTCATCTCACCGCATCGGGACTGAGCCTCCTTATCTCGAAATCACTCACTCACTTTGGCTTCACTTGACGAAGCCGGACACGCGGGGGTCGAATCCTGTCATCGCAGCACATCGCCAGATTTCACACCCCGCTTCACGCCCTTCCCCTTTTCCATCTCGCACTTTACCTTTCGGGGAACAGCTTACCTTGCTTGACACGGCCTTAGCCTGCGATGCTTGACTTCGTGCCTAGCGGCATGCTGATCTCCAACGGTCCCCTCCCCAATAGAAGAAAAGGAAACGAAACGCGACTAATCACTAGCAGGAGACAAACGGGCATCGTAAATCCTATCCGTACTCCCTCACAGAAATAGATTTGATGGCTTGGCTACTAAGACCTACGGCGGGATGTATTCTCTGCCCAGTGCCGGAGTACCCTCCACCATTACTCAACTCCGAGAGCAATCTGCACCCGGCTAGGTGTTGGTCCTGGTTCACCGCAAGACGCTATACATCTGTCCGGAGGGCAAACGATCGGAATCGGCGCCGCGGCTTGTCGTCTCATGCCGGCTCTATCCCTTCAGCCAGCCTCCTGGAGCTATGCATGAGCCCAACAGCAATGGTGTTGGTCGATCGCATTTACCACAACAGGCCTATTGCCTTGGTATGGTCGAACGCCCTCTCTGTGCTACCTCGCAACTCTCCCAAGTCCCAAAGTATGGATAGCAGTATGTGAGACACATCAACGTCATTTCTATCTCGACCGGGAAGCTCTGCAACAAGGTGCCGCCATGAGCCACAGCCTTGGGCCTCCTGCCAATAACGAGTCATCTCTCTCCGTGCATCCGGACTCCATTGTTGGCCAACGGTGCCCAAACGGTCCAGGTGGAACACTATGCAACTCTGCTTCGTCTCCAAGTCCGAGTACGGCAGCCCAAACGATTATTCCTGCTTGGAGTACCGACGTTCCGGTCTGGAATGCTCCTCAACGCCGAATTTGGCCCAAGATGGTGCTTCCGTGCCGGAATCCAAGTGCAGCTTTGCGCCGGCTTCCACGGCGAACGCTGCAAGCTTTGCCTGCGTCAAACCATCAACAATGGGTCCATGAAATGCAGCCGCTCGCCCGTCCGACTTACCTTGGTGGGCCCAAGAAGCGCGCAAGTTTACCTGAGGCTCCGGCCGGTATCCAAGGCGGGGAGGAGGAAGGGCAGTCCAAAAAAAACCCACTCACAAATCCAGTGCGGCTGTGCTATCGGACGTCCGACCACGCCTGCATGGCGTGCCTTGCTTCGTCCCTCTAGCGCGTCTAACCTCGACGGGGGCTCTTGCCAATTTGATCGCTGTTTTTATTGCAGAACTACTGCAGTTTTGCCAATGTGTAGTGGTGATGCTGATAAACCACGCCTAGCTGACCCGGTGCTGCTCCCTTGAACTACCGAAGCCTGCATATCATAGGAATCATTAACCAGGTACATACGACCATCCCATACTCTTGCTGACGATTCGGACCTGCCAGGCTGCAAATCTCTCCGTCGTATTTCAAAAAACGATGACGCTTCTGTATTACCATGAACACACTCTCTGAAGATCTTTCAGGCCAGAGGGGTGCCTCTAAGGCACTTTGAGGTTATCGATATTCACTTTTCTTGTTCATACCGGCTAATGGTTCTGACAGGGAGTAGGGTCGGCTCTACCACCAACCGCTTGTCCTCTGAATTCCGTGGCACTAGACATTCATCAATATGGTGGACACTCTTCTGTCATACATGCACACTCCCATCCGCAGCACCGATCATTTTCCAGAACGTCCCCCGCCTCGAAGTGTCTTCCTTACGGTCGCTCGGCTATTCTGCAAGCCTATGGCCCGGACGTGCTCCCGGGCTAGTCGAGACACCTTCCTCGTAATCATCCCGGAGGAATACCTCAGTCCTGCGATCGAATCCTTCCGCGGTTAGCATACCTCTCGAAATAGAAGCCCCTGGAACTCGTTGTACGCGAACAAGCTTGGACTCGGTCGAGCTTAAGACCTGCTCTATCCTTGCCGTGGCAGCGTGAACCAATGTTTGTAAGCAGCTCCCACTAAGTAGACGTCGAGATCTGGTGAGACTTTTCTTGACAACGGGTTCTAGTAATTAGACACTGACACTAGGTGCTGCGTTCTTCGGGGAATATTGTTAACCTCAGATGTATTTCTAGGGCTCGAACTGGCTTGCCTCGGAAGGTGAACTCGAAGATCATCTATTTGATCTCGTTTCTCCAGGATACAAGTCTTTGGCCTTTCTCATATTCCTACGGACATTTCGAGACATGGACTTCTGGTCCAAGACTGCTTTTCTAGAAGCAGTAGGTTGGCGGTTTAGGCAACCTCAACTACTCTCATCTCTTCCTATCCAATCACTTCAAACTACGGGTTTCCAGCTGTTTGCTTACCTGACATCTGACAATCAGGCCATCTTTGTGGAAAAAGCCACAAGCTAGGCACATCTGGCAAAGCAAATTGATAACGACCCAAGCTGGCGCCATACCCGCAAGGCCAAATCTGTGGCCTTCGGGGCTTTCCTCTAGTATGTCAACCGATCGATCCGAGTGGACTATTACACGAAAATGATAGACGTGGCTGCATATTTCTTCTGTTCTGCCGAGGCTCAGTTTGGAAGAAGGCCTGCGCCTCTAGGTTGCAGTTGTCTGGCGATGCTACGTTGTCCAGCAGCTTCTTCATCAGCCTTATCTGTCCGCCCCTTGTCAGTGGAACCGCCATACAGTCTCTCAAGGAGTAGTCTTCTACCTTGTTTTCTGCTTCTGACTGTGTTCCCCATGTCTCAGAGGGCCTGACCCAGGAAGCGCATTCGGTCCTATGAGGACATGAGCATGGCTTGTTTTCGCTGTCCACCAGCGACTCAACTCCAGGCATAAGCTTTCAGCCCCATCAACGGGCATATTCTCACAACTACCCACACAATCTTGAAATCGGGCGTCTTATTCCTGTCTGACCACCCGAACTTCGGTCCTTGGCTGGCGCATGCTTGTCCGAACATCGGGCGTGCAGGGCTTCCTCTCTCTTTCCTGGCCATGGCTTCCATATGCATACTTACATCCTGTCCCCAGCTCTGTATGGACTTTTGACTCTCCAGACAAGAACCTTATCGTTATACCCCCCAGGGCCACGGAATAAGACGAATAACAACCTGCTTTTCGTGGATCTCACACGCCCCTCCTTCTGCAGGACGCATCTTGGCTCCTGCCAGATCCAACTTTATCCATGTTCCCGTAGTGCCGGGGCGCCGCTTGGTACGGGGGGCCTCTCTTTTCTTCCCAGTTTCTGCCCTACGTCGGGAAAGGGCATGGGACGAACGGACGAGAACGGCGTTTCTCCCGGCTCCAAGCCTGCGGTTTACTCCTATGCCGCTCGGCTCGGGGGACACATCTCGGTTGAATGATGCTGACCGCTTGCTGTTAAGTCTCTAGAGTTATGTGTGCTTTTGGGCTTTTTCTTTCGTCTCGTTTGTTTCGATCTCAAGTTCTCGGGACATTCAGAAGATCTCGTTTGAGGATCAGGAGATCTTGCGCTGGGAGTCTCTTCCTCTCTTGACTTGTCTTGACCGTTGGAGGTTTATCGAGTCCCGGGGGACTGGGATTGCTCAAACTTCTTCCTCAAAGGTTCGTAAATCTACGATATACATGTGAAGACACAACGTGCCCTGGCTGCTTAGTATTTGGGTCTATCATCACGAACAAGATCCCTTGATTAGTTACTATGCCGTCATTGCTCTACATGGAGCTCTAGGACTAGGTTTCTGTCAGAGTTGGCATGTTACTCACGTTCTCTACTAAATTAGCATGTAAGAAAGCCGCTACTTCTATTCGAGACGGGAAACGGGTCAACTCTAGAGCCCGGATACCACAATACTCATCCAGCACTCTTATCAAAGCCCCGAGAATGTTGTGATCTATCCGATCTGGACATTACCGAAAGTCCATCAAGCCGTTGATTGTATCTTGGACGCAGACCCCCCTCCTAAGTCCGAAAGTGTCCGTAGCCCACGGACTATCGAATTTGTCTATTTGGCTGTCTTGCTTATCAAGAATCATAACGCATCGAATACAAGCACTCCCTGTGTGTGCGTCTCTCTAGTTGCCTGTGTGTCTATGGTTCCTGTGTGTGTATGTATGACTGCCCGTCCTCACCCTCCAGCAGCAGGAGCAGCAACAGCCATGTAAGTCAAAAGGTAAACATGGTCGTGCCCACCGCCTTGCAGCGTTCTTTGCAATTGGACGAACACGCAGAAACCGTATGTCCAGTCCTGCAAGCCTGCACTCATACACACGCACGCACACATACGCATACGTACACTTTTGGCTGGTGCTTAGGTGCCAGGGCTTACACACGCCCCGCCGCCCGCGCGCCTGCGCTCAGCCCATTCCCCCGAGGCGTACAGATTCTGACACGAACATTGGGAAAAGTAAGAGACGAACGAACGAGGACAGCAGCCAATGTCTCACGCACTTTGTCTTTGAACGAATCAAGAGTTGGGATTGAGGGGGGCGTTGTTGCTGACTAGAGTCCTTTTTTTTTTTGGGTGTCAACTCTGTTTCTTCCCTTTCTCTTCTTGCTGTCTCTGTGTCTCAAGGCACTTGGGCTGCCTCCCCGGGTTGACCTCTTTTCTCGGTTTTCATCCCCTCTTTTTTTCTGTTTCTTTCCTTTGGACCTCTGGGCCTTGGAACATGAACCTCGAATCCCATCGTTGTGGTACCCCGCGAATGAGCAGCGGAAACGAGACCGAACCTGATTACATGCTATCTTTTGGATCCAAATTACATCCGAGAGAGACCGTGGTTTCTTCATCTCTGGTTCCTTGTTATGTTACTTGGCTTACAAAACTTCCCACGCCCTTTTTCAAGGATCATAGAGGCAAGAAGACACCCCCCCAGTGATGTGGTGATATCTTCCCGAGACCCAAACTACGGAGAGAGAGAGAGAGAACGGACCACGACCAACAAGGCCTCCCTTTCTTCTTTTCCTGTCTTTTCTTAGTAACTGCCACGGCTTTGAATGTTTCAAACGGGTTCTTCGACGGATCCCGCTAGATTCCCGTCTTCCCGCTCTCCCCTTGTCAGGTTTCGTTTTCTTCGAACCCGTGGAGATGGGAACCAGTCATGTTCGGGTCAGGCCAGCCCAGTCTGTGTCAGCCAGTTCGTGGTTCCGGCGAACTGGGGCAGAGTTTGGGAAGAACCCCATGGACGCTGGTTGTTCATCTTCTCTCTGGGGGAGCATGGCCGTGTTTTGTTTCCCGTGTTATTGCCCCCCCCCCCCCTGGCTCTACTCCCTCTGTGTCTCTTTGCTATCTCAATGATACACAGTTCTCATCAGAATCAAGGTGTACAGTCCGCTCCCCCCCCCTTTTCATCTTTCCTCAATCCAAACCTTACCAGCCATGTAAGAGAGCAGGTAAGATGGGAAAGCGGTCAAGCTTCTTCGGTGCCGCTGCGGGATGACATGCGTCAGCTCCGGTTGCGAGACAGGTTGTTGAGAGGAACGTGACGAATGGGAAGGGACTGATGGGTTCCTCTTTCTCTCCGGTGTCGTATCCCGGAATCCTTCCTGCTCTTTTGTGTTTCCCAACTTTTCTAAGCTTGTCTCGGGTTTCTTACTGCCATTTCTAGAGCCTATCACATACTCAGTTTCCAACCAAGTTGACCGGACCTGGGAAGTTATTACGATTCGGCATCATTCTCTTCTCAGCTGTGGGGGATTCCTCAAAACATTACCTCCACTCACTTTCTTATCTTCGGGGTGGACTGGGCGAAGCTCGTCGTCCCCACGCTTCCGTCCCCTGGTCATCTCGCGGTCTTTGGGCTGTCCGTGGATATCGTCAATTTCATCACGTTGCATCACCGAAGGGAAAAGGCTGATCTCTGCTTACTTCCCTTCCTCGTATGTGTAGGGCCACCATCCATGCCGTGCTCCAGGAACTTGACCGCCCCCAACGCTGGGCATCGGAAACTTTATTGCGAGGAAGCCTTGTTCTTCCTCTCGTCTTTTTTTGCGTTACACGTACTTGTGAGTGTGTGCTTCGTGTGGGTTGGCCTCTCTCATGTCCGAGACATGACGGTGCATGTTCTGATGTAGGCAGGGGGCGCCAGATGGAACACACACACACACATATACACACGAACACATAGGTCTAGTACAGATGGACACACGCATACACCGTAGGGCAAGCAACAGCCCATTAGAGGTCCAGAGAGGTCTGCATCGGGTTTCCAGAGATGCAGATCACGGAGGTTGCACTGGCGTGGTAGGGCACGCCGAACCGCGCGCCCTTGGTCTTGCTTTCCTGCAGTGAAGATCAAAGGTATATAACTCGAGGTAGGGTGGCAAAACTGTCCTATTACCAATCGCTTCTTTCCATCTTTCTTCTACTCTTTTTGTTGTGTTGTTGTATCTTTCGTTCTTCGAAATACTCCCCTTCCCCCTTACCCGACCTCCTCTGTAGCTGGCATCTGACAGTATCGCGGCTACCGTCTCATCGACTTTTATCTCTTTCATCCTTTCGATCTTATTCGCTATTACTTCCCTTATCTCTCACTACCCATCCCGAAGAAGTATGGAACCTCAACCTGCCAATGATGTCCCAGATACTACGCACGATGATACCATTTCTCTCATGATTCTCGAATATCTTTGATCGCCGATCATCATCACATGAGTTTTCCAGCTACATCACCGCGAAGCTTTATGCTGCTACCTCGGATATTTTCCCTCTCTGCATTGAAACAGAAACTAATGGTTGGAAATCACGCCGGCACCGCAAAGCTACGCCGCGCCTCCCAGGCACTCTCAAATTCATTCGTGCAAGATGAGCAGACGGCAACGGGTCGCTGCGAAGTGGACGATGTTCCTCATCTTCATCCGTAATCCCTCCCTCCTCTGATTTCATCTTCAAAAGAGAGAATATGGATCTCTGTACGACTCTCAGGACCCCGCCTGAGACGTTTCTTGGATGGAGGAGACCTCTTGCCCTTGAGGATACTGCTCGGCTACTGGACTCAGTACGTCAATAACGGCAACAATCAAGAGGCTAGGGAATTTTTCTGTGCGGAGTGTCGATAATTCATGGCCAGTTCATCACGGCTCCCTCTCATGCACGGCAAATTAGTCGTGGGAACGGAAGTCTCGATTTATCCCACGACATTTACCACTTTTCAATCCGACAAAATGGGTCTGCCACTTGCACCAAGTCCACGAAAGCCATTACAACTCCGAACATCTGATCTATGACTCAAAACTCCCCGGAACAATATCCAGGCATCAGATTCATCCTCACAGTCTATCAAGATCCCCAAATCCTGCGTCTTCTTCTCACCAAAACCACCTCCGCGTCGATCCGACCTGGCATGCGATGTGAGGCCTGTTAGCATCACCCACCCAATTGAGGCTAGCTTCACAGACCAGCCAAGCTCTCAAGGGTCGACTCTCGGCAACATCCGCGAAGACTCTCTCCCTCGGTCTTTCCAGACTAGATTTCTGTACGGAAAAGACTCCCGCCAACGCCACATTACAGAGAACGGTTCAACCGCGTCGGTGGTGGTTGCACACACACCAACGCCGGAGCCGCAGTGCACGCGCTCCCTCTCACGATCAGAATCTGCCTTAAATGCGCGCAAACTAGCTCATAGAGTTGCACAAGATTTGCTCGCCAAACGACACTTTATAAGGAACTCAGTCGATCTTTCCCCAGGGATTTGTTCTCCTTGCCTCCTCCTTCCATATGAACTCATTCACGAAAACTCTCACGACAAATATCCCCCGAAACATGGCGATGGAACGCACTTTCACAGCGACATGGCTGACTGTCTGCTGTGTGGGGGCGAGTTCGTCGTTCTACATGGTGGTGTTCGTCCGGAAACCAATGCTTTCTTGCCTCATAATAGCTTCCATCGAAGTCCTGGCACGCAGAGTTTCGTGTTTTGCCCTTCCTTCACCTCTGATTGTTCGTTTCAAACCCTTAAGAAATGCGGAATCGCACGAGATGGGCACGTCATTGTCTGGCGTCCTTCTCCCAGTTTCTGTCTCCGTTTTTCGTTGTAGTCTCTATGAGATTATACAGTTCTGGGACGGACATTCCGACAAAATCCGAGGCGTCTTCCTTTTTGAGGAATATGGTGAATATCAGGCGGCAACATTCAACAAGATTCGGGAAATATGAAGACGTGGGCTGATCAACCAGACCGCATACTCCTTCCTCGCCCATCCGAACCTTGACAGCCTTACCTACGCCACAGAATTAGGTCTTGCGGGGTTCGTTGGACGCTCCACTGCCATCTTTCTCAAATCTTTGATGATTGGGGAGATGTCGAGGTCTTTGGGGAATCCAAATTGTTCACGCTCCGCCGTATGACCGACCAGCCTCGGCATCAACAGTATCGACATGCGTCAATACCATCCGAACTTTCGCGCCGGCATACCCTACCCGTTCTGCTTTCTTCACTTCTGCAGACCAGAGAGTCCAACCGATTCACACACAAACCTGTCAAGGGCAACGAGACAGGTTCTAACGGCTCACTTCTGCGGCCATGGCTCAAGCTCTGAAAGTTCGACAAGCCAAGAGAATTCATGGTCACTGCAAGAAGTCAAGATGGCGAGAGTCAACAACTTCCTTCTCATTATCCCCATATTTTCCGACCTATTTATGTTTTAATACCTCCAACGTCCCCATCATCTAAATTTCTCAAAGGAATTCATCTCAATCTACCAGGATCGTCAGACCTCCCGTGCCAAACTTCGGCGCTACCAAACGCCACACCACAAGGGGAGCGAGACGGATGGGTGAAAGTAGAGGCAGTGGAAGAAGTCGCTCGTAGTAGAGCGGCCGTTATTACATATTAGCCCGACTGAACCTTCTCATCACCCACCCTCACCCGTCCCCCTTCATCATCATCGTCATGAACTCCGACAAAACAATAAGTCCTATGCATATCCACATGGCATCATGGGTACTATTTACGTGAACGGTACTGGGAGTCCCATTCAAGAAAAGAAGAAAAGAAAAAAAAAAGTAGGAGAGATGAGGTGTCAGGTCTCTGTTACTTCGAGAGACCGGTGCGGCGGATGGTGCGTCCACGGAGCTGAGCAGGAGGGTGGGCCGGAGCGTTGTAACGCTTGGTGGGCGGCGAGGCGGGAGGGTTGTAGGCGGCACTACGGCAGAGTGTCAGTTTTCAATAATTCTGAAAGAGAACGAAACGCTATTGACGAACAGGGAGGGGAAAAAACTTACCCAGTGTACGTGGGGAAAGGCTCGAGGTTCATGCCAGTCTGGTCAAGCACGTTGGCCGTGTTACCGGCAGCGTTGCCAGCAGTGGGGATACCCTGAGCGCGGCAGGCAGCCTTGTGGTCATCAGGGATGGTGAGGTTGCGGAGCCTCTCAGGAGCCTCGATGATGGTAGCGGTGAGACCCATCTCTACGTGCCACTCAATGTGGCAGTGGAAGAGATAGACGCCGGGGTTCTTGGCCTCGAAGCGCAGAACGGCGTGGGAGTTGCCCATGACGGTGACGGTGTCGCGGCGCGGGGGCTTCTGGTTGAGGCGGGCGCGGGCGACGCCGGGCCAGACGCCCGTGCCGGAAGCGGGGCGTCTGACAACCTGGAAGTGGTGGCCGTGGAGGTGGAAGGGGTGGTTGGCCTCGTTGTTGTTGTTGACGACGATATCGACGATGTCACCGTAGTTTACGATGAAGGGGTGGACGGCACCGTAGACGAGGGGGTTGGTGTTGTTCTCGCCGGTGGTGGAAGCCGTGTAGAGGGTGGGCACCTTCTGGTCGACGTAGGGGGTGCCGTTTACGCAAGCGCGGGGGATGCCGTTCTTGTCGAAGCAGAATGCCCAGTCGTACTGGAAGATCTTGGTGGCGGCAGGGAGGATGGCAACGTCTCCATAGGGCTCGAAGACGGCATCGTCAGACGGGCGCCATTCCTTGACAACGTCGGTACCGAAGGCCCTGTCAGGGAACATGACCAGTTGTCCGGTGTAGTTGAAGGGCCAGCTCTGAGCAAAGTCCTTATTGCTGTAGTCACGATTGATATCGGCGGCGATGAGGAAACCATAGTTGCGGTTATCGCGGTCAATACACTTGATGAGAACATCATAACGCTGAGCGGGAGCAATGCGCAGCATGTATGAGGTCTTCTGCTTGATGTAGGCAGCATCGGACATAATGACGTTCATGTCGTGAGAGTCGAAGTGAATCATGAAGGAAGCAAAGGCGGCGAAGTTGATCATGCGGATGCGGTAGGTCTTTCCCTTCTCGAACTTGAACTTGGCGCCGAGTCCATCGTTGACGACCATGTTGTCAGGGATAGGGGGCGCGAAGCGAGTGTTGGACGGAAGCAGCATGTTCTGTACTAGAGGAATGGTCTCCGAGTTGTACCTGCATCGAATTAGTCTAGAAGTCTCACTCGCATTCCCATGCAGCACTTACCAGTCTGAAACAGACAGGATGTACTCCTCGTCGTATTGCCCAGCATAGGGGTCCGCCGGGTCGTGAATAATCAGGGGACCACGCATGCCGTCGGGATACTGGCCCATGTTGTGGGAGTGCCACCAGTATGTACCGCCCGTATCAGCCTATATGATTTGGTTAGCTACGCTCTAAGGACCAGATCTTCGTGTTGATTTGACTCACAGTGAACGAGTAGGTCATGGTCATATCCGGAGGGAGAGGGCATTGAGTAACCATGCTGGGGCCGTCCATCCAGTTGGTGCTGACTTGGTCGATGCCATGAAAGTGAATACCGGTGGTCTGGTTGCCAAGTTTGTTGGTAAGGTGAACAACGACGGTGTCTCCCACAGTGGCCTCGATCTTGGGGCAAGGCCATTGGCCATTGATACCAATGACAGCCCTTGAGACATTGAGAGGGGCAGCGTTGACCCAAGTGGCCTCCCAGTTGTAGGTCACAGTCGCGGCAAGGGCAGTGTTGGCCCAAGCCAAGGCGAAGAGAGACCGCAACATATTGGGCACTCAAGACTAGACAGACCTGGTCTAGCGAGTGAAAATTAAGTAATTATGGTTACTCTTCCGGCGAACGAGTGGAGGAAGGAAGTACGAATGCAGGGGGGAAAGAAGGGAAGGGAAAGGCGCGAGTGAAGAGTAAGATCTCGTATCATAATCCGAAGAGGGAGAGCAAGAGAACTTATACAGGCTGAATGACACGAGGAGGATTTGGATGGCCAGAGCGTGGGAAGGGTGGAATCTGGACGCTGCAGCCTTCTCTTGGACTGGCCGGCCCCGGCTGCTTGGTAGAGGTGATGTTCTGACATGGTGCCGGGCTTGGGTTTGCCAAAAGTCGATCGATGCTCGGTCGACGCGAGACGGGCCACCGGAGCAGAACGGCGGCCTGGATGACATATGGCGTTGTGCTGACTGCTTGCACATGGCATGTATTGGAGTCGGGCATGGCCAGGCGTATAAGCCACAGCTTGGGACTAGCTCGATGCATGATCGGATGTCCGTTAGATGCAGCGAGCTAGGGGAGGGGGACGAGACCCTGTCAAGGCTATCTAGGATGGTTCGTATGATTAACTCGTGGGCAGGTGGGCACGAGAGAGCACGGTATGGCAGGTCCTCAGACGAATGAGTGTCGGGACAACAGTCAATATCCATGACTAGGGCCGGTGACTATCTACTCGGGGCTCTTGAGACACCGGCAACACGGCCGTGTATTCCTGAGCACTTGAAAGAAGAAATTCGTGAGCTGTACGCGAGGGAAAGAAGTGCATGAGCAATCTAAGGTTACACCTCTCACTAAGAAAGCAAGGGGGTCATCAGACGTGCTCAATATGCGGTTGACCAAAGCCCTGGTGCCATCCGGGGTGCGCTAGCTAAGCAGAAGAGTTGATGAGAATAGTTGACAATCACTGGATATGTCTACAATTGGGTGGTGATTATACGCCACCATGCAAGAAGGGCTTTCTGCAGGGTAAGGAAATGAACCGGGGAGGCTACAAGGAACACAGCAGGAAGTGCTGGCGCGAATCCCTGGTCATGAAGAGACAAAACCTCATAAGAGATCTTTAAACAGCGACTTGATAGGCAATCCGTCGAGGCTGAACTTGCAGGCCACAACAATTTGACTCGGGCGCCTTGCGAGAACGAGAGTTCCGGCCCATGTCGAAGGAAGCGTAAGACGGTTCTTCGGCAAGCAGACCACTCTCTGCGCAGGAGCAAGCTACCACCCACTTTCAAGAGTCAGTGTTCGAGTTGTGGGTGTAGGGGGAAAGCGCGAGGTTGCGAGTCTAGTTCGGCCGAAGCGCTCAGGTACATGCCGACGTCATGGCGGTAGACTTTACCCTCTCGAGGTTGGGCCGTCGTTTTGTGCGAATCTAGAGCCGAGGAAAGGAACACTCTGGTGAGATGGGATGGTCGCCGGATTCCGTCCGCCGGATTCCGTCCGCCGGATTTTTCGTCTCAAGAAGCCCGCGAGCGCGGGCAATGTGCAGTTCCGTCATCTTGGCAACAAACAGACGTTGGATGAGAAGTGAATCAAGAATTTGCTAACAGTATCCTAAACCTCTTTGCGGTGGCGTCGAAGAGTGTGGATTACCTCAACGTGTGTGGATCTGTCTCGTAGGAGAGCCAAGATTGGGGTTGTTGAACCAGGTGAACCAGGTCTTGGTGTTAGGCCCAAAAAAGTCCATTTGTGCTGCCGTTATGGTCAAGAATTGGGTTCCAAGTGCCGCCCGGTGACCACTTGACTTTCAATTCGGAAACTTTTGGGCCTTGCCGTGTACGACAAGGCTTCTGTGCTGCGGTGAAAGGTACGACCATTTGAGAGTGTACGCCCACGGGTGTACCTGTGTATGGGTATTGTCTGATTCCCGTCCCTCTCTGTGGATGGTCAGGATACATACACCGGCCGCTGTAGTGGCATCGCGGTCTGCAAGAAACGTGTCAGGCCAATGATGAGCTGGCGCTAAGGAACAAAAAAGAGAGACCGCCGGCCGGGATTATCGTTGGCTGAATCAGACTAGACAGACGACCTCGCCAGTACCGTACTGGCATGTTGAAACCCGTAGATTTCTGATTCAGCTGGGGCGAAAGTTGGTTATGGGCGCAGCAGAGCCAAGCTGCCAACATGGCAGGGCAGGGAATATGCACAAGCCAGCTGTAGTCATACTGCCTTGCCTTGCTGGCGTTGGCCCATGCGCATGTAAGCAGTGCGCTGTCGGGATCGTGCGAGTAAGCGTGTATGGATGAAGATATTGTCAACTTGGAAGCGTCCGAGTAAGGTGAAAGTTGTTGTTGTTGGAGGAAACGTTCTAGACAATGGGACGGATGACGGTACGTATCGGAGGATATGCTTATGCCTGAGACTCTTAGCTCATTCCCACAGTTCCATTGAGTAAGATACTTACTTACCTTACCACGGTACTGAAGGCAGCATCCCATACATCCGTAGACTAAGGCAGTCGGTAGGTAGCTCAGTACTCCGTACCTTACCTTACGTGGAGATGGTTGAGAAGGAGGAGAGCCAAGTGCCCTGAGATGGGAAATTTCCTCCCGCATTAGCGCTGGCGGGATCGTATTCCCCTCCAACCTGAGGGCCCCTCTTCTCCCGTTTCCCCGTTCCCCTTTCCCACCCTCAAAATAGAAAAGAGCATTGGGAAGCAGCTTGCAGCTGCACTTACCGTCGGTCCAAGAGGCTTGGTCCTTCTTGGACCGGTGCGCCTTACCTTAGTTGCAGTAGCATCAGATTCACCTTCCAGTCCGTTTGTCCTTATCGTCCCACTACACTTACGCCAAAACGGCGGCCAGGGGACTGCAACCAAGCTTCAACTACGAAAACCGTCGTGATCAGGCCGGCAACACAGGGATTGTATCCGTACGAGTACCTAGTCGGGGATCAACAGATCAGTGATCGACCACGGCACCATTAACCGACTTGTTGCCAGCCGAAGATCCTAGTGGGTTCTATCCGTTCACGAAACCTACCTTGACCGGCACCATCTTACTATTGGGCCGGCTTTCAAGGTTGCCCTCTTTGAGTCCGAGTCCGAGACCTTCGTCGCCTATAGCTTACATCACCACTTTGTCTGTTCGTGTCACTGACCTCTTCTACTTTATTTCCAGAAGTAGTACCTGTATCAGTTTCGAACAGAAAACACTGAGTTTCCGGCCCGCCCAGTCCGTTCATTGCGACCCCCTTCGAAGACCGTGGACCGCTTCTTTGGCTCTGTAATGGCGACTAGATTCACATAATCAGAAGTTTCAACCTTTATGAACAATCGGTTTGACAGGAATGACAAGGCCACGGACTTCATCCGCGTCTGGCACACTTTGCGGGTTTGATGATCTCTGAATATCACGCAATAGAAACGCCGACGTCACCTAAAGTGTCCATGCCTCCCATGTGGCCATGTCCAGTTCATGGCACTGCATACAGTTCACGAGTGAGACCAGCAGTTTCTCTGCCGTCTGCAATCGCAAAGTCGGTCTCCTCAGTACTCGACAAACACTTCTTGTCGTTGTGGAGTGCGATCATCCACCTCACCGAACACGACCATCCGTACAGTCTAACAGAACGGCGCCCTGGCTTTTCAGGTGGCCCGTAAGCCACACCATCCAAGGGCTAAGGCGAGATGCGACCACCACTTCGGCACCTGCAGCACTATTACTTGGATGCCGTTGCAACAACCCTCGGCATCCTTGACCCAGATCGACCATCCATCTGATTGCCCGCTAATTAAATGCGACATGCCTTGTCATGACATGGCCCTAACTAGCACGTAAACAAGAGCTCCGGGCCCCCGGCTTGTCAAGCATGCCCTGGGCTAACAGCCTAGTGGCACTTCTCCCTTCGCTTGATGGCCCACTCACCACTATTCAACTCCCCTGACATCCGCCCGAGAATGGCTACTCGTTTGACAGCAAACAATTTTGTCACTCGCCAGCCTGGTCCGAACGGCGCGTTTAGAGGTTTCCGTCCATCCAAGACACATCCGCCCGTGGGTTCCGCTTGATCGGCTGGCCAAATTCGCGCTGCCGAAGCTTCTCAACGGCACGGGCCAGTACCGCGGCGTCTGTCTACAGTTCTGCGTTACACATGCTGGTTGAGGTACCTCCGCCACCATTACATGGAGAAAAGTGTTGGCTTGAGCCAGACCTTGCGAGCCTCTTTTACTTCATGCAGGTAAGAAAAGATCCCTCGGAGAACACGTCAAACCTGCTTTGGGGCCTCGAGAATCCTGCACATTGGAGCAGCCTAAGCAAAGCTGAGCTGGATGAATTGGGAAAACGCTTGATTACCCCAGGCCTTACTCAACAGCTGAGCCACTTAGCAGAGGGATTCTATACACGCATATGCACGGATCATAGAAGACCAAATGTCTCTCTCTTTGATGATTCTCTTTGTTTCTGCAATCCTCGCTGCCCCTATTTCCGTCTAGCTCGTCGCTGCCTCTCGCTTCGACCGGACCGTCCTAGCTCGTTGTATACCCTGTCGCCAGCCTGAGCTGTGTTTCTTCTTCCTGCTAACTAAGCTTCAACGGCTGGTGTCACTCAACTACATTATTAACGAAATCTTTCAAGTCATCTCAGACGGAGCATGAAAACCCTCAGTGAGCCCAGCTCTACTACTTTGGTGCAACAAAGCTGGCGTCCTCACAGCAAAAAGGTTTCAAGGTTTCCCCAACACCGCTGGCCCAGAGCCTCAGTATCTCATCCAAGTCCAGTAATGAGTTTAAGTGATACTCGTGTTGTACAACCCATATTGGTGGCTCAAGTTACTCGATGCCAGGCGCCCAAGAAATACTGCATTTCAATGCAGCTAGCGAAGTTGTGCATTCCAACAGAGACAATCACCTTGTTTGACGGCTTACGGCTAATCAGCAATCGACGCTGAACATTAATACTAGTGGAGGCGTCAACATCCAGAAATACGGTCAGCTTGATACTCCCCCTGGACACCGCCTAGTTTGAGTGCCGAGCCCGACATATCCAGCTTCCTGACGATCCTGGCGAAGTTACCTAAAGGCTCCTCTTTCAAGGCAACAACATCTTGTGGAAAGTACCCAGACGCAGATGCAACGCAGAGGCTGATGCACACCTCAGCATCGTGCATGCGCCCTAGACGGAAATATTGCTGAGCGCGCCGCCTAGCGGCCAAGCCTTGCCTCGTGAGTGGATGGATGGGGAGCATCCCGCCCCTAGCGTCTATCATTCACCGAGCCTTGCAGGAACCCCTGGTCCCCATCCTCACCACTGTGGCTGACGACAAAGAGAAGTTGGTCCATTCAACACTCAGCTTACTTGGATTGCCTGTTGCTTATCGATGTCATACCACAGCGGGGAGAGCGTCCAGCTGACGGCCTCATTGCTTAACGGCCCTGGGGTTGCAGGGCATTGATTGACGCAGCCAAAGGATGATGGCCAATACCTATGGATCGGAGGGCTGGCTGACAATTCTCAAGGTGCTACGTCGGAGCAATGAGACTGCTGACCACCAGTGGCGCCTAGTGTCTTGGATCAATATGGAAAATTGTCGCCTGATTCAGTCGATCGCCCGACCTCTGAGCGGCGCTCCTTGGAGTCTCCGCGCCGATGAGCAACCTCCGACCGGATCGCCGACTTCATGACCCGTAAATGTGGGGATATCGGGGCAACCACCGGAGGACCCGCTCTCAGGTCCGAGTCCTCGATGGTTCGGTGTTTAACAATTGAATGTTGAGAAAGCCCGAGAGCCCTGCAGTGCTTTCAACTAAGGCATCATTTGGTAAGTCATTCGCGACACGGCAATACGGCACTTATAGGATTCCGAATTCCCGCTTCCAGGGCCCGAATTTTCCATCCGAAAACTTGATCACCGCAAGGGACTCTCCACGGCTCCGTGCTCCTTAACTAAGGTAACCAGTCCGACGGGATACGCGTGGACAGTACTAATCTCAATTGTCTGCAGACAATGATGTTGGCTGCTGTCAACATCCCCAAGGCATTTCGACCGTTGCTCTGACACCCGGCAAACCACGAGGCTGGGTCTCCTCGGCGCGCTTTGATCACAACACACACTCTGTGCTTCAACAGCCTAGTCTGCTTTTTCGACACTAAACCACCCCACAAAGTCAGGTTTCCCGAATCATCTGAAACCGATTCCTTCCAGCGTTCGCTCGGTCACTAGCTTGCGTAACACAATGTCTGGTCCCCACCGCCGCTGCCCTTGCTTCTGCCCTGTTCACTTTGATGTCTCTTGGAAAATAGTATGTTTTCTCTTGTTCGATACTGAATAAAAGCCGGTCCACGGTGACGGGACCTAATCGTCGCCGCGACGACGGATCACGGGATGACTCGGTGGTGGCGCCGAGACCTATGGTGGAAAGTCGATGAGCGGGCGAACATGCGGGCGGCCTAGCCCCCCCCCCCCCCGCCCCGAACACGAGGTCTTGGTTGACCGTGCTTCAGAAGAGACCTTCCATTCTTTCCCTTTTTGTGAAGTAAGGTGTCCCAGGAGGCTAGTCACGGTCGACAGCCACATGGTGTCAATTAGGGTGCAGCTGGAATCCTTGACGCGGAACCTCGAAGTTGCGAGGAGAATTAACCCAGAGATAACATCTCAGGTGCCTCCGCGGGAACTAAATTGAATTGACAATCAGCTCTCTCGAAAGCAAGCATGAGAACACTGAGATCTAGGGAGTCTCTGCCAAAATGAAGCCTCCGTATTTCAGACTCGAGAAGCTGGTAGATCAATCTGCCCAGTATTAAAGCCCACGCAGATTCTTGCATTTTGATATTCTACCCAAGGCAGACTTCGATTTGTATTGACGCCCTTCTGAAATCTTTGCTACTTATTGAGATCAATTTTTTGAAGCAATGCGCAAATTATTCTCAGTCCCTCACAATATCTTCCACAGTTTATTCGTCAAGAACTCAAACCCTTGCCGGAGACATGTTAATCCTGGGTAGGATGTGAACCAAGGCGGGGCAAAGAAAGTTCCAAACTCTCACAACTTGATTATAGAATGGAACACCCACTCTTCACATTGGTTTTGTATCCCCTTGACAACTGGCAGCATGTGAAGAGTAGAACACCTCAATCTCAGCCTCGGGTATACAGACATCTCATCCGGCGAAAGCGATGAATCGCAACCCTATCATCTGAACTTCTTCCACAATTCGCTATATTGCTTCCACATCACTTCTGTTGGAAAGAGCTCAGAATCCTATTGACTCTAAATATGGAAGAAGGTGAGGGGTGACCTTGCCTCAGAGGCTTGCACTCAAAGAGCCCAAGCGTTTCTCTCTTTCGTCTCAATTTTGATCTTGATCGCGACGTGTCGTATCCCCGACGGAGCTCCGTTGTTCGAAAACATCATCGGTTAGATTTGATGCCAGCTTGGTAGTCCTTGAGTCGGTTTTTGGAATGAGTTAAGAGCTTTGGGTGGTATTTGCCTTGATATGGTGACGAGGGGGCCGCGGTCGAATTGTTTGTTCGGCCTCTTCTTGACCCCATTTCATGAGTGTGAAATCCTCCTGCCCCGATCGAATGGCCCTGCCTTGTCATCTAATCAGAGATTTGGATTGAGAGAATCGACTCGACGATAGGGTGACGATGAGATAGTACGGCAGAGCCAATGGGATGAAGGAGGTTTGCCGTTGAATATCACGTTAGATCAAGACCTTTGGCAAATTCAATACGAGCACTAGGGATTTCCTTTTTGTCTTAATATTCAGGGGGTGCGTCCCAACTGGCAAGTAATGAGCACAACTTTTGACTATCGAGTAAGGTTGGTTGTACGAAAGATTGCCACGGCCAGCTCTCCCGTCATCACCTAGAGTAGGAGGGATCGGTTTTTTGGTGCCTCTGAATTCATCGAACGATTATTAGTCGTCTCCATCGCCAGACTCTTCTCTCGAATCTTAGTCATGTAGTCGGACGAATTCCTTCCAGAGCTTAGGTCCGGGAGTTGAGCGACAGCGATGAGAAAGAAAGAAAGTGAATTCAGCTATGAGAAGAGACCTTTAATTGCCCGGAGGATCATAACGAGTTGTTCGCAGTTTCAAAAACGTAAAGTTTGGCTCATGTTGTTACTTGCCCGATTTCCAGTGGTCACGTTGCCAGTCTATCGGCGTAAGATGCAGAATACAAGGGCCACAGCGCCTCTTTCTAAAGGCGCATTGAGAGCAAGCTCGAATAGCTGGACCCGTCAGTCTGTATTTTGTGCAAAGCTCTACCCCTCTCCGGACTTGATTCAGGTTGGTCAAAGTTGATTCCTAACTCGTAGTGACTGGATGAAAGCTCAGCGAGACGGATTCAAAAAGAGATCTCAGCTATTTTCAGGTTGCAATCTCATCTCTATTCCTTGATATGTCGAGTTGGTTGAGTTGGTGGCAATCATGATGTGAGACAGCCGATTGCGTCGTACACAGGACCTGTGATCATCCCATCCCTCAACCCGTATATCCCGCCTTTCTCACTTTTTCTCATTCCACTGAAATATACTCATGAAATTTCTTCTGTCCCTACTCATCATCAAGTCCCAGTTGTGCAGTGGGGTTGTCGCCCACCATAGTCGTTGTGAGAGGAGCTTCAACCACAACATCCCCGATAGTCTAGTGGTGAGGATATCTGCTTGTCATCGAATTTCCGACGATTCGCAGGGGACCGGGGTTCAATTCCCCGTCGAGGAGTCTTTATTTTGCCCTGTATGACCTATTTTTGTGTTGTCGTGAAGAGAGAGTGGTGGTAATAAGTTTTGGGTGGTTGTGGTGTGAGTTAAGAGTTGTGGACGCCGCTGTCGCGACATGCGGCACAGGTTGCGCTAAATAAAACATAAGAAGGCGCACCGGGTTTAAAAGTACCCAAATGTCTCTTTAGAAGTTTCTAGCTCTTTCCTTGCTTTCGAAATCTTGGTTGACCTGCATGGTATTCTCTGGGGTATAGGTGTCGGTTTCTCGGCTGTGAAGGGCGGCAGGTATTAGAAGAGGAGGTGGAAGTTGACCTTGTATAACACGGTGCGTCACTTTCAGTCATATCAGCAGTGAAGGCTGATCAACGACACTCTGCGGCCGAATAGAACCTTGTCGCCGGGATGCCGTTGAACCGGTGCATGGTAAAGCCCGTAAGAGCAGGACAATTCTGGAATGCATTCATAGGCTTGCTTATCCAATTTAGAGAATCCAGGTGACTTTCTCCGTAGCTTCACGTGAGGAGGCCTCAGAGTCATCAGCGTTGCGCATTTAAAGAATGTCGCGGCAAGAATGCATGCGCACGGCATGGGGACTTCGTGATGATTGTCGATTCACGCAGCCTGCTCTGAGCCATGCTTCCAAAACAAGTGTGATTCGTTTTATTGAGAAAAAGATACGCTATGGGTATCAAGGTAAACTGCGCTCCGATTGTCTCTCTCCTAACAATAGCAATCGCAGTCGGCGCCGTTCGCCATCCATCTTCCACTAGCCGTGCGACACTACGTTCAACGTCAGAAGAATGCTCTCTATACCACACACAACCCAGGGCAGAGTCATTTTTGTAAGGAGGAATTTGGCGCAAGAACTTACCTTGTTGCTGCACAACTTGTAGCAGCCATCCTGATCCGTGGGACTACAGTTCGACACCCACTAACATCGCCAATTAGCATCAAATGATTCGCGCGCACACGAGACAGAAGGCTAGATGGGCCTAGCCCGGAGGGAAGTCTTCCTAAGGCAGGACAGTTGCCTCGAGGTCACTTGGATCGGGGGACTTACATTGTTGTCAAACGCTGTGCCGCACTTCTGGAGACGCAAGATGGCGTTGACGCCGCAAAGCTGCATCGCAGCGAGAAGGAATACGAGGAAGAAACGCATTTTTATGACGGGTTATTGAAATTTGTGAATAGAGATAGAAAGTATGTTGAGAGTAGCAGGCTGAAATGGAAAGAGACTCTTAATGGCTTGAAGCAGACTTTCTGACGCGCTTGCATCCTCAAGCTTATATGTAAAGTACCAACCTTCCCAACGACACTCCTCTCATTTAGTTCATCCTACTCCCATGACCCGGATCCCCTAGATGATCAGTCTATTAAACCTTCATTAGCGTCAAGAGCGTAGGCGAAAGTTGCCCACGGTTCCATGTAACAGGCATTCAGAATAAAAAAATTATGAACCTGACTCGTCAATCAATCAATTAGACTTGCCAACTCGGCAGTCCTCTCTACTTTATTCGAACCACGCAGGTTTATAACACCGCGTACGTAAATGGGGCGATCTCCTCAGCCTTAGGCCAGCAGCCTAGCCATTTCATTCTATTTGCTATCGGGCTTCTCCGTGCTTTTGGCTTGGCATTGATCGGTCTCGCATTCTTAGTAGTTTGCGAGAAAACTCAAAAAATATTCGCACCTGGACAGGACCCGGGAGAGGCCTGGGCAACCCCCCGGGTTTCCGCCCGGACCGGGGACTACGGCGGGGAAAGCGGGGCGGAAGCGAGTCATCTTTGGTCGAGGGAAAGAGTCTCAGCGAGGAGCGATGTGATTTTTGGCTGATCAAGCTTTGGTCCTTTAGAGAAGTATCCTAGGCGAAGTATTGCTGAAGGACACTGGTCTCTCCTTTCCACTTGAAGTTTTCGGCGTCCACGATTCTAATGAGAGATTTCGGCCAACGACAGGAGGTTATGGAAGATTTTCGGTTTCGTCATAGCTCAGGTACATATCTTAAAAGGTAAGCTCTACGCTGGCATCGTTCTGAAGTCGACATCTCTCAGCGTTTCGTACGCAGTATGTGCTAGCATACGACTGATGTAGATCTTGACGTAGCTAGCCGGGCTTAGTTCTCCTTGTAAGTCCGACCTTCTGACTATAATCTACAGTCTCCTGGCCTCATTCGATACCTACGACTCGTTAGTTCGTGTCCGATACGTATCACATGCCGAATACGTTCTCAACTAGAAATGCTGACAAGAAGGTGGGTGTATCGGCTATACTAAGCATCCTGACTTAACCCTTTATATGAGTGCCTCGTCGCTTTAGTACAACAGCTACAGTCGAAGTGAACTGCCTACCGAGAGGAGGATCCGGATCCTCGCTGACCAGCTGTCTATCCAAAATGATCGTCGTACCTTCTCTAGGGCGTCAACTCTTATTTAAGAACAGACTTGGCTACGCCATCCAAGCTGCCTAGCCTATATCTTGCCATACGGGTACACTAATCTCATAGTCGCCTTTACGGTACGAGTTTCCGCACGACAACTGGCGCAGTTCTTTCGGCATTTGGAGCAGGCCTCATGTTCAAGATGCTGCTTGCTACCTTCGGAAAGTCACTTGTGGTGGCGCTTGTTCTACTCTATACATGTCCGCATAACCACACCCATACCATCCTTAACTAATTATCGTCGTCAGAAGCGTACGTATTCGTCCACGACGATATATTGAACATATAATAACCAGGACGATTCGAAAGAACTAAGCTTTGTTAGGTAGCGTCATATGAAGACCATGTATTCATTACAGATGATACAAGTGATGAAAGGGAACTAGAGCTCTGAGAGAGCAAAGCCTTGGCCTGGCTATGGAGAAAGTTTAGACGTTATCAAAACAGAACACCTCTCACAAAGAGGAATTGCAACAAAGTGCTGTGCCGCCCGAGCAGATGTGTATCATGCATAAAGAGCCTTTCTATGACTTGTACCAAAGGCCTTTTATACCATCAAATCCCAGTCGAACAGTCTGCTGTCAGGCTCATTGAAGTAACAATGCACAAGTCAGTCAAAGACCGCTCGCATGCCCATCAACAAAGAGGTCCGACGATATTATCTTTCCCGACAACGCTCCGCGTCAGAAGATGCCCGGGACTATCAGGAGTTTGACATCTGGATCTTCAGGTAATCTACCTACCTCCCCTCCCTTACCAAGACCTTACGGAATCGACTCCGATCTGTTGTAGCCTCCCTCTCTGCAGCCCTTTTCAAAGTTTGCACCGACGCTAGGCTCAGGCCCAACTCTGCTGGTTCTCCATCTCATCACCTGAGGAGACCTCGATGCCTCACGCAGACCGAATATCAAACCATTGTATAGGAGTCGTCCCGCACATGATCGAAACCGGGCATCCGAGAAGGAGATTGGGAAAACGGTGGCACCAATCACGTAGAAGAACTCATGCAACGGGATTAAGCTTCAAGCACCCAAAACAGTTTTCTTATCATCTTCGCTCGCCAACGCGCTATCGTCGACCACCTCTTGAATGAAAAAATCACCATCATAATCCAGAAGAAGAACTCGAATAGGAGGGAAGTGAAGGGGTAGGGCTGAACAACCCGCCCGAAAACGCCTGGGAGCCGCTTCTGCGCTTCACTTTCTAAAACACCATGAGCCTCGCCATCCGTCTCTACCCAGCAAAAATCTCCTCCAACCCGTTCCACGTCCCCTTGGACCTCTCCTCCCAATATGAGTCCTTACCCGTCCTCAGCTTCCACACCTCCTCGCCCTCCGGGCCCTGACCGACCTTGACAAACCACTTGGGCTTATGCTCCTCGCCCTTCTCCTCCAGCACCCGACGCCGGGCGCGCTGCGCCTCCTCCAGCTTCACCTTCCACTCCTCAGCCTGGTCGAGATCGCCCTTCTCGGCCAGACGCTGGTCCGGTCGGAGTCGGCTGTCTGTCGGGGGTAGCCTGCCCTTCTCAATCTCCGTCACCTCGTTGAGGGCCGCGGCGAAAGTGGTCATTCCGTAGGTATTGGCCGCATTGTCAACGAGCTTGCCGACGCTCCAGATCTCCCGGCCCGCCCCTTTGCCGGCTTCGACGACGCGGAGGCCGTTGGTCCACGTGCCGGAGAGGCTGCTGCCGGTGTGTACCCCGTCCGGTCCATATGTCTCAACCTGAACATCTTCGCCTCGCCCGCCAAACATTCCCTTGCTCCTAAACTCGACCGAGGCCTTGGCTCCAGAAGAATCGTTACAGATCTGCATGACACCAACCGGCTCCACGTACTTTTCTCCCATTACCACGTTGCGCAAGAACATTGTGGCATGCGTCCAGGAATACAGCTCGTCCGTGCCATCTGGGAGTCGAAGCGCGACACGAACGCGGCCTTCCGTAGTAATTTCGGCACTCTTGCCCCAGAACTTCTGCGACGGCGCGGGGGACTGGCTGAAGGACCAGCTGGCAGAGTCGGCCTGCATGGCGAGTCTGACGGGACGATGGCAAACCTTTTCAACCAGCAACCGGAAACCTCCGGGTACTTCCTGCTCGGTTCGCAGCATTTCATATGTCTCGCCCAGAAGGGGGTTGAAGGGTTTCCGAATAGCGCGTTCCTTTGCGCGGCCAGTGCTGAATTGCGACACTGCGAATGCCGTAATGTATAGGAGACGTTCCTTGGCCTCCTTCTGCTGAGCAGCTTGGTCAAGCAGCTGGGCGTATTCCAGCTGTTCTGCAACGCGCTGAAGTAGTGAGATAGGTTCGTTCGCGGATACGGGCATACTGATCGTGCTAAGATCCTTGCCAACATTCTTCCGCACAAATGCAATCAGACTAGGAGGCTGCACCAAAGCCGGCGGAACCTTGGTTCGTCTCTCAACGGAGATATCCACCGGCAACGGCGACAAGCTCTTGGGCTTCGCTGGGTAGCAATCGGTGTCCTCGGAGCCTATAGCCTCATCCTCCTGGGCCGAAGAGATGGAGGAAGAGTCACTCAAACGTTCATCCGCCTCCGAGTCTGGGCTTTCATCTTCGCTCTGGGCAATCCTGACGATCTGCGAGCTTGTCTCACCGGCTTCTGCGTCGAAGAACTCTTCCGTCGACACTGTCTCCATACTTCTTCTAGAGGGTGCTGCAGAAAGTGGAGCGGGAGATCGTCGGCGCTTGCTGTTCACAATCAAGGTTGTAAACTCAGACACAACGGAATCGAGATCGTTGAGGAGTGCCGCACAATGCTCTTGTGTGCTCTTTTCTTCATGGACAGACGATTTTGACTTTGACTTTGAGTGGCGGGGTCCATTTGCACTGATAGTTGTCGTGACAGTACCCGGAGAAGGAACAGCAAGAGCAGCAGCGGCGGCGGCATGATGCGCTTGGGGCGTGGATGCTGTCGGTGTAGCGTTACTTGACTTGCGCTTCCAGAATGGGCGCCTTTGCGGCTGTTCTGTCGCTGTGGGAGGTGTGAAGTAGCTGTCCGGTTCCTCACCCAAGGTGCCTGGTGACAAGAATGTCGAAGCAGCCATGCTAAGAGGCCTTTGGTTTGACATGTCCTTGACCAGGCGACGAAGAGCGTCCCTGGTGCCGACCATGCGACTCACTAGGGTCTCGACCTGCTGCCATTCGCGATCTTCCTCCAAGCTTGACTGCGTAGGCTTCAAATGTGTCGTGTTGACCCTCAGCGGCGTTGTTCTGGGGTTGAGTGTGTTGGGTTGCTGCTCCTCCACGCCCCTCGCCGCACGACTCGCCTTCTCCAAGGCCTTGGCCCAATCGTTGAATTCCTTGGCGTTGGACGCTCGCAGATGCCAGATCTCGGCGCCCGAGTCAATGTTAATTTCCCTACGGCGCTCATCGGCTGCGATGGCAGCAAGGCTAAGAGGAATGGCACCGCGGAGGGCAGACGAGTTGCGGTTGTAGTAATACGAGAGGGTGCAGGAGGAATAATCCAGCGAGAAGAATCTGCGCGCATAACCCTGGCCCTTCTTCCTCCGTCTCTTGTGCAGAATTCCTGTATGGTAGTTGGCATTTCCATCGCTGCGGCCGGAGGCTGACGTCGGACGTCCCGCGGCAACGTGGCTGTGGAGGCTGTCTTGAGAGGCAGATGTGACGGCGCTCATCTGAGGCAAACTCGTCTTGCTGGTGTTCGCATTCGCTCCGGCCTGCAAGTTCGGGAAGTTCTGGGCTGTAGTCTGAGGCGGTGCACCAGTCGGGTAGGTGAGGAGGACGAAGGTAGCCGTCTTGGAGATCTGCTTCGAAAAGGTGTTGTCGAACACCAAGCCGAACATGCCGCCCTGGCCCTTTGGCACATCCCACGTACCGGTCGATACCTTATCCGCATCGCATTTCCCATGCCATTTTATGGGTATGAATCCCTTGTTGGCGAGCTGCTCTTCGGCTGTGCTCGAATCCCTCCTAGCAAATGGTTTCTTGGGCTCGGCGACGCCAGAGGTAAAAGATCCGGGGGCGGCGGCATCGTCGTTCTGATTCGTAATGAGGCCGGCGGCGCCAGCTCCGGGGTGCTTCACGATTCCAAAGTTACTGCCTCGGCGACTGATAAGCACGTGTCGGAATTGGAGACGCAGAAGAGGAGAGATGTAGAAGGGGGGGGGGGGGGGTAAGGGATTGAGGTACGCACATGGACTTTTTGTGTGGTTGGACGCTCCAAGATATTGTGTGGCCTTCGTCGACTTTGACCCATCGCACGATGTAGGACTATTTGGAGAAAGCTATCAGCATCGAGAGGAGAAGCATGAAGATGCGCCGCTGCCTGTGGTCAAGGGCGTTGGCGGAGGGGGAAGGGGAAGGCCGGGGACAGTGACGACTCACGTACCTTGCTATGGATCTCCAACTGCTCAATGCCCGCCATTTTTGCGGGTTGGAATAGGAGCTTGAGCTGTGGGTTGGTTTTCGCAAAGGAATTCGAAATTGAGTGCCCGATTACGTTCTCGTTCCAGTGCAGGTCGCAAGGTTATTGAAGGGGCATGGTGTGGATGGCAAAGGAGATTTGGAAATAATTCAATGGGATGAGAGGGAGAGAAGAGAGATGGGTGCTGCGGGAGAAACAAATGTCACCCTGGTCAGAGGTAGGTAGGTAGAGCTGCTGCAGCATGTCAAAGTGGGTGAGCTCCCCCCCAGGTACGGGCCTAATAAGGTCGTGTACGGAGTACGGGTACATAAAGTACGCGGAACGGGCCTGAGAGCACCGCGGACATGGCCCACCAGCACGGGCAACTAGGTACCTTATTGGGGTGAGATGTCTTTTTTGGACAACTCACTCAGTGGCCCACGTCCCAAGACTACCCAGCCACACATCGTACCTCGTACCTCGCACCTCACCCGCACCACCACGACTTTTCACAGGCGCGCGAATTCAGGTATACCCTGGCCGCCGAACGGTTGGTTGGGGGCGGGACGTCATTCGGAAAAAGACAGCGAGGCTTGTGACTGGCTGGCCCTGACAACAAACGGGCTGTGCGGTTGTGCCGGCATGCCAAGTTACAAGTAAGCCGCGGACGGCCGCGCGGGCGAAAGCAGAGTGGCAGGTGCCCGGTCGGTGGAGGACGAGAGTCCCGACGTTGTGGCTGGGCTGTTTTACGCTAACCAATGCGGCGGGGGACCGTTGTGCTGGTAAGGCAAACCTGATGGAACTTGAATGTATGTCAAGCATGTGCCAGCTGGGAGCTAGGTAATTTTTCTGTAGGTAGATCAAGTACCAATAGGCGGACGCTCCGTACAAAGTATACACCAAGCGGTAGCCAACGTAACAGACACGATGCGATACGGCAACCCGCGTATGTGTGTAAGTATACTAGCTACGGATAACATAGCCTATTCCGAACGAATCCTCTGCCTAGGTGTAAGTCCAACGCCCGCACAACGTACCTTAGAATAGCAGAGCCATCTTTCCGCCCGTTAATCGCTCGGATTCTCAGCCTTATCGACCAACCCGAGATTGCCATGCAGGGGAGCCGAAATTTACGATTCAAAATAGCTCAGAACAACAGGAAATTGTCGTAACTCCTATGATATCCAAAATCACCTCCCAAGTTCTGGGTCACTGGGTACGCAGAACATGTGCAGAACCGACTTTTCGTATCCCACCGCCACGGAAGTTTCTTGCAGTCACAACCCGACGTCATATTGCGCAAGAACAGAGCGTTGAAACGGTCGCATGATAGACCCCGAGCTGCGAGCTGAGGACCTTGAATTAGAGAATGGCGGCAGGTCGGCAATCGCGGATGAGCATCTGCTGACTTGAGCTGATTGGCCGGGTGAGCCGCACTTCATCTACCAGACACAATAATACACAGTGGCATCCCCGAACCACCCTGGCTCGGCCTCGTCGGATAGCTATCAGTCTGCCATGCTGACTACCTACCCTTGATGGTATTGCGTTGGCACAGTATGGGTATGAATCCTGAATAGGTGAGGCATCCGTAGGCCGAGGGAGAAGAGCGAAGCACATAGGCAGAGGCATCGGCAGACGAGTCTCGATACGAAAACTGTCAAGGCGAGGGATGAGGTCAGACAGCATCTCATGCTACCTAATAGCCGTTATGAGCCGGTGGCACAAGGCGACGTGCAGCAGCTGAAACGATCGCTACGATCTGGCAGCAGCACCACAGCGTTGGAAACGGGATCAGCGAGTGGCACTCGAGCAGGTGCAGTTGACCGAGTTGATCAATCGACAAAGTGTAAATGACAGCAGCAAAAAGAAAGACTTTCAAGTTCACAGACGGCCTCTCCTATTCAATAGGCGCATCAAAGCTGTGTGATATCGTCGGGCGTGCCATGAGTATCTACGTAGTAGGTACGTACATTGCGCTCGGCAGCACCCGGACCCGCGGCACCACCGGATCAATGTCGGGCCCTTCTGAGCAGGCTGGGCTTCACTGGCCCGTGACGGGAACCAATGGCCCAAGATGACGACGGGAGGTGAGCCGGGGCCGTAATTCGCGGATAGCCGAGCGTGGAGGGGCCCCGAACCCACTTCCACGCGTTCCTCCCACGATGCCAGTCCAACCAAGTACCACCCAGCACCCAGCACCCAGCACCAGGGACCAGCACCGACCCCTCTGATATTATTGTGATATTATTTATTTTTATTTGTTTTCCTTCGCCGCTCACTCTCCCAGTCTCTCCCGCCTCCCACAGGATGACTACGTAGGAAGTGGAAGGCTTCTTTGTCCAGACCCATCACCACCTAGCCTGCGCCCCTGAGCCCCCCCTCCACAAGCCCAAGGTCCATTGGCACTATCCTCTTTGGGCTAGACGGCCGACTCCCTCCACCTCTGGGCCTTTCTTTCCCCTCTTGCTGCTGGGCTTGCTGCTTGCTGCTTGCACCTGTATGCCATCCGGTGCTTCTTTGCAGGTTGATCGTCTCTCCTTTTTTCCTGAGTCGCGCACTACTTACGAAAAGGCTCACAAGGTCTTACCAAGACACACACACATCATTTTGGGCAGCACATGTGGAGCATCCCATCGTCTTTGATTGCTGAGGGCATTCTTTTGTTGCTCCATTGCGCCGCCGAGGCCATCTAAAACAATTCGATCCCAAAGTCGACAAACGGCCATTTCTTCTTGCTCCCTTCTCGGATGCAGCCTGGTCCGCCGCCATCAGCAATCCCATTCATTCCGTCTCACTCTCCGACGCTGGTGTCCGTCTTCCTCAGCCTCCTCTACGCATGATTGAGGCCATGTTTGTCGTCGCGTTTCCCTTTCCACCTTCGACATCGGGCTCCCTCTTCCCCAGTGCATAATTTTCATGGTACACCTTGTTTCTTAATACCCCTTCCTAAAACCCATCTTTCCGCCCAATTACCTGCCGCCGCCCGCCCCTGGTTGGCCCGAAGAGAACCCCTCGATCTGCCTTCCGATCTGGACGACCCGCGCCTTGTCCAACCCAAACTTGTTTCCTACGAAACCGCCAAACCACCAAACCGCGCCCCGACGACACACGCTGCCGCCAACGTCGACCGTTGCACACAGTACCCTACCCGACCATGGCAGGTGTCCTGAGCAAGCGCCAGCAGGCGCGTAACGAAAAGGTCCTTCACGATCTGGTCCAGTCCGTACCGGGGAACAACTTGTGCGCCGACTGCCAGGCGCGGAACCCAGGTAAGTGCAACTGTGCTCCCTCTCCCGCCGCTCAGACCGTGGGCCAAAAACTGACAGTAGTTCGCAGCATGGGCCTCTTGGAGTGTAAGCGCGACTATTCCCCCTCATGCGCCCCCATCGATACGATTCTCATTCGATTGGGGCGGTCACTTTGACGAGCGAGACTGACGTGCGACTATAGCTGGGCGTGTTCCTTTGCATGAGATGTGCCGCTATCCATCGAAAGTTGGGAACTCATATCTCAAAGGTGAAATCCTTGAGCATGGACAGCTGGTCTAATGAACAAGTGGAGGTTTGTGCAAATGCATACCCCATGTCGAGATTCGTCGCCCCTGACCAAACCTTCGCAGAATATGAAAAAGGTCGGAAACGTTAGGTCCAACCAGATTTACAACCCCGATAACAAGAGACCTCCCGTTCCTGTCGATGCCGACGAAGCTGATTCCGCCATGGAACGATTTATCCGCACCAAATACATGAACAACATCCCCATCCCCACGAGGAAGCAACATTCGGGCCTTTCAGATGAAGGCGTTCCTCCGCCGCTACCACCAAAGTCGGGAGGAAAGTTTGGGTTCAGATCTGCCTCGTCAATCTTCCCGCTATCGTCTCGGCTGAGAAAGGATTCGTCATTGCGTAATACCATGTCGAGTCCCCGCGAGCCGCGAAGTCCCTCGCCCAGCGATCTGCCGAACAAGCCCTCCAAGGTGTTTGGCGCAAGCGTTTCGTACGAGCAGGAAGATACAGAAAGGAAATTGGCCAGTCTGAGGGACATGGGATTCTCCGATGGCCAGCGCAATGCTATGGTGTTGAAGGGCGTGAACGGAAACCTGGAGCGCGCAATTGAGACACTGGTGCGGTTAGGCGAGAGCGATAGACGGTCACCTTCTTTGACAGGGCCTCGTGAGAGCTCTTTGCGCGCGACACGCTCGCACGCGAACCTGTCAACGTCTAGTGGATTATCTGCACCGCATCAGACGTTCAGTGATCACCCCCAGTCGCCCTCGACAGCCTCGAGCAACAACCCCTTCGACATGCTGCCGCCGCAGCCGCAATCTTCCCAATCGACCGGCACGCTCCAGAACAAAAACCCCTACGCGAACAACCCCTTCGGAGCTCCCACGCAACAGCAGCAAGATATCGCCCAGGCTTTCGGCAGCATGTCCCTCGCTCCAGCGCAACCCCTATTTCCGCACCACACGGGCGGATTGCCGGCTTCCCAGCCGTTTGCTCAGCCTCAGCAAACGTACCAGCAGTCCATGACGCCTCCCATTCCGCAGCAGCATCAGCAGCAAAACTACAACCCCATGAGCTTTAATAGTAATATGACCTATCCCCAACCCATCCAGCCGCAGGCAACGGGCTACAACCCATTCCTCACGAACCAGGCGCAGCCTCAGCAGCAACAAAACCTTGCAGTCAACACAGGGCAATCGTCAAGCCCATATGCGAACAACCCGTTTACTCGATCTCCGACAAGAATCCAATCGCCTTCGCTAGGCCAGATACCCGAGCAGTCGCAATCGAACTTTTACATGGACTCTCCGCAGACGATGACACCACAGAGCAGCAACCCCTTCTTTGCACAACTAGGCTCGCAACCTACGGGGCAACAGCAGGTACCACAGCAGCAGATGTACCAGCAACCATTTCAGCAAGAGCAGCCGGCGTTTGGGCAGCAGCAACAGAACCCCTATCAGCAGCAGCAACAAAACGCTTACCAGCAACCGGCTCAGCAATTGGCTCAGCAGCCGTTCCAGCAGCAGCCGCAACACCCGTTTCAGCAACAGAAGATGCCGCAGCAACAATATCAGGCTCCTACGGCACAGGCTCAGTATCAACAGCAGCCCTTGCAACCTCAACGTCCCGACAAGGCTTCGATCTTGGCACTGTACAGCCAACCGCAGCTGGCACCTCAGCCCTTTGCACCCCAGACCCAGGCGCAGACGCCAGAGGTACACCCCGAAGTCGCAGCATCTCAGCAACAGAGCCAAGACGCAGCGAGTGGGTCCATGGTAGCAGGAAGCAAGAACCCCTTTTTGATGAATGGCGGCGGCGGTGGAGGCATGTCATCGCCGCCGCCGCCACCACAACAGGTGATGGCGGCTCCCGTAGCCAATACCGTCGGGCCGCGCAAGGCGGGTGTCAGTCGCGAGAGCATGGCATTTACGGATATGCAGTGGACGAACGGGCGACACAGCCCAGACGCGTTTGCCAGTCTAAGCGCGCGGCACATGTGAAAAGGCCTATAGGAGGGTGTCGCGAGGTCTTGATTCTTCTTGTAAATACATGCTTCTCTTTTGCTCTTCTTCGTTTTTTTGTAAGATAAAACTATCGATTCGAGACGATGTCCGAAATTTTTCGCATGCCACGATTTGCTCGTTTCTAGACTACCATGACCTGCGGAGGGTTCTTCCCTGCACGCGTATACCAAATTCGTTCTTTTTGTGTTTTGATATCGTTTTGACTTTGTGTGTCATCTGTTCTTTGTGCTATTTGAGTTACGCCCACCGACGTAGCTTTCTTTATGCGAAGAAAGACCCTTGCTATCTAGCCCCCCGCGGGGAAACTGACCGAGGCCGAAAAGGACACGGCCGAGACTCGACGGGGTTGCGCCGACCCGATGGGACGATGTGCCGAGATCGGAACCCTTGCGGCGGCGGTCTCCTGTCGACTCCACACTAGACCTTATGCCGTAGTTCCGAGTATATCGCTCTTCCGTGAGATTCCGGTAGGATTTCACCGAAATCTCTCAAAAGTTCCGCTAAAGGACGCAAGGCCGAGGCCGAGGATTCAAACGCTGCAACGGGGCGATGAGTCAAATCCCGGGAAGCCACAAAAACCTCGCCGGGTGCGCGCCAAGCTGTCTGTACCTTACACTTCTTAGCTCGAAAATACGATTTCTCGTTGCATGACCTACAAACCATTGATAGGCCATACTTTAGCTGTTGATTTACATTTCTTGTAGCTACTTCGAGGTTTTCTAAAAAAACTTACTTACCCTCAACCCCGGATCCCCCACACACTTTACCCCGACCAAGCTCACCACACAAAAATATGACATCCCCGTCCTTCCAAGCCCGGCTCCGCGCCGCCATCCCAGACGGGTCCGACCCCCCCACACTTCCATCCCGGGCCTCCCTCGCCGCCGCATCGGCTTCTCTACCCCGCCGACCATCATCTCACAGCACGGGTGCCAGCACCGGTGCCAGCGCAAAGGGAGAGGAGAAAGACAATGATGGAACCTACCTCGCCCCCCTCGGCACCGAAGCAACCCTAACCCACATCCTGACGGACATCGTCCCCGCCCTCAACGGCCAGGCGCGCAGCGGACGGTACTACGGCTTCGTCACCGGCGGGACCCTCCCCGTCGCCGAGGCGGCTGACAATATCGTCTCGGCGCTGGATCAGAATGTGCAGGTGCATTTACCGGAGCAGACCGTCGCTACGGAGGTGGAGAGCGTTGCGTTGGGGATGCTTGCTGACGTGTTGGGGCTCGAGGACGGAAGCGGCGGCGGTGAAGGAGGGGTGTGGAAGGGGAAGACGTTCACCACCGGCGCGACGGCAAGTAACATCCTCGGCCTCGCGTGCGGGAGGGAATATGTGATTGCGAAACGGGGCGGGAATGTAGGAGAGCAAGGGCTGTTGGGCGCGTGTGTGAGTGCCGGGGTGAAGGGGGTGAGGGTGTTGACGAGCATGGGGCACAGTTCGCTTTCCAAAGCGGCGAGCGTGGTGGGCGTCGGGAGAGCCAATGTTGCAGAGTTGCCGCTGAGTGCTGACGAACCGTGGAGGTTGGATTTGGAGGGTGTGGAGAGGGTGTTGCGGGAGGGAGAGGAGGATGGGGTGGTGAGTATCATTGCGGTGAGCGCGGGCGAGGTGAATACGGGAAGGTTTGCGACGGGGGGAAAGGGGGAGATGGAGAGGTTGAGGGGGTTGGCTGATCGGTTTGGGGCGTGGATTCATGTCGATGGTGGTGAGCTTTTTCCGTTGCTGTCTTTTTTCTTTGTGTTGGTTTGTGGTGAGAAGGTGGTGAGATTTTTGCTGACGATGGTTGGTGTGACAGCTTTTGGTATCTTTGCGAGGGCTCTCGAGGCGAAGCCCGAGTTTGCAAAGATTCGAGAGATGGCTTCGGGGCTGGAACTCGCGGACAGCATCACCGTGGACGGACACAAGCTTCTGAACGTGGTACGTTCGCATCAAAACCCCCTTTTACCCTCTCCCTCCCGTCCTCCTTCTCTGCCGTATGAAGTAGACTAACGTTTGGCGGGAACAGCCCTACGACTGCGGTATGTTCTTCTGCCGCTCCCTCGCAACCCAAACAGCCGTCTTCACGAACCCAAACGCAGCCTACCTCTCCTCGGCCGGCGCCTCCGCCATCCCCTCACCCTTGAACATCGGCCTCGAGAACTCACGCCGCTTCCGGGCGTTACCGGCCTACGCCGTCCTCCGGTCCGAAGGGCGGAGAGGGCTGGCGGCGATCCTGGGCCGCATGGTTGTGCTTGCGCGGAAGTTGGCGGTGTGGATACGAGCTTCGAAGGCGTATGAGCTGCTTCCCGAGGGGGCATGGGATATCGAGGGGATGACGCATATGGTTGTGCTGTTTCGCGCGAGAGATGAGGGATTGAATGAGGAGCTTGTGGGGAGGATCAATGGCACGAGGGAGGTGTATGTTAGCGGGACGAGTTGGAAGGGGAGGAAGGCTGTAAGGGTTGCTGTTGGCAGTTGGAGGGTTGATGTTGAGAGGGATTTTGAGGTTGTGACGAGGGTTTTGGGGGATATTGCTAAGGCGTGGGCGAGGGAGTGAAGGTAACCTCTTTTGCTGGTTATATGAGATGATATCAAGGTCGGTATTCATGTCAGTACGCGGTCAATGAGCTAGCATCCCTATAGATCTGGCAGGAAGGTGCGGGGATGGTACTTGGGTCACTTCTCTTTCATCTCTGTCATAATGAGAAGTGGCAGGGGCAGGTGGTCGAGGGGTCAAGGAGGCGCCAGTGGAATCCGTTCTTTCGAGATCACCCTTCAACCTTCGCTACACTTTTGGTTCGACTCTCCACTGCTGACCTTTTTTCTTTCTGCCCCAAGGTGAACTGACCGCTTGGTTATTCGGTTAGTATAATACTATCTTCCCATCATATTCGTGCCAGCATATACGGTCAATGACCCACCGCTCATCCAATCTACCTGGAAGAAGAGGAGGCGGATGATATTCAGGTCACTTCTCTCCTCATCTGAACACAACCTGAAGTGAAAGGGGCAGGTGGCCGAGGGGCTAAGGGGGCGCCAGTGGAACCCGTTCTTCCTCGACCACCCTTCAACCAGAGGCTTCGCTTTTTGGTTCGATTCCCTATCGATGACCTCTTTTTTGCCCTCTACCCTACTGAGAATTCAACATGTTTATGATTGCTTTGTTTTTGATAGTCGGCACTCAGATGCGACGCACGTACCGGCCGAGTCCCTTGCGCGTGAAAATTAAGTTTGAGATACTAGTATCACGAGAGAGGTGTGTAGAAGTGTTGTATTGAGAACAGTAACTGGGTACAGACGCTAATGTTAACCATGCCTTAAACGCCATGTTGTCAGGAGTTACGCGTACCATGTACCCGTCACAACGCAGGAGGCTGACATCGAGTATAGAACGGTAGTTTGAGGCACATCACGACGTCCAGAAGAGGTACGGGGCAAGGGAAGGATAATTTGGATGGTACTGTGATGCATTCACTTACATGGCGCATTCGAACTTCTTCGAGATGATGTGCAGAACGTGTCAATAGTATTACTAGCCTACAGGTCGAGTATCGTCTCGATAGGAATACCCCAGTACCAGCTCGCCACGCCCATGGCGCCGATGCTCATGGTGAACGCCATCAGGAAGTTCACGTCATTGTTATCCAGCAAGTCCCACCCAGTCTCCACAACCCGCGAGGGTTTGGCGTCGCCCACGGTAGGCTTGCGATGCTTCTCCTCGGGAGCATACCTCTTCTTCGCATCGCTCGTCTCGAGAGCGTTGACGTCAGCGTTCTCCGCCATCTTCTCAACAGCGCTCTTGCCCTCCCCGTGGAGCGCCGCGGCCTTGACGGTGGCGCGCTTCTGGTTCTTGTCGGCGTGGTCGGCCGGATCGCTGGCGATGAGAACCTTTGCGCCGCCCTCGCCCTCGACGATCTTGCCGGTCCGCACATCTCGCACGGAGCGTTGAAAGACGGCGCCTAGCACGCTGTCGAGCAGACTTCCCAGGACACCCCATAGGGTCATGCCCAGCATAAAGGTCGAGCGCTGCTGCGTGGTCCAGGCGCCGAGGCCGCCGCCGACTTTGCCGGCGCTGTCGTCACCGCAAAGGGGGAGGAAGACCATGGAGGCCGTGACGATTATCATGGAGCCGAGGGCGCCGGCAGCGACGCCGAGGGGCGTCACGCCTCCGTTTGTGCCGCGCGGGACCTTGCGCAGGGTCGGGGACGTGATGAGGCGGGGCTCGCCCTTGGCCAGGATTCCTAGCTCGGAGCTGAAGGTGTCGGCGGCGACAGCGGCGTAGTTTGCGATGATGCCGATCACGAGGAGGTCGCCGCCCCAGGAGAAGCAGAGTGTGCCCGAGGGGTTCGGTGTCGTGGTGTCGAGGATTGCGTCCTTGCGCTTGTTAAGTTGGTAGGCGTGCAGGAGGGAGAGACATGAGGCCATGAGCGAGTTGGCGAAGACTATCAAAGCGGAGAGAAGTTAGCTATACCGCGCTGAAGAGCTCGGAGGAGCTACTATTGAACCGACCTTGGACGTGGGTGCGTGCTCCTTCGCCTCCTGATGTGCCGCGCGAGGCCATCGTCATTTGTGCCTTGACATCGTGTTTGACCTGGAGTAGATTTAGCATTTGGCGTTTCGTTGCAACAAGGGAGCTAGCCGTACCTTTGTTGCTCTTGTTCCAGCGAGGAAGAAAGTGCAAAGCAGCGCGAATGGCAGGTTCCACGGGTGGTACGCGTGGGCGATAGCTGTAACAACGGCGGCGACAATGCCTGCGGGGGTCAGGGATTGGTGCGACCAAGCTCGGTAGACGAGGGCGAGTGTCGCCGGGAAGGCGTAAATCGCTTTCATGGTGGTCGATTATTCGGGCTGCGTCGTGATTATGGGAGGTTTGCGAGTTTTGGGCAAACTCGGAGCGTGGTGTTGCAGAAACGGTTCACCAGAATGCCCTGTCCCGTCTGGTGGTGGGATGCGCAGGTGTTCGGGTGAAGGTGAACTCCACGTGACGTCAGCGCTGGGAGCTCGGGGGGTTGGAGTGAGGAAGCTCTGGATCCCTGTCTAATTCCTTGAGGGCAGGCAGTTAGCTGCCAAATTACATCACCCACCATAGCCATGTACATACTTACACAGCTCCTTAGGCGCACAGATTATACGATAGTTATCTGCCCTCAAATTTCTTCAACTAAAATATAATGCTGAAAACCTCATCTAAGGTGTGATGAAAGTTCTAAGCGCGTGCCAATACGGTAGCAGAGCGTCGAAGAATTCTGGATCACTATCAGTGCATGTGATACAAGTTGGACAGTTACAACCTTCCTCGGTTTCGATATTTTGCGATGATGGTGCTTCCAATGCCTGCAAGGAGCTTTTTACTAAGCAAAGACCGCATCGATTCGCAAGTTTCAGAACAGAGAGAGAGCTCACTGTGCTGATAGATCGTAAGGTAGTTGCAGTTTCCACAAGGAAAAGCAATGTTACCTATATAAATACTTCAGCTACTGCAATGCACCACTCACTCGCAATGAACGGCCGGGTTTTATACACTATATCTAAGCTAGCCATAAATGTCCATTTTCACTGTAAGCTGTCGATGTTGGTGGGGATGGCAACTGCTACGAGCTGTGATATTGATGCGACCAACTCATAGTGACAAGATCGAAACCACAGTATACAATCTTGACAGTAATCAGCACCGAATCATCCGTAATTACCGTTTCCTATTCTGACGAGAAGGCTGAAGCCACAACGTGAAAACTTCGGGCTTCGTTCCTCGATAACCCCGTGAAGGAATGATGGAGACTGAGTCCCCTCTATCCGTACGAGGAAACCTGATGCCAGGGGGTGCGCCATGCACTTTAGCTGACCAATCAGCGCGAGCTTCGATGCGATTAGTAGCTCCCCCACGTCCCCCGGAATCGGCTCCTTTTCTGCTTAGCGAGAATCGACGAGCTTCATGATTCATGAAGAGCGAGACACGAACAGTCGCTTCGCTTCACTTCGCAACTTAACTTCTTCGTGGGATGGATTGTGTATAAGGCCCGACACGTCGCGATAGAAGGAGAGATAGAACACCTCTCTTTTAACCAAGGCCTCTTTTTGGCCCCGACGACCGCAACAGACGTGAACACCGACTGCCAGTTCTTGGGGTTCAATTAAAGGCGATGGCGGCCGCGCGCAATCTCACAACGACCACGAGTCCCCCTCGCTCAAACATCATGGTGGCAGACGTGAGGGAAGAGCCCAAGACAGCCGTAAAAAACTACAAAGGCTTTGTCGCCGGAGTATTTTCAGGAATCGCCAAGCTCACTGGTTAGTCACTCTGCATTCTGAGATTTGAATACCGTACTGAAACTGCGAAGTCGGCCACCCCTTCGACACAATCAAAGTCCGCCTCCAAACAACAGACGCCTCGCGCTTCAGCGGCCCCCTCCAATGCGTAGGCCAAACGCTACGGAACGAGGGCATCCCGGGCCTCTACAAGGGCGCGACCCCTCCGCTGGTGGGCTGGATGTTCATGGACTCGGTCATGCTGGGCTCGCTGACGGTCTACCGCCGCCTCGTCGCCGAGCGCCTCTTCCGCGTCGGCGCCGTCGACAACTTACCGTCATACGGCCACGGTATCGCGGGCATCATGGCGGGCAGCACCGTCAGCTTCATCGCCGCGCCCGTCGAGCACGTGAAGGCGCGCCTGCAGATCCAGTACGCCGCCAACAAAGCCGAGCGGCTGTACAGCGGGCCCGTCGACTGCCTGCGCAAGATCTACGCGAACCACGGCGTCCGGGGCGTGTATCACGGCCTCAGCGCGACGTTGCTGTTTCGCGGGTTTTTCTTCTGCTGGTGGGGCAGCTATGATGTGTTTTCAAAGTACTTTAAGAAGAACACGAACCTCAGTGCACCGGCGGTGAATTTCTGGGCGGGCGGGCTGAGCGCGCAGATTTTCTGGTTGACGAGTTACCCGTCGGACGTGATCAAGCAGCGCATCATGACGGATCCCCTTGGTGGCGGGCTCAACGACGGCACGCCAAAGTTCAGGAGGTGGAAGGACGCTGCGACGGCGGTGTATAGGGAGACGGGGTGGAAGGGATACTGGCGTGGGTTCTTGCCGTGTTTCTTGAGGGCGTTCCCGGCTAATGCCATGGCGTTGGTTGCATTCGAGGGCGTTATGCGGGCTCTGCCAGAGTAGATGTGTGGGTGATTACATTGCCGTAAGGTATAGACGAGACATTTGTACGAGGGGCACCGATAACCATAGATAGACAGCAGGATACCCAGGATCGGAATCAGAATCGCACCTCAAAGCATAACATCGCAATCATTCACGAAGAAAGGAGAACCACATGTGGCAGATCAACAAGCACACGAAGGTGCTAACTTTTGGTATTCCCTTTTAACCTTGCCAAAATTCCAGTGCCATGCCGACCCAAGTAACCTTAACCTGACTAGTGCATAGAAGCTGTTTACTCGTCGTCCTCATCAGCCTCGTCGTTAACGACGTTGAAGAACTTGAGCTCGTAAACACCCTTGGAGGTGGAGACGACACGGAGCCAGTCACGGAGCTGCTGCTTCTTGAGGAACTTCTTGGTGCTGTGGGGTGGAACAATAATGTCAGCAAGTTGTCCTTACATGATACAAATTGTCGCCAGCGCGACACAAGATCAAGAAGAAAACCTACAGGTACTTGAGGTAACGGCCGGAGAGCTCGTTGTGGGCAATGATCTCAATCTTGCCCTCACCCTGCTGGGAGATCTGAACCTGGTCGCCGAGGTTGCCGACGCGACCCTCAACCTTGATCTTGTCCTGGAGGAACTTCTCGAAGGCAGCGACGTCGAAGATCTTGTCGGAGGCGGGCTGGGAAGCGTTGATGATGAACTTCTTGGTAACCTTCTGGTTCTTGCCCTTGCCGGTGCGCTTGATCGCCTAGAATTTGGGGAACATGACGTTAGCCTACTGTTTCACGCCGCCGCCCAATTTCCTCTCATTTTCCAGAGGAGAAGAGGAAATTGGGCTGGGCCAACAGCAAAGCGGTGTTGTCATGTACGTACTGCTTGAGGAGCCATTTTGGACGGATGTGATGGACGCAAAGAAGTTTGATCCTGCGTTTGGTTGAAGTGGTTGTGGTGAGGGGAGGGGAGAATTGACAGATTGAGATGGGGCTTGACACTTCACGAAACTTTTTCCCAGCCCAAAAGTGGATTTCAGTTGTGGGTGTAGGAAAAAGTGGCAGCGAAATTCTAGGGCAACGGATCATTATCTTATCCGAAAGGTGAGGAGGGCGGGGCTGGGCGGGAAGTGGCCTTTCACCGAACTCACCGAGACCCCCTGTGGTCTGAGCTCCGCGCTCCAATCAAGAACGAGTCGCATCCAATTCTTCCCCCAGGCACACTCGTTTGCCATAATTGGCAGGCAAGCAATGCACGAAGGGCGCGTCTGCGCTGTCGCGGATGATTCACTTTCGACATCGCAGATTGCCATGTCAAGGACCGCCTTCATCGTACCTTACAGGTATTGACCTCAATGGCTTGGGTTAGCTTTCTGCCTGAAATATCCTGCCTAGAACCCCCACACGCGAAAGAAGCCCATGCATATGTGAATCACGGGAGCAATTCGAGAAATAGCAGCCTCTTGCTCTCATTGGTGGACGCGGATGCGACTTCGTCGTGGTCACGATCATGGACAAGAGTCAACGAGCCAGTGAGCTCTAGTAAAGGGGGTTCTTTGCACCTAGGCCTAGGCTTTCCGTGAATGAATTGTTCTACTTCTAGTATTCGAGCACCTCGTGACGCATGCGGGACTCAGAGCTGGACCGGTTGTATCAAGCAATCCACGGCGAGGCGTGTCCTAAGCAATTGATCACCTAGAAACGCAATGATAGATTCAATCCACCTTTCTCTTGCTTTCCTAGCCATCGTATCGGCATTACGTAGCGCATCATAGAAACCCAGCCGTTTCGTTAACATAAACCAATTCCAGCAAAATATCCATCTAAAGATAGTAAATGCTCTATACGAAGGGATTGCGTAAACGTCAACGCACACTGAGTGACGAATTAGCTCGCTATCCCAAGGTTTTTCTTCAGGGCGAAAGATTTAGTCTTGCTTAGGAAGGCAATAACCACGTCATATCAAGTTAATGGTCCTCATCTACCGCATTTAACCTTCTTTGTGAATTTGCAGAATGTCATATTGCTAAGCGATGGAATCTGGTGACTAATTTCAGGTCGCACAACCTACTAGAATAACAACAAATTTACTGGCAGGGTCACATCATAAAGTGTCAGTTACAGGCGAACCATATGTACCATCGGCTAGAACATTGGCCCTCATGAGACGTTTTCGCCACTTCAGGGTTCAGTCCAATGGCGGGATAAGGTGTAGTAGTTCTCAGATCAGTCTGCCCAGATGAAATGCCGTCAACGTCCTTACTCAAGTTGACTTGCCGAGGGGCATGACTAGGCGTATAGGCATTGCTGTCTTGACATGCCAAGATAAGTACGCAATGAGTAATTACGAGGCGGCTGGGCCAGTCCGGTTCCTGCCGGGTGATTGATGAACATACATAACTGGTTCCTGGTTGATGATGCCCGGAGGAAGACGGCTTCGTCGGGGGTCCCCCTGACTGTTCGTGCGACTGGAGCGTGCGATCCCCGAGGAATATCCTGAGGCACATATGCATAGGGCTGAACGATTGGATGAGACTACGTACCGAAACGGACCCCACCTCGATCTCTCAACTCCCCTCCCTCATCAAAGTACCTACTTCTGGGTCGCCATGCCACCAGATACTCTTCTCGATTGCAGGTGTTTGCTCAAGTACTTTCAATTGTCATTCAATGCTACGACTTAGGCACCCAGGTCTCGTGGCTGAGTCTTGCGCAGGGTAGCCTGTTCTCCCGGGCAGGGGTGTGCGCCAATGGCACCCTTGAGTGGCACGTCGTCCATCTCGACTCGAATCTCTTTCGACTCGAGGTTGCCAGGTTCCCAATCATCTGCACAGCTACGGCACTGCTACGCTAGCTGCCGTTACATTACTCTACAATCCTGATTATTTCACAGCGCTGACCTTGTTTCATCCCCCCGGATGAGGCTCGGTGAGGTGGAGGTATTTCCCCGTGAAGCCCGGGCTGGAACCTCCCATTCGATAGCGGAAAGTCCAAGGCGGAGATTCTCACACCACACCAGCTCGTAAGGCGCATTTCAATCATCCATTGAGGCAGCATATCGAACATGCAGGCGGACTCGGTCATCTGCCTCGGGTGTCGAGTTCAACCTGGAGACCGTCGTTTCCTGCTCACATGCTTGGCTCCGACCCCCCACCCATATCACCGCGGGAAACAATGATATCTCTGCAAACTACGGGACTATGTTCGCCGCCTTGAACTTCAATCTTCTGACGCAAAGTACTCGTTTCCTGTTGTACGCGAACCAAAATCATCAACATCTGTTCCATTGAGTCTGGGTCTCGTCCATCTCTCTCTCTCTTTAGTCAACGTGAGCTCGTACTTTCATGTAACCAACGAAAACAACAAGATTCAGGCACAGAAATCGCTATTCGTATCAAGATCTGAAGCAAGATACGAGGTGTCTCTGATACCCGCAGCCGTGCCGCAGCGGGATGAAATTAGCCGTCCTGCAACCCGGTCATCTGGGACATCGGCTCAAGGCACTGCGCCTTTTCCCCACGCAGTCAGGTACCTGCGGTGCATACTAAACGGCACCCTCAACGTCCTGTTGACAGTATTGGCATTAGGTACACCCTGTGAAGGCCGCCTTTGGAAAGTCGATTTCCGTCTCCGTAGGAGTCGATTGTTTTCCGCTAGTCCAGCTATCCTCTGTCCGCTGCCCTCACCGGTCTGCAAGTCAGCAGGCGTCACCCTCGATTACGATGTCGTTGTGAACTTGAACGCAAACTCGGACCCCACCACCTTCTCAAAGTCACTTCAAGGCGTCTCTCTGTTCTCTTGGCTTACAACGTCGAGACGAGAGTCGTCTCCTGTCCACGTCAACTATCGAACCCTATCGAATTCGAAGTTGACCTCTAGTCGCTAGAGCTTCGGCTTTGGACGCAGGATTGGCTACGGATATGCTCGTATGGACCTTTTCTTGTTGTTGCCTTGTATCGAAACAGCCAGTCGTATCCCAATAACGTCTTTGAGTCACTTCGCACATGCTCTAGTGGTGTGGTCTGTACATCGGCACTCTCCGTCGTTTACCATGGCAATCTCATTACAAGAATGAACATCTTTGAGGCAAGTTCAATTCTGAAACTTAATAGTGCTGAAAACTAAATTACAAAACCTGAACAGATCCGAATCCTGAAGATTAACTCTCATCAGTCTCGATCTGTTTCACACGCTACATACCACAGTCATGATGAGAATAGCTATCGTGGGTGGTGGAGGCTTCGCAGCTATCCTAGCCCATCACATCACGCAAACAGCGAACCCCGTAATCATTCTGTCAAGAGAAGTAGGTAATGAGGAAAATATGAGCATACCAGGTCACTAACGCGAAGTTCACAGTCAAAACCAGAGCTGGAGGAACGCTACGACTGTCAAGTCGCGGTAGTAGACTACGACGACGCTGAAAGGCTTCGTTTCGCCCTCAAGGGCATCGACCTCGTCATATCAACGATACGCGGCCAAGAACAAATCAACGTCATCCACGCCGCGCGCCACGCCCGCGTCCGCCTCTTCGTCCCCGCAGAGTTCGAAGGCTCGATATCCCACCGCCCATCGTCCGGCCAAGACCCCCTCGACTACGGCTCCTCCGAAGCCATCGAGCTGCTAAAACACTGCGCCAGTTCAAAGTCTCGCAAGATGGAGTACACGGTCTTCTCCTGCGGCGTCCTGTACGAGCGCTTTGCGCCGGGCGGGCTGGCAGAGTATGGCATGGGAGCCCGCGCTACGATTGGGAGTCAGGGGGTCTACCTTGTCGATGTCGGGAACGCGTCCGCGGATATTGTTGAGACGAACGGCTCTGGACGGCCTGTGCAGGTCTGCATGACCTCCGTTGCCGACGTGGCTCGGTTTGTTGCCGCTGCCATCGAGCTGGGCCCGGGCACGTGGCCCCGCGAGTTCAAGATGAGAGGGGACAGGATGTCGGTTCGAGACATATTTGCAAAATGCAGCAACGTGAGAGGTGGTGAGTGATCTTTCGTCCCCCTACTCTAGAGGAATGATGAGACTGTACGGGCTAATAAAATGATAGTGGCGTTCACCTTGCGAACTCGAAAGTACTCCAAGCTCCAGAGCGAGCTTACACATTACGAACAACGTCAGAATTGGAACCAGTGGTGGAATATACAGCGACTGATAGCTACGGCGGATGGTCGATATGACTTTCGTCAGGCCAACTTGAATGAAGCTGTCGACTTTCGACCCGTGAGTTTCAGGTCGTGGCTCGAATCAAACTGGGGACCAGGATCATAGACGGCAACTTTCTCTTCCCTTTGTATTGTGCCAAGGGAATTTACGCATTTAATCGCAGTGATGGGCCACTTTCTCATTGTATCTTTAGCATACCATCTCTATTCTGATCTGACTAAATTGGACCATCTCAAACAGTATCTCCAAGGAAGTGCCCTGGATACCAGACCCGAACCCAAGCCAAGGGCCAGGTTATCGTGAATCATTGTCGGACTACTGAGTCCTCGCCTTATACAACAGTATCATTCCTCGGTTCCTCTACAGCTACGTTTGACTTCAATATCGCGAAAAATGACCAGCTTGTCCTCGACAAACGCACAAGAAACTGCTATCCCAAAACCTTGGTACTCAAGATTGCAGCGAGGCGACCCTGGTGAAAGGAGGCCTCATCGGTCCAGTAAGATGGCAGGATGTAGTGATCTGGAGGGTATCATCGTAGAGAACGCATGCATCCTTCGCCCCAAAAAGGGGTTCAACCCCCGACGCGAAAGCTCAAGGCACAACGTAATCGAACCTGTGTACCAGGACACCGTACGCTGTCCAAGATACATGCTCCAGCCTCTTGAAAGATTAGGATCGATTCGGTAGATGCACCCGGTCCCAGGTGCCAGGTAACTCTGTCTCTCAAATTCGCCTTACAAGGTAGCCTGCGTCTTGTTGTTTCCAAGATCCCGGAATCCGCTATTGCTGGTGGCTGATGCTGACACCCGACCTACCCTTTTCGCCAGCAGCTCCGGCGGCGCGGTAATGGCCTTTTATTGGGCACTGCCCATCCTTCCCGTCACACTGCATATTGTTCCTAATATGCCGGCGAAGCCAGACGAGAACCTGGTTCTGTTACGGTTATCCAGAAGCGGTAACTTAGGCCGCGCTGCCGGACGGAGGGAGAAAGTGGTGATGATGAACTGCACGCGCGTAAATGTATGGTATTTTGATATGCCTCGGGACCTTTTGCAAACTTCAGCCTCATGACGGCGACCTACATCCATCGTCTATTCAACCCATAAAACTGCCGACATCACTCCGAACTGGCCACAAGAAAGAATGGTTCGCAATAGTGATATTGGAGGGCTAATATGGACCGCCAAAAACCTTCCACCCTGCCCTTTTTGGAGGGTTGTAGTCTAACCGCACACTCGGTTCTAAACCCCTTACCCCTCTCCCCCTTGTCTATTTCTCTCAATCCCAGAGCCGCGTTGAATGCCCTTTAATGATGTATCCGTGGTGTTGAATGCGAGCCCTTCCCGTTTGAACCCCTCAACCAATAATCATAGCGCTCTTTTGAAAATTCCATTGTTTCCCATATCCCCGTTTCGCCCGTGCCGAAAACCCGGTTTTGCCTTTGCCTCGTTCGCTTTCAGACGCCCTCTCCCTCCGCGACCAACCCCCACACGCCGCGCCGTCTCGATTGTTGAAAGCAAGGGTGTAACTTCGCCCAGAGTAACGTCACAGTCCACTGGACGACACCCCCTCACAGAAAATCGCTACACTCCTAACCCTCATTTCCTCCCCTCACGCCTTGTCCACCTCGTCACCATACTCATCCACGACCCAAAGGCAGAACTTCTCCCACTCCGTCTCCCACAACTTGAGCCTCTGCGCCTTGATACCGGACCCCAGACTCGCCTGCTTGATCCCCTCGGTCCACTCCGCCGGCGTCTCGTCCTCAAAGGCGGACCACCGCACGCTGTTCTCCGCCATGGATCCCAGCCCGAGCAGGCCGACATTCTCCCACCCCTGCAGCGCCTGCCAGTAATCGTGCGACATGCCCGCCGTGTCCTGGCCCAGCATGGCCGGGTCGTCGTTGCACAGCGCGCACGAGACGCCGCGCGAGAGCAGCGCGGGCAGTGGGTGCGACATGATGGAGCCGCAGAGGCGGAGGACCTCGTTGGAAATGGGGCATGACTCGACGAGGATGCGTTTCTCCTTGATCATGTCGATGAGCAACGGGTGCTTGTAGAGGGAGAAGCCGTGACCGATGCGCCGCGTGCCGAGGAGGATGGCGTCGTAGAGGTTCTGGTCCGTCTCGTCGCCGTCGCCGAGGGTCTCGCCGGCGTGGAAGAAGAAGGGGAGGTTGACGCCTTCCTGGGCACACTGCTTGCGGAACCAGAAGAGTTCCGGGAGGAGGTCGCGGAGGGGCCGGCCGAGGTCTTCTTGGCCGACGAGGTCGTAGCCGGCGATGAGGTGGGGCCAGGAGATCTTGGTGGTGATGCAGTTGTCCATGCTCTCGATGATGTCGCGAACGGGGAGGTGGCGGATGGTGGTCCAGATGGTGCGGAAGCCCCAGAAGGCGGCGTGGGCCGGGTCGGATTTGAATAGGGCGAGCTCTTCTTCCATTACTTGGAACATGTGGTTGTAGTCCTTTTCCGGTTCTTCTTGCTGGTCGCGGCAGTAATTGAGCGGCCACGTGAATCTATTTGGGGTCAGTACATCACCTTTCGATGTGTGACAAGGATGATTTATTTACCTCAGCTCGATCCAGTAGATGCCGTCTGCCAACAGAGACGCCATCAATCTCTTGAGGAAAGCACGGAAGATTGGCTCGTAGTGAATAATAGTGTTGGTGACGCCAAAGCACGAGGTGAATTTACGCCAGACAGCGTCGATGCCGTGATGCTGCTCATACGTGTCCGTCAAGGTGATTGTGCAGCGCGCCTTGAGCCACTTGAGGAACCCCGTCCTTCCGTCATCGGGATACTCATCCGCCGCCGTGGTCAATAGACGAAACTCGCCCGGGACATAGCCATCCTCCCAGACGGGCTTTGAACTCGTCTCCGCCTTTCTGTACCGAAAATGTACGCTAGCATTCGACCTCGCCGACTCGTTGGACAGGGGCTCGTCCGCAGCAAAGTGAATTCCGGGCGTCTTGAGCAGGACATCGAACAAAAAGTCAAAGTCCACCATGGCGTCCAAGTGTGAGTGAAGAAGCGAACCCTTTGGCAACCTCTGCACAATGCGCCATAGCCGGGTCGTCTCAAGGCGCTGTTTGGCGAGCGTGAACATCATGCCCGGGAAGGGCGCCAGGCCTTCGGTAGTGGCGAGGTCCTCCTCCGTCTGGGCGTTCCATATCGTCCGCTTCTCCTCGTCGCGGATGCGGGAGACGATGTCTGCTGCGCGCCGGGCAATGGGGGACGCGGCGGCCTTGAAGGAGGCGTCGGCGCGGCTCTTGTGCTCTTGCGCGATGAGGGCGTCACGGCCTTTAATGTACTGTGTGATGAACGGGTCAGAGACGGATGGGATGTCTTGGCGGAGCTCCTCCCAATCTTCGTTTGAGAGAGACATGTTGAGCGGATGATGCGGGGTCCTTTATGAGCACTGAAATAAGAGGGCGGGGGAAGCGGGGAGAGAGGGTGAAGGTGTTGAGTTGAGTAACGGCGGGATTGAGCTTTATGAGATATCGTTCAAGGTTCCGAAGATGTGGACTCAGTGTCGACGAGATAGGCAGGCATCCGTCATATTCCCTCCGGTCGGTCGGCTCCGGTGTAGTGATGGAGGGGTTCTTGAGTGGCCGGCGGTTTACGATGGAATTAGGCGGTTAGCGATGACTGCGGGGACGCGGGGTTACAGTGGTGGGCCAGTGCACGATGATAATGATAGCTCTCGTCGGGCCCCACTCCGGATTCAGCGGCGCCGAAGCCGGGTATGTGCCCGGAACAGTGATCGTTGGTTCAGGGGTTTCCACCTCTGCCTACGTACTCTCAACGATATGGGTTTGGCACTTGAGGTGTTGAAAATGGAGCATTTAGGAGCTCTCTATATATGCCAGCCGTCGTGTACTTTGTAGCTGCAGTCATCCTTCAATCCCTGCTAGATTGTCAAAGGTGCTTTCCAGCACAGCTAATTTCCACGATATTCTTCTCGCCAACATATATGGCATTTGTGAGAGTCATGGCCACCGACAGCGTCCTTGACAGTGGTCTTGAGGTTTTGAGATCAAAGTCACCGTCCTGCCCTGATTTGAGATTATTCCTTCGGGCAAATCAATACTCCCTGCCCGCCTCACGCATCTTGTGGGCCTCATTAGATCAGTGATAGGTACCAAAGACGGTGTATCTCTCAACAAGCACCGTCCGTTGTAGTCGATGGCCAAGCGGTACGATTCTATCGTATGTTGGCTCACGGTCCTACATAATGCCATGGATAGCTTGTGTTTTTTTGAGAAAGATCCTACGTTCGAGTCGACTTTTGATCGCCCTTTTTTCACAACTTCCTTGTATGAACCATATTTGGTCGTCATGCATCGTCGACAAGATGATCGCACCAAAAAATGACCATCTTTCCGCAAATTTCGAGACGCTGCACCAAGCGAGTCTTTGCATTGGCCCTGGCACATGCATTCCTCATCACCAAAGTATGTCAGCAGTACGTGGACGAGTCGAAACTGCTCCTGTGGCAGTAAGTTACAGGTTCGAAATAATCGCGTTTCTTTGGAAGGATGTTCAGCTGAGGCTTCCAAAAATAGGTGTGGGGGATATGGAGGATTGCTGTCGGGAAGACATCTGAAGGCCGCAGGTCATGCAATCTGCCGCGATTGATCGTCGCACAGGATACCCATTCGCCTGACGTCCCTTAGACTCTAAGAGCATGTCCAACAGAACCACCATGCCTCTACGTTATCCTTCTTGACCGTGACATTCACCTTGTAGCTCCGAGATCAAGAGAGATTCGCCAGAAGGAACCGGCACCTGTGATTGCAATACTTGGTGTTGGAACAGAAAACATGTTTATCGATTATGTGATGGTATCTAGTCGTTAACCCCCCTTTCCTTGTCGTAGTTATCGCCTCGTTCTAGGCAGGTCTGTTGAACAGCGGGCTCACCCTAGAGCTTTCCCTCAGAGTTGTCGTTGCGCCCATCCGGCTTCATGCCCGCCACCACCTAGCCATCCACCATCCTCTCCCAGCCGTGCAAAGCTTCTACTCCACAGGAGAAAAATCACACAGGAAACCACCACCCCTCTCGTTCTCCCGCCACTTCTTCCTCTGCGAGGTTCCTCAATAGTGGACAGGTCTTAACCATACTTGCGACTCCCGCCCTTAGTCGCCTGCAGCCCCCCCTTAGCCTTCTTGTCCTCCTTCGCCTTCTTCCCCTTGCCAATGAGCTCCAGGTGGCCCGCCCTCTCGCCCAGCAGCTTCTCCGTCCGCGACGTCAGCCCCGCGGCCATCTTCTTCTGCATCTTGTCCGCCGAGGAGTGTGCTTTGGCCTTTTGGGGCTTGGCTACGCGCGAGGCGTTCTTGAGCTGCTTGTTTTTGGGTTTGCCCGTCGGTGCGGGGCGCGAGGCGGATTTGACGCCGCCTTGTGCCATCTTTGGATTTGTGTGTATGTGTGTAGTTCGTTTGTCGTATGGTTCCAGTCGGGACGGTACTTGGGGGTTTGAAGGTCTTTTCTCGTTCGCAGTGGAGGGAATGAATGATTCAGGAAAAGCGGCCGTTGTCTCAAATCGTTTCCCAAAACTGCCTTATCTCATCTGGTAGAAAGGTCGTAGGTAGTGCGTGGGTAAATGTGTCGAGTGTTCCGGCCTCGAATCCTTCAACTCGGGCGACGGTGAAGAAGGGAAAAAGCAGCTGTTGCGAAGGCGACGGGGAACGAAGGAACATGGAACCCAAAGAAAATTTCAGTGGGTCCCCATGCGCTTATCGCTCACCGGTCACACCGAGATGACCCCGCCACCCCGCTCACCTTAGGTGCCCATCTCTGCGGACCCTGGAAAGGTACGTACCTTTTTGCTTGAAGTCCAGTTTAAAAAGATGAGCATCTACATTTCTATGCCTCACACGTTCACATATCATGGGAAAGTTGGCACCAAATTTGATACAAGATAACATCATTTTACAATCTAGTTCTAGTAATTAAAAAGACAACTCCGTCCAGCCCTGATACAAATACAGTCTTGATATTAATACAAAAAAACATTACGATCTTGGGTTTATGCAGATACAAAAGAAAATACAAAAAAGGGAAACTACAGCCATACATCGTACAACCTCCACCCGCACAATATAATACACCCAACCAACCAGCCATCATGTTCTTCAGCCTCAGATCTCACACGCCAGGCAGAGAGTTCAAGACCCATTCATCACGGGCACTCTTCACACCTTTACGCCTGAGCCCCGGCCTCAGCCTTCTTAATCCTCTGCCACAACTGGCCGAGGAACGCGGCGTCCACGGCAGGACACTTCTCGTCGAGCCCGGGCACCAGGTTCTCCAACAAGGCCGCCGTCTTGCTGTTGTCGAGCGAGAACATGACGTAGCCCGTCGCGAGGTACTCCTTCAGGACGGTGTTGCGCACGGCCGCCTCGTCAGCGTTGCCCTTGTCCATGGACGTGAGCCACTCGTCGAGCGAGACGACCTCGCCGCGCTTGCCGTCGGGCCGCAGCGTCGCCACGATCTCGGGCAGGTCGGCGAGCTTGAGGGGCGAGTGGTTGCCAATGTGGTAGATGTGCGGCTTGTTGTAGTTGGTTGCACCGGAGGACGAGGCGAGAGCCTCCTTCTCTGAGGTGAGCGCGAGGAAGCCCTGGGCGAGGTAATCCACGGGGACGACGTCGACGGCGAAGCCGGGCTGCTTGGGCTGGCCGATCTGCGGGACCTTGGCGGACTCGATCATGCTGAGGATCATGCGGAGGGTGAACTCATCGGCCGGGTCGAGGTTGCCGTTGTGGGAGGAGCCCGTGACGGCGGAGGCGCGGGTGATTGTGACGGGGAACCCGCGGGACGCGGCGTGGCACAGGAGGTTCTCGGCGACCCAGCGGGACTTGAAGTAGCCGAACTCGTCCTCGGTCGGCGGCTGGAAGTGGGACATGTCCTCCTCGGCCGTGACGTAGTCGGCGCGGGTGCGCTTGGACTGGGACCAGGACTGCAGGTGCGCGACGGACCAGGTGCTCAGGTAGTGGATCTCGGAGAGGTGGTCGCCCGTACCGGCGAGGCGGATGAGGTCGAAGATGGGGGCGACGTTAACGGGCTTCAGGAAGGAGTAGGTCTTGAGGAGGGAGACGTGGCCGCCCAGGTGGTAGATTGCCTCAACGGTCTGGCCCAGAATGCGGAAGGCTGACTTGCTGAGGCCGAAGCTGGGCTGCGAGAGGGTGCCGGGAACGATTTTGATGCGGCTGAGAACGTCCTTTTCGGTCAAGACGACGCCCTTCTTGCTGTGGTCGTTGATGAGGCCGTACTTGGCCAGCTCGCTAACGACGACGGAGGTCTCGATCCGCTCCATTGATCCGAGAAGGTAGACGGTGGCATTCGGCTTGCTGGTCAAGATCTCAGCGAGCAAGTGCAATCCGATAAAGGACTCGCCGCCGGTGATAAGAAACTTGGAGAGCTCATCACGGTCGACGCGCGGGGCGCCGTATCGCGGGATGTAGCGGCCGTCGTTGGGGAGCTTGGTCTCGACGTTCCAGCTGATGACGTTCTCAAACCCCGCCTTGCCGCCGGAACCATCGCCCTTGTTGCGGCGGATGAAGGCGCAGACAGCGGCTGCGGTGGGCTCCTTGATCATCTGGGGCAGAGTGGGCGCGATCTTGTACTGCTTCTTGATCTTGGCCTGGAGACGGACGAGGAGGATGGAGTGACCACCTCGCTGGAAAAAGTTGTCGTTCACATCCGAGTACTTGTCTCCCAGGATACCGCGGAAGAGACCCATGACAGAGGTTTCGAGGTCGCCAGCACTGGAAGAAGCGCCGTTGGCTGCGCCAGTAGGCTTGGCAGTAGTAGCAGTTGTCGGGTAGAGAAGCTCAAGGTCTCTGCTAAGGAGATTGCGGCGGTCAACCTTTCCGCCAATGGTCACAGGCAGCTTAGTCAGGAAGTTGTAGGCGTTGGGGAGCATGTAATCTGTGACGAGTGTTAAAAATCTTTTCATCGCGGAAAGGCATCAAATCACATACCGTTGAGATGGGGCTTGATCTTGCGGTGGATGGTCGAGACGAATGTCTGCTTCTCGGCGGCACTAAGTGCCTTCTTGGGCACGACGTAGGCAATCAGTTGAAGGTCTTCCTGACCGGCCTCGACGGTACGAGCAATGACGGCAATATCAACGAGCTGCGACTGCGACTCCTGGAAGATGCGCTGCTCGACCTCGCCGAGATCGACGCGGAAACCACGGAGCTTGATCTGCTTGTCACCGGCAATACGGCCATGGAATTCAAGCTGCTTGTCAGAAGTGCGGAAGCAGCCACGGTCGCCCGTCTTGAACATTCTAGTCCAGCCTCGCTTGCAATCCTCGACGCTGGCGAAGGGGTTCTCGACAAAGGACTTTGCGTTGATCTCGGGGCGGTTGAGGTAGCCGGCACCGACTTGAGAACCACCTACGACCAGCTCACCGACCATGCCAGCGGGGAGAGGGTTTCCCTTGGTATCGAGGATGTAGTGGCGGCAGTTATCCATGGGAAAGCCGATGGGAAGGCTGACTTCGCCATCAGCGGGGTACTCAATCTTGGCAATGGATGTTTGAACGATGAGCTCAGATGGGGACCAGGTGTTGCTGTGATGTGATTAGCCTTTGACTTCAGATACTTGTAGCAAATATCGTTCTACTTACTAGAGGGTCGCAGGGGTCTTCAGGTCGTAGAAGCTGCGAGCTACGCGGACGGGCAATCTCTCTCCTGCAAAGTAAGCGACGCGGTAGTTGTTGCACTTCTTGAGTGCCTCGGTGTTGAGATCAAGAAGGAGGGCAAATTGGGTCGGGGTGAAGTAGGTGGTCGTGACAGCCTCGGTCGCCATGAAAGAAGCAAGACCATGAGGGTCCTTGCGAGTCTCCCATGCAGCAATCAGGCAAGTCGCGCCAGCCGTCAGAGCGGAGTAGATCTGCACGATCGAGAGATCGAAAGACATGGAAGACTGGTGAAGGAACCTATCCTTGGAAGTGAAGCAGTAGTCCTTGTTCAGGGTCGCAAGCATCTGGTGGGTGTTCTCCTCGGTCAGGAGAACTCCCTTGGGAGTACCAGTACTTCCCTGCAAATCCATTAGTCTTTAGTACCACTCAATGAAAGACTGCGACTTACAGAGGTGTAGATCATGTAGAAAGGGTCCTGGGGCTGGCGAGGGCTGAACTGAGTCGAAGTATTGGCAGCACCGACGGCTTCAGTAATCCTGATAACCTTGGGAGCAACTACGGCCTTGGAAGTGAGGTCACTGGCAAGGGACTCGGCTCCAGGTCCAACGAGAAGAACCCGGCTACCGGCGTCCGAGATCATGAAGGAGAGACGGTCTTGAGCAAAGTCGGTGTCGAGAGCGACGTAGCAGCTCCTGGTCATGAGAGATGCAATCTGACCGACAATGGCATCGACGCCAGGGAAAGTAAGCAATGCGATGCGGTCACCCGGCTTGACGCCTGCTTGAAGAAGCTCCGAGGCCACGCTGGTCGCGTCTTGGATCAGTTGCTTGTAGGTGATGCTGTAGCCGTCAGACGTCTTGATCGCGGTGTTCTGGGGATGCTCGAGTGCCATTTGGGAGATTTTGTCCTTTATTAAAGAGAAAAAGTATTAGCTAAAATACTTTGTAGGTTTCATAGGACACGCTTATTTCCGTACCAACACGCTCTTTCCCTCCCACTGGTTCTCGCGGGTCTCAGTGTTCCAAAACTCGTTTGCCAACGTCTTGAGCTCAATCTCGCCACACATGCCGACCTCCTCGATGGGCTGGCGGTGGTCCTTGATGCAACCAGACAGGAAGGTGAGGAAGTTGTCAAGGAAGCGCTCCATGTCTGCCTCGCTGTAGAGTGCGGTGGAGTACTCGATGCGCAGGTCCAGAGCGTGGTCAGACGTCTCAAGTGCCTCAAGCTGCATGTCGGCCGCAGTGGGAATGTCGTCCGTCACCATGCTGTTGATCTGGAAGTCGGAGGTGGAGTACGTAGGAGTTGGGCCGTGGATCTAGGTATTATTAGTAAGAGGTATTAGACTTGATGCTATGGAGTTCAACTGACCTGGTAGTTGACGGCGATCTGGCCGACGGGCATGTGACTGGGAGTCTTCTTCGCGCCCAGGATATCGACCACAGTGTCGAAAGGAACACCAGAGTGAGCCAAACTCTCCAGAGCCCGCTGCTTGCAGTTGGCGAAGAGCTGGTCAAAGGTTGCTCCCTCGCAGTCATCCTCGACTCGGATGGGGACCAAGTTGACAAAGAATCCGTTGATGTCTTCAGCATCCGTGTGGGGCCTGTTGCCATCGACCATGAGCAGGACAAGATCCTTCTCTTGAGTGTAGCGGAAGAGGAACGCCCTGAAGGCAGCGAGGATGAAGTGGAACGGGGTTCCGTTGGCCTGTGCCGCGAGACGCTTCATGCGAGCAAACAACTTGGAGTTCAAGTTGGTCTTGAGGGCCAGACGGCGCGGGTCAGATCGCTGAGGACGCTCGCACTTGGCAAAAGGCAGCAGCTTGCTGGCCTGGGGAATGCCAGCAAGGCGCTCCTTCCACCAGTCGAGGTCAGGTCGCATGAGATCAGAGGCGAGACGGGCGTTGTGCCAGATGGAGAAGTCGACGTAGGAGAACTCGGGCGAGGGAACGGTCGAGAGGTCCTTGCCTTGAACAGTAGCATCGTAGAGGGAAACGAACTGGCTCATCATGCCCTTCATGCTACCTCTGTCGATAGAGATGTGGTGGATCATGCAGATGAAGGCCCAGTCGTCCTCGGAAAGCTTAGCCAGCGAGAAGCTGGAAACCTCGCCCTGTATATTTGTTAGTACGAGTCGCAAGGAATGGGGTACTACTAGACTCACCTCTTCGACGTTCATCTCGATCTTGCGGTTGTACTTGACAAACTCCTCAAGAGCCTGTTCGGGGTCGGCTTCGCCAGAAAGATCACGGAAGGAGACATCGACATCAAAGTCCTCAAGAATCTCCTGCTGGGCAAACTCATCACCCTCGAAGTAGCTGGTGCGCATGGAAGGGTTGCGAGAGACGAGCTCGTACATGGTGGTGCGAAGTGCGGCCAAGTCAGGTCTTCCCTTGATCTTCATGACGATGGGCAGGTTGAGGAAGGAATTGTCCTCCAGGAATGAGTGGACGAACCAGAGACGAGACTGGAAGGTAGATAGAGCGATCGGAGTACCAGCAGAAGTTTTGGTCTTGGTCATCTCGCCAGAGGCCATGGCAGAGGTCTCTGCAGACTTCTCCGCGCTCTCGGCATCGGCACCCTTGCTCTTCTCCGCCTTTGCATCGGCGGGACCGGCCTCCTTGGCGGCGGAAGTGAGAACAATCATCTTGGCAGCCTTCTGGACAAGGGCAGTAATGCTGGCGGCGCCCAAGATGTCGAAGAGAGCAATGTCCACCTGGATCTCCTTGCGGAAGTGCTTTCTGAACTCAACGGCGACGATGGAATCGAGACCATAGGCAGAAAGAGGGTTGGAAGGAATGATGGACTCCTTAGGAGTGGCAAGGACCTGGGCGATCTTGTCGAGGAAGTTATCGAGAACAATCTCGGTGCGCTTCTCAGGGTCAGACTCTTCGCGAAGCATAGCCATGACGTTCTTCTGGCTCTTGCCGGCAGCTCCGGAGCCACCAAAGTCGTGGTTGGAGTACAAGTTTTTCAGAAGAGGCTTGGCCGCCCAGTAGACATCGGGCTTGATGAGGCCGACACCCGTCATGATCTGGTGGGCATCGACGCCGCGGGCCGTGGTCTTGACACTGCGGTCACCCTTGACAGCCTCCTCGAGCTGGTAAAGGAGCTCCTCCTCGTTGATGGGGTCCATGCCCAAGCGCTCCATGATCTTGGCAAGTGCAGCGTTCTCGCTGACGACACCAACACCGGAGACGGCGCCGACGTTCATGGTAGTACCGGCAAGACCCATCTCGCGACGGTGGCGCATGAAAGCGTCAAGGAAGGCATTGGCGGCCGAGTAGTTCGCTTGCGCCTTGGAGCCGAGAACCGTGGCAACGGAAGAGAAGCACACGAAGAAATCGAGGTCAACACCCAGGGAGGCCTCGTGAAGGTTCTTCGCACCGAGAACCTTGGGCTCAACACAGCGCTTCCACTGCGAGTAGCTCATGGTCTCGAGGGGAACATCCTGCAGAACCATGGCGGCCTGGAAGATACCGCCGAGGTTGCTGATGCCCTCCACGCAAGCGCGCACATCGGCAAGCTTAGCGACGTCGCCGCGGTAGACGGTAGCGTCGATGCCACGCTCCACCAGCCAGTCGACGGTGGCCTGGGCCTCTGGCTTGTCAGCACCAGAGCGAGAAAGGAAGGCAAGCTTGGTAGCTCCCTTGCGAACCATCCATTGTGCGAGGGTTCGTCCAAGACCGCCGAGACCACCGACAAGGAGGTAGGTCTTCTCGGAGCTGAAGAGCATGGTGTTGCGGAAGCTAGTAGGCATGACGGGGACCATATCATCCTTGGAAGGGCACAGGACAATCTTGCCGGCGTGCTTGCCCATCTGCAAAAGACGGAAACCCTTGATGACATCCTGGTAAGAAACTTCGAGGATAGAAGGCAGCTTGATCTCTCCCTTGTTCACCAGCTCGCAGCACTCGCTGAAGACACGAGCGCCAAGTGACTTGTTCCTCTCGAACATGGTGATGAGATCCACCGAGGCAAACATGACGTTCTTGCGGTAGGGAGACATGTCGAGCTTGGTGTTCTCGTGAATGTCACGCTTTCCGATCTCAATGAAGCGACCGAATGCGTTGAGGCAGCCCCAAGTCTCCTTAAGAAGGTTGCCGGCGAGGGAGTTGAGGACGACATCAACACCCTTGCCATCCGTGGCGCGCATGACACCGGCTGCGAATGTGTCGTCACGGGAAGAGAACATGCAGTCCTCGCTGATGCCGTAGACATCCTTCATGAGCTGGCGCTTGGCAGGGGATCCAACCGTGACGAGGACGCGGGCACCCACGCGCTGCGCAATCTGAACAGCCATCTGTCCGACACCTCCAGCGGCGGCGTGGATGAGGACGGTCTCACCCTTCTGAAGGCGAGCAGTGTCTAAAAGGGAGTAGTAAGCGGTAGTGAGAATGCACGGCAGAGCAGCGGCATCGGTGAAGGACATGTTGGCATCGATCTTGTGGCAGAGAGTGGCGGGGTTGCGGCAAATGGCGCGGTGGGCGCCCTGGCCAGGTCTCCAGGCGACCACACGGTCACCGACGTTGTAGTCCTTGACTTCGGAGCCGACGCGCAAGACGATACCAGCGCATTCATCACCAAGCTTGTAGTCGTCGATGATACCGAGAGACGCAGCAAGATCACGGAAGTTGATGGCAGATGCCTTGACCTCAATCTCAAGCTCATCAGCAGCGAGCTCGGTGTCAATAATCTCCTCGTCTTCGGCAAAGTGAAGCGTGTCCAAAAGACCGACCTTGCCAAAGGTCAGCTTGAGAGGCCGACGCTCGCCGAAAGCCTCCAAGCGAGGCTCACGAGCAGGTCCGTTGCGAAGCTTGGAGTTGCGACCATCGTCGGCTTCGACACGAGGGATGTAGACAACGCCGTTGCGCTCTGCAAGCTCATCCTCGGTCAAGCTAGCGTCAAGTGCACGAAGGATGTTCGAGGCGACAGTCTCGGCAGCGGTGTTCTTGCCAAAGTCGAAGGTGACGTTGCGAGAAGAGTCGTTTTCGCTGCGAGCAGTGCGGACAAGACCAATGATCATGGCAAGATCGGGTCTCTCGGACTCGAAGGTAGCACCTTCAAGGGGCCAGATGACATTCTTCTGGATGGCTCCCAGAAGGGCCTGAACACCTGAGAACATCAACTCATTGTCAATGATCTCGTCGAGTGTGGCCAGAACAACAACATCATCAGCCACCGCAGACAGACCAGCTTCGGCAATCTCGGGGAAGGTGCTCGTGATAATGCGGCCGCCGAAAGCAGACTCGAAAGCGTTGTAGATGGCCAGCGCACGAGGAGAGACGTCACCAGAGGGCATGACGACTGAGATGGGACCAGTCAGGGGCGCCGCGGTCTTCTTCTTCTGCAGAGCGGTGCAGATCGGGCTAGAGAAGACCTCGGAAAGGTCGGCAGCAACCGATCCCTTCTGGCCATCAAAGATGATGCAACCGGTGTCTTTCATGAAAGGAACAGCATTGATTGAGCCGGTCTCGCTGACGATGACGAGATCGTAGCTATCGGGCTGGGGCTCGACAATGTTTACGAGGTTTTTCGTGTTGTTGGACAAGGTCTCGAACTCCTCGCCGAGCTTCGCACCGTTGAGAGACCACACATCCATGTTGTGGAATCTGCGGCGCTCACTCTTGGTGCCGCCAAGGGCGGAGAGAACATGCTTCGACTTCTCGACATCCGAGGTGATGTGAAGAATCTTGCTGTCAGGGTACTGGTGCGCAAAGATATCGACAATATCGCTGAGGCTCTTGCCCTTTGCGTTGCCGAGCAAGTCGAAGCAAGGTTGCCATCTCTGTTGGTAGAAGAGGGTGCGAGGGCCGCTGCCCTCTGGCATCTCGCGGCCGAGGGAAGTGACCTCAAGACCACCAATCTCCATCATCAGCTGACCGCTTGCGTTCTGCATGATCATGTCGTTAATTGCCACACGGGGAGACGGAAGCTGGGTGAAAGACGCGACCTGGAAGCTCTTAGCCTCAGTGGATTGAGCCCACGAGAAGAACTGGCCAGAGATCTTCAAGGTTCTGAAGAAGGAGGGCACATAGGGCTCATCGAGAGGGCGACCGAGGCGAGACTCAATGGCGTTGAAGATGACGTGGAAGAAAGCATCGAGAAGGGTCGGGTGGACAACAGTCTCGTCACCTCGCTCCTGGGGAAGAGCGCTTGGGTCGAACTTGAGGTCGCTCAGGGCGAAACCTGGGCCTGATTCAACAGAACCGCTCAAAAGACGGAACTTCTCGCCGTACTCGAGACCGAGACCGGCAAGCTGGTTGTAAAATTGGCCGCTGGTGACGGATCGGTTGGTCTTCTTGAGCAGCTCGCCGAGGTTGATCGAGCCAGAGACAGGCTCAGGAACAGGGGCCGGCTCTCCCTTCTCGGTGCTAATAAGACCGTGGCAGTGCTGGGTGCAGTTGCTGTTCTCGTCATACGAGTAGCAGGCAAACTCGTACCAGGTCTCCGAGTGGCTCTTGGCTGAAAGCGTAACAGGCTTCAGCTCCAGCAAGATCTCGACGCCATCATCGGTCTCGGGGAGAAGAAGGGCGTTCTTGATGACGATATCCTTGACAAAGATCATCTTGGCGCTCTCGACCTCATCAACACGAAGAGCAGCCTCAATAGCCATGCTGATGTAACCAGCACCAGGGAAGACAACCTTGCCATCAACCACGTGCTCCTGGAGCCAGGGAAGCTCCTTCAGACGCAGGTAGTTTCTCCACTTGGGGTTCTTGGCGATAGAACCAGGGATGATGTGACCGAGAAGGCTGTGGCGGTACTTGCGAAGACGGTGCTCTTTGAGGTAGCGGGTTTCGGTCCAGTATCTGCGGTGGTCCCAGGTGTAGGTCGGGAGGTCGTTGAGCTTGGATCCGGTGTCAACCTTGACAAGACTGCCATCCGCTCCCAGGCTCAAGTTCTGGTTGGCGGCAATGAGATCGACAGGGTAACCGAGAGAGAACAATGTACCGGCAAGGTTGAGCAGTCCTTCGAAGTCGGGAACACCACGAGTCAGCGAGCCGATGTAAGGCAGGTCAAGCTTCAGAGACTGAGTGGTCTGGCGAGCAGGGCCCTTCAGGGCAGGGTGAGGGCCAAGCTCAATAAGGACGTCAACATTTTGCTCATCTTCCTCGTCGAGAAGAATGCCGGTGAGAGCGTCAGAGAAGCGGACAGCGTTGGTCATGTTAGTGGCCCAGTACTTGGGTCCCATTGACTCGTAGTCAGCCAGGCGAGAGGTGACACTGGAGAACATGCGGCAAGTAGGCTTCTGGGTGGTGAAGGTCTTGCAGTTCTTGAGCGCGTTCTCGTATGCGCCAGCCAAGGCGTTCATGTGGTGACTGTGGAAGGCCTGCTTGACGATAAGCTGCCGGACGAAGACCTTCTTCTCGGTAAGGCTGTCCTTGAGCTCGAGAATAGCATCCTCGTCACCACTGATCGTCATCGTGCTTGGGGAGTTGACAGCGGCGATGCAAAGGCGACCCTTGTAGGGCTTGAGCTCCTCGAGAGCCTTGGCCTCAGTGAGGCCGACAGCCATCATACCACCAGGCTTGCCGTTCTCATTGGGGGCGGACATGTAGCGACCGCGGTAGTAGGCAGCAATGAGGGCGTTCTCAAAGGTCAAGATACCGGCAGCAGCGGCAGCGGCCATCTCACCCGAGGAGTGGCCGACGACAGCGGAGGGAGTGATGCCCCAGGCCTTAAGAACTTCGAGCAAGGCGAGCTGCAGAGCAGTGCAGATGGTCTGAGAGTAGAGGGTCTCGCCGAGAAGAGTAGTCTCCTTGGTCTTGCAGAGTTCCTCGAGGATGGACCACTCGGGCCTGTCGGGGAGCGCCTGAAGAATGCTGTCGCAGCGCTTCAGGCTCTGGCGGAACAGGGGGCTCTCCTCGATCAATTGGCGACCCATGGCAAACCACTGGGCACCCTGGCCGGTGAAGATGAAGCCAAGTCTGGGGGAAGACTTGTTGGCCAGAGTCCACTTGGCGGCAGGGCGGGCAATGGTCAACTGCTCGGCTAGTGATGCTGAATCATTGGCAACAACGAAAGAACGCTGGCCGTGAAGAGTGCGGCGCGTGGCCAGACTGTAGCAAAGGTCGGCGACGTTGACATCTCCCTGCTCAAGGTACTTCTTCAGTGTCTCCTCGGTGAGCTCACCAGCCTTGGCGGAGTGAGAGGTAAGCGGAACGAGGTACGGGCGAGCGTGGACACCGTTCTCGATGGCCGTGACAGAGCGGGTCTTGGGGGCAGCGTTCTTCTTGTGCTCTTCCAAGACAACGTGTCCATTGGTACCACCATAGCCGAAAGAGTTGATTGAGGCTCTTCGGGCAATACCCTCTGGCACCTCCCAAGGAGTCATCTTGGTAGGAACAGCGATCTTCCAGTCATCGAACATGATCTTCGGGTTCGGGTTGTTGAAGTGCATGTTAGGGGGGATCTGTCCGTTCTCAAGCGCAAGAGTAGTCTTGATCAGGCCTGCAAGACCTGAGGCACCCTCAAGGTGACCAATGTTGGTCTTGACGGAGCCGACGTACAAAGGGTTGCTGCGGCCGGGGGAGAAGACTGCTCCGATGGCACGGGTCTCGATCGGGTCACCTGCGGCAGTGCCGGTACCGTGTGCCTCGAAGTATTGTGTGTGCAGCGGGTTGAGACTGGCCTGCTCGTAGGTAGAACGAATGAGGTCCTCCTGAGCAACACTGTTGGGCAAAGTGATACCGTTCTTTCGGCCGTCGTGGTTGCTTCCAGTAGCTCTCACGATGGCGCGAATGTTGTCGCCAGCAGTCTCAGCGGCGCTCTGGCGCTTGAGGATGGCTGCGCAGATTCCCTCACCACGGACGTAGCCGCTTCCTGAAGCATCAAAAGCGCGGCAGCGGCCATCTGTAGACAGCATGCCAAGGTCCGTCATTGTGATGTAGATGTTGGAGTCAAAGTGGAGAGCAGAGCCAACAACGATGGAGATGTCAGCCTCGCCATTCTTCAGCGATTGGTTGCTAGGGAAGGAAGCATGTTAGTTGTAGCACGAGAGAGAGCCACACGATCGCGAACGTACCCGAGATGAAAGCAGACAAGAGAAGACGAGCAGGCGGTATCAAGAGTGATGGAAGTTCCGTGCAAGTTGTAGAAGTACGAGATTCTGTTGGACAGAATGGCGTTACCGGTACCAGTGGCATGGTACATGGGGTAGTTCGCCGTCAAGTCCTTGCCAGTCATGGAAAGATAGTCGTTGGTGAAGCTACCGCAGAAGACAGAAGTCTGAGAGCCGCTAATGTCCTGAAGAGTAATACCAGCGTTCTCCAAGGCCTCGTAGACGACCTCGAGCAACAGACGTTGCTGAGGGTCCATGGCATCGGCTTCCTTTCCAGAAATGCCGAAGAAGGAGTTGTCGAATTCAGCAATATCCTGCTCAAGGAAGTAGCCGAAGCGAGCGTTCGTCTAGAATCAATGCGTTAGTCTACAGATGTTGCGTCTTGTCTGAAGTCATCAACTCACGGTTCCCTTGCGGGTGCCATCAGGGTGGTCTGCGAACAGTGTTAGTCTCTGTGAATTGGTTCAGAGAGGATCAAGGCACTCACAGTAGTTGTCTACGTTGAAGCGGTCCTCGGGCATCTTGCGCTGGACATCTCGCTGAGCGGCAATGTGGTCCCAGAGCTTGCTGGGGTTGGAAGCGCCAGGGACTCGGCAAGCAAGGCCGACGATGACGGTGGGGTCATTCTCAGTGGCGTTGACTCGGGCAGACATTTTGATCGGTTGCGAAGCTGGAAAAGCTAGATTTAGATGAGCTTGGTGTGCTTGGCTGGATTCTTTCGTCTGCTGAGGAAGTGGTCGACAAAGATGATTGTCGATTGTGTTTCGTGATTGAAGGTAATTGGCCAGCTATCAGGAAGGGGAAAAGTTGATATCAAGTATCGAGAGTTGGGTTCAGGGACAAGGGAAGAAATGGAATCTTCCGCGAACAAGTAGGATGCTCTGAATCAAAAGGTAATGGTTGAGGTGAGAGAACCCTGAAACTGGAACTCTGCGATACTTTGCTGGTTGAAGATCATGAAGTGAAGAGTCGAACTGAGTCTATGAGAGATGATGTGTTGAGAGTGATGAGGAAAAGAGATTGAGACGAACTGTAACCCAAGCTTATATGTTTGAAGAGAGGATGTTGATGCTCCCCTATCGACCATGGAGCTCCTCTGGATATTGGTGCCTACCATTGGAGGTATGCAAGGCCGTCTCTGCGCGATGGAGCACTTTCGGCTCCTCAGTCAGAGTATCGCGTTGAAGATTTCCGAAGTTGTCCGGAGACAGGTTCCGGTCAGTTGTGAGCCTCCGAGTGACTCCGGAGGCTACTATTTCGGTGCTCATGATGCAAGTGGAGGCATCGATAGCCGCGGCGCAGTCTGGTGCATGTTGACGGAGGCATTGCTGGCCGAACCCATGGCAAAAGGGTAGGCAACAAACACAAGGGTAAGACGGAATGCAGAAGCGCGGATGCCAATGTGTAGCGGCAAGACGGAGATGATAGGGCTGACGAATAGACGAGCGTGTATCGCGGAGAGCGCCTCACAGCCGCGCCTTGAATGATACAGGACAGCTTCTGCAACGAGTGATTGAAGAAAGACGATGTCCCAAACGGGGGATGGCTTTGAACGAGGTTCGGAGAGGTGGAGAGTTGGGACGGGGCAGCGTCTGTGTGGATGTCATGCCGCCCATCCTTCCCTTGTCAGATGGTGGCTTTTCAGGGGTTCATCCTACGGTACATACGAGGTACAAGGGCGAAGTCGCTGAAAGTATCTGCACGATTTGCACAAGTGGAACTGGAAGTTATGCCAAAGGACCTTTGGATTCGCCAATTGAGGAGATTGATTGACGTATGTATAGGATCGGCGAGGGTCGGTCGAACGAACAGCTCAGGTGCTCAAGCAATGCTGACTGAGGCGGAGACAATCCATGGCGCGTAGAATTAAGAAACTTGGCTTTCGGTTGTGTCTTGCTCTAGCAGATCTCTTCTTTACACTACAGACGCTGCGGTTGTCAAAGTTGCATTGAGCTTTCGTCCCATCTCGTCTTTGTCTCGTCTGGGTTCGTGGAACTGGTCTCCCATCTGATTCGCAATCGGGTGGTAACGAATCCCAAGCTCACGGATTTGACCGCCCCGAGTTGAGACATTTGAGTGTTGATTGCCTACTGATTCAGCTGTCTCGTCTTGGCCGAGGACATGCAGCGGGTGATAATAGCTGCGAGTCTGACATGATGACTGAGCTGCGAATAGGTACTGCGTGCATTCTGCGTGCGTAGCCGTACAATACGAGAAGCTGAACGTGAGAGGATGATTTGAGAAGCAGAGCTGGATGTTTCACTGGCGAGTCTTCGGCTTAGTCATGGACTCTTGGGGCGCTGTGTTGTGGCTTGCCGCAGTCAGGACGGGATCTGGGATGACCGGGGCTATAAGTGGACCCAGAGTAAGCGGGGAAGGCCTTTGTGTTCCATTGGCTCGATAAGCGACCCTTGCACGCTCCGAGGTTCCGCCCCAACTAAGTCGACACCCAGGTGTACTTCTTCGTTCCTCACCCCTCAGGCAGAATCCTTCCCGAACACAGTAAACGACACAGTGTCTCGCACCCAGCACCTTGAGGGGGTATCTGGGGCGGAGAGGCGGGCAGCGAACACAGCCGGGCCTGTTGGTGCATCTTCGCAGCATCAACGTCTCATCGCGCCCTGCACCGTCCCGCTGCTCCCAGCAGGCAACAGAATAACCTCAAGTTCCAACTCACAATGAAAGTCCCGACTCCTGCTGGCACGCATTTTCTCCACTATGCTATTCTCTTGGGTATTCACTGTTTACACGTTTTGCTTCGTTTTGCCTTCTTCGGGACCGAATCCACATTGCATCCTGACATGATCAACATCCTCATCCTCTTTTCGTCTGTCCACACCTCCGACCATCATCTCTATTCGGTCTTTGAACACCCAAACTCCGTTATATGTCCCCTGTCAATCAATGTTGACTACTAATTTCTGCTTAGAATCCCACAACTTGGTCATCAGTTGATACCGACAAGACCTGAAACACAACATGACAATGTGGGAAATTGCACCGCTTCCGCTGCTGAACGCAGTCCCCTGTGAGGGAATTCCACCTGCAGGCCAAGCCGAGGCGACATAGCAGCATGTCATCTCAGCCCTGTGCTGTGTATCGAATTACCGCATACACTGCGTCTATGGCTTTTGTGTCTCTCGCACTCGTCCCGCATGGCACTGCACTGGCCGCCGTTGCTACCTTGCTACCTACATCATGTACCCGTTATCCAGACCCATAAGGCGGCCAGCGTCGAGTGTCTCTCTCAAGCCACCACGCCGCCGAGGTCATGGTCGCAGAAGAAGCCTTCCGCGCTTACATCGGAGTGCAGATACCTCGATTCAGGGCGTACATCCTGAGACAGGGCAGGTATCTCCCCTGCTCTGTGTGATGCTTCCTTCGCCTTCGACGATCTTTCCATTTCGAGGTCAGACCAGACTAGTCCTGCCACACCCCTCGACAGCTACGGAGACCCTAGCGCTTCCTGACTGGCATGGCACCACCTCACGGTTATAGCTTTGGTGAGGAATGGTGCTTCTCGTTTTGGATCACCGCTCAGATTCTATCCGGGGTTCCGCCTGCTCAGTCATCCTTCCGCAACTTCAAATCTCCTCTTTGTTGGTGATGCTTTCCAATGTAAGTACTTTGAAATCACGCTCTGCTAGAGCAGTAGGTCGAGTATCTTACTGGGGTCCTTCCTTCCAACAGACCGATATCGATGGCTTTATCCTTCCGTCCGCTGGAAGACTCAATCAGCAGCTTGGGAGCGAACCTAATGTGCGACTCTTGGAGATTTTCCCGCTGTGCCTCTTCCTTCGTATCAACAACACATCACCGTTCACCAGCAGTCAACCGCCATCTTCCTATCCGCTTCGGGTATGCTTAACCCACAATTCGCTTTGCCATGGCTCGCCATCCGTCTCTAACCTTTGGTGCCAGCTCCATAAGTCTTCTCGTGGGCTATTTTCTTTACACTCGCGGTCCTCGCGTAGCTACCGTGCCTCGAATTCATCACCGCCGCACCTATTTGCGTCCACCACCAACCAGGGTCTATATAGCTTCGCCACTGTTTACCGGGCCCTTACAACATCGAATCAAATCCTCAGATCGGGGCTTTTCTGCGGCAGGATCTCTGCTGCAGTGTTTCACGTCCGCGAAAATGGCAAGCCATCATTCCAATGTCCTTGGCCGACCGGTCAACGATCAAGTCCAATACAGCTTCATCCCACACCACCCTATCAAATTCGGCCCCGGTCTGCACCTGAGTATCCAGTCGTCCTTTCCATTCTATATCCACCGGAAGATGCATCACGTCGCTTTCTTTGGAGCAACGGGGTACACCGTGTTCAGATGTCTGATGCATGCTCTTCGGGATACGTCAATATTCTGTCATGTGTGTAAGTGACGGATATACCTCTCAAGTCAACACGCGACATAGCATGCCCAAATTCCGTGTTTTCTTAAGGCTCGCATGCCCTACACTCCCCTCTTGTGGATGCTTAGAGTTGACTGCTTCAGATGTCAGGTGCAAGGCAAGTCTCCTGGAGATGTTTGACGACGCGGATGACTTTCAAACGGAATACCTTGGCCGCATGACAGTTGTCACAGCAGACTTGACCCCAGAAACTGCAGCTGAAGCCCTGTTCCCGGAGGATCTTCAAGGAGAGCCCGTACACACAGTTGTCTACGGCATTGGGGGCTTCAGGACTTAGGAGATCTCAGTAGGGGAGGGCGACAAGTGCGACGTCTACATCAGCGAAGCAGGCATTTGTCATATATTCGACGCCTTGCGCATGCGCTTCGCCGCATCTCCGCCGAAACGCAAACCGCGCCTCATTAGCGTCGGTTCTCTTTCCATTGACGAGCAGATCGATGATACTTCCGACCAGCTGGCAACGGAAGTAAGACCTCTTTACTTATGGTTCATGGGGATGGTCAGTGAGGAAGTTCACGACAACGAGATATTTCTCCGGGAGCTGCCTTACGGCAGTGAAGGTAGTGATACCAGCAGCTATGATTCGTCCAGCGAGTGCGACCCAAGCAGCAGTCTGCACAGCAGTATGAGCAGCTTTTTATCTCGAGACTGGGACCAGCCCAAGGTAAACTTTCCACCCAGGACGCCATATGACGACAAGATTGAAATGGAGTATTCAATCAGCGATAAATGCAACAAGGAACTCTACAGTTCCAGTCTGATTGTGAGGCCGACCTTACTTACATACACCAAGCCATATGGAGTTGAGGCAGTACGAGTTGGCCGGGAGGGAAACCCGCAGTCAGGCTGGACAATCAGCAGATTTGACGCCGGCCATTGGCTGTACCGATATGGTATTTGCGGCAGTTTGGAAGGCATTGCTACAATTACAACGTAGACTTGAATTGGCATTCAAAGCAAAGTCAGGTCGAGGTTGAACGATGGCGAGATTGATGGTTTTCATCAGCGGTCATCGAGAATAGCGACACCTGGGCCGTTAGAGATTACAGCGTCAAGTAAACTGAATTATAAGCATCGCTTGCTTTAATAACACATAGTTATCATCCACTTGAGGGGTATGCTGTAGGGAGGATTCAGTTGAAGGGGCAGCAGACCCTAGCTCGTTGTCCATCATGGGCCACCCCAGCGACCAATCTGCAGCTCGGCACTAGCCGCATCTCCCCAGCCACACCAAATCGGCTCAGCTCTACAGACTTGCTATCCGTACTGTTAATCAGGGCTCGCTTACAAGCCACTGTCAATGGCTGAAAATAGCTGGACTGTTGTTTCTTTGCAAAGATCTACGGGGGTAATCCCTACTGGAGAAGGAGGGCCTTGGCTCCTTCGTCTTTGACTAGCCTTGGTTCACATCTGCAAATGAAGTGCCAAGAAGACAAGTCTTGTTGTTGTGATCCTCTACTGGGAGGATTTGCCAGCTGGCCAGCGGCCTGGAGGGAAAAACCAACACGACTCAGGGTCACATTCGGGGGGCCCTTCAAGGCGATGTATCTCCATTTCTGGACGCTTGCGACGGAGGATCGAAGCTTCCTTACTCTATGGGCGGCTCGTCTACATCTTTGAATGATTTCTCGCGTCAACAGAGGCTTCTGGCGTTGATGTGACTTGCAGTGGGGGTATAGCGACAATCCGGTTGATCGGGTCAGCACTCAAGTCCGTGTTGCAGTATAGATGCCTTGGCAAGACGAGAATAACTGTGGACAAGAGTAGTAGCAGCAGCAGTAGCATTAGCGAACTTCATGCGATCCAGAACGCTGGGAGCAGAGGCTTGGGGGGCAAGCCTAAGCCTTGTTCTTGGGTTCGACGGGGCCATGTAACGCTGTTTAGCACCCCCAGGCTGCACTGTAACCAATTCGCATGTTGGAGTCTTGTTTGAAACAGGCAATGCTCGGTGCTGTGAGCGTCTTGCCCTCGCAGTCAGCCATCATTCAGTACCAAGGGCCAGGTGGAGATGGTCAAAGGCAGCGAGAAACGTCGGGGGGGTCCTCCGTGATGGCGAGATGGGGCCACTTTGAATTTCGGCCTGATAAGACTGAGTGGGAAAGATCTACGCTGTCAAGGAGTTGCAAAGACCCTGCCTGAGTCTCAATGCGGCCCCAATAGGCGAAGACAGTGGAGACGGAGGAATTGTCTTTGGAGGACCACCATCTGACCGGTATGACTGTCGAAAGGCCCCGAACTATAGGTGTGAAACTGTAGTTGTCATCAATCTCAGAACGGAGGTATCCTTCGAGATGGTGCATTGGAATTATCACCGAGTACGAAAGTCCTAATAAGACTATGCGAGGGGCTCTTGTTGATTCGTCCCCGAGATCATGCGCAGGTTTACTCTACTTCGAAATGCTTTCCGCATTGGACCGAAGATCGTTGGGATAGTCTCCGGCCGCGTCGAATCCAAAGGGAGAAAGGAGCGGGGACCTGAGAGCATCGGTATGAGGTGATGCGGAGGTGCTCTCGTAAGCCGTGGATGGGCGGCGCGGGATGAGTGAGCGCGCGCTTTCTCGATTTGGACAGTAGGTGGCATGAAGACTCGGCTCTCTTGCGAATATGTTTATGTGAGAGGTCTGGAGTATCGGGTAAGAAGTCGACCCGGGATGGGGTGAGAACCTTGGTGCCTCAAGCACTACACGACTGCACTGTGGTGAGACTCCGGAATGTAGTGTGAGGGGGAGAGCCGGACCACCGAGTAGCCGGAGACACTAGGCGACAGGTGCGTTGTTGAGCTGGCACGGCTGGCGTACCGTGAAGGATGGGGGCAGTGGTGCTGTTGGGTTGCGGTTGCGACGGTCGAGTTGCTGTGACCCTCGTAAAGGATATAGATCTACGCTGGTGAGAAGTTTGTTTGTTGAAGGCTGTCAGGTTGTTGGAAACCGACTGGACTATTTCGGCGTGTCTGGGAGGATTGGGTGGCCGGGGTACACCTACCTACCTCAGGTAAGGGAGGTAGGAGAGGTAAGCTGTGGACGTTGAAAGTAGGGTTCTCGTAACCCGTTTCGCGGCAGAAATAAGCAGCCTGAGTGGCCAGCGTTCGTTGCGGATGGACTTTGGTTCATCCCAAGCCAGGCCTTGCCTCAGGTCGTACTCTTCTTTCATCCGATCTCAAGTGGCTGTCCCGCGTTGTGGCGGCGCTGCTGTGGAACGTATAACGGCTTGGAAGATTGGTGTTGGCCCCGCGGCATCAGGCGTCGAATGCTCGGGATGCCACGACATTGAGACAGACGATTGTTGTTCGGCCCAGGTCGTGTGCAATAGTGCGTGCTTCGATTCTGTTGCGTACAGCGCTGCTGTGGCCCGATGACCCAGCCGATGCACGAAGTCCAGAAGGGGGGCCGTTTCAGCGCTTTGGGGGTTGCAGAAGCCAACGTACATGGCGACCCTGACAAAGGTAGGTCGCCTAAGACGGGCTTTTCGATCAGGCCGTCTTTGATGTGGGCTTGGTCACCCCGCAGGTGAAGGGCCAAGACTCAGGTGGTCTGCTGTGCGGCAAAGGTCCGGGGTGAGGTGATGGAAACGGCAAATGCTAAGAGCTTCGGTGGATGGGAGTGTGAGCAGCTGGGGAGTGTGACGACGAGGTGGGAGAGATGAGGAATCATGGCGAAGGCAATGGTGGACTGACTGGACGGGCTTGCCTTGTGTGTCAAACAATTGGGGGCAGGAAACGTGGGACGCAGATGATGGCAGAGGCAGGAAACACTGTGAGGGCGCTGCTGCCCAGCGGGTGGAGCAGACAGGACCCCCGTACCCTTCCATTTCAGCGACGGAAAAACGGGACCCGCCGACGAGGGGATCTCCCGAAATAGATCCATGTGCACGGCCCATTGGGGTTAGTCACCAGGGATCAGGGGGCGAGGGCCCTGCTCGACGTCATTGACGGAGACGAGAGTCTGGGGAGCATCACCAAGGTATGCCAGTATGGTGCCTTAAGTGCGCTAAAGAGTTTTAGTGATGCTGAAACGAATTCCTTCCTCCGTTTGAAGATATCTCCTCTCCAATGCTTTCTTTCACAAGAATCGCCAACTACTGACTCCCCTCCGCCGAGGTGGTGCGGCCGTATCTAGACGGGAGACGGGGACGAAGGTTTTGTTAGTGTCGGAGGGCACGTTGGTTCATTGTAGGTGTTGGTTTACTCTACTTGAGAAGTTACACATTGGCTGGATTTCTTCCCGTTCCTCAAAACCTTTCTGCTAAGCACCTGGGTTTTCAATAACAGGACCGAGTCCGAGGAATCCGATGTGCCCCCAAAAGCCCCCCCTAGTCATGCCTGATGATGATCAGAGTCGAGTTGCATGTACATAGCAGCAGCTCCTTTGGTTGGATGCAGCGGTGATCATGAACACCCAGCATCCAGGGCTGAGGCTGAAGACCTTGGGGGACTATCACATCATGCGGCTCCAAGATGGGCTCTTGCCTTTCTCCATCTAGGTCGGCCGCCGTGACATCGTCAGTTTCTTGAAAGTTTTGGTCCACAGAAGCAGTTGAGTGCATGCGCATGCGGCAACCTTGAAAGCCCCTCCCGTCCCCTTCTGCTTTCCTCCCTTGCTTGCAGAACCGGGGCACGGAGGGGTGCCCAGAAGTCAAGGTTGGCCCTCTTGGCGACTAGGGTATGTTCAGGCAGAAACTTTCTTTCGAGCGTGAGTCCGAATCGTCCACTCGGCGTGAGAGATAATGCAGGGGTGTTTATCGGACGTGGAGGTAACTGAATAATTGAAGGGAAGTTGTTCACTCCGTTGCAATAAATCCATGCTGAAACAAAACGAGAGAAGATTGCCGCAATTCGTGTAATCTGCGGCCTCGCTATGTCTGCTTTTGGGTGATGCTGACATAGCTCGCCTTTGATGCCGAATGAGAACGAAAGTTCTCTTTGCGTTGTTGCAATTGAGTGTGGCTGAACAGGGGCGGAGGGGAAGAGGGTGGCCTGATGCGAGAGACCCACTTCGGACCCGCGACCGGGCTCCGCTTTCTGACCGGCATCGGCACCCGGCGCGGCTGCCTTGGCCACTTCCCGTTGAGGAAGTTGCGGATCCCGTAGTAGGTAGGTACTGCTGCACCTCGCCTCTGCGGATTTCGGCCATCAGGCAAATGTTTCTCGAAACTAAAAGCTCGGCTGTCTTTCAGGACAAAATCTTCGATTGCAGTCAATGGCGAAGTAAGGTGCTGCCTGGTCGAGAAACAAACTGGCACACGAAGCGAGCCGTTCATGGAGTGAGCCCCAGTAGTTTCCTCATTGCGCGACTATCCTGGTGCTCATTGGCTTTCGCGCGGTTAGGCGACAAATCACATCATCGGGAGGAAGCACGCCACACACGTTCTACTTCCAGGTTTACATCCTTCTCCGTCTCGCTTGTGAAGGAAGGATTCAGAAAACGGCATGGTATTTACGGTGAATTCTTGGTCACCCGTCATTTATTTCCTGGTTCCTCTCAAAACTCTTCAACGTTTCTAACGGGAGCCCTCCTCCCTCGCGAATCGTACCTAATTAGCCAATTCTGGATGGCTGCCCCTCCCGCGCATTTGCCACTAGGGGAAAAGCGCGCGATCCTCTCACAACCGTCGTGCTCCTCCCTCTTCCTCTCTGCGCTTGTGAGCGGGAGGAATGGGATACAGCCACGCGGCAATTAGAAATAGAGGCGAGAAAACAGCGCGCCAAAGATAACGCTTATCATCCTGTTGTGGTTCAGGAGCCGAGACTAGGAAGGCCGATTCCGGCACCTGGCGGTGCGTTGGTGAAATATCGGAGGCTCTCATACTAAGGTAAATTGGGTCATCCACATCATCTTGGGCATGTCGAAAATCCCCCAATTCAGTTGCAACGAACTCCTCCGTCAATCTGTGGCGAGGGCTGCGAGACTTCCAGTGCTAGCTAAGAAAACACATAGGTATCTCATAAAGCGCGCAGGGATTGGATCAAGCATTGATAGGCAAAATGCCAAGCAATGGTTTGACTTTGTCACTGCAGTAAAACCAGAGCCCTGGCCAGCGAGAGTTCCATCTCGAGCACGTGGGTGCTAGCAGGAAAGACCCAGTTGTCCAGAAGCTTGTCACTAGAGATCAGCAGAAGCAATGGCCAGCCGCCGCCCTTTGTCGGGACTAGACGTATCTTTCATTTTCCACTTTCAAGAAAGCTTTCGTCCGGGTCTCTGGATGTGAGCTCCGAAAGAACCTTACCTGCCTGCCTATCTCTTGCTGTACAGCATTGCCGCTATCATCAGCCGCCCGCGCGCCTGCGTCAATCGTATTCCTATCCCGGTTGACAGAGATCGTTTAAGCACATACCGGATTGCCTCTAAACATGAACTGCACCGCCTGCCCTCGGGGAGAACAACACAGCTCACCGGTTACCGTATCCGTTCCAAAGCTGGCTCTTTCTGCAAGTTCGCTCCCATAGGATTCCCGAGGTGTAGGTCAGTACCGCCCTTCTTACCTGCCTACCTACATATCCGGTTGCTGACCAGCCCGGCTCGGGTGACGGCGGTGGCGCTCCTTCACTTACATGACTTGGGAATCTCACGGTCAGGACGACCTTCATGATTCATGTGCCCTTCACGTTTAGATAAGCAGTGCTTGGCATCCTGCTTGTTGGATGGCTGATACGATGAATACGATTGACGAGACTACCGCCGTGGCGCACCCTTCTCGATTAGACGCGCCTTCAATCGCTTGCCGTAGGACTCTCAAACGTTAAACTAGCGGTATTGGTTCTTCCAGTTAGGTGTGCATTAGGTTTACAAGTACGGAATATTATGAAACTCAATTTTCGAAAGTTCCGTATATTTCTATCTTGGGGGTCGTGGTTTGAAGCACACTGTGTTTGGGTCTTAGTTTGGCTTCATTTCCATCTAGCATCTACTCTATTCCATCAGTCACAAAACGGTATTGAATTTCTTCTGGTATGATAAACGGCTTATAGCTTGAGTGTGTATGTTCCATGGCTACAACTCCACAGGCTCACAGAAGATGTGTCTTCCATAACACACAAAGGGAGAAATGAAAAGGAACCAAGCCAAGTACCACACAGAACCCACAAAGGGAAGCGAGTCTTCCCCCACGCCCCGAATCCTTCTCTTCTCTCCCCCCACCCCCCCTTCCAAATCCTTCGAATCCTTCCCGTCCAACCATCTCAGTTCTTCTCCTCCGAGAGATCTGACACCGTGTAAGATACGTACTTACTCTCCGGAATATGTGCACACCTTACTCAAGATGATCCACTTCCCTCCCGTACGATCCCTACCGCATCCCGGCCCCCCCCCCGGTATCCACAAAACGGATTCGGACCCTTGCTCGCCGACGTTGCACTAGGAATGACTGCATGTCTGTTGCGTTGGGCTGAGTGGCCCGCGGTGCACAGTAAGGTAAACTTTGGGATTTGGATTTTTTGCTGCTGCTGTCTTGAACTATGTCTCCAGCTGCCAAGCCCTACAATCCGTCCAATTCCAACACATAATTCTGTCTCTGGTTCTCGCTCTTCCTAGCGCCTTTTTCCCTTGGCGCTCCCAGCAGATGGCGAGCCAATGCAACCCTCATTCTTCGCTCCCTTTCCAATTTTCGTACCATGTTTCTTCCTAGCTGTCCCCCATTCGTTCTGCTTGCTCAGAAAGTAGCACATTGTGTGAGTGAAAGAAAAGAAAGAAAGATAGGATGTGAAAGAAATGTAAGCCCGGAACCTCTTGAACGCCGAATTGTTGTCAATATGCCCAACCCCGCCGAAACCATCTAAGCCATGGAATGTGAAACAAAAGGAGATCAAGAAAAAAAGGAAGAATGCCTTGCCGGCGAATGAAGGCTGCCTGTCTGCCCGTCTAGTTGGGAGCTATGCAGTGAATAAGGAAGAAGCTGTTGAAGACACGGTCCCGTTCCAAGGGACCCCCAAATGAAATCGATCCTGTACAAGGGAGTAAGGGGGTGTGTTGTCTGGCTCGCTCCCCTTCGAGCCCAATGCAAGAAATACCAAGAAAATGGCAAGGGGAGTAAAGAAAAGAAAACCATTCTTCATCAAGTCATGAATAAAGACGAAACAAGAAAGATGGAAAGGCATACGGATACTTCCAACGCATCACATTCTCCCCATCATTTCTTGAAATAGTTGTAAAACATGGCGTCCATGTCGCTCCCCACCGCGGCCGCTGCCGCAGTCATCCCCGCATCGTGACCGCCGCCACCACCACCCATGTCGTTCACAGACGGCCACTCCCAGTTGGCCGCCGCCCCCATGTCAAAGTCGACGAGCATCTGCCCGCCGCTGTGGTCAGGGAACCAACCCGCCGCGCCAGCCTGGCAGTCCACCAGGTCCGCGAGCGTGAGGTGGTGATCCCCCGTCGGGGCCCCCAACGCCGCGGGGTCCATGACGTGAGCGAACAGCTCGTCTGCGGCGCGCCAGTCATGCTGTTGCTGTTGCTGTTGGTGCTTGTTGTGACTGTGGCTGTCTCCGGGGCTGAAAGGGTTGAACGGGGTCGCGAGCTCGCTCGTCGAGGTCATGGAGTCGTCCGCGGACGAAGACGACGAGACGGACGGCATCATGGACGTGTCCATGGGGCTGATGAAGGACGAGGCCGAGTCCACGGCCGTCGGGGCCCCCGAGAACGGGTGGTCGTGGTGATGCTGGGGCGGGGTATGCGGGAGGGAGGAGTTGCGGCGCGACATGGAGTGCGTCGTGGTGGACGAGGAAGATGCGTACGAGTCGGAGCGCGCGTGGTGGCTGATGCTGATCGGGATGCTCATGCCGCTCCCCGTGCTGTTCCTGTTGCTCTTGCTGCTGCTTCTGCTAACGTTGCCGCCGAACGCGCGCATGACGGCCTTGAGGTGCTTCTTGATGGCGCGGACCTGACCGCCGGGGGAGAGGAAGTCGGAGGCCGCGATACCTAGGAGGCGGGATGCCAGGGCTTCGAGGCGGCCTTCGTAGACGGCAATCATTTGCGGCTCCATGTTGAGGACGCCGGCTTGCTTTTGCGCGTAGATGAAGGAGAGGCCACGGGCGCAGGTGTCTAGTGCCAGGCAGAAGACGTCGGGGAAAGAGTTTTTGCTTTGTGCGGGCATGATGACGGGGCCTTCTTGCGATGTCTGCTCCGCGATCTGAAGCATGATTCCCACGAGCTCCTGCGCTGAGCCGATGAAGCGCTCGACGGTCTCGGCCGTGAGGGAAAAGGGCTCTGCCGGAGGCGGGGCGCCGGGGAGGATGGCCGGGAAGAGGAGGTGGATGGCCATGGTGTGGTACACTGACAGCACGAGGGAGCGGGAGGGCGCGTGGGCAACCTGGCGGTTGAGGAGGTGGATGCTCTCCATCAGGACACGGTAGACCTCGCGGCAGACGCACTCCATGTCCTGGGGCGTGCTGCCCTGCTGGATGCGCTGGAGTGCGAGCAGGGGCGCCTCCTGCCAGAAGTTGGTGCTAACCGTCTCGTTGGGGTCGGGCTCCTGCGGGTAGAGGGCGAAGATGTAGGCCGTGATGGAGGCGATGTGGGCGAGAGGCCACATCTCCTTGATCATGCTCTTCTGCTTCTGCAGCGTGGAGAAGTTGTCTGAGACCTCGTCCAGGCGCATCAGCACGGACGAGGTCTCGTCGACGGGAAGGAAGATGGAGGTGAGGCTCGTTGGGAGGAGCTGCGAGAAGTGGGTGCCCATTTGCAAAAAGGTCCAGAGGGTGAGGGTGTAGGTCGTCCAGTAGAGGTAGGCGACGATCTCCTTTTCGACCTCGCAGACGTCGATGCCGTTGATGCGGCTCGTCGTCAGGGGCGCCGAGGAAGCCGAGATGGTGTCCTTGATCTCGGTCGCCAGGCGGCCGGAGAGACCGATGTAGCACGTGGCGCGCTTGATCTGCCCTTGACAGAGGCTGTTCCAGCCCAGGAGCATGAGGACCTGTGCCGTGCTGATGCCGGGGAGAGAGATGCCGGCGCCGGGCATGCCCGGTTGGCTGACCCGGGTTGAGATGGGTCGGTTCTGGAGTTGGGCTGAGGCCCATCGGAGGAGGACGTGTCCTCGTGCCATGGCAACTTCGTCGCCGAGAGAGAAGGAGGCGTCGGCGAGGATCACTGCCAGAAGGACCTCGTCGTGTGTGCCGTCTCTCAGTTCGCGAAGAAGAAGGGTCTTGGAAACGAGGAAGGAGAGAGGGTGGACGCTGTACCACACGTCGACCAGCTGTCCAATCTGTCGAGTGCCGTAGTCGGTCAAGGGGCTCGGTCCTGTCGGTGTTGTATCGAACATTGATGGTGTGGCGTCGCTCGCGAGTCCTGTGAGATAGAATCTACCGCCGCCCTGTTCCATGAAGATGGATCCCAACCCGCCAAACTTATCAACTACAAGACCGACTAAGTCGTGAGTGAGAAGCTGCAAGATGCCGGTGTACTTGAGTCAAGTTAGCTTCGTGCAATCCAGAAGGGAGTCTTGGACCCATACCTTGACATCCCGATGACTAAACTTCGAGTTGACAACATTCTCGCTACGATCTTGTAAAGTCAAGCGCAGAGTCTGGTTGTACGCCGATATCCTCTCCTGCCACGGGTTCGACTTGGGTCCAGGCGTCGGGTTCTCGCCGAAGTTTTCGATAAACATGCTGTTGAGCATGGTAGCCACGTCTTCGCCGCCGCCCATGAGGGCCACGGGCGCCGCACCACCGGTACCCTCCATCTGTGCAGGCTCCTCCATAATGGTCGTGGAATGCGGCGAACCACCCGTTGAGGCTCGCTGGCGCTGTTGTACAGGGACGCCGGTGCTGTCGCCGCCGGTGCTGTTGTTTCTGCTCATGTCTTGGGATACGGTGCGGGTCTTTGGCGGCCGCGAGTCCCAGTCGTAGACGCAGTCGACATTTTGCTTGCGGCAGGCTTCGCAGATGGTCTCGTTGCTGCACTTGATCTTGCGTGCGCGGCAGAAGCTGCAGCTCTTGCGGAGCGGGTGTCGGGATGTGAGAGACATGATGGGGTATAGTTGTCTAGGTTTCGGGAGTTGATAAAGAAAGAGGGAAACGATATTATACAATACACATTGGTTCTATTTGTACAATAGTATATTGATACCAATGCAGGAGGAAAGCGAGAGATAGATGGTGGGTTATTGGATTGAGCCGCCGCCGACTACGATTGGTGGTAGTCCGGATAGATGAGGGAGGCTTGAAAGGCTTGAAGTAGAAAAGAGGGAGTCTTGAAAAGCTGCGTCACTCGTCTTCTTCAACCCTTTCGTCTGCAGTGGCAAAGTCTGATACCAACATGGTCCATTGTCGTGGTTGGTGGTTTCTTTGAGATGTTATAACTTCAGTCTGCAGAGTAAGCCAGTGTTGGAATAAGATGAGACGAGGCAAGGTACCGTTGAAGGATGCAAACTGGGGTTAGAATGCACAGTGTCGGGGAGGCTTCGAGGGGGGTGAACAGTCAACGGAGGAGGTGTTGATGTAAGAAGGGGGGTGTTTTGCGGTTGACCATGGGGTGCGACTTTGGGAAACTGACAATGTACATGTAAATTTTACTCCCATCAGCAAAAGCCCATCAGGTTTGGACTTTGTGTGGTTGTGGTTGTGGGACGGGCTTTTCGACTTCGCACATGTTTACATGTACCCGACTTACTCTGCCTCAATCTTACTAGTCTTGGGGGCCAAAAGTCGGCAACTCGAGTCCGACTCCAAGACGAGTTAGCCGACCTTGTCGCGCTTGCTGCGCCGCCCTCAAGTTATGCAAAAAGCTGCACAACAACAACAAGCGCGGAGGTACATGAATACTTTGAGGCAGCGACAAGAGTCCTTTTGCAACTGCGTGTATTCACGGGTACTCCTGCAAGTCAAAGTCGTTATCCAGCCAGAATAGTCTTAGTGTAATTGAAACCCCTGCCTCTCGAACGATATCCCTGTTCCCCCCACGCAGCGCGAAAGACAAGAAAAGACCGACTTTATGAGCCCGCCCGTGGCTGTGTGTCTTGTCTTTCCCCTCCAGGCACCCGCTGAATCCGATCCAACAGCTATTCGTAATAGAACTTTCGGGCGATTACTCCAGAATGAGTGAAACATCAATCTTGAACAACTGCATTCCCAGAAGAGATAGACCCATACGAGCTAGGCAGAATAATAAACGTTCTTCTCTCACTCATGTCTTTGTCGATGCAAAGTCTAAATGTGGTACAGTGGGTTGGAACCCATACAGAAACTCGAGAAACCATAGCCAGGCGCCGCCGGGCAGAAAAGCATAGATCAACCACCGCAGCAACGGTCCAATGCCGTAGGGTAGAAAGGCTCCGTGTAGTAAAATAAAGCGGAAACTGAACTTGACCACTTCCTTTGCCCTCTTTTCTCGCATCTGGCTGTACTTCTGGAGGACTGGTTCTACTTTCTGCTCCAAAGACCCTCGATTTTCCTGGATTAGGCTAGCCAGAACCGCCGCATCTTCAATTCTGCGTTTGGAAACACCTCGGATTAGCATCTTCAATCACATTCGCGTCTCAATCTCGATCTCAAGCATGGGGAAACTCACGCTAGGTTTCCGCCCTGGCCACTGTTCAAGAAAGTTGCCAAAAGTCAGTAAAATGCCGTTGGAACTAGGGAGAGGAATGGTTGGGAAAGCCTTTCCCGGGGGAGCAGCCCCAAGCTAGATGCTTAGCTTCCAGACTAGGCTCCGTGATCTGCAACGGAGGGATTTTGAGAGGGGCGCGCGCGTTTCCGCAAATACGTACAAGGCACTGGTCATGCTGTGCGCGGCTGTTCCAACCAGTTAGCGGGTTCAATCCTCCATCACAAACAACCTTTGATGAGAATCATGGAAAGATAGGGAAGACAGAAGAGGAAGAGCTTACAGTCGCCGATAAGACAGACTCTGCCTCGGGCCATTGAAGGGAACTCAACTTCTTGGAACATATTGCAGGCAAGGATACGCTCGTTCTTTTCGACAACTAGAACAACAACACGTCAGATTTGGACGTTCCTTCAAGCCACCCGGCAATGTCGTCAGCGAAATGGGAGGGATTCAGCTTTCTGACTTACCATCTCTAAACTCTCCTTTCTCCGCGAACGGGTGGAACTTGTCTCCGTAGACTGAATTGATGGTATCTTCGTCACAGTTACTCCAGATAGACCGATCATTATCAACCTTCTCGTCGGTTTTCTGTTTTGTTGCCAAGATTAGCTGAGGGCCACCCCTACCGGCATGCGTAGGAGTACGGAGGACTTTTCGTACCGTGACGCCGATAAACCATTGTCGGTTGTCGGGGCATGGCCAAGTTGTGAGAGTCGAGTTTTCGTAGAGCATCCAGTTGGCGACACCGAGGTCCTGAGTACTAAGATGGTCCAGCGGAGCAGTGATGCCACTCATGTGGACACGCCCTGTAAACTTAATGGTGTTGGCCTCCTTGAGGCCAGCGTCTCGAGCCAGGCATCTCCGGATAACAGACCGTATCCCATCAGCACCGACGACGACGTGAGCCCGGAACTTCTTCCCCTCGTCAGAGACCACCCTGACGAAGGACTCGCCCGGATCGTCAATGACATCAACAATCTTTGTGCCGAACTGCACGACATCACCGCCTCCCGCAGCATCAAAGAGTAGTCTGTGAAAGTGGTGACGCTCCAAGGACATGACCGGATACCCGAACTTGGCCTCGCAGCCCGCCCAGTCCACCGTATTCCAGAGCTTATTACTGCGCCAGATTTGCACTTTCCGCAGCTTCTGGCCCGCTTCCAGCACTTTCTCGTACACGCCGAGTTGATCGAGCATGCGGAGGCCGTTGGGCGAGAGCGAAATGCCCGCGCCGACGGGGCGCAGCACGTCGCTTCGCTCGAGGACCTTGCACGAGATGTCGAGGCGCGAGAGGATGGCTGCCAGCGTGAGACCGCCGATGCCGGCACCGACGATGAGGACCTCGGCGTCGACTGGAGATGATGACATGGTTGAGAATGGGGAAGGATGCGGGACTTAGGTATGTAACGTTCCCCCTCGAGAGGATGATGATGATGTCTGAGTTGCCTGTTTGGCGCTTCCCCTATAGTGTCGGGCCGAACGAAGGATGATAGGTTTCTATATGAGCAGTGGAGTTCCATCGGCTTTCATGGCAGTTGAGAGGCGTCTTATGTATTATTCACTCAACGTGTCTCGAAAGATCGCGGTGAGATCCAATCATAGGATAGAGACGCCACTGTCTATCCGCGTTCCTTCGGCATTCAACTACCCAGGTGCCCCGGCCGTCTTGGAGCGGAATAATCGACGAAAAAGATGGGCTAAGAGCTAAGACGGAAGTTTCTAAGGCTTAGGCCGGCCGGGTCTGTTCTTTATTAGACTTGGTGGACTGCGATGTGGATTCCGGCTCCGGGGGCTGTGCCGCACCGTTCCGGACAGGACCTCAGCGGCGGCCGGTCCGTTAGTTCGAGGGGTACGCGGAGGTGCAGGGGAACACGTAAATATCAAAACAGGCATCAAGTCATGTTCTTCAACTCTCGTGCCGGAAACTGCTAAGAGTGCCGCATCACACTGGTGACGGAATTCCCTAATCAAACGAGCTTGGAAATTCCCCATTTAACTGGAGATTGAAATTTCCCTGCTGCCTTGATTACTTCTGTTCTGATTTTAGTCTACTTGCCCTAGAAATTGACGATGCTAAACCAAGCAACTCTCGAGTCCGGTCCTGGTAAGTCATATATGATCAGATATGGCAGTCCATTCAAAAGAACCTCTTTGTAGCAATAGCAGTCAGGTTTGCCTCGAGTCTCATTAATCGCTTTAGACATCTCTCAACTACTTCCTTGAGGGTATCCAGGTGTCAAATACGACTCTCCATCGCGACTTCAACCAATTTCTTGTGCTGCGACAATATTTTCCTACTCAAATATCTTGATCTACCAAAACATTGCTATTTCCAAGAGACCCTGAATTGTTTACTTAGCGCTGTCGCTTTTCGTGGTTGTAGAGGCGTCAGAAGGATGAGGCAGTGCTCCAGCAAGCGGCACGGTGACTGGGAACTTCGATGGAAAGCCACTGATGCTTCATGGTTACAGTGATCATTCTAAACCGAAGGAACTTTGTAATCATTCGAAAACAACGCCGTATTCCGTAAGGCAATGTACACGAACATTGGAGATCAACTTAGGGGATGGGGAAGCCAGCCCCCCAGGAACCCAAAAAGGCGACTCCCGTTCGGGGCCGGGCCGGGATCCACTCTTTCCGGATAGATTCCCACATGGATCCGGCAGTTCTGAAATTAGAAACAGTCGGTGCCTGCTCGCTTCTTGAATAAGCCCCAATGCCGCTTTGAGCAGAGATCTCCCTCAAGCCACCAGGAATCTCCCAGATACACTGCTGTGTAGGGGCATGCACGATCCATCCTTGGGGAAACGACCAAGATATCGCGAAAAGAACAACCCGTTTCTGAGTATTATTGGGTCACACCTCTACAAATCTGGATATTCTACGCCGTTACTCCACAAATATGCATTCTAGCACTCAACTCCCACGCGAGAACCGAGGGTTCGATTCATTAGTCCTGAGGTGACCCCATGGCCTTCAGGAGTACCTTATGCCGAGGGCCTGACTTCGTCAATCCCACGAGCAGTCGAATATGACACAGACTGGATTGCCTACCACTGGATCTCAGCGATACCGACCTGAAGGGTCTCAAAGTTCTGGAGCAACCGTTAGTACCACGGACATCATCACTGACGGAATAATATGGCGGAAACATACCATAATAGCGACCTTGTCCTTGAAGAACGTCTCGCCAAAGTTTCCAATGAACCTGTCGCCGGTCGCCATGGCGCGCACATTCAGAGCGCACCTCCCGTCCGGCAGCGTCTCGACGTAGTGCTTCGGCGTGTTGGTCCAGACCTTGTCGTGTCCAGCAAACTTGTAGCTCACGGTGGGGAACGAGGCGACGTTGCCGCAGTCGACGGAGTACATGGACTGGTTGCCGTTGTTGATGATGGTGGGGTCCTCGAGCGTGAGCGGCTGGCCGCCCGTCAGGTTGACGAGCTTGTCGTACGCGTTGGGGGTCAGTGGGATGCCGCGCCCGTACGAGGCGTGGTCGAAGATGGAAGCTTTGCCCGAGCTGTTGGACGTGGGTTCCGTGGGCTGCAGCTCGTCGCCGATCCAGAGCGAGTCGAGGGGCGTGGCCCAGTAGTTGTACAAACCCGGAGAGTACTCAAAGGCAAGCGTGTTGACGTCGGGGAAGACGTAGTTTGCGTACCAGTAAATCTCGCTGTCCTTGACGACCTGGTCCATGATGCCGCCAAAGGACTGGAGGCCGTCGCTGCCACCGCAGGTGGGTTTCATGGACTCTTCGTAGCAGTAGACGAAGCTGATGGTCGGGTTCTTCCATTGGCCGGCCTTCCACTGCTGGTAGAATGGCGACTGGAAAGAAGCTGGAAACGAGTCAGTTCAAAGTGTCATATGAGAAGCTTCATCTACAACTCTTGATCGCGTACCATTGTCACCCTTGAAAACAGGGGAGAGACCCAAAACTCCAGTGAAGGGATACGGGAAAGCAGAGAGATCAAAGTTGGTATCAGAGAACTGCATGATGGAGTTTGAAGTCACCGGGCCGATCTGGACAGCATCTTGCGCATAGTCGACCGTGAGAGGCTCCCAGAAGAAGAAGTGGTTGGGCAGCCAAGTGCGGCTAGGAAAACGCTTAGATGCGTCTCGGTGAGATGTCGACTTGGCCGGGTCGTAGTAGAGCTGTTGCGCGTTGAGGCAGGCCGCGGGGTCGTTTTCTTCTCCGTAGCACTTGGGCGAGAGGATGTACTGGCTTATCCAGGTCCAGTCCACAAAGATGGGGATTTCCTGAGGAGGGTTACCGATCTTCTGGTGGGAGAGGAAACCGAACTGGTTCCAGGTGAGTTGCATATCGAAACGATCGGCGGCCCAGCTGCGAGGGGCCCTCATCTTGCCTGCTTCAGTAGAGCCGGCCAAGAGTGGCAGCAGTACTGCAAACTTGGAGAGCTGCATCTTGTCGATGTTATGGGATGGATCTCGGAGCAAGCGCTTGACAGGAGGATGAAGGTCTATTATGAGAAATGGGTGAGGGAAAGGAGTGAGCTGATGAATTTAAAAATGCCACAAGACTGTGATCAGATCCTCCTTCTTAAGCATTTCCTCTCTTCGGAGGTGGTCCCGAGGAAGTCTGGCAGTCAGCGTGGCCCTGATCTCCGTTTCCGTCCCTTCTCGGAGGCTTCAGTGTCATTGAACAAAACTCCAATTCGGGAGAACAAGAAGGTTTATTTTTGCGGAGTGACTAATGGCCAAGCCACACTTGGTCTCCGTGAGATCGACAGCACTCGTCTTGCATCTCGTCTGGGTTCTCCATGTCTCTTTGTTTTGAATGTGAGTGAAGCCTAACGACATATGTGCGGTCAGAATCATGGGGACGAAGGAAGAAATGAACAGGAGTAGTAAACGACTTCACCAAAGTTGCCGCATACCCGACAATCTGGGACGAGGTTCCACTGCCGGAGACACACCCACGCATCTCTTTCGAGACTACTGTTGTTGTCGCGATGTCGTCATGGTAGCACACGACATCAAACAGGAACCCCTACCACGGATCTCGATCCAATCAAGCTGTCAACGCTCGTGTGCGTCGCGCTCATGAAGTTTCCCGAAGACCGATGCCATGGTTAACTCCATCGACGCAGGACACTAAGGAGCATCTGGGGAACAGCCTTCTGTCGTTTCAACGGCTGCGGATCAATCACTCGCCACGCGCTGGCCCTCCTAGTCACCGCCGTGGTCGTCCAGTGTTCCATGGAGAACCTCCGGTGACTCTAAAGGAGAAGCGGATGGCGCCTGGAAGTGGTCCTTTGGGTATCCGTGCCATCTCCTTAGCATCTTTTGTTACTATCGGAGCGGTTCCACGCTTCAAGGCTACGAGATGAACCTTCTCTGGAACACCATCCAGCACGGCTGGAGACTGACATCGTCATCTCGGTCGTGAGAGTTCATCGCCACTTTGCATCACGGTTTGCAACTTTTTGCCATCACGGATTCAGTTTGCAATGTTCGATATAAGACTTGGTCTTCGAGGAGGCTGAAAAGTGCTTCCAGAAGGTCATCAACAAGCTTCTCGGCGCATTCGGTCGTCAAAGGTTCTCGTGAGCATCTCGCCGGTTGACCGGCCTCATTCAAAATCAAAAGATATTTTACTTTTACTCACCAAAGCCCAGCTTTTTGCCAAGACTAATTGCTCTCTGCTTTCGCTCAAATCACGACAACTACCGTCTCTTACTCGTCTCATCATATTACTCATATTTATCCACATCGCTATTACCAACATGGAGGTTATCACTCTTCTCCAAGGAGACGAAGACTCCCACCTTACACCATTTTTCATATGCCACGCCATCTCAGGGCTCGCACTACCCTTTCTCCGCCTTGAAGCTCTTAGCGAAGACGATGAGAGGCCAGTATACGGCATCACTTCCCCTATGCATTGCCCTGGAGGCGATGACTTTGAATTTCCCGAAACATTGCGAGACCTCGCTGCACTCTACGTTGAGAAGATCAAAGAAGTCCAGCCAATGGGTCCTTACTTATTAGGAGGATGGTCAATGGGCGGTATGATCGCCATGAACATGGCCATGGTTCTGCGCGACCAGGGAGAAAAGGTTACAAAGGTAATCATGCTTGACTCGGCCAACCCGGAGACCTTCCCCTCGTTCCCCAGCGCCAAGGATCACCGCTCCCTCACCCACCTTACCTTCACCAGAACCGTTGCTGCCGACATTAGACTGATGGACGCCGACTGTTCTCCAATCGGGTCGCCCGTCATGAGCGAGAGCGAGTTCGGAGACTACCTGACCCCTAGCGAGAACCGAACGAGTACATGGGGAACCTTTACAACGGAGGTCTCATACTCCAGCAGCACTTCGAGCGATTACGAAGATGATAGCCCGGCTTGGTCCCCGAGCACTCCAGGGTCACCAGCTTGCAGCAGTGACGCCGGATCAGAATACTGCCCCGAGCAGAATCGAATGCTGGAAGACTTTCCTACCGAGGATCAAATCGACGCCGAGATCCTGACAGCAGCTCACGACCTCGAGGTCGCCAAACAGGAAGATGGAGGGAAAGGCGACGAGGACGAAGAAGACGAAGAATTGGACGACGACAACGAGCCGGATCAGGTCCGTGACTTTCTACAAAAGATCAAGAAGCACATCCACAAAGGCCTCGGCCTCATCTCGACCGTCGAGCCGGGCCAGCTGCTCCCCAAGGACGGCGTCTCCGACTTCCACACCGTCCTCATCAAGTGCAAGCCCGACCCGTTCGACGACCCCAACCTTACCCAGCGTGAGCGCGAGGGCGTCATCTTTGTCCGCTCCGTCATGCGCGAGAAGGCCATGTGCTGGGAGGCGGACAAGTTTGCCAAGTTTGAGACGGTGCCCTTCAGCGGCGACCACGATGGCGCGTTCGAGCCACAGCACGTGGGCGAGCTGAGCGGTATTTTCAGAAAGTGTTTGCAGGGTCTGGCATGATCATGGCATTTTGGAGGTTGCCTTCCTGGTTGAAGTCCTGGCGGCTTCATTACTTGTTTTTGTTTACTGTTGGAATTTGTGCTTTAAGGCGCGCATGCATTGAAAGCGATGGATGGCAATGTGATTTACGGTGTTATTGGCGGCATTATTGAGGGCGTTTGGAGTTGATTTCATCTACGGGTCGAATTGTATTGGTGCGTCGGTAAATTAGACATATCTTAGGCATTTACTCTAGTAGCTCACAAAACTGCATTAACTTTATCCTGAAGCTATTCATAATGCTCAACATCACCATCATTACCGCGCATGTAGGAATTCGGGGAGCAAGTCATCTTTCTAAAACGTGTTTCTTTTTTTCATGCCTCATTGACGTAGTCCTCATCTTAGCTCCTAGCGGCGGGGCAGTTGATGGGATTATATGGCTTGGCGGCTGCGCAACAAGGCTTGGTCGAAGCATTGCGAATCTCGATCGGAAGGAGGAGCCAGCAGAAAGTAAACAACGAACGTCGAAAAGAGCTGCAGTCTTTGTTTACATTCTCCATCTCCGTGCCCCTCTCCGACATATTGCTTAAGCTCGCGGAGGTATAGAGGCACGCTTAGACTCCCCAATCCCTGCTTCTTCCGGATGAAAGAGGACTGGCCTCCGCCCCCATCTGGATGCATGTCTCCTCCTCCACGGAGATTTTCTGCTGACAGGCAGGTCAATGTCCCAGAAGTTTAAACTACGTTGCATTCGTGTAACGCTGAAAGGTGACCAAACTCAATTTTACTCGGCGAAGCTTGGTGATCACGAGTGCTAAGAGTATGCAATGTCGTCGGCAGATCAAGAGCGTCAATGGCGCACACCGGCCGACGATAAACATAATTCATTCGTATCCAGCTCCCAAGTAGAGCGTCTGATCCGGGTGCGAACGAGACACAAGTAGGAGACATGTTTTATGATACAGTGTTCGCAACGGTGATTTCAGCTTACAGAGAGGTCTAATGATCATAACTTCATTGATTCTCTATTCCAATAATGCCAAATGCCCATCGCTCATTATGGTGGACTACTAATTCTACTCATATAACCGTCGTGCACTACAATAATCTCAACATCCCGCCATAACCTCGGGCCACTTTCTCCTAGAAACCTTCACTTTCAAGTCACCCTGATAAGATGTCAGCAAAGCGACCTAGATGTGCCCGAGACTATTGGACGGCCTACCTTCAGCCAAGGGGAGCCAACCTTGTCAAAATCGAGGTCTTCAAAGTCAACAGTCCGAGGCTGGTCCGGCGAAGCCCAGGTAACATCGTAGGACCGCAACAGCGTCGTTAAGGTCTGCGTCACAATGATCATGGCCATCTTCTCTCCTGGACATCGATGGCTGCCGCCGCCAAATAGCATGCTCTTCACACTGTTGCCGTCCTTTTCTTCGAGGTTAACAAGCTTGTTCTCGGCATTGAGCCAACGTCCGGGCATCCAGGTGTCCGGGTTCGGATAATTGGCGGGGTCGTGGTGCGTCAAGTAGGGCGAGATGGACACGACTGAGCCCTTTGGCACGATAATATCCGTACCTGGGACAGGCACTTCCTGCATCGCGAGACGGAGGCACTTCATGCCTGCATAGTAGCGCATCGTCTCCTTGATACAGGCCTGTAGAAGCGCCGAGTCTGTATTTCCGTTACGGGCATCTCTCTTCACGGCTGCCATGACATCGGGATGGCGTAAAAGCTGAGGCGTTTGTCAGTCTTGCTGCTCATTCACGTGAAGAGATGAAGACTATACGTACGCATACCACGACCCACGAGATCGCAGCGACTGTGGAAGTGTGAGCAGCAAACATCAAAACAGTGTGATGAGAAGGAAGAAAGTGCCTCAAAGGCGCCATGCTCTGTTCGTGCAGCGTGTGCGTGATGTAGTCCGGCAGGTCAGTCTCGAGGTCACCATTCTTCGCCGCGACGTGTCGCTGGCTAAGCTTTTCCCAAAAGATCTCCTTCACGCGCTCACGAGCGCGATGCAACCTCCTCGCCGGGGGGTGAGGCACCCAGTCGGGCAGCACAAAGGACCAGATGCTGCCAATATCGGACTCCATCGCGTGCAATAAGCCCAAGAGCTCTTCGCTCGACTTGTAAAAGTCATCGCCCATCAACGTTCTGACAATGACCTTGTGCGTCAATTCGGACACGCCGTCAAAGAGCTCCACATCGGTCTTGGTCGTCCACTCAAGTGCGCAGCGGTGCGTCTCCTCCACGGTACACTTGGCCATGTGCGCCTGAGCCGTGGCGCGGTTGATGTACCGGCTGAGGGAGCCGACCATGACCCTGACGTTATCCATGTATCCAGGGTCGAGTATCTTGTTGAGAAATATTCCCTAACAATCACATGTGAGTTGAGACAAGTCCTACTTTTTAAAATGTCTCAAAATCTGGGGTCGGGGTGGCTTATCTGGGAGAAGGGTGACCTCACCATTCCGTGGCCGAAAGACCAAGCCTTCTCGGGCATGTCGAGATAAGCCTTGTTGAGCTCATTTCCACGAAGCCAGACATTGTGGACCGTTAGGATCTGAATCGAGAAGATATTGCCGCATTGGGATTGAGCTCGACGGATGAGCGAGATGGGCTTGACTGCGTAGTCGTGGGCGTCGCTGAGGAAGGAGAAGAAGCCCTCGCCTTTGTAGGCGGGGATCGTCCTAGGCTTGGAATACCATCTTGCTAGAAGTATTACTGCGACCAACAGTGCTGGAAGAATCAACATCATTCGAGGAGTGAACGACGACTGGACCGGCGGAGAAACGAGTGTGACTGGTGTATGAGCCAGACGGGCTCGCGGATACACTCGAAGAGAGAAAATAACGAGAAATATTGGTGGACTCGTCCAGGAAAAAGGATCTGGAGGGCACGAGTCTTTCTTAAGTTCAGCAAATTACCAATCTCCATGAACACTGAGAGATGCCCGACGGCGGAGGTCCGTCCGAAGCCAACGAGACAACAACAAAACAACAATTACCTTCGTGGTGGATGTTGAGATGAACTCCATCGCGTAGCCAAGGCCACCCGAAACATGTTGACTTGTCGGTGAAGGTCGATTTTCTTGCTCCGGTGGGTAAACAAAACGTCCCTCCGAAAGGCCTCGGAATGCGGTGATGTCCAGGCGTTGGGCTCAAGGGATGAATTAGCCTCGTCGATCTGGGGTATGAGCCGCTCCATCGAAACTGTGGCTTGAAGTGGCTCATGCATGAATACTCTAAGATATTCTTTGCATCAAGCTTAAAATCCCGTGACTTGAAGATCCTGCACATGACTATTTCAGCTTGAGGATTTGCGGGAGCAGTCAGATGTGACTCCCATTATCTCCTCGTCGATATGCTTCAGCCCGTCGGAGATCGCGAGCGCCTGACTCCGCCGATCCTCGAGCATGGCATGGATGAAGCCTAACTCAATGGAATCACTTTCACATATGGATTATACGAAGTTGGGCTCCTCTTCCCTGGGTTCGGACTACGGAGAGAGCTTGAGGAGTCATGGGTGCGCGGCCAAGGTCCGCCTGCGCCTTGGACATCTCGATCTCATAAGACCCATGCTGCTAGCGTTCCGCCGATCACTTTTAGCAAAGAAGCGTTTAATAATTGTTCAAACGCGTAAGAGAGGACTCCGCCGGAAGCATTTTGATGGCTTGGCTTCGTCGGAGGTAAACATGCTAGTTGGATGTTTCTCGTATATTGTCTGCATCACATCTGGCCAAGTACCCTTCCCCTTGGAATTTGCGGTTGGACGATGCAACAGATGTCGCATTGAGAGCTTCTAGAACATCTCTCAGGACGACGGTTCACTTTATTTCACCGTCGAATCCCGGTGGCGTACGTCATGCAATGCCCTCTCCGAAGGTCCGGGTGGATTGCTGTGCCGTGAACATACGCAAACGGACTATAGAACTGCTCTTACCCTGTCGATGTCGCGTGACACTTTGAGTGGATATGTCTACATCTTTCATATGGAGGATGAGGGTCGAACCAGAATATATTTTCGACGATAAACCCTCCAGTCCTAACCCAATTCCTGGCGCCATCACGTAGCGACACTGGTCTCTTTGGCAACAGCTGTCTTCGCCCATGTTATCGTCTAATTCTGGTGGTTTTCATTCTTATACTCTGACAACTCATGGTTTACTTTCATTCCGAGTATTGTGGGCTTTCATTTCTTGCTATTACTGAAGGGCCCTCCGAACGCACGCATAGTTGGTAGGCTCACCTAAAATGAGATACTGGTAGGGCCAGTGGTCTGGAGATAAGTGAAAGAAGCTTTGAGAGGTTTCGCATCAAAATCGCAGCGAAATCTAGATCCAGCGATCGTTTTTATGCACCCCATGCTCAGTTTGACGTGTTGAAGAACACTCTGTGCTCTGATCAACGAGTCTCTTCAGGCGATTGGGAAACTGTCTAGATACTGCCAGCCCGCCTTTCTGCCCTTTTTCTTCTCTTCGCATACCGTAAACTCTTATCTTAAAATCGACATGATTGCAAATGCCTCGACGAAATTAAGACTAATGTTGACACGATCCTTTTGTGCTGTCTGGTAATCTTATCATGCCAACATAGAGTGCCGATCGCCAAAATGTTGGATTATGCGGTTGCTCGCTCGAGGTATCCTGGCCTATTTCACGATTCAAAGAGCCACCGAAATTAAGAGTCAAGCCAGTCAAGAGCTGTTGGCTGTTCTTCTTTTACAAAGCATACTTCCGATGTTCTCCGGAGTCTTCCGTGTTGACTCGGACGGAGGCTGTGCCTTCTCAGCCAATCACATCTTACCACCGGCCGTTGCGGCGGGATCCACCCCGGGGCTCCCATCCGTCCCCTAGCGGAGGAGCCTAGGTAACAGCATCCAACATATCACAGCCACTCTTACCCAAGCCGGACTTTGTTCTTGGAAGTCCATTTCGCTAATCTAATCCTTGGCGTCTCGTTTGACTATCGACCGATTGTGCTTCGTATTATACTTTTGCCAACTAAGGACCAAGACGGAGGAAAGAGGGCTGTACATATCCTCGATCTTGTGTTCTGCGAAGCAGGGGAGAAGGGGGCCCAAAAGATCATCGGCGCAATGTATTTAACAGTCACCCGCGACCTTCCGGAAGAACTCCTTCCTGCCCTACCAGCAACCACAGACCATCCTCCTCGTCAACGAATCAGCCAACCCGCCATAGCTCCTCGCCATGCAGCTGTCACTTCTCCTCGCTGCGTTTTCTGCGCAGGCAGTCCTTGCCGCACCTCGGATCAAAAGAGACGCCCTCAAATCATGTGTGGAGGAGGTCTTTGGAGGGAACGCGGCTCTGCGCATCGTGACACCGACTGATCCTACATACCACGATGCGAGAATCGGAGAGGCCATCCAGTGAGACCGGTATACTGCCTCAAAGTTCAGGACACAGTGCTTACCATATGGTCAACAGGTTTACACAGATGCCAGTGTTGATTGCTTACGCAGAAAAGCCATACGAAGTTGCACCCTTGATCCAATGCGCAAAGACGAGTGGCATCAAAGCAGTCCCCAGAACCGGTGGTCACCAGTAAGCATTCAACATCTCCAAACCTGCCCTCGGTGAGTTCAAAGTAACTTACTTTGCACAGCTTCCTCGGATACTCCGCCCTCCAAGATGCCCTCGTCATCGACATCACCCACATCGACTACGTCAACATCGCAGCAGACAAAAAGACCGCCACCGTCGGCGCCGGCATCCGCTTCGGCGCCCTCTACACGGCCCTCGGCCAGCAAGGCCTCGACTGGACGGGCGGCATCTGCCCCACAGTCGGCATCTCGGGCTTCCTCTCCGCGGGCGGCTTCAACATGCAGATGCGCCAAAACGGCCTCGGCGTCGACAACGTCGAGTCCGCAAAGGTAGTCACCTCGGACGGCTGCATCGTAACGGCCTCCCGCGACCAAAACGCCGACCTCTTCTTCGCCATCCGCGGCGGCGGCGGCGGATCCTACGGCATCGTCATCGAGTGGACGCTGCGCATGTACGAGTTCCCCCGGTCCGCCATGGTGTACCTGCAGTGGAACGGCTCCGACACGCGGTTCGATATCGCAAAGACGTTCCATGAGTGGGCGCCCCGCGCGGACAGCGCCCTCAGCTCGCAGGTGAACTTGTACAAGAACCGCACCGACGTGATTGGGTGGTGCTACGGCTGCACCCTCGACAAGCTGCAGGGCATGGTGAACGCCTCCGGGCTCCTGGGTATCGGCAAACCGGCGGCGTACATCTCGGGCGGGTGCAACACCATCAACGCCCGCCTCTTCGGCTACGGCGTCAACGAGTGCGGCGCCGACGAGGCCGTTGCGCAAGTCGCGCCGTTTGTCGTCAACACGATCCAGCAGCCGTTCGTCCAGATCCCGGGTTACGCAAACTTCACTTACAACGAGACGACAAAAGCGCCCGAGCTACCCCCCGCACAACCCTGGGCGCGCTTCATCCGCCTGTCGAAATCCTTCATGGTCCAAAAAGATAAGCTGCTCACTGACGAGACGATGAAGAACGCCATCTCGCGGATCGACGAGCTCGACGACGCGGCGCAGGGGTGGATCGAGTGGCACGCGTGGAACATTTCGGTCGCGGGCGATGCGGCGTTTGCGTGGCGCGAGCAGGCGTATTCGCACATGGAGTTCATCGTGTCCAGCTCCGCGGATGAGAAGGTCCATGCTGGCTATGTGAAATGGTTCAAGAGCCTGGAGGATTACCTACGTCCCCTTGTTGGGTGGGTTCTTCTTCGTTCTAGTTGTGTTTTGAGCCTGATGAGAATGAGTGACTGATGAGAGTGACAACAGAATGGCGAGTTACTCGGGCTACATGGATGACACGATTTCCACCCCTCCGCTTGATTCGTACTACGGCGCCAATGTCGCAAAGCTGTCTCAAATCAAGTCCAAGTACGATCCCCGGGGCTTCTTCGCGAATGTAAGTATATCAACCGCCAGACAAACTGAATACATCGACTAACGAAGAGAACATAGCCTCTGAGTATCAGAGCTCTCTACCCAAACCAAACGGTGACCGGAGACAGCTGTCTGTAGATAAGGTGAAGACAGATCACGATACAAGGTTACCGAAGAACCGTATGACTGTGACGTCAGAACATAGTGTGCTTGATGACAAGTTGTAATCCAGCTGTGGAGCGAGATTCCGTCGATGGAAATGTAATGTAGCTGAAAGATCATCCCTTCACCCGCGCATGATCGAGTCAAGATAACCCACCCGATTGGGTCCCAAACATCAGATGAGTTGAACAAGCTCTCTTACCGAGGCCGTATCCCGCGCGGGGTCGACCGTGCAATGTCCGTCACTTTGAATTGGCTTTTTTGTTACTTCATTCTCCCACTCTCACATTCGTATTCTGATCTCAGATTGGCGAATGTACCTGCAGAAACATATGCACCATGAATACCACACTTGACCGAGGAGCGCCAAGACCTGATGAATTGAGCGATGCGGGTTCTCTCTTACGGTGAGTCAACAAGCTGAAAAGCGATTTGATCTGATATCTAGCTGTAATTGTGTTTGTGCTGTTGAGTTGTTGCGAGTGAAGTCACAGCATTATCTCGTTCTGTCCGAAAGCGTCCATGATAGAAGAGAAGTTGATTCACTTTTCCCACTGACCAGAGACCAAGGCAACCCCAAACCATAATCTGGCTCAAGACCTCAGACCAGTCCTTTGCAATCCACAAGTCCCTCCTAGTCGAGTCCTCAAAATACTTCCAACGCTGCCTCGACGGACCCTTCGCCGAATCCCACACAAACACAATCGACCTCAACGACACCGACGACAACGCAGACGAAAACGACGGCGAAGTCAACGTCAGCATCAGCCCGCTGACCCTAGGCACCTACGTGAAACTATGCTACTTCACCCGCCTCACGGCCCAGCGCGTCAAACGCTGCCGCCGCAACGCGGCGGACCACCCGGGCGAGGACGCCGTCTACTACGAGGTCTCCCCCTTCTCCCTGAAACCCTGCGACATGCACACCCCGCACGACCTGACGGAGCTCGTCGACATGTGGTCCCTCTGCGACCGCTTCCACGACGACCTGCTCCTGGGGAAAGTATCCACCGCCATCCGCGAGACGCTCGACGTCGGGGCCACGAAGCTCGGCGGCAGCTGCGGCGGCGGCGGAGGCGGTGATGCACAGCAGCAACACGGCGCCGAGTGGTGGGTCTTCAACTTCGCCAACGGCTACGTCGCGCTGGCGAGCCTTCACCGGAGGAGAGACGACGACGTCGAGGGGTTGATGGAGAGGTTGCGGGATCTGTTTGTGCAAAACTGTTCGCCGGCTTCGTGGGAGAGGCTTGCGGGCCAGTTGCCTAGCGAGTTCGTGGTTGCGGCGTCGATTGCGTTCCAGGCCAAGATGGCGACGTTGATGCCGCACGAGGCGGCGATTGCAAGGGTCAATGGGGCGAGTCTGTGTTATGAGTGTAAGACTAGGGTGCAGACGGCTTTGAAGAGATGAAGATAGATGTACGCTTTTCTCTTGGATTCGTTTTTAATGATTGTTTCGGCTGCAAATGGGATGCCAAAGCGGTCATTGTTCAGCTGTGACAGCAGAAGAGAAACTCCTTCAGACCTGCAACGAGGGCTATTACTGAGTTGATTTGGATTCCCTACACTATGAAGACCAGATTACGTCTGTCTTGTGGGGTAAGCCGAAGTCGATGCACGGTGGTGTTTGTTTTGGGATCAAAGCCTTGGTGGTCTACGATTCTCGTGGTTCCCTCCATCCTGTACCTTGGACAAAGACAATAGACAGAATCGCTGGCTGTATGAGTATTCCTCATGTTCTGAAAACCGATAGATAGGCTCAGGCTTTGGCTGCTCCACAGTGAGGGCTGAAAATCACTATGATCACCTGCTCGGATGACGGTGAGTAGCCCTCGATATCTCGAGGCTGACATGAAGTGGAGCTTCAACTGATCAACGTCTACGAGATCCCTCAATCACCGTGATATTCCGCAAATAACTCTGCTTGAAATGTAATGCAGATGTCATTGATGCACGTGATACCTAAGCTGAAGTCTTTCCTCCCACCCGACCATCTTTTGTATGTGCCACAGTAGAATACATGGAGCCGACACCCCTCGAACCCCATTCTATATGCACCTAATCTGCTCCACCAGCTTCAACAAACACACTTCATCATCTCTTTAAAACTCTCTTACACCAAACATCCATCCCATCCCATACCATCCTCATTGCTTTCCCTGACTAACATCAGGATACACATCAAACCTCCTCTGCGAATTAATAGGAATATTCCTCCTCGCCTCCTCAATCTTTTCACCCTCCAACTCCCACGCAACGGTTCCCTCCCCCTCCTCCGCCTCAACAAGCACATTCGCCATCGGGTCGATAATCAACGAGTGTCCCCAAGCGTGGTACGTCGCGCCCATGTCCCGCGCGGGACTGCACATGGCCACGTAAATCTGGTTATCCACCGCCCTCCCCTGCCCCAGCAGCCGCCAGTGCATCGGCCCCGTCGTCAAGTTGAAGGCGCCCGGGTACACGAGCGCGAAGCATCCCCGGCGCGCGGCGATGGCCGCCAGCTCGGGGAACCGCACGTCGTAGCAGATGGCCACAGAGATCCGCCCGTACTCGGGGAGATCCACGACGGTGACCTGGTCGCCGGGGCTCAACACCTCGCTCTCCTTGAAGGTGATCTTGCCCGGGATATCGATATCGAACAGATGCACCTTGCGATGCGTCGCCAACAACTTCCCCTCGGGCGAAAAGATCAAGCTCGTGTTGTAGAATTTCCCCGTCTCGGCATCCAGCTCCGGGACGGAGCCACCGACGAGGTAGCTCCCGCTCTCGCTCGCCATGGCCGCCAGCGCGTGGAAGCTGGGGCTCTGTTCCTTGGTGGGCGGGGACGGGAGCAGGGTCTCGGCGTACTTTGGGAAGTAGTCGCACCCGTAGGGCGAGTTGAAGCACTCGGGCAGGACGACGATTTTGGCGCCGGCGGCGCTGGCCTCGAGGACCTTGGCGCGGGCGTTGGCGAGGTTGGCGGCCTTGTCGGCGCCCGAGGCGAGCTGGATGCAGGCTAGCTTGACGGGCTTCTTGAGCACCGGGGACGGGAGGGACGACATCTTGCGGACGTTGCGATGAAAGTTGCCAAAGGGGACGAGGCGGTGGGCAGGAGAGTTGGTGATTGTTGTTGATAGGGTGCGTAGGGTGCGGAGGGCGAGGCGCATTGTATGTTGGAAGGAAGGGCTATGTGCTTTCCGAAGCGGAGGGGGTTGCGACTTGCGAGTGACGTTTGGTTCGGCGCGGTGGTGGTGGTGGGGGGAGGAACGATAACGGCGGGGTAGCTGCCGTGACGGGCTTCGCGGTCGGAGCTCATCCCTGGGGTTCGGCTATTGACGACATCTCGCACTGTGTTTGTAGCATTCGGAGAGACGAATCCCCACAGTGCGAGGTAACTTCCACGGCTCCGAATTGTCCGATCTGTTATCGGGAAATTGAATTGCTTCGGCCCGGCTCCGATCGGCCTTTACCTTGGACTCCCCCGCGTTCAGCCGCCGCTAATCACTTTGTTTTCTCCTTGGACATTCCTTACTCCGTGATCAAGAAGGACCCTTGCTCATCATCACGCCTCCATATATAGTACGCAGTATTGTATTATCTCATTGATATACGGCTAGTGCCTTCAGAATTCTCATTGTCGTTTTTGAGATCTACAAGACCAGTTGAAGTATGCCACCTCGAATCACACAGACCTCATCAAGTAGAATCGATTCAATCCTCCAAATCCATCCCTCCATACCCGAAACACAAGACACATAGACTCCATCGCCATGCCTACCATCCCCCATGGTGATGAATACCCTCCCACCTACACTCTCCCGGGCCGAGTAGGTAAGGAATGTTTCTACGTAGCTTATAAGCTAGGGAGCAATCCAAAACAGACATTCCATACCCCAACAAAGATCCCAGATCTCAACGCTACGGGAACCGGGCTACAGCTTTACCGTGGCACGCAAACTGAACCCACCTAACCCAGCAGCATCGGAACCTAACCAAGACTCGTTTGCGATTCCCGTGCCACACCTTACATTCCAGGTCAACTTACATACCATCGAATGAACCCAGGCAATCGGTAACCTCACGATACACCGGTTGGCCGTCCGCCGCCGCCTTTCTTGCTTTACACCAGGCGACGGGCTGAGATAGAATGCAAAAGAAAGGAAAATCAGAAATCCCCAACGACGTTGTAACAGGCACGCACCCTTACTTACCCCAATCTCTCTTCCTCCCGATAAACAGCTGAATCTTTTTTTTTTTTCGGCAGCCTGCCTGGCGACGTTCGTCCGGCCAAATCAGCTCTTGCTTCCCCCGCGTGAAACATCTTCTTTGTAAGCTCATGTTTGGGGTATCACAAAATCCGAAACCATGACAAGCCCAGTCCGGTCCAATTCTCCCGGACGCCAGTTATCGGTGAGAGCCCGACATAGTATCAATAACCGTTGCAGTCTGGTCCCAACCCAACTCCTTGGGTCGGATATGCCACTCCTACATGAAAGCTTAAAATTGAGGCTGATGTTTCTTCAATGCGAAGAGTGTCAGGCATTGGAGGCTCGACCGAAAATAAACTCCATCGAACAAGATCCCTTTACATATTTAGAGCATACGCATTGGGCGGTCATCAGACGGAATTTTTAACATGTTTTATCTGATTTTTTCCTTTTCTCTTGTAAATGAGATAGCTGCTTGCTCTGTAGCCCGCGGCGCTTCCGCCTCGCAGCATAAATCCACACACATGTCTTTCCCCTGACCCCCAATGTGAGCGGCAAAGCTTTGAAACACTTGATTAGGTATCAATCCATCGTTACGCGAATCCAATTCTGCTCGGCCTCTCTCTCCACTCGCTCCCGTTTCGTCTCATACTAACCACCCTTCGCAACCTGCTCCGCCTTCTTTCCTTTCTTCCCATGAGCCTCAACCTTGAAGCTCCGAGTTGGGACCACTCTCAGTGGTTTGTTTACTGTTCTTCTACTGGCCTCGGCTGCGCGGTACCAACGACCGCTGTGATGATAATAATATGCAAAAAAAAATAGCCGAGTGATCCAGCCACAATTTTTTTTGCCAAACTCTCTGTTCAGACCAACGCCGGCATATGAACAATAGATGACGAGAAATTAGACACAAAGGAAGTGGAGTAATATACATCCATATCGGTGCCGGCGTCCGCAATGGACTCGCTGATGTATCGCGACCGGGAGGCCCAGGCGTGTAATCGCAAATATACGACAAAGTGGCAATCGTCGTGAATGACTAGCGCCGCCGGGCGGGGCCGTGATGAGCTTAGGAAAGCCGGAAAGACCGCGGGTATCGATTAGAGTTGGCATGTTTCATGCATGCCGTGGGGTGGGGGGTTGAGGATAATCTTAGGCCACCTGGTGACCCAATATCGCTGGCTCTGCCTTATAGTATCAGCTGCTTGAGGTTGCGCTGGATAATCATATCCTGGACCGAGCCCATCGTGATCTTGAGCAGGTTCGTATCAGTGGCGTTCGTGAAATGTCCGTAAATTTCCTTCTCGGTGTTTCGGTTGAGGGCGCGGAACTTGTCCAAGAAGTACTTGCTGGCAGACTTCCAGTCTTCGGCGGGGCCGTGGTAATCCGTGAAACCGTGCGACGTGATTGGGTTGTTAGGGAGCTTCTCCTTGAAGAGATCCATCTTGTTCAGAAAGAGGATAAGGGCAGACTTCGTGAACCAGTGCGAGTTGGCAATCGACTCCCAGAGCATGAGCGCTTCGTTCATTTGGTTCTGTTGGGTTGGTCAGCTTGACAGAAAGCGAGAAAAAATAGACTCGGTCACACTTACGCCATCCTTGTCCTCGACCAAACATTGATCGTATCCGCTGATGGCGACAAGGAAGAGCAAGCAATTGACGTTTTCGAAGCAGTGGATCCACTTCTTCCGTTCTGAACGTTGGCCACCGACGTCGAACATGCGGTATGTCAGTTGACCGAGGTCGAAAACCGTTTCGGTGATTCCCGTGGTTCGCAGTCTTGATCGCAACAAATCTTGGTCTGTGGGCTCGTAGCTCGCATCCCAAATGCGGTCCAAATCGTCACAGAAGCTATATCGGTTAGCCATATTGTCTGCAAAGGCAGGTGGTGCGACAGTATGCTTACTATGCCAGGTTGTCGTGGAGGGCGAACTCGTTGCCCTTTGCTATTGCCTGCTTGACACCACTGTCGACCCAGAGTTCTTTGACAGGTTGCAGGTAATCGCGCGGGAGAGGGTCTTGGGCGTTGATCTCGTGTTCCACCAAGATATGCGCCATGTGCTTCTGTAAGAGACACCATGTGTTAGCCGGGCCGTTCTATTCATTGCACGCACGAAGAGTGACAGGATGTCTCGAGGTTGTCGCACTCAATTGGCGTCAACATGAGCTTTATCGGGGGTCGCTTGCCTCATTTTCGGGGTTGCTGAACTCGATTCCCATTTCGGTCATGGCATCTTGGATCAAACGGAATGATTGGACAATGTTGTTGAACACGACCGGCTTCCATTCGAGCTTCTCGTTCTTGCTGAAACCTTGTGCGTAAATCAACTTCATTTGCTTCAGGACAGTGGATTTTCCAGATTCTCCGGCACCTGTGCAAATGATAACAAAGTCAGCGCACGAACAGATGCATTGTGCTAGTTAGCGATCGCGTCAACATACCCAGCAACAACAGCTTAACTTCTTTCGATAGGCGCTTCTCATCTTGTCGGATCATGCGGTCGAGGTCGCGCGAACGAGCACCACCGCCGTCATCTTTTGTTCGAGCCCCGAAACACATATTGGTGTAGGGACGTTTATCGCCGAATAATTTGGGTGCACGAAGGAGCCGGCGCGGTGACGCTGAACAAGCGTTGGGGCAAAAAAGAAAAGAAAGTAACGCGTTCAGTCGGTAAGAAAAAGTGTGGGCAGAAACCGAGAAACAATCAATGAGGCGGACCGGTGGAGATGGTAACGGTCTAAGGCGAAAACGAGGTGGAAGAAGAAATGCGAGCAGCTAGTTCCGGGGAGGAGGGTTCTTGGAGTAATTCGCGTCGAGGTCCAGGTAGGATTGGAACGGTCTCGCAATGGTCCGAGGGCGTTGAAGGTCGGCAAGATCAGACGAAGAGACGAAGATAAGAGCGATGAGAGGTTGACCGGGCCGGGATGGAAGAAAAAGGGTCGATTTGGATCGTAATCTCAGCGTGACGCAGGTGAAGCGCAAGGCGCAAGGCGGGGAGGATGGGGGAGAAGAGAGATTGGAAGTCGAGTCGAGTCGAGTCGAGACAACAAGGCGACGGGAGCGACGGCGAGGGCGGACGGCGTGGGTAGAAGAATCGAAATGCAATGCCTGCCCGTAGGTATGAAGTGCGGTGCGGTGCGGTGTGGTGTGGTGGTGCAGTGCTCTGCGGCGTGCCTGTCTCTGGCTGTACACCTTTTGGAGGTCCAGGTTTGAGGAATAAGACGGGCGGGAGTGGGCAGAGGAAGCTTTTGTCGGTTTTGTTCTTGTTCCCGCTGGCAGGTCAGAGAAAAACAAAAACCGCTAAGACTCTAGGGGGCGTTCGTAGCGGACGCCCGGTGAGCTGCGGGTTGCTAATGTTAATCCTCCTGCTCAGGTGTTTTTGCTGCCCAGCGAGGCCAATGGCGGGTCAGGGGAGAGAACTAACGGGCTAGCGCAGGAATTGGAGAAAGGAACGATGGCGACGATGATGTGAGGAGCAGACAAGAAGCTGAGGCCAGACGAGACGAGACGTGACAGTGACACACAGAGGCTGTTAAGCTATGTTGGTGATGACCAAGCGAGATTGATGTGATGAGGGTAGCCAAGTGCTGGGAGAAAGATCGAGGAAGACGGCGGACACGCACGGAACGGGGAAGGAAGATTGGAAGCAAATAGGAGAAGAGGAGGAAGAGAGCGAGAAAGAGAAGTCGAAGTAGACGAAGCAGACAGGTTGTTCTGCAGCAGAAGAAGAAGAAGAACAAGCCAAAGTGCTGTATCCGTACGGGGATACTTGGTACCCAAACGCACGCACAGAGAGCAAACTATGAAGTACCGCCCTCTTCACTACCTACTGCTCTTGCTCCTGGGACCTGGGACCTGCTCAGTCACCTCACCTCATTCATCTGGAGCGCTCCGTGCTCTGTGCTCCATGCTCCTCACCTCATGGTATCCGTAAGGTACGGAGTACATTATGTGCTTATTACCTGATTCAATTTCATTAGCTGTCAACACTTGGTACCCTCCGTGCCTCCCTCGTCCTTGCCTCCGTCGATGGTCTCCGTTGACAAGGTACCATCGTGCCCCGTTCCATCACTTGCCGTGGCCATGGTATGTACGGATAGAGTAGGTATGAACCGAGGACGGCTGGATACGCAAAGTACCTTGTGGTGGTCAGGCAGGGTAAAGGTACCTCGCTTCGTACATTGGTTAGACGGGAAAGAGAGTCACGCAACTGCTGGTCCCGGGTATGGGTACGTATGCTTGTCCTTGGGCTTGACTCCTGGCAATGGCATGGGCAAGCAAGCAGAACAGGGTTGATGCGACTTTGCTGTGTCTATGGAAGCATGGATTATCTAGTCTAGATTGAATGATTATTCTCTGTACCCGTGTTCCTCCATGCATGGCGTACTATGGTAGTACTGAGTAGACTCTGAACTGCTGCACTGCAAAGGTGAATAGCCGCACAACAAACGCCCACCACCACCACCACCGCCACGACGTCGATCACGACCCTGACTCTATGGAATGCCAGTCCGACCACCTTCGATGCTACCTCGCTGTACCCGTATGACCGAATTCATTCTAACCAACAGACCTTTGCTAGAGCTAGAGCTGCAGCATAGCTTATCCGTTGGAAAGCACAAAAGAAAAAGAAATGCGACATGAACAGGAGAGCGGGAACAGGAACATGCGGAACTCTTGAGCCGGGGTGGTAGCAGTACCTGCCTCAACTTGCATGTCCCGAGTACGTACCTTGCTCTAGATTTCCACCTAAGGCAAGAGAAGAACGGGATGCAAGTGGGTCCATTTTCTGACGTACCTGGCTTGTATCGCCGGTCTGATTCGTCTTGTCATCCCGGCCCGCTCTTGCCGCAGAATTGCAGCTCACGAGACTTGGCAGCTACTTGTGCTGGGGTACTCTCAAGTCTGTCCGCGCCTTCCTTGCACTTGCATTAGAAAGCAAGCCACCTCCAGTTCCCCGTCGCACCGTCCACTGTCCAGTGACTCCGGTCGCCTTAGTACACAGGCATGAAGGCACGCCAATCCTCGTCTCCTCTGTGCAAAGCTACGAATGCCGTCTTCAGGCTTCACCACCTCTGATACCTCTTTCTCTTTGGTCAGATATTCAGTCCGCCATCATCTCAGACATTTCATCCGTCGCTCAACCAATCCAATGGCTCGTTGAAACTACTTCTTCTTCTTCTCGGAGCCGGACAGTTCCTCGGGACCCAGCCGAACGAACCATCTCATGAATGCCCTCTCTTTGACCCTCATCGAGGATCGACTTCGCCGCATCCCCCAGTGCTTCGCACGCGACCCTCACAACCCTCTCGACACTCATGTCATGCGCCTCAAGGCACCACAAATGCATCTATATATCGAATACCTACCTCTCAGCAGCCACAACGTAAGCTTTCTGGCTGAGTTCCCTAGGTGCTAGCAGCCACTCGAATAATCTCTAGTTGCCAGTCTGGACGTGCTTTCGAAGAAGACCTATGTCATGGTTTGACGCACACCCTTTCGCATGCACAATGTTGGGCCGGAGTGTCCCAGAAATGCAGGTTGCGAGCTGCAAACTGCCATGCCTCATAACTTCATGCACAAGGAGAGAAGCCAACGGTCACAGCAAACAAGCCGAAAGCCAATAGACTCTTGCAGATTCAGAGTACAATGGCACATGGCTGCGTCGATTCAACAACTCTCAACCTCGAACCGTCTGGTCTGCCGCCAAAACACCACCCCAATCCGCGTCGCCTGTCTCATCCTGCCCTCACCTGCGGATACCTACACCACCTTCAAAGACTTGTTCGATATGCTTCAAACTCAAAAGATTAACGGGCTCCGCCCACAATCAACATAGGACTGCGACAGATCCGCGGCCATCCCGTTCACACCATGGACCAATCAATGGCTCAGTTGCTGTTGGCTGTGCTGTCAAATAACACCTGGGCAGCGCATCAATCAAAGGCTCCAGTTGAGCCTTCAATTTGGCTGAGTATCCGTTCTCAGTATGGAGCGTCATCGTGGCATTCCACACAACAGACGGAAAGACAGAGCCACTTCGATCCTCCAGGCCCCTGCGTGACACCAGATCGCTGCCACAAAACCCCAATTGAGCCCCTACTCCGGAAACGCCTCGTGGACCGAGCTCTTCGTCTGCCTCCTTCTCGTGCGCGAACCCGCCGTCGCACCCGCAGCCGTAGCCAGCTCGCGCCTCGCCCTTCAGCAGGTCATCGCTACATGTTGCTTGCGGAAACACGTCCCCACTCGACGACGCCTCTTTCGTTGCTTCCATATCTAGCGGCTCGCCACGCAGCCACATCAAGTATTGGACCTTCCTCCATCTGCCATACGACGACATTCTATCCGCGAAGAGCTTTGGCCAATGCTTCCGCTTTCGATAGGTAACAATGTTTTCTCTGCAGTCAAGCCTTCTTCCAACGCATGGCACAACCATGATGCCAGCTTTTCGTTTCGAATAGCGGGGGTCCTGGCCGAACACGTCCGCTCTCGGGGAAAGCATGTCACCCCCTGATTCATGCAATTGCAACGCCGCCAGTCGAACACGACTCTGGCAGTCTCTCGTCTTGCCCCAGGGTCGCATTCTGCTAGACTTTTCCCCAACAATAATTCAGATCAGCATTGCAGGCTCCAGTGGGAAAATGAGCGCTGATTCTGCGGGCCGCTAAAGGGGACCTGCAGCATCGACGGAAGAGTCCCGCAGAAACGAATGCTCCAGTGGGCTGGGATCCTTCTTCATGATCCCGGGCCTCCTGGCGTGGCTCTTGCAAGGATGAGAGAAGCAGCTCGTTTTGTTCGACAGGGGGGCCGTTTGTGGATGGATTGCACAACTCGTGGCTTTTCTGACGGGGATCCTTGAACGTCGATGAGCCAGATCAACGCACGTTTCCTGAGCCGCACCTGCTTTGCCCAATATGTTCGAGAAGTAGCTGGCGCAACGCGAGCATGGACCTTACAAAGATCTTGGACCAAATGGACGGGACATCTTAGATTTTGCCTCTCGGAGACTTGACAGGAGCAAGAATGGACTCAGATGCGCTGCAAGAAGACTGCCGTCCGCGCCAGAGCCGCAGTCCAACGGAGGCTACACCAAGATCGAGTACTTCGCCGCCGGAAATTTTGTTGCAGCTTTCAAGGATTGCTTGGGCCCTAGGGCTAGGCTCTCTGCCTTGTAGAAGCAACGGCCAAGGCTTTACCAGAGCCAGCACAACTGGGCAAGTCCTTCAACAAAGATATCAGCCCATATTACTCTTGACATCGCCCGAGATGGTGCGGTCTCGACGTCTCAAGAAGCCCTGTTGACGAGAGCGCCATTCACCACGTGGCGACGAAGTCCCTGCCGGATGCGGGCGGTCAGAATGAATATGGCTGAACGAACAGGTCCCCGCCAGACCACCCCTCAGACGGTTATATCACGGTGTAAAGGGCAACAAAGACGACGGTAAAGCAAAGTAGTCGAATGAGCAGATGGCGTGTAGGATGGTGGAACTAATTTTCAGATCCGTCTAATGGCAAGCCGCGATCCGAAGGAGTGGTATGATGGACGACAGAAAACCGCTAGATGGGTTAGTCGCACAGGACAGGGCCCCGGAGGCAAGCAACAGGTACAACCAGACTCCACGAGAGGCAGAAGTGCCCGCAGATTGACCTCAAACACTTTGAAGTAAACTTTGGAATGGGAAGCTCTGTCACGCGCTGCACCGCATGGACTAGCATCCCGCACCAAACGTTTTGTTTCTCCCAATTGGGTTCAAGGTTTCTGCACCGGCGTCTGGCATGGCATTGCATCAGCCATAATGGGACTCGATTGGATATTACAGACACCGCTCTCGGTAGAGACGTTGCATGTTATGAAAGAGTTTTTTTTCCCTCATGTCTGGTCTCGGGACTGGCCCTGCCACAGGCGATTATGGTTCATGCAGCATCAAAGCAACATCGATGGGTTCAGGACTGCGATGGTAGACGATGTTTTGGTGTGTGATTGCTGATCATTGTGTTAACAGTGCCCATCGCTCTCACCCTCGTTCCTGGTGGGTAGGGGAAGCTGAGGGAGCTGAGGTGATGGAGGCTGAACATTGTGTTACACTTAAAATGCCAGACCTTCAAGCTGGCATTTATTTTCCGATAAGAAGGTTCTTTGATGATGGCGGCTGCGACAGGAGAGATGAGACGATATGGCCTGCAACACGCTGTATCACAGTTGCAAAGTTTCCTGCTTCTTTTCCAACACCCATACTCAACGACATGTACAGCGAGGGACAAAAAGAGGCACAGTCGCGATGCAGTTGGAGACAGTGGGCAGTGGGTTTCTATGTCTTGCATAACCGAAGGTTACTTACTAACTTTCGACCTCGGCACGTAGTGCGAGGCCGTCGCTCGATCGCGGCAGCTGGTGCAAACCACGGCGGCCGGCAGCATGAAAATAACCATGGCATTGGTGAGAAACGGGAAAGGCGTACTTTTGTATGGACTTAGGTGAGGATGGGCCCATGTCGGGCCTATATCTTTACATCGGCGAAGGGTTCATGGCTGGGCTCAGCCAATTCTTGCCCGGCACGCGCAGGTCTTGTCTCAGGCGGCAGGCAGGTTCTTCGGGTTGTGTCTCGCTACCGCTGAAGAATCGAACCGCTTAGTGAGCGTACTTGTCAATTAGCTCGCCAAACTGACCCAGCCTGCTGTGGATAACATCTGTGGGCGAGTTCCTCAGCCTCGACTACCAAAGTCCGAAGACTTGCTGTTTGACTTTGTCTGGGTAAGGTCCATCGCAACCTACTACCTCAGCACGGTCTCTAGGGCAGGCTGATGTATTGACTTCATAGGGTACGGATCCCTAGGTACGGATTACCTACACTATCTGCTTGACTACGGATACCCAGTTGCAAAAGGATAGTTCCGTTTCATCTCGTCTCGTCTATCAGTAGGCGGGCTGTCAAAGCCAAATAAGCTGTTACATCTGACGGGTGGTGGAGAGATGATCTTTACTGTCTTGATCCGGCGACAACCGGGCGAGACATGGACGCTGTTGATTCCCGGTGAGCAGGTGGAGCAGGGAGGCGAGGTCTGTGGGGGACTGTTCGGATTTGACATCCCGTTCAGTATCAAGAAAAGCAGCAAGCAGCAAGCGAGAGACGCAGAGGAAGGGACAAGAAGCCAAAAGGAAAAGAGGGACAAAACCAAAGAGGTTTGGGCTGTTGATCCTGGCTCGCCACGTTTTCTGCAAAGGCACGTCGCACGTCGCACGTCGTACGCCGTATATTCCTTCTCCGTGCCTGTAGTATGCGTACAGCAGCGGATAGCGGATAATTCCCTCAGGGCTTGTTGACTCTGGGAAGTGGCCCGCAAAGCCGATGACGAAGGTCGGAGTGAAGCTCTGGACAAGGCTCAGTCCGAGAGCCCAGAGGACTCAGACTCCCGGTTCCAAATTCACAAGCATGAAATCCTGGTTTGGCTTCGTGTCGTCGGTAGCACCGGCCGACAGGTGCTCCCTTCGCGATAAGCGTCGTTGTTGGTGTGCAACGGACCGACTGGGCAGGAAGAGTTGGGCCGGCATATGGGGTTGACAGGCTGCATTCGTGAGACAGCCCGCGAATGAAGGGATAGACGGTCTGGGAATCTCTGGGCTGTCAATCGTCCAGGTCGGATTGCTAATCGTTCAACCCAGAGCCATGGGAACATGGCATTTGTGTGCACCCGGATAATGGATCGATCCATGACTCTGGTTGGTATTATTACTGTTGACAATGTCGAATACGACGGACGTGCTCGGCCTGGCAGGGCAATTAAAGGCAAGGTCACGAATGTATTGTGCTGGTATTAAGACACTGATGTGGGCAGAGTCAGGAACCTGACTGACGCACTGACATGAACAGGATCGAAGTGCGTCTGGTGATGGTGAGAGAGATTGAGGAAATCTCGATGCTCCATTCAAAGTGCCATCTGGTGGGCTTTGGCCAACGAGCCAATAGGCCTCACCGTGAGTTGTCCGTGATGCACTGGAAAATTGGAGCCCCGAATTTTCAAAACGAGGCCACCCCCGGAGCCACAAAAATTTTCTTGCAGCGCCTTTTTTTTTTTTTTTTTTTTTTTTTTCGCTCGCCTTGCCCGCACCAACGCTTGTTGACGGCGGGGGAGCGCGCGCGCACCTTCCATGGGTACTGGTACAGATTCTCTCTCTGCAGGCCCAGCACACACCGCACATCGGCAGGCCAACCACACAACACCTCTTCTCTCCCACGACGTCAACGCACATTTTGATATCAGACAATCTCAACTTTTCCATCCTGGCTTTTCTTCGTCATATAACACCCCTCCCTTCTCAACTACTACGCCTGCACCAGCATCATCTATCTCGATTGCTTGTGCCTCTGCCGACCTGTCGATATCTACACAATCTACACAGTAGCCCTGCCAAACCCCCGTCTACCGTCAAAATGAGCGAAATTGCCCATCCTACCATCCAAGGTTCGTGCGGTCCAATCCCCGTCTTTCCATCCATCCATCCATCCCTCCCCTCCCTTACTCAAGCAGATCTCTGTCTGTTGTTGTGTGTTTGTCTGTTTGTCTGTCTGCCTTTCTGTCTGCGGCTGCCCGGCATCCGTCTGCTATCGTTGGCATTGGGTGTATGCTACTTATTACTCTGTCCTGCTGGTCGATGCTCATTACTGGCTCTTCCGACCTCTGTACGCACCCGTCTCAGAATACCCCGCCATACGAAAAATGTCTTGAGCACCCCGCCTGTCGTCACCCTGGGGGTTTCTTCGCTAAGAGCCCACGCAACGGAAGACGGAGAATATCGCAACCGGGAAGCGGGCCCCCATGAGCGGCCTTGTCTCGTTCGTCCGTACCGCCCTTCATTGGCTCAATTGGCAGACGGACTTTGTGCCGTGCGGACTGCCTGCACCTGGTCAATCGTCAACGAAACCTCCCGCAACTATTGACGGGTGGCTTATCCGTCCTCTTCCGGGTCCCCTAAAAACACCTTCAGCCCTGGCTCCTCCACCGTCTGAGCGCGCATGCGCTATTCTTCATGCCACTTTCGGTTAAGCAATTCGTCAGGAGAAACCGAGAAACCTCGTCTCTTGGTTTTGCAGATCGTTTATTGAATACGGCATACCTCTCTTGCTGAGGCGACATTTGTACATTGCAAATATGCCGGCTTATGGCTGCTCCGGGCACGGCACTTTTCGGGATCGGCAATGACACAGAACACACAGACAGACTGACTGACAAAAGTGGATGCGACAAGATGATGCCCTTTTTTGGAAACAAATGAGATGAACGAGTCGAGACCTCGCGCTAACCTGATGAAATGATGTACAGATGGCTGGTTCCGTGAGATCTCCAACATGTGGCCCGGTAAGTCACCCACACCCCCTCAACTCAAGCATCGTGAGGATGAGAGGACGCCGGGCATGCTGACAACCTGCCACAGGCCAGGCCATGACCCTCAAGGTCAAGAAGGTCATTCACCACGAGAAGTCCCAGTACCAGGATGTCCTCATCTTCGAGTCCACCGACTACGGCATGGTCCTGGTCCTGGACAACGTCATCCAGGCCACCGAGCGTGACGAGTTCTCCTACCAGGAGATGATTACCCACCTGGCCATGAACTCCCACCCCAACCCCAAGAAGGTCCTCGTCATCGGCGGCGGCGACGGCGGTGTCCTCCGCGAGGTCGTCAAGCACGAGTGCGTCGAGGAGGCCATCCTCTGCGACATTGACGAGGCCGTCATCCGCCTGTCCAAGCAGTACCTCCCCAACATGGCCGTCGGCTTCGACCACCCCAAGTCCAAGACCCACGTCGGCGACGGCTTCAAGTTCCTCGAGGAGTACAAGAACACCTTTGACGTTATCATCACCGACTCCTCCGACCCCGAGGGCCCCGCCGAGTCCCTCTTCCAGAAGCCCTACTTCCAGCTCCTCCACGACGCCCTGAGGGAGGGCGGTGTCATCACTACCCAAGGTTGTACGTTCCCATTTGTTCAGGAATATCGAGGGGAATCAAGGAAGTCTCGGGTCTCTGAAGAAAAGACAAGACAATACCGCAGACACCACTGCTACCTAGGAGTGATGCCTGCTTCTTTATCTTTCTTTGGGCCTGTCCTCGATTTTCCCTACGAGATACCGGTATATTGCCCAGTGGCATGCCGGTGAGACTGGGTTGTGTGAACCTGGATACGCTTTGAACTCTCCTTTGTCTATTCTTTCAAAGTGTTGCGCCTACTCGAGACTGTTATCCTCCTTCCTCCCCCTTTTCTGTCGGCGCTCATTCAGCCTGACTCTCTGTCGGAAGGCGCTTCTGATTCTTGATTCTTGACGACTCTACTGTTAAATCTAGAGACCAGGACTAGCTAACAGCATACACCAAACAGCCGAGAACCAGTGGCTCCACATGCCCCTCATCTCCAAGCTCAAGAAGGACTGCAAGGAGATCTTCCCCGTCGCCGAGTACGCCTACACCACCATCCCCACCTACCCCAGCGGCCAGATCGGCTTCATGGTCTGCACCAAGGACGCCGGCCGCAACGTCAAGGAGCCCCTCCGCAAGTGGTCCGCCGAGGAGGAGGAGAAGCTGTGCAAGTACTACAACGCCGACATCCACAAGGCCGCGTTCGTCCTGCCCAACTTTGCCAAGAAGGCTCTCGAGTAAATGCTGCATGCGTGTGAATATAACGCAAACCACGAAAAGACATGGATTCATGAACTCATGGGGGGGGGGGGGTGCGAGGGCTTGGGATGGAAAGGATGGGGAGAATGTTTGGCGGGAATGTCAATAGATGGGAACTTAAAAAAAAAGTTTTTAAAAAGTTTTTAGTCGTAAGACGCAGAGGTTGACTCTAGCGTTGCTCAATATATTTTGTTGAGTCCAATATGTTCTGCCCTGTGACCAACATCACAAGTGATTCTATGTTGAGATAACTCCGTGTCCCTTCCGTCGGGTGCCTGTTGTCGCCAACTCCGTGTAAATCTTTTTGCTCCTTTTCTCATCCAATGCCATGAGTAATCCGCATCTTCTCTTCCTCTCTCTCTCTCTCTCTCTCTCTCTCTCTCTCTCTCTCTCTCTCTCATCCGCAGACGATTTCCGTTCCTCTCTTTTGATCCCATGAGACTCCCGCCCCAACTCATCATTTCCCTTCTTTCACCCTCTTACCACCCTCTTCATTCTAATCACTTCATCCAATCTCCCCGTCTTCATCCTCATCTTCTTCTTCATCCTCATCCTTATCCTCATCTTCACCTCCCTCTTCACCCTGTATCTTCATCTCCACCCCTACCAATCACAACCCCCCGCAAGCAACCCAGCAAGCCTCTCCAACCAAACCCGATCAACCTCGTCGAACCCATCTCTCTCCGCACAGTCCACGTCAATAATCGCCACCAACTTGTCCTCGACGACGATCGGCACGACGACCTCGCTCCTGCTATCCCCATCACACGCAATGTGCCCCGGAAAGGCATCGACGTCGGCCACGAGCTGGGTCTGGCGCGTGGCGGCGGCGGCGCCGCAGACGCCGCGGCCAAAGGGGATTTGTTGGCAGGCGACTTTGCCCATGAAGGGGCCCAGGATGAGGGATCGTTTGGCGGATGAGGGTGAGGTCGAGGTGGAGGGGTCGAGGACGTAGAAACCTGCCCAGTTTACTGCGTTTGAGGGGGCGGGGAGGGAGTGGTATGCGTGCCAGAGGAGGGAGGCCGTGTTTGCGAGGTTGCTGTCGATGTAGGAATGTGAGGTTAGTCTCTTTTGGTTTTTCCTCACGCTTTGTATCACGTCCCAGAAATGAGGACGAGGATGGGAGAACGGCCTTGCTAGGGTCAAGTGTTTAGACTTACGCAACCTATGAGAAAGTTAGTCTGAGATTCCAGTCGAGTATGATGGTATTGCAATGTTTATGAGTTTGAAGAGATGAGGGATCAGATGGAGAGATTGAGAGAATATGTATGAGAGGTGCGGACTATGTGAATACGGGAGTCGAAATAAATAGGCTTACCCAGTTTCTTTGGCCGTCGAGGAGGCCTTCGGCTTGGATGAGGACCTGCTCATAGGCCTCCTCCTTCGTCACGCCATTGGCGAAGTTTGAGGCGTCGGCGTGGACCTGTCGTTTTCGCACTCGTCAGTATACACCGACAGAGTAAGGTAAGGTAGGGCTTAGAAGATTTTGGTAGTGCGCTCAAGGGATATGAGATGTGCTCACCATTATTGCCGGAAGATCTACAGTAATGAGTACAAATGAGAGTGCGGGGATAAGCCAAGCTCAAAGCTATCTTCCCTGGGTAAAGTAGGTAGGGAAGTCGAGGCTAGGTTGGTGAGTCAATATGACCAAGCATAGATGGGTTGTTGAGTTGAGACGGGAAATTGTGTGTTGAAATCCTCTGGTCCAATCACGTCATTTCCTTCTCGGTGAGCTACACCTCCACACCTCGGTGAGTCCAGTTTCCTCTCCCTTCGGACCCGAGTTTTTTTGGTCAGCAATCCAAAGAAAAAAAAAAAAAGTGTTACATTCCCGCCCCGGCCCTAAAGGTCTTTGATGGAGAAGACGGAGGAATCGAGGTGCCATCGGCCGGCTCTGAGTGGAGAAAGTCTGCCTTTCGCACTTGATGAGTTCCGAGAAATGGTCTTTTTCAGGTCCGATCCCGTTTTGTTGCTCTCCAATTGCTGGGACTCTATCCCGCTCAGAAACCGAGCGTGCCGACTCCCATGACGGCTACGAGAATGGAAGGGTAGCACAGCACCACGCTAATATGCTCGTGTATGGTGAGGAAGCTACGTGGTTGGCGCAGACCGGCTACGCGGGCGGGCGGCGGGATATCTAGGTATAGATCGATCGACATGCATGCGCGAGAGAAACGTGATGTTGAAGCGAGCCGAGGAGCAGCCATTCCCGATTGATGATTGTGATTTGTTCTCAGAGTACGAACGTCCCCTACAAGCCTAGTAGGCTGTAGTATCCAAGCTTGCTGAGGTAGGAATCTAGGTCGGGGGTCGGATTCGGATGAAACTCCGTCCATGATTTCATTCTCCGCCGACCCCGCGTGCCCGCTGGTGTGACAGCTCCCTTTTGCAAGCTCAGTTTAGTTGAGCTGAGGTTAGCTCTGCAGGAGCTTGAGGTGTTTTGGGACCTGAGGTAGTCTCTATAGAATATAGAGATAACGTCCTTCCCGCCTTGATCTCTACTCTTCCTTTCACTGTGTCAAACATTGCGGGCACCTTCGTTTTTCGTACATTCAGTCAACTTGCAATTGACCCTCCGGCCTACACTAGAAGCTGTCGCATCAAGGGAGAGCTCAAATCTACCCAAAGCTTAACTCACCCCGTCCATAAGGCAGGCAGCTTTCCCCCGAATGACCAAAAACCTGACCTTTTCACTCTCCACCAATTGAGCAACACATCCAACTTACTACACGGACACAATGTCGTCGGAACCGCGACAACACCAGGCCCCCCGCTTCTGCGCCGACTGCTTCAAGGGCACACTCCGCGGCGACACTGAGCTCAAGGGCACCGTGGAGACCGTCTACGGCCTGCCGACGTACGTCGCGCGCCCGGAGCCGGGCCGCGGCGAGCCCGCGGGCGTCGTCGTGATTTTGCCGGACGCAATGGGGTGGGAGCTGCAGAATACGCGCGCGCTGGCGGATGCGTATGCGAATAGGATCCCGGCGGTTGTGCTGCTTCCTGAGTTGATGAATGGTGAGTTTTTTTTGTTTTTTTTGTTTTTTTTTTTTTTCAAAGGAAAGGGGCATTCTTTCGTTGGTTTTGCTTTGTGGGACTGCCTTTGGCTTCTACGTTGTAATCGCTCGTCCTTGGCATGAATGTCTTGGTGATTGGTGTGGTGTCCCGGGCGAGCAGGCAGAGAAGGAAATGGGTGGGACATCGTGATGCTCAGGCCGCGATGTCGTGAACTCTCATGCGCCCCTCTATGTTACGAACCCACTGACACCACGTGTAACCAAAAAGGCTACGCCATCCCAGCGACCGCACTCGCCATGACCGACAAAATGGAGGCCGAAAAGTCGTGGTGGAGAAAATACTTCGTCATCGCGCCCGTCATGGTCGCGACGATGCTGCGCTACTTCATCCCCCTCGTCATCGCCACCCGCTCCAGCGTCGTCGTCCCGCGCATAGAGAACTACCTCCACGCCGTCCGCCTCTCGCCGCCGTCTCCCCTCCCCCCCCGTCCATCCACCTCAACGTCCTCCTCCGCCGGTGAGGCATCCGCCCAGAAAGATACCAAAATCGGCGTCGCGGGCTTCTGCTGGGGCGGAAAGTTCACCGTCCTGCTCTCCCAGCTCGCCGCGGGACCGTTTGGCGGTGAGAGGCTCATCGACTGCGGGTTCACGGCGCACCCGAGCTTCCTCACGTTGCCGGGCGACCTGGAGAAGGTGGTGCTGCCGCTGAGCGTGGCGAACGGGGACGACGATATGATGATGCCGCGGGCGCGGATGGTGGAGGCCAAGAGCGTGCTGGGGAAGAAGGGGGAGGACTTTGAGATTGTGGAGTACGTCGGTGCCACGCATGGGTTTGCTGTGAGGGGGAACCCGAATGATCAGCGGCAGGCGGAGTTCGGGATGAGGGCGGAGGATCAGGCTGTCGGGTGGTTTCGGCGGTGGTTTGGGCTTGGTGCTTGAGTGAATGGGTGAGGGACGGGACGGGATGGGTTGAAATGGGACCAGGAATGGTTGATCGAGATTGGTTTGACGCGGGTCGCCTTTCCATCACAGTTCTAATGTAGCTGCAAGTCTTCTGTCCGTTATGTACGCGGGGGCTCAAAGCGATTATAGTAGGTTCCGGTCATGATAGGACTGAGATCGAATCCAAGCTTGCTCATGTCGCGAGGTTCACAACCTCCTCTTGATACCATTCATATGTGAGTCCCAAGTACGTGGGAGGCATGGGAAGCTCAAGTAACTCCCAGCTAGTTGAAAAGACAACAAAAGATCTTTGAACAAAAAACCACTAATTCCACAATATCCAACGGCCACAAAGCACAACTCAAAAACACGCCCACGCAACCCAACATCGCTCTAAAGCAAAATCAAGATATCGTCAACAGCCAAAAAGGCAAAAGATGTGGTTCTCCCCTTCCAGAATCGAACTAGAGACCTTTCGATGACAAGAGATGAACAATTACAGTCGAACGTGATGAACCAACTACACCAAGGGGAGTGACCAAGGCTGAGCCTTGCTCGGTGTGGAAGTCAAGCGCGAAAAAATGCCTCAAAAAGTGTTTGCGTTGACCCACAGAATGATCCGCAATTCTAGGGTTGTGATTTCGGCTCTCTGCAGATAGACCACTTTCGGTCAGCGACCTAATTGGGCACGTACGGGCATGTCTGCGCAAAAGCAGCATAATTGCCATAAAAAGACTCTTGTAACTCTTCATTTGCGACAATACAGAGTGACAATTGCGGCGGTTTCTGTCAATGTCTGTTTACAAGCTCGACAACTCACTAAAATAGCAGACTCGCAGCACTAGGGACTCTTCGATTGGCCTGGCTTGTAGAAACAGCTCTACGAGCAATCAGCGAAGGCAAAAACAGAAAACGCATACGCCGAAATTCTACTAAAAGCTCTCTGATGGTGAGCCGATACTGTTAGTTTCTCTCGAATAAAGTATGTCCTTGAGTAAGGCTGCGAGCAGTCTGGTTCGAGGTAGACAAGTAGGCACAATATCGGAAAGAAGGTTTCGGTTGCAGCACGTGGAAACGTTCGAAGACCATACTCAAAGAGATGAATGATCACCCCAACAATCCAGCTCGACTGTCCAATAGCCAGAACTGAATAGTCACGCCAAGGGGAAACGGCAAAGCCTGATTCGGCGAGAGCGGCCGCTCCCCGGACCCGACGCGGTGGGTGGAGTTGCGGATGGGGCCGAGGCAAGGGGTCAAGCACGCCGATAAGCGATAAGCTTGTAGCTGTAATGAGTGACGAAACCAATTGCCCATTTTTCTTTAATTAAAATCGATATTTTGGCCATGCCCTTTGGCGTCCCGCGCGACCCGGTCCGAACCCCCCCCTTCACGAACCTCAAACTCGCAACCTTCAACCCTGAAGTTTCCCTACTAATCGCAACTTTTCTCACACGTCTCATGCAATGAACCACGGCACGACGCTGCGCGCCCTGCGCGCTCCGTCTTCCCTCTGCAACAGCAGCAGCAGCCCCGTCCACACACCCTTCCTCCTCACCTCGATCGCGCGACAAGCGACCCCCTACCGTCGGCTAGCGAGCTCCCTCACGCCCTCCGAACCCTCCTACTCCTCCACCGCGAACAGAGACAAGGTCAACGCCATCGCCTCCTCCCGCCCAGCGGCCCTCGAACTCCCCGAGAAGAAACCCGACGCCTCAAAATTTGGCCACCTCATCCAGACGGGCAAAGCCTACATCAAGTTCTACAAGACGGGTCTCAAAGCCGTCTTCTCCAACCGCCGCCACATCCAAGACGTCATCCGCGCAAAGAGCACCTCCGTCGAAGGCTTCCGCTCGCCTTCCGTCTTCACGCCGGGCGTCATCCCCAAGGGCTTCTCGCGCGCCGACTGGGTGCTCCTCTGGCGCGTGCGCCACGACGTTCTCCGCGTGCCCCTGTTCGGTCTCGTCCTTTTGGTGTGTGGGGAATTCACCCCGCTCATCGTCATCTTCGTCGACGGCGTCGTGCCCTACACGTGTCGCCTGCCGCGGCAGATCGACGCCAGCTTCTCGCAGGCGGAGGAGCGCCGGCACAAGTCGTTTGCCGACTTTGAGCGGGCTGCGCCGCTGGGCGTCGCGGGCACGCAGGGCACGGCGGCGAGGGCCCCGGCGAGGAAACATGTGCTGCGCAGTCTGCACATGCCGGGCATGATGTGGGATAAGATTGGGTTTATCCCGCCGGGTATGTGGGCGGCCAAGGGCAAGCTGCGGATGGCTTTCCTGGAAGGAGATGACAGGTTGCTGGCGCGCGACGGGGGCGCGGCCGCGTTGGAGGAGCAGGAGGTCAAAATTGCGGCTACCGAGCGCGGTATCGACTGCGCCGGTCGCGGGGATGAGGAGCTGAGGAAGTTGCTCGATGAGTGGCTGCGCCTGACGGAGGCCGAGGAGAGTGTGGAGAGGAGGAAGCGCATGACGGTTCTCTTGACGACAAGGTATGCAACTTTTGCCCTTAAACAATGCTCAAGCGTATAATTGCTAACCAACTCACTCCTGCAGGACGGAGAACTGGCCTAAGGACCGAGACTTTGCTCTCCCCGAGTGGCATCTTTGAGTCGAATCATACACAGCGGACTTGTATAGTACCTCGCCTGGCAGACAGCACCATTGTCGTCGATATTCCTTTGTCAGAGGCTGCATTGTGGCAAGCGCCGGATTGTATACTACTACTGTATTTTACTGCGGCATAAGTAGAAGGATGGGCACTCAAAAGCATATGACGGGGCTCGGGGGTCAACATAAGAGACGAGTTGGTACGGTTGCGGATAGACAAACCACTCTCAGTTCCAGACAGCAAGTAACAAATGTCAACTATTCCTCCTTAGACGACAATAATGCGGGCTATAGTCTCGCAATGTTCGCCGTATCAACTTGTTCTTGCAGGAACTTTGGACAAGGAAATATCCTATACGCTGCTAGCCGGTGATCTACATGCCCGGCTCGCTGGCCCAAGTCCAAGGATATATACGTACTAAGACTTGCCTCGCTAGTCCTCAGCGGCCAAGGGTGCACTTACCGCCGTCCCTTTTTTCCAGATAGTCGCGTCTCAATGCCTCGTCTCTCTGCATTGCGTCGAATTCGACCGCCCTGGTGTTGGCCCATGCATTCTAGCCTAGACCTCATCAAAGGATGGCTTTCTCGACCGCTTAGAACTACAGGCCAATGATTCCGTGGTGAATACTACACTGCCCCTAACCAGTACGACGAGACGCCCAAGATGCTCTCGAGAACTTGGATCAAGGATGAATACCGTTGTTGTGCGCTTTCGAGATCATGCGCGATTATGTCGGCGCTCGCCACAAACAGGCGCTGGACTTGAAGCCAGCGAGACCCTATAGCTCCGAAGGATTTGGGTAGTATAACGTCTGGTGATGTAATGTGTGAAGCGCAAGTCTGCGATAGATACGCAAGAATACAAGCTCTCTGCTATTTTATTTCTGCGAACCCCAAGGTAATGGCCAGGGTTGTGAAAAGAGCAAACTATCATACTATCACACAAGTAATGGACGAAGAAGTTGACTAGCTGAATGTATTGCCATAAGCCAACCGTTGAAGTATGAGATCGCTGAGGTCTATCAGCTTAACAAGTTGTGTTCGGCATGGAGAGGCAAGGGCCAACATTCGGTTGAAAAGTTATTGACTAGCCTTGACTCTTGAAGTTGAAAATTGACAGTTTCCTATAAATCCTATTACAGGCTATCTTGTGTTGATAACCCAAGATGACTCAAGTGTAGCTACGCAATTTGAAGTCACTAGGAGGGTTGGCTCCCCACAACTCTCCCGTGGACGATAGTCCAAGGTTGCCATCGAAGGATGTCAGAAGCCCTCTAGCCCCAGAGTATAGACGTGAGTACATCCTCACTTCCGGCCCGGAAACTATCCCAACCGACACCACGGTACTATAATTGCCCGAGAATTTGCGATGCGGATACTTTAGACATAAATAGATAGGACGAACGATGACCTCGCAGGAGCCTCCGCATGGGTGTGAGGCATATTTGAACGTTGATCCAAAGTGGAAGGTAATCTCGTTCTTTCATGGGCTGCTTCCATGTCCCAAGGTCAGTTCAAAAGCCGTAGGTGTTGTCAACCGATTGACCACTCAAGATAAGGTAGCCAAGAGACATTCAGAAGCCATGATCACGACCAGGGCAACTGTCACAAGTCAGCGCAAACGAGCGAACAACTCTGATTGGATCAAAGCATGCACCAAACTCAATATTGTAACCTCATGAAAATCCCATAACGTGGTTCAAGTGTTCTCCAAGCCATCAGTCGTTTCCTGCACGATTTGACGAACCCATCTAATACGCCAAGACCTCTCCAAGGAGTCAAAAAAGCCCTCAACTAAGCTTTCCCTCCTTCCCCATAAACATTTCTTAAAATAGACCTCTAATTTGTGCCTTTGTCGGACTAGGCAAGTAAGTAATCAAGAACCATCACCGCCTTTCTCTCTCTATCCATCTCTATGTTTCCCACAGCTCCTGGCCCTGCTCGTCGGCAGTCTTGCAGAAAGGTGTTGATCGAAAAGGAACCACCCCCCTGTCAACGAAATTCTGGTGCCTAGAGCCTAACTGAAAAGAAGCAACCTAAACCCGCAAAGCTAGTATGCCCGTACCCGCTCCGAATTGGCTATTAGACCTGCATGTAATAGGCTAGTGAGACTACCGCAGTAAAACTAGCTCAGTAATACTAGTCAGGGGGGTTGTTTGGAAAAGAAGTCGGGTCCTGATTCACCAAGCATCTCACATCAGCCCCAAAATTCTTAGTTTTCTGATGCGCTTCTTCTTTCTATGGGACGAACCCCATCTCGCACCCGTGTGTGTGAGGTGGGGCCGTTGCAGCCCACGATCTGGGCTGTTGGGGCCCCTTGCCGCAGAATTGCGGTAATGAGCGTGGTTTGGGCGATTATTCATACACATGCAGGAAAGAAATAAGAACTACGGATACATGGCACAGGGGGGTCGCGTGTTAGTGCGACTTGGACAGAAATCTCAGGATACGGAATTTCGCACGGAATAGTTTGATGACGATGAGCGGCACCAGCGCAGGACGAAGAATTCCCTAGGCCGTGGGCGCGCGATCCTAAATCGCCTCTTTAAAGACCCGATCATATCCCAACCATCGGAGACTCAATGACCTGAAAAGACAGAGGCACCGTCTACCCACTCCTTCGAGGACCTTTCCCCCCCTCCTCACAAAGCAAGAAGCTTCTCCAGATCACATCGCATCATGAAGCTGCTCACCCTCCTCGCCCTCCTGGGCCTCGGGGCCGCCCACCCGCACCAGCAGCACCCCCACGATGCGCATGCCGCCGCCGCCGCCGTCGTCCTGGACTCGAGACAACAGACGTGTTCCGGCCCCATAGAGAGTAACCCCTCCACCTGGTGGCGCGCCGCCATCGGCCACAACGGCACGGCGCCTACGAGCACGGACTCGACGTACCAGTACTACCGGACGGCGGTCCAGTACGGCGCCGATAACACGGGCGTCCAGGACTCGTCTGATGCCTTTAACTTTGCCATTGAAGGTGAGATACTACCTGGCCTTTCCTTTACCTCATGCTTCGATGTATACATACTCCAACTCATCTCAGGGGAAAAGATATTGTTGAAATCATGTAACTGACACAAAACCGTACAAACAGCATGGAGCCGCACAGGTAACACGGTAACAACCCGCCCAGCCTACATCTACGTCCCGCCCGGCCGGTACCGCATCAAGAAGCCGATCCAGATGCTCGTGACGACTTACCTTGTCGGCGACGCCCTCAACCCGCCCGTGCTCATCGCCGATCCGGCGCTCGGCGAGCAACCCGTGATCAACGGGTACGACTCCCACCAGGGCGACGGGTCCGCGACAAAGAATTTCTACATGGCGGTGCGGAACTTGGTGATTGACACCACCGAGATTGGCACCGGCGTCGCGGCCGTCGGGATGGACTGGAGCGTGTCGCAGGGGTGCTCGTTGACGAATGTCAAAGTGCGCATGCCGAATTTCTCGAGCCATGTTGGTGTTACTATGGCGCAGGGCGGTTCCGGAATCTTGATCAGCGATTGTGTAAGTCTCTCTCGCCTTTTCTTCGTCTTCCTTTCTCTCTTTTGGTTGTGAACAGCCTTTCCCCGGCTTGAAATGCATCGAGGAAGCCCTCGGGTTTTCCGAAGAAACTAACAGTGCGCCCAGCAATTCGAAGGCGGCGCCATCGGCATCAAAGTCAACGGCCAGCAATACCAATTCAAGAACCTCTCCTTCAACGGCTGCAACGTCGGCATCTCCGTCGACCACGTCTGGGTCGCCGTCGTCCAGGGCGCCACCTTCGCAAACTGCAACTTTGGCATCGACATGGGCCGCAACACGGCGGGCATGGTTTCCGTCGTCGATTCCAGGGTAGAATCCTCCTGCAACGCCGGCGTCAACAACCTCGTGACGGGCTACGGCCAGAATTCTCTGGTCCTCGACAACTTCCAGGTTGGCGGCGAGAGCACCGCGGCCGTCAAGTCTGCGAGCGATGGATCGACGCTACGCAAGGACTCTGTGACGGCCGGGCAGACGTGGGTCATGGGGTACGTCAACTCGAATAACCTGCAAAAGGGAACCGTGTACCCCATTGACCGGCCCGCCGCGCTGGTTTCCGGGGATAAGTACTTTACCGCGCCGCTGCCGCAGTATGAGAAGTATGCGCTGGATCAGTTTGTGAGTTTGAAGGGCGATGCGCAGTACCCCGTGTACGGTGACAACAGTCACAATGACGGGCCGAGCATCAACGCCATCTTGCAAAAATACAAGGGGTGCAAGATCATCTTTGTGCCGCAGGGCATCTACCGCACCGAGGAGACGATCTATGTGCCCCCCGGAACAAGACTGGTCGGTGAGACGCTCAGCATCATCAACGGTAGGTCATGTCTGAACCACTAGAGTCCCGTGAAACCGGTTACTGACTTGAGAATAGGCATCGGATCAAAGTTTTGGAACCCGGACGACCCTCAGCCCATCCTCAGGGTCGGCAACCCCGGCGAGACGGGCGTCGCCCAAATCACCGACATCACGGTCGAGGTAGCCGACGTCCTCCAGGGCGCGACCCTAGTCCAGATCAACATGGCCGGCGCGCGGCCCGGCGACGTCGGTATCTGGAGCAGCGTCTTCCGCGTCGGCGGCACGGAGCACTCGCTCACCAACACGAACTGCGGCGGCGCGGACCCGGGCGCGTGCAAGGCCGCCTTTGCGCTCATGCACGTCACCTCCACGGCGAGTGCGTACCTCGAGAACGTGTGGGGCTGGGTGGCGGACCACTCGCTCGACGGCGGCGCCGCGCAGAACATTGCCGTCGGCAGGGGCGCGCTCATCGAGAGCACCAAGCCCACGTGGCTGGTGGGAACGAGCTTCGAGCACTGCGTCTTGTATCAGTATAACCTCCACAACGCGCAGAATGTGTACATCAGCTTGGAGCAGACGGAGTCTGCGTATTGGCAGGGTGAGGGGACTCCCCAGAGAGCACCCAGCCCGTGGTCGTAAGTCAACCCCCGCCACAATCCATGGCTTCATGCTCTTGGTCCGAAATGTGTCAATACTCTGGATGGCTAATTCTCTTCGGCCACAGCGTAAAACCAGCTTTCGGTGACCCGGATTTCAGCAACTGCGCAGCCCAGGGACAAGGCAACAACGACCGATGCTACCGATCGTGGGGCCACTACATGACGGGCAGCTCCAAGGTGGTGATCCACGGCTCCGCGCTGTGGGTGTTCTTCAACAAGATGAACGACAACCAGTGGCAGAACGCGCAGTGCGAGAACACGGGCGGCAACTGCATGACCAACCAGGCTTACGCTGACGGCGCCAAGTCGACGTACTGGTTCGGCCTGAGCACCAAGAGCACCACCGCGCTGCTGTACGACAAGACTGGGGGCGTCATCTGGGAGGTGTTTGCGAGCGATAACACTGGTGGATGGGGAGGCGTCCTTGCCGCGTATCTTCGGGATACGGCAGCTTGAAAGCCTAGGGAAGGCTGAGTGGCGTCTTGTGGTATAATTGAGACTTCGTGTAAATATTGGGGGATGTAGATTTGGAATTCAAGATCCAAGGAAAGATGCCCAGCGGCAAAAGTTCTTGCGTATGTGGGAACTCAACTGCGCCTAAAGTGGACGTAGAAAAGGACTGTGATAAGTGTCAATAAATGATGGCCACGATATGTCCAATGCTCATCGACTTGCCATTGAGATATCGGGGACAATATATACGATCGCAGGTCAGACGACTTAGTAGAGCAGGTTTTTGCTGGGCGCACATCGTCCGCTGCAGCTCGAGGTCACTCATCAAGCAGACAAGATTTAACAGGAGGACGGCTTGACAGTGCGTCTCTCCCCACATCAATCGTCTTGTTCATCCAAGTGGACTTCGCAGTGCGTTCCGATCCAACTGGTGGACTCGGCAACCGTTGCGAACATGTCAGGTCAACATACACGTTGCGGAGAAAGATGTTGGACAAGTCAACGGGATGTTGAGGATGATTCGCCGCGGCCTTGTCAGCTGTAGTATGTTCGGCCGCTAGCGTGGCTTTGACTTGAACATTAATGGCAAATGCGGTTTAGCCAACGTATCTGCATCGGGAGGTAATAGTATTGACGGCTCTTCCTGGAGTTCAGACAGGGGTTCGCATGTTGTGGCACCAATGGGCGGAGGAGGCACGTTTCGACGCAGCACCTTGGTAGCATATCCGCACAAACAGTACTCAAAGCCGGGGTCGGACGAACTGCCAAACTCCCGAAACGTTGATCAACCCGTGCCGTACGAGGTCTTTCAGCCTCTTTCGATGGTGGTTTCGAGCCGAGGTCCCCTTCTGTGCCTGGATCTTGATGTGTGCCTGGGGCTTTTGTTCTCATGCACACTACATGACAGCTCACCGCACTCGGACTCGTTCTCGTGGGTGCTGCCCCAATCCGGAGCAAGGGCTTCTGGGGTGTTACCCCAATTTGACTTCCCTCGGCTGCTGTCAGATTGAAGAGAAGCTTGGGACGAATGTTGGGGATCTGCAGCATCTGACTGGCCATCAACGAGAGAGGTCGCAATCAGAGATCGTGGCGAACCATCAGGGAAGCAAAGCATGAATTGAGTCCGAATGCGGAAAGCGATTCGGGTGTTGTAAGGTCGTCTGAAGCTTGTTTCGGGGAGAAATGAACCATAGAGTCGGGATGTCTTGCATTGTTATGTATGTGCCGTCTTGTTTTGGACCTTTGATCGAACTTGATCGAGTCTTGTTTCCCTCGTGTTTTCCTTTGGAGCCTCGGTCTCTACGAGACATGACGAACGCTAGCTGGAGCACAGCGAAGAACGGGGATTGTTCCCTGCGGCATGTAGCTGGCATGTAACCGGCAAGGCGCTCAAGACAGTCGTTGGCGAGGGCCGGAATCAGATCCATGGCAATAGGTAATGGGATCGGCGCCCCCATGGATCGTTGTCACTGTCCAGCGCCGGTAGACTTGAAGCATGCTGTGGAATCGAGGTAGATAGTGCAACATGGGTGTGGGCGTGGGCATTGCAGGTTGAAAATGAACGAAAGCAAGGTCTTCTGTGGCGCTGTGGCTGGGGCACTCTGGTCGCAGTTCGTGAATCGGAAACCGTATCGAAGATGGCTATTCTAGAACCCAACTGTCAAGGTTGATGATGAGTGGTAAAGGACGAGTGGCTACGTTTGATGTGTGTCCCGTCGTGGCAGCGCCTGTGCTCCGTTCGATTGTGGCCATCTGCCATCCGTGACACCCTCATCATGGAAAGTCCAGCAAGGTAAGGTACGGATTACCTCAAAGGTCGAAGTAACCGTAAATGACGAAACGAAGTATCCACGAGTCTCCGTTGGCGCTACCGCGGTGCGTTTTTCCAGCGGCCCAATGCGCGCCAGTCGGCCCCCATGAAATGGAACTGGCATGAAGCGTGCGGGAGTGGAAGAAGAATCCCCCAAGAAGGCAGGATAAGTGCAGGGGTGCGGTGGATATGGCTGCACCTGGCTGGGGTCAGGTAGGTTCCTTCCACACGGAATACGGTTAGGAACTTAGGTGGACCATGGGGAAGAACGACCCACTAATTCCCTAAGGTTGCTACCTTACCTACCTCAAGCAGTGAGGACACGCGCGGGCACATGACGCCCTGCCGTGTGCTGCTAAATCGCCGAGGTTCACATGCGACGACTGAGCGTCATTGCTGCGGTGCGCTTAGCCAAGTAGCTTTCCATCACTCCGCCTCCGTTCCTCTCTGTTTCTTTATTCCTCCGTCCGACGACCCCAACCTCCGACGCACGGCTTACCGTTGACACCTTTTTGTTCACTACTTAAACTATCCCGAGTCCCTTCCCCCACGTTTCGGCAATCTTTTCGCGATCTATCACATCCAACTGTCAATCATATATACCATCTCGACTCATTCTACACCAAGTATCTCTATCCTATAACCACAATGGGTCTCGCCAACGGTACGTGACTCTCCAACAGGATGTCTCGGTCTCGGTCTCAATCGTTCCCAGCACTGACTCTGGCTGCTTTCCTCTAGACAAGTTCCCTTCCTCGGCCGCCTTCGACGCCATCAACGATGCGCTCGGCTCCAGCGAGCCCGACCGCAAGGACGCCATCAAGCAGGGCAACGCCATCTTCGCCTTCACCCTGAAGAACTCTGCCGGCGAGACCGATAGCTGGCACATTGACCTCAAGGAGAAGGGCGCGGTCGCCAAGGGCACCGGCGAGAAGCCCACCGGTATGTCACCCGCGCGTGGAGTGCTTCCCTCTCCAATACAGCCAGTTAATACTAACCTCGACTCAGTCACCCTGTCTCTGTCCGACGCCGACTTTGGCAACCTCGTCCAGGGCAAGGCTAACGCCCAGAAGCTCTTCATGTCCGGCAAGCTCAAGATCAAGGGCGACGTCATGAAGGCCACCAGGATGGAGCCCATCCTGAAGAAGGCCCAGTCCAAGGCCAAGTTGTAAATGTGCGTCGCAATGGATATTGCGTTGTTGGTAATACCCTGTATCATAACCTACCAGTTGGGCCGGCAAGTAGTGCTGGCACCTGGATGCGCGCCAAACGTAGCGTTGCCGTAGGAAATGAGACCATGATCAATCAATAAGCACCTTGACAGTTATTCGTTGCCGTGAAGCTGACGGGTTATCCATTTGGAAAGTTGCGAGAGAGTCGGTAGTGTTAATCTATCAGTTTATTCATTATGGTGTACGCCGTGGGGAAAGCATGTGATAGCCTGAGACCGACTATCGTAGCGGGACATTGAAGAACGAAAGAATCTCTCGACGTCGGGACTGAACTTATGGATATGCCCCCCGAAAAAAACAGGCTGGCACTCTACGAATGTCAGTTTTTTTTTTTTTTAAACGGACGTCCGATGCGCTTCATAGATCATCATTGTTTCCGTGACTTCGACCGCAACGTCAACGGTGCTGGACCTCAGATGGTGGAAATCCCCGAGTATTGCCGCCCCGAGTCAGGAGGCCCATCAGGGGTCGGAGCACCGGCGCCGCCATCTTCACGTGCATTCCTGGCTCCGGCCGTGGTGAGCCGGATCTAGCCAATAGTTGATTGGGTACTATTGACCGTATGGAGAACAAGCCTGCGGTGACCAGTCGATGCCCTTTATATGCATACCCATGACTTGAAGAGTGCCAGCGAGTAGACATGGCTAGATTTAGGCTGGCTTACCAAAGCAGAAGCTACAGGGTCTCGGTACTTGTGAGTGTCTCGTGAGCCAGGCTGCAGTCCGATATGGGGAACCGTGTTCCCCTGGTTTCAGTGTCGCAGTCGCACCAGCCAGACATACGTCTCTTGGTGCAGACGCAAAAGGGTCAGGAGTGCAGCAGATTCGAAGGTGTATGTTGCAGTCAAGCTGCACACCTGTCTCGTATGGTTGGATACGGGCCACATGGTGTGAGCTGACTCAGCAGACTCGAGGAAAACGCCTGGGCCAGCGAATGCTCCGTCGTACCTACGTTAATTACCTAAGGTTCATTGAGAAGGTACTACTGGGAAGGTACGTAGTGCTACTCGTAGCTTCCATTCGTTCGACTGGTTGAAAGCTGGAGGATCGTGACGCGGGACCTGAGGAAAGACCGGGTCCTGGGGAACGCCCTAGGAAAAATTGCAAGCGCCGACCACCAAACAGAAGCGCCCAGTCTCTGTCGCAGTTGCACCTGCCACTTCCTTCGCACTTTAGGTATCCGCAACTTGCGACCAATTGAGGGCGGTGACGCTGGCCTGAGGTTGAGTAACGGCAGAAAACTGACCCACTCTTTCCCGACCGTGCTCGCGCCCCCCTGCACTGAGGTGTGGCCTGGTTTTTTTCCCAATAGCTGGCCCCGTCACCCGTCGCCCGGTCGAGCCACACCAAAAATCATCCAGCACCAAAATCTTCCTGTGCTTTTGCCAGCCAGACTACCATCAAAGGCGTGTTGGATGCGCTGTTCAGCATCACTTTCTTGATCGCTGCGCCATCGCGTTTTGTTGCAGTCGAAGCTTCAGCCATCATTGAGTGTTTTTCTCAATCCAATCGCATCTACCCTCTAGCAGTTACTTCTCGCAGTTGCGCCTGCTTTCCTTTCCTTGCCCGCCTGGCTTTGTCTGCGAATCCTGCGTGAATCGAGACGCGACTCTCCCCCCGAGACCGAGTCGACCGGCGCAAACCTCATCACCAACGACTAATTATAATCCAGAAATCGATTCTTTGGTCGTCGCACATCATCATGGACCAAAGAAACAGCACCCCGCGGCCCCGTCCGTCGCTCAAATTCGCGAACCGTAGCTACCAAGCTTCGCCTCTGAACCCGAACAAGCGACTCGGCACCCCCAAGACTGCTCCATCGCAGAGAGTCTTGAATCGCGACCCCATGCCATCGAGCAACCTCAACGCGAGCACCATCTCCACCGCGAGCAACCTCTTCCGCTCCTCTACTCTGAGCGCAAGCTCCAACACTACCCCCTTCGCTCCGAGCTTGCCCGCGAGCACCGCCAAGAAAGTCTTCGCGCCCGGCGCGACTCCGGCTTCTCAAAAGGTCTATCGAGAGAACATCGCCCAGGCGACTCCTCGCGGCATGGCAGCCAAATCAACCTCGGCCGATCTCTTCCAGATGCGTATCCCTTCCCCGCCTCCCGAATTGTCTGGCGAAGTCCTCGCGCGAGATATCCCCCCTGAGCTCGAAGCTAAGGGTACCGTGTACGCCGACCAGTACCTCAGCCACTTGGTTCCGGCCGAGTACGACGACTTGCAGCGCCGTCAGCTATTTTGCGTTCTCGATCTTCGCCGCCTGAAATATGCCGCCAACGAGATCTTCACCAAGAAGGATTGGAAGCTCAACATCATGAACTTTGCAAAGGAATTCGAAAAGAGCCGGAGCTTGATTATGCTCAGATATGGCTTGTACGAGTTCAAGAACGTCAAGCCCTCAGAGGAGGTTTTAAAGAAGTGGAGGTCCGCACATGGGTTGCCTGAGCCCGAGGAGGAAGTTGCGGATGCCAGCCCATCCAGGCAGACTACTCGTTCCAAGCGCAAGGCTGAAGACCAGCTGACTCCCAAGGACGCGGCCCTTTCGTCCGCGTCTCCCAATAAGAATAACAAGAGGCGCCTTGTGGACAGAGAGGATGAAGAGCCGGCGACGCCGGCTACGGTCAAGAACAAGAGGAAGGCAACTGTTGAGGATGAGTCGGATGAGAACCAGCCCAGCAAGTTGCAGAAGTCTACCTCGACACCCTCAGCTACCAAGAGCATGTTCGAAAAGATTGCCAACAACCAAGGCCCTTCTTCAACGCCCAAGGCCGCACCTGCCCCTGCCTCCGCCCCCAAGGCTGCGGAAGCCAAGCCCAGCAGCCTCTTCGGAGCGGCACCCAAGCCCGCCAACAACGACCTGTCGCGCTCTGTTTTCGAGAAACAGCTCAAGCCTGCCCAGGCATCCAACATCTTTGGCTACCTGTCTGATGCTAGTTCGGCAAAGAACAGCGGTGTGGAGGCCGACGCAGAGAGTGAGACTGATTCCGATGACGAGGCGGAACCCAGCGTTGCCGCTAGTGGTGGTGCCGAAACGCCGTTGGGCCAGCCAGCGTCCAACCTCTTTGGTGCTAAGAAGCCTCTATTCTCTGCTGGCGCCGCGACTGCTCCTTCCAGCACTTCGTCCGACGCCCGGGAGACTACGCCCTCCGGGACTAAGAGTCTGTTCGACCGCGTGACTAAGGGCAACAATGGACAGCCTCTCCGCGCGGACTCGGCTGAGCCGGCCCCGGCCCCTGAAAAACCAGCTTTTGCGCCGGCCAAGGAGGCTGCTCCGGCCCCGGTCAACGCCACCTGGAACCCCAACTCCCCGATCAAATTCAATGCCAACCCTGCGCCTAGCAACGGACTCTTCGGTGCGTCCACAAACGGATCGAGCTCCATCTTCGGTGCTAAGCCTACAGCTCCTGCAGCTCCTGCATCCAACTTGTTCGGCGCCCCGAAGCAAGATGAGAAGCCCAAGGCCGAGAAGCGGTCTGCTCCTGAAGAGGACAAGGGCGCGGAGTCCGACAAGGAGAACGACTCACAGCGCCCTTCCAAGTCCCCCTTTGGCGGCTTCTCCGGGTTCCAGTCGAAGCCGTTTGAGGCACCCAAGAAGGACGAGGCAGCTCCCAAGGCGGCTGCTGCGCCGACTTTCGCGTTTGGTGCTTCCGCTCCCAAAGCGGAAGAGCCCAAGCCTGCCGCCCCAGCTTCAAACCTTTTTGGTTCCCAAGACAAGCCTGCGGGCTCCGTCATGCAGTCATCGACACTCTTTGGCGGCAGCAAGCCTCAGGAGACTCCCGCTCCCGAACCGGCTAAGCCCCTCTTCGGCGCCAGCACATCGAGCACTTCGACTCCTTTCCAGTCGAACCCTCTCTTTGGTGCCCCGGCACCCGCGTCGAGCACCTCCAACCTTTTCGGTGCTAAGCCCAATGACGAGGGTTCCAAGGCCCCGCAGTTTGCTCCCGCGCCCACTGCGGCTCCTGCCTTCAGCTTCGGCGCCAGCAAGCCGACCGAGTCCGCTGGTTCTCCCTTCGGTGGTAGCCCTATGAAGCAGGATGGCCCGCCGGCGAAGAGACAGTTCAACGCACCCGCTCCCTCTGCCCCGGCCGCACCATCTGGTGGCATGTTCAACTTTGGTGGATCCCAGAGTGCAGCCCCAGCTAACCCCTTCGGAGGCGCTGCGCCTGCGCCTCAGACAAACGGCGGCTCTAGCGGTCCTCCAAGCTTCGGCTCTGGCGGAGGTTCATCCTTCACCTTCAGCGCCGGCGGTGGCGGCACGAGCTTCAACAACCCCTTCGCATCTGCTAACGGCAGCGGCTCGGGTTCTGCTCCCGCGCCTTCGGCCGGCGGCATGTTTAACTTTGGTGGCGGCGGATCTTCCGCCCCCTCAAGCAGTTCTACGCCGTTCCAGTTTGGCGGTGGCTCGTCCGCGCCTGCACCTGCGGCGGCAAGCAGCAGTCCCTTCCAGTTTGGAGGCGGCGCTCCCGCTCAGCCTGCTGCCCCTGCTGCCTCGACTCCCACCTTTACCTTCGGTGCCGCTAATGGATCTGCCAGTGCTCAGGCACCTGCGTCTCAGAAGCCGCTCTTTGGAGCGTCAACCCCGGCGCCTACGAGCAACCTCTTTGGCGGTGCCAAGCCTGCCCAGCCTCCCTCTGGTGGTATGTTCGGTAACCTGAACCCCCCCGCGGGTGCCTCTACCACTGGCACTAATTCACCCTTTAACTTTGGTGGTGCCTCCAGCCTAGCTACGACTCCTGCCACTGGCACTCCCGAGCCGACTACGGAAGCCGACAAGGCCGCTGGTGGTGAAGGCGACGATGCTGATGGCAAGCCTCACGAGCAGCTCAAGCTAACTGAGGGTGGCCCTGGCGAAGAAGACGAGGAAGTACTCCACGACGTTCGCGCCAAGATTATGAAGTTCATTCCGGCCGGATCCGAAGAAGACAAGGACAGCGGCGACGATAAGCCCAAGAACAAGAGCCCTTGGTCAACCAAGGGTGTCGGCCCGTTCCGTGTCCTGAAGCACAAGAACACTGGCGCGGTGCGCATGCTGCTGCGCGCGGAGCCTCGCGGGCACGTCGTGCTCAACCGCTCTGTTCTGCCTTCTGAGACATACAAGGCGGACAAGAAGTACGTCAAGCTCACGACCTCGAACGAGACGGGCAACGGCCTCGAGACCTGGATGGTGCAAGTCAAGACGGAGGACTTTGCCAAGGCGCTGGCAAGCGCCCTGGAGACCCACAAGTCTACCAACGCCAAATGAGGCCAATGATGGAAACGCAACTGAAAGGGATCATGGAAGAATGCCATAGCATGTGTTTTTGTTTTTTATTCTCCGTTATTTGGTCTGAGTCTTATACTAGACGGAGAGAAAGTGTATGTCTTGTTTGTCTGTAACAGACATACATGTGATGGAGTGTCGGTGTTTCGCGTAGCGACACAAAAAAGAAAGGTAAGGCATAGCATTGCTCTTTTGGCTCGGCGTTGGGACACTATTCTTGTTATTTTGGTTTTGTTTTTCTTCTTCACTCGTTTCCTCTCGAGGTTGCCGAGGATTATGTGTACTGCGTATCCTCACTAGGAGGGCGGATTTGTGAGGATTGATGGAGAGTGAGGCAGAGGCCGAGGCTCTGAGAGACAGGGCGATAGGGAGGAGGATCCGAATAAAAAGTACAGTTGTAGAAGTTACATTGGGAGGAATAAGGGCATTGTAGTACATTATCAAGGAAATTGTGTGCCCTGACTTGAAGTTTTGTTTCCCCGTGCTTACTGTGAAGTCGAGAATTGTATGTTGTTGGCCAGACTTGATTCCATTCGATTTTCAGCTTTGAAGACTGCTTCCTCTAGAAGTTTGAGACTTGCAAGTCTGCTTCTCATCGATGGTGACGGAGAAAAGCAGCCAGTATGGCCGTCCGTAGATCAAGAGCTCTCTCTGTTGCCGTGTATAGGTGCGTGCTTCGGTGTAAATCGGATAGGCGCGTGCTTGAGAATATGAATTCAAGCGAGCCCGCATTTACTAATATCTCGTTTGATGTTTTCTTTCTTCCTTCTCTAGTTCCGTTTTCCTATTTAAGCATTTCCGTTCCACGAGTTGGATAGCGGACAAACCACTTCCTGTCGCGCTGAGCGGTGTCGTAGGGAATGAGCAATGATCGATTGATATGGGGACTCTGTACGGTTATGTTAGGTTAGCTTGGAGCCCCCCCTTTTAGCGAACGGATGTCAATGTACTATACCCAATAACTTGACGGAAATGAGAATCAGTATTTTGTATCGTCCGTCTGGCGTGACATATGCAATACGGAATAGGGGTCAAGAGCGGAGAGGTTTTGATAGGAACTAGGGTTGAGTCTAGCCAGTGAGAGTTTGTCTTGGGAGTAGGTGAAGCGAGATGGTTTCCTTGGTTCCTTGTCTGGTCGTAGACCTCCGGGCACTTCGTTAATCAATGACTCCCCTCCGAGATACAAGGAAAGAACACATGTCTTGCTTGGGGAGCTTACTACAGGATCTTTTGGAGGCGTTTTATACTAGACGACCGGCCCCGCTGTGAAATCATCTCAGAGCAAGATGCCAGGGGACGGTACTACTTACTTGCCTGCGAGGGAAATCATGTTAAAATCACATCCTTCCTAGGTTGTTAGGACAATAATCTCTAGTTTTTTTAGGAGGTCTTGCCAGAAAAAGAGTCATAATCTCGAGTATCTATCGTGGTTGTATGCTCTGGGATTGTCCGCTCTATTTGCTTGCGGGTCGAATCGCATCGAAACCGATTTGCGGGCCAGCTCAATGGCTTTGCTGATTCCTTTGAGGTTCGCCATGCCCCTTGACAAGTTTAAGTATGATATCCCTGTCTCTTAAGTTCTGTTCTTCGAAGTCCCGAATAGAAAGCGCCTTATAATACTGGGTAAGTAAGTCAACGGTTCAGTGGCATCATGATCGGTTTGGTAGCTCCCTCTCTTAAGTAACTGATGACCGACATCTTTCTCTTCCTACTTGCTATAATTGCAAAATCTGTCCCTTTGCCAGTGCTTTGCCTCGGCTTTCAATGGAAGGTTTTGATGGGAAGGCGAATCTTCCTAGTAGTTTCTTATAGCAAACATCATCCGAACTAGCCCGGAGTTTAATATCTATCATCTGTCCGTTGAAAGGTATTCCGTGTAGAATAGGGCGATATAGCTGAGAGCTTTTGACGAGATGTGTGCTCACTCCGCTAAAGTGAGGGACATCTCGGAGTTAGTGGAATAACTTAATCTCCTGCTCCTCTGCTGACGTATACCTTGAGAAACTTTGCCACTCAGTGAGCCATCTTCTCACTGCGGTGGTTGACGAAGAGATTTGCTGCGAAATCTTCTCGACGCTTTTATATCAAGTGGCGGCCCATTTCCCAGCTGCCTCTGTCGCAAGTGTCTTCAATCCACCACCTTCCCTGTCAACCCAGTGGCTCTGCCGTTGTGGCTGATGTCAAATCCAACATAAGATCTTTGCTTCAATGCCATCTTACTTTAGGGGTCTTATCACTATTCCACTCACCAGCATCCAGTCCTAAGAATCCATTCCTTCGCCCTCACAGCTACTTGGCCGAGGTGGTTCCAGGCCAGTCACGCTACACATCTCCTTCCTTTCTTGTGAGTTAAAGTAACACGTGAGTTCTCATGCTAGACCTGATTCTTTTGGTCTGGGACAATGTAATCAGATGCTTGAATAACATGACGAGGACGTTGCTAATCACAGAGATAACTAGGATGCCACAGACAAGACTCCGAGAATGATGGCATAGAGGAAACAGTTCGAGACTCGAGAGGCACTCCACCGGCTGACAGCCTTTTAACCCCAGCGCGTGTCGCTCATTGGACATACTTTTTTCTTGATTCAACCCCAAAGTCCGCCATACTCAAGGCATCGCTGTAGAAAGCCTGTGAAGCCCTGGGCAGAGTACCACACAACGATCGACACATTCCTACTACACTGGTGTCCCGGTCATGAAGCCGACGTCAAATGGTTCCATGCGGCTCAGTAAGTGTTCTACTGTGTGCAGGGAGAATTCAGCAGTCGTGTGTTCCACGATACTCCCAGATTGCTGTTGCCTATGCGGCACCCGAACAGGCTGAGATGGGCGATGCCGGGTTCGAGTGACAGTGAGACACAAGATGTATGTAAAAATAAAACGTTCCGGTCACTGGCATACAGCCGAGATTCTCTCTTCATACCCATTGGATCAAGGGAGCTTTTTGGCCCCCGCAGCCTGATTTTGACGATATTCCTTCGCGCGCTAATTGGCTGTGGTTCTGCGCGACGTACACAATATGCAAGTAAGCACGCAGCCTGATGGCATTGGTGTCGCCAAGGAGGGGCTGGAACTTGGAAGGAACGTAGCAGCTGCGCGACGAAGGTACAGTCTTCCCGAATGGATCTCTTTTGATATTTAGTGTCGTCGTTCGGACAGCCTGATATCACAAAACTTTGTTTTCAACTTCTAGCTCATCACTCAGAAGCAACAGAACCCGCGATGTCGAAGAAGAATTAACTGAGATCTTTCACTACAATCTTTGGAAAGTTGCGCACCATTGACTGGCATCTGAGAGAAACCCGAATCCCGAGAAATCGCTTCGACATGGCGACAAATCATACTATGAGTATGGGATGGTCTTATTCAGACTCTGGCACTGGTTACTATCACTCTGTGGTTGGCTATTCCAACTCTGGTACGTCTAGTAGGGGTTACTACTCTGACGGTCCGGATTGGGCCGGATATGTGTCCTCTATCTATAGAGCAGCAAAGAATCCGGAGTACCCCATAATCACTGTCAATCTACCAGGACGATGGAACCACTCATCAGACAACTTCGATGCCCAGAAAGATTGTTACGACACGAAGGTTCTGTTCGATTACTCCAGTACGGGACGAAGGCCTTCCACTGCAAACTTATACGGATGCGCCGCCATCGCGACCTCGGCATTTCTCGTGCAAAGTGAGAAAATTGACACCGACTACAGCGTCAATGAAACGATATCAAAGATAAATTTGGACTCTTTGATGGCTTTTAATGCCACAAAAGTCTTTGAGCAGATTCTTGGTTGTATCGAAATTTCCTGCGCCGGAGGAAATCCTCTGGGAGAGTGCGATCCCGGCGTCGCGAAGCTAACACGGGGCCAAGTCAGAGCTGGTGAAATGGATGAGGTCTTGAATTCCCTCCAGGACTTGTGTTCCGTATTCTCAAATGGGCCGCAAGCCGACATTGCTGGTCCTGGTGTAAGTCCAAACTTGATACGAGAGATGGGAAACCCTGTGGCTGATGACGTGGTAGATTGCTGTGTCCTATTACATACAGGTCGCATTGAGCATTTGGTTCTTCATCTTCTGCGGCCTACTCCCTCATCAGCCTGACTCCTCCACCTTTTTCGGCATGTTGCTTGCTTTCAGGTGGTGCTTGAGGCTTTTTCGAAAGCGCTCAGAGACCGAGATGGACAGACTGCGCTCGACCTTCGCGCACCTGCGCTCGACTCGTTTCTGCGTGGCCTTGCGTTCAACCATGGTCGAGTTCCAAGAAACACAGGCATTTTTCGTTATGGCTATTGAGGCGGCGACCTTAACCATGGTCATCATGAACAAACAGTCTCTCGCCATCCGAGTCGACGTCGGTGCTGCCAAAGTCTTTGCGAGTGCCAACACGCTGCTGGTTCTTGTCACGCAAGCCATCATGCAACGCAGAGGCATGTACTGGTGGTATACGTTCGTTCTAACAGTCATAGTCTATGTCCTGTGTTCCATCATACAGATGCTCAATCTTCCGACGCCAAAGCTCGTTTCGGATCCGTCCCCTGAGTACGAGGCCTGCGGCGGGAGGCACAGCATTCTGCAAACTTGCACGCAGGCTGAATATGGCAATAACGTATACAGCAGCTACGTTTATGGAGTAAGCCCTGTAATACCAATAGTTCAATTTTCCATCTATACGTCAGTCATGCTCTTTTTGACGATGGACCATCTGAGCCATGATCCTCGTCTTAGCAAGATGATAGCCTCGACATACCACGCTCGGAGAGGGCGTGAGATTCGAATACCAGCTTGGGTTATCAAAACATTCTCTTTCTTGGGAAAGATTCTGTGGTTCATCTTGGTTACTGTGATAGCTTATACAGTGCTACTCAACATTGTTCAAGTGAATCGCTTTGCTGGAGACGCAGTAGGTAGTAAAGAACAGTGGACTTTTGGTCAGGTTGTGGCGGTTCTGGTCTGGGCACCGGTGCTATCCAAGTACATCTACTATAACATTTGTAAGTCCGACTCTCACATATTGCGATATGAAAATTATGATTTTGGCACAATGATTGACCTTTTGATTCTCCTAGTCGGCATCGAGCTCGGCGTTGGCAAGCGGATAGACGATCAGTACAAGGTTGTACTCAACAAAGAGAAACCGCCATCGACACTTTCCGGAGCACAAGGACAGTCTGATTCTTCGAGAAACTTGGTGAATCAAAGTAACTACATCAGATTAAGTAGTATTGGGGATGGTAATGAAGATCGGAGACCGGCCGGGGCGGAGACGAGGTCATTTTCGGGAGGGGTTAAGCGCAAACCGTTGCCACCTAGAACCAACACTGAGTTGCCCAGATGAGGTGCGTAGGGCTGGGAGCATAGCGGCCGGGTTGGACATGAATGCTACAGGACTTAATTAAGCTTCGATGTGATGCAATCTTTAACGATTCAAAGTTTTCGAGATGGTTGCCTTTGGCGAATGCGTCGACGTGCTCGTACTTAGCTGGCCCCTAGGGAACTCATGCTCGGGCTTCAAGATGTTTGCACGATGTAATCACGATGGAATTCACCGTCCTGTAACGGCTCTGAGGTGGCTGAACCATTTTGGCCTACCGGCAAGGTATCTGAACCTTGCCCTGGCATCCGCAACCATCGTCCGCAACCTTGAATCCATTCCTGGGATTTGAATGATAAACTTCCGTGAAAACACCATGATGGCTAGTATTTTGCGGACCTTCTCGTGACTCTGGGGTTTCTTCAAAGCTTTCTCCGAAAATTGTCTTCCAGAAAGCTATATTAACGAGGCCGATTCTCTTCCAGGATCAGAATCTCATCAGTCTCCCAACCCATTACATCACACATCTTCCTCAAGTTGATCGATCATCTCTCACTTACACGCTACCACAACTCATCGACTTACATATCCAACTGCAAACAAACAACCAACCAACCAAAGTCTTCAAGATGCCTTCTCAGACTTCCACTCTCTACTTCCTCACCCTGGCCCTTGCTGCCACAACCTCAGCCATCGCTATCCCAGTCGGGGCTATTCCCACCACTACTGGCATTACCCCCACTCCTACTATCAGTTCAGTCGTCAGCAGCTCCTCTACAATCGCCGTTGCTGCACCCTCTTCTTCGGACAACGTCCCATCTGAGGCAATGAACTGGGACTGGGCAGCAACCGCCCTCGACCTCATGAATTCGAACATCAAGGGCAAGGAAGACGGTCCCAACATCAAAGAAGAGGAGAACATTTCTGCTCCCCCTTCCATTGAAACCCCGGCTCTGGTTGTCCCAACCATAAGTAACACCTTCAGCACCCTGGTCACTCCAGCACCCAGCAGCTCCGCCATCGCTGCACCCACACTCACTCTCACCCACGACACCGCAGCCAAGGCTATCCCGACCGACGAGGCCGTGGCCTGGAACTGGGCCCTCCCGGCCCTCAAGCTCATTGAGAGCCGCGAGCTCGGAGACTCCACATCCTTCGCCAACCGCCGCACAGGTGACAGAGCCGACAAGGTGGACAACTCCCACGTCGTGGAAGACAAGAATGGGCAAGGTTCCGAGCCCCTCATGCTCGACGAGGCCGCAAAGGAGAGCATCAAACAAGCTGAACCTCCTTCCCTGCCGCTGCAGACCGCCAACCCCAGCATAGAGGAGCGAGTCGAGCCTACGCCCACTGCTGAAAGCAAGGCGGACTCCGCTATTCAGACTCAGACGAGTCTGTTCGAGACCGCCGCGACTCCGACGGCTGAGGCTCAGATGCCTACTGCCACAATCGCGATGGAGGCTTGAGACTCCTCGATGGGCGTGAGAGATGGAGTGGAGGATCATTACTACTACAAGTAGTCGGTAGTCCCTAGGAGATATTCTTCTCAGTATGATAGAGTAGGAATACAGAAGGGATTGCTGAACATACAACCTGTGACCATGTTCTTGATGCTTACTGTTCCGTAAGGCGAGTAATTAGGGCTCGCATATCTCAACTCTTCCGAGTAAATATTTGTCTCGTAATGATATAAAAGTCCAATGGTATTCTGGATTCCTTGTTAACAGCGGGCACACTTGGACGCGTTGGAAGTACATCTAAGAGTAATCATGGTGTGAGTGAGTGCCTCGAGACCTGCCGATAAGCGCGAAGCGGCTACCTCATTCTACCTCGAAACAACCTAACTCAGCAAACTCAACTCCAATCAAAACATCACAGGCCCTCGGCTTTCTTTTCTTATTCCACATTGAATATCTCGCTCTGGACAGATAAAGGTCTACGGAGATGTCCCTTACCTAATAGGTATAATGGCAATACCAACCGACGTGTAAACATGATGGACAGCAAAGGGACGTGATCTTTGCAAAGTCGAAGACCATAGCGTACTTCAAAATCTAGACACCGACACTGACGAAGTTGATTGCGGATAAAGCGACCAAGATTCACACAACCATCCCCATTTTATACGTAGGCCGAGCCATTCGGCAAGGTCAATGTGACTGGGGCTTTCCTACCTACGCACAAACGAGCTCACTTCGAAACGACCCTAAGAGATTCCCATCGAAGCCCCTCCTAGACCTGCAGAGCAGTATCCTCCCTATTCGCATGACTTCCCTTCCTCCATCCATCCGTCGGATCTCTCTTATTACTAACCCCCTTCTCAGCCCCAACCTTACCCCAACCGCCACCACCAGGCGTGTTGATGATAATCCTCTCCCCAGGCTTCATAGGCGCGCTATTCTTCGCTCCGAGATTAAACCTCCGCTCCTCATACTCCACCTCCTCGTCTCCCTTGGCCTCCCCAGCAGCACCCTTCAACCTCTTCAACGACTTCTCCCAGCTCCCCTTCTCAACTTTCCTCACCCACACATTCAATCCAGCCTCAGCGTCTTCGCCACCAGCGAGCCCATACGGTCTATACACCCGCCTCTCGCTCAGAATCGACACCTGCACAGGAATCCGGAACTCAATATCCCTCACGACGCCATCACCGCCCCGATGCTGCCCGTCACCACCAGACCCCTTCCTCAATGAAAATTCCCTCAAGATCACAGGATACCGCCTCTCAAATACTTCCGAGTCGGTAATACGGGTATTCGTCATGTGCGTGTGCACACCACTCGTACCCTCCCAGGTCGGTCCCGCGCCGCTGCCGCCCGCAATCGTCTCGTAGTACCCGAACCCCTTCACCTCCTTCTGCCCCGTCACGTTGCCGCCGAACCCGAACGTAAGGTTATTGCAGTCGCCCTGACTCGCCGCACACGCCTGGAAGGCTTTGAAGATGACGTCCGTCACGCGCTGGCTCGTCAGGACGTTGCCGCCTACAACCGCCGCGCCGTCTGATGGTGACAAAAGCGATTTAGGCGGAATCTTGACGTTGATGGGCTTTAGGCATCCCTGGTTCAGTGGTATGTCCTCCGAAATGAGACACCGAAGGCAGTAGATGATCGCGCTGTACGTCACGGCCTCGGGGGCGTTGACGTTGCCGTAGACTTCGGGTCCGGTGCCCTCAAAATCAAACACCGCCTCGCCCTTGTCGGCGTCGATAGTGACCTTGAGACGAATCGGGCTGCCATCGTCCATGAAGTCCACCGCCTGCAGGTCTTTACCTTCGAATCGCTTACTGACTTCCTTCAGTAGGGTGCGGACGCACAGCTCAGCGTTGTTCTGGATGTGAACCATGTAGAACTGCACAGTCTCCTCGCCGTACTCTGCAATTAGGCCCTCAATCAGCGCGATACCTTTCTGATTCGCCGAGACCTGGGCTCTCAGGTCATTGATGTTATCGGCTAGGCAGCGGGTTCCGCTGCATCCGGGGTATTGGGCAGGCTCGTTATACAACAACTCCGTCACTCTCTTTTCATCGAAACGTCCTTCGCTAACAAGCTTCTCGCTCTTGATTGCAGCGCCCTCCTGAAACAGCTCCTTTGAGTGAGGGGGCATACTACCAGCCGTGATACCTCCGATATCCGCATGATGCGCTCTTGACGCGGCATAGAAGAGGATCTTGTCGCCCTTGTCGTTGAAAGCCGGCATCACGAGGGTGATGTCCGGCAAATGGGTGCCTCCGTAGGAAGGATGATTGGAAATGATGACGTCGCCCTTCTTTAAATCACCTTTCCAGATTTCGGCTTGCCGCTTGACGCAGGTGGACATTGAGCCCAGATGAACGGGAAGATGGGGCGCGTTAGCTACGAGACCGCCCGTCGCGTCAAAGATGGCGCAGGAGAAATCGAGTCTCTCCTTGACGTTGGTGCTGACACTGGTTTTCTGGAGTGCTCTGCCCATTTGTTCTGCAATAGCCATGAATCGATGACCGAAAATGCTCAGCATAATCGGGTCGACTTCTCGTTCGCCTTGGTTCTTTGACGCCCTATAATCACAGGTCAGCTTCATGCTTTCGAATCAGTCTTGATCTTACACACTCATCTTCTTTAGATCCTTCCTTCTCAATGTCAATCACGACGTGGGTATCAAGAACCAGCGCAGTAGCTTTTGGCGTAACCACGATGGTCTGCGTACCATCAGCGAGCATGGCAGGTCCCTTAATAGTCTCGCCGGTGCCCAAGTCCTCAAGCTTGTACACCGGGGTATCGAGTCGGCCTTCCTCGAAATACACCTGCTGTCGGTTATGCGCCTTGCTCTGCTCCACATCTGTGCGCTTCAACTCCTTGAGCTGTTGGTCCACCGTCTTCTCCGCATGCCTAAAGCTCTTTCCAATACCGCGAACGCGCACGTCATCGACAATAATATCTCGATCGTCGAGGGTGAACCCAAACTCGTAACGGTGCTGCTGAATAAAGGCCGTGCCATAGTCCCATTCCTTTGCGTCCTTCTGCTCGTCCTGATCGGGCCTGATGATCATCAACGCCGACTCGGTACCCCTGTACCTCATGTTGAGGTACTCCTCAAACACGATTTCCTTCTCATCGAAGCCCTGGTCGCGCAATGCCTTGCGGGACTTGTCCTTGAGCTTCTCCATCTTGCTCTTCAGCTCGTCCACTGCCTTGCCGGGGTACTCCCAGACCTTGGAATCGGGCTCCTGGCGCTCGTCCACGACGTCCGCAAGTGCCATGCCGTAGGCTGATAGTACAGAAGAGTACCTATGGATGAGAATTTGCTGAATACCGAGAGCCTCGGCAATGGCAACAGCGTGCTGTCCGCCGGCACCACCAAATGTCGCCAAGCGGTGCTTGGAAGAATCGTGGCCCTTGGCTTCCGTAATGGACCTGATGGGTCTCGTCATAGTCTCATTCGCAACGGTCAAGAATCCGTACGCCACCTCGTCGACGCTCATACTCTTTCCAGTCTCCTTGTTTACCTGGTCTGCCAGTCCCTGCAGGACCTTCTTGCTGGCCTCAGGATCAAGACCCTGATCTTCATTCTCGCCAAAGATCTTGGGAAAGAACTCAGGAAGCAAACGACCAAGGTAGAGATTAGCATCAGTCACAGTCGCCGGGCCCCCCTTTCTATAACACGCTGGACCCGGATGCGCGCCGGCAGACTCCGGCCCCACGACAAACAGCCCATTCTTCCAGAAAAGCATAGAGCCGCCGCCCGCTGCGACCGTGTTGATGTCCAGCTGCGGCGACTGAATAGTCACACCAGCGGTGGTCGTCTCAAACACATGCTCGTACCGCCCCTCGCCGAACCGAGAGACGTCGGTGCTCGTGCCGCCCATGTCGAATCCAATCACGGGGATCTTTGTCTCTTCATCGTACGACGTGATGGCGTATCCCACAACACCGCCGGCCGGACCGGATAGAATGGCTTTGAGTCCGGTGAAGTTCTCCACGTCAACCAGGCCGCCGTCGCTTTGCATGAATTCGCATCGGGCGCCCTTGGTACCTTCTTCTTGCTGAACGCTCCTCGTCCCCAGACCACCTTCGAATCCAGCCTGGAAACCCGAGATGTACTTTTTGATTGCTGGCGTCAGATATGCATCCGCGCAAACAGATGTCGCTCGCGAGACCAGCTTGATCATGGGCATGAGTTCGTGACTGAGAGAAATGTGTTTGAAACCAATTTCCTTTGCAATCTTGCCGACCAAGGCTTCGTGGTCGGGGAAGGTGTAGCCGTGCATTAAACACACCGCAATACTGCGGATACCCGAGTCGTAGACCTCCTGCAACTGACTCTTGATAGTTTGTGCCTCGGGACGCTGCAATATCCTCACAGCCTCCCCCGAGGTCCCCTGAACAAGCTCCTCTCGAGCTGCCTCTGGCGTTCCAGCCTTGGCAGACACTTCAGTCAAATGCCTCGTCGGGTCCTCCGCATAATCCTCCAGCGTAACGCGCTCATCAACCTCGACGACCCTCTCATATAGCACATCCGGCTTCCGAATCGCCAAGTCAAAGATCTTGGGCCTGCTCTGATTGCCGATGGCGAGGCAGTCCTTGAACCCCTTTGTCACGACCATGGCGATCTTCTCGCCCTTGCGCTCCAGCAAAGCGTTCGTGGCTACGGTGGTTCCCATGCGGATGGAATCGATTCTCTTTGTGTCGAGGGCCTCGCCGCGGGGGATTTCCCTTCCGAGGAAGTGCGACATGATGCGCCGGATTCCCTCGAGGGGCGCATCTTCATAGTTGGCTGGGTCTTCGGATAGGAGCTTGATGATTGTCTCTTTCCCATTGAGCTCGCCGACGCAGTCGGTGAAGGTACCGCCGCGGTCGATGGCGATGCGGATGCCGCGGTCTCGTGAGTCTGAAGCCATTATGACGGTAGACCTCAAGGATGTTGGAGTGAGTTCTCGAAGATTATTCAGGCAGGAGTCTTGGTTCACTTTTGCAATTGAAAATATCAGAGAGCGTCCTTGCAAGGCTGAAGCAGAGTTTGAAGCAGAGTTCAAGGGTATAGACGAAGACTAAAGATCATGAATTGAACGCGATGATCCGATGACAAATGATATCGGTAGGTATCGACGTCAACGGGATACCTTACAACGGAGGGCGTTGCCGATAAGATAAGGAGCTTAGGAGCTCCGCACCCCACTACTAGCGTGATCTACCCCGCCTTCCGCACCCGTGGAGCAGTGGACGGTGGTGACATGCTAATTGAGTGGAGGCGTTCTTGCACTCCCAGCCGTTGAGGTAATGCAGTGGGGAAGCAGTCGCATTCGAAGTATGTGTTGAAGTACTAGATAGATAGTGTAAAGCTATCAAAAGAAAATTAATTGGGATGACGAACTAAAAAGAAAATAGTTCACCCCCTCCCCCCGGTGACGAATTGGGGGCTAATCTCTTGGTGCTCATGCTGGGAATCGAACTCGAACTCGGAGCCTGTCGTCGAGTAGGCTATTGGGCGTAGAATTTGATCATTGACCTTGAACCATCCCACCACCCAGCCAGTTTGACCTGACCCGTCGACCTAGACGGGCGCCTGCTGGCTGGTGACAGGATTGGAGTTGGCGGGACCTATATGGTTTTTTTGTGTATTCAGGCGGTGGAATATGCCATGGGATGAAGCCTTTGTAAAGTGTCTGAGGTATCATCAGTACGGCTACCTATGTGGTCACGGGTCGGTATGCCATCTTTCTCTACAAATACCTAATGCGAAGACGAAGAGTGCTCCTTACTTGCTTTTCCAGGGGATCTCGTCCTTATTTCGCCCCTTTGAGGGAGCGGTTCAAGCAGAGTCGTCTGCCCTATGGCTTCAAGCGAAGTAATGGTCACCAGTCAAAGAACGCAGTCAATAGATTCTTGGTGTGTATATATGTCCGTCAATTATTAAGTATGTATGTATAGTAATCTTGTTCTCGTCCCCAGCGATGCCAAGTTGCCTGGCAACGGTCGTTTCCGTGTCTTTCATATCATATAGTCTTACAAACAGCGACTGCTCTGCGCTGCGCTCTCTCGTCTTCGTATCCGATTGTTGGTACAAAAAGTGTGTATCGCGCCGGCGCCAAAGGGATGAAAAATGGTAGGGACTAGTGGGTGACGACCCTCACAGCCTGAAGCATCATGCCAAACATGAAGCCTCGCGCCACCTCTTGGATCTGAAGACTGTCAAAGATACGTCCCAATGCGTCGGTCGTCGCTGCCTGTCCCATAACGCCAGACAAAGCAGCCGGAACACCTCGTTTGATCAGGAGGTTGCGTGCCTTGATGCGCAGTTTCTCCTTCTCCTCCTCTGTCATCTCGGCAGGCCAGGTGGCCCGCTCCTCATCAGTCGGCATCGTATTCTCTCTCAGCTTGCGAAGGTGGTATGCGAGTCCTTCGTCCTTGGTGTTGGCGTCGATGACGGATTCTTGCATCATCTTTTGGATCGCGATCAAGGACGGGTTACCAGGTCGCAAAAGGAACGACTTTGCTGCAGCTAGCAGAGTTCGTCGAATGTTCCAAGCGGATGAGAGCGTGTACATCTCATTAATAATTGCGAAGACCAGCTCAACAGCCACATTGGTTTCCTGCTCCTGAAGAGGAGAGTATTGGCGTGCAGGCTTCGCCTCCTTCTTCTTCGACTGCGTCTGCGGAAGACCCGGCCAAAGAGCCCCCATAGAGTTGCGCGGGGAAATGACTTCGTCCATCTTAGCCTGCATGTCCCCTTGAGTAGGCGACTGGTAGTCTTCAGGCATCTCGTCCGGCGGCGGAGGTAGGTACTGAAGGTTCATGACATCGAGGCTCGTGGATGAGGGAGATCGAAGGGCGGGTGACTGCAAAGGCGCCAAGCTCGAGGCTCTACTATGTTCGCGACTGCCAGTAGCACTTGGAGTGTTCCTCTCCCAGCGATCGGAACGAGGCTTGAGGCTGTCTGCCTCGGTATCGCCTCGGGGGTCAAAGCTAGGTCGTCGTTCCATAGGGGCGATCTTGCCTGGCTGGGTTGAGACAATCGAAGATCTTTGGCTGTCAAGACTGTCCCGGCCCTTCCGAGGACCCACTCCAGTCGTCGGCGAAGTCAGTGCTGCGTTTAGACTGGTAGTACTGTCCATCCTTGGTGGTGTTCCCGTAGACCAGCGATGATTTGTTGTTTGAATTTCCGACAACGAGGATGCGGTGTTCTTTCTTGGGCCAAGACCGATGTTGTTGAACATGCCAGTCACGCCGCCAAACACTGCCTTGCCGCCCTCCATGGCACCCTTGGGACCCATTGTCAAGACGTCCAACATGTTCTTGCCAACCGTGTCCCATGGGAGACCTGACTTGGAGTTGCTGTGGCCGTGGCCTGAATCTTTCTCAAGGAAGCGTTTCATGCCCTCGCTCTCTGCGAGTGACTTATACCAACAGGCGTCCTTCACATAGCGCTCCAGTTCACCACGTAGCGACGCCCGCGTGTGCGACTTCCAGTTAGGAAGCGCAGCATGCTGCTCGGTAAAAGCTGTCACGCCCGAAATGTTTGCAATACGTCTCAAGATCTCGTGCAGAGTCTCAAAGTCAGAGTACTGCCTCACAATCATCCAGCCGGGGTAGTGAGACGAAGATGGCTCAATCTGAACCATGTAGTCCCAATTGGGCTTGCTTCGGATACGGTTATTGTCGTTGCCATCCTCATACAGAGTGATGGTAGCGTTGTGCAGTGTCAGAGGAAGCTTGCGAGAGCTTTCCTCAGGAACCTCGGGCTCCTCCTTCGCGGGCGGCACGATTTGGTCAAAGTTCAAAAATTGGGATGCGCTCCCGCTAGAGGCGTGTTTGGATGAAGGCTGTTTCGGTGACGACTTCTGGCTGGAAGAGTCCGTGACAGGCGAGTGCATGCTTTCCCGCTTAGAAACGTCGGACTCATTCGACCCACTCGAACCATTCGTTGACGGCTTCTCCGCTGAAGACAAGGACCTCGGTGACAGCTCCCCGGGGGAAGACACAATGTTGCCCTCGGTAGTCTGTACTATCGTTTTAGACGCCGAGTCAACGCTCTGTCGCGTCTTGACTCTCTTAGCTTCTTCTTCGGCGATCAGAGCGTTCATTCGCTTCATCTCCTCCATAGCTTCTTCCATCTCTTCGTCAGCTTTGCTGAGCTGCTTCTTGTGTGAGACCAATGATCCTTTGCGGCGCTCGCGTTCCATATCTAAAGAGTTGCGGTTTCCCTTGGTCAGGGCGATGTTGCCGACGTTTCCGTCAATATCAATGAAGGCGTTCGCATTGTTGACCGCGCTGGCAGCGCTGGCAGTAGCTGCCTCGGGACCCGTCTGCATGCCAACGTCGATAGCCTGACTAAAGTCGGGTTCTCCGGCTTCCAATAGGTAGACGATCCAGGCATTGATCCACTCCGGCGACGAGCATGACTGCAAGGTCATCTCAAGAATGACTCCTGCCAGGATTTCCCGGAGGAACACGCGAGCAGGGTCGCAATTGTATGCCGACCGTTCTAGGAACCCAAGGAGGTCGTCTGCGACATTGTGGAATTTTGCAGCCTGTTGGGACCGGCTCAGAAGGTTGGCCAGATTCGAGTTGGGGTTTTCTTCGAGGTACTTGGAGATGACCTCTGGGGCTGTCGAGTTCGGTTCGTTGTTCTGGTCGGTGAAGGCAGAGGACAACTCGGAAAGGAAGACGATGAACATGGACGACGCATTGGTCATGAAGTCGAGGAAGGAATCGGCGGGTCGTTTGCGGTAGAGGTGGTTCGACACGGAGAGGAGAAACGAGTTGAGGAGTCTCCGACAGGAAAGAGGGAACGAGCTGTCCGTCGGAAGAATCGGGTTATACCACCACTTGACGTAGTCGCGGATGACGGCGTCCACCAAGCCAGTCAACGCCTCTCGCGTCTCGGGCTGGAAATCGTCGAATCCATGGATAAGTCGGTCTTCCTCCTCCTCGTCGTTCTTGGGTGGCTCTGCGATCTTGACCAACGCCAGGCGCTGAAGCACGTCAATTCCCTTCTCGCCTCGGACCGCCCGGGACACCTCTGGATGGCGCGCTTCGTACGAAATGAAGGCGACAATACCACCAAAAGCGCCGATCAGGACGAGCCCAACCTTTCCAAGGATGAAGTATGTCGAAGCTGCCAGGCCGACTGCAACAGCACCTAGAGTCTCGGGTGTCGCGGTCGACAAGAACTTGAGTACTTTGGTAACCAAGTCATCTTCTTCTTCAACCTTTTCACCCGGCTGCTGCGCTTCCGGAATGGCTGCCGCTGTTGTTGAGGGAGCAGAGGCAATTGTCGCTTTCTCTTCAGTCGCAGGGAGGATTGTAGATGGTGTCGTTGTAGTCGTTGCCGTTATTGTTCCAGTAGCCGGGAGCTTCTCGTCGGCGACAGGAGATGCGCCGCCCGGTGGATGCACTTCGGCCGGCGTCGAGTCCATGTTTGCTTAGTTCGTCGGTCTATTGATTTCGGGGGCCGCACTCTCTCTCTCACACATCCCTGGCGCTGGAGGTGAAGACCAAGCGTGCATTAATCGAGTAAAGTAAGAAGCAAATTCGAGAAGGCTTCTGACCGTAAGCAAAGAGCAAGAGCAGCAAACGGCGGTCGTCGTCAGCTGCAGGCGCAAGCTCTAAAAAAAAAAAGTTGGCAGAGGACAGTTGGCCGACCTTTCCGTAAGGTGGTTTCTCGTCAGCCACACGCAGCTATGAACGGTAGTGTTTCGAAAAAAGTCCAGCAGAAAAAAAAAAGGCGTGCGCCGACTTGAAGTGAACCAGAACCAGAACCAGAATCAGAATCAGATCTCGTTTTAGGGGGGCCTAAGCGCTGATGGGACTGGGGGAGGACGGGAAGCGAATTCTTGTTGACGTCCACGGTGGAGCTTCTAGCAAATTGGCCCGCCTTGAATGGGAACGCAGATGTGCTCAAAATATTCGCCAAAGCTCTAGACTCCTAATTTTAGTGACGAAACCCCTGTACCGGTCCAGTCGCTAGTAGAAAATCCCCGTGTTTCTGGGCAACGTCTGTCGGATCGTCAATAATTGCAGCATACTTGTTAAGTCTGTACTCCATAGGCATGGGATCATGAGCATTGAATAGGGGAAAGGGAGGGGCAGTGCGGTGCAGAATCAGATGGACAGATGGACAGAATATGGGGTTGAAACACATCTCAAGCAGCGGTGGAAGGACCATGTTGGTTCAGCTGGTTCAGGAGGCGGCAGATGCGCGCTCGAGGTGAGACAAGATAACGATATCCCTTGCATAGAGTGACGCGACAGGGTCTCAATGTTGGAGATTAACGTCTTTTAGTGCTCTGCGCCGCGAAATTATCCCCCAACTCCCTCCCGTCCTTGGCGTGCAACGTCTCCCCCGGAAAGTAACCATATCTTCCACACTACCATCCTAGGAGGGCTTACCTAATAAACCTGGGCTGTTGGCCATCACGTGCCCTCGCGTCACATGTCTATGTGAGGCCGATTACGTCACCTGCCAAAAGTCGCGACAGACCACTTTACTCGACTGACGGCAACGCGCCTGCAGTGTCGTTGACAGCTCATTGTGCATGCGATTGACAACACATCAGAGATCCCGTCTCAACTTTTTCAGTTCAACTTTGATAATCGCGCCAATCTTTTTCGCCTTACGTCAAGCCACTATCTCACCCACTATATCACCCATTGGTACCGCGAATTTAACGAACATCCAGTCAATCATGCCATTCACCAAGGGTACTAAACGCGCTGCCCCACGCGACTCGCGCAGCGACTCCGAGGACGAGGTCATCACCAAGTCCAACAAGAAGACCAAGACCGCAAAGAATGGCGCAAGCACAGATGGAGTCGATAAGGATGGCAACCCTTTCTGGGATGTGAGTTCAATGTCCAACTTGATACACATCGTAGCTTGGTCCCCTAACATTCCTCTCTTTCCCTTGACAGCTCTCCAACAAGCGCCGTATAGGCCTCTCCCAATTCAAGAACACTACCTTTGTCAACATCCGCGAGTTCTACGAAAAGGACGGCGACATGCTGCCGGGCAAGAAGGGCATCTCCCTCACAGTACCCCAGTACGAGGCCCTTGTCAAGGCCATGCCCGCTATCAGCGAGAAGCTGCGCGCCATGGGCCACGACGTCGAGGACGTTGAGGAGGACGGCGGCGCCCCCACTGCCGTCGAAGCTCCGAAGCCCGCGGCCAAGGAGAAGTCACGAGCCAAGAAGTCCAACATCGAGGCCACCAGTGACGAGGAGTCGGACTAGGATTCGGATTCGAGTGACGAGGACAACAACGATAACGAGTCTGAGTCTGATGCGGAAACGGGAAGTGAACAGTTCGATCCGAGTTCGGAGTCTGAGTGAGGGATAGGGAATATGGGCAGGCGTTATTGAGATCAAAAGTTGCGCGCTTCATTCGGATTTGTTTTGTTGTGTTGTCCTGATCATGGTAAGACAGGATTTGAGGCACGAAAATGGAGTGAGGATATGAGACCAACACGGTGTTCTCAGGAGTTGCAATAGCCGGCTAGCTGAGCTCGATGTGCAAAAAATTCCGGATGTTATTTGACCATAGTCTTGGCATCTTCCGCGTCGAGTTCGGCCTCGGGGGTACGCCTCTATGCTTCCTCAATTCCTCTCGTTTACCCTCTCATCAGCCTCCCCGATTTCCGTTTGAGTGATCGCCGTCACGCAAGATATCGAGCTGGTTTTGGTATTTGCTATAGACCTCCCATCAGGCTGTTGCAACCAAGGGAATATTCAAATTGACTCATGATAGACCCAAAGGGGCCGCGAGCGCGGAAGAAGGGCATAAATCCGTAATAGAATCGTCGCACAGGAACCACGTTCTACTCATTCGTAGCTTCAGGCCAAAACTGCGATGTTGAAATAACGTAGCGGAGGTAGCGGGACGAGACCGCTTAAGCAACGCCGGACATCCAGACAAAGATATCACAAGCCCATAATTCAGAAACGATTGGGGCTTTAGATTCAGTCAGATAGCTCGCATGAAAGGCCAAGGCAAAGGATGTTTTGTGCGAGAGGCTTTGCATTTCTGCCATGAACGAATCGCAGGTCAAGATTGGTGTGCGGAAGATATGAGAAGAAATTCGACCCTCAAACATAAATGATGTACAACGCTACGGTCTGGGATTTCGGTGCCAAACTAGCCCATGTCCGGGGTTCCTCCATACCTCACACTTGAAAAGACGCCTATCAAGCCTCCTGTCGAAGTAGAGCAAAGTCAAACTGCATCTGATGCTTTATGAATCACTTGAAGCTAGATTGTTCTTACAAGATGTGTAATTCTTTCTGACGACGCTGTGTTGCAGACACTTGGCGCAGACAGCGGGAAAGTGTCATAAATTAAGGTTCTCTTGGAACATTCTCGAGAGACGTCGGTGAGGAAACATGATCAACCCCAGATGCTCACTAGATTCATGGAACAGCGGGCGTCTTCGCCAAAAGACTTGTTGAATACAACCTTTTGGAGAGAGAGAGAGAGATTTACCAGTGATTTTACACAGCAATCACCATCTGTCGTAGATCTTGAATGATATTTGCGAGAGCCATCTGTACTTATCTATGAACATAGATATACAAGTAATCATTCGCAAGGCACACTTGTTGACTGGTACATTTGACTGGCGAGTTTCCTGCTTTCACAGAAACGTGTGCCATAGAGTTCGATTCGCAAAAAATAGACACAACAACATGTAGAAACAAAGAAATGAGTCCCTGATAAGTCAAGACCCCCGGTATAAGTCATTAAAAGCCGGTACTCAAAGTCGGATATCCATTGACGAGCCTCTGCTATTCAAGTTGAGGCCGCGTCCACATGCCTGATTCTTCGTTACCAAGTGACTTATACGCCACCTTGTTGCAGAGGGTAGTCTGGTTAGCCTTCATGAACTACACCATAGCCAACATCAAAAGCGAAGACGTTTCATAGAGATACTGTGCGTTGTCACGGCGAGGCGAGGAACAGAAAGCCCATCTCGTACCTGCCATGAGCAGCGTTGTCCAGCATTCGGAACGATTGTCATATGGCCCGCAACCGCCCCGGAACTCGCCCGTGGGAGGACCCCAGCCGGCTCCGTTGTGTCGCACGGAGGATTATTGTGGGAACACGGGAAGATCACGCCGGATGTTGACAAAATGTCAGTGTTTGCAGATAAGGCAGGAGGAACCAACCAACCCATGCACATCTTCCAGGCCCATGGCCTCGCTTTGCCCAGCGCAAATTAAACAAGACCCATACGGGATATCATCATCGCGCAATGATGGGCGAGGCGTTTTCATTGCAAGTACTTCGTACGTCGTATCTGTTTCCGACCGAGGTTCACAGAAACGAGCTCCAGGCCTCTATTGGTGGCCTCAACGTTCATTCGCAGGCACATGCTTCCTTCTCTGCAAACATCCATCACCCGGAACCATTGAGAGTTTCCCTCCCATTTCAAATTTCCCAAGTCCATGTTAGCCCCCCCATGTCAAATGTTTGATGATCCCGCAACGGTAATCATCAGCATTAAATTCACCAATACTCATTTTCTGGAGGGGTCCCCGTTTAAGTGTACAGGTTTTGGGGTCCGAAAAAGAAGTTAGTCGCCGGTGCTCCCCCGGCGCCCGTTGTAACCCCCCGCAATCCTCCCCTTCATTTCGTTGAAACGCTTCTTTTCTTTCCGTTGGAAACGGTTATCACAAAACGGCGTGTTGAATACTCTGTCCGCACTCTGCAGTGTAAGTACCTTTGCACTAAGGTCAGATCCATGTCCAAGGGGACCAAGACGATCTCGCCTTGTTTCAATGTTTTCTTCACCTTGCGCCACAGATGTAGGAAACATCTACACAGAGAACACTGGTAAGTTGAAGCGTTCAATGTTCACAATCAATTGCAAGTGCAGCAGGATGTCTACTCGCGCCATTGCCTCAGGCAGTAGCATTCAGAAATAACGCATCCTTCCCCGCTCTGGACAGCTGCTCGTCTCCCTCGCGATGCGAAGTTTGGAAAGAACCCTACTCCCCTCCCATTGAGTCGTTGGGCACAACTCAATGGTCACGACCAGAGCAGCGCATCCGCGGCGTAGCCCGCGCACACGGCCGTGAGTAAGCCCGGACACTCCGATCCGCTGACCGGTGGCAGTGCGGCCGGAAGGCCCCTCCGGTAGACTGTAGGTGACGACGACGGCCGCGTCGCCCCCAATGTGCAATTGGTAATCTTGGTCTTGGCCTCTTTCTTCCTCCCTCAACCTCCCTCTAGCTGTTGGCCGTCTGAGAGACGCCAAGTTCGACCCCGCCAGTTCATGGCTAGAACGGCGTGAAAAGGCTCAGGTATACAATCAGAAAACGCACCAGTGGTGGATTGGAAAGTATCTTAGTGGTTGTGTGCTTAATCCCTCTCTCATCGTTATCGTGGTCACCGAAGAAGACGAAGCCAGCGTGCTTGGTACACAGAGAAGACTAATCTCCTTATTGAAGTTGCCGTATCCACTAGATACATAGAAGATAGGCTGTGAAGGCAATTCGATCAACTTGAGCCTTGATCTTCAAGACCTTGTCCTTGGGTTGAGTGTCTTCTGATGGCAGGCAAGTATGGATTGCGCTCTTGCGGCGTCAGCTCTTCCTAATGGCTTGTACCCTGTTTTGCGATCTCTAGGACTGGGACGTAATACTCTCATACCTAGGGAGCGCCTGTGACCAATAAAGGTATGAATACTCACTAGATAGAGAAGGGGGTTAGACGGGCATGTCTGGTTTACTTGTGGTTTTCCACGACGATGAGCTCTATGAGGTTACTGAGACGGTCAAATAGCAGAAACATATCGCTGAGAGATGCCACGACCGCCACGACCGCCCTTATCGTTCTTCATTTTGTCAAGTGAATCACTCTGCCCTGGCTTGTTCTTTCTTGGGAAGAATGTCGTGACGTGTAGAGGATAGTATTCAACCTCCTAATACTACAAATTCTTGCACTTTGGACGGTGCAATACAACAGTGGAGTTGAAAGACTGCAGTCCACAGGATGAGTAGCCACCCTTTTCGACGTCGGCTTTTCGACCTCGTAGGGTGGATCGAGATTCATATTGAACCCGCCACCAAGTATAGAATATCAGCATAGGGATGAGGTTCTCCATCATGGGTTTTGGCTAATCACACCCGTTTACACGATGAATCTCTCATCACTAGCTCTACTTGACTCGGTCGACTTATAATTAGGCAGCCATGTAGGAAAATAATTACGAACGCAAACACAGCTTTGCAATGTGATTGCCCAATCCATATCAGTCCACAGAAGCTCAGCCACCATCAAACACGCACCTTCACAGTACAAGGGACGAATCAACTTGGCTTCACTTCCACTGGGCGGGAACCAACGACTTGGCATCGTCGCAACCGTCGCGATACGCTGACAAGTGGTATCTGACGATGCTGGCTACGGCATTTACCTCGGGCTGGCCCGCCAAAGTCTAAAATGGGAGCTGAGGGACTAGGGAGACCGCGGCACCGAAGACGGCAGACAGCAAAAAGGCTAATGGGCTTTTGAGGGGGAAAGGGAGCTGACGGACGCCCGCAAATCCGTAGATACTGGACAGAGAGAGGGGAAAGAAAAGGGCTCGGTCTAGAATGGCAACAGTGAGGTGCGGCAAAGAGGGTGTGGTGTTGAGTTCGGATTGATTTGAGTTTGGGGAACAACATCGGATTATCGTCATTGACGGGAAGTCAGGTATACTCCAGTGCTGGACAGTAGATTTTTGGGGACACAGCTTGGCCACTTGGAGACGGCGGTATCATGTGACGATCAAACAGCAATGCAAGGCCACTTGCCTCGGTCAGCGAAGCGAGTTGAAGAGTGTAAAGTAAGGTAAGGCCTTCCATCTGCATCGCTAGAAAACGGGCATATGGGATGGGATGGGATCGGATACCCATAGATCTCTCTTTTTTCCTGTTCCTAGGATATTCAAGCGAGGGCGCGTCATTCTTAGAGGAGGCGGAGACCTAGAGGAAGCCCATTGGATTACATAGGCGCGAGAAAGGCGAATAGCAGCGACGGGTGAACTTGTTGTGGCCGCAGCAGGTTTTCTGGCAACGGATGAGGCGATTCAGCCCCAATGGCGGGGAACAAGGCCGCTCGGGTCGGTGTGTGGCGTCGGCGGGGAAAGAGCCGGGTCCGGGTTGGTGGCTTTTTTCTCGGTGAAGGCAGATTCCGCGCATAAGGTCAGGGTTCTCGAGGGGCTGACAGAGGCGAGGTTTTGGGCGCTGGGGTTTGTGAAGTTCCGCGGATTGTGTTTGAGACAATGAGTGCCAATGGTGGGAATTGTTTGAATGGCGAATGCTTGAATCCGAGAAGAACCGACCGAGGAGTGAGGCTGAGCAATCTTGAAGTGGAGACGCAACGGGAAGGCATGCAGGCACATTGGCGCACGACAGGTTGGAGGCCGTGATCCGTGGAGGCGTCGTCACCTTGGGGCAGGTGTGGCGTCGGTACGTCTTCTCTTTCCAGTTCTCTCTCTCACTGCGTATATTTTTTAATTTTATTTTTGGAGACACACGCAAAGGTTAAGCCCCCGCAATGGACCTGACTTCTAAGATGCGCATGTCTGTAGAGATACGTACCTCCGAGGTACCTTTCGGAGCAGTTGCTCATGGCCCATGCTTCAAGTCTGAGGTGACACGGTGAGTGGTCGTTGATGAGGAAGGAAGGCTCCACAGCGTTTGACCCCTGGTCATCAAAGGGAAAGCGCCGGTTACCCTGTCAATGGGCTTCGGAAGATGGGCCCCCTCTATGAGGTGCGTGGGTGCGTAGAATTAAACAACGGATCCCAGCAGCACATGCAACCACGGGAACGCGACACATCGAATGGGCGACGAACGGCTGTTGCGGCACTTGCTGATTGCTTGGAATCTCTGGCGATCGTCGCGGGTACCTTGCGCGGCGCAGCGAACAGGACTGCGCTCGGGAGAAGGAGGGAGAGAAGAAGGAAGGAAGGCAAGAGGGCTCCGACTTGCATGTCGAGGGTGGAAGGTGTCACGATCCAGTATATTTCTTACTGAGCCTTTGGATTCGGAATCGATTCGGGTTCATACTCAGACCATGCAGACACACCGTATAAGAGAGAATACGAAAGCTTGTTGAAAGTGATACTAACGTCTGGCAGATGAACGGACAGAAAGGCCGGGCGGGAAATCGGACAGGTGGACAGACATTTTGACGGCTTGCCATGCCATGCAGTACCTGCACTGGACAGCAGTATGATGTATCCGTAAATTAGGGACAGACTTTCACGTCACTTTCATGTAATAAAAAAGTTGCAGTCGTCTCTGGCGTGGCCATCCCATCCATACATTTGCTCGACGATGCCGGCCTGGCTTCTTTTTTGCTTCAGGGACCCAATCATGGCTCGTACTCAGTCGCATCCCTCACACCCAAACCTGGAAAGCCAGGACCCCCCATCGCCATGGTGTTACTGTTGGTTGCCCCCCTCTCCGAAATGGAAGCCTCCCCGCCAGCCCGCTAAGCTCGTCACACGCACCACCAGTCCACAGTCCACCACCACCATCTCTCACAAATTTTTGGGTTGCTGGCATCCGCGGACAGGCTTTCAGAGCCGAAGGGGGACCCTGACAATGTCCACCCGTGAGGCCCGCGGCGACATCACCCACCCCCCAATTGCTCCGATGATGGAAGGCCACAAATCACTGTCCGCACCTTGAGAAGTCTTCTCGAAGCTCTTGATCAGGTACAAGAAAGTGGGAGGCGTTGGAATAAGCACATCCTCTTAAGCACACCAAGTAAGGTACTTGAGGCAAGGTAATCTGGCACTAAGCCGATATCAAGAGTACAGAAGCGAAAGGCGCCGCGCCACACTTGAAACGCGACAACTCAACCTCCATTTTGGATGGCGCAAACTAAGAGGTACCTACCACTGTACAGTATCCGTAAGATACCTCAGCTGCGGATCCTTCCTCCAACTTGAATCCACACTGCCTTACCGATACCGCGTAATTATGTATGGAGCACGCAGTATGAGATCTACTGGAGCAAAGCAAAAAGGCTGACTGCACTGGCACAGCTCCACGCCTGTTTTGTCTTGCTGCTAGCTGGCTGGCTGACTGCTGGTGTTGCTGCTGCTGCTGCTGCTGCTGCTGCTGCTGCTGCTGCTGCGCAACGGTGGTAAACGGGTACTTTCCCTTTCAAAGCCTCCACAACTTGTTTGCGACTGGCAACTGCGCACTTGCGGTCGCTCCTTCAACCATCGCTACCCCTGTCCATGGGTACACAGTCGTGACAGTAAGGTACTCCTCCTCCCGCTTCCCAAGTAAAAAAAGTCCCATCCCATCAACACAACCCCCCCGGGTCCCATCCTGGTCATCCTGCGTCCTGCCCTGCCTCCCGCAGACAATCTGCTACGGCTCAATCAGCTTGAAACCGTGCCTTCCCAGGTTTCTCGAGAGACGTCCTCCTTGACCTCTCCCACCTTTCAACGTTTCGACCGAACACATCCCTTCTTCTCCTCCTCTCCCTCACCTCCCTCACAAGTAACATATTCACTCCTCCCACAGGACCACAGCAGGACCACAGGTACCCCCTTGGATCTCTCCCGTCCACAACCCCGAAACCCGTCAGGCGCATTGAGTTGAGCACCGACCCGCGCGGCCATACCGCATTCCTCACCACAGCCCTCACTGCCCTCCTCGAGCTGTGCAACCCTACCGGCAACCTCCTTGAACAGCCTGCCCTGCCCTGCCTGGGATTGGAAGGCCAGAAAGCACGAGCAAAACCTTGCGCACCTCACCCACCACAACTGTACCTCAGTACCTTACCTCACGGGGAAGCAGGAGCAAGAAAGAAAGAAGAATAGGGGCTCAGCTTACCTGAAAGTTGGACTGCCGACAGAGACCGATCCGACGACTCTGAGAGAGAGAAGGTGCGACTGTCTTGCTGCGCGACTGCAACTCTGCGACTCGACTCTCTGTGAAGCGCCGAACAGTCCCAACTTTCCCATCCTATCCACTTTCCACCTCGACATCTCCTTCCTCTCTCCCCCGCGACACCACTCTCTACCTCCAGCGCCCACCTCAATCTACCTAACGCCTACGGATACAACGTCTCTGACTGGCCAAGATCCAAGTCTGCACAGCACGGCGCATCCGCAGCACTGCCAACAACGCCGCCGGCCTCCCAAGAAGCAGCATCCCGCTCTCCCCGAGGGACGCGAATCGTCTTCCCGATCCATAGTCATATCCACCCACGGACTCTCCTGGCCACAAACATCAGACACTGGTTCCTGTGATTGACCCCCCGTACCATCGCAACCATGTCGTATAATCGTTTAGGCAAGTAACTTGTTCCCCTTCTGATATTGACCCTTGGCGTCATTCATCCCACATCTTCCTCTCCCTCCCGCACAAAGCCCAAGACCTGATTTGTCCCCAACAATCCCCTACTACCCTATGTATGGTCTACGGTCAAATCATCTCGTCATCCGTACCTGACCGCACTGCCTTTGTCAAAGAGCTTGCTTGTCCGGCGCATACTATCCGTACATCGAGGAAGTACGAATACGCACCTTCCGTGGCGCAAGCTTCTTTTCCTCTTCTACAACTACCTCCTTCTTGCCTCCCTAACATCCTACTTCCGATTTACGGCAACTTCTTTGTGTAGACGGCCAACCTAACCTTCTCTTCCTGTAGACGACGATTACTACAACGACCGGATGGACCCCCGGTACCATCGTACGCCTTCGCCAGGCCAGCCGGCTCAGCATGGCTACCAACTAGAGGACAACCCATTCAACAACCAGGCACAGCAAGGATACCACCAGCCTCCTCCTCAACATGTCGACGACCCGTATGGACGCCCTAGCCCTCATTCTCAGCTTGATATTCCCATGGCACCTGGCCGCTACGGCACTCCCAGCGATCAATTACAACTGAACGCAGCAGTAAGCAATGCCCAAGATCCTTGATATCGAACTGGACTAACAGGCATTCGCACATAGCACTCTGTTAGCAACTTGAGCGGTTACGATACACCAGTCAACCATGGCGACTACGGTGTCAACCCGGAAGCGCATCATGACGCCTACTACAACCAGTCTTACGAGCCTTCACCCCACGATCCTGCACACCCTTACGATCAACCTACCGGATACAACGAGTATGATGACAACAGGCCAATGCTGCCTCACCAGGACACTATGACCACCGATGGAGGATACCAGGACAACCCGACACCACAGCCAGCTGGAGGAGGTATCAAGAGGTGGAAGACCGTGAAGCAGGTCCTGCTATACCGCGGAAACTTGGTTCTCGACTGCCCTGTGCCCCCAAGGCTGCTTAACCAGCTTCCCCACGGTGAGCGTGACGAGTTTACACACATGCGCTATTCCGCCGCCACTTGCGATCCCAACTTCTTCTACGACGACAACTTCACACTTAGACAGAGGCTTTTCTCCAAGCCGAGACATACGGAGCTTTTCATCGTTGTCACCATGTACAATGAAGACGAGATCTTGTTCGCCCGGACAATGATTGGTGTCTTGAAGAACGTCGAGTACATGTGCAGTCGGAAAGAGAGCAAGACCTGGGGCAAGGATGCCTGGAAGAAGATTGTTGTCTGTGTCGTCAGCGACGGTCGTGGCAAGATCAACCCTAGAACCCGAGCGCTGCTGGCTGGTATGGGTGTTTACCAGGAGGGTATTGCGAAGCAACAGGTCAACGGCAAGGATGTCACGGCCCATATTTACGAATACACCTCTCAAGTCGGCATGACGATCAAGAACGACGTCGTCACCCTGGTCCCCAAGCAGCAGCCTGTTCAGATGCTGTTCTGCTTGAAGGAGAAGAACTCGAAGAAGATCAACTCCCACAGATGGTTCTTCCAGGCGTTCGGCCGCGTTCTTGACCCCAACATCTGTGTTCTCATTGATGCTGGTACCAAGCCCGGTGGAAACTCCATTTACCACCTTTGGAAGGCATTCGACCTGGAGCCCATGTGCGCCGGCGCTTGTGGTGAAATCAAGGCCATGTTGGGTACGTTTGATGAAATAATTTGCTTCCAGTTTCGGCATCTCTAATTGACGGTTTCTAGGCACGGGCGGCAAGCACCTCCTCAACCCCTTGGTGGCGACACAGAATTTCGAGTACAAGATGAGCAACATTCTCGACAAGCCCTTGGAATCCGCCTTTGGCTTCATTTCCGTGTTGCCTGGTGCTTTCTCAGCTTACCGCTACGTTGCCTTGCAGAATGACAAGAATGGTCAGGGTCCACTGGAGAAGTACTTTGCCGGTGAGAAACTTGAGGGAGCCGGCGCTGGTATCTTCACATCCAACATGTACCTCGCCGAAGATCGTATTCTCTGCTTCGAGCTTGTCACAAAGAGAAACTGCCATTGGATTCTGCAGTACGTTAAGTCTGCTACCGGCGAGACGGACGTGCCGGACACCGTCACGGAGCTTGTCCTCCAACGTCGTCGTTGGTTGAACGGTTCCTTCTTCGCTGCTATCTACGCCATTGCCCACTTCTACGAATTCTTCCGGTCTGATCACTCTATCCTGCGAAAGCTCATGTTCTTCATCGAATTCGTCTTCAACACGATTAACATGATTTTCGCATGGTTCGCCATTGGTAACTTCTTCCTGGTCTTCAAGATTCTTACGACGAGTTTGGGCGAGGACAACTTGCTTGGTAGGACTGGCGAGATCCTCGGCGTCGTCTTCACTTGGCTCTACGGAATTTCACTTATGACCTGTTTCGTTCTCTCCATGGGTAATCGTCCAGCCGGCTCCGGTGCTTACTACATCACAATGGTTTACTTCTGGGCGCTTATAATGATGTGAGTATATTCCGAGTGACTAAACGATAGCAAGCTTACTAACATCTCCATAGCTACCTGTTGTTTGCCGCTGTGTTTATTGCTGTCAAGGCTATTATCGCTGATGTCAACGATTCGAACGGCTTCAACGTAAGCGATCTCTTCAAGAACCCGGTCTTCTACACCCTCATCATTTCCGTCATGTCGACTTACGGTATTTGGTTGATCGCCTCGCTGCTCATGTTTGACCCCTGGCACATGATCACCTCCTTCGCGCAGTACATGCTTCTGACGCCCACCTACACCAACATTCTCAACGTCTACGCATTCTGCAACACTCACGATATTTCGTGGGGTACAAAGGGTGACGATGGCGCCGAGAAGCTGCCTACCGTCAGCACCAAGGATGGTTCCGGAAAGACCGATCTTCCCGATGAGGCTGATCTCAACGCCCAATACGAGCGCGAGCTCAAGGTCTTTAGCGCCAAGTTCGTTCAGGAAGTTAAACCCCCAACGGACTCGCAAAAGGCTGAGGCTCAAATGGACTACTACCGTGGTGTCCGTTCTGTCGTAGTGTTGGCTTGGATGATCTCCAACTTTGGCCTTGCTGCCGTCGTCCTTAGTGCCGCTGGCCTGGAGAGGATAAGTCCTACCGCCAGTACCACTGATGATACGGACGGCCGTGCCAACATTTACATGTCGGTCGTGTTGTGGTCAGTGGCGGGTCTTTCGTCTTTCAAGTTCATCGGCGCGATGTGGTTCCTCGTCGTCCGCATGTTCAGAGGTGTATGATTGCTGGTGGTTACGAGCATTATGTGTAGCGGGGATGATTACTTTTCTGACGACTTTTGGTTTCGTGAGCATTATACCCACCCCTTTCTTTTGGAGAAGAGGGCTATGTGGATGGCGAACACGACTTTGGAGAAGAGTGTCCGAACTCCTCCATCATGTTTTGAGTACGATCACGGGGTTGGATGTAACTCTAATGACTTTGCTTTTTTATTTAACTGCTATGCGCTTCTGTACTTGCTCAACCCTATCTTTCCTCTCTCGTCCTGCCTTTACCCGCACCCGCCATCTCTCGTTGCGTTTCGGGTTCTCTAGTATCACCATGGGCCCGTCTTCGTTGGAGTTTCTTTTCGTTCTCATTCTTCTGCATGTCTCTCGAGGTTCTACATCGTCTCACCACCCTTGATGGGTGACAGCGGTGGCAGTGAACCTTGATGGGGCGCCTCTTGGCGGGGTAGCGGAGTGCGACGTGGCTTAGAGAGGCGGGTTGAGATAGACGAGGGCAAGTTTTTCTGAGGAAATGATGACGAGACAATAAACATGACTTTGATCTGATGTGAGCATGCGCAACGGATGTGCAATGATTCGGTGAACACGGAGGCTGTGATTGCATGCATGCTTCAAGTTGACAACGTTGTTTTCAGAAGTCTGAGTGAAACATGTTGCTCTTCCTCCTTGATGTGGATGTTGTCCAGTCGCTTGTCCCCGGATCGTCTAAACGTTTCAAACTTTTATTGATTTCATGGGTGTAAGGCAGATGGGAATGGATGAGCTTCGATGCAGCAAAAAGAAGAAGAAAAAAGTCACTAGTCATGAGTGGATGATTGAACCAATTTGGGAATCGTATTTACTGCTTTTTGGGGGAAAAACCTCTCACACTTATATAGCCGCTGCGCGGCGAAGGACTGAGGGAACAAAGGGGGGGGGGGGGGCGAGCAGACTTTCTGAATAGAGTGACTTTAAGTCCCAGGACAATGACCGCCGCTCTACGAGGCCACCTCCTTGCCAAGTCTCTCGAGCTCCTGCTTGATGAACTCGTCGGCGTTGAGAATCTCCGTGCTGCCGTATACCACTCTCCTCCTCGCGCGGTCGCCGCCCGTCCGCTCAACCCACTCCTGCAAGTTTCCGTACTCGTCCATGCTGCCGCCGCCGACGGTGAAGACCACGGCCTCGGAGAAGCCCTGGCGACGCTGGCCGAAGCTGGCGCCGGTGCCGGCTGCGGCTTGGCCGGGGAGACCGCCCGGTGCGGAGGAGCCGCCGGCGCCGGCGCGGATGGCGCTGGGCGGGGGCATGGTGCCGCGGGCGTTGGCGGAGCGGGGGTCAAAGTAAAGGTAGTTTTCCGTCTTTGCAATGGCGGAGCTGGCGGCTGTGGAGGGGTCCATGATGGACTCGACAATCTTTGTGATTGTCAGGTCGCGGTTGGCGGGGAGGAAGTTCTTGATGCCGCCGATGAGTGACTCAAAGTTTGAGGATAGGCCAGTAGGGACGCCACTTTCCTTCAAACGGTCAGTGAGGCGGTTGGAGATGGAGGAGAAGCGGCCAAAGATGTCTGATGAGCCGGCCTGGTTCGTCGTCGGGTTGGAAATCGTGGTGAGCTGGGTCATCTTCGTGGTGGCGCGGACTCTGTAAGAGCGGGTGGTCAGTACCAAAGAGTAGAGTAGAAAATACTAGCGATATGTCAGGAGGAACTTACTGTCGGATGTATGGCAGAGAGGTTGTGTCAGCGCCGCACTCTGTCAGAGCTTTCTCGAAGCCTTCCCACTCCGCCCGGCTGACGTCTTGTTCAGTGCTAAGATACCAGATGACGAACAATCTCAGCTTGTCAACCGGCTCATCGCCCTTTGCACTGTCCTTGATGAGCTCTAGTATTTGAGCCTTGGTCTGCTTCGCGGCACCCTCCTCGACTTGGAAGAAGTTGTCGAGTTGCCGGTTTTTTATGCCGGTCAGAAGTGCTGCCAAGATATTCATGTGCATGTCGAGCACAGCCTTACGCTCGCGAAGTTCCGGCAGGAGGGTAATGGCCGCCTTTAGGTGTTGCGCGCTGGCGCTGGTATCATTCTGAAGGTCCTCCAGGTCTGTCACTCCCGTCTTCTTGGTGACTGCCGCCGCATCCTCCTTATACCTCGTCAACTCGGCGTCGATATCCTCGGCTACTTGAGGGAACGGCACAGCCGCATTCTTGGTCCAGAAAAAGTCGCTCGCCGTCAAGTCGTAAGCCTTCTTGGTGTTTCCCTTGGCAGGGTTGTTCTCGTCTATGGGTGTCTCTATCGTGATTCGGTTCAACTTCATATTCAAAACATCGTGGACCAGTGATTGGTAGGTCCAAGAATGGGAAAGCATGGGTATTAAATCAACGTTTCGGTCGAGAATGATAAGGACAGGTCGTGACTGTGGCGTTCCTGCCGACGCTGGGCGGGCGCTCGAAGAGAAGAGGTTTTCTTTGGAATTGAGAATGTGGTCGCGAAGCTTTCGATCAAGCTTGGCGGAGATCATTTCCGCGGCAGCGCCCTTGGGGCACCGGATGATGGGAATGACGCCCATGGTGACAATGACGCTGAAGAGGCCACTAACAATCCTGTCCACCACCCTGTCCAGCTCCTCGTCATTCGTCGTTGCGCTGTTCAGTGCCCAGTATGTGTGGTCTCGTTGCATACCCAGGTTGAAAAGATCTGGCTCGGCAACGATGAAGTTCAGATACTGATCCATGAGTCTGGCAATGTTGTCCGATGTGCCGGCGGTTATCGTTTGCTCCGCAAAGTCTTCAAGCAGCGGTCGAGGGATGGAGGATAAGAAGTTTAGGTATGCGGGAGTGTATAGGCCCTTTTGGAGATCGCTGGTGATGTGTTGGAGGTTTTGCGCCGTAGGTTCGAGGAGGTAGATGACGGGTACGTCAGGGATAGCATGTCTCGACGCTCCAATGTGCCTGGACTCACGTCAGTAGGATACCGGGCTCTTGAGGCAAGTAGCCTTACATGTGCATCGTGATTCCTAGCCCTCGCAGATCACTGACACGGAGAACACTGCTGATGACATCGCGGCCAAGGTCATCGAAAACCAGGACCTTCCACAAGGGCTCGCCATCCGAGGTGATGATTGCGCCTGTCGGACCAAGTGCGCCGCCGTTGGTCTGAGTGTTCTCGGTGTCGTTATCCGAGTAGGAGTCGTTCAGGCTGAGGAGCTTTTTTAAGGCGGCTTCAGGTCTAATTAGCTCCAAAGCTCTCTATAGAACATGGGCGCAATAGGTTATGCGACGTACAGATCTGGCGATCGCGCAGTGAGTGGCCCTTCGCTGCCATGACGATGGTGGGGGAGCTTTGCAGCTCTAGCTAGCTTGAGAGAGCTGTTGCTGCCGCAGGAGAGGTGTTGATGGGTTATACAAAATGAAGGCCAGACCTGGAGACTGCTACCAAACGTGTATGCTACGCCTTTTCAATCAATCGTTCTCCGTGGTCGCGTTGTGCAATCGAGGTTGACGTCTTGCTGTTGCGACAGACAGAGGTACGTACACGGCTCCAGCATCGGTGTCCTCAAAGTGCCGTCTAGCCACATTTCCTGGATGATTCCGCTGACCTGCCCTGTGCTTGTGCTGGAGTGGATACCTTGGTACTTGCCTCGCACGATGTCATGGGACGGCAGTACTGAGCCTCCGTGATCCGACGGGCGGTGAGAGCCAGGTCAGCACCTGGGTACCTAGACACGCTAGAGCAGATTGGACCGGCGAACTGAGTTGCGCAGCTGCCGACAGAGGCCTGTGGCTAAAAAGGTGCAGCGCGGAACTGGGTAGGCGCGAGGGCCCTGTCCAGTCACAGCCAAGGCAAGTCAGGTCCGTCCGTGGCCCTTTCCGACTTGGAAAGTGTTGGCCCCTTCTGGCTCAGACCCACCTCGCAGTCAGTCATGCCTAAAAAGTGCGGCCACAAAGTGACCTTCCCGCCTCCCTTTGGACTGGCCACTGCGAAACAATGACCAGCTTTTCCTCCTCCGCAACGACAACTCATCCCGCTTCTTCCTCCTTCACCATCAGCACAAGTCATCGCCAACCGCACGGAAAATAATCGACAGGAAGACGCGTCGGAAAGGGCCTCTGGCGACAATTCTGAGCGACTCTGGATCTTTATTTTCCGGAACTTTTGAAGGCGGCACCGGGCATCTAACTTGCCTGTTTGATTGCCGCTTCTTAGATTTACGGCGATTGTTCCATTTCGTCCCCTTCTTTTTTGTGACTGTCTGCGCTCGCTCTTTTCTTCGGGCAGTCGACGGTCGTGTTGTAATCTGCGCGACCTTCATCAATCCACGCTGCGAACCACGTTAAGGTCGCGAAGCCAGCTCTCCTCAGAAGGCAAGATAAGTCGCGCTGAACAGAGAGTGAGAAAGAGAGAGAGAGACACGAACTGCAGGGTATGATACACTTCTCCCCCCAAGCCAACCTCACATTTGTCTGTCCCCTTTCCCACGCTTCCCAACACCTCCCCTTTCCCCCAAATCACCACTCATCTGTCCAACACACCGCCATCATGATGAGCGCGATTCCCATCAACATCATCCGGTCACCATCCACTCCTCAAAGGAGATGCAGACATGGCGATGTTTGTTTGAGTGAAAATTCTTGATGAAGCCATGGCGTTCGAACTCAACCCGCACTGGACTTGTGCAGCGATGAATTTGCAAAGTCGGAACAGATCAGGGGCAGACGCAGACACTACGCGCGTGGAAATGTGGACAAGGACACGAGTGAACCTCATGTTTAGAATGTTTTGCAAAGCAGAACGCCTTGTTCCGCGGCGCGGCGGGCATCGGTTGGTACATCCACCATGCGAAAAGGGATACATGAGGGCCAAGAGCAAGCAGACCGGGCAATTCAGACGACTCAGTTCCTCTCAAGGATACTTGTCGATGTTCCGAAGAGTGGCTTTCATCCTCCACCTCTTCAGCTTCGCGTACATCAATCCCACTCCATTCGACTTCGCCATTCAAGACTTGCTGCGCAAGTTGCAGACAGACGGGATATTGGATTGGGTGCAGAGGGCGGGTCTACGGGCAGTGCACCTGACCCTTCCCCCCCTCGAAGTACGCTGTCTCGGGCCTTGGACCTCCACCACAGCGAACGGCCGGCTGGATGTAGCCCACTGGAAACAAGGGACCACCCAACACCTTTTGGCCACCTCAACTCAGCTCGCCTTCACCACTCGCCGTCGGCTAGGAGACAGACAAACCACGCGGGAAAACAGAAGCACTGAGAAAAGAACGTCTGCCATTGAAGCCAAATCAATCACCTCCCGGCGCGGAGTCGATTTTCACTGCAATGCGTCAAGCGTCCATCACCCATCAATCACGCAACCCAGGAAAACTACCAACAAACACTTCAATGCCTTCCATCTCCAACTACGCAAGAGGGCGACCTTCTCAGCTTCTCCTATAAGTGCTCTTCAGGAGTTGGCTTCTCCTCCAGTCCAGCACTGCTAGCTCTTCCGGGGTTCCATCAACTGCGCCTTCCACAGGCACCAAAGCATCAAACGATTTCACTACAGACCAAGTGGTCGTGGGATCAAAATCGCACTTCTACATGTCAATCTCACATCAACACTCCCTACACAAACCACACACGCAGTCTTGCCATATCCATGCCGTTGCCTGATTGCTAACCAATTTTTACAGTCCTCTCCAGGCAAGATACAACACGATCGCCCTCCATCATTCCCCTACCATCGCAGTTCTGTGTCTTCGGCGCATTCACCACACCACAATCCCTGCCGCTTCGACGCATTCAGACTAGTGTATTCCTCCATCATCCACTGCCATATCAAGGTAAGCTGCAAGCCCACGGCCGGCAATTAACCGCTCCGACCCCCGTCCTTCTCCACTTCATGTTCCTCGACAGCAGTTTTAGCTGGCAGGAGTACCTATCAAGATTTTATTCCACCCATCGAACCTTAACTTCCTCCAAACTCTTATCTCCACCCCACCTCTTGAAAGAGTTTCTTTTCCCATACCCCAAATGCTTCCATCCCTGGCGGCGCCCAATCAGCGTCGAGTTTTCTTCCCTCGCTCGTCTGATCACCCTGCTGCACCGTCAAGCTCGAAGGCGTGCCAAAAGTAGTGCACCTCCATCGGATAGATGCTAATTGGCTCCAGCTGTGCAGTGCTCTCCACCAATGATTGTATGAGGATTTCCTAAACTTCATCGTCTCTCAGTGCATCTTCTTCCATAACGGAGGAAGAGGCCGATATAATGCAGAACTGGCAGCAAAATGGCCAGACGGGTTCTGCTCAAGGCCACAATAATATGTGGTCGGGCTCCTACGCGTTCCCTGATGGATCCAACCAGTTCGATGCCTCCCAAAATTGGCAGCATCAAATTCCCAACCAAAATGCTTTCCCACAACTTGCCCCACGAGGGGGGGGCAACACAAACGAGAATAATCTCTATGCTTCACCACATCAAGCGCATGCTGTCGTAGCCAACAACCACAACGGCATGTCGACATTGAATCACGGCAACTTCCATAACGGCCATGGCCAATTCTCGCTTGACACTGCATACACAGACGCTGGCCAAGAAGACCCTTTGGCTAGTTTAAGTGAATACCCCCAAGACTTATACGGCCAGCCGAGCAAGGCTGATTTCAACAACGCCAACATCGACAACCTCAACCACAGTCATGCCCCTGACTTCACACAGCAACAATTCCAATACAACGGTCAGCCCAATCAGCTGTTCAATGGAAATGTTCCTCAATATACCGAGGCTCAACTCATGCCTCAGCATGGCCACCAGTCCCAGGCGCAGCTGCAGCAGCGCTTCGACTCTGTTCCCCAGTCATTCTCACCCGCTCCTCAGGGCTATGTTCCATCACCTCAACAACATCAGGCTCAGCCTGAGAGAGTCTTTTCTCAATCACCTCATCCCTTTCAGGGTCAGCCGCCTCGTCAACAAAACAGCCAGGGATTCTCTACCCAAACGCCTCCGCCATCTTTCCAGCAAAATCAACCGCCGCAATACCAGCAGAGCAAGTTTGTCCCTCAGCAAATGTCTTATGCTCAGCCTGTAGCAAGATCACCTTTTCAACCCGTTGCTGCAAGGCAGATGCCAGGTCAGGATCCGGCACCTCAGCAATCTCCGCAAGCCCAGCAACAACAGTCCATACACCAGGTCAAGCCAGTCCCCTCACCGGCGCCGGCTCGTCAACTTCAACCACAACAGCCGCAGCCACAGCCGCAGCAGCAACCACAGCAGCAGCAGCACAACCATCAGCAGCCGTTGCAGCCATCACAACCGCAGCTCATCGCTGCAGCACCAGTTTCTCAACCTGAGACGCATGCCATCGACCCTGCGCTCCAACCTGAGCCGGCGCCGCAGAAGAAGCGCAAGCGTGTCGTCAAGAAGGAGCCTGAACCTGAACAAGCCGACTCCCCTGGCGATGCGACTGTCAAAAAGGGAGAAGATGGAGAAACATTGGTCCTGCCTTCTAGCACCGAGGAAGAATTGTCTCTCCTGGCACAATTTAAGAAACGCAACGCCACATCCAAGAAGCAGTTCCCTCCCATTCCCGGAGCTTCGTTTCTTGTTGCTACTGGCTCAGCCAAGTTGATCCCGCCCAAGAGTTACGACCGACTCGCGCCTTTAGTCGCTTTGCCGTCACCCAATGGAAGACGTATCTTGCCCGAACTCCGCCCCGATCTTCCGTGTGAGATTCAAGGGAGATTCATGGAAAATTACAAGCCGTCTCCAAACTTTGTCGGAAAGCCGGACGATCGCGAGACGGAGGCAAGACCTCTCATCGACCAATATCAACGTGAGATGACGAGCTTAGGTCTTCGGCGACCTAAGTACGCCGACTACCCCTTCGCCTTCCAGGAACAGCTCAAGGCCGACGAGGCCGCCAAATCCAAAGCCCAGAGAAAGGCTCGAAAGGAAGAGGAAGAAGAACGAAAGAAGCCCATTCGTCCTGAGAAGCGGCCAGCAGACCCTATTGAGGGTGCTGTCTGGGACATCCTTGGCATTGTTTACATTGACCCTTCCGCGACCAGAACTAATGCGCTCATTGCTGGCGCCGTTCAGTCTCTGGGTGAGTTTTTTATTAAGCTGAGATCGGAGACGAACCGTTTGAAGCAGGAACTCGACCAAGCAACGAAGGAGAAGAAGCCTGAGAAGGAAATTGCAGAGTGGAACAAAAAGCTCGACGTCAAGAAGGAGACCTTCACTCGAGTTTGCGAAGCGGCAGCTAAACACGGCGATGAGGCCGTGCTGGAGAACTTTGGCGGTCATCAGAAGGGCATCTTGAGTCTGGTCAACATGTTGATAGGCGCCATAAAGGCTGGTGATTTCAGCGGACCTTTGCCCAAGGCTCTTCTTCGATTCATGTCAAATATTAGCATGTTCAAGAAAGTTACAGAAGCTGTCAACTTCGAGAACGTGCGGAAGCGTCTTGCTGACAAGGGCGATGCTGAGGTTAAGGAACTGGTCCGTACGATAGCGTCGCGGATTAAGAAAGACACAGAAACAGCCAATGGGGTCGAGATCAAGAAGACAACGTCGGCTGCTCCTGTCAGCAAAGTCACCAAACCGGTCGCAAAGCCTATTGATGGCTCTCCTGCCAAGAGAGCCCGGGATGAGGAAACCGATTCTCGCATTACCAAGAAAATAGCCGTCGAGCCAACAACAGGTGGTGTGCTAGGTAACAAGGTCGGGGTCAAGCCGGTTGCCGGAAGTCTGCAATCCAAGTTTGCTGGTGTAAAGCGACCAGTGCGAGCCACTACCCTTGCCAGCAAAATTCGGGCGCCTAAACCAGTTGGGCCAAGGGACGTCCCTAAGGGTGAGCCTTCGAGATCCGAAGGACCCAACACGGCCACGCCTATGGATGTAGACAAGAAGCCAGCAGCATCGGCGGTTAAGCCCGAGTCAAGGTCGTCTGCTCCCAAGGCTGCTGTCTCCAGCGGCTCCTCTTTGTCCAGCATTGCTTCTCTACTCGACTCCATTACCGCGCCTAAGCCAGACGGGCCCTCAACACAGGCGAAAGATTCGAGCAAGAAAGATATCTCGGAAACACCTGAACAGAAGGCAAAGCGACTTCGTAAAGAGGCCCGCCGCCATCTACGTGTCAGCTTCAAGCCCCCTGAAGAGCTGGTGGAGATTCGCATTTTCACCAAAGAGGTCGCAGAAGGCGAAGATAATATGACCAAGGACGCAGCGGATGACCGATCCGAGGGAATGATGCTCAAGCAGCGCAATTACAATGAGGACGATGACGAGGAGGACGAGTTGCCAGAGAAGCCTTGGACCATGCCTACCCTCGCCGACCTTTCTGGAATCCCCGAAGACATTCGCAACAAGTCTTACGTTACTCGTGGCGGTAACCTGACTTTCCACACAGAGGAACAGAAAGCCATAGAGGAGCGGGAGAAGAGGGAGCTCATGGTCACTTACATGGACATTGCCGACATTCCGCCTACACCCAAGTCTCCAGCTCCCGAGTCTGCGACAGTCACGAGCGATTCTGAGGGCAAAGTCTATCAGTTGCCTCAGGGTGAGCCGAAATTTGACGAGATCCACAAGCGCTGGAAGGAGACACAGACATTCGGTTGGGAGGCGGCGCAATACTATGCTCGCAAGCGCCTTGATGCCAAGGACGACCCCGGTGCAAAGATCAACTCGATTTTGGGCAACCTTAAGCCAATTGCCCCGGCCGTGGTGCCCGAACCGTACAACATGACACCGCCCAAGGAGAACGCGCAGCCGATCCTGCCTCCCGCAGTGGAGATGCAGCCTATTCCGGCGATACCTTTTGACGACAAAGTCCACAGCATTCTCACCTCCGACGAGGTGAAGACCTGGCGTGATGCCAACCCGTTCAACTCGGCTACCCCGCAGACTCACCGACGCTACGATTACCCGGACCCAAACATTCAAGCAGCCGCCGACCAGGTTGAGGAGGCGGCTGAGACGTTGCGAGGACTGCCATACCCGGCGACTAGTCCACCAGCATACTTGGCAAATGACCAGGAAAGAACGAGAGAGTGGTGGGCCGGATACCAGAAGGACGTTACGGCGAGAGCCAGGAAGGAGGCAGAGGATACGGCTCGTAACGCACCCCAGAACGAGGCCCAGACTCAACAACCCGCTGCATCTGAAACTCAAGAGCAGCAGTGGGCAGCTTACTACCAGCAACAGCAACAATACGCACAGTACATGGCCATGCTCCAGGGCGGACAACCTCAGCAATCAGCTCAAGCAGCACCTGCCCCGGCTCCCGCGGCACAGCCTACACAAGACTCCCAGCTTCAAGCGATGCTCGCTCAGATGGCCCAGCAGCAGCCGGCAGCGCAAGGCAACGCATATGGGCTGAACCCATCAGACACTGGTTACCAGCAGCTGATGATGCTCGCACAGCTCCAGCAACAACCCCAGCAGCAGCAGCAAGCACCGCCTCCGCCAGTCGTTCCACAGTCTCCGCCTGAGCACGACGCGAACTCGTATAAGCCTCCTCCTCACCTTCAGCGCCAGCTTGTGGACTACAGCGACCGGGACACCAGAGACGAGTTCGAGCATCACGGTGGACGCGAGCGGGATAGGGAACGTGGCCGTGATCGTGATCGCGAAGGAAAGGGTGGTAAGCAGGGCAAAAACCGCAAGGGCAACGCTCCTGGCGGCGCCACGCTCGCTCCCCATCGCCCTGTCAATCGGGCTCTCATCGGAACCAAGCCTTGCAGCTTTTGGCAGCAAGGCAAATGCGCTAGAGGGGAGAAGTGCACTTTCAGGCACGACAATTAAATCTGCAAACGCCATGCGGATCATGTACATTCTAGTCACATTTGGCTGGATCTGGGGAACAGGAACCCCGGAATTTTCTTTTGTTATAATACTCGCCGAACGTGGAAAGTGAAACAAGGATTCGGGCTCGTCCCGTGAGACAGAGGTTGGTGAAACGAAGACAGCCCGGGGAATGTGACAGGGCAGAGGTCTTTTTCATCTTGTTTTTCGGCATAGCATTATCAGGAACTGGGGTCTAGCATTTGCATCAACGAAACCGTGGATCATGGAAACAGGGATGGGTCTTGAGGAAACATGCATAATAGGACTGGACGGGGGTTTTGAGATGATCATTGTTGCGGGCACTTCGCGTACCGCTTACTTACCTGGTCCCAATAGACCAGGCCAATACCTTTGTACACTAGCCACCACGTTGTCTACGAATGACAATAATTCCAACATCAGCTGTCCCTTGTGTGAATTCAGTGACTCAATATGAATAAACAAATGGGGTTGGTTCTACGGGTTTCCCCTTGCCCCCCCTTGTGAACAGAAGAAATCCCACTACATTAGAGAGGAGAGTAGTCCCCGCAAAGAGTCCAAGCCAAGATGCTGTTCGAGGTTGCTAGTTCAGAATGCTTATGGACGATTGCTTCGGCAAAAAGCTCTATGTCGCTGTGGACTGTCCGAGTTCAACGACCAGAATCTCGTTTAAGGGAGATGAATCAACAGCTGAATCTCGACGAGCACCCCAAAAGCAAGGAAGGAAGCAACATTGCCTAGATATCACCAAGATTACCAGAACACACCACATTTTTCAATGACCAAGATTCTATCCACCAACTTCAGACTATCAAGACAACCAAGTATAGAAGAATAAAAAACCCCCCAAAAAAAGTCAAAAAGGAAAGGAAGGGAAGGGAGCTGGTGATCACTTACGCTAGAATTCACGCCCCTGTCCGGACTCGAACAGCGCGCCCCTCGGACCAGCACGGCTTCATTGGAGTATTTGTTTTGGCTTCTCTGCGTCAGAGTGTAGACCACCCGGCCAATCGGCCGGATGGGTGCTGGTGACAGGAGAGGTGAATAGACTCCTCACGTATTATGGTGGCCAGCCTTGTTCGGGTGAGGGAGGGGGGAGGGCAGGAAAGGGGCGTTGAAGCGGAAGGAACGAGCGAGGTGAGGCTTTTGGGCGGATAGGAGTTATATGGAAAGAGAAGACGACCTCACTTTCACCTTGACGAGCATGAGCTGCGTCTTTGGTTACTCCAAGGCAAGATGCCTTACTTTCCATAGTTTAGGCCAAGCGGCTGGTTGTATAGCTTCCTTTGTCTTCATGTATCGAACCTTAATCCTTCATACCTTACGTATATCAACTTACAAATATTTACCCTTCATTCACCTCCCGTCGTCCCTCAACCCAACCCTCATCTGTCCCTTACCGCCCCTATTTGACCGAAAGTAAAACGGCACAAACACAAGCTCCCTCTCCACCCCATCCTCGCCCCTCGCCAGAACCTCAGGCGACCGTTCCCAGCCCGTGGTCTTCAACGCGAAATACCCCTCTCCGCTCTTCTCGTCAACCCTCCACGCCTCCTCCACGGCCGTCCCCCTCTTGATCCCCACGTCCTTGAAGTGATTCTCCTCCCACGGGTGATCGGCGTCCTCGACGCAGTACACGATCGGTCCCCTCGCCAGGCTGAGCGTGCGCTGGTTGGTGTACGGATGGGGCGCGATATACCGCGGCGCGAAGCTGGCGCCGCCGACGTCGAGCGAGAAAACCGGGTTCGAGGCCGTGTAAGAAGGGTCTAGGCGCAGGTAGCCGCCCTTTTCGAGCGTAGCTGTCCCCGTCGGTGGTGTAGGCGTGAGGACGTGGCCATGTTGTATCGCCCAGGCTGGGATACGTAGTCGGATCGTCGCACTGAGAGAGCCTGCGCCCTTGAGCTGGAAGAGGATGTTGCCTTCCCACGGCCAGTTGGACTTTTGCGAAAACGTGACCTCGGCGCCGCCCACCGGGAACTTCACCTCGGCGCTGCTATACAAATGCACATTCACAAACGCCGCCTCCGTCCCCCCCTCCTCGCCCTCGCCGCTCCCACCCCCATAATCCCAAAGATACCCGCCCAAACTCCCAAACAGCCTCGTCACATTCGGCGGACAACAAGCACACACGAACCAGTCCTCCCTCTCGCTCCTCGCCGCCTCGCAACTCGCGAGCTGATTCTCGTACGTGAAGGCCTTCCCGTCGGCGCTCATGGCCGTCATGACGTTGTTGTACAGGCACAGCTCCATGACGTCGGCGTACCGGCCGTTCGGCTCCGGCCCGTCCGCGTGCAGCAGGCGCTCCGCGAGCATCATCACCCCGACCGAGGCGCACGTCTCGGCGTAGCAGCCGCCCTCGTCGGGGCCTTGCGGGAGGAAGTAGTCGATGCCGAAGCCCTCCCACTGCGCCACGGCGCCGACGCCGCCGGTGAGGTACATTTTCTTGTCGACTGTGGAGGACCAGAGGCGTCGGAGGGCGGCGAGCCAGGCCGGGGCGGCGGTCAGGGGTCGGACTGGAGCTGTGCTGCCGCTGCTCTTCCGTGAGGTGTTCAAGAGGTCGGCCGCCGCGGTGAGGAGGTACATGGCCCTCACGGCGTGCCCCTCGACGGACTCCTGCTCGAGGATCGGGACGTGGGCCTGGCAGTACCAGTACGACCTGTCCATGGGCCACGAGTTGGGCCGTTTCCAGCGCGGCTCGTCGCGCCGCTCCATCTCCCAGTCGTAGTAGTGCTTCCCCTCCTGGCCCGTCGGGTTCCCGCGCTCCTCGAGGAAGAAGCGCGCGAGGTCGTAGGCCTCGGTGTTGCCCGTCGCCGCGTAGCACCGCAGGAGGGCCAGCTCGATTTCCGGGTGGCCCGGGTAGGCTCGTATCTGGCCCTCGCCGGGGCCGAAGCGGCGGTGGATGTGGGAGATGTACTTTTCGAGGGGTTCCATGAGGAGGTCGTTTCTGTAGTATTGTCTGTGGGCCAGGGCTGCTTCGATGAGGTGGCCGGCGTTGTACCTGTGATTTTACCTTGTGAGTCTCTGTTGTAATCTACGTGGTGAGTCAAGTGAGATGGGGTTTCACATTTCATGCATATCGCGAATATTCGTCCACCTCTTGCCCGGCTCCACGACGGAGAAGTGAACATTGAGGTACCCATCCTCATGCTGCGCGCCGCGGATCATGGCAACGAGCTCCCGCACGGCGGCGTCGACCTCCACATCGTACTCTTCCACGAGGAAGTAACACGCGCCCTCGATCCACTTGGCGACGTCGCTGTCCCAGAAGAGGTGCAGGGGCGCGGGCCAGCGCGAGCGGTCGTCGTAGATGGGGTGCCAGCCGAGCTTGAAGCAGTCGTACTGGCCGTTGGCGCGGAGCTGGGAGAGTTGGGCGTGGACTGTGGTGCGGGAGACGGTGGCGCGGCGGGTGCGGAGGAGGGAGGGGGCTGTGAAGGTCGTTTGGCGGAAGGTTGTTTGCGGGTGGGACATGGTTTATCGCTTTCTGCCCGGGGATACTGTTTAGGTGGAGTGTGGGTTGAGGTATGATGGGAGGGGCGAGGACTCAAAGATGTCACGATGTGTGGGAGAAAGTCATGAGGAAGCCCCTTGGAGAGAGAGAGAGGGTCTTGGCGGACGTCGAGATATAAATGAGATGGCGGATTGGGTATTGAAGCTCTGATGGAGCAAGGATGCAACCGCGAACTTGAGGTGCTTAGGATCGCCGAAAAAGGAAAGTCGAACTGATAAGGACGATGCGAGGTAGTTTCGACAGCGGAGTTGATCGGTGAGTAGGCTTGGATTCAAGGAAACAGAGGTAGACAAGTAAGGATAAGCGTGGAATGGCTTAGCTGGAACTGAGCTCTTGATCGGGGCAGACGAACTTCACTAGAGGCTCAGTCCAGATACGAGACATGGGACCAACCAGACGAAGCCTTCCGTCCCGGATTCTGAGTGAGTGACGGCCGATCTCTTGTGCGGGGTCAAGTGCGCCGGCCGGGCCGTCCGTCCGGGATCCGGCAAGCTGCCCGAGATTTTGGGGTTCCCAAGATGTGAGATAGGCTCACCGCGACCGATCTGAGATATCGGGTCAATGCCGGCCGGCATGTACTAGATTGACTTGAGAGTTTAAAGTATGGCCGAGTTGCCGGTGATCTGGTAAAGACGCGCAAACGCGAGACGCAAAGAATTTGGACACCAAGTTTTCATGACGGTCATTAAATTTCAATTGGTGTGGTATCTTAAAAGAGGTCATCAATCGCCTTATCGGCATCCTTCTTGATGAGATCAACCATGCCCTGGAGAGATGTCAGACTCGCACAGTTCTCATCTCATGGAACTTCTTGCAGAGGAGGTATCGGGATGGGAAAAATCTCAAAACTCACCTCTGGCATAATGGGCTGGCCGTCCTTATCCGTGACATACTTGAAGGGCATCTCGGTGCTCTCATGCTCACTGAACTTGAGCTCGGGGTATGTGACGTAAGGAATCTTGTCCAGCGGTGCTATTGTCACCCGTGAGCATCTCATTGAGTTATGCGATACTAGGAGAAGGGTGGTTGGCACGTACTCTTCTCCTCGACAACGATTCTCGTGACGCGGACTGCTGTGTCAGTCGTCATCTGGGTGGGACCCAGGCGTCTGCCTTCGAAACCCTTCTTCCTCAACTCGGAGGTGCGGTCTGCAGGGGTTAGTGAGAAGGGGTTTGACATTTATGTGACCAAGCCAAGGTCACGAGTGGAATGGTAAGGAATAGTATACCTCTTGGGGGGTCATCGCCTAGAGAGAGGGAAATAATCAGCAAAAAGTTGAATGAGGAATGAGATTCACGAGACCAATTCGCATCGGGGTGAATGACGTACCCAAAATGCCACCGAAAAGGAAGGCGTCGAATTTTTCACCGTCCTCGGGGCTCAGGTCGCTGGCGGCGGAGGGGTCGAGCAGGCAGACGCGGGACTTGTCGGCGGCGTAGAGCTCCTCGACGCCCCGGTTCTCGGCCTTGAAGGCCGGGACCTGCTGCAGCTTCTCCGGGGCGACGAAGCCGGCGGGTAGGGAGGAGAGGAGAAAGGTCCCCTCGGCGGCGTGGGTTTCTCTGGCGATGGCGATGTACTCGAGTTCGGACCAGGGGCCCAGCTCGGGGTCGAGGTGCTCGACAATGTACGTCTTGCCTGGCATTTTTTTTTTTTTTTTTGTATTCCCGGAGGGAGGGGTTTGTGTGGATGTTTCGATTTTTTTGTGTTTGATACTACCAGGGGGCTGACTTGTCAAACTGAACTGCTTTGTTTCTTCTCGCTTCAGGTGGAATGGCCAGGCCGCGTAATAGCGTACAGATTGGGGTGTCAGGCTGTTAGCTGGGGGTGGGAGAAGTGAAAATGGGCTGAAATTTGTGGTCAAACGCTTGTTTTGGAGTCCATTGATTTTTTTTGAGAACTTGCCCTGGATCAGATCTAGGCGCCTGCCCGCTGGGCTCTCTCCACTTGAACCATCACGGGCACCCTTTTGCGGCAAGGTGCCAGATGCTTAACGCTCCGAGGCGCGCCCTAGCATGTACGCCTCCTACGCCGCTTTTGGTTTTATTCACTATTAGGTAGGTACTCATTCGACTTCTACGCGGCACTTAAAAAAGATACACAGAAAGAACGTGAGTTGACCAGTGGCTGGTTCCGCATGATTGGCTTTCACTTGGCAACGGCTGTGCCGGTGCGGTCCCATAACCATTCATTCGGCATTGTCATCGCGGGGTTGCATAGAGCATGCCGTGAGTGTCGGGGCCGGGGGCGGTCCTTGTGGGAAGAAATGGACTTCTTTCCGTCCTCCTCAGGGTCCTCATATCGTCGAGCAGATATCATTATTTAAACCAGGGGCCGAAGACGGAGAGGAGAGGAACGGACAGGGCGGGCTGCTGTCTCAGGTTACAGATGCTTTAAAAGATGGAGAAGATATGCGCGTACACGGTAAGGTGGTGAAAACGGCGTATTACATAAGCCGGGTCTCCGAGCCCAGCAGCCCGGGCGATCTGTGCTTCGGATGGGTGCCAAGGGGAGTTTCTAGTGTTCCACGCGTATGACTGTCTACATGTAACCTGACCGGTATCCTGACGGCTCCTGAGCATGATGAGCATGTCATCCCGGGTCGGTCCCGGTCTGGCAGTTGTAAAGAATGGCAGAAGAAGCAAAATAAAAACAAAAAAGGGGGTTCGATCGACGAAGCCAAGGTAGAAAAAGATGGAGGTGGAGGTCTTTGCTCTACGTACGGCACTCAGCACTCAGCTGCATCGGTGAGTTCATCTCATCGTCGTACAGACTTGACTTCGGTTCATTGTTGATCTATCGACACTTTAATACACCGTCATAATCAATCAGTAAGCCGGTAATCGGTGGGAGCCGGTCGAAAATGAGAAACGCGCTGCCGTTGAGCGCCCGACTAGCCCTAGCGGACGCCACGCATGGCGGCATGGGCAGCAGTACTCCCTGGGCTCTGGAGTACCTATCAATAAGGTAGTGGTAGCTGAGGAAGCCACCAACTTCACACACTGGAGTCTTGCGTGAGTGAGAGTCTAGACTGCTAAGAGAAGCCCCTGTTTGGAGACTTGCGACAGGCTCAGAGCAGGGCAGACTCTCTCCGTCGTTCCCTGCGGCACCATTCGGCTGCGCTACCATCCGCTGGGCGATAACAGGAAAGGCGACGGGAACCCCAATTCCTTCCACGTCTGTGCCCACGCCCGCCCGCTCCCTCACTCCCTCTCTCTTGCCCTCCAGTGCCTCCATTTGCGCCAGCCTATTTTGGTAGGCGGAACAGCGGGCAGGGGTAACTCATGGCTGATGGGAGTGGACTGGCTGACTGGTTCTCAGCCTGAGGATTGAACGGGAAGAGTGCGCGGCCGGGGGGGTGGGCGGACGAATCGAACCGACTGGGGGAAGACTCGGGGACAGGATGGCACGGAAAGTACACATTTCAGATCTGAGCTGTAACTTCCGCTCTCTCGCCTTGGGGTCCACGGCTCAGGTCCTACTCCTGGATAATTCAATCCAACTGCACCTTGACCATTTGCGCATCGTTCTTTTTTTCCACTTCTCCTTCCTTTCCCATCTTTCTCTCCCTCCCGAACGTCCGCCCTCCCTTCAAACAACCACCTTAATCTGCAAAACACGCGTCCGTCCTGCTACGGATCGTGGACTTTCTCTTCTTCGACCTTTTCATTGTTGGGGGGAAAGACGACGCCTCTATGAAATCGCGGGTTGGAACACATCCGTAACTCTATCTACCTAATCCGACCCAGGTAGCCTCGGGGAGGCCACACACTTCCCCCATCATGGCTATCCTCTCGATGGTGCCAGCGATCTTGCTTGCGCTGGCATCATGGACGCCCGCCGTCGCCGCCCAGAGCGCCGCCGATTACTTTGTCCACGAACTGCCCGGCGCACCCAAGGAGCCTTTTATTAAGATGCACGCTGGGTACGTTGCTCTCCGAAGTTGCCGCGCCTGCAGCACTTCATCATTTTCCCTTTTTGATCCCTGTGGAATAAACGAAGAGGCATTCGTAAACAGGAGAGCTATCCAAAGCTGACGCGCGTTTCATCACAGCCACGTCGAAGTAACACCAGAACACAACGGAAACCTCTTCTTCTGGCATTTCCAGAACCAGCACATCGCCAACAAGCAGCGCACTGTGATTTGGTTGAACGGCGGTCCAGGATGCAGTTCCGAGGATGGCGCCCTGATGGAAATCGGTCCATACCGAGTCAAGGATAAGGACAACCTCGAGTACAACAACGGCTCATGGAACGAGTTCGCCAACCTGCTCTTCGTCGACAACCCCGTCGGTACCGGCTTTAGTTACGTCGATACCGATAGCTATCTGCACGAGCTCCCCGAGATGGCCGACCAATTTGTTGCATTCCTCGAAAAGTGGTTTGCCATGTTCCCCGAGTACGAACATGACGACGTGAGTATACTGGACTTGAACCCCAACCGCTTAGAACTTGGTTAACAACTATGCAGCTCTACATCGCCGGTGAATCGTATGCCGGTCAGCACATTCCTTACATTGCGAAGCACATCCTTGAGAGAAACAAGAAGCCTGGCACGAAGCACATTTGGCAGCTCAAGGGCCTGATCATGGGCAACGCTTGGATCTCTCCCAAGGAGCAATACGACGCCTACTTGAAATACGCATACGAGAAGAAGCTCATCGAGACGGGATCCCCCGTCGCGTTGAAGTTGGAGCAGCAATGGCGCATTTGCCGCACCTCGCTGGCCGTCTCAAACACTGTCGATTTCTCCGAGTGCGAGGCTGTCTTGCAGAGCCTGCTCGAGCAGACGGCCAAGGTGAACTCCAAGGGCGAGCGCGAGTGCATCAACATGTACGACATTCGCCTCCGCGACACCTACCCCTCGTGCGGCATGAACTGGCCCCCAGACTTGGTCAACGTCACCCCTTACTTGCGCAAAACCGAAGTTGTCAACGCCCTGCACATCAACCCCCAAAAGAACACCGGATGGAAGGAATGCAACGGTGCCGTTGGTGCCGCTTTCAGAGCTCCCAACTCTGCACCGTCGAGAGATTTCCTTCCCGACCTCCTCAAGGAGGTTCCCATTGTTTTGTTCTCCGGCGCCGAGGATCTTATCTGCAACCACATGGGAACTGAACAGATGATTGGCGACATGGAATGGAATGGTGGCAAGGGTTTCGAGCTTACTCCCGGCAACTGGGCTCCTCGCCGCGACTGGACGGTCGAGGGTGAAGCTGCTGGTTTCTGGCAGGAGGCCCGCAACCTCACCTACATTCTCTTCTACAACTCTTCTCACATGGTGCCCTTCGACTACGCTCGCCGAAGTCGCGATATGCTTGACCGTGTCATGAAGGTCGACATCAGCTCTGTTGGCGGCACGCCTACCGACTCCCGACTCGACGGCGAGACCGGCCCAGCCACCTCGGTCGGCAACATTGGCAACAGCACCTCCGACGACGAGGAAACGCAGAAGAAGCTGGACGATGCGAAATGGAAGGCATACTACCGCTCGGGCGAGATTGTCCTCATCATTGTTATCATCGCAGCGGGTGCTTGGGGTTGGTACGTCTGGAAGGAGCGCCGCAAGCGCAGGGGATACTCTGGCATTATGGGCAACACCCCTCCTACCACTCAAAGAGGCGCCGCGCGTGGTCTCGAGGGATTCCGTGATCGGAGGACTGGTCGTGACGTTGAGACGGGCGATTTCGATGAGAGCGAACTGGACGACTTGCACGTAACGACACCAACGATGGATAAAGACCGCTACAGTGTGGGAGGCGATAGCGATGATGAGGCTCATGAGAAGCCCTCCAGAGCAAACGGCAGCCGCTCAGCGCGGTAAGAGAGTCAACGGCAGCTTTGCAATGATATGCGAGGTTGGCACAGCTCGAACACTATCATTGATGCTCCTCCAAACAATGCATGGAAAGTCTAGCGAAGGTTATCTTTTTTCAAAGGGCAGAGGATGAATGAACATTAGGCTTCAGCACGGAAACGGAGTTTTATGCGATGTCTGAATAAGGATAGAAGCAAGAAGAGATCTTTTTCGTTCCATAGGGAAAATTTGGTTATTTTTCGTCTTGGCTACGGCCTGATACTTGAAGGATGCATCTACAGTTTCCCCATGCGAATCGTGCCTTTGTCCTATGCCAATGATTTGTATCTCTTCTCAAAGTCTAATCAGACTAGAGTTGTCCATTTTGTCCTACGCCCAAAACGCCCTCTTTCTCAAATGAAAGCGCCCTTTTGAAAAGTACCAATTTGACTTTGTTCGCCCAATGAACCGAACCGCCACCCAATGATTTGATGTTCCCCCAACCCCCTCGTGTAAAACGACGTGCATCTTGCATGGATATATGTGTGTGTGTTGTATGTGCCAGGCTTTCCCTTCCGTACCATGACTTTGTAAACGCCAGTCGATTGTCTTGTCTTGTTGTGTTGTTGTTGTTGTTGTTGTCCCCGGAAAAAAAAAAGAGTATTGACAGTTGAAGTGTGTGAGATGGGAGAAAAGAGTTGCCTTTTTTTTACAACTGGATATCGTTATTGAGGATCCGCACCTCCTCGCCGGGCTTGAAGGGCGGGAGGCCGATGTAGGGGCAGCCGTCGCACCGGAAGGCGTCGCCGAGGGCGCAGTTCCCGCAGGAGCCTACTTTTCCTTGGACGGTGAAGTCGACTTCGGCGAGGTCGTCCGCGCCGAGCTTGACTGCGGCGGACGCGGACGCGGACGCGAGGGCCTTGTCGGCGGAGGCGCGGGCGGCGTCGTCCTCGGCTGCGAGGCGCTCTGCCAGGCCGCAGGTGCAGTCTTTGCAGGCGCGGCGGCGTTTTCCTGCTTTGGGGGCGCATTCGGGGGCTGTTTTGAGGGGGGTTTTGTTAGTTGCGTTGCTGCTTTGGGGGGGGGGGGGAGGGTCCCTTGAAGGGGGGGGGGGGGAAAGGGGGGGGGAATGGGTAAATGGGAGTTGACGTACGGATGTTGATGGGGCGCGAGAGGTCTGCGTCCGTGAGGAGGGTGTCCTCGTCAATGAGGTCGTCGTCGTCGCCGTCGTCGTCCATGTCGAGGTCGTCGCTGAAGTCGACGAAGCCTACGCCCGCGGGGGGCGCGGAGACCGGGGGCGCGGTGGAGGGCTTGCTGTTCAAGGACACGGCGCCTCCGTTGTTGAGCGAAACGGCGCCGTCGCCGTTGACGACGCCGAGCTTCTTCTTCTTGTTGCCAAAGCTCAACGAAACGACCTGGTCTTCGCCGTACTCCGGCTTCGTGAAGCCACCACCGCCAGCCGAAACGAGACCGGCGAGGACGGCCTCGCGCGCGACGGCGGGGTCGTTTGCGAGGTTGCCGCCGTCTTGCGCCCTGACGTGGGCGCCGGGCTTGAGGGACTCCGCGACGGCGGAGAGGACCGCGCCGCGGTCTGCTGCGAGGAGGGCGGTGGATTCGACGCGGGAGCCGTCCGCGTCTGTGAGGACGAGGACGGCGTCGTAGGTTGCTGGGGGGAGGGCGACGAGGCGGGCGGCGAGGCGGTCGAGCATCTGGAGGTCTGTTGTGGCGCGGTCGTGGGTTGCGAGGAGGGATTGGAGCTTGTGGGGGTGGGACGCTATGGAGGGGGGCGCGAGGAGGAGGGTGCGGGTTGAGGATTGCATCGTGGGTGCGGTGGTTGTGGTTGTGGTTGTGGTGGCGGGGGTGAAGTCGAAGTCGGGGGTTGTGTCGAGGGTTACGAAGGAGGGTGCCATTTTGGGGAGATGGGTGACTCTTTTGTTGGAGTGCGAAGTGTTTTTCTCTTCGTTCTTTGCGGTGTGTGTGTGAAGATTGTCGGTGGGAGACGGGGGGAAATGTGAAGGGGGTCGGAAAAGGTTGTATAGGATATAGAGAGGTTGTGCGGTTGCGTTCTTTTTGCGGAATTGATTTGAGGAAGTTCCTGGCTTGGATTAGTCAATGACCAAGAAGGACGGCAAGAGAGAAAAAAAAAATAAAAACCACAAGAACTGTGTAGCGGGTTGTGAACGTACTGTAGGATGGCGGTGCTTGATAAGCGTGGAAAGGGTGAGGGGTCGGCGGGGTGGGCACCGTAATCTGGCAAGGGTTGTCACACGGTATTGCGTAGGTCCTGGTTCTGGCGGTGGGTTTGGTTCGGGGTCGGGTACGGGAGTAGACGAGGATTGAAGTGAGGCCTTCTTGTTGTATGTCGATGGACGTGGAGCGCGTAATGGGAGGGGAGCGGGAGGAGAGGAGGGGGGGGAAAGGTAAGTAATTAAGTGGACGTCGGGAAAAGGGTCCTGAGACGGAGATGCACGATTCTTTGCCTACAGATCTTTATCAGATCTCTTGTCTCTGTGCTTACGTTTACGGCGAAAATGAAGAGGCAAGGTACAACTATGTAAGGCAAGGTAGGGTGCCCGTGGATTTAGGGGTCCGAAAGCGGCGGCTAAAAAAGCATCCCCGCCCCCATCTACGCAATAAAAAAAGTTGACACTCACAATCACGAGCATGACATAGATGGGAAAAAGGCAGACACGGCAGACGCCAGAGTGACAGAAGCGACAAGGGGGTGGTGGTTGGAAATGCTGACGCTGCATTACTCCGTACAGTTACTCCTAGGACCTCTGGGATGGGGACAAATTGGCCCAACCAGCGAGTTTGCAATCCTCATTTCCAAACAACCACCCTTTCTACCCTTTTAACTCGTATTTCCTCGGCGGATACCCGCTGCAAATTCTCACTCGTAATGACTTTTCTCTTAGCCTCTTTCTTCCCCCAAAGGTGTGGGCGGCAAGAATTGGGAGTCATGGGCTGGACCCGACCGCACAGGGGACTTGACGGTCGGCGCCGCGGACAATGCACCGTGGCCACAGTGGGAATGACCGCTGACCAAACTGACAAAGGTGCATTCTCCGCAAGGTCATTGGTCGACTTCGAAGTATAACCCCCCCTTGGCGATGTTCATCCCTGCCCGACCGAGTCCCCCTTGGGCTCTTCTCGGGCTCCCCTTTCGCGGGGTCCAGTTCTGCAGGACTGTAACCCCCCTCCAGTGGCCCCCTCGCCATTCGGACTTGTTCGGCGCTGCTGCAACCTGCGATTCGGAACCCTGATTAAGCAGATTCTGCCGGGATCGGGTCGGATTGCTCCCTTGAGTAAGGTAAGGTTCGACACACGGGAAATACGGAGTACCAGAGCCGTGTTGGCCGTTTCTGTTTGTCATCTCGTCCGGCCGGCTGCGGACTGGTTCCCTTATGCCTTCCTTGGCAAACCTCCCCCCGCGCGCGCGCGACGATAATCACCGTCGGCCTTTATGGCCTGCTACGCCTTTACCTACCTTACCTACCTATCTATCTTAAGGTACCTTAAGATAGGCGAGGAAACTAGTCCGCTAGGTAAGGGTAGGTAGGCAAGTGAGTGATGTCAAGTCCATTGCCAAACTTTTGATTCGTCCCCAAGTGACCGGGTACTATATGCATTGTGATACATGAGAAAATTACTCGCTGGAGCTTTTGTCGTCTTGTTCTCCAGACGTCGATTCCAATATCCCGTGAGCCTCAACGCCGGTCCCGGAAAGTTGCCTCCTCTGTAGCTGCTCCACATCTCGACAACGACGACGACGACGTCGTCGACCGCAGTGACAACATGCTCTATGATGTGACTCGCGAACCCCTCTACAACTTGAAGCTGCTGCTCGTCGCCTTGACCTCCGCCTTGGCCTTGTTCCCGTCGAGCCCGACAACCTCGCCCTTGCGGTTGATCACCTTGACCCCGCCCTTCTTCAAATCCGCCATCGTGTCCTTCTGCATCTGCGCCTTCTTGCTGAGCGGCTTCTTGTCCGTCCCGCCCGCCTTGCGGATCCTCTCCTTCTCCCGCCGGCGCCGCCGCACCTTGTCCTCCCGCGACATCTCCTCCCGCGCCATCGGCAGCCCGCTCTTGCCCAGCACCACCTCGCCCTTCTCCGCCGTCTCCTTGCCGGCCTTGTACACCTCCTGCGGCGCAATCATGCTCTGCCCGCCGCTGACCCCCTGCGCCGTCGCCGGCTGCGCGTCCTCCATCGCGATCGTCGCCGCGTCCGACACCACCGTCAGCGACGGCGCCGCCGCCTTGGGCTTGTAGTGCCAGTTGCTCAGCGAGTCCAGCTTGGCGCTCAGGTCCTTCCACATGCGCTCGATCTCCGCCTCTTCTTTGGCGAGCTTCTCGTCCGACTTGCTGACGTAGTTGTCCGGGTCCGCGTTCTTGATGTGCTCCTCCTCGTAAATCTCCGCCAGGCCCTTGCCGGACTTGGAGTCGTCCAGCTCGATCAGGCCCCGGCGCGTGTTCTCGGGCATGTTCTCCGCGCCGGGCCGGCGCCGGGTGACCTCGTCAAAGTCCTGCGCCAGGATCCTCCGCTTGATGAGCTCCTCGATGCTCTCGCTGACCTCGGCCGTGATGATGGGGACGGGCTTGCCCAGGTGCTCAAACGACATGTCCTCCTCGAGCAGCGAGTTCATCGGGCGCTCGGCGGCGGACGCCTCGCCGGTCAGGGTCCACTGGCGCTTGGCGACCGACTCGGCCTCGAGCTTGCGGATCTCCTCGGCGAGCTTGGCCTGGCGCCTCTCGTGCGCGGACCGGCGCGACCGCGGGTCGCCCGCCGAGGCGTCGGACAGGGCGTCGTCCGAGTCGTCTCCGTGGTCAGAGTCGTCGTCAAAGAGGTCCTTCTTGACGTCCGCCATGGCGCGCTCGACGTCCTCCTCCTGGACTGCCTTGGGCGCGAACCGCACGGACTTGTTCTTCTTGTATTTGCCGTCCTTGGACGCCTTCTTCGCCGGCGGCGCGAAGAAGTCCTTGAAGTAGATGCCGTTCGCGTTGAACTCCTCCTCCTCGTTGTCCATGGCGTCGTCCATGTCCTCGTCATCACTGGCACCCTCGGGGGCGTTGAGGTCCATGTCGCCGAATGTGGGCCCGTCGTCTTCCGAGTCCCCCTCGTCCGAGCCGGCGTCGTCTTCCATATCGATGTCCTTGTCCTTGTTTTTTGATGAGCTGGACTTGGCTGATGGTGCCATGGGGTCGGCGTTCCAGTCGATATCTTCGTCGTCGCTGTTGGCGTCCGTGTTGGGGTCTCCTCGCGCATCCTGCTCTTCGAACCACTGGGTTTGCTTGTTGAAGGCGTCGATTGAGAAGAAACCGTCGTTGAGACCGTTGGGATCCTCAACGTATTCCTCCTCATCGTCCTCTTCTTCCTCGTCGTCTTCTTCGCCATCCTCTTCCTCATTGTCTTCGTCCATGTCTTCGAGATCACCCGTGAGACCCTCAACGTCCGAGCCCTCAAGCTCCTCCGCATCAGAGTCCTCTTCGGCGTCCTCCAGATCAGAGCCTGACAGCTCTTCCTCGTCACTGGAGCCCTCTTCGTCGTCGTCAATATCTTCGGAAGCCGTCTCGAAAGAGAGAATAGAGCTCTCTGAACCATTGTCCTCGTTCGTGACAACCTCATTCCGGTCCTCGAGCTCCTGTAGTGTCTCCTTGGAGTGGTTCAAAGCGCTCTGAATGATACGACGGGCCTGCTGCCAGACCTGGCTTGTCTCGAACCCGTCGACATGGACCTTGCGAATCTTGAGAACATCGGGTCTCGCGCCGCCGCCGTCAGCCCGCTTGCGCTTCTTCGTCGCCTCCTTCAGCAGGCGCAGCTGCTCGTCGCTAATCTGGCCGGCGAACGCATCGAGCGTGTCCTTGACGACCTGCAGAGAGGCGGACGGGATCGCGGGCGGCGGTTGGAGAAAGGCGTGTCGGTTCTGGGCGTCCAGGTTGTCGAAGAGGGCCTTTACGTCGACGACGCCGCCGTTGGGGAGCTGAGCGGCCATGCCGGGCGCAAATGTGAGGGTATTTGACGTCAGGGAGGAAGATGTGCTGCTGCCCGCCGCCATGATACTTTTTTTTTTTAATCGTGGCTCGCTCCCTCGGAATATGCGTGTTTCGGCCGTGCAAGAATTGGACTTTTTATTTTTTTGGTCGGACATGGGCTTGCGCTCTCCGTCAAAAAAATTTGGGACCCCGCAAAACGTCCGGGTTCGTGGGTCTAATCATGATTGGCCAATGAGATCTACGCTGCCTGTCAAACCGCGTTAGCTAATCGCTACAGTTCATCCGTTCTGCACCCTTTTGGGTCGGCAAGTATGAAATGATAGTGACATTCGCCATTGATTGCAAAGTGCAATCACTTGATGGTAGTATGTAAGACTATTGAATCGAAGTCGGAAGAACCTTACACAGAATCTTGTCAGCTACCTTGAATAGCGAAGTCCGAGGAACCAAGATTGGTTCAGATTGACCTCCGCCACTTTTATAGTCCAAACAAGTTGCAGTTATATTGAGAAGCTTCTAAGACGAATACCTGCATGAAGTTCCTGTACATTATTTGCTTGTGCCAGACGTCCGTCGTTGAATGCCCGCTGCTGCACTGTTGGTCAGATTCCAGAACGTCCCGGCGCGGTGGTGGGGCCGATCTGATCCCATGATTAAGGTACCTCCGAAAGATTACTAAGAACGGCGAGACCCCAACGGCCTCGACTTACACATCCCAGCCCGTCGGAACTTGCTTCGTCTCACACACTACTCTGGAATTCAAGGTATCTATAAGCTATCGGTACCAGAATTTCACAAGCCAAGCTCCCTGTCTGGCCAAAACACTATAGCAGTTTTGTCCCAAGAAACACGCGCAAATCGGTCTCACACGTAAGTCTTCCTTCTGGTTCTGACTCTAGAGTGGAGAAGCACCCAGTTGAACCCTTGAGCTCTTGTTACACCTTTGCCATCTTGAAGCATCTCCTTCTTTCATCATCATCTTTAAAATGCCATGGAAATATACTCTCAGTTTCATCTCGCTCGATCATTGGAATGAGAGATTCAATCACGGTATTCCCCATATGACTCACAAGCTAAACCTCTGAGCAGCACCGTCAAAACGAGGCGCGACTTCCCACTTAGACGCACTTTAAGTGAAAGGAAAAGAGGCTTAAGTTTGGTTTCAGTTTGACGAAAGCACGCCACGATCAGAGAATCCGCTATTCGCGGAAGGCGACGGATAGCCACGTTTTGGCACTCTCCGCGTCCGCAACGACCATTTTCCACGGCGTACACTGTCTAGTATACGTTACTGTCAGAGACTCTACAGCGTCCAACTTGACTTCAAAATGTCCAAAGTGGGCGTCACAGACGATCCGGCCGCAGCAGTCGCGGCATCCCGCTCCGATGGCAAGACCCATCTTCTACTATGCGCCAGCGGCTCGGTTGCCACAATCAAACTGCCCAACATCATCAAGGCCCTCGGCCACCACAAGAACCTCGCCATCAGAGTCATCCTCACGGCTTCGGCAACAGAGTTCCTGAACGGTTCAACAGAGGAGCAGCCCTCTCTTGCCGCAATAAGAGCACTGCCGAATGTTGAAGGCATTCACTTGGACGCGGACGAGTGGGTGCAACCTTGGCGGCGGGGTTCGTCGATTCTGCATATCGAGTTGCGGCGGTGTAAGTCGAGATATTTCTGTGCCATATTTTCACTTGCTCGGGTTTGCTAACGTCTACTTACTCGTGCAGGGGCTGATCTAATGCTCATCGCGCCACTCTCGGCAAACACATTGGCTAAAATCGTCAACGGCTTCTCAGACAACCTTCTGGTGAGCATCGAACAACTAATATTTACGTTCTGCACCGTTGCTAATTCTTCTGTAGACGAGTGTGGTCCGAGCATGGGATGCGGATGGACTCATCGACGGCCGGAAGAAGAAGATCCTCGTGGCTACCGCGATGAACTCGGCCATGTATGCGCATCCCATCACTGCAAAGCAGGTCAAGGTGCTCGAGGAGGAGTGGTCGTGGTTTGAGGTGTTGAGACCGATTGAGAAGACGCTTGCTTGCGGTGACACGGGGGGCGGTGCGATGATGTCGTGGGAGGACATAGTCAAGGTGACGGAGGCAAGGCTTGGCCTGTGATACCGTGTCACATAAGAAGTTATCGGAAGAAATTCAAATGAGGTTGTCCTCTTGGTATGTCTGATCTTATTTGTATGGCCGTTCTCTCTTTAGCTCACCTAGCCATCAAGGCATTGAGAAAATAGATAGAAACGAAAGCAGTAAGTGGGAAGGCCACTTACGGATGACGACAGACACGGCGTGGAGACTTGGTTATAGCACATAGTCCCAGCAAGCACGGTATTCTTTTTAGATTGCTTCTGTCAAGTTCTTGTTCCACATATCTTTTCATGCTGTACGAAGGCGGTTACCCAGTTGCCCCCCCCCCCCCCCCCAACGGTGATCCATTGGTCTATAACCAACAAGATATGTTAGACCGAATCGCTATGCATGTGCTACGTATGCACATAGTGAAGGAGAAGATCCGTCGGTTTGGAGCGGGCTGAGCGAGAGGAAAAGAAAGAGGGCGTACTGTCATCAATCAGGCAGATTCGTTCGTTCAACGCCTGTTAGAATGATCCAGAGAGCAGTCAGAATCAGAGTACCCGAGATGGGTATCGTGAGCTTGGGCTGGGGGATGACATTTGCCGTACACTGATTGGCGCTCCGGGCAGCCCACATGGAGTCCGACCTCGGTGACGTCGGTGAGCCAAGGCCCAAGCTCCCTCACCGAGAACCACACCTCGGATTACATCACCCATTCCGCAATCCCATGACATTTTCGCATTTCTCATCAACTGCCTTCCCCCGTTGACCACTCCTTCAACACACCCACTCCACAGCCAATATGTTCTCAAGGACGTTCCTCCGCTCAGTGAGTTCAGACAGACTCGATTCCAAGAATAGTCTAAACAGCTCCTACCGTCCTGGTGCGCAATCGCTAATCAATGGTGTTTTTGTCTATTCATAGAATTTCGCAAGGCAAGCCGTCCGGCCGGCGGCGCGCCCAATCGCCTTCCGGGCCCCGCTCCCCTTCCTCACCCAGCACCGCCTCATCTCCGACGAGACGAAGCAGGCCATCGAGAACGCCGTCGGCTCCGCGCCCGTCGTGCTCTTCATGAAGGGAACCCCCGAGACCCCCCAGTGCGGCTTCTCCCGCGCCTCGATCCAGATCCTCGGCCTCCAGGGCGTCGACCCCTCCAAGTTTGCCGCCTTCAACGTCCTGGCCGATCCCGAGCTGCGTCAAGGTATGTCGATACGCTCTGCACAGCAACTCGGAGCAAACGCACTGGCCTGGACTTTTGCATCGGAGCGAACGGAACGCTGACCTTTGGTGTTTGTGAGTAGGTATCAAGGAGTTCTCTGACTGGCCCACGATCCCCCAACTCTACGTCGACAAGGAGTTTGTCGGCGGGTGCGATATTCTCGTTTCCATGCACCAGAACGGCGAGCTGGCCAAGCTTCTCGAGGAGAAGAAGGTCCTTGCCGAGACCGAGGGCGAGGGCGAGAAGAAGGAGTAAGAGCAAAGGAAAGCCAGAAATCCCGCGCTGGAAAAGCGTTGAGAATTGTACAACTGTATCATACTAAAGGAAAGCGGCAAGCTATGCGTGGATCATAGCCGGAGGAAATAGAGCGGTATTTATTGGCAAAGACCTAAACACTTTTAATCATGTACTCCTTTTTACGCAGCTGAAAGTCACGTTGAAAGGATGATGTGGTAGGTGGGTGCGGCGATGCGATCCCCTTTTCCTCCTACGCAATCAAGTGAAGATATCGCGAGAGAAACCCAGAGGCTGGCGTTTCGATACAGCGAGATTCTTTCGCGCAATCAAGATCCAAAGGCGAACCTATTGTAACCGATAGGCACCATCGTTGGTTGGCATGCTGCACGGAGGCAAGTGACTCAAAGGAGCAAAAGACGGTTCCTCGATAATGGGATCGAACAAAAAACTAAACGTCGAAATATGATGCTCAAAGGGACTGAGATCCACACTCGGGTCTTCCCCCATGAACCCCTCGACCACCTACCCCGAGTCGCTTAGTGATAGGTTTGAACGCTGCGTCGAATATACGGTGACCGGGTGACTAGGAACCTCAATGATGAATATGGGATGAATACTATGACAGTCGTACCTTTCGAATGACAGAAGACTAGCTCCAGTCCCATTTTCCACATCATGGTCATAATATTACGGCTACAAATTATCTGGAAACTCGACCTCAGGGCACCTTAGAGTGCCGGGTACGCAGCACCGTCACCGCGCGGGTCACTTCCCGCAGACCACACGCCCGTCCCCTCAACCGTATCGACGGTATGTCTGATGATCTGTCCGCGGCCAAACAGCCCCCTCTCAGATCCGGTAACCACCTCAACCTTGTGCCCGAGCTTCCGCAGACCCTCCACCGTCTCCTCCGGCATGCCCTCCTCCACGCTGACAGTCCAGTCGAAGTCGGCGTCCCTCTCGGGCAGGCCCGCAACGATACACACGCGCGGCGCATCGAGCGTCTGCTGCGGCGTGAGACCCGCGACCAGCTGGCCGAGGAGAACCTGCACGTGGCCCTGGGGCTGCATGAACCCGCCCATGACGCCGAAAGCGCTGTGCAGCGACCCGTCCGCCGCGTTGGTCACCATGCCGGGGATGATGGTGTGGTAGGGCCGCTTCCTGGGCGCCAGCCTGTTGGGGTGGTCCGCGTCGAGGCTGAAGTTGGCGCCGCGGTTCTGCAGCGTGAAGCCGCAGCCCTTGGGGATGATGCAGGTGCCGAAACCGCCGTAGTTGCTGTTGATGAAGGACGCGGCGTTGCCGTGCTCGTCCGAGACGGAGAAGTAGACGGTGTCGCTGCTCTGGAGGGCGGGGGAGACGTGTTTGGGGGGCTCGCCGACGTGGAGCTTCTGCATGGCCTTTGTCGGGTCGAAGAGCTTTGCGCGGGCGGCCGAGTACTCGCGCGAGATGAGGCCGGCCGAGGGCACGGTGACGACGTTGGGGTCCGTGACGTACCAGCTCGCGTCGGTGAAGCCGAGGCGGAGGGCCTCGATGATGGCGTGGAGGTAGGGCGCCGTGTTGTGGTCTTCTGCGGACCAGGCAGGGACGACGCCCGAGTCCTGGAGCTCCTGGATGATGCCGAGGGCCATGAGGGCGACGATGCCCTGGCCGTTGGGCGGGTGCTCCCAGACCTCGACGGCACCGTCGCCGCCGCCGCCGGAAGATGCGCCGTTGGCCTCCTTTTTGAGGGCAGGCTTGAACTTGAGTGAGATTGGGTCGACGGGCTCGCTTCCCAGCTCGAGGTGGTGGGCCAGATCGTCGAGTTCCAGGTGGCCGCCGAGATCCTTGACGACCTTGACCAGCTCTTCGGCGATGCGCCCCGTGTAGAAGCCCTTCTTGCCCTCCTTTGCGAGAGTGCGGAAGGTCTGCGCCAGGGTGGGGTTCTTCATGATCTCGCCGGGGTTGGGCGCTCTCACGCCGTCTGACGCGTTGGGGTCCTTCTTCAGCATTTCTGAGAAGTTGGGAGATGCCTCTCTGATCTGCGGCTCTGCTGTGTTCCACTGTCAAAGGTTTCAGTAACCACATCTAGATAATTGTCTACCCACGACTTGAAATCATGAGATCATAGAAGATTTGAGAACGTACGTAGTGGCTCGTCAGCTCCGAGACGGGGAATCCCTTCTCTCCGAGCTCAATAGCTGGGGACAGCACCCGCTCAAGGGAAACTTTGCCGCTGCCGAAGCGCTCGATGGTGTCGACCCAGCCTGAGGCGGCACCGGGGACGGTCACGGCGTGGACGCTCTTCATGGGGATCTTGCCCGATGCGCCCTCCTTGATTCCGAGGTCCTTACGGATGGTCTCGAGCGTCGACTTCTGAGCCGAACGGCCGGAGCCGTTCATGGCCGAGACCTTCTTGGTTGCTGCATCGTAGAAGAGGATGAACATGTCACCGCCGATGCCAGTGGAGCACGGCTCTGTCATGTTCAGTCCGGCAGCTAGAAACAAGGCATATTCATTAGCGATCTGGTTTCACTTTTCAAAACGATTGCTTCATTTCGAGGACGCCGATAAACCGGGTGGTTCGACTAACCAACTGCAACGGCGGCATCCTGATCACTTGCTGTTAGTCTTGATCGTGGATATATTGACTCGGCAGAGTGAGGCGCGACTTACAGCGGCATTACCGCCAGCTTGGAGAATTTCGATACCGCATTTTGCGGCCAGCGGCTGCGTGCATGATACGATTCCCTTTGTGCTGTGAACGACACTCCGTCGGCTAGCGAACTTTGAGAATTCGCTTGCTTGCGCCGAGTGGAGGGACTCGCTGGTGAGGGGCATGGTGAGTCGCGCGCGGTGCGGGGTTATCGATCGCGATAACCGATAGGGAACGGTGGTGATGATGAGATGGCGGGGCAAGTCTGAATAGGGGGCCAGAGGACGTATTATGAGATGAAAGGCGATGTTGTTTCAGTCTCTTTGGGAGAATAAATAATCAAAGGTCAATGATTTGTATGAGACCTCTGAAAAATGTAGATGGCGTCTGTCAAACAAGGGCGTAATGTGCAGCGAGTTCGGAGATGGGAATGCGCAAGGACAGGTACACAGATAGATTAGTCCCCCTTAGTCCGGGTCCAGGTTTTCGGGGAATCTAGCCGATGAAGAGGGATCAGGTTGTCCAGTCGACGGGGGATATAATGCCGGTAGTCGGTTAAGGAGGAGCAGCAGTCAATAGGATAGGTCAGAACTTGAGCGTTGAAGATATAATGATCCTGTACGTAATGCCTAGGTTCAGGCTTCCCAGGGTGGTTACCGAGAGAGGTAGGTCGATGAGTGAACGGCGCGGTACGGAGCAGGATGTGGACGGGGAAAACTGGCGCTAGTGGAGTTTGTGCTCCGCATGAGAAGCCCACCCGGGGTAGATGCCGAGAAATGAGGATGCTCGCGAAGTTGGCAACTCAGTTGACAAAGTGAGTAGTGCGTGAGTTCAAGTGTTCCGAGCGAGAGTGAAGTATGGATGTCGACACGGGGCGCGGAGGAGTCTTGAGTGATGACTTTTGATTTTCAGGAGAAAGTCTGTTTATTCAATTGACATGTTGCACGTCCTTCATTAGCTAAGTAGCTAAGATGGAATGGCAGATGGAGGAGAACAACTTATATAAGCCATCATTAGAATGTATTTAGGTCATTCATTACACGTGGGACTATCCCACGCGGTAGGACAATGTCAGACAAGCGCAAGGAGGGAGGGGTTCTCTCAACATCTCAAGTATCCGGTCAGGGAAGAAAAGACCCCGAAACGGTCTCTTTTCAGCACTGGCGTTCCCACTGTAACGCCGCACCGGCGGCCGCCGCCGGTAAAAGGTCCGAAACTCGGGGCTTGTTTCAACGGCGCCAGTGTGGCATTGTAGCACGGCCGTCAATGATGGAGGAAGTGCAGAGGTAGCTGTAATTAGAGCAGCAAGTTGTCAAGCGAATGGGGAAAGTCTAGAAATGAGAAATTGGAATTATTGAACTTTCTCATGTACATTACATCCTTTTCCAGCAGCGACTTGGGTTCGTCATCCCATGTTCTTGGCCCGTCTTCCTTGTTATGCCCTCGGCGTCAGAACCTCATGACCAATCACCCAATCCAGCACTGCACTCTTCCGTCATATAGCAAGTTGGACCCAGACAGGCGGATCATCCCGCCGGTTGTAAAAGCCTACGACTGCGAACTGACACCCCGAAACGTGGGTCTGATCCGAATGACGATCGCGAGCCCAGCCAAGCCGGACTTTTAGACTCCTTGCCCAGAGAACTAGAACCAAATAGCCCAGACACCCTTCTGCAGGAAGAAAACCTCGCCTTCTAGAACGAACTCAAAAATAAGCAGTACTGGATGGGCGCAGGGATGGGAGCTCTAATTCGCATCAACCGGCTCTCCCCCTCCAACTCAATCAAGACCTCCATCTTCTCCAGAGCAGAGGAAGAAAAGGACAGCGTGTCAGTGATTCGCCGTTGGAAGAACCCCAATGAGGGCAGCCTATGCGATGAAAGTGTTTCAGGTCATCTAGGTGTTCTAATTGCGCTTGTCGTCTTTTGTCCAACATGTTCATGCAGCACTGACTCTATACTGCACACGTCGTCTGGCCGTTAGGATGATTGGGCAGTCACATGCTCGTGACGTTGACTGACCTACTAATGTGTGTGTGAGGCAATTGACATCGTTCCTCACACTTTTGGCTCTCACGCTCCACCAACTCTTGAGTCTGGCCATAGTCTCGTAGATGCTGGCACCATCTCTCAAAGAATCCGTCATTCTAGGTAACACCTCTTGCTCTGGCCTGGGAAATTGCTCAACCTGCGATTGGCTCGACAGCTCATGTGAGAAACAGACACTGACATTATCTTCAATACAACCCCGATGGCCTTGAAACAACGTTGATTTCCTAGAGTTGCATCCGAGTACACTATGATGCTACCCACATACCTCTGGAGAATTTCTCTCTGAGCGCTGTCAGCTCGCTGTCAGCTCATTGTCGTCCGACTGATACTTCGCGATTCGAAACCTCGAAAACTGTAGTCAGCGAGCCAGCTGGTCTCGTGTTCTTGTCTTCTGATGTTTTTGCAATGTCCCATAGAATTGGCGAATCCAACTTGAGATGGTGTCTCCCAACTTCGACCCGGTGCGCTTTGCGTCTCTAGCCCTGATGCTCTAGTTTGATCTTTGGAAACGAAGGCCATTGGAATGATATGATGAGGGAGCATCTACCCTGATGTCGAATGAGTTGACTCTGCCCTCGCAACCGACGATACTGAAGCCGTAGTGGACAGTTTGCTTGATCATCTGGGGCTCTAGCGTCTATTCACAACATAATTGACTGATAAGAGTTCTTATAACAGGGAGTTTTGAGATGCGTACCTAATACTGGACTACCAGCCGCATTATAGAAGATTAAAGTTACTGTGACCTGCGTAAGCAGGAGGCTATTCAGGGGTACCCTTATCATTCAACATCGAACTTGGCTTTTCTTTTGTTCGGGCTGGTTAATAACGACTATCTACAAACCCATCAGGCCACGTCTACGGAAAATCCCTATATTAATTTCTCTCCCTGCTGGATCTGCACACTAATTTGACAGGATTCATCCCAATTGCTCATATCTTGAATCGGAATCCATGCGCCGCCGCCTCTCCCGGCGCAGCATTGATAGCCCCCTCGACGTGCTCCCCCCTCTCCAACTTGCGATTCAACCCCACCAACACAAACCTCAACACCGTCGCCGCGCAAATGGCAATAAAGCACGCAACGCAGTTGTGAATGAACGCCGCCGTGTACTGCGGGCTGTCCTTCTTGGGGTACAAGTAACTCGCGTAAATGCTGCTGCAGTTGCTAACGGCATTGATAAACGCCAGCGCGGCGGCTCTCTTGGCGGGAGGACGCGGCAGGGTGTTGCTGATCCAGGCCAGCGCCGTGGTGTAGCCCGTGTAGACGCCGGGAACGAGAAGCATCATGGCGACGTAGCGCGGGGCGGTCGCGTGCGTTGCGGCGCCGAGGATGAAGGCCGCCATGGCGACGCAGAGGGGCACGACGATGTGGAAGTAGCGCTCGCCCGTGCGGTCGGCGTGCCAGGCGTTGATGCAGGTCGTGATGACGCAGAGAACGTAGGGCGGGCAGGTTAGGAGGAGGGAGATGACGGAGTTGTAGCCGAGGGTCTGCACGACGGTGGGGAAGAAGTTTGTGATGGAGGCCGAGGCGACGATGCAGAAGATGAGGACCAGCTGGGATGAGGTGTGTTAGTCTATGCAAATGAGGGAAGAGGGAGAGTATGACTTACCAGAATCCACGTCTTGACATCCTCCAACGCCGTCTTGAACCCGTGCCAAAACGTCTGCTCCCCGCTATTCTTCCAATCATCCTCGCCGATATCCTCCTCCAGCCTCCAGACCGCGAGCGCCGTCTCCTCCTCGCTCAACCACGACGTCGTCCGCGGAAAATTGGGCAGCACGAAAAAGGCCGCAAACGCAACGCCGACGGTCACGACCCCTTCGATGAGGAACAGCCACTGCCAGGCGCCGAGCCCGCGCGCGCCGTCCATGTTGCCCGTGATACCCGCCGAGATGAGGCCCGAAAAGGCGCCCGAGATGAGGGAGCCTGTGTAGAGGATCGTCGTGCGCAGGCCGAGCTCCTCGCGCGTGTACCAGCAGGAGAGGTAGTAGAGGCAGCCCGGGAAGTAGGCGGCCTCGACGAAGCCGAGGACGAAGCGGATTACGAGGAGGCCTGCGTAGTTGCGGCAGGCGGCGGTCGCGGCGGAGATGACGCCCCAGATTACCATCTTGAATTGCGGTATCGTTAGTGATCTATAGAAAGGGACTTTGATGGCATGGTTACTGAAGTGGGATGAGTGAGCTTTTACTTACACATGTTGGCAGGTACAGCGCAGGCTTCCCAATCTTATTGAGAAACAGGTTTGAAGGCACCTGCATGAGAAGATATCCGACAAACAAGATACTCACAGCCGTCTGGAACTGGTTCGAATTCGGGTCGAGATTGAGATCTCGCTCCAAACCCGCCAGACGCGCCGCGGCGATGTTGTTCCTGTCAATGTAGTTCCTACGAATTCATGGGTCAGCAGATACTCTCGGCCAAGAACCGCAAAGCAACATTGTATTTGCGAGAAAAATAATTAGAATAACAATCTCCTTTCTTTACTTACAAGATGTACATAAGAACAATCATGGGAAGCAAGCGAATGTCCACCTTGCGCTTCAGCTTCTTCTCAAGCTCGACGCGGTATTCATGCGACATGGCCGCGACGATGGGCGGCGGCTGCAGCCCGCGCCGCTCGGCCTCGAGGGACAGCTTTGGCGGCACATCTTCCAGGTCGCCGGCGCGGTGTTCGTGATGTAGTGAGGCGTGGTCCACCTCGGACTGCTTCCCGTCTGCCATCTTTATTCCCCCAACAGTTGTCGTGATCTTTTGGGGGAGCCTTCCTTGGAGAGTTGTAGATTGGACGGATGGTTGATTCGGGGTCTGTCTGCCCTCACAAGAACACTTCGTTTCACTCCGTCTCGCTGGTGATCGAGTATGTGCGTGACAGTAGTCCCGTCCTCAAGTAAGGTACTAGTAGGCGATGTTTTAACTCAATTGCGCAGCGGACCTACCTCTTTTTGAACTCCGCACATTACCCCAGATATGGCACATGGCTTCCCGCAGCGGAAAAAGCGAAAAGAGCGGCATGCATGGGTGGTTTCGTCCCAGCTTTTCCCCATGTCGGGATAATCACCGTTCCACTACCACCCCTCTGAGCGATGGGGTTACATATTCCCAGCCATTCACAATCGAGACCGGGGGAAAGTAGGTACTGCTTCTTGACTGTAGTGACGAAGATCTCTCCACTAGCTCTTCATTACTGTATTCTCTCCGCATCTCCTAAGTAGTCCCCGCGGCGGTAGTCGACATCGGTCCGATGAGTACCGACTGACGTCCTCAGTCATGGCAAAGTGAATGCTCACACACCAGTGATGGAGGAATCATCGAAATATGTCTCGTTGAAAGACAAGCTATGAGATGTCAGGTGAGTAACAACCGAGTGAATCTATGAAGCTGCATCCGAATCCTTTTCCCAACCACTCGGCATCGATCACTAATTGCTTTTTTCCTCATCAATCTATCAACCTATCAAATCACACGACATCATACGAAGAGTATCAAGCCAAGACTCCATTTTTCGTTCTCGCGTTCGGAGTAAGAGTCCAGAAACAGAAAAGCACCAAATGACAGCTCAGCGTTAAGCTTGAAATGCAAACGGCTCGTTGGTCCCTAGGAGATCCCCACGCACGGAAAAGCGTTCACGTATCCATTCCATGACCATCCGAAATCCGGGGTTGGAGGCGGAATGATGCGGGGAAATGGGGGGAGAAGCGCTGGGAGTCGAGACGAATGACCGGGGTAGAGGGGCGGAGTAACTCCGCAACCATTTGCGGAAACCAAGTTGCAAGATGTATATCGAACGATTGCGGTGAAAGGGGTTACGCCAGAAAGAAAGGTTGAGTTCGGGGCGATGACGGCACCCGAAAGGGGAGCTTTGGGGGCGACAGCTTTTTTGCTGTGCCGCATGGGAACGAAGAAGCTTGATCTCTGCTCGTGACCAATCATGTCGATAACGCAGATAATTCAACCGAACTACCCACGGAATTCGACATGTTGGCAAACTGGTCGTTGGGATATTGGAACGAATGACGGCATGGTTTTGGGTCTGTCTATCTCATGATTGGACCGGCTCTACGAGTACATATTGGGGGTGTTCAGCTAAAGCCGGCACATGGGCCGGCACGGCACCGAAACGGGAACCGAGCGTCTCCACAAAAGACCAAGAGGGTATGTTCCACTTTACCGGCTCGGCACTTTAATCAAGATGGAAAGCCGAGCGGAACCAAGCTTTCGGCCCAGACTTGCGGCTCCGCGGGGGCCGGACGACCGGCGAAGCCAGACAACACCGGGGTAGGGGGGGGGGGGGGGAGACTAGAGTGCCGGGGCCGAATAATTCGCCAAAGCAATGAGGTAAAGCAAACAAAATCATCAATCAGACATTGATTCGGCCATTGGAGAGCATTCCATGGGGTTGCAACCTTTGTATTATGATTATATATACAAGATAGAAGAAATAAGGAATGTACAAAAAACAATTACTGTGTGTTTACCCAAGAACTCCCGGATTAAGAGATGGAGATCTGTGACATAGGAGAACATTTCATGACGTTATTTGTCGTTTGTTATGTGCAAGAGTGTTGAAGTGTGTGCATGTGTGCGTGTGTGCAGTGGATGACCGGGCGGAGATGGAGCGACTTAGACACCAGAGTCCTCCTGGTGAACAGACTCCTCCTCGGCATAGGTCCTCCAGTTGGCGCAGGTGCTGTTGAGGGTATCCTCGTTGGTGATGGCCGCGATCTCGGTGGGACGCTCGATGAGCTGGAGCGCGAAGCCGAGGGAAGTGTGCCAGCCAATCTGTGATAATGTCAGTATATGGGAAATCGAAAGTGTATTGAAGGGCGGCGAAAAGGACTCACGTGGCAGTGCATCAGCCAGACACCTGGGTTGTCGGTGTAGAATCCGATGACGAGGTACCCGGAGCCGGGCAGCATGGCGACGTCGCGGCGGGGCGCGTTGACGGTCTGCAGTGCGACGGAGGAGTCGTAGGTGCCCGTGGCCTGGGCGAGGACCCAGAAGTCGTGGCCGTGAAGGTGGATGGGGTGGGCGAGGCCGATGGGGTTCTGGATGATGAAGTGCACCCAGACGTTGGCCTGGTCGAGGTGGACGATGTTTTGCTGGGTGGAGAAGGTGTCGTTGCCTCCGAGGACCTGTTCGACGGCTGGTTGTCAAATGTTAGTATCATATTGCCGTTGCATATTTGTGGAAGGGAGGCTTACTAGGGTAGTCCCAGTCGGAGAGGAAGGTGCTGTTGTTCAGAGTCCACTTGAACTGGCTGCTGACGGTCTGGAGACCGACGGTGAGGGTGTCGTCGTAGGTCTGCTGGCCGGCTTCGAGAGCGACAACAGGAACGAGGTTGGACATGCTCTCGTCGAGGCAGTTGTCCATGTAAGTGTGCGCCTCGGAAGTGGGGTCGGCAGTGGAAGTAGAGTCGTAGCGGACGATGCCCTTGATGTCGAGCGTGTTCTCGTTCTCACTGCAGGTGAGCTGGGGGATGGCGCGGAGCCAGTAGTCGCCGGTGCTCTCGGTGGCGCGGACGATAACGTCGTAGCGCTGGCCGATGCCGATGGAGACGGCAGTGGTGTTGTAAGGGTTCATGGGGACGAAGTCGGCCGAGATGACCTCGAGAGTGTGGTTGTCAACCATGAACTTCCACATGGTGTCGATGGCGGCGTTGACGAGGCGCATGCGGTAGGACTTGCCGGCCTCGAAGGCCGTGGTGAAGCGGGAGCCGGCGCCGTCGTACATGCCTGTGCCGTTAATGAGACCGGTCTGGGCGCGGGGCGGGCCGTTGCTGGCGGCTTCTTCGTAAAGCTCGTCGGTGGTGCGGTGGAACCAGTCGCTCAGAACGATTGTGCCGAGATCCTCGTCGTAGGGGGCCGAAGCGGGACCGTGGACAATCATTCCGCCAAAGACACCGTTCCTGTTCGAGCTTGTTAGGTTCATGTCGAGAGATGCGAAGCTTTGTGGAACAATGATCTTACCAGGCCTGGAGAGCAAAGTGGCTGTGGTACCAGGACGTGCCGTACTGGGAAGCGTGCCAGGTGTAGGTGATGGAGTCGCCGGGAGCAGTAGGGCATTGAGTGATGGAAGCAACGCCGTCAGCCTCGTTGGTGTAGTTCTGGCGGATACCGTGGAAGTGAATGCTGGTGCCGTTGTTCTGAAGAGAGTTCTTGACGTGGACGACTGAGATGATGATGTTAGTAAACTCAAAAACACCTTAAGCTCCTTGATATCAGAAACACTTACCAACAGTGTCACCCCAGTCAGCAATGATGGTAGGTCCAGGAACAGTTCCGTTGATGGAAAGAACCATGCGCTCAACGCCGTCAGGAGCCATGGTGGTGTTCGTGACCTCGAACCAGTACTCGCGGATGACGCCCGTGTTGGGAGCCTCCTCGTACCAGTTGGTCGAGAGATCGTGGGTGCCATCCCAGCAAGAAGGGTTGAGGGCGGAGTCAAAGACGCAGTCTTGACGCTTTTCAAGTGTGCTCGGAGCAGCAGACGAAGGGGCGCCTGAGATCAAGGCAGGGAACAGGAGCGCGAAGCATCCCAAAATTGAGCGTTTATACATGGCGAGAAGCGATGTACTACAGAACGAATGTAGAATAAACGATTGGAAAGTTTGAGAATCAACGAGTGATTGTGTGAGAAACTGCCTCAAAAACGAATGAAGGCAAGATGATGATGGAAGGAAGGAAGACCGAGGCTTGAAGAAGCGAGTGATGGTGGCTAAGATAACTTTCACTCCAGAGACGGGCAGACTTGCCTCGTCTTATAGAAATCGAACACGAGCTTTCGAGCCCATCACGAACAGACAGGCTGGACGAATAGAGGGTCTCTCTCGCCAAGTTTGACGCCGTCTTGGCTAGAACGAGATACCCCGATTGTGAATCACTGAATTCGCAATCCCAACTTGCAGCGTTCCCTTCGATGTTGCGCTCTGAGGGCCTAGTTCGGTGCCAGAGGCCGACCACCCCTGACTCGAAGAGACGGCGCGCCCACATCCACATGGGAGGCACATCGCTCGTTCGACCAGGTAGGTTTGGTGAGATGTGAAGGAGGAGTGTCGTCGGTTACTCGGCCGCTCGGCCGTGACATCGACTCCGGTGGACGAACTCCATGCTTGGCTGGCAACTATCGAACATTGTGCCTATACGAGGAATCGGTACCCTTGTCGAAAACCAACGTTGAGAGAAAAGGAGGGTCTGCTGTCAGTCACAAGGATCCATGCTGCGCTCACTTTCTCGCTTTCTGCTGCCGAAAACCATCGTCGGGCGTTGTTTCCCTTATTCCGGTGGGCCACTTTGACGAACCCCCCCTCCCCTCCCCTGAGCCCAGTTCGATATGGATGTCCTACATGGATCATGTAAGCCTGCATATAGGCGCCATTCCGGTGAATATGTGCGTTGAAATTTGCAGCTTTGTCAAAGGAGGCAGGGCAAGAGAGGTCCCCATATTCTTGGCCCGTCATGCCCTCGTCTGAAGTTCAGGCGGCTAGGCAAGTAAGACACCGGTGAGGGTGGGAACAAGATGGAGATTTGTCGTTGATCGCCAAGTCCGTCCACATGCTTAGTCGATTCAGAATGAGGTTCGTCTACGACTCTCTCTGTAGTCAGCGTCTTCTTTCCCCATCGAAACAAGTGCTCGAAACTGGCTGACGCGTATCTGTAGCCCGTACAGGCTACAGCAGACAGGCAGGACTATCGAAACCGTGCTTGTGTGGCTGCATTAGCCCCGCGGGTACGGATACAGAGTATCATCAGGCCCGAACCCCGTGCGCCGTTGTTTCTTCTGCAATGGATTACTCCGAACGAAGCGAACGAAACATGGAATGACATTGACGTCTTCCATGTCCGTGGGTTGTCTTGTTCAACGGCGATCAGGACCGGAGAAATGTCCTTGAGATGAGCCATGCCTAATTCGGCATCATGGTTTGACTAATAGGGATCCTCACCACTAAGAAACCTAGACTTTAGGAGCCTCATCGTGCCCAAACTAGATGGGGGAGAAGGGGGATGTTCCTATCTTGGCTGCCCAATAAGATAGAGCCGAAAGCCAAGCATTACGCGGGAAACCCCGTTGGCGGTTAGCGTAATAGGCTGGATGGAAACATTGACGGCGAGAAAGCTCTGATCGGGCCAGTAGTATGATAAGACGGGATATAGCAGAAGAGCGCAAAAATTGCTGTTGAACCGTTCGACGTCCGAATCTGTGGCGTTGCTCCGCTGCGTATGGGCGGACGAGCAGACGCGTCTTGGCAAGGATATCCCATCCTTTAAGCCGCCGGGGCCCCATTGTGGCCGCGGTCAACGTCATCCAATGCAACGGCGTCAAAACGAAAACCGTTCGATATGGCATGGGCGCGTCAAAAAGGGACAAGGGAAGTAAAGTGTGGGGTGGGGGGTCAGGGTGATATGGAGAAGATTCAAGCCAACACGGCTAGTTTCCCAGTGGCCAAGACAAAGACTTCTGAATGGAGTATACTGTATACCCTAACGAGGTTGCAGCCTTGCTGGAACACACGGAGAAGGGAAATAATCGTAAAACAATAGAGATTCGGTGACCGGTGGCGTTTGCAACTATGTTGAGCCTCTGACTCGGAAAAAGCAACGTCAAGCCTCCAACGGCGGTGGAAATTGTTTGATGTTTGCAGGTCCTACCGTCCTAGCTGCAGCTCGTCTGGCTCCCCCGCGCAAAGCTGTCTTTGAGACGCGCTTGCTGGGAAGTCTCGGACTCAGTGCAACGGTAACGCCGCATGTTTTTGCCAGTCCCACGTGTGTTGGGTGGCGTTCACTGCGTTGGAAGCCCCCTATCGTGGGGTTAAGTGCCATTGACAGCGGCGAACGTTGGCTGATCAGGGGAAACACATCGTCAAGATTCGGGACGAAAGACGCGAAGAGAGACCCAAGAGTTGACGAAGTGCGAACATGGGACGGCAAGACCAAGACCTGGTTCCGAATGTAGGATCACCCGCAGTATCTCGATTATCGATGACGAGGGAGGGGCTGTTGCGAACAACGGAGTACGTGGAAATCAACCATCAAGCAGCTTCCACGGCTGGAATGGCAACTCAGAACCGAGAGCGAGCGCTTCTCGTGTGCCGGATCAGCACGACTCTTTTCCTCTTGGTAATTAGACTCTGAATTCAATCTCGTTATCATCTTGCAAGCGCGCAAAGTATGCTTGATTAGAAGAAGCTCCCGTCAAGTCTCCGTAGCGGGCTTAGGCGCCATTTGCGGGAAGCACCATCGGACTGCGATTGCGTACGTAGTCCCTGGCTCCCTGCGGGGGGCCAAGGGAGTATCAATGGTCAGTAGGCACGCAAAGAGCAGGGGGGGTTGGTACACTCAAGACAGGAGAGGGGCGGTTGGCTGGCCGTTGGTGACGGAGAGATAGGTATGGAGATAGCGCGAGAGAGAGAGACAGACAGAAGAGGGACACCTGACGCAGGTGAGATGCTAGCCTCGTGTAGGTTGGCAGGATCCATTATGCAAGTAAGAAGAGGAAGAAAGAACGGAGCAGTCCCCCGATAGCTATACACCCTTGTCTTTGTGTCCTGTCGAGCAAGAAGGGAGTGGGGTTTGGCGGCGTTGACAGGGTACGAGAGCACGAGGGGAGGCTCATGTGCTTGTCAAAGATGTCGGCTGGCGATGTTTTGCTGTTGGGTTTGTGGGTACATGTATCTGAAGCAGGGGGGTATGATGGGTGATGGATGATGGGTGGTTGAAGATGGAGGAGTATCGATGTATGGTATCATGGAGGATGGAGGAGAGGAGGATGAACTGTGGACAATGGCAGAAAACATCGCAAAGTGCCAATGGCAAGAACCTCGCCTCCGAAACTTCCCCTGTCACCCAATGATCCACCCATTCAGACTTTACTCCTTCTTCCCCTTCCCAAGATCCCAAGTTCCCAAGTCTGAGTCTGTCCTGCCACCCCTTCACCCCTGCTTGGCCGCGCAAGCCTCATCTCTGGATGCTACCTCTTTTAGAGCCCACCAGCGTGGCCCCCCGCAAGGGTGCGTTAGCGGACAGTGCACAGCGCTAGACAAATGCCGGTTCCCGCATTGCATGGCACTACTACCGGAATGTCTTAGCTCACCGGCGCCAGGGGCTACCCTGAGCCGCCATTTCGACGACGACGACGACGACCACAACCACGGACTGCAACTTCCTCCCAGCCCAAACCTCGTCCGCTCACCACACCTACACAGTACTCCGTTCTCGCGGGATTCAATCCGCGGGTTGCCCAGTGTAACGACGACATCGCCGCTTGCAGCAAACTTCACCTCATCGACGGAACGACACTCTGCTATCTTCCTTGAACCCACCATCATCCAACTTCAACCACCTCAGAATAGCGAGAACATGTCACCATCAAGTAACATCATCTCGTCGATAACACCGTACCGTCATCCGGAGATTCGCCGCCATCGCCGGATCTCCATTTTTGTTCGTCTCCCATGGCCGGAATAGGCAATAAAGTCTTGGCATCTCCAACCTCTCCATCACGGTGCTGCCGAAGTCGCTCGCATCAAATTTCGCCTCTGCCCCTCTATACCCCCCTTCGAGATAACCTTCTTCCAGAGTTCAGCTCGACGGGTCATCGATCGCCGTTCGTTGGTGTGTACTTTATCGGTTGCTCCCGAAATTCGTTCATGGGGGGATTGCGAGCTCCCAAAAAGCAACAGTGTATATGCTTAATCCTTAGACTCTCTGGATTGCCTGCCGCCTCTTCGAGGTTCATGCCGAACATTCTCGCAATCGATCCACTGATACGATGGTATAGGAACTCTAACCTAGTCGTATAGGTCACATGCCGGCCACATAACGGCTGGCTTCCTTTGCTCAAGTGAGAAGAGCGAATGATTCAGACATCTGCAGAGCTCAGGGAGTCCATGGGCCAATATTTCATCTGCCGAACCGAATCACGTCCCAGCGTCTACTACCTCGAAGAAGCGCTGTCTTTGTGGTAGGACTCGGCGAATACGGCCCAGACGCAATACATACGATCACTTGCTTTCACCGCCGTTTCCCCTGGATCGAATACTATGCTCTTGACTCCTGACACGCCCGCAACCCGTACACCTGCAGCAGACCATCTAAGCAACCTCTTGGGTTTCTCCGTCACAATATCCTAATGCGAAGCAGTCACTATCACAGGATAGTCAGGTCCACAAACAAAATTTCCGTGTGCTCTCATCACGGCCTTCGGCCACCAACAAGTCTTGGTCCGTGTGTTCCGGCCATAACCATCGACTTGGCGGATTCTCGGCCTCGGGCCATGATCGTTCACCGAGATATCCCGCCCCGTGCTCCATGGTCTTGGCACAACTGCACCCCGCTTGCTCTATGCTCTTTTCTCTAATTTTGACTTTACGGGAGCATCCGCACGAGCCGCATGAGTCAAATACGAATTGAAAATCGACAGCTTTTTTACTTTTTTGCCCTTCGTAAGCGGCATGGGTGTTAGACAACTGCGGTTTACGAGAGTTGCGAGGAGCCCGTGATAGCACGAGCTGGCCAAGCTAATGGCCTCTCCGTCCGATTTTTCTGCTATTCATCGAAATGAGCGGCAGGGAATGCAATACGACGACGCTATAACAAATCGCATTGAATATTACGAAGAACGGATCCAGCCACTTCTCCGATATGCCGACATAGAGACTAGAGAGGGAGCGAGGCCTCGCGCTAGCAGCTGACCCAAGGATCGGGCGGCTACGGTGGATTAGACAACCATTCCAAAACTCCAAGGCTCGAAAATCAAAAATGCGCATCTGAAGTATGGACTGCCACCTTCAATTTGCCACCGGCCTCGTCTCTTGCTTTGGTGCTTGGATGGTACTTCGGTCTTGCCCCGCTATCGTCGGTTGTCAAAGCTGGATAGGCGAGTTTCTGGAGGACCCCTCCATTTTCATCCGCGGTTCCCGCCATGCAGACAACCTTTTTTCTGCCAAGAAACGCAGGAACTCACACCGGAAACTGACAGTTGACAGTTTCTCACGATAGCAACATGCTGGCTACTGCTCCCAAACAAGGTTGGCTATCCGGTGTGTACACGCGTCTATACGTCCAGGGCAAGACTCGATATTCGACATGCTTTTCGAGGGGGGCAGCTGAAAAGGGCGGGAAGAGGGGTGCTGAGGATGATCCGGACCAGGCCAAAAGGAATAGACTTGTACAGCGCCCTCGGCCTGACGGGATGGCGGGACCGCCCGCAAGAGCTCTTAGCAGGGGATATGATGCATCTTGAGCTGAGGGCTGCTCAAATTCGACATCGCGATGGCCGATCACCAAAGGCTGAAAGATTTGGGACGGTGTCGTCTTACACCATTCTTTTCCTACACCCCTCGCGTTCGTTCCCCTGGCGGAGACACGCAGGCGTCAGAACAATATTTGGACAAACGCGTTTTCAGGGCGTGGCTCTTCATCTAAGGCTAAGCGGGCCGAGTAGATGCCCATATCAGTATCTGTACGCCACACCTATTGTTGTCCCCTGCCCGGTAAGTACAGACTGACATAATATGACATTTGACAGGCCTGATTCCAAAACAACGGTCAAATGAAAACAGATGAAAGCCGAGAAGGGGTTACATATTTCCGCTGCAGACTCTTGAGGGGCGTCAGCTTACAGACTGTAGACAACGGCGTTAACAAGAAAGTCCAGGAACAGGAACAAGGGAGCCCACGTCTGGTTCGGTTCATCGCGGCAGTGTCTGCAGGTATGCTTGTAGCTTGACTGGATATATTGAATCCACAAGGCAAGGGTAAGAAGTCTGACAAAGATTGCGCCTTACACGATGACAAGCTGCGAAAAACCATTTCAAGCGGTCCAATGGGGATATGTCGAACAAGGGCTTCCGACAACGACGTCCGGAGCCTTGGGCAGAAAACCTGACGACTTCCAGCTCCTTGGAAAGTGGAAATCGAAACCCACGTTGACACGCCTCGGTTCTGTCTGCCTATCTACCAAACTGCCATGGTTCTCGCGTAAATACTCGCAGGGTACTCCACTCTGAAAGGCGAACAAACTCGAGAGGGCAGAAAAACTTCCAAGCAGTCCGCAGATAGGCAACGGGACCTGAATAGGTAATGCTTCTCCGGTGTCAAACTAGGGTGGACAGAGAGGTAATGCACATGCAACATGCAGAAGCACTAAATTATCGGTTTTCTGTGTCCGCGTGACTATCCGTACCTCTCACAGCCCGTCCCCAACGCAAGGCTGCAGCCTGGATAGCCGACAAACAAAACTAACAGAAACCCATACAACCCATGCATCGCTTGACGCTTGAAAATAGGGCTTGAGACGCTACTTCATCATCCATGCCGGGTAAAGATAGATTATCTTTATCAAAATGCCCTGTATCCAGAACCCTTGGATAGAAAACAAGCCTTTTTCATTTTTTGACCTTGTCGGCCCTGGCGGCAGCAACCGAGGCGGGGGGGACGCGTATGTAGTTTAAATGAGTTGAACGAGGCACGAGACCCAACGATAACAACCGAATCATCCGTAAACGAGGGACCAGTCAGCGCTTGAACTGTGTGAGTTTCATCGAGAAGTGTTTATCGGCTTTTGAGGGTTTTCATTGCCTGGGATTTACGAGATCTTGGGAAGTCCTGCGAGCCGAGATGCATCTTCATCAATGATCGAGGCAGTGAGGCCCAACATGGCACACACACATATACGCGCATACACAACCTTGACACAGCTCACGCAGGCGCACATACACACAAACTTTCTGTATCTATCTGTCTTCTTACAATTCTCACCCTCGAGCGCCTACGTGCCTCAGAGAAGCGTCAAGCATACGCAGCCAGTGGGTGACGGGCGCTTAACTCCAAGCGTTCCTGCCGCCTAAAATATAGGCAAGAGAAGCCAGCCAGAGAGAGAGAGAGAGAGATGAGAGCGAGAAAGAGGAGAGGAGAGTACGGTTACACAGTAAAGAGATAGAACCTTGAAGGCTTGAACCGGCGGTCAATGGACGTCGTTCTGCTGGGGAAACCCCACATCCCGGGACATGTTGCCCGCGGACCGCCCTTCCCCGGGGGTTAAGAAACATAAGGTGAGGTAAGGTAAGGTAAGCACCTCCCGTGCCACATGACTGGGGTGGCCGGCGCGTGCAGAAACAAAACGGAGGTAAGTTTGGATCAAGTACTTTTAGCCAACCGACCTTCTTGAAATGGACTAAACATCTCCGTCACCAGATCTTGTTTTTTTCTTGATTTTGCTTTCTTGCTATTGTTGTGTGGTTGGTCTTTGGAGGAAAAGATCGTCAGGAACTACTAGAACTAAGGGAAGGGGGAAGGGGGAAGGGGGAGGGAAAGGCAAGGGGGAGGTGGGAAAAGAGTGCCGCTAGCGGGCCGTTCGGGCTGGCGGGGGTAGGTACGGGCGGGGAGGGACTGGGCCCCACAATCCGGGAGGCGCGCCCTCCGTGTCCGGGTCTTTTGGACTGGAACTTTACGGAGTATCGCAGGCAGGAAGGTAGATTGCGGAGGGCAGAGAAGATAAGGCTGGGAATCATGGCGAAGAGTAGACTGCAGTAACATCAAGAGTTTCACATGCGAAAAAAGAGTCGCTCGAGGTTGAAGAGAGAAGAGATAGGCATACATTTTACAAAGGACACTACTGAGGAACGCGGGGCGGAAACCCACAATCCGGATCCCGAGCCTATCAACCCCTGAGCACTAGGTATCACATCCGCGGCGTGAATACAGAGGGAGACACCTGAACATTGAATCGAAAACTGTCAAGATGGCTCATCTGAACAAGGTTCAATAGTTTCGATTACCTCTATTGTAATTCAAATTGACTTCTTTAGTAAGATGCAACACCAGAGAACATTTCCTCGCCGGGGGGATCGGGGCGGGACATCGCGACCTCACTCGGCCGAGACATTTGCCCAGCCAGGTCACGAGAGAAACCCACGAGAACGGTGAACCCACATCCCGCTTGCGCGCCAACGGACTCAAGACGGAAATATCACGCAGAAAGTCCGACGGGCGGATTCACGATAGGACAATTTCCACCGAACATCTCGCCATCCGTCTCATTCGCGACTCTTGTCGTTTTCTCAGCATGTTATTATTGAGGCACATTTCAAAGATATTGACTACACCGTTTCCAGTGTGAATTCAAGAAAGCTCATCAGACATTTAATATTCAGTTCTCAAATACATTAATCATGAAACGATTAACCATTAGAAAAAATGGAATTCATCGTCAAGATCATCAAGACATCATCCAGCCATTCTCAGTGAACGCCTCCCAAATAACCAAGAAATCTCAAAAGAAAAAAAAAATCATGACACTCTAATACCGTTCCCGTGAAACATATGGTCCGCGTACACTCATCGTCGTAGAATCATTACACGCACATCCCAAGTCATTAGTTGAAGAGACGCTTGAACACGCCCTTGATCCCTTTTGACTTCTCCTTCTCTTTAGCCTTGTCGTCCTCCCTCCTCCTGTCTTCCACACGAGCGCGGCGCCGAGAGTCGTCCGAGTGCTTTGATCTCGGCTTGTCGGCTGTCTCAGCTCTCTCAGCCCTCTCAGGTCTCTCGGATCTCTCGGGTCTCTCGAGTCTATCAACCCTCTCGCCCCTCTCGGTTCTCTCATGCCTTTCGGCCCTTTCAGCTGCTTTTGCGGCAGCCCGTTCGGCCTTCTCCGCAGCCCTGCGAGCGTCTCTGCGAGCTTCTTCGGCGACCTCGTCGCGAACCTTTTGCAGTTTGGCACCGCCTCCGCCTTCGGATCTGTCTCTGTGCCTGTGCTTGTCCCGCGTTGTGCTCGATCGCTTGGGAGTGTCGCGTGTGGGAGTAGACTCTTGTCGTCCTGCATTGTCATCCATTGGCATGTCGTCCTTTGGCGTGGCTGGCGCCGGGGGGTCCTGGGGAGGGAACTTGGATCCGGTCGTACCTTCGCCTCTGACGCTGAAGAATCGCCGGGGCTTCTCTGGCGCAGGCTCCATGGATTCTCTCTTGCTGAGTGTGCGGTGCGGGCGCTGATGCTCTGACGTGCTGTGGCGACGAGAGCGGTGATGACTGCGCTCGGGCGTATCCTCAGATTTGGCGATAGTCTCGGGCTCCTTGCCCTTGCGACGCGAACGCTCTCTTTCCTCGTTCTCGCGGTTGACCTCACGTTGGAGTTCGCGCTCGCGCTCCTTTTCGCGGTGCCTGTCTTTCGGTCTGTCACGATCGGCATCGCGTTCGCGCTCTTTCTCCCGGAGTCGCCGCTCCTCTTTGCGCCGATCATGGGCAGCCTGCTCCTCAGGCGTACGCTCACTGCGGTGGTGGTGGTGGTGGCTTCTCTCACTTTTCTCGGTCTTCTCGCTCCGTTCGCTTCGCCCACTCCGCTCGCTACGTTCGCTGCGATGACGGGACTGGGAATGTGGATGGGGGCTCTCTTCGAAACCGCTGTCTTGTCTCTTGATAGGGCCTGGCGGAGTTCGAGGCACGGATTCGCCGGATCGGAGAGATCGCTCGCTGTCAGTTCGGTTTCGTCGACTTGAGTGATGTGATGTGTGCGAGTGGCGTCTGCTACTCTCGTGGTCTCTGCTGTCGTCTTCGCCTCGGCTACGGCTTGAGAATGATGAAGGATGATGGGTTGAGGAATGGCGTCGTCGTCGGTGCCTCTCGCGCTCTGCTTCCTTCTTCTCTGTAAAGTAGTTAGTATCAAGCCTGCTAGTTTTATCCGCTCCCGTAGTGGTAGTACTCCTGCGTCTGGAAAGAAGGCCTGGTAGAACCCTCCAAAAAAAGGCCTTTTTCGGTTTGATGTCCATTTTCTCCCAGCTGGGCATTGCCTTGATGAGTTGCGAGCTGCTCTGAGATGATGGGCTCATGGGTGGACGAAGAGTTTCGGCTGTGGCGTAGATGACCACAGCAGCCGCGATGAGTTCCTCCGCTTGCTTGATGGAAACCTTGCGCTGCCGTCTGAGAGCCTTCGCCCTATCCTTGGCGGCCGGTGACATGGAAAGCTCAGGGAGAACCACGGCGGGAGTCGAGGGCCGGAGGCCCCATACTGAGCCATCGGTTTGCGTTCCGCAGTCCGAGAATCCGTCTCGATGCACGGGGCTGAAGTTGGCGTCCACGTCCGAGTCCTTTTGGTCCGCCATGGTGATTGTGTCCAGGGCCGATATATTATCCAAAGTCTGCGTCAATTTGTCCGATGAGCTGCGACGTGACATTGCGTCTGCTGCAGCGGGACCTGGAGCTTCTCTAGCCGTAGCTTCGTCGTCTGAGTCTTTGATAGCATTGGCAGCAAACGAGCCAGCTGCAGCAGCAACACCAGCGACGGCGGCTCCAGCAATGAGTGCGTCCTTATCAATTGTCTCGTCGCTATCAGCAGGCTCCGCCTTGTCATCCGGTGTCTGTACTGTTTCTTCGGGCCCATTGGCGTTCGCCTCTAGAGTTGATGCCTCCTCAGTTGCGTCGGGCTCTGCGGGTTCTCCTGCAGGAGCGTCTTCAGGAGTGTCATCGGGGTTGACGGGAGCTTCTGAGGCGGGTTCTTCGGAGGCTGCCGGTGTATCTTCGGGTGCGTCCTCAACCTCTATAGGCGCGGCATCCGCCGCCTCAGGAGAAGGCTCCTCGGAGACAGGTTCTTCAGAGACGGTTTCATCAAGAGCAGCAACCTCGGGAGCAGGCTCTTCGGGAACAGCTTCTTCAGGGGCGACTTCTTCAGAGACAACCTCCTCAGGCGCAGCTTCGGGAGTGGGCTCTTCAGGGGTAAGCTCCTCAGGAGTAGACTCGGAAGTGATTTCTTCGGGCTCGGTAATGACTTCATCAGGAGCAGCTACTTCGGGGGCAGGCTCTGCGGAGGCGACCTCTTCGGGGACGGCTTCCTCAGGAACGGCTTCTTCGGGAGAAGTCGCTTCAGAGGCAGGCCCCTCTGGAGAAGGCTCCTCAGAAACGGCGTCCTCAGGAGGTATTTCGGCTGCTGGGGAGTCTTCTGGCGCGGCTTCTGGAGTAGCTTCACCCAGAGTCGCCTCCTCGGGGGCAGGCTCTGCTGGTGCAGGCTCAGGTGTCGACTCTTCAGGAGAGGCATCCTCCATGGTGGGCTCTTCGGAGACGACTTCTGGTGCAGGCTCAGCAGCGGGCTCATCGGCGGGCTCAGCGACGGACTCCTCTAAGATGGTCTCTGCGGGTGCAGATTCAGCTGGAGTCCCTGGTGCTTGGTCTGGCTCTTCTGGTGGAGCTTCCTCAGCCGCTGGCTCTTCGGGCACTGCATCTGCTGGAACCACTTCGGAAGCGGCGGCGATCTCTGTGGATGCATCTTCGACTTGCTCGGGCTTCTCTGCTATTGTCTCGGGAGCAGTCTCAGATGCAGGAGCCTCCTCAAGAGGCGGCCCCTCCACGGCCGATTCTTCTACTGTAGATACAGGCTCTTCGGGTGAAGCTTCTTCTGGAGTAGGTTCCTCAGCGACTGCATCCTCTGGCGGAGACTCAGTTAAGATGGTCTCTTCGGAAGCAGGTTCGGCTGGAGCTGTCTCTTCTGCGGGAGCTGATTCGTCCGATGCTGGTTCAGTGGGTTCAGCCTCGACAGTGGTGTCTTCGAGGGCTGGTTCCTCCAAAGGCTGCTCAGTGGACGTTTCGTCTGCGGCGACTTCAGCATTGTCTTGATCTGGTGATTCAGTCTCTTCGACAGAAGGCTCCTCGACAGATGGTGGTGACGCTTCATCAGTGGCAGATGGTAGCTCGTCCGAGGGTGGTAGGGCAGCTTCCTCAACAGCAGGCTCTTCGCCGACCGCATCTTGGCTCTCCTGAACCTCGGCAGTTGGCTCTTCCGGGGCGTCTCCTTCGGCAGCTTCGGCAGGCATCACTTTCTCGTTCTCGTCGACAGGTTCCATGGATTCCGGCTCCGGGGCGTTGTCCTCGGCAGGCTCCGCGACGGGTTCCGGGTCGACGTCCTCGGGATCTTGGCCATCCCGTCCTTCCCGTGCCTCTCCATCGGGGGAATCGGGATTAGGAGAAGGAGGGGAATTCTCACCTGATTTCTCTGCCTCTCTCGCATCAGAGGCAATTGGTCCCACCCTATCCTTGCTTTCCTCAGCATCCAAAGACCGCGTCTGTTCACCATCTGCTGCCACCGCCACCGCCGCTCCCGTGGCTACTGCTGCCGCCGCCACTGCAGCCGCTGCGATTTCTGCAGTGTGATCTTCTGTTTCAGCCGTTGCGGGTGCCTCGACATCTGCCTCGACAGATGGCTCTGGCTCGACAGGGACAGGTTCTTCGACTGGTGGGTCCGGTTCAGCAGCAGCCGCATCTTCAACTGCAGCAGACTCAACAGCTGCTTCAGCAGGCTCCTCTGGCTCAGCTGGTGCTTCTGGCTCAGCCGGAGCCTCTGGTTCAGCGGGAACAGGCTCCTCAACTGGCGCAGATTCTTCAACAGCAGCTTCTGCAGCAGCTTCCGGCTCCGCGGGCGCTTCTGTATCAACAGGTGCAGGTTCTTCAGCGGGAGCAGGCTCCTCAGCCACCGCTGGTTCCTCAGTTGATACGGGTTCTTCCGCTGGTGCAGACTCTTCTGCCGGGGCAGAAGCTTCAACAGCTGCTGCTTCATCAAGCTTCTCTGGCTCAGCGGACGCTTCTGGTTCAGCGGACGCTTCTGGTTCAGTGGGCGCTTCTGGCTCAACTGGTGCCTCTGGCTCAGCTGGTGCCTCTGGCTCAACTGGTGCCTCTGGCTCAACTGGTGCCTCTGGCTCGACTGACGCAGGCGCAGGTGCAGAATCTTCTGTCGATGCAGGTTCCTCAGCAGGCGTAGGCTCTTCAACCGTTTCAGCCGCGGCATCTCCATCGGGGACCACAGTCTCCTGAGCAGGCTCAGCTTCCGGTGCTGGCGTTTCCTCAACTGCGGCAGCGTGATTCGCCTCCGCGAGAGCTCCGGCGAGTTCAGGCTCCTTTGTCTCTTCCGCAGCTGGCTCAGACACCGGTTCGGGCTCCGCCTCGGCAGGTTCCTCCACCGCAGCGGGCGGATTGGGTTGAGCCTCTTCGGTTTCAGGAGCGGCCTCAATTGGGACGGCAGGCGGCTCAGCGGCAGCATCCTTCGCCTCCTCGACAACCTCGGTCTGGGGCTCAGGGTCGTTGACTTCTGCTGCGGCAACTTCTACAGCAGCGGTTTCGGGTTCTTTGGCCTCTTCGGTCGCTGCTGGCGCCTCCGGCTCTGGAACCGCGTCGGTAATATCAGCAGTTTCTTCAGCCGGAGCAGCATCGGCCGAAGTAGGTTCCGATTCAGGTTCAAGGTCATTTGACTCAGGAGCAGGAGCAGGATCAACGGCGTCTGCAGCAGGCTCCGCCTCTGTAGTAGATTCCGCCTCAGCCGCGGGCTCTGCTTCTTTGGCTTCTGCCACTTCGACCTCAGCTTCAGTTGCTTCAGCTTCTTCGGCAGGGGGAGCAGGGGCAGACTCGAGTTCCTCAGCCACTGCCTCAGCAGGGAGTTCAGGTGCGGGCTCTTGAGTTTCGATAGCCGCTTCCGCTTCAGGAGCAGCGGCGGGCTCAGCAGCGACCTCAACCTCAGAAACAGCCTCAGTCGCAGGAGCGGCATCAGGCTCAGCCGCAGCCTCACCCTCAGGTTCCTTGACGTCTGCTTCAGTCACAGCATCAGTCTCGGATTCTGCCTCTTTTACATCAGAAGATGGCTCAGCTTCCGCAGCGGATTCCGCCGCAGGCTCGGTAGCAGGCTCAGCGGCAGGCTCTTTGACTTCATCGGCCACAGTCTCCGGAACAGGCGCTGCCTCCTCTAGCTCAGCAACAGCGGGCACGTCGGCCTCGGGCTCGTCTTTAGATTTGGCGGCAGGATCTGCTTCAGCAGCGGGTTCAGCTTCAGCAGCGGGTTCAGCTTCGGCAGCGGGTTCAGCTTCAGCAGCGGGTTCAGCTTCAGCAGCGGGTTCAGCTTCGGGGATAGGCTCAGCAGCAGGATCGACCTCCTTCGCCTCAGAAGAAGCTTCAGGGACAGCTTCTGCTTCGGGCTCCTTGGTCTCCTCGGCCTCAGACGCTGCCTCAGCTGGTGCCGTCTCCCCTTCAGGCTCTGCTGCTGGCGCTTCAGGCTCAGGATCCTTAATCTCAGCATCACCCTCGACCTTGGCGGCTGGTTCGTTGTCATCCGCGGGAGCAGCTGCTTCGGGCGCAGGCTCCGCGACCTCAGCCGCGGCGGAGTCTTCAGGTTGAACCTCAGGTTCGGGAGTAGCAGCAGCAGCAGCAGCAGCAGCAGCATCAGCATCAGGAGGCGCCTCACCAGCATCTTCGGCCGTCTCTGCAGCCGTCTCCGGAATTGGTTCTTCAGGGGCAGGAGCAGAGGTCTCGGTGGCGGCCTCGGCCTCGGGCTCTGGAGCTTCCACAGTTGACGGCTCTGGTTCTTGTGCATCTGGAGTCGTCTCCGGTTCGAGCTCCTTGGCATCTGGGGCCGGGTCCGCACATGGGACTTCGTCGTTAGTCTCGGGAGTCGACTCCGGTTCTGCCTTAGCCGCCGGCTCCGGCTTGGGATCCTCAGCAGCGGCAGGTGCCTCTAGCTCCACAACTGCAGTCTCCGCGGTGGTCTCGGGCTCAGGTGCGGTTTCCGTCTCGGCAGCTTCGGCTTTGGGCTCCTCAGGATTGGTTTCGGGCTCAGCAGCATCGGCGGGCGGTTCGGCTGGGGTCTCCTCAGGAGCTTTTAGCTCGGCGTCCACTTCGGCAACGGCGGTAATCGGCTCCTCCGGGGCGGGATCGGAAATTGCCTCTTCAGCTTTGGCATCTTCGGGCGTGGCTTCGGCTTCAGCGGCAGGTTCTGTTTCTTCTTTAGTATCCTTGGTCCCTGGGGAGAGAATTTCCACGGTGAAACTAAATTCTTTGCCGTCGCTGATGATTTCGTATCCGTCCATACCTTCAGTTGAGACAGCTGCGTCATCCGTGGCGGCGGCATCCCTAGATGCATCAGCGGCAGCAGCGTCTGCGGTTTCGATATCGGCTTCCTTAGGGGCTTCTGGAGCGTCCGCTGGGGTATCCTCTGGCGTGGCAGCAGCTTCGTCCTCTTTCGGTGCCTCTGACTCGGCTGCAGCTGGCTCAGCTTCCACTGGTGTAGTCTCAGGAGCAGTGTTAGGCTCAACAACAGCCTCAATTTCGGCGGCCTTGGTAGCATCAGCTTCAACTGCAGCTGTCGCTGCCTCGGTTTCGGCCTCCGGAGCAGCCTCCGGAGCAACCTCGGGAGTGACTTCGGGAGCATCCTTAGGAGAAGTCTCGGGAACGACCTCAGCAGTGCTCTCAGAAGCGTCTTCAGGGGCCGCGTCAATAGGAGCCTCAACCTCTGCCGCAGCTTCCGCAGCAGGCTTCTCCGTAGCTTCAACCTCAGGAACCGCGGCAGGCTCATCTACGGCAGCATCATCTGCCGCAGCTTCCACTGCTGCCTCTTTAAGGGCATCACCTTCAGCCTCGACTGGCTCAGAAGCCTCTGGTTCAACGCTTGCAACGCCATCTTCTTCGTCCTCGGGAGCCTCCGCCTCAGGTTCTGCAGGAGGGACGTCCTCTTCCTTGGGAGCAGGAGATTCCTCCTCCTGCACAGGTTCTGACTCAGGCTCTTTTGTCTCTTCGGCGGCTGTCTCGACCGTCTCCGGAGCATCGGGCGGGGCATCATCCGCGGCCTCGGGCTCTGATTTATTGGGGGGTTCAGGTTGAGCGCTCTCTGCAACCTCCGTCGAAGGCTCAGCTTCAACCTCCTTGGAGGCTTCGGCGTCACCTTCGGGTTCAGACTCCTTAGGAGGCTCGGCATCGTCAGCCTTTGCTGTCTCGACGACAGGCTCAGGAGCGCCCGCAGGATCAGCGTCTGCTTCGACTGGTGCCTCGACCGCCTCAGCGACCGGAGGCTCGGCCTCGGTCTCTGCCGGCTGAATTGCCGAGTCGGCTTCCTTGTCTGCAGCGGCAGGCTGCTCTTCGGCCGGCTCGGTCGCAGTGGCTGGCTCAACGGGCTTTTCATCAGCACCAACAGAAACTGGCGCATCTTCGCTAGTCGAGGCAGTCTCTTCTTGTGGTGCTGCTGGTTCTGCCTCCACGGTGGTGTCGTCAGACTTGGGCCCTTCAGCATCTGAATCAGTGGTTGTTGCATCTTCTGGGATAGCCGCAGGTTCGGCTACAGCAGGTGCTGCGTCTTCCTTGACGTCGGCCGTCTCAGCCGGGGAAGATTCTTCGCTTTCAGCTGCTTCAGCTGGAGCATCAGGTACTGGTGCCTCCTCTGAGGCAGCGGGAACTGGTTCAGCTTCTTCGGGCTTCACAGCATCATCCGCGGGAGCATCTGCCCCGACGACTGCGGCTTCGGCTGCATCCTCCACAACTGGCGTCTCAGCCGCAGCTTCAACCGGGACCTCTTCTGATGACACTGCTTCTTCAGCTGCCTGAGTTTCGGCGGCCACTTCAGCCGGAGCATCAGCGGCATCAATCTCGGCCGGTCCAGGCTCGGCTGTTTCAGCCTCTTTAGCGACCTCAGAAGGAACTGAAGATTCCTCCGTCTCAGCACTGGCCTCCGTCGAAGTAGTTGCCTCCGTCGATGCTTCTTCCGGCATTGGCTCCTCGGAGGTCGTTTCTTCCACTGCCTCAACCGAAGGCTCGGCTGAGGGCTCAGCTGGAGCTGATTCATCAGATGCTTCGCCGGCAACGGGTTCGGCAGCCGGTTCTTCGGAAGAAGGAGCATCCTCAGTCTTGGCCTCGGAAGTTTCTTCGGCCGCAGGGGCAGCAGGAGCAGGGGACTCCTCAGGCGAAGCCTCTACATGTGCCTCCTCGGGGGCGGGGTCCTCAGGCTTGACATCGGCAGCAGCAGGTTCTTCCGCAGGCGCGGATTCTTCAGCTGTGGTGTCAACAGGGGCATCAATCGGAGCATCTGCAGGAGCATCGGTAGCAGGCCCATCAGCAGCGGCAGCGTCATCCGGCTGAGCCTCCTCTGCGACATCTGCAGCAGGCTCGGCGTCAACGGAAGCTTCGGCCGCAGGCTCCGCAGGGGCAGCATCCTCTGGTTCTGGCTCTTCGGAAGTCTCGGTGACGGGCTCATCCGCAGGAGCAGCGTCCTTCGGCTTATCTTCAGCTGAAGTCTCAGTAGCTGGCTCTTCAGTAGCTGCAGTCTCTTCCGGAGCTGGCGCAGAATCGTCAGGTTTTAACTCGACAGGAGCCTCATCAGCTGCTTTCTCCTCGACGGGAGCAGCGTCTCCCGACTCAGCTTCGACTGTGGCATCAGCCGCAGCATCCGCAACAGGTGCAGTCTCTTCCGATACAGGCTCAGCTGAAGGTTCACTGGCGGGCTCCTCTGCTGGTGCAACAGTCTCAGGCTCTGCATCGGCGGGCGCGTTAGGGGTCGACTCTGAGACTGTGGACTCCTCGGGCCTGACTTCATCGGTAACAGGTGCAGCATCCTCTAGTGTAGGTGCGGACTCTTCGGACTTTTCCTCTGCCGGTGTCTCTGCGGTTGTTTCGGGGACTGCATCAGCAGGTGCATCGGCAGGAGTTGCGTCTCCAGGCTTGCTGTCCGCTTCCTTGTCAGCTTCGGCTTCAGCCTGTGCCTCAGAAGCCTCGGGAACAGCTTCGGCAGGTGGTGTGTCCTCGGTCTGAGGTTCCGCTGCAATAGGCTCTGCTTGAACTGTTGTGGGCTCTTCAGTTGCAACCTCCTCAGTGGAAGCTTCAGGTGTAGCCTCTATTGCCTCGGGGGCCACTTCTGCTGGTGCATCGGCTGCGTTGTCTTGGCTGTCTTCTGTTGCAGCTTCAATAGAAGCTTCAACAGGAGCTTCGGCGGGAGCTGGATCTACAACAGCCGACTCCGTTGCCTCTGCAATGGCCTCAGCAGCGTCTGGCGATATTTCCGTCGCTACCGTGTCATCGACTTTGGCGTCATCCAGGCTTCGGTTAGCAGCCGGCTCAAGTTCAGCTTCGACGGCCGGCGGCTCCTCCTTCGCCTCAATGATGGTCTCCGGAGGCGGAGCTGGAGCATCCTCCATCTTTGGCGGTTTGGCGTCCTCTACCGGGGGTGGCGGCGGCGGAGGGGGGATCGATCTTGAGCTCTCGACCGGCTCTGGTTCGGCGTCTTTTCCGCCCTTGCCCTTCTTTTTCTTCTTCTTTTCTTTCTTCTTGTCCTTTTCCTTGTCCTTTTTAGAAGATTCCTTCGTCTTCGTCGGAGACACGGGTGCCTCCTCTGCAACGATCTGTTTCTCTTTTATCGGTTCAGGCGTAGGCTCGGGCTCGGGCTCAGGGTCAAGCTCGGGTTCAAGCTCAGGTTCCGGTTCGGGCTCGGCTTCTACGGGTGGCGGAGGCGGAGGTGGCGGAGGTGCAGCAATTTCCTCCTTTTTGCCCTTCTTCTTCTTCTTCTTGTCCTTTTTTGAGGATTGTGTCGGCCACTCGTCTTCGGCTATGCCGTTGTCTTGAGGCGGTCCAGGCGTGGGAAGCTCAGGGGCGACAGCCGATGGCTCTTCATAGGTGTACTGTGCTGCCTTCTTGTCCTTCTTTGCCTTCTTCTTGCTCTTTTTACTGCTGCTGCTGGCTTGTGCAGGTTGTGAAGGATACGTCACGCCATTGGCATATACGTCGCCGTCTGTAAGATGAAGGGGTTAGGCGTGCTAATGCAATACTCAAAGCGCAATCTAAAGTGACTTACCATTTTCCAGCTCTGAATCTGAAGGTTGGAAATACTGGATGTTGGAGAAATCTTGGGTTTGGACATGGTTCCAATCAAGGTTCTGCCGGTAGGGGCAGAAATCGACTGGTTCTTCCGAATTCATGCTTCCAGGACTCGTGGATTATGGGGGTCCTTGTTTCGCAAAAGTTGATCAATGCTGATCCGGGGAGATGGTCTGATGTTGTCTTTGGCGCACGTGGACGGCTGTCGTTGGCGAGAGATGAGATTGGGGGTTCTTTTCTTGACAAGTTCTCAATTTTCTTGTGATAGTGCGGTGCCCAAGCCGGAGTAAGAAGTTCGAGTCTCTTGGGCTGGTATCGCGAGACTCAAAAGGATGTATTGTGAGGTATCTTGTCGCCTGTGAGACCGTGTTGTGGTGTAAACAACAGACAAAAGTGCAATGGGCAGTTATGACAAGGAAGCAACAGGTTTCTTGTCTCGGCTTGACACTGGATAGAGTTGAGAAATAAGGGACCAAGAGTGACGAGATGCGTCCCGACTACGACCATCCCAGGAGGACACAATTGGGCTAAACTGTGGGAAGAAAAGTAGATTCTCGAGAAGCAGGGGGGAGCTTTCCCAGCAGTGCCAAACATCACAAGCATCACTGGTCTGTAGCAGGGTTTAAGGTGCGGGAGTAAGGGGTCCCTGACACAGGCCTACCCCACGCTGTCCCCACGAATGGAGACAAATTGTGGCAGTCTCAGAGTCCAAGTGATCACTGTCGTGCGTGCTTGAGGGCCATTGGCTCAAGTGAGGCGGAACAAGCACTGGCGCCACGTCGCAATTGGGTTGGACTGGGGAGTGCGGTTTCTGGGTTTTGGGAGCTTGAGTGATGTGATAAATGATGTGACATGAGGCGAGGCAGAGGAACAGAATTGGACCTGGGACATCAGACGGACAAGGAGACAAGGAGGAGGGTTGATGGCTGCCCAACGACGATGCGATTGGAAGCGAGCGACCAACCCGCATAATGAGACGGGCTCAACCAGGCTGGGCATGAACGTCGGTGATTTTTTCCCGGGATATGTGGTTTACTTTTTGTGGTCTTGTCCCTTTTCGTAGTCTCATAGGGCCGTACCTAAGTCTCAAGATGACATACCGCTACCGCCGTACCGTCGAAGTCCATTGATTCTATCGGATGAGTATTGTCGCTTGACTTTTATCTATAGAAGCCAACATCATTGCGGATGCCATGGGGGAAAGAAGCCTACGGGTCAGTCTTTGCGGTGAGGCATTGGAATAGACCGAGAGACCACAAAACAACAAGGCGCAGCGCCTGTCCACCAATGATCTTCATAAAGCGACGATGGATGGATAGTACTGAGGAGGTCAAATGTATTCGTACTTGGCCTGAAAAGGGCTCGAAAGGGCTTAGGCTCCCCAAGACTCTTCTGAGGACGAGGGAATTTTTTGGGTTCAATGAAGTGTCAATTGTCAAGCATCCCTCCACTCAGCGGCTATGAGCTAATAATTGCTGTGCTGCGCTGGTCGTCGATTTCCGGCCCAGTGCACTCGCACGCATCGGGCGGCCGGAGCAGGGTAGGTCGATGGGCCGGTCCACTAGGGCCAGGCATATCCTTGTATGCACAGGTACTCATCGCGCCTGGCGAGACATAAGGAAACGATTGCCGACGGAAAGGTGGTTCCTGGAACATAGTGGAGGGTAAGCCCAACCTTCTTCCCGTCATTCATGATATTCGAAGAGACTGAGGCTGGGCAAGGGAGAAGCCGCGGTCTGGCTAGAAGTAGTTAGAAGGCGTCGAGAGGCCGTTATGATTGTGCACATGGCCACTCGCTGACCGGCACTTTCCTTCGATAGACGCTCACCGGCGGCTGGCATGTCAATGGTGGGGGTTGGAGTAGAGCGCGGTTTGTTTCTCATCGGCCATTAAACCCCCGGTCAGCGAGGTGCAACGTGGCTCGCCTGGGTGAGGCTCGTCTGTGAAGATCCATGCAGTAGAGGCCCGGACCACGGCTGGCGGGAGGGGCGGATGTGACTGCAGTGACAGTGACAGTAGCACCAGCAGAAGAGTGGTGGATTTGGATTGGGCGACGGCTTGTAACGGGCTGTTTTCTTCGGCTGTCTGCGAGGAAGTAGGGAGCAACGTCGGCGTGCAAATGCGAGGAATACAATGCCGCGATGACCATGTCATGTCAGCAAAGCGTCTTCCGTGGAACCACTTGCTGTGCCATCTAATGTAACCGCCGAATGGAGTGTTCGGGCGAAAATTTTGGTGAGAGGGAGTTGGTAAGGTGGGCGGAGGTTGGGCCGACGTCGATATGGGATGGGACGGGATGGCATGGCTCCTCCCGAGGTCAGTGTCTGAGAGGTGCAGTAGCCCAGTCTAGCCCGAGGAGATGCGTACATAGGTTGTGTGCCGCAATGATGGCGTCGGTGCGATTGGTGCCCTGCAAGAACCCGACTTGGTCCGACTACATGCCACTGGGCATAAGAGAAAGAATCAATGGGGCCGTACACGAGTCGGCGGTTGGGCGCTGGGAGGGCGGCAGGCAGCATGGCTGGTGGTATTGGGCGGACCTGAGGACCGATGATCGAAGACTGGTGACCGATGGAGAGAATGGGTTGGCAGCATCTGGGCTGGGGAAGCATCGAGGTTGCGAGGGAAGCCATCGCGATTCCGAGGCTGATACGTATACTGATATTACCAGGAAGGTCAAGTAATCGTCGGGTACATGGTCGTGAATTGAACCAGCTGTTGATCGGTGTCGTGGACTGTCACAACGGGCGCTCAATTGCGGTGGATAAGGCTCATCGTCGATTGTTTTGTTGTTTATGCGAAAGAAGACCCATCCATGAAAATGTTTGCAGGAGGCGGAAGAGGGAAGACCAAGGGAAGAAATTGAGTTGGCAGTCCTGACTCCTGACCCGAGCTTTTGCCAGGAAGATGGTTTCACTTTCTTCGGGAAGGAAGCATTGGTCGCCGTCACGTCACAGCCAGCGTGTTGGGAATGACGTTGCTACACTACCTCAATAAGAGTCTAAGTACCTTGTTATCGAAGAAAGTTAATTCTTTCTGAGTCACAAGTACAAGAATACAGTACCTCAATAAGAGTCACTAACGTGCCTGCCCTCACCGCGGGGAATTTCGGTGTAGCATGTGGCAGGCGCCAACACCTGCAACTTTACAGTGCCTGCCCTGGCCATTGATACCTCACGAGCCCACTTAGGTAAGCACCAGCACCCTGGTAGAACCCGAACAACCAACGACCGGCCTTGAGGCCTGACTCTTTGAGTTGGCGCATTCCAAGGTTTGGCTCTCAGAAAAAGTTGTGAAGCCTGTCCATAGGTGCTCAAATAAGCCGCGTATGTGGGACTCGATAAGAAGCATGTATCGGTGTCCCCGTCACAGCCCAATATTGTAGGCAAATTCGCCATGACGGTGATGGAAAATACTTTCAAAGCATCTCGAAAAAAATCCACTCTTCCGGCCCTCTATATTCTCATGGTGCTGGGCCTTCGAAGGCTCTCCTGACAGCCCAACCGCCCTAAATTTCTGGTGCTTCCATCCGCAAGACACCGCAGAAAACTCCGGTGCCCGTTGACCGAGCTTGCATTGATCGTGTAAGAAAGCCTCATTTGACCTCTTACGATGACCCAGCCCACATCGTGATCACAATGATAAGGTCCTGGGTTCACATCAAAGATCCTGTCCATAAGTCCATAGAATTACATGAGTCGGAAAGAGGCAGCCGAGTGCCCCGCAGAATCGACACCCGCCACCTACCTCAACACAGCAGGTCCGTAACAGTGCCACGGAGGGCAGAGTGATCGTGGGCCACCAGTACTCCGGCTCGCGATCGGTCACTCCTGACGACTGGCGGTGTGCCGAGACACGTGAGGAATGGCTCCTGTCCCGGTCCCGGTCCGGTGGGGACCTCTTTGAGACAGCGAACTTGGCACTGCCGGTGGGCCGGCGACAGCATGTCTCGCCCGCTTCTCGCCCGTTTGCTCACCGAACTACACATCGCTCCAACGCGGCAGCGCTTCCGATGCATTAGTCCCCACGTATCTTGTCTTGTCCGGCAAGGGAAAAGGCGCCAGTGCTGCAATAGCTTCTCAACAACAATCAATATGTCTTCTATGAAAAAAGTGAGGTGTGCGTAGTACTCGTAGACTGTAAAAAGTGCCACTCCAGCAAACCAGAAAAGCTTGTCAAACTCCCTCCCATCAGCTTCCGCAACCGCGAGATTCCTATCGAATGGCACCCACGTAACCCAAAACGCCAACGCCAGTAGACAGGTCTGAGAAAGAGGGGCAGGTAGCTGAGAAACATGTGAAAGAGGACCGCTTCGGAGTCGTATCCGTTGTTGGTAGTGAGCATGTTCGTGTATATCGAGTGTGTCGTACGGTATCCACTTCTCTGGGCAGCTGTGATGTTCGACCTGCTTATCCCATCGCGCCGCAATTCTCATGCAAAGCCTCTAGAAGCTCCATCCCGAACCAGGAATGCTATGCCATCGTTCTCGGCCATCCCCACAGGATCGCCTCACACCTGACTCCTTTACATGGCCATCTCCGCCTGCAGCTTGCGGAGCTCGGCCTCTTCGTCGTCCTCTTCGACAGCTTGCGCCTTGCCTTTGACTGAATTATCACGTCAGTACATCACTCTTATCATGATCTCAGAACGTGGGATCTCCTTACTTGGTCCGTTCGCGGCGGCAGGCATCTGGTGAACGCGGTCTGACACAGGCACAGTGCCAGTGCCCACCATTTGCTCGTCCAAAGCCTCCTGCTGCATTTGATCCAGCTCATCCTCCAGGTCCTCGTCGATAATGTTATCGGTCTGGCCCGTTGTGATAGCGTTGACAATTTCCTCGCTAAGCGCATTTTGTTCGCGGAGATCCTCCCTGTTCTCGTAGTCAGCATTTGTCTTTCGCACTGGCTTACAACCTTCGAAACGTACATTGTTTGGTCCACCTTGTCCACGGTGAGCTTGCCGTGAATACCCTTCATGGCCTGGCCAGCCTTCTCCATCGCCAACAGCGTCTCGCGGTTGATATTCGCCGACTCGATAGCGTTGATTTGGGACTCGAGTGTAGTGATTTGCGAAATAGTCTGTTCGAGGCTGTGTTCGTGGCCCTTCTTGCGACGCAAGGCAGCCTTTGCGGCTATTACGATATCCCGTCAGCATCTAGTCTCCCCACAGTCTCGATTGCTCAGATAAGTTACCGTTCTTGTTTGTGTTGACGTTCTTCCTCGCAATAGTATCTTGTTCGTCCATCAACGTTTGAAGATGCTTCTCTCTCTTTTGCAGCATATCAAGCTGGACCCTAAGGCCGAGGATTGCATCTTTGGCATCGTTCTTCTTCTTGGCGCCACCACCACCGCCAAACCAGCCCCAGACGCCAGACATGATCAGAGGTGTTGAAGTTTCGAGTTTGCTAGTATTAATCGAGTAAATCGAATGGATTCCGGTCGTTTATGAGGTTGTGCGCAGGCAGCGATCGTTTGAAGGCAGCCGTATTCCGGGGTTGCGTGGCACTCGACCGAAGTTTGATGGCGGGGTACCGAAACGGGAAACAAGCGGGCACTCGTCGTCGTCAACGAGCTGCAAATTTAGCGAAGGCCTACTGATAGGCGGAGTTGCCAGTAATTTCTAAATCACGCGACGAACACCCGCGGCTCGCTCAAGTCAAGTTGTCGCCAAGTTGATAGTTGGAAGGCTGATAGATAGAGTCAGATAGGTAGTCGGTAGGTAGGTATGATGCAAGCTCCCGACTGGCTCAGCGACGCCGTTTAGTGGGCAAGCGATGACGGCGGTTGTGCCCAGCAACAGCGCTGCCGCCTGATTTAGCCGCGGTTCAGCCGATCATGTGAGACGCCCGCGTGACAGGCCACCTTGGTGGTGACTTCCAAGGTTGATCCAGATAAGACATATCTTATCACCGATAAGTACCTTACCTAAGGTACCTAGAGTGCACGCGGCCCAGTGACCAAAGTTGCAGCCGCCAGCAGCTGTCGCCATTCACCGTTCCCTTCCGCCTCAGTGAGTAATTCGTACCTACCTTTATATCGTATAGGAAGGTAGCTGGGGAAACTACAAAGTTGATTTCACGCACAACGTCCTTCAGACATACACTACCCGGCAGCCTCAGATGATCGTTGTCTAAATCACTTCATCCACAACCTGACTGGAACTTACCTTCGACTTGGCCAAGCAGTGATGCATATTGTTCGAGGCCTGAGCAACTAACAATCACCTAAGCCATGTCTAGAGGCCCGCTGCCTTCTCAGCTTTGTCTCTTGTCAGACTTGCCGGCTCGACCACAGGGCGATAAGGTCAGATTTCTCGGGTGGTAAGTTTTGATATTTTTCGCCCACTTCTGACTTTGATCGATGATTCGCTCTCGTCCTATGTCAAAAGTCGTCCGTTGGTAACCATACTAATTGCCATCAGTGTAACTGCGTACTCGACGCAATCAGCTGTGCTCACGCTAGAGCATAGGTTCCCCAAAGGATCCGATATCAGTGTATTGGTTGACATTCAACTCTTACTCAGTACCATGACTTCAAACCAGACACGCATCGGCGAGTGGGTAAATGTGGTTGGCTATCTCACGCCCGCTCCCCCGGGAACGCGGGCCAAAGGGACGACCCGTGAACCACGTATAGCCGCCGTCCAGGCAATCATGCTCTGGCCCGCTGGCCCTCTCAACCTTCAGCGATACGAAGCTTCCTTCGCAACAACTTGAAGTAGAGTCTAGATGAATCCATGCCACCCGTTGGGGAAGACGAGGCACACCATCTACTACCATAAGCTGCCGCCTGACCTGAGAGGAAGCGGACATTGGCTTCGGTAACAATGTAGGCAGACGTGTCATGCTCACTACCGCACCCAGGCTCCCGTGTCTCGTCCAATTCGTCACGCATGCCACGAACCAACAGGTATGGATAAGAGATCTTACAATGGGACTGAAGATGGGCTTTTCTTTCAGCATTCGCGACCGAGCACGGTCCGATCATCATGTCAGCCACGCCATCCTGTCAAAGGTTTCCATTGAACAAACATTCTCGGCCCGCATGAATGTGCTACTAGCTCACAGCGACGATTTGGTCCGGTATAAATGCACCTTGTCTATTCTGGAAGGCAAGCACACGCCAATTAGGTATCTGGTTGAGGAAACGCGTGCTCATGGCATCCGCTGGCGCTGCACTCTGATGCGCGCCTCTTGCAACAATTCCGCATACACATACCAAAAAGGAGCAGCGCGTAAAGAACCTCGGAGATTTTGCTGTTACCATTGGACCCCCCCAAAAAAATGCCAGATGGCAGACTGCTGCTGGGTGATTTCGGGACACATACTCTTCTCGTCCCAATCAAACAAAAATCTGGTTATAATACTGCTTCGTTTCGCCTGACGCCCATCCAGTCAAAAGAACGAGTGTTCGGTCGGGTCCACCGTTTGCTGCGGCCACCAGGCCACACAACTCGACCCCCCTCACAAGAGACGCGACCTTTTGCGCATGCCTCGAATCATCGAATCCCACAAATTCCTTCCGTATGCATGAAAGGGCTAACCCGACCGCCTGCAACGCCTTAATATTCAAATGCCTAGATCCAAAGACCTGGCCCAATGCGAGATCTCATTCACCACAGTCGACTCCACCGATCCACCCGACTTCACTCCCGCCGCCTGTCGTCGTAACGTCGATGTCGCTCGTGGCTTCGGTGTGCGTCATGTCTCCTTTTTGACGAGTCGTTTGACCCTCGGGATATCACCACCGGCTGATGCAACGGTCTTTTGAGGGGCTTGTCTGCTTCTTGGGCTCTAATGGCCGCCTGGCGCTCCCATATTTCTTTGGACTTCCTACAGATATCGTCGATCTGCTCCTATATGCAGAGACGATGATCAGCAAATTCTGCACCGCTGAAGAACAAAAGATGGGGGAAAGAACCAAGCGGCAAGCTCACATCTGTCAAGCAAGGGCCTGGAGTGGTGATGAGGAATCCATCTTCTCCCTGTAGATGCTGTGAGAGGCGTCTCAGTCATCGTGAATGAGATATTCACACCTCATTTGTGTACGGCCTGACCGTTGCATCCGGCCCGAGATAATAGGGAAGCTCTTGAGTGATGATCTTCTTGTGAATATCCAACCGGGGAATCCAGTATCTGTTCATCTCTGTTGACGAAGGCATGGCAGATGTTTGGGCATGGAAAATATGAGCTGTCTGCCTGAGCGCATTGGACGAGCAAGATGGCGCAAGTCATCGTGAAATATTGGCGATCAGGAGGAAGAACAAGGTATTTATCTTCGCCAACAATACGATGATTCGGGGTGCCAATCCTCGTACGCTGCAACGGAGTCGATATTACGAGTTCCCCAGGCATGTTATTGCACCAAGCAAGACAAAAGGAGCACTTTGTCTTGCCTTTTCGGCACAGCTCTTGTCGGTATCCTCACCGCTCCGGCTTCTCAGTCGTCAGAACCTGCCTCTACAAGGCCTGCATGCAAGGACAGACGCCACATACGGCCTTTGCAATGTCGGTTCTCACCAGGGTGGGAACCCATCCATCTGGGTGTGTTCCACCTTACAGGTTGGGGGTGGTGAGCCTGCAGGAGATAGGCAAAGTGAGGCGGACGGCGGCAACCCCATGACGGTTCGCCTCACACGTCCGCAATAATCCCGCCACCTGCAACCACGAATCACCGTCGGAAGTCGCTATATGCGTCGGAACGACCTTAATCGAGTCTTTTGATTCTCTCTCTACTGCACGCCCTTTTTCGAATGGAGTTTCTGTTGGCCATCATTCGCCAGTCACTTCTCGACTATGGATCAATTCGCTGCGAGATCCAGTGACGGGACTAGGCTGCAGTTTCTGCAGGTCCATCTCATCGCCATCTTCGTTTCCGGACATGCTGGAATGGGACCTACCCTCGTGGCTTCCTGGCAAATTCAGCTTCCTCCATGGATGAACCCTGGTGGGTAAGGTAAGGCGTCGGTGATTTCTGGCAGCCAAGCGGTGCAGATCATGTCGATCGCCGCTCGCGACTTCGAGGCGAGCATGCGGGGATGGCGAGTGTCTGCCAGTCATTGCTGACCAGGGTTTCTTATATATCTAGGATCTCGAGTTCTTCAACGATCCAGATGAACCCTGGACCCTTCCCTTTTCTGTTGGTCCCGGATTTTTGGAACACAAGGCTGCTGCGATCGTCGCCGTCAACACCAGATTCGTCGGCGCTGAAACTGCCGGTGAACAGTAATCATAAACAAGTCATCATTTCGACAATACAGCCTTCAAGTTGCTGTAAAGTGGTGTGCACGATGATTTTCCAATCGAATCACACAGCTTCCGACCGTACCGATCGTAACACTATCCAGCATTATCGGTATCAAAAATGCGTCAACGGGGAACTAGAGAGCCCTTCCAGTACTTGACAGCCGAATACGAGGCTTTCCGGCCGGGCATGGCATAAGCCCGAAGATCGTTATAAGTCGTCTCCCTGCCCAGGATGGTCGATCTCTGAATCCTACGAAGAGGGGTTGGCCATCAGCCGTAGTGCCAGACGACTCTCTAGATCAACATGCCCGAGCCTGGCGACAAGGCGAGGAGCTGGTGTTGGCTCTTCTCCATCATACGATAATGCGGGCAGCATAGCATTGCACACCGAACAATGCGACGTCGTGCCAAGGACATGCTGGGAGATCCACTCTGCAGTACCCAAATAGGTTGATGCGACCCTTCTTGACATATTCCCAAGGCGTTCTTCAAGTTGAGGCTCGTCGCGCAGACAGGACAATTGGATGTGCTCGCCAAACAGGCACCAGTGTTTGGAGGCATCGAGGCTGCAGTTGACTGTCAGCCAAGGTTGAGCAGTGCTCTGAAGCATTTCTGACTGCTCATAGTATCTATGCAGCTTTGGTTAGACAGTGTTACACATGACCTGAGAGCTTGGGCTCGATGAGCCTTACTTTTGCTCGCGCGACGTCAAGATTAACCCAATGTCCGTGGGTTGGTTGAGCCGCAGGGTCCAACTTACAAGGGCTTGTCCTTCTTCGATTGTTGGTCTGTGTGATCTTTCAGTGCAAGCAAAGTGGTGCACCTCATTGAAACAACTAGTTTGCGGGATGCAATGGTACCAATCCTCATTGTTTCCTCAATCTTTTGACGACGTCCCATTTTTCCACATACACGCAAAAACACATCTCGATTCCGAACTCTAGGAGTGTCTGGACATGGAGGAAAAACGTCCCGGCGCAACCTGCGACCTCGCTGGTATCTGGAGGCTGAGGTGCTAACCAGAGCTTCTGCGCTTGAGGGAGTGCTACATTCAATCACGACGTTTAGATGTAAGGAAGTAACACTGTCGCTGGTTGTCAGTCGCCGTGTAAAATTGCTGTACAATAAAGTCGCAAGAACCTTGAACGTAGCACATATCTTGATATTCATCCCCCGGCATAAGCCGAACTCAAGGATTGCAGGCAGAAACCGCATTGCGATACTGATACCAAACAAATTACCCGATCGAAACTACCAGTGACAGGGCATTCCGCAACGTAGGGTTGCTTGTTAGCTCAGTCGTAATTTGACCAGCTCTTACATGGCTTTTAGACGTATTTGATCTCCTCGTGGGCAAAGGCTTGATCAGTAATTTCGTCACTCCTGAACCAGCAGCACGCAAGTCAGTGCAATCGAAGAACTCGGTTCTCAAGGTCTAAGTCCAGCCGTCTTACGCGGCGGTAGGCTGAAGCGGTGCCGGTCACATCCGGTCACCGGGCCGGTGCCGCGACTCCACCCAACGCCATTGTCCAATCGGGCCGGACTGCGATCCGGACGGAGCGGTGGGCCGTGTCCTCGCCTTCACTTTCCGACTGACATGATGACATCGCGCGCCCTTGCGAGGTGGAGGCTACTTGCGTGTCGATAGCTTCATGCCCATAGCAGAAGACTGGCCAGTAAATGTTATTTTTTCAAAGTGCAGATAGAGCCGGTCTGTGGAATCCGGCGAAAGGTGGTAAATATAAAAAGAGAGTTGCACTTTGGGGTTCAGCAGTCTATCAATTAAACACCGCCGATCAGATTTGACCCCGCACAAGTACGCCCAAAAGATTGAATCCTATCAACAATAACAATAATACCAAAATCCATTCCACCATGACCAGCCTCAAAGACTTCCGCGTCCTAACCTTTGACGTCTATGGCACATTGATCGACTGGGAAACAGGCGCCCTAACAGCTCTTCAACCCCTCCTAGACGCGAACAACCGCACCGACTTCACCCGCAAGCACCTCCTGGACACCTACCACGAATGCGAAGCCGCGCAACAGGCCCGAACCCCAGACCTCCCCTACGCCCAGCTCCTCACCACGATCCACCCCCAAATCGCTGCTAAGCTCGGCCTCGCATCCCCGCCCCCGTCCGCCGAAGCCTCAAAGGCATTTGGCGACTCCGTCGGCTCCTGGCCCGCGTTCCCGGACACGGTCGACGCCCTCCGCCGGCTGGGCAAGTACTACAAGCTCGTCGTCCTCTCCAACGTCGACCGGGACTCGTTTGCGCTCAGCAACGCGGGGCCGCTGGCGGGCGTGCCGTTTGATCTTGTTGTCACGGCGCAGGATGTCGGTTCGTATAAGCCCGACCAGCGCAACTTTACGTATATGCTGCGCGAAGTGAAGGAGAGGTTTGGGGTTGAGAAGGAGCAGGTGCTGCAGACGGCGCAGAGTCAGTTCCATGATCACCATCCGGCCAAGGAGGCCGGTATCAAGTCGTCTTGGATTGTGAGGCCTGGGGCGGTGATGGGGAATAGGGATCGCGAGGTGTTTGATTGGAAGTTTGATACGTTGGGGGAGATGGCTGATGCGCTTGAGAAGGAATTGGCTTGAAGCGGGATCTATGTATACATTGTATGACAGGATGTTCTATTTAATGCCATGTTCAAGTGCCGTCCTACGCGAGATGTCCTACGCGAGATGGACTATCTACTACTTGGGTTTTGACATCTTGAAGCGTTGCGCCACTATGAAGTTGCAACAACGTACGCAGGAGGAATAGGCTCCATGAGCTCAATACCTTATCTTACTCCTCAATCTAGCCACAGTCTCTTGATCGTCTCATTAGAATCTATCAAAGTTTGTTATGAAATACATATACAGTGTCTCAACTGCTGCAACAATCGTGCTTTTCTTGTGCGAATCACTCCAAAACGATACGAGAAACTTGCACGCCAAAAACCAAAGCAGGATCAAGATAAGATGCGAAAGAGACATGTGGAACAAAGACTAGTCCAATAAATCATAAGTTAGGAAAATGCTTATACTCATCATCTGGAGGTAATTCGTTGCAGGTCCCAGAGCCGAAAGCCGGTCCGGCCGAGACCGGCCCCGCCAAGCCATCGGGTCCACTAGCCTATCTCCCACCGAAGCGGGGGGAACACGGGGGAATCCCAGGAGGGACTAAGAGAAACACCTCCTAGCTAGCAAAACATATCAATGGGATCGCTTAACGCTCAGTCGAAGCCTCTGATATAGTCAGGATAAATCACAATTCAACCTGTAATTTTCCAATAAGTCATAACACTCATAGTCATGACGTCGGACCTGCTTGCCGGCTTCCCGGCAAACGCACCCCCCAAACCCAAGACCAAACTTCGATTCGCAGATGTAAGTTCACGAGCCCCAAAGCCCCCATCACGAAACTACATGCGATTGTTATCTGCCTACATCATGACTTCAAGTTAAATCTCACACACCAACACTAGGTCGCAGTGACAGCAACAGCAAAAGATTTCGCCGGCTTCTACAGGGGAAAACAATACCACCAACCAGACTTTGACGCCGTCCTCGACCGCGCCTCGGCCGCAGGCGTCGACAAGGTGATGCTCACGGGCATGTTCCTCAGCGACGCAGCCAAGAATCTCTCCATTGCCAGATCGCGGCCAGCGGGGACGTGTTTCGTGACGATTGGCATCCATCCGTATCACGCCGCGGAGCCCGATGCTGAAGAAGATGGCGGCGAGGAAGGTCATTTCAAAAAATTGGCAGAGGTCGTCCGCGAAACGTTGAGCTCCACATCGGAAGGCAATCCATCGCCGTTGGCTGCGTTTGGCGAGTTGGGGCTGGACTATGACCGCCTGAACCACGCGTCCAAGGAGGCGCAGATTCGTACTTTTAAGCGGCAGTTGGACCTTTTTGTCGAGGAAAAGCTGGATTTGCCCCTGTTTCTCCATTGTCGCGCTGCGTACGATGACTTCGTGGAGATCATCAAGCCATACCTGCCTAACCTCCCCCGCCGCGGGCTGGTACACTCCTTTGTGGGCGCCTCGGCTCAGATGAGAACCCTGGTGGAGCTCGGCTTCGACGTCAGTGTCAACGGCTTCAGCTTCCAGGACAGGGAAAGCTTAGAGATGGTGCGCGATATTCCGTTGGAGCGCCTACAAATCGAGACGGATGCACCGTGGGGTGAGATACCGGCGGGCTCGGAGGTGGCGAAGAGGTATCTTGGTAACGCGTCGGCTTTGCCGCAGAGCAAGAAGAAGGACAAGTTCGAGTTGGGCCTCATGGTGAAGGGGAGAAATGAGAGTTGTACCATGGACAGGGTGGCTTTTGTCGTGGCGGGGCTCAAGGGGTTGAGTGTGGATGAAGTTGCTGATGCGGCCTGGAGAAACAGTGTCAAGATGTTTGGATTTGGCGAAAGCTAACACAAGATGAAGCGAAAGAAGGATCGAGCCTTTATTGACCACAATATGGTGCGTGATACCAGTCTTACGGAGCTATCTCGATCGTGAAGGGGGTTCTCCCGTCCATACTCGTCAGAGTGTCTTTTCTACCATGCTAATCCCCTCCTTCTCGAGCAACTTGCGAATGGGGTCACAGATCTCTGAAGTGTAGGGTGCCAACACCCCCGGCACATTCAAAGCAGGTTCCCCGTCCATTAATAGCTGGGTAGCAATACCGCAGGTAACACCTACGGTCCTGGCCATGGCTGAATGCCCACCAGGTTCTCCGAAGAGCTCCAGTGTCGATGTGATGGTCTCCTATTCACGCGGGTCACCGTCAGATTTTGACTTAATTAGAGGGGAGGTGGTTGCGGCGTGCATGCTTACTCTACTACCATCTTTCCACTCAACGATGAACTTGTGCTGGAGCATGACCAGATCTCTCTCATCGGGCTGATAGCTCATGAGCCTTTCGAGCTCCGCACACAGTGTGTCTAGGAGATTGCCGCGGAGGGTTGCCGGCTTGTCGGAAAAGAGCCCGATCCATCGCAGGCCGTCAATGATTCTGTTCCTCTCAGTGATGTCCGGAAATTCGCAAATCTCATCAATGCGGGTGGTAAGTGTCCTTTTTGATACATCAGTATTTCAGCCTGAACTAGTAGCATGTATGCTTGGATGACTTACTCTTCATCAGTCCCGGCAGCACCAACAGCCCGTCCGAAAACCTCCCGCAACATCAAACCATCAGCATCCCTCTCCAGCCATGCCAGTGGCTGCGTGTCCAGCAATTCGAGCTTCGTCAACGCCGCCAAAAAAGCCGGGTTCCCTTCATACCGCAGCGACCCGCGCACAACCGTCTCCGCTTCAGGAATTCTGTAAAACTCCCGAAAAGGGACGGAGTTCCGATTCGGATATGCGAGGAACGAGTACCCATCCATCACGTGGTATAGTTTGGCCTGCTTCATGAGATCTTCGCGGGAAACATTAACGATCTGACCATTCTGGAGGTAGGATGCCGGGTTGAGCTGCGCAAGGAGCGAGCCTCGGGGCGACCAGGAGAATTTGAAGCGCAGGGGGTTATTGGAGCACTCTGGATCTGGGAGGCCGCCGGCGTACGAATGGAATTCCTTGATCTGGCGTTTGCATTGTTAGTCTGGTGAAAAAGGGTAGTGCGTGAGCATGTAGTCGGGTTGGTTGTACTTTTCCTCCCTTGCTATGAACTTCGTCAATGATACGTATAGCGTAGAGGTGGTCGATTCCTAGGGGTTCATGCATGAGCTTAATGATCTTTGGTGTTGTGAGGAATCATGTCCTACCAGGATCGAGGCCAACTTCATTCAAAACCGTGATTCCGGCAGCCTTCACTTCAGATTCCAATTCTCTCATCGCCGGAGACACGTAGCTCGTGGTCACGACGTGAGTTTTGCCACGTATGCCAGCTTCGACGACACTCTGGTGATGAATGAATGGGACAAGTGAAATTACCAGGTCATGAGATGCCATATGGCTATCGAGCTTTGGAGACGCCACATCCAGAGAAATAGCGCTGGCTCGAGGGTGATTTGAAGCCAAACTTTCGGCTGTCGAAAGGGTTCGGCAAGCTATTACAAAATTGTTAGTGACCTCTGATAGTGATTTCGAATGGAAGCGGAATGGAATACCTATTGTCAACTTGTTCTTCGCGTTACGAAGCAGATATTCGACACATGGCTTGGCCACCAAGCCGCTTCCCAGGATAAGAATCTTTTTTTCGGACATTCTGTGAGCGCGATTCCCAGTTCGTGAAGAAACAAAAGTAGTTGTTAGATCAGGTGTTGTCTTTGAAGCTGTTGTTTTGAGAGGATGAGAAGGAGATGAGCTATTCACATTACCGTTCTTATAAGCTTGGCCCCTCGGTCACCTTGATATGTAGCCGTCCTCACTCTTCACTCAAACTACCATCTTAGACTTGAGTCATCCGGCGAGGGACTTCGATAAGCCTCCTTGTCATAAGAAGCTCAAAATTGCGACATTCTTGTCTTGAAATGCGTAATTCGAGTGTTTTGCATATAGATTTGTCGGCTTCCAGCAGATTGATTGCGCAGCCAGTCACATCGGCCGATCGGCCGACCGGGTTGCCTACAGTTAGGTTAAACGATGCCGCTATCACACTTCGCGTCGCAAACTTCAGAAATCGCCGAGTGGAAACAGAGCGACTCGGTCGCAGCGAAGGACCTTAAGGTTGAAAATTGGACTCCTTACTGAGTCAATTCGAACTTGGGGCAGCGCCAGTAGCTGACTGATTAGACAACGAAAGCGAGCGAATAAACCCATCTCAGATCTTCAGCATCCTGAACTCCTGTCTAAGGGAGTTCCAATCTGACATCACATTCTACTAATCATCGAGGAAGGAAATTGAACGTTTGCCATAAATGGAAGCGTTCGTCTACATCTTGTATTATCTAAATTATTCAGACGTCTTTCGCGATGCGCCATGATCAACGAAGCAAAAGCAAAATCCAGTTCATAACTACTGAGTTCCTCAGCAACTCGCAATGTCGAGCGCGCTGGGTATACCATGCCAAAGGCCATATGGCGAGTCCGACTGTACGACTTCTGGTATTCGCGTAAATCCTATCCAAGCTCAACTGGTGGCGGTGACCGAGAAATGTTCCCGTCTCCGGGTGCCTCTTGTACAGGAGGAGAATGGTATTTGGCGTCCGCAGCGATCTTTGGTGAAACTTGGATTTCTCCCTGACTATTCCCTTGATCACCAAGATCCCTATTCCCCCGATATCTCCTCCTCGCCAGTAGAATTCCTGCACAAACGGATAAGCCTACTCCCACAATGGCCCCGATAACGATACCAGCTATGGCACCTACGCCGAGACCTTCAGTACCGGACCCGGGTGTCGAAGTAACACTTGCCGCCGTTGCTGAAGAGCTCTTCGATGAAGTTGTGGTTGCCGAATCACTAGTTGGCGAAGGAGTGAGGAGTGTTGAAGTTGAAGTGGACCCGGATTCACTCCCATCAGGTAGTGTGATGAAGAATCTTGAAGATTGAGCCGAAGTGCTCGTCGAGCCATCAACAAAAAGCCCAAGGAAATAGTACGTGTCGCTGGGCGGGTCGGTCTTCGAAAAGGCATAAAAGTCTACTGTCCAAGTGAAGGACTTGGACGAGATGCTCTCTAACGATATAGCATAGTTAGTCCTCAATGCCCAAAGCCAAGCGATACCAATCCGCACAGAACTAACTTCCTAACGTGATTGATCGGGTGTTCTTGTTTGTCCAGAGAAGCAAGTTAAGCTTGTCAGCATCTGTCGTCCAGTTGAAGACGACATTTTGGCCTGATTCGAAGGTAGGGCCTTCAAGACCGGCCGGTTTCACGGGGTATGTGAACTTTGTGTTGGTATCATCGGCGGCGAAAGCATTCCGTGCCAAGCTAAGCACGAAAAGGAACGAAAAGATGTTCATTTTGCCGGTGTCCAGGATCCTCGAGCACAATGCCGAAACTCGAGGTAAGGGAGTGGGACGGTAATGAGCGCTGGAGCCTGGTACTTATGGATTTGGGTCGCTCCTTATGCGCTCTTCCTTGATCTTCGACATCAGGCTGTGACAGAGTATTACATTGGGGGGGGGGGGGGGGGGGGGGGCCACTGGGGGGCGTGTTTTGTTGTGTTTGTTTTTTTGGCTGCTTTCTTTTCTTCTTTTGTTGGTGGTGGGGGGGGGGAGGGGAGGGGTGGGGGGGGGGGGGGGGGGGGGGGGGGATGGCGCACTATCAGGAAGACGTGCAGTCCCCCCTCCTTCTTTGAGTTTTGCAGTGCCTTGCTGCGGTCCAGATCAGCATCAAGTAGGGATATGCTTTGCATGTGCGACTTGAAAATTGATTTACTTCAGCGCCCGGCTTTGATAGAGTCTCGCTTCACCAACGGGCCACCGCAGTTGGCAGCACACAAGACATGGTCTTGAGTGGCTACACCATTTCAATTTGTCACTGTTCACTTTTTATGGATGCTGTGTTGAAGTTTCACTGCAAATGAGACTGTCGTGCCGGTCATACCCATCGAGGAAGGATGGAGATGGCCATGCCATGCCGACTGAGAGTTTGCAGTGGTTGTATTCGTCTCGATGGCCCTTCCCAAGTCAAAAAGTCGATCAGGCTGGCAGTTGGGCGTCTATCGGTTGCAATTCACGTGGGGTTCTTTTGTATGCAAGCGATCCTTTGGGTTCCAAGTGTGGTTGTGTGGCGGAGCCTGAAAAGGAGTCAAGGCAGGTTGATAAAAGTAGGACGGGAAAGGAAGTGGCGCATATTGTGTGCAACATCAAACGAGACCAGGGCAAAGATCCTACGGGGAATGAGTAGATAAGCGCGAATACGGGGGCAAGTAAGAAAGTACTCTAGCAGCACCAATAGCCAAGCTTGAACGAATGAGATTGAAATGATATGCCAGCCTGGCGATAAAAAAGACCTTGCGCCGGAGGTTTCTATGATGCCAATGATAAGCCAGAAAGCAGCATGTACAGTTGTCGAAAGGCGCCTTTAAAGAGATACAAGCAGATCCACCCCACTGCCTCCCCTCCAAGAGATTGAAGCTGGCATAATCTTTTCATTGAATCAGAAATGTTGGGTGCCACACAAAGTTATCTGCGTAAGCTAGAACTAGAGGGTCTCTGAGTTGCCATAAATCAGATATCTTCTCAGTCGATACCGGTCTGAGTGTCCCTCATGGCATGCTTTGACTTCTTGAACTGGGTATTTTGCGAAGAGCTAATACATATTGATAATTGTGTTCGCGCTTCAATACTCTTTACCCAGAGGTCTGCTGACATAGTCCCACTACACAGTATAACAGAGCTTGAAGCTGCAGTCAGCCCCTTCAGCCCGGCAATGGTCTACTTGTGAGTGCTACGCAGACCGCGCGGGCTTGCGAAAAGTGCAGCGATGAGAGCGATTCCGGCAAACGTGGTAGAGGCGGCGAAGGCATACCGGATGCCCTCATAGTAGACATGGCGAGCGGGTAAGCGCACCTCTGCAGGGAGGGTCTTGAGGGCTGTCACGGAATGCCGAATCTCGTCGATGAGCTGAGTTGAGAAGAGCTTTTGTCAGTAACGGGGTCATTTCCACTCATAAAGACCATACTAGTAGTGACAGGAAGGAAACATACTCTCGACTTATCGGGGATGTCGCCGAGGACTTCGGGTAGTCGCACACTGAGCGTTGTCTGCACGATGGCAGAAGTTATCGCCACGCCCCAGACTGTGCCCAAAGAGCGAACGAGATACACCGTCGAAGCTGAAACTGCGTGATCTATGTTAATTGAGGCGGTGTCAGTTCAGTTTGGGTTGGACTCATGCTACAATTGACTGATTAACTCAAGAAGATACTCACCGGCGTGGTCAAACGAGGCCAGCGTCGTGAAGAGAATTGCGGGGTAGATGATACCCTGACCCAAATTCGCTGGAAAGATGTAAACGAGATACTTCCACTGCGAGTCCTGGAATTGGAGGGCAGTGACGAGTGAATTGCCGAACAGCATCAGGAATGCGCCAGCTCGGACGAGCCAGATGAGCTTGCCCCAGCGAGACATGACAATGCCCGCAAATAGACCCCCGAGAGGCGTGGCAAGTGATGGGATCGCCAGTCTCGCGCCAGCTTTAGTCGCCGAGTCAAGCAACACTACCTGGAAGAAGAGCGGAAGCATGAAAAGGTACTATAGTCACAGTCATATTAGCAATCATAAAGCCAACGTTTCGAGCAGTGGATGGCTAGTCCATGTGAGGTCTACGTACCGCATACGCCGAGAGTCCCGCGCAAACATTGGAAATCTGCGTAAAAATGGGCAACTTTCCCCGGAGCATCCTCAGTGGAATGACGGGAATGGCCTTTGTCCGCGCCTCGACGAGCACAAATAACGCCAATAAAAGCACACTACCCACGAGCGTGCCGATGACGATGGGACTACCCCACGGAAGCTCGTTGCCGCCCAAGCTCAGGCCGACGAGCTGCACGGAGATGGCTACAACCAGAAGCAGTGCTCCAGAAACGTCCACCCTCGACCATATGGCCCTCCAGTCGTTGGTGTCAATATCGAACCCGCCCTCGGGGTTCTTGATCACCAGGGCCCCTAGAGTAAGTGCCATGATGGAGACGGGCACCTGCAGCAAGAAGCACCAGCGCCAGCCGATGTGGTCAGCAATGGAGCCACCAAACGAAGCACCAGCCACGGCGCCGAAGCCGAACATGCCGTTCTGGAGGGCCTGGTACATGCCTCTCTTGCGGAAGGGAATCATGTCCGAGTTGACAATCGTGGCTATTTTCTCGATATCAGTCCCCCTTCAACGCAGCATTTTTTGGCAGATTTGAGAGCAAATGGACTGGTAAACTCACCCATCGTCATAAGACCACCGCCTCCAAACCCAGTCAGAGCGCGCATGCAGTTGAGAAGCACCACGTCGCCCGCCAGCCCGCAACCAAGACAGCCAAGCCCGAACGTGATACTACTAACAAAGAAACACACCCTCCGCCCGAAAATGTCAGAAAACCGCCCGTACAGCGGCTGGAACGCGGTGCTGGTGACGAGGTACGACGTCGTCAGCCAGCTCGCCGTGTTCGCGGCGTCAAACTCGGAGCTGATGACGGCGTACGTCGCCGCCGTGATGGTCCCATCAAACCCGTAGAGGAAGACGTTGGCCATAATAGCCAGCTCGATCCAGAGGAACCCTCGTGGCGGCTTCCATGACTCGCCGGCCTCGATGGCGGCGGCTGGGTCGCGGAGGAGCGGTTGGTCTTCGCGAGGCGTGGCCACGGTGGCGGTGGTGGTTTCTGAGTCCGGGTCGGAGTAGTACGGGGGCGGCGGTGATGCCGGGTTCGGAGGGTTGGCTCGTGCTCTGCCGACTTCATCGTCTGAGAAGCGGGGCCGGGAGCGCGGGCTGCTCATGGTGTGTGCCGGTTGGTTGACTTGAATGGAACTCTGTTAGGAAGGTTTGTTGGAAATGCTGCTTTACTTGATTTGGAGAGTAGCCGGGATTGGATGGAATGCTTCCAGGAACATGAAACAATGTGATTGACTGTGGGGGGGATCGGTCGCTGGCAGGATCGGGAAATCTCAAGCAAAGAGCAATGAGAGAAAGTTCAGAAAGCAGCAAACCCGCCGTGACCTTCTTGCAATCCCAAGTGTACTTCAATTGCTAAGTCCAGTCTGCAGTGCCAGGGTATGTTGGGATGACGGCAAGCGTGAATTCGCCATGGAGAAATTTCTGCAGTTTCATGACTCCCTGCCGATGGAGAACCGGCGTGCAAGGTCCGGATAATGTCCGTCGCGCGCATCCTGTCAGTGGGGGGCTACCGGGTGCCGGATCGGGTCGACCAACGTCAACGAGATTCCTACCCTGGAGTCGGTAGTGGATGAATGTATTGCACCATTGACACGCAAAGCACGCAATCATGTATGGAGCTTGACATTCTTCATGGGCTCTTGGTTCCATTTACATGCCTGATGCCATTCAACGGTACTAAGAAAAACCCGACTGTCTCCACTGACGAAGAACCGTAGCCGGCCCCGAACGATCAGAGACGTCCATCAGGGCAACATCTCTGACTGGCCTCTCGGAGGTTTCTAAGCTACCTACCTAGGTAAGAGCTACAGCCACCTATAGAGACATTGATCCAAAAGCTGTCTTTGGCCCTAACGGACTGCCTTGGTAAGTCATCACGGCTATCAGGCCAAATGAAATAGGCAGGCTTCACATGGCTTGTCAAATGATTCATACCAAACACAGCATCTGGCAAAAGTCTCCTCACCTCAAGGACTGTGCATGAAACTTCGCGACACTTACCAACAGACGGCACTGGGAACCCAAACAGTTCACCACCCCTGGACGATAGCAGT